>NC_041729.1:121531378-122832211 GCF_004115215.2 Ornithorhynchus anatinus | reverse complement strand
TTGTGAATTGCCTGGAGCTGCACAGCAGACAATTGGTAGAATGGGCATAAGAACCCAAGTCCTCAGATTCCCAGACCCATTCTTTTTTCCACTAGAAGACACACAAAAACATGGTTCTTGCCTTCAAGGAACATGCGATTTAGCCCGGGAAACCAACAGGCATAAATTATTTTAAAATATCAAGAACAACAAATGTACTGATTATCAGTTATAGTATATGTCCAAATTACTCTGAAAATGGTAATGATTTCATTTTATATAATATCACATAATATCACTTTCTCTTCACATTTTGTTTGAACAGTTTGCACTTAGAGGCCATGATTAAGAACAACAATGCAGAAATGACAGCATTTCAGGAAGAAAAAATAGGGCACTGAGGTTAAATGTAATGGTGTGAATGATCACGGTGATTGAGTATAGGACTGTTGCAGCAGAGGTGCAATTTGATGACAATATTATTGGCTTCTGAGGTTGTCTGGTTGTCCTATTAATTCTATCAATTAATAGAGGGATTATACAATTAATAGAGGGATTCTATAAATTCTATTAATTGATAGAGGAGGAAAGGTTGAATTACTCCACAACATGGCACTGTTCCCCTACCCCAAACTCTCCATGTATATGATGCAATCCCTGTTGTCTGCCCCCTGCCCTATCCTCTCCCTGACCCTGGAAAATATATTCTTGCTTATTCCACTGGCAAGATGAATCAGTTAATCATCAGTCTGTGCTGAAATTTTCATGTATTTGGGAATTAATTAATTGGATTTGTATTTTAAGCTACCTCTGACTTCTACAAATAAACTTGCTCCTTTTATGTACTCTGTTGTATTGTATTTTCCCAAGCTCTGAGTACAGTACTGTTGGTTGATTGGTATGAAATTCAGTTCTTTTATAATGAGGAAACAGGGGTACAAAGAAGTTGTTTCTCATTTCTCTCCTACTGCACCCTAGCTAGCAATCCCACTGCCCCCTCACCCTCAACCACCATGCTTCCCAAGGACTTAGTACAGGTCTCTGCACTCAGTAATTTATTGATTGATCAGAGTGGCCCTAATATATTCAGTAGGCAGGAAAGAATTGAAGGCAGGGTGGGTAGAAGTGTGACTTCAGAGTTTGCTAGCTGGGGTGTATTAAGAGAGAAGCAAAGAGCAGGACACTTTACTTCTTTGTCCATCAGTTTCCTCATGATAGCAAAACAATTTCAGACGTGTACTTGAGGGAGGATGACTATTAAGAACTTCAGGGGAACAATTCTATCTGTGAAAGCCAGAGTTGGCTGAAAATATAAATCAAGATCATGCATGATAGTGGATATTGGAGTAATGAACAGATTTAAAAAAGAACCACTTTCATTCAGTTTAGGCAGAATGTTACCATTTGGAGTCATTTCCTTCAGCACTTGGGGCTGTATTCAGCAAACTGATGCCTGACTCACATTTCAGAGAAGAATGAAAGAAAAGTCAAGAGGAGGCAGCTTCTTATTTATTTTCAAAAATTAAAAAAATGGGAGGAGCATAATTAGAGTAAACTCTACCCTCTGTCTGTCTGCCCCCATCCCCTGTTTCTCCACCTCTATTTTATCTACACAATGAAACTCTTCCTCCAAGGTCCAGTTCATCTCACAAAAACCAGCCTCCACATCAGTCAATCCTATTAAATTAAACAAATTTATCAGGTATAGTGTGTTCAGAGCACTGTACGAATCACTTGGGAGAGTACAACAAAACAAAGTTGGTACACGTTCCCTGCCTACAACAAGCTTAGAGACTAGAGGGCATACAGACATTAATACAAATCAATTAATTATCACTATTCTTTAAGTGCTGTGGGACTGAGGGAAAGCTGAATAAAGGCAGAAACCCAAGTTCAAGGGTGACACAGAAGGGGAGTGGGAGAAGAGTCAATGAGGACTTAGTCGGGGTAGGCCTTTTGAGGAGATGTAACTTTCATAAGGCTTTGAAGGTGGGGAGAATAATTGTTGTATATAAAGAGAGAGGACAATCCAGGCCAGAAGCAGGACATGGGTCAGCATTGAGATATATGAGATTGAGGTAGAGTGAAAGGTTGGCATTGATAAATGTGCAAGCAAGGTTGTAGTGAAAATTAGGGAGGTAAGGTAGGAAGGGGCAAAGGGGATTGAGTGCTTTAAAGTTTTAAAGAGGTTTTGTTTGATGTGGAGTTGGATGGACAACCACTGAAGGTTCCAGAGGAATTAGGAAACATGGACTGAATGGTTTTGTAGAAAAATAACCTGGTCAGCAGAATCAAGTGTGGACTGAAGTGGGGAGAGACAAGTGGCAGGGAGTTCAGCAAGTAGGCTGATGCAGTAATCAAGACAGGATAATTGTTTGGATTAACATGGTAGCAGTTTGCCTGAAGAGGAAAAGGAGAATTTTAATGATGTTAAGGTTGATGTCACCAAACATGATTTGGTGACAGATTGAATATATGGGTGAAATGAGGGAGAGGAGTCGAGGATAAGATCAAGTTTATGGGATTGCAAGGGGCAGGGAAGATGGTGGTTCTATCTACAGTGATGGAAAAGTCAGAGGGAGATCGGGTTTTGGAGGAAGATAAGGAGTTCTGTATTGGACATGTAAAGTTGGAAGTGTCAGCAGGATATCCAAGTAGATATATCCTGAAGACAGGAGAAAATAAGAGACTGCAGAAAAGGAGAGAGAACGGGGGTAGATTTGGGAATCATCTGCGTAGAGACAGTAGTTGAAACCGTGGCAGTGAATAAGTTCTCCAAGGGAATAGGTCTTGATGGAGAATTGAAGTGGACCCAGAAATGAGACTTGACAGACTCCCACAGTTAGGGGAAAGGCAGAGGAAGAGCCCATGAAAGAGACTGGAAATGATCAGCCAGAGAGATAGGAGGAGCACCAGATGAGGACAGTTTCAATGTATTGCCCCTCTCATACTACAGGACTACATGAAAGGCAGAGTGAAAATACTTTCCTCTGCCTGAAAACCGGCTGGTCTGGATTGCACCCATGACTTTCAGCTCAAAGTTTGTCTCCCTCTTTTCTGGTGCTGCCCTCCTGATTGGAAAATCTGGAGACTTTGTAATGTAAAGTTTGAAGAGACCCAATCAGAAAATTCAATAAAGCATCTCTGATTGGATAAATTTGAAGGATTACGTCTCATTACCTCTCAAGGTCGCATCTGGAGAGTCTCGACTATGGGAGGGAGAGTCAAGCAGAGGCATATCCAATCCATTCCCAGTTTGGGCAGTGGCTAGCAAGTGGAAGACAATCTGCTACAAGTTAAAACTCACTTGTACTGGGCAACAGTGGCAAGAGGGAGAGAGTCGAGGGCAGAGACTCAAGTTTACTGCATATTAGAAGGCAATGGTAAAATAAACCACTCTGTATTTTTATTAAGAAACCTCTTTAGATACAATACCAGAATGATTGCAGACGGAGCAGTGTTCTGGGAGAGTTGTGTCCATGGTGTTACTTTGGGTCATAGTAATTTAAATACTTTTGCCTACATAATTACTTTTACATCACCTAAGTGAGAAACGTAGGGAGTGGGCATTATTCCTTTCTGTTTTACAAAATGGAACAAAGAGGAATTTATCCAAGGTGTACAGCAATCTAATTTTCTCTACATTCAATCTAGTTTTCCTGACACACAATCTAGTTTTCTCCACTGCAACAGCCTAGAGAATTTAATCTCTCTCATTCCTTACCCCTTCATTTCATTCCTTCATTAAAGTGGATTAGTTATCCAAAGAGTGGGTTGACAAAATGGAAAGGCAGAATAAACAAATTCAAGGCATAGGGTAGCACAGATTTAAACAATGTGATAAAGCAGCATATTGTTGGGAACCACTTAGACTGCTGGAGCCTAATTGACAGCAGTTGAGAGAAGGGTCATTTTCCTTGAACAAAGTCTTTGTAAAGATCAGGATAATAAAAGGCAGGATTTAATGAAGAGACAAGCTTGGAATAAGATGCATTAGGGAATGATGTAAGGATCTGTCCTTCAATGAAACCAATGTTGATGGATGTGTCCACTCCACATTTGTTGTTTCAGGCAGCTTCACACCCTCACCCCCTTCCCAGAAACACTGAGGAAGTGCCAAGATGCATCCCACAGTTTCTGTCGTGGAATGTAGCCCTCTGAAACTATTGGAGGCCCTGCTCATTATTGCTTGGGATTGACACTAGCACCCTGTGTTTCTAAACATCTTGCTTGGTATTTTGGAAATGCCTCCCACTCCTTTACTTACATAGAAGTGAAGTGACTTGCCCAAGGTCACACAGCACACTAGTGATGGAACTGGGACTAGAACCCAGGTCCTTCTGACTCCCAGGCCCATGCTGTATCCACTAGGCCATGTTGCTTCTCTGATGAACAGGTGTCATTGGAGATGGAGGGGTGCTAACTTCCTGCTTAACACCAATGAGATGCCATGGAATCCAACTGACAGCATGGAAACTAATGATAGTTTGCGCCAATGGGTTCATGTTTGGGAGGGCCAAGGGTAGTTAAGCAAATGCAAGTAGGGGCAGAAATGAAGAAATGGTACTCAAGTCTCCATCAAGAAACGAGACAAGCACCTATTACTAACCAGCTAACCGTGTGGCTCAATGGAAAGATCCCGGGAGTCAGAGGTCTTGTGTTCGTATCCCAGCTATGCCACTTGACAGCTGTGTGACTGTGTGCAAGTCACTTCACTTCTCTGGGCCTCAGGTCCCTCATCTGTAAAATGTGGATTAAGACTGGTAGCCTCACGTGGGACAACCTGATTACCCTGTATCTCCCCCAGTGCTTAGAACAGTGCTCTGCACATAGTAAGTGATTAACAAATACCAACATTATTATTAGAGAAGCAGCATGGCTCAGTGGAAAGAGCATGGGCTTAGGAGTCAGAGGTCGTGGGTTAGAATCCCAGCTCGGCCACTTGTCAGCTGTATGCTGTGGGAAAGTCACTTAACTTCTCTGTGCCTCAGTTACCTCATCTGTAAAATGGGGATTAACTGTGAGCCCCACGGGGGACAACCGGATTACCCTGTATCCACCCTAGCACTTAGAACAGTGTTCTGCACATAGCAAGTGCTTAACAAATACCAATATTATTATTATTATTATTAACACATTTAAGCACTGTTGTCAGGCAACTGTGACCTGATCTTTGAGGCAAACCCGGTCTATAATAATTCCTTCCCACATTATACAGTCCTCTTAATTTCTGTGAAAAAAAGCCCTGTGTTCTCAAAGATAAGATTTTTCCAGGAATTTTTGAGATCATGCACAAAGAGAGATTGGTAAATAGTGTTTCAGGAAACTAGTAGCTATAGTCAGTTTCTCTTTCTCTTTTTCTCAACTATCTCTCAAATATCAGACAACATAAACAGTGGTGCTTATTGAGTTCTTACTGAATGCAAGACATTATACTAAGCATTTGGAACAATATGACAGAATTAAAACATCTGTCTGTCCCTTACCCTCAAGTCATTTAAAATTTAATATATTTACATGCAAACTCGGTGTTGGTTAATAATATCTCTTATCCCACTGATATGTGTGACAGCTCTCTCTGTTTTTCTTAATAAACTGCTTGTTGGTATCTCAGTCCTCTACTAACTAATGTCACAAAGCCTCTGTAAGTCAGTCAGTCAATCGTATTTATTAAGCACTTACTGTGTATAGAGCATTGTACTAAACACTTGTGAGAGTACAATATAACAGATATATTCCCTGCCTACAGTGAGCTTACCATTTATAGGTGTAGACAGACATTGATACAAATAAATAAATTACACATAAGTACACAAGTGTTGTGGAGCTAAGATGAATAAAGGGAACATGTCAGGATGAAGCAGAAGGGAGTTGAAGAAAAGGAAAAGAGAGCTTAGTCAGGGAAGGCTTCTTGGAGGAGATGTGCTTTCAACAAGACTTTGAGCTTTGAGTACGTAGTTAAGAGTTTCTGTTTGATGTGGAGTTGAGTGGGTAACCACTGAAAGTTCTTGAAGAGTGCAGAAACACAGCCTGCACTTTCTTGTAGAAAAATGATTTCTACATTAGGTAATTAAGTCATTAATCATTAATCATTTACCTAATTAGCATTGGTCTTTTTAGCCACATAGCATGTTCCAACAATGACTGTCACTGGACATGGAGATCAGCTACATGTAGTGACAAGATCTGTGGTGTAAACTTGGATAAGATATTTAATGTCTTTGTTTCTCAGTTTCATCTGTAAAATGGGTTACTAATACCAGATTTCCCTACCTCATAAGAGTGTTTTGTAATTATAATAATATATAAAATTATATATAAAATATAATAAAATGGTGTGAAAATGCATGAAAAACAGAAGTACTTAACAAATTCAAGGTTTAATTATTAAACAGGTAAATTGATGTTTTTCTTTCCATCTGTTCATTCATTCACTCATTCATTCAATCATATTTATTGAGTGCTTACTATGTGCAGAGCACTGTACTAAGCACTTGGAATGTACAATTCAGGCAACAGATAGAGACCATTCCTGCCCAACAACAGGCTCACAGTCTAAATGGGGAAGAAAGACTACAAAACAAAACAAGTAGTCAGGCATCAATACCATGAAGATAAATAGAAACATGGATATATACACTTCATTAATAAATAGAGTAATAAATAATATATACTAATATGCACAAGTGCTGTAGGGAGGGGAAGGGGGAAGAACAGAGGGAGGGAGTAGGGGGAATGGGGAGGGGAGGAGGAGCAGAGGGAAAGGGAGGGCTCAGTCTCCATTTACATATAAGATAAAGCAAAAGCACATAAACACAAATGCTTCTATGTGAATTAGACTGTAAGCTTCTTTAAAGAAGGGACCAAGTATTCACTTCTTGTATTCTTCCAGGATATGAATACAGTGCTCTGCACATGGTAAGTACTCAAAAAATGTTGTCTAGCCTGGTTAGGAACAATGCCATTTTGTAGATGCGTACCTCAAGTTACCAAAATGTAAGTGGCAGATTTTAGTCAATGGGATTTTTGTTTTGCTGAATACTGAATTAAGATCTGCAGCAATCTAAATAACTGAGAATTCATTATGGTTACCAATGACAATGGCTTCATTGGTAATGCTTTACTGATTTAATGGTCAACCATCAATTGCATTTACCAATTGGAATGATATGAATGAGGAGATAAATGCGATCCCACAGTTTTAATTTTTTTCATTTTGACCATTTCTCCCAAAAATCCTTTTCAGAACTGCTAACTCATATCAAGAATGATTGATAAGAATTTCATAACACCTCCTTTTTCCTTAACAATCCTTTACTTGAGAAGGTGAAAAACATTAAATAAATGGGTCTAAAAGTGACCATAAAACAAAAAGATATAAGGTGTGCTTGAATAATACAATATTTTTTGAATCAGCCTCTGAATGATAATTACTGAACTAAATTGAAATTTTTGAGAATGCATATTAAGCTCAAATTAAAAGTTGCTTGAGGATGCTTCTTGAACACTATCTAATCCAATTCATGTGCACCTTTGGGAAACAATTTTGGGGATTATGTTATCCATTATAAGCAGATATTTTCCAACAAATTTGCTAACATAAACTGTCCTATATATTGCCAGTAAGAAATCTTTATCATGGTACCCCCCTGTAATCAATCACTCCATAAAGTGTAAAGCATTGTATAAAGTAACCAGAGTAAAATAGAGAAGGATATATCTGAAAAATCAAATTCTAATAATTATTCCTTGCCTAAAGTAATGTATTACAGTGCTTCATCCTTCCTGATTCTATCCTGGGGGACTTGAATTACCAATGTAGAAAGAAAAGTTATAATGCAGAATATGACATTACAAGCTTTGTAAACTTTAGTTAAAGTCCATACTATATGAAGCTTGATTTATTCCAGTTCTGGCTATGAACAGGGAAAGGATTTACCAAATATGTTACATTGTACTCTCCCAAGCATTTAGAACAATAATTGTGGTATTTAAGTGCTTACTATGTGCCAGGCACTGCACTAATCAATGTGGCAAATACAAGCCAATCATGTTCGACACATCCCTGTCCTATGTAGGGTTCAGAGTCTCAATCCCATTTTACAGATGAGGTAACTGAGACCCAGAGAAGTTAATGACTTGCCCAAGATCACACAGCAAACAAGTGGCGGAGCCAGGATTAGAACTCTGCTCACTGTAAGTGCTCAGTAAATATCACTGATTGATAGATTTATTTGAAATATTGAAGTTTATCATTTTCTTTATCAGATATCCCTTGTCCAGAGATCTCTTTTCACAGAAGGTGGAATTGCAACCAAACTTTCCCACCTATTAGGAAGTTAAAAAGGTTTTTGCTGCTTGGTCTTAAATGTGATCATGGATTCATTTAGCCTTGCCTTCCTGTCACTTAAAGGATTTGTTTCTCAGCTTTATCTTATAATATGGCACAGGTTTTGATAATCATCCTTTTTTAAAATAAAAGCAGGACTTAGGAAACTATTTTCTTCAACAGCTACAACAGGCAGCCTAGAAGGAAGAGTCTGATAATCACCCTCCACATCAGCCAGCCATTACCATTTAAAAGTCCATTGTTTCTTTCCACCAATCAGTCAGTTACTCACTTTGCACTTATTGAGTGCTTACCATGTGTAGAGCATTGTATAGATATTTGGGAGAGTACAGTATAGCAGAGTTGATAGACATGCCAATCAGTCAATCATTCAATTTGAACTTATTGAGTGTTTACTATGTGTAGGGCACTCTATAGATATTTGGGAGAGTACAGTATAGCAGAGTTGATAGACATGTTCCATGCCCACAATGATTTTATATTTTCTGTTAGTAACGCATTATGTAATTTCTAAGTATTTTCCACTATACTATAAGATCCTTGTAGGCAGGGATAACACCTTTCAATTCTTGCACATAATAATAATATAATGATATTTAAGTGTTTACTGTGTGCTAAGCACTGTTCTTGTCCCACATGGGGCTCACAGTCTTAATCTCCTTTTTCCAGATGAGGTAACTGAGGCACAGATAAGTTAAGTGACTTGCCCAAGGTCACATTGCAGACAAGTGGCAGAAGCAGGATTAGAACCCACAACCTCTAACTTCCAAGCCCATGCTCTTTCCACTAAGCCACACTGTTTCTTGGTACAGTGCTCTCTCATGATAGATACTCAATAAATATTAATTGAATTTTAGGATCATGATACACTGTAAGGAACTGACAAGTGAGTATTAGCTTTGAGCCTAGTAAAATTTTGATTTGAGTTACTTTCATTAAATTAGTTCTAACGAAGTCTTCTAACAATAGCCACAGTTCAATAACTGGTCAGAACATAGTCACCTGTAGAGATAGCTGTATATGGGGAATGGTGAAGATGGATTTCTTCTATGAAAAGAAGAGCTTTGAAATTGCCATGAAGCTTTTTAGAAATAGCTGTATTCTTCCAGTGTTATATTTGTTTAAATGACTTGGGTTAGATTTTTTCATGATACAGTTTAAATAATTTTGATATCATTGGTTCAAGTTTGGAATTTATCAAGCAATGATCTATTCAACAGAGGCATTTCAGCACTATGTGAACACACTCAATTGCAGGTAATGATATAACCAATAATGTGGTACTGCTTAGATTATATGGGTGCAGCTAAAATGTCTTTCACTTATTTGGTAAAAAGATACTGTCTTTGTGGTTACCAGCTATTGCTAAATCCACTTGTTGAGCAGGATTAATATTTTGCTATTGAGCCAATCATGTGGAATTATGGTAGTAGTATAGTAGCGATAGCAGTAGTAGTAGTGAAAGTAATGGTACTTATTAAGTGTTTACTGTGTGCAGAACACTGCACTGAGTGCTGGAAAAGAGTACACTGGAATTAGACATGGACCCTGGCCCTCAAATATTTTTAAACAGGCCCAGCATGTACATAACATGCTGGAGCAGGGAGAGAGTTCATCAGCCACAGTTTAGGTGCTGAGGGCATGCAAGGAATTTAGTTTACTAATATGTTATGGGCTCCGTTGCTTTTTATCTATTTAGTATCATTTTCTTTCTGGACAATGTACTGCCTCATGACAGTTTATCTTGCTAATCAAGATGTGCTGAGCCTTAAGAAGCAGCATGGCTCATTGGAAAGAGCATGGGCTTGGGAGTCATAGGTCATGACTTCGAATCCTGACTCTGCCACTTGTGAGCTATGTGACTGTGGGCAAGTTAATTAACTGCTCTGTGCCTCAGTTACCTCATCTGTAAAATGGAGAATAAGACTGTGAGCCTTACAATCATGCAATTTCCAACCCTCAACTTCACTTTCTTTCCTTTGAAGCCCATGTTATCTAATAAGAATAGTAATTGAATATTGTGTAAAAGTAAATATGCCAAGCATTGTACTAAGCACTATGGTAGAGTCAAGAGAATCAAAATGCGTACAAACTCTTGTTGCTATCTAAGGTGGAGATAAAACATTTTATTCTCATTTAACACTGAGGAAGCTAAGCCCCAGATAGTTTATATGACTTGCTCAAAGTCATACATACTGACAGAGCCAGGACTAGAAACCAAGACTCCTGACTTTCAGTGTTGTGCTCTTTCCATTAGTACACATTTCTTCCTCTATGACTCACTGTAGTTTTTATTGGCTGTCATTTACTACCACAGCCTCACTTCCAAATTTTCTGAAAAATTTTGATAACCTTCATCACCTGTCTTTCAGGAACTTCAACATCTGTATGGAAGTTTCTAGTCACCCATCAGCTGACTGCTTTCTCTCACTCCTAGCTCAGCACAACTCTGACTTCCATCCTATCATATCACTCACTAACGCAGACCTACTATGTTGGATCTCATAATCATTACTAAATGTACCACTTCTAAACTTATCTACTCTGAAATGACACTTTATGATCACAAGCTCCTATTCACTGCTTTACTTTGGTGCTATTTGAAATTATCCTATTAGGTTTCATTCTTTGTCCTTACTTTATTGTTCTCTCAGGGCTTCTTCTTGAGAAAAGAATTGACTAGGTTGAAGAATGATTAAAGGAGGTGTAGAAAAGAGAAATATATAAAATAATTTATTAATGGGCTCGAATCCTGGCTCCGCCACTTGTCAGCTGTGTGACTGTGGGCAAGTCACTTATCTGCTCTGTGCCTCAGTTACCTTATCTGTAAAATGGGAATTAAGACTGTGACTCTCACATGGGACAACCTGATTACCATGTATCCTCCCCAGCACTTAGAACAGTGCTTTGCACATAGTAAGTGCTTAACAAATGCCATCATTATTATTATTATTATTATTATTACCCCAGTGCTTAGAACAGTGCTCTGCACATAGTAAGCACTTAACAAATACCAACATTATTATTATTATCTAGAATAATATAAAAACATTTTTTCCTTAATGTAAAGCATAACCTATGAATGTGTGTGTGTGTGTGCATTTGGACATGTGTATGTTAATTTCTACATAGAATGTATTTTAGGGGAAGAAATAAGAATATTGTATATTTAGTGATGATTCTCTGCAAGATTTGGAAGGCTTAAAATATTTGATTGTAAAACTGTACTGTGAAATCTAGACCTGAAACTTCATTCAGGTGAGGTTAGACCTCTCCAAAAGGAGATATATTTAATATCTCTCTTGGAGACCTGTCTCTCTAGCTAATCAATCTAACATTTCTTCTTGCTTCAAGGACATCTCTGCTGTGCCCTGCAGGCACCTCAAACATAGAATGTCAAAACTTAAACTTCCATTCTTCCCTTCAAAACTCCATCTCCCTTATAACTTTACTATTTTTATTGATAATATCACTATCACCTTGTCCCCAAAATTGGCAACTTTAGTATCATCCCCATCTCCTCCATGTCTTTCAGCTCTGTACATGTAATTAACTGCTAAACCCTGATGCTTCTTCTTTCACAGCATCAAGGATCAGCCCCTTCCTCTCCACCCAAATAGTCACTACTGTTATTCAAACTTTTGTCATTTCATAGTCAGACTATCATAACGTGACTTCAGCCTCCTTGCTCATCTCCCAAATTCCAATCTCCCCCGACCTCATTCTTTCCTACACACTAATGTCCAGTTTATCTTCCTGAAATGTCACTCAGTGAATGCCTCTCTACTCTCTAAAATCTCCAACCCTGCCCATCAAGCAGTAACTCATTACCTGCAAGTCCCTTTACCTGATGTTCCCTTCTTACATAATGATTGTCTTTATTACTCCCCAGCTCAAACTCTTTACTCCTCCCCTGCTCATCTTCTAACAATACCTCACCCTTGATTTTCTAGGCTTTGACCCTTTCTCACGCTGTTCCTCTTGTCTGGAATTCCTCTTGCATACATCCCAAACCACAGAACTACCCAGGTTCAAAGACTGACTAAAATAATCTTACTCCAGGAAATCTCCTTCGACTGAGTTGCAACACTATCTATTGATTTAAGCAAATGTCTACCCTTAGCCACGTATGCATTTCTACCCATCCTCAGCACTTCTGAATACATATTCATTCAGTTGCATGTATTTATTCGTACATTTATTCTGATGTTTCATTCTGTTATACAACTACCTATCATAGTCTTATTCTCACTATGTCAATAGTTTTTGTCTGTCTATCTTTAGCATAGATAAACACGTGTTTTGCTTAGACTGTTCCTTCACAAGAACTTCATACAGTGAACTCACTAGGTATTCAATAAATACTACTATTTATTAACTGGTTCAAAGGAAGTCATATTCTACCCAGTGCTCCATCAACTATGTTTCTAGCTAATTCATGCACCATGTATTTTGTTTCCTTCCTGATCTACTTCTTTTCGCATCATCTTATAACTTTCTGTAGTTCCACAGCACAAAAGTTATATTTTTCTATGGTAGATTTCTGTTTGCTTTTGCCTTTGCAGTGCAAATTTAAATTATATTAATTGTGGATCTTTCTAGAAAGTACTTGGGGTGAGGCTGGCAATTTCGGGGAAATTTATAATTCCCACATTGTTTGGAAGAAATCTGGGCTCATATAGTCAGGTTGCTAATGAACACTAATGCTCCCTCTTCAACTACCAGTTTTCAACCTCCTGTAGGGATTCATTTTTTCATAAGCCACAGAACAGGCATTTGATAGGTTTTCCAGGTTACCCTGAGCCATCCACTCTTCTCATCTATTTTTCTGTAGCTCTGTGGCCATGCACTTCAAGATAGGTAACCAAAGTGTGTGTTGGGGGTGCAGTCTTGTGGCTATCAAACAGAATATCCTTGTGCGTATACCAAGTACCTACACACCATTGTGCCATATTGACTATTACTATGATACTCTATTACTGAGCATTCTAACATAAAATTAAGATTATATCAAAGGATTTAGTTTCTGAATCAAGGGTGCAAACAGAATTTGGTATCCTTGAACTAAGAAAATTATGAAATTGTTAGGAAATGAAAAAGGAAAAAGAAAAGTCCTAAGATAGGGTAATATAAGGATTTTCTCCTTGTAGCTTGGAATGTTAAGGGCAGTGACCTCAATCACAAACACCTTAAGTGGAATCAGAGTCCTGATACCTTAACCCTTTTGACTTTGGTTATTTGCATATGTAAATATCTGTAATGTATTTATTTATATTAAAGTCTGTCTGTCCCTCTATATTCTTAGCTTGCTTTGGGCAGGGAATGTGTCTGTTTATCATTATATTGTACTCTCTAGGGGCACTTAGAAGAGTAAGCATTCAATAAATACGATTGAATGAATGGTTCTAAGTCCCCACTAGGAAAAATGCTCCTCCCTCTTACCTATTCATAGTTCTTCAACATAGAACCAGAAATGAATCTTGTGAGATTTGAAGATGACACTATTTAGTTGCCATTGTTTTTACGAGATGTTCTTCCCCTTAACTCTATTTATTGCCATTGTTCTTGTCTGTTTGTCTCCCCTGATTAGACTGTAAGCCCATCAAACGGCAAGGACTGTCTCTATCTCTTGCCGACTTGTTCATTCCAAGCTCTTAGTACAGTGCTCTGCACATAGTAAGCGCTCAATATTCATTCATTCATTCAATAGTATTTATTGAGCACTTACTATGTGCAGAGCACTGTACTAAGGGCTTGGAATGAACAAGTCGGCAACAGATAGAGACAGTCCTTGCCGTTTGATGGGCTTACAGTCTAATCAGGGGAGACAAACAGACAAGAACAATGGCAATAAATAGAGTTAAGGGGAAGAACATCTCGTAAAAACAATGGCAACTAAATAAAATCAAGGCGATGTACAATTCATTAACAAAATAAATAGGGTAATGAAAATATATACAGTTGAGCAGATGAGTACAGTGCTGAGGGGATGGGAAGGGAGAGGGGGAGGAGCAGAGGGAAATGGGGGGAAAAGAGGGTTAAGCTGCGGAGAGGTGAAGGGGGGTGGTAGAGGGACCAGAGGGAGAAGGGGAGCTCAGTCTGGGAAGGCCTCTTGGAGGAGGTGAGTTTTAAGTAGGGTTTTGAAGAGGGGAAGAGAATCAGTTTGGCGGAGGTGAGGAGGGAGGGCGTTCCAGGACCACGGGAGGACGTGGCCCAGGGGTCGACGGCAGGATAGGCGAGACCAAGGGATGGTGAGGAGGTGGGCGGCAGAGGAGTGGAGCGTGTGGGGTGGGCAGCAGAAAGAGAGAAGGGAGGAGAGGTAGGAAGATGAATGAATGAATGAATGAATGAATGAATGAATGAATGAATGAATGAAATGAAATGAGCAGCCTGGTGTCCAACATTTGGAAAACTGTGAAGCTATCTTCAAATGATTCATTTGAAAAAAATCAAGAAATGGACAGAGAAACAAAAAAGGCATGAGTCATTTAGGGTAACAAATTGCCCAGTGTTATAGGGCTAATATGGACACATACACAAAGTATATGGGGTTGACATTCACAAATTCACATTCACAAATCAATCCACATTCACATATGGATAATCATCATCAATTGTAGTTATTGAACATTTACTGAGTGCAGAGCAGTGTAGTAAGTGCTTGGAAGAGTACAGTACAGCGGAGTTGGTAGATATGTTCCCTGCCCACACCAAGCTTACAATCAAGAGATGAGCTAACATACAAGAGTTATTTTTTTTTTGTGGAAATGCCTCCTTTTGTTTTGTTTTGTCTTACCAAAAGTAGTGCCATCTTCGAATCTCACAAGATTCAATCTATATTTCTTCTATGAAAATAGAGCTAAATAAATATTTAAACTGGAATCATGTTTGAATAAAACGAAATCAACTAAAGGAGTGGTTGGAGAGAGACAGCAAAGAAAGTTGGTTCAAACCCTTCCTGGTCAAGAATTCATAATGATCTTAATAACAGATATGACCTAACTGTAGACCCATCCTAGTGTCTGGTGATTTTCCATAGAAATCATAGCTATAGCGCTTCGCTGCTAAATAAGATAAGTGAAACTTTAAACTGTCTTGAGTGTGTGAGTTCCTGCATTTTAGGTCCCAGTAGCTGCAAGAAGTCAATCAATCAATCAATCAATCAATTGATCAGTGGTGTTTATTGAGCCATTACTGTATGCAGAGTCCTGTACTAAGTGTTTGGGAGAGTACAATACAACCAAGTGAATAGATACTTTCCGTTTCTACAATGAGCTAGAGGGGTGAGAAAGACAATTAATATAAATGAAAAAATTACAGAAAGGTGCATGAGTGCAGTGGGCTGAAGATGGGGTGAATATAGGGAGCTTAAAGGGTATTGATCCATGTAAATAGATAATGCATAAGGGAGAGGGAGTTGGGGAAAAGATGTCTTAATTGGGGAAGCATTACTCACTAATAAGATCTCTCTCAAAGAAGGTAAGTCTTACCAACTCAAAGAAGGAACAGAAAAAGAGACTTTCCTGCTGAGGAAAATGGAAATTATTTCTTCAGAGGAGAGATATAAGTAACAAACACACTGACGTCCTTTGCTAAACTCCTACTGGCAGTGTTTGCTACAGCCACTGTAGCAAACTAGTGACAGCTTTGTTAAACTGTGGTTTCAATATAAAGCCCATTTGAAAAAAAAGACTAGTGGAATAATGGGGGCAGGAGGGGCACAGGACACAGGCATCTCTAACCTCTTCTCATCCTCTCTTTTCCTTTCAAAAAACATAAGCATAATAATAATAATGATAAGGGTGCTAACCTTCTCACTGTGTCTAGATCTCTCTCTTTATTGCTGTACTGTATTTTCCAAGTACTTAGTACAGTGCTCTGCACACAATAGGTGCTCAATCAATACGGTTGAATGAATGAATAAATAATGATAATAATAACAATGATGATAATAATAATTATGGTATTTGTTAAGTGTTTCCTATGTACCAAGCACTGTTCTAAGTGCTGGGGGTAAATACAGGGTAATCAGGTTGGAAACAGTCCCTTTCCCACATGGGACTCACAGTCTCCCCTCATCATTTTACAGATGAGGTAGCTGAGGCACATAGAAGTTAAGTGACTTACCCAAGGTCACACAGTGGATAATTGGCAGAGGCGGGATTAGAACGCAGGTATTCTGATTCCTAATTCTGTGGTCTTTCCACTAGGCCATACTGCTTCATGTAAACATGTCTATCCAAAGTTGCCTTGTGTTATGCAAATATGAGGTCTTAAAAATACTCTGCTAATTTGAAAGGAATCTACTAATTTCTAATCCACAACCCATTTCTACATATTCTCAATTTTAGGATGGAGGAAAGGGAAGGTAACAGAAACCAGGGAATTATAAAAATCAAAGTGACAGAAAGCCACAACCTTGGAGCAAGGACAAAAGAAAGAAGACAGGAGGTAGTGAGGTGCAATATGATGGAGGTAAATTAAGAGAGTAGGAGAAGAAAGGGATTTTGCTCTAAACTATGTTTCTTATAAAAGAGCATACAGCACATTTATTCAGTTACTTTATCTTTTATATGAAAAACAAGGCTATATTAACTCTTTTAGGTAACCTCAGCATTATCCTCAACTCAGCTCTCTTATTCAAACCCACATATTCAGTCTTTCACCAAATCCTTTCAGTTTTACCTTCACAATTTAGCTAAAATTTGCCCTTTCTCTTCACCAACCTGCTACCATATTGATGCCCTCTGGCTCTGGTTACATCTTCAGCCTCCTTGATGACTTCTGTGCTTCCTGTCTCTCTCTCCACTCTGGACCACATTTCACTCTGCTGTCCAGAACATTTTTTGTAAAAACAGTTCAGTTCACGTTTTTTCACCTGACCTGAAAAAAGTTAAGTACACTAATTGAGATGTGAAAGTCTACCACTCAGAAAATCTGATTTAATTCAGCTTAATTCTCCTCCATGCCTCTCCTGGATTTTCCACCTTTACTCAGAAAGGAAAATTGAAATTCTACTGCTAGTGTAAATGGCACCCCAATGGAAGAGAGAGCTGGAGAATATTACTAGTTGACCTGATCTCTTTAGTTCTTTTTTTTTCCTCAATCCATGCCCACTTTTCCAGGGGCTTACATTGATTATGGTCATATTCAGTGTTGCAGCCCCTTCATTCCTTCCCCCTTTGACTTAAACCTCCAATGATTATTTCAGCCTGCAAATTCACATGTACATATTCACAAGTACACATATTTCACATATACAGGGGGACCTAACTGGAGAAAAATAGATATATTTATTAGAAAGATCTGATTTTTTAATTATGTCAGAAAGCCAAAAGTTTGCATGTCTGTTTCAGGGATTAAAGTGTGGTAGTGTGAAGTGGTGTCTCATCAACTTCTTTTCAATTGACCTCAAACTGACCCAATCTATTTTAAGGCATTAACTTGTAACTGTGAATAATCATCTCATTTCCTCACACTGCATTTTCCCTAACTGACCTGTTGAACAATTCATATATCTCACTTTCTGGTTTGTTATCTGAACCAATTAGTTAACCGAATTGAAACTGCTATATTACTACTTTTAAAATTTATAAAATTAAGCAAGATGGGACAAATCCTAAATCCTAGCCTAATTAACTTTAATCCCAATAAATACACTATAGCATTACATGATAAAATAGCTCATTGATTGGTAAACAAAATTAATTTTATCAACTAATAAATGATATAGCAAGATTCACTTTTTACACACCAAATAAAATGTTTCAACACTATTAGAGTGCCATGTAGCCAAATGGAAAAAGTACAGGCCTGGGAGTCAAAGGACCTGGATTCCAATCCCAGCTCTACCACTTGCCTACTATGTGACCTTGGACAACAATTACCTTCTCTGTGCTTCAGTTTCCTCAACTGTAAAATGGGGATTAAATCCTACTCTCTCCTACTTAAATTGTGAGCCTCATATAGGACAGGGACTGAGTCCTACCTGATTTTCTTATATTTCTTTAGTGCTTAGTACAGTGCTTTACAGTGTATTACAGTATGAGGTATTTCTCCTAGTTCTTAGTGGTTGGAACATATTAAACCCTTAACAAATACCAATACAGTGTATTTCCCCAAGCATTTAGTGCTTGGAACATAATAAACCCTTAAGTACTATAAGAAAAACCAAGGAAACCCAAAAAAATAAATATTCTTTTTCAGGTACATGGATAGAATTTACTGTCCTGGATAATCCCAGATCTGCCACTGGTCAGCTGTGTGGCTGTGGGCAAGTCACTTAACTTCTCAGTACCTCAGTTACCTCATCTCTAAAATGGGAGTTAAAACTGTGAGCTCCACGTGGGACAACCTGATCATCTTGTATCCCCCAGCACTTATAACAGTGCTTTGCACATAGTAAGCACTTAACAAATATCACCACCATTTATTTTATTTTATAATATCATGAATCAGAAAGATAACTATACATTTCATTAAAATCATCTGGCAACATAAGATTAGATGACTTAAACATCAATTTGTTAGGATTTTTAATAAATGATTTGTTTCATTTTACTGATTTTCTATTGCATTGTTTTCCTGTAATTTTGCACTATTATTTTTAACTGTGCTGTTGAAATACAGGTACTTATAGCACCATCTAGAGATGAAATACTAAATTAAAAGAAAAAAATAAAGACTAGCAAGCAGTCTAAAATGTCTTTTCAATTTACAATTAGTCTGCCAATTATATTTTCAAATGATTGACTCTAAGGAAGTCACACATTCTAATTTAAAGCAAATACTTGTTTAATGTCAATTCTCTGCATGACTTTCCCAAAATATATTGATTGAGCTGCTACTACTATAATTTGCATTCCGTGACAAATAATTTAGATAGTGAATAGAATTTAATGAATGAATGAATGAATATATTTAATGATATTCTTAAAAGCCTCTTATGGTGAGTAGATATATTAAAAATTTGCTAAATGCCACACACATAAACAGAGCAATCAAGATTCCTATGAAGGGACTTTACCCCTTAAGCACATTTTAGTTTAGACACTAACACTGAAGCTGATATTTTCGAACTGGCCACAATATAATGGAATTTCAATATATATGACTGGATAGAGATGTTAGAGAAATGATTAAAGCTAATAGGAATTATTAGGTTGATATTCTGATTTTCTTGCTAAAGACCACAATTACTGGCTTCATTGCAAAAAATGATTCAGCTATTAATGCAGTGACTATAAAAATATGTTTTCAATTATCTTAATGATAACTGGGAAGTATTTGTAAAGAGAGGAAACACAGTTGCCTTTAAAAAAATCTAAAATGCTGCAGTAAGTTCATTGGCCTATTTCTATTTTAAGATTAGATCTTCATTATGAGTAATAATCTGGGTGCTGCAGAACATCACTGGGAACAAAAGCATTATTCAGAGGAGTGCTATCATCAAACGTCTGAGGTTTGCCAAAAAGTGAAACTGAACACTGGGAGATTTTATTCTCTTGAACATCACAGTAAGCATTCTCATTTTAGTTGAGAAACCTAAACCTATTCTATCTTATTATTTTTTATTCTACCACCATTTCCAAACCCAGTTGTAAATGTCTTAGCTCCTTCAAACTTTAGCATTAGATTGCATACACCTAATTAATATAACCCTATTGTCCTCACAGGGAGCTCTTATTAACATGATAAAGAGCAATATATCTTCAGTGAGAGATATATATCTGGGAAATTGTTCCCATTGTTTGCTTGTTATTACATTTAGTCATATATATTATTGACTAAGTTGTAATTCCCTTTCTTCAAAGAGAACAAAAGCAGTATACCTTTTCAGATTGGAAAACTCTTAAAAATACTTTCCCTAAACACTTTGGAATTGTACCTCTGAACCAGTAGTCTCCATAGCCACCAGTCAAACTCCTTATTCATGCCATTTCAATGGCACCAAAGGGTCAGGAAAACAGTTGTTGTGCGGTGCTGTGACGAGCAAAGGACAATCAGAGAATCACTAGTCACCTATGCCACTAACTTAGTCCTTCTGAGAAAATGAAAAAGGGAGCTAGCTAATCCAATCACAGCTGGGTCATTTAGGAGTAAATGGGCAGAAATTACCCCTTTGTGATTCAAAGTACAATCTCTTACTATATTTTAATAAAAAAATATTTATATGTGCTTAGGGAAAGAGAACTAATCTTTGCTTTTAAAGAGAACAGTATTGACAGCAGATCCTATCCAGTGATAGCAGTGTGGCTTAGTGGACAGAGCATGAGCCTGGATGTCAGAAGGACTTGGACTCTAAACCCAGATCCGCCACATGTCTGCTGCGTGACCTTGAGCAAGTTACTTGACATCTCTGGACCTCAGTTCTCTCATCTGTAAAATAGGGATTAAGAGTGTGAGTCCCATGTGGGACAGGGACTGTGTCCAACCTGATTAACACGTATCTACCAGTACTTAGAACAGTGCTTGGCACATAGTAAGCACATAACAAGTACCATAATAATGATTATTATTATGTTTGTGGAAGGATTATTGAGAAATATGCATGAGACATATTATCTTCCATATTGCATAATGTATAAAGATAATTCCTTTCTCCTTGGCTCATAAAAAGCCTATCTCTGAATCTGTATCTCAGTACCATTGTGAAAGAAAACAGTCCTTCTCCTGATCACTGTTTACAAGGATAATTAGCCTGCTGTGGTGATATTTCATCAGTCCACATCTATATCAAATTTTTTAATATAATGCTTCACTATTACAAAGATGTCTTTTTTCTGTCCTCTTTACTTGTGTGTGTCATTTACTTGCGTGTGCCATTTCTGTTCACCATATAGCAGCTGCTTGGATATCATTCAGTCATTCATTCTCTTCAGCTACACATAAGTTGGGGAGGAGGAAGCTAAGAGAATCATTCCATGGTGCTTCTCCCTGAAGAAATGTTAATATTTAGCCAAGCCAAGATAAACAGAGGAAAGAATAGGGGAGAAAATAGAAGAGTGAAGTAGTTAGGAAAGAAAACCCTCAATCATACTGAGGCCAAAGGTTGTGAGAAGTATGCCTGGAACAGCAGGACACAGGGAAAGCTCGTGTTGTGACAGTGGACAGACACAGGGAAAAGTGAGAGAGAAGGGAGAAGTTGTGAAGAGACTCTGCTTTAAGGACTAGGAGAGGGTGAGACTGGACCTCCCAAGAGAAGAGGGAGAAAGACCTGAAGAATATGAAGCTCTGGGAAGTCTGTTGAGAAGTTTGAGGGTCTTGTGGTGGAAAAATAATAGATCTTGGGAAATGTGGTTTAGACTGGATTTCTTTTCATTGTTACCAAAATAAGAAACTATTAAACATTAAAGAACTCTCAAATTTTGCAGTGTGCCCACAGTAGGGTCTGGAAAAGAAGCTTCTAGTGCTGGGAACACCCCAAATCACTACTATCATTCCTCTTTAAACTCCTTGATTGAGTTGTCTACATCCACTGCTTCCACATCCTTTGACCACCTGCAATCTAGTTTTGACCTTTATTAGATGGAAACTTCTTTTCCTAATGTCAACAATGACCTTCTTCTTGCTAAATCCAATGACCTCTACCTTTTTTAATTTTCTTCTACCTTTCTGCTGTCTTCTACACTGTGGGACACTGTGGAAACATAATCCAACCTTGTCTTCACTGACACTGATGTCTGATCTCCTGCTATCTTTCTCACTGCCCCTTAATTAAGTGCTTACTATGTGCCAGGCTCCATACTAAGCCCTGGGGTAGACACAAGCTAATCAAATTGGACACAGTCCATGTCCCACATGGGGCACATAGTGAGATAACTGACACATTGAGAAATTAAGTAACTTGCCCTCAGTCCCACAGCAGACAACCCAGATCTTTCTGTCTCCCAGTCCTGTGATCTATCCATTAGGCCACATTTCATCTTTACTGTCAAGGAGTCTCAACTGTCTATCAGTCTCTTGCTGGTCCATGCGCTGTCTCCCATACTCTCACTGTGGGACTCTCTCAAGGCTCATTTCTGAATCCCCTTCTATTCTCCATCTACACTCTGTCCCTTAGAGAACTCATTCATTCCTAAGGCTTCAATTGCCATTTCTACATGGATGATCACCGATAGGATTATTAGGGATTCTAACTACCTTACAAGTGTTTTTATAGTGTTCTGCATAGAGTTAAGTTCTCAACAAATACTATTAATTGATCATTTGATTGACTAGGGGAATGAAGAAGCTTCTGTTTATAATAGATTGAAGGGATGAAGATTCCTCAACACAGAAACATCAGTCCAAAAAGTTTCCACATATATGACTTGTTTTGAAGCTTACCACAGGATATGATTAAAAACTACAAAAACATGATGGATGTGGCCTGAGTGAACACAAAATTGTTGATCACTAAATCCCACAAAACTGAAATGAGGTGAGATCCATTCAAGCTTGAAGGTAATGAATGCCAACCAAATAAAAGTAAACACTTTTTTCTCGAATTGGTGGTAAGTAGGTGGAATTTCTTATTATAGGAAGTTTTTCCTGGCAGTATATAATATGGGTTATAGTTGATTATAGATAAATCCATGAACAATGATCCATATTGGATTACTGAATTACCATAATGTGTTATGATTATTAGATGGCTTGTCCATAGACAGTAGGATGTACACCAAGGTGAATAATAATAATTTAATTAATAATTATGGTATTTGTTAAGTGCTTACTATATGTCAAGCACTGTTCTAAGTGCTGGGGTAGTTAAAAGGTAATCGGATTGGACACAGTCCTTGTCCCATTTGGAGTTCACAGTCTTAATCCCCATTTTACAGATGAAGTAACTGAGAAGTTTAGTGACTTGCCCAAGGTCACACAGTAGACAAGTAGAAGAGCTGGAATTAAAACACGTCTTCTGACTCCCAAGCCCATGCTCTTGCCACTAGGCCACCATGCTTATCATAATAATACCAACAGTAATAGCATTGTACTTCCAGATATACTGGTTGCCAGTTTTGGAGATAGAAACTGGCCTGAATTAGGCATGCTATAGGTCCGGTGGTCTTCTGTGGGAATCAGGATATCTAAGTTCTACTGCTAGTTGGCCTTCCATCAGTAGTGAAGATTTCTGACCAAAAAAACCACTGTGCAACTGGGGCAGGTCCAGCAGGAATCTTGAGAAAGGTTTGCTTAATGTTGGTAGCCAAAACCGCAGCAGCTACCAAAGAAACTGCCTGCTATATTAATAATAATGTTGGATTTGTTAAGCACTTACTATGTGCCAAGCATTGTTCTAAGCGCTGGGGTAGATACAAGGTAATCAGGTTGTCCCACATGGGGCTCACAGTCTTCAGTCGCATTTTACAGATAAATGTAAGTGAAGCTAAGAGAAGTGACTTGCCTATGGTTATACAGCTGATAAGCGGTGGAGCCAGGATTAGAACCCATGACCTCTGACGCCCAAGTCCGGGCACTTTCCACTAAACCACACTGCTTTTCCAGTGTCATCCTAAAATCTCCTCCTTCAGGAATAGCTAAAGCTGTAAAATTAAAGATAATTTTTTCAAAAATGTAGAATAATTTAATGCCTCTGATAACCTTTGAACTTGTGGATAATGACATTTGTTGACTAACAAAGCATTACGCATATTTCAAATCATGAATAAGAATTGATTTTTTCAAGTCTCCTGAAAAATCAAAGCTGAAGAAACACTGAAGTTCAGAATGGATTACTCTCTTGTTTGAATTATTTGATTCAAAATTTCTTTGACTACATAAATGAAATGCTCAGTTTGTTTTGTTTTATGCTGTCGAATTGTCTCTGACCAACAGTGACTCCAAGGACAGATCTCTCCTAGAGTGCCCCACCTCAATCTGCAATCATTCTGGTAGTGGATCCATAGAGTTATCTTGGTAAAAATACGGAAGTAGTTTACCATTGTCTCCTTCCACACAGTAAACTTAAATCTCTACCCTGGACTCTCTCCCAAGCTGCTACTGACCAGTGCAGGTGAGTTTTGATTGGTAGCAGAATGACTTCCACTCAATAGCCCCTGCCCAAGCTAGGAATGGAATGGATATTGCTTTACTTGACTCTCCCCTCCAATAGTCGAAACTGGTAGAGTATTGGAAACTCTCCAGATGAGGTCCTGAGAGGGGGAAATGCTCAATAATATTGTAATATTTTTTTCTCCAAGAACAGAAGCTTCAGATATATGATAAATGAAGTGGGAGATTTTTAAAAAATGGAAATGGACTTTAGTCATAATGGTATTTTAAAATTGGAAACATACTAGTAAGGTAAAGGAAAACATTTTGATGCCCATGGTGAGAATGGGATGTCGACTGTATTTATAATAATAAATAACGTTGGTATTTGTTAAGCGCTTACTATGTGCAAAGCACTGTTCTAAGCACTGGGCTAGATACAGGGAAATCAGGTTGTCCCACGTGAGGCTCACAGTTTTCATCCCCATTTCACAGTTGAGGTAACTGAGGCCCCGAGAAGTGAAGTGACTTGCCCACAGTCATGTGACAAGACAGCTGACAAGAGGCAAAGCTGGGATTCAAACCCATGACCTCTGACTCCCAAGCCTGCGCTCTTCCACTGAGCCACGTGATTTATGTCTTTGCAGATACTCTCATATGAATGGATAGCATCTCAGAATTAGTAATGTTACTTCCAAACATTTAAGTGATATATGATTATAGTGCAGATAAAGAAGAGTTGAATCTGTATAAGAATAAGTCTTCTTGTATTATTTGTCTCAACATATTATAAGTACTGGAGTTTGCTGAGAAAAAAACAAAACAGTTCAACTATTTTAAATCTGCATTCCTTATTTAAGAGCTCATGCTGACGGCTTGGGAAAAGTTTCAAAGTTCATTTCAAGCCTTTTCATTACCATATCTGAATAATACTTTGATTGTCAATTGGCCCTCTGGCCAGCATTAGAAGGGATAGAAAATAATGAAGGAGAAAAGTTTACTATGTGATTAATGATCTATCCTGATTTTGCCACTAAGCATGTAGTATGGAAATAGTTGCTTACCCTGACCAACCCTCAGGCTAGAGGTAGTGCAAACTGTCCAATCTTTGAGTAGTAGAAGCTGACACAAATTCAGAAAATATATGGACAACTAATAAACCTTTTAGTAAAATATACATCAGATCATTTTTAGTGAACTTTTGCTACTGAAGAACTTTTACCACTATATGGCTCAATGTAGAAACAAATATATGTCCATTTGAAACATTTCCAGCTTAAGAATGAGGTCTGTTAATTGGAACTCTAAAACAATTTTGAAAATAACATTATTTTGCATATGAAGATGTAAATCATTCTGGAGCATATCAGGCACTGTCTTTTTTAGTTCTGCAGGTCGAGCCTATGCAATAAACATGAGTGAGTCTAATTAAGAAGTGTTAAAATTCTTTCAACTAATAATCTACCTTATGATTTCAAGGATCAAATTCAACAAAGAAGATAAATAAAAGTTACTCTTTGACCTCCCTCTGGATCAGAGAAGTGCTATGTTCAGAACATATCAGTATGCAGCTAGAGCAGGCCTCATTAGTTTGCCATCTGCTATGGTGGGTAGATGCTAAAATGTTGTTATTGCAAGGTTCATTGAGCAGTAAAATTATATTTAAAAAAAATATTTTAAGTAAAAGTTCCCTGAATGAAACCAGCTGCCAAATGATGATGAAGGCACTAAACCCCTTTTATAAGGAGTGAAATTAAAAGATTATTTGTTGTAGATTGACATCAGCTAATCCTAGCTCCAACAAGAATCCTAAGCACTTTTAGAGGAATGGATAACTTTCTTATAGAGTAGAATATCCTACAAGCCAATATTTAAATGAAACAGAAGATAGTATGCTTCATCCTTATTATTTTGGTTCTGACATATCTTCATTTATTGTGTGTTAAATGATTGGAGCTGTCAGAAAAGTTGTGGTGCTATTTCATTAAAGAAACTTTTCTGGGTTATTTCTATTCATCATCAGTCCTGGGACATTCAACATAAGGGAAGGAAAATTAATGGCTGCAGAAAAATCTTGTTAGCCATGAAAGTATATATAGAAAATGAGACGACAGACCCCTTCAGAACATTGTGTCATAGTTAGCAATAAGCAAAGGACTTTGTTTCAAAATAAAATGAACTTATGTTTACATAGCTGAATCATGCATTATTAGATCCTCCACTTAACTCCTTCAATTTTATAATGATGTGAACTATTTGTAAGCTGGAAACCTGGAGCAAAAACAAACAGAAAAACTTGATACCTTTGGATCTGAATTCTAGAAATTTTCTTCTTGAGCCTTCTATATTTGTTCATTATCATATTTATTGAGCATTTAGTATGTGGAGAACACTATACTAAGTGCTTGGAAGAGTGCGATACAACAATAAAATGACACATTTCCTGCCCCAAATGAGCTTATAGTCTAGAGGTGGGGAGACAGACATTAATAAAATAAATATGTTAATAAAATAAATATATGAATAAGTGCTGTGCACCTGGGAGAAGGGAATGAAAAAAGGGAGCAAATATGGGTGACGCAAAAAGGGGCTTAGTCAGGGAAGGCTGCTTGGAGGAAAGCCTCAATAAGGCTCTGAAGAGAGGGAAAGTAATTGTTGGATTTGAGGAGGGAGGGCATTACAGGTCAGAGGCAGGATGAGATCAAAGTGTCAGCAGTGAGATAAACTAGAACAAGGCACAGTGAAAAGGTTAACATTAGAAGAGTGACGTATGAGGGCATTTGTTGCAGTAGGGGAGTAACAAGATGAGGTAGGATGAGGCAAGGTTGGATGTCATTTCCAAGGGTTCGAAGTGTAATAATAATGTTGGTATTTGTTAAGCGCTTACTATGTGCCGAGCACTGTTCTAAGCGCTGGGGTAGACATAGGGGAATCAGGTTGTCCCACGTGGGGCTCACAGTCTTCATCCCCATTTTACAGATGAGGGAACTGAGGCACAGAGAAGTTAAGTGACTTGCCCACAGTCACACAGCCGACAAGTGGCAGAGCTGGGATTCGAACTCATGAGCCCTGACTCCAAAGCCCATGCTCTTTCCACTGAGCCACGCTGCTTCTCCCAAGTGTAGTTGAGAGGTCGAGGCAGATTAGGATGGAGTAGAGGCTGTTCAATTTGGCAAAAGGAAATCATTAGTGTGTCCTTCAAGAGAGCAGTTTATGTGGAATGAAAGGGATGTAATCCAGATTAGAGGGGGCCACAGAGAGATTGAAGGAGAGGAATTTGAGAGAGTGGGTGAAGACAACTTGCTCAAGGATTTTGGAGAGGAATGGTAGGAGGGAAATGGAGCAATAACTGGAGGGAGTTGGGGGGTCAAGGGCGGGTTTTTTTTTAGGACAGGGGAGACATGGGCATGTTTGCATGCCACTGGGAAGAAACAATGGGAGATCAAGTAGTGAAGATGGCTGTTAGGGAGGGAAAATAAGGAGGCAGGTGTTTTGATAAGGTGCAAAGAAATGGGTTCAGATTTGGAGAAGGAGGGGGTGGATTTTGAGAGGAGGAAGGAGAGCTCCTTCAGAGGTACAGCTGGGAAAGATGGGAGAGTTGAAGAGGGGCAGGAGATTTTAGGGAAATCAAACCTGTGTCAATTTTTTTGATAAAGTAGGTGGCCAGGTGTTGTGTTCAGAATTTTAAAAATAATAAAATAAATTGAAAACATTATTGTATGTAAGTCTGTTAAAATCTTTAGCCCAAAGGTTTTAATGCTGATTATGTATGAGCTTAACTAAATAGCTCTTGCCCATTCAATGTTTACATATTTTGAAGGTATTTAAGTACCATAACCAAAGTTATATGGATGGTAGTTCTCATTAACTGGAACAATGAGGATATGAATTTGTACCACACAGCAAAAAAAAAAAATACTTTTCTTCAAAATTTGGGAGAAATAGAAGTATTTTTGGCTTTGATATAGGGGAATAGTCTGGTTCACATTAAATAAAAGACCTATATTTACTAAGCTTCAGTAACACTTTATTTTATTTCTCATAAATTTTACTTAAATTTTTCTAAACAGTAACAATGTACTTTGCACTCTATGAAGTAGTTCCTGCCTTTTGAACTAAATAGTCCACATAAAATTCCAAGATGTGGTATTATTTCTTTGGTTAAATGTAAGGTAATTGATTTCTGAGGGGGTACTCATTCTTAAATAAAATCAGTAAAGTGAAAAAAAAGAGAAATGAAAAAGATTCATCATACAAAGTCAGTAAAGTGAAAAAAAGAAATGAAAAATCATTCATCATTTGAAAAATAGTTAAGTATTAATATGTAAACCATGACAATATATGCTCTTCAAATGAATTGTGATGCTCTCTATGGTCATAATATGTGGAAAATTTAAGGAGGCCTAACTTTGAAATCCCACACACACCACACAAAAAAATTATGTGCTCTGTGTGACTGCATGCATTTTTGTATCTTGCAGAACATAACTTTCACAAATGCAGGATACAGACAGAACCATACACAAATACACACTCACACACAGACATGTACACTCAGAAAAAAAGAACACTCTTCCCACTTTCAAAGCCGTATTACAATTACACCTCTTCCAAAATACCTTCCCCAACTAAGCTCCCAATTCCTCTACTGCTTCTCCCTTCTGTGTTGTCTATGAACTTTAATCTGTGTCCTTTAAACACTTGATATTCACCCTATCTTCAGTCTCATAGCACTTACAAACATATCCCTAATTCATTTTAATGTCTGTAAACCCCTCTAGATGGTAAACTCCTAGTGGGCAGTGAATGTGTCCAACAACTCAGTTGTGTTCTACTCTTCCAAATGCATAGCAAAGTTTAAAGTTCTCTGTACACATTAAGTGCTCAATATGTACCACCAATAGACTTATACTCCTCAAAGTGTTTCTTTTAAATATGTTAAAAAAATGTTGAAGAGTGCTAGATTGTTAGCTCCTTGAGGGCAATAATTGTGCCTTCATACTCTCTTGTACTGTTAGGAGTGCTAAGTACAGTCCCTGCACTATATAAGCCCTCAACATATACCAAGGATTGACTGAATAAGAGAGTGGTAACAATCATCCAGATAGAATGATCAGTAGAAGTACATGACAACTATCTGTTCTCATTAGTCCTGGTAAAGCCTTCAAATGGAGCTCCGTAGAGCCTCTAGTGCACTTAAAGCATAGGCACAAAATAATTAATACACAAGGTAATTAATATCTTTGCAATATGGACAGTGTGGCTTAGTGGAAAGATCCTCGTCTTGGGAGTCAGAGATCATGGATTCTAATCCCAACTCCACCTCTGGTCTGCTGTGTTACCTTGGGGAAGTCACTTAACATCTCTGTGCCTCAGTTCCCTCATCTGTTAAATGGGAATTAAGGCTGTGACCCCCATATGGGACAACCTGATTACTTTGTATAGCATGGCTCAGTGGAAAGAGCACAGGTTTAGGAGACAGAGGTCATGGGTTCTAATCCTGGCCCTGCCACCTGTCAGTTGTGTGACTTTGGGCAAGTAACTTAACTTCTCGGTGCCTCATTTCCTTCATCTGTAAAATGGAGATTAAGACTGTGAGCCTCACATGGGACAACCTGATTACCCTGTATCTATCCCAGCACTTAGAATAGTGCTTGGCACATAGTAAGCGCTTAACAAATACCAACATTATTATTACTATTACCCCAGCTCTTAGAACAGTGCTTGGCAAATAGTGAGTGCTTAACAAATAGCATTATTATTATTATTATTAACAACATTCAGTTCACATTTTCCCATTCCTCAAGAACCTCCAGTAGTTGCTCATCCACCTCCTCATCAATCAGAAACTTCTTACCATAGTTTTACAGAACTCAATAACCTTACCTGCTCTTATGCCTCACTGGTTCCTACAAAACTCAGCACATTCACTTTAATAATAATAATGGTATTTGTTAAGTGCTTACTATGTGCCAAGCACTGTTCTAAGCTATGGGGAAAATACAAGGTAATCAGGTTGTCCCACGGGGGGCTCACAGTCTTAATCCCCATTTTACAGATGAGGTAACTGAAGCACAGAGAAGTGAAGTGACTGGCCCAAAGTCACACAGTGGAGAAATGGCAGAGCTAGGATTAGAACCCATGACCTCTGACTCCCAACCCCATGCTCTTGCCACTAAGACTATACCTCTATCTCATCTACCCACTGACCCCTTGCCCAAATCCCTTCTGAAAAAAAGAAAAAAGAGAGAGCATTCACTTTCTGAGATTGTGAGAACAAGGAGAGCCAGCCAAGTGTCAAATTCTCATTTGTGTATTTTTCCCCCAACACTTGTTACAGTGATCCGCTCACAATCAGTGCTTAACAAAAACTAATATTGCTCCTTTATGATTCTCTATTGCCTTACCTTCCCACTCATGTTGTCCCAACTCTAAAGATTACTGATGAAACTCCTTCATGCCACTCTGGGCTGATCTAGAAATCTTATTTTACCAACTGAAATATAAGGTCACTTTAACCAAAACATACCCAAGGCAATCACAGTTCTATTTTCTACTTTCCATTTGTGACTCTTATTTAAGTTGAAAGGGTATTACATGCACTACCTTTTCAGGTTGATTTACTTGGGGGTCTATTTATATGTCTAACCTCTTTGCCCAGATTTGAGTAAAAGCAAGACTTGTTCATATAGCTTTCTCTAGATTGTAAACTGCTTGTAAGCAGGGAATGTGTCTACCAACTCTTGTTTTGTACTCTCCCCGGTACTTATTAATGATAATAATAATAATGATGGCATTTGTTAAGCGCTTACTATGTGCCAAGCACTGTTTTAAGCACTGGGATAGATACAAGGTTATTAGTTTGTCCCATTTGGGGCTCACAGTCTTGATCCCCATTTTACAGATGAGGTAACTGAGGCACATAGAAGTTAAGTGACTTGCCCAGGGTCACAAAGTAGACATGTCATGGAGCCCGGGTTAGAATCCACAACCTCTGACTCCCAAGCCTGGGCTCTTTCCACTGAGCCACTCTGTGCACAGTGAGTGCTCAATAAGTACCATTGATTAATTGATATTTTATTGACTACATTAGAGTAAAAAACCCAAAATCATTAATACCAGTTACTGGTTACTAGTACAGGTAGGGTCTTCTAGTGTTTACTAAAATAACAGAAGTCTTTAATTCATTAGGAGCATCTGATATTAATGGATTGGGCTTTTTACTATATAATAGCAATCAAAAGTGGAAAGATCAACCATACAAGTAGGCCTGTAACAATCTACAATTTCAGAAACTAAAATATCTTTTGAAATGGTGAAACCAAACAAAGTAAAGATATGTAAATACACATATATACACTGAAAACTAACAGAGGATATTTCAAAAGTAAACAATATGGTATATTATTAAACTGTATGCAATTTGGAAAATTGAAATGCTGAAATTAAAAGCTATTGAAGCATAAAAAAATAATTTAGATGAGGTTCTGTAGTTCAGGGGTTAGAGCAATTGTCTTGTAAACCAGGGGTCGTGAGTTTGAATCTCACCACAACCTGTATCGATCTAGATACTTTATTTTTCCCCCTCCCCCCTTCCCCTCCCTTCAGTACTGTGCTCATTTGTATATATTATTTATTACCCTATTTATTTTGTTAATGAGGTGAACATTCCCTTGATTCTATCTTTCGTGATAATATTGTCTTGTTTTTGTTTCGTTCTGTTTTGATCTGAGGTCTGTCTGCCCCAATTAGACTGTGAGCCCGTCATTGAGCAGGGATTGTCTCTATCTCCCGAACTGTACATTCCAAGCGCTTAGTACAGTGCTCTGCACATAGTAAGAGCTCAATAAATACTATTGAATTAATGAATGAATTTCCAGTACATCAGTCACAAAAACTCTAAATTATTGCACATTTCCATTATTTTTTGAGTCAAGGATGGCAAAAAACCCAGATTTTGCAAGGTTAAGGATTTAGTTTTCTGAACAAAATATTGTATGCCAATTTCTAACTAGCTCATTGTGGTCAGGGAATGGGGAATTTATCTGTTGCTGTATTGTACTCTCCCAAGCTCTTAGTACAGTGCTTTGCACTCAGTAGTGCTCAATAAATTTGATTGAATGAATGAATGAAGTGCAGTTGACACCGCCACAATGTTTTAATTTCATATAACCTCCTTTTCATTCCACATAAATTTTTTGTATTCAAATACATTTCTAACTGAAAAAGCAGTTGTCAAATCTGATTCAAACAGATTCCCCATCTAACAGTTACCTCATCTGTAAAATGGGGATTAAGACTGTGAGTCCCATTTGAGACATGAACTGTGTTAATCCTGATTAGCTCGTATCTAGCCTAGTGCTTAGTACAATGCCTGGCAATAGTAAACACCATGAAAAACAAACAAAATACAAACATGAATATATTGTAGCCTGAAAGTCCTGATAATTTTCTAAGGGTGGTCAAATTGGCTTAACATTTACCAAACATTGATTTGTTGATGGCATCAAATGCTTTTGTTAGGTCCATGAAAACAGTACCAAGCTTAATGAAGTGAACTACACCTAGGAAACATTCCATAACTGATACGGACTTATTGAAGTTTCAGTTAAAGCCAGGGTGAAAATGAACTTCCCAGGAGAGTGAGTGTAGAATGAAAAGGAAGGAGTCCAACTACAGAGTTTAGAAAAGTTAGAGAATGGAGGCAGAGGAAGATCTAGTTAAAAAGACTTAGAAAGATCAGCCAGGAAACTAAAAGGAGAAGAAGCATGGCTTAGTGGACAGAACAGAAGCCTGGGAGTCAGAAGGACTTGCGTTCTAATTCCGGCTCTGCCACATGTCTACTGAGTGACCTTGGGCAAATCATTTAACTTCTCTGAGCCTCAGTTAACTCATTTGTAAAATAGGGATTAAGAGTGCGAGACCGATTTAGGACAGGGACTGTGTCAAATCTGATTAACCTGTCTCTACCCCAGAGTTTAGAAGAGTGCTTGGCACATAGTAAGTGCTTAACAAGTGCCATCATCATTATTATTAGAAATAGGAGAAAAATGTGTAAGTAAAGCCAAGTTTACATAGTTCTTTTCAGGAGATTCTCATTCTGCTCCACCGCATATCTGTTGTGGTACCTTGGGCAAGTCACTTCACTTCTTTTGGCCTTATTTTCCTCATAGGTACAATAGGAGATTAAGAGTGTGAGTCCCATTTGAGACAGACTGTGTCCAGCCTGAGTGACTTATATCTACTCCAGTGCTTAGAACAGTGCTTGGCATAAAGGTAAACACTTATCAAATATCAATTATTATTAAAATCAGCTGAGATTTGTTAAGGAGAGTCCAATGGTGACTTTGGGGAGAACCGCACCTGTGGACTGAAGAGGGAAGAAGCCAGATTATAGAGGCCTAGAATATAGTTACAGAAGACAAAGTTGGGCAGCCAATACAACCTGTTCAAGGAGTTTGTACAGGAATGGGTGGAAATGTATGTGGTAATATCTGGAGGGTAGAATATCAAGAGGAGGTTACCTTAGGATAGCAGAGACATGAGCATGCTTGAAGGCAGAGGGGAAGGAGTCATTAGAGAGTGATTGGTTGAAAATGTCAGTCGGGAGGAGCAAAGAATAGAATCAATTGTTTTTAGTAGGTGAGAAAAGATGAGGTTGGAAGCACAGATGGAGGTGGTAGGCTTCAAAAGATGGAGTGAAAGATGGCTACAAAGAATTCATTTGTTCATTCAATAGTATTTATTGAGTGGTTACTATGTGCAGAGCACTATACTAAGCACTTGGAATGTACAATTCAGCAACAGATAGAGACAATCCCTGCCCAATAACAGGCTCACAGTCTAAATGGGGGAGACAGCAAAGCAAAACAGAACAAAACAAAACAAGCAGTCTAAGTGACTCACAGTCTAAATGGGGGATACAGACAACAAAACAAAACAAGTAGTTGAGCATCAATACCATCAAGATAAATAAAATCATTTATTTTATTTGATTTATTTTATTTAATGTGTATATATACACATTAATAAAATAGACTAATAAATAATATATGCAAATATGCACAAGTGCTGTTGGGAGGGGAAAGGGGAAGAGCAGAAGGAGGGAGTAGGGGGAATCGGGAAGGGAGGAGGGACAGAGGGAAAGGGAGGCCTCAGTCTGGGAAGGCCTCCTGGAGGAGGTGAGCTCTCAGTAGGGCTTTGAAGAGGGGAAGAGAGTTACTTTGGCGTACGTGAGGAGGGAGGGCATTCCAGGTCAGAGGTAGGACGTGAGCCAGGGGTCAATGGTGGGCTAAGCGTGGATGGGGAACGGTGAGGAGGTGAGCGCAAAGGAGCGGAGTATATGGGGTGGGCAGTAGAAAGAGAGAAGGGAGGTGAGGTAGAAGGGGGCAAGGTGTTGGAGAGCTTTGAAACCAAGAGTGAGGAGTTTTTGTTTCATGTGGAGGTTGATAGGCAACCACTGGAGGTTTTGAGGAAGGGAGTGACATGCCCAGAGCGTTTCTGTAGGAAGATGATGATATGGGTAGCGGGAATGACGAATAGACTGGAGTGGGGAGAGACAGGAGGAAAGGATGCACTGATGCCTTTCCAAGGCTCTTCTCTTTCATTCTCTAATCTTCATTCGATAAATATATTGATTGATTTGAAGTTAATAATTTTATTCCTAACATATTTTATTATAATGCCTCTCTTTTCACAACTTCATGATGGCTCCAAATGTTACTGAAATAATCCTAAAGCTCTTGCCCATGGACTTTAAATTCCTCCATAGAAATTCAAGGCAGCCCTTTCCTGTAGTCAGGAAAACCTGCTTAATGTTCATTTCATGTTCCATGCCTTTATCTCTGCCTTGCATAACCTTTCCCTTGCCCTTCACAAAACATGTGCTTTCCATGCTTCATAACTCCATCTCTTCCCAAAAAACTGTTTCCAAATAGCCATTCTTTAATTCAGATAATCACTTTTCCTCAGCTCTTGAGAATTATTCTGTCCAGAATGGTGAATATTTAGATGTTGCATTCATATAAACAAACACATATGAACAAACACAAGCACACATTTGTTTCTATGTATTTAAGTTTCCAAGTCTGCTAAATTTTAAAATATTAAATTATATTCAAAACATAGATTGTGTTAAACTATTGAAAAGGGCTATGAAGAATAGGATAGAGGTAGAAAAAGGATAGAACTGAAATAAAAATTCTGACAAAGAGAAGTAAAACAGAAAAACAGGCAGAAAATAAAAACAGAGATATCAAGCTAGAAATAAGTAAAATAAGAAGTAAAAGTAAAGCCCAACAAGAAGTACACAGGGAACTGAAATCAAAAAATGAAGTAAAGATGGAAAAAAAAAAGGGAAAATATACTAGAAAATGTTAGTTTTTTTTACCTCAGCATTCATATAAGTGGATCAAAAAGTTTGAGATGAGTGAGCTTATTAACCAGAAACACAAATGATGATTATGATGATGATGGCATTTGTTGAGCGCTTACTCTGTGCAAAGCACTGTTATAAGCACTGGGGTAGATACTAGGTAATTAGGGTGATCCATGTAGGGCTCACAGACTTCATCCCCATTTTACAGATGAGGGAATTGAGTCCCAGAAAAGTTAAGCGATTTGCCCAGTCACACAGCTGACAAGTAGCAGAAGCAGCATTAGAACCCAAAACCTCTGATTCCCAAGCCCGAGCTCTTTCCAGTAAGCCACGCTGCTTGATCCTCCACTTCCAAAATAGTACTGGGATTATTTCCTGAACTATCTCAAGATGTAATGATGCATAAAAGAAAGAGAATATGAATTGTAGAATTGCATTACTCAAGCTATACAGAAAGAGGATCCTGGAGAATAAAATGACAGGTAACCTTTCTAGCATTTGAAGATGAGTCTAGCACATCTAGATCCAGACTGAACAACAGCAACAACAGTGTTGTGTCAGACACAAGGAATATTTCCCAATAGTGACCCTATTCAACAGAATACAGCTTGTGTTTATATCTGGCAAACCAGCAGGTTATATAAACTATTTTAGCATCAGTGAGCATCTAAAGCAAACAGAACCTGAAATATTGAGTGTAATTGTGGTCACTGCTTCTTGAGAAGGATATAACAAAGTGAGAAAGGTACAGAGAAGGAAAACTATTATCTCTATTTCAGGATAGACTGGAGCAGCTGATGGTATGGGGAGATGTAAGACCATAAGGACAAGGGGGACCAACTGAAGCTTAAAAATAAACTTAAAAAAGAGAAAAATTAGGAAAAATTTTCACACATAAAATTGAAACTATTTGAATTTGTTACCTCAGGAAAATTGTACAGCCACAAAAGATTCTTAGAGAGAAGGATTTGGGTGTTTAAGGCATATCTCTCACAGTAAGAATTGGTAACTAAGATATCCATCACTTTAGTTCATTCCTTTACAGTCTTGCATACTTCTTAGCCATTACTCAAGAAGAGATCTCCTACCTACTCTCAAAACTACCCCACATTCATTCAATCATATTTATTGAGTGCTTACTCTGTACAGAGTTTAGGAGAGTACAACAATACCCTTAACGAGCTTACAGTCTAGCAGAGGGGAGGCAGAAAGCAATATATATAAATAAATTATAGATATATACATAAGTGCTGTGGGACTGGGAGGGAGGAAGAACATAGAGAGTAAGTCAGGGTGATGCAGAAGGGAGTGGGAGAAGAGGAAAGGGAGAACTTAGTTTGGGAAGGCCACTTGAAGGAGATGTGATCATTAAAGCTTTAAATGGGGGGAGAGTAATTGTCTGTCAGATTTGAGGCGGGAGGATGTTCCAGGTCAGAGACAGGATGTGGGCGAGAGGTTGCCAACGAGATAGGTGAGATCGAGGCACAGTGAGAAGGTAAACGCTAGAGAAGCAAAATGTGTGTGGATTGTAGAAGGAGAGTAGTGAGGTGAGGTAGGAGGGCATAAGGTTGTGGAGTGCTTTAAAGCCAATGGTAATGAATTTTTGTTTGATGTATCTTTGACCCTTATCTTCTCTCTCCTTCCTATCTACATCAATTCTCTCAACCTTCCCAACCACCTCCTACAGTCTAGGGGGGGAGCTAGAATTTCCCAATTTCCTTCCAATTTCCAATTTCCTTCCTCAATGTAGTATTTTAGGTTAGTCACCTCCTCCAGGATGCCTTCCCAGACTGAGCCCCCCCCATTTCCTCTGCTCCTCCTCCCCTCCCCATTGCCCCTACTCCCTCCCTCTGCTCTACCCCTTCCCTTCCCCACAGCACTTGTGTATATTTGTACATATGTATTACTCTGTAATTGGCCTCGGACCCCATTCCCTCTCACCTTCTTAAAACCATCGCCCCTGCCCTCCTCCCTTCCTTAACTTCTATTTTTAACCACTCAATCTCCAAGGGCTCCTTCCCCTCTGCCTTCAAACACGCCCACGTCTCCCCCATCCTAAAAAAACCCGCTCTTGACCCCACTTCCCCCTCCAGTTATCGTCCTATCTCCCTACTACCCTTCCTTTCCAAAATCTTAGAACGAGTCGTCTACAATCGATGCCTAGAATTCCTTAACTCCCATTCTCTCCTAGACCCCCTCCAATCTGGCTTCCGTCCCCTCCACTCTACCGAGACTGCTCTCTCTAAGGTCACCCATGACCTCCTTCTTGCCAAATCCAATGGCTCCTACTCCATTCTGATCCTCCTTGACCTCTCTGCTGCCTTTGACACTGTCGACCATCCCCTCCTCCTCCGTACCTTATCTCACCTTGGCTTCACGGACTCTGTCCTCTCCTGGTTCTCCTCTTACCTCTCTGGCCGATCATTCTCGGTCTCCTACGCTGGAGCCTCCTCCCCCTCCCATCCTTTAACTGTTGGAGTTCCTCAAGGGTCAGTTCTTGGCCCTCTTCTGTTCTCCATTTACACTCACTCCCTCGGTGAACTCATTCGCTCTCACGGCTTTGACTACCATCTCTACGCAGATGACACGCAGATCTACATCTCCGCCCCTGTCCTCTCCCCCTCCCTTCAGGCTCGCATCTCCTCCTGCCTCCGGGACGTTTCCACCTGGATGTCTGCCCGCCACCTAAAACTCAACATGAGCGAGACTGAGCTCCTCATCTTCCCTCCCAAGCCCGGTCCGCTCCCAGACTTCTCCATCACCGTGGATGGCACGACCATCCTTCCCGTCCCGCAGGCCCGCAATCTCGGTGTCATCCTTGACTCGTCCCTCTCGTTCACCCCACACATCCTATCCGTTACCAAGACCTGCCGGTTTCACCTCTACAATATCGCCAAGATCCGCCCTTTCCTCTCCACCCTAACGGCTACCTTACTATTACGGGCTCTCGTTATATCCCGGCTAGACTACTGTGTCAGCCTTCTCTCTGACCTCCCTTCCTCCTCTCTCGCCCCGCTCCGGTCTATTCTTCACTCCGCTGCCCGGCTCATCTTCCTGCAGAAACGATCTGGGCATGTCACTCCCCTTCTTAAACAACTCCAGTGGTTGCCTATCGACCTCCGCTCCAAACAAAAACTCCTCACTCTAGGCTTCAAGGCTCTCCATCACCTTGCCCCTTCCTACCTCTCCTCCCTTCTCTCTTTCTACCGCCCACCCCGCACGCTCCGCTCCTCTGCCGCCCACCTCCTCGCCGTCCCTCGGTCTCGCCTATCCCGCCGTCGACCCCTGGGTCACGTCCTCCCGCGGTCCTGGAACGCCCTCCCTCCTCACCTCCGCCAAACTGATTCTCTTTCCCTCTTCAAAACCTTACTTAAAAATCACCTCCTCCAAGAGGCCTTCCCAGACTGAGCTCCTCTTCCCCCTCTACTCCCTCTGCCATCCCCCCTTTACCTCTCCGCAGCTAAAGCCTCATTTTCCCCTTTTCCCTCTGCTCCTCCACCTCTCCCTTCCCATCCCCACAGCACTGTACCCGTCCGCTCAACTGTATATATTTTCGTTACCCTATTTATTTTGTTAATGAATTGTACATCGCCTTGATTCTATTTAGTTGCCCTTGTTTTTACGAGATGTTCTTCCCCTTGACGCTGTTTAGTGCCATTGTTCTTGTCTGTCCGTCTCCCCCGATTAGACTGTAAGCCCGTCAAACGGCAGGGACTGTCTCTATCTGTTGCCGACTTGTTCATCCCAAGCGCTTAGTACAGTGCTCTGCACATAGTAAGCGCTCAATAAATACTATTGAATGAATGAATGAATGAATGAATACTCTATTTTATTAATGATGTGTATATAATTCTATTTATCTATTTTGATGGTATTGATGCCTGTCTACTTTTTTTTGTTTTATTGTCTGTCTCCCCCCTGCTAGTCTGTGATCCCGTTGTTGGGTAGAGATTGTCTCTATCTCTTGCCGAATTGTACTTTTCAAATGTTTAGTACAGTGCTCTGCACATAGTAAGAGCTCAATAAATACAACTGAATGAATAAACCAACTCTCAAGAGGAAATCTACCTCCTTTTAAAATCTACCTCCTTCATCTGTGCCTTCAACTTTATCCCTTCTCACTTAGTTAAAGCAATATATGCCATTCTTTGTTCCTCCTGACTGCCATAATATTATGGTATTTATTCAACCACTCACTCTCTGATGACTCCTTCCCCTCTGGCTTCAAACATGGTCATGTCTCTGCTATCCTAAGGAAACCTCCTCTAGATTTCACCATACCCTCCAGATAGTACTATATATGTTTTCCATCATATTTGAAGACATCACTTGTCACAAAGCTTACCTATTAATTCATTCAATTCATTCAATTGTATTTACTGAGCACTTACTGTGTGCAGAGCACTGTACTAAGCACTTGGAATGTACAGTTTGGGAACAGAAAGAGACAATCCCTGCCAAATAATGGGGTCACAGTCTAAAATTAATGCAAATAGTTGAGTGAGTAGGCCTACCTGGGACCCAAAGTCTGGTTCAAATCAGGAACACAGAATGGCCAGCCATTTGTTGTCATGTTTGATGTATGCATCTTTTGGGATTGCCTTCTTTTTGCCTTCTTATCTCATTCCTTATGAAGGTTTTGCTCAAAAAGGGCCACTACTTTCTTAGTAGCAGTATGCTATGTTGATCAAGTCTGTGGCTGGTCTGACTAACTTGGTAGAGGAAGTTTACTGTGTTCAGGGAACAACATCAAGACCTTTATACAATTTCCAATTCTTCCAACTCAACAGACTTCAGACACTACCCAAAGTCCTTGAGACAGTTGTTCAAGAATTGTTGTCTGCAGATGACTGCAGCCTAGGGAAACATAGTCAAAAAAATGTGTAAATGATCATAAACTGCGTGACCTAATTAGAAGGCTGCTACAGAATGATAAGTATAAAGAAAAATTAGATGATATATCAGTCCGTACCAGGGATGACATTTGCACAACCAAATATTTACATTGGCCACACAGAGATTCTCAGGTCCACATCTAGAGAATTTCCAGTACTCTACCAGTCTCAGCTATAGAAGGAGTGTCAAAAAGAGGCCTACTCAATCCATTCCTAGCTTGGGCAGTGGCTAGTGAGTGGAAGGCAATCTGCTACAAGTAATAATAATAATAATGTTGGTATTTGTTAAGCGCTTACTATGTGCAGAGCACTGTTCTAAGCGCTGGGGTAGACACAGGGGAATCAGGTTGTCCCACGTGGGGCTCACAGTCTTAATCCCCATTTTACAGATGAGGGAACTGAGGCACAGAGAAGTGAAGTGACTTGCCCACAGTCACACAGCTGACAAGTGGCAGAGCTGGGATTCGAACTCATGAGCCCTGACTCCAAAGCCCGTGCTCTTTCCACTGCGCCATGCTGCTTCTCAAAACTCAAGTCAAACAAGTCAAAACTCACCTATGCTGGGCAGCAGAGGCATGGGAGAGAGTTGCAGGTGGAAACTCAAGTTTACTGTGTGGAAGAAGGCAATGGTAAACAACTTCCTTATTTTTATCAAAAATCTCTGTGGATATACCACCAAAATGATTCCCTGCCCAAAAGTTGCCCACATTCTAGATGGGGAGACAGTCATTTATATAAATAAATGCACTTCAGGTATAGACAAAGCTACTTGTGGCTTGGGTATTTGAATATCACTAACCCACAGGCCTGGATCTTCTCCTTCACTCATGTGCTCAAGAAGGCACAGTTCTTCTCCTTCACTCTTGTGCTCAAACCACAGAGCGCTGCTGGCAAAAATCTAAATATCAGGCCAAGTTTGTCGACTTCAAGTATATACTTGCATGTTTTAACTCTGCGCTCTTTTCTGCCCAGCAATACTGTTTCTCTTCCTTTACTGACACCCATGCCCCTCACACTTGCCAGTTGTACCCAGACATTTAACTCCCTCTTCAGACTTCCCCTACTCCTTGCCCCCAGTGACCTGGCCACGAACTTTATTAAGAAAAGTGACACCATCGCGTATGAGCTGCCTAAAATGTAATGTTGGTATTTGTTAAGCGCTTACTATGTGCCGAGCACTGTTCTAATCACTGGAGTAGATACAGGGTAATCAGGTTGTCCCACGTGAGGCTCACAGTTAATCCCCATTTTACAGATGAGGTAACTGAGGCACAGAGAAGTTAAGTGACTTGCCCACAGTCACACAGCTGTCAAATCACTCCGGCCTCATCTCAGTTCCTCCTGAAGCAGGTCCCCTCTTCAACTCTCCCATTTTTTTTCCAGCAGTATCTCTAGAAAAGATCTCCTGACTCCTCTCAAAAGCTACACCCTCCACCTATACATCTGAACCCCTTCCTTTGCATTTTATCAAAACTCTCGTCACCTCCCTTCTTCCCTCCCTAACAGCCATCATTAACCTTTCACTCTCTAATGTCTTCTTCCCCACTGTTTTCAATCCTGCCCATTTCTTCCCTATCCTAAAGTACATCCTCCCTTGACCTCATGGCTCTCTCCAGTTATCATCCCATTTCCCTCCTACCATTTCTCATGCCATAGTGGAAAGAGCACGGGCTTGGGAATCAGAAATCATAGGAATCCTTGGCTTCTCAACTTGTCTGCTGCTTGGAACATAGTGAGTGCTTAACAAATATCATAAATTATTACAATAATTATTATTCCTCTCCAGACTCATTGAGCGAGCTGTCTACATCTACTGTCTCAAATTCCTCTGCCCCAGTTCTCTCCTTGACCCTCTCAAATCTGGCTTCTGTCCCCTTCACTCCACAGAAGCCACCCTTTCCCACCTTCTCAGAGGTCACCAATGATCACCTTCTTGCCAAATCCAAAATCCTTTAATCCATTCTAATCCTCCTGACCTCTCAGCTGCCTTCAACACTGTGGACCACCCCCGTCTCCTGGAAACTTTAACCATCCTTGGCTTCACCTGACTCTGTCTTCTCCTGGTTCTACTCTTATCTCTCAATCTCTTTTGTGGGCTCCTTCTCTTTCTCCCACCCCTAATTGTGGGAGCCCCTCTCAAGGTTTAGTTCTGGTTCCCCTTCTATTCTCCCTTTACACCCACTTCCTTGGAGAACTCATTCACTACCACGGCTTCAACTACCACCTCATTGCAGAAGTTACCCAAATCTGCATCTCCAACCCTGATCTCTCTCCCTCTCTCCAATCTCGCATCTTCTCCTCCCTTCAAGACATCTCTACTTAGTTTTCCTCCTGTTACCTCAAATTTAACATGCCCAAAATAGATCTCCTTTTCTTTAAAGCCAAACCCTGTCCTCCCCTGACTTTCCCATCAGTATAGGCAGCAGCACCATCCTTCTCAAGCCCATAACCTTGGTGCTATCCTTAACTCCTCTCTGTCATTCAACCCACATATTCAATCAAACCATCATTAAGTCCTGTTGTTCCCACCTTCACAACATAGCGAAAATCCACCCTTTCCTCTTCACCTAAACAATAACACGTTAATACAATTACTCATTCTATCCCTTCTGGTTTACTGCATCAGCATTCTTGCTGACCTCCCAACTCCTGTCTCATTTTTCTATAAAAACATTCAGGACATGTCATGCCACTTCTTAAAAAAAGTGCAATGGTTGCCCATCCACCTCTGCAACAAACAAAAATTCCTCACTATTGCCTTTAAAGCACTCCATCACTTTGCCTCCTCCTACCTCACCTCGCTTCTCTCCTTCTACAACCCAGCCCACACATTTTGCTCTTTTAGAGCTAACCGTCTCACTGTGGTTCAGTTTCATCTATCTCTCCCACACCACTTGCCCACATCCTACCTCAGTCCTGGAATGCTCTCCCTCCTCAAATCTGACAATTATTCTCCCCTGTTCAAAGCCTTATTGAAGGCACATCTCCTCCAAGAGGCCTATCGTGCACTAAGCCCCACCTTTCCCTGTCTCCCACTCCCTTCTGGAGCACCCTGACTTGCTCCCTTTTCTCTTCCCCCATCCCAGCCCCACAGCACTTAGGTACATTTAATGACATATTATTTTAATTTTATTTATTTGCACTGATGTCTGTCCCGGATCCTCTAGATTGTAAACTCATTGTTGGCAGGTTATACCACTGTTTATTGTTGTATTGTATTTTCCCAAGAGCTTAGTACAGTGTTTTGCACACAGTAAGCACTCAATAAATATGAATGAATGAATAAATGAATGAATGAAGTGCTTAAAGGGTACAGATCCAAGTGCATAGGTGACACAGAAGGTAGAAGGTATTAGGGAAAAGAGGACTTAGTTAAGTCCTCTTGGTGTAGATGATTTCAATAAGATTTAATAAAACTGCACTTTAATAAAGCTGCATCTGTACAATATCTGCAGTTTTGCAATCTACCCAGCAATAAGGCATAAACATAAAAGACTGAGAAAAGGAATGAACTCTCTAAGAATTGAAAAAGAGAAAACCTGTGCTGTGCTGCATATGAACAGTTTGTTTCTGAAATGATATATTTACCTTTCTGTTTAACATAGTGGTTTGCACATTCATTCATTCGATCATATTTACTGAGCGTTTACTGTGTGCAGAGCACTGTATTAAGTGCTTAGTACAGGATAGCACATAGTAAGAGCTTAATAAAAAGTGTTGTTGATAACTTCCTTCTATAGGCAATGTGCTCTTATGTGGGTCCTGGAAAGCATTTGCACAAGAGTCATCACCCATATCCCCTAAGGTACCACTCAAAGAAAGGAATGTGTTTTGGGGATACAGGCATAAAAATCAAGCGATGGTATTCATTAGGCTTTCTAGGTACGATGGCATCAGCAGGTTTGGGTACCGAGCTCACAGCCACCTGGTATGGCTCACCGGATGGCCATTATGATGCAGTTCACTGAGTGAGAGGACAAAGAGAGCTGGTGTGTGGTGGAAACATTATTGAAACTTGACACTGTGCTCTCCTGGTTATCCTCCTATATCATTGGCCATTCACCCTCAGGCTAATTCATGGACTGCTCCTCTGCCTCCCAACCCCTAACTGTAAGAATCCTGCAAAGCTCAGTTCAGGGTCCGTTTATTCTCCATCTGCACTCACTCCCTTGGAGAACTCATTCGCTTCATTCATTCATTCATTCATTCAATCAAACTTATTGAGCGTTTACCGTGTGCACAGAACTGTGCTAAGCACTTGAGACAGTACAATATAACAATAAACAGATATATTCCCTGCCCATAACAAGCTTATAGTCACCCCTAAGGCTTCAACTACCATCTCCATGTGTATGATTCCCAATCTACATCTCCAGTATCTCTCTCTTTCTCTGCAGTGTCATATTTTGTCCTGCCTTTAGGATATGGATTTCTTGCTGACACTTCAGCTTAACTTGTTCAAAACAGAACTCCTTATCTTCCTACCCAAACTCTGTCCTTTCCCTGACTTTCCTATCACAGCAGATAGAAACACCATCCTCCCTGTGAAAACAAGACCATAAACTTGGCATTATCCTTGACTTATCTCTCTTGACTCATCTCTCTCATTCAACCGACATATTCCATCTGTTACCAAATCCTGTTTGTTCAACCTTCACAGCATTGCTAAAATCTGTCCTTTCCTCTTCAACCAAATTGCCACTACCACATTAATTGTCCCACTTATGCTATCCCACCTTGACTGCTGTTTCATCTTCCTTGTTGATCTCCCTGGCCCTTGTTTATACCCACTCCAATCCATTCTTTACTTTTCTGCCTGGACCATTTTGCTCCAAAACTGTTAAGTCCATGTTTCCCCACTCCTCAAGAATTTCCCATGTAGCACCCCATTGAACAGAATCTCCTTGACATTGATTATAAAGCACTCAAACACCTTACACCCTCCCACCATACCTCCCTGCTCTCCTTCTACAACCCAGCCTGCTCACATCCACTCCTTTTATGCACTCAGTGCATAACGTACTCAGTGAGCCTCACTCTCATCTGTCTCACCACCAACCTATCTATACTATACCTATCTATATCTCCATCTATACTCACTCCCTTGTTGAACTCATTCGCTCCCATAGCTTCAACTATCATCTCTAAGGAGATGACATCCAAACCTACATCTCCTCCCCTGTTTTCTCCCCATCCCTCCAGGCTCATATCTCCTCCTGCCTTCAGGACATCTTCACCTGGATGTCTGCCTGCCACCTGCCACCTAAAACTCAACATGTCCAAAACTGAGCTCCTTATCTTCTCTCCCAATCCCTGTACTCTCCCTGACTTCATTGTCACTGTGGACGACATGACCATCCTTCCCATCTCACAAGCCTGCAACCTTGGTGTCATCCTTGACTCAGCTCTCTCATTCACCCCACAGATCTAATCCATCACCAGTGCCCGGCGGTCTCACCTTCACAATATCACCAAGATATGCCCTTTCCTCTCCATCCAAACTGCTAATTGTGGGTACAGTCTCTCATAATATATCGACTGGATTATTGCATCAGCCTCCTCTCTGATCTCCCATCCTCCTGTCTCTCCCCTCTTCAGTCTATACTTCACTCTGCTGCCCGGATTATCTTTCTACAGAAATGCTCTACTTATTACTCAATTTATTTTACTAATGATGTGTGTATATCTATGATTCTATTTATCTTGATGGTATTGACACCTGACTAGTTGTTTTATTTTGTCATCTCTCTCCCCTGTTTAGCCTGCGAGCCCATTGTTGGGCAGGCATTGTCTCTATCTGTGGTCAAATTGTCCATTCCAAGCACTTAGTACAGTGCTCTGCACATAGTAAGAGCTCAATAAATGTGATTGAATGAATGAATGAATGAACCTCTCACGCACATCTTGCCTCTGGCCTGGAATGCCCTCCCTCTTTATATTCATATGATCATGCTTGCTACCTTCAAAACCCTATTAGAAGCACATCTTCTCCAAGAGGCACTCTGCCTAAACCCTTCTTTCCTATCCTCCCACTTCCCTCCCACTCCCACTCCCATTCCCCTCACGCTTGGATTTGCACTCTTCATTTATCCCTCCCTTAGTTCCACTGCACTTACATATATATATTAATCAAATGCCGTCAAGTCATTTTCGATTCATAGTGATTTTATGGACATATTTTCTGCAGAATGCCCTATCCTTTGCCATAATCCATAACTTTGCTAATGACTCTTCCATTATCACTGGTATTTTTTTACCAAGAAAACTCTATAAATATATTTATGTATATATTTATTTATATTAAGATCTGTTTCTCCCTATAGACTGTAAGCTTATTGTAGGCAGTGAATTTGTCTACCAACTCCCTTTTACTGAACTCTCCCAAGTGCTTAGAACACTGGTCTACACACAGTAAGTGCTCAATAAATATGATTGACTGATCAATTGACTCCAAGGCATTTGTAATATCCTTTAAGTTGGAGACTGACCCTCTGATTGTAATTCATCAAGCTAGGAAGTACAGTTATCAAGTGGTAGTGGCAAGTGTACTCAAATCACAGTGAACTACTTATTGTTGAGGTTGGAACCAAAGACTCAGAAATACCATCTTCACTCCAGATGAAAAAGCAAACATATATACCTGGAATTTCCACAGCCTAGGGGCCATCACTGTTTAACTGGACTCCCAGCCTTGTTCAACCCAGATCTCTGACATAGTCTAAGCATTTCCTATCAGGATAGAAACAATCAATCTCTCAGTGGAATTTTACCAGTTCTTCCTCCTAATTATACTTTGAGTCCTATGTGGGACAAGAACTCCGTCCGACCTAATTAACTTGTAATTACCCCAGAGCTAAAAACAGTGCTTGCCACATAGTAATCTCTTAATCTCTTGAACGAGAGACCAGAGTAAAAGATGACACTAAGGTTTAGAGGCTGGTGAAACAGGAAGGATGGTTGTGCCGTCACTATGACAGAAAAGTTTGGGAGAGGACAGGGTTTAGTAGAGAAGTTAAGGAGCTCTGTTTAGACATGATCCCGCCACTCAAGCAGTTTACAATCTAGTGGAGGACCTGACAATTTAATGTGTATAGCCACCACACCTGCACACTGATCAGCCGTCTTTTCCAACAAAGAAGACATCACAATGCAACTACTCCCTCCACCATACCACATTCCTACTTCATTCCTCCTCAGAACAGCTTTCTTCTCGTCTGACATTGTTTCTGAGAATTAGTGTTGGTTTTGGCATACCTGATCATTGATTATATGTGGAGGAGGCAGATATGATTTTATGTTCTCATGTTCCCAGCTTCATAGATTCTTTGAACTCTTTCACAGGTGATCTTTGGTGCTACTTCTCTGTCTGAGGATAATCTTCATCTACAGGGGTCCCACTTATCTCACTCATTATTTTTGTGTGTTTACTGTCCTTTGGGGATAATTTTATGCTATTCTGGCTTCTTCCTCTGTCTCAATCAGTCAATTGATCAATTATATTACAGAGTGCTTACTATGTGCAGAGAATGTTAATAAGGGCTTGGGAAAGTATAATGTAACAGAGTTGCTAGACATATTTACTGCCCACAATGAGCAACTCTCTGTTTCTCCCCATCCAAACTTTCCCTGATTGTTATCCTTAAGATAATCTCCAAGTATTCTTACTCCTTCATCCTGTATTTCTGTACTTGAAAACAAACTCCAGCTATTAATAATGGTATTTGTTAAGCATTTACTATATGCCAGGCACTGTTCTAAGCACTGGGGTAGATACAAGATAATCGGGTTGGAAACAGTCCCTGTCCCACATAAGGCTCACAGTCTTAATCCCCATTTTTATATATGAGGGAACTGAGGCCCAGAGCTGTTAAGTCACTTGTCCAAGGTCACACAGCAGACAAGTGGCTGAATCAGGAATAGAGCCCATGACCTCTGATCCCAAGTCCATGCGCTATCTGCTAGGCCATGCTGCTTCTTTTCCCAAATTATTCTATTCCCAAGCTATTCTTTCCCAAGTTCTTTTATGCCCTGTCCCTTCAGCATATAATTCATTAACCCTTAAGAGTTCTAAACACCGAAAACCCTACATTGCAATATCCCCCAACAAGCACCAAATTGATCCAAAGGTGATGACAACAAAACAAAATAAAAGTTCTATAATGTTTTGGATAGACCTGTAGCGGGACAGGTTATTCATTCAATCGTATTTATTGAGCACTTATAGCTGCACACAGAAAGTGCTCAATAAATACGATTAAATTAAAGAATGATTGCCAACATGTAAAAAGTTGATTGACATAATCTATTTCTATACTCAGGTTTGTGCATCCAAAATGGTGAAGAAACCATGATCTAAACAATGACAATGCCTCCATTACATCTGAAGACAACTTGAAAAATCATCATTGTCAAAATGTTAATTTCCCAGAAGTTCTTCAGGAAAGGGAGCAGAAAGAGGGGATAACTGAGTCACAAAGAAGTTACCAATGGCACCTGACAGATGCATAGATCATGCAAAGCATTTGTGGATCTCTTCCTTCCCTAAACAACGCTGCCAGCAATTAGCCATCCTCTGCAGGAGGAGTGGGCTACCCTGAAGCTGCTACATGGCCTAGTAGAAAAAGTGCAGGACTGGGAGCCGGGAGACCTAGGCTGTAATCCCAGCTCTGCCACTTGCCTGCTGAATGACACTGTAAGCTCACTGTGGGCAGGTAATGTGCCTGTTGTATTTTACTCTCCCAAGCATTTAGTAAAGTGCTCTGCACTGCAAGTGCTAAAATAAATACAATTGACTGAAATTACTTGTTTACTGTGCCTCAGTTTCCTCATTAGTAAATGTTCTTCTATCTTAGACTGTGAACTCCATGTAGGTCAGAGACTTTGTCTAATATGATTTTTCCACCAACTCACTGCTTAGGTTAGTGTCTATCACTTAGTAGGCACTTAACAAATAGCGCAATCATCATTATTAAGCTGGGGTCAATGTGCACAGAGTACCACCCAATGGTAAACCATGGAATCTGCTGGGGGTATACAATGCCTTCTCTCATTCATCTTTAATTGCAGGAGTCCCACTCTGTTGTCCACAAGAGGAACAGATCAACTCAAGTCAGGGTCCACATGGAACCACCACACAACCATAATGACAATAATTATGGTATTTCTTTAGTAAGACTGTACTATGTGCTCTCTTCTGTTCTGATCAACCCAAGTTAATCATATTGGACACTATCCCTGTATTACATGGAGTCCACAGTCTAAGTAGGAGGCCCAACAGGTATCAAATCCCCATTTACAAATGAGAAAATTGAGGGGCAGTAAAGTTCAGTGATTTGCACAGTGGTACAGCAGGCAAATGGCAGAGCTGGGATTAGAGCCCAGGTCTTCTGATTCTCAGGCTTGTGCTCTTTCAGTACACTATGCTGCACTGTGACTCTAGAACCTGCCAATGGCTGGCTGCCTAATGGCCTGGGCAGCCTCCCTGTTACCTCTTGACACTGTGGGAGACCAACCCTTCCCACCCCTTTCCCATCAAACGAGGACAGGAGCAGACTAAAGGCTGCCTTCTCAGCATCCAGAAATGTCAGGAGTTATTGAGCCAAATGTCCAGTACTCAAATAACAAATACAGTGCCTCCAGCAATTTTATGAGATCACCCTTTTGCCTCTACTCATTCGCAGATTTTAGGAAATGTACTCATAATAATGGCTACTTGTAATAATGGCTCAGGTAAGAATCAAAAATCCCATCCTTTAGCATCCCATCCTGTGAAACAGATGTCTAGGAGGCACCACAAATGGCTCAGGGAAAGTATAAATTGCCCTAGTCTGCATCTTATAGAGGAGTCAATATTCACACTCATATAGAAATTTAATTCAGAGTACAGACATTAACATTAAGATTGTATATATTATTTATTACTCTATTTATTTTGTTAATGATGTGTATATATCTACGATTCTATTTATCTTGATGATATTTACGCCAGAGTACTTGTTTTGTTTTGTTCTGTTCTGTTTTGCTGTTGTCTCCCCCGTTTAGACTGTGAGACCCTTATTGGGCAGGGATTGTCTCTATCTGTTGCCAAATCGTACATTCCAAGTGCTTAGTACAGTGCTCTACATATAGTAAGTGCTCAATAAATGCGATTGAATGAATGACTGAATGAACAGAAAAAGTAAAATTAGCAATTTTCCCCAAGAAGCCTATTGTCTTGACTAAGGACCACCTACTAAAGCTATAAATTGAACAAGATATTAAATTATTCGCCGACATAGAGGCCTTTTAGAGAGAGTATGGCTTTCAGCATAATCTCTTTCCAGGCACCAGATGAAGAGAGGAGCAAGGGAAGAAGCAAATATCCCTTCACACCTGCTTCTAAAGAGCCTCTCCTCAGGGAAACCAGAGGGAAGTGACTGGAAGGTCATGCAGAGCTAGAGATTCAAGAAAGAGAGTCCAAATTTAGACCAGCTGAACAGGAGGCCCCAGTGACAACATAGAGGTCTGTAATGGGCAGGTAGATAGCAGCTCCCAACTGGGGAAACCAAGTAGTGAATCTGTGCCAGTCTTAAGAATGCCCAATTTTTCATATACTTGTGGGAGGTTTTCTATTTTGCAAAATGAATTTGAAAATTGTCAAAGCAAATTGCAGTGGAGACACTTTTTTCAAGTGTGTATGAGGAAGTTGTAGTTTTACTAGGCAATAAAGAGAGAAATGCTAAAAAGCTAGAATTAGTGAAAGCATAGGCAGCAAGGGTGAGTGGAATCTGAAAGTGAAAGACCACCAAGCAGAATAGCAAAAAGAGTACATTTTTATAGTGGGTTAAACAAAAAGGAAATCAAAAGTCAGGAGAAATGACAAGGACTTATACTGTACTCTCCCAAAGGGTTTAGTACAGTGCTCTGCACACAGTAAGTGCTCAGTAAATCAATTGAATGAATAAATGAATAAAGTATTTATTTGATGATTGTCTACAAGCAAGGCCAGTTTTGAAACACACTGCAGAGGATAGGTTAAGAGTAGGTTAAAAAGCCATTGAAAGGCTCAGTGTAAAGAGGTAAAATGGAGTTTTCTTACACTGACTTGAAATTATAACTCTGCTTAAAATGGCATGTGTCTAAGCAATATGACTCAATAGGATGAAATGGGTTTTATTTCAAGGGCTAAAGGTAGTAAAATTATTTCTCAATTCTATTTTTCACTTGACTCTAAATTTATTGTTACATAGTGAAATAAAATTGAAGCAGGAAGTATATGTATAAGCACTCTCTCTGTGCCAAACGCTGTACTAAGTACTGAGCTGGATACAAGCTAACTACATTGGACCCAATCATTGTTCCACTTAGGACCCTGAGGAAGTGGTGGGAGACATTCCCTCACTATAGTTTCCTATGTTTCCTTAAAGTGATTCTCTTAAGAAACTATCCAAAGAAGGACCGGTTGTAGCAGCTGAGACCCCCAGGTTCTGCTGCAAGCAGTTTAACATTGCTTAAGAAAGTGGCAATAATAGTAGTAAGTACTGAGTGTCTACTTGGTTCATTACGCTGAACTAAGGCCTATGAGTAAGGTTTAATAGGGGCAAACTTGTGCTTCCTTTGTTTTTATGTCCACAATTATTTCAGGTTTCTCTTTCAATCTTTTCCCTCTCCCCATTGGTTCATTTAGTGTTCAATAAACAGTTAACAAATTCTTTAAATTTCTTGACCTAAAGCTTACCTTTGAGACAAATCTCATTAGGAAACAAGAAGGGCTCCTTGTACTATGTGTGATTAAGAAAATGAGATTAAGATTTGAGAATATCGTTCAAATGAAGCAAAATATTTTCTGTTCTTATTAAGTTTGTTTTCAAGGAATCATTTTGGGGCTATTCTATGGTCTTCCATAGTACTTTGTTGTTATCAACCAAATATAAATTTTGCTTAGTAACTTTTTGATTCATATGTGAAGACCCAAAAGTACTTAACATGCTTTTTAAGTAAGAATTGTTTTATAATATAAACAATATAAACGAGGTCTACTGAAGTCTCATGTAAATCCTTTTTCTTGCTCATGGGAAAATGGTCAAAAAGAAAAGATGTGATATATCCATATTGCTCTGAAATCCTTCAGGAACCATCAAAATTCTAACATATGAAATGCAAATAATAATCTAGTTACACAAAATGTCAGCCAGTATGTTGATGAATAATCATGCCTTATGCCTTCAGAAATTGCACTAAGGAGATGGACCAACAAAAGTAACCTTCATAGTTGCTTGCTATGATCTATGTCATTCCCTGGTACTTTCTTGGATTGTAATTTATCCAGAATAGTATTACAGGTATCATGCTATTAGACAACAAAGAAACAAGTCAACTAAATTGTGAATATCAGTTTTTCTGTCACTCTCTAAGCAAAGAGGCAACCCAGAGAGGATATTACAGTTATGACCTTATTTCCCCATCAAAATTATTCTAGCCACGCTTCAAATCAAAGTGATAGAAAAAAGAGAGTGAAAATATAAAGAAAGGCAGAAAAATATCTGTCCTGATAAATTGTCCTAGGTTTTTTTCTTTTGAAAGTAAATTATGAAAAGCAGCCTGGTGTGGTGAAAAGAACAAGGGACTAGGAATCAGGTCACCTGTACGATAGTCCTGGCTTGACCACCTATCTGTTGGGTGACCCTGTTGGGCAAGTCACTTAACCACACTATCCATCTGCTTCCTTCTGTGTACGGTGAAGATTGCTATTGCTATTGTTTTAATGAGATGTTCATCCCCGTGATTCTATTTATTGCTATTGTTTTTGTCCGTCTGTCTCCCCCAGTTAGACTGTAAGCCCGTCAATGGACAGGGACTGTCTCTATCTGTTGCCAATTTGTACATTCCAAGCGCTTAGTACAGTGCTCTGCTCTTTGTAAGCTCTCAATCAATAGTATTGAATGAATGAATGAAATACCAGTTTTCCCTCCCCTTTAGACTGAGCATCATGTAAGATAGGAATGGCTTTCAGCTTGATTAACTTGAAAGAAGTTCAACTGTTCCTTCAGTTGACAAGTGAGAGGAACCAAGAGTGGTGCTGAAGGGCTTACATGGAGCCTGATTGGAGTTTGATGTTGGACTGGTTCTGAGGGAAGAGCTGTCACAGAATGTTGTTAGTTATCATGGGATGTATCAAAAAAGGCTTCTCACTATTGGCTTTAAAATCACTTTATCCCCTCCTACCTCACCTTGCTTCTCTACTTCATTCATTCACTGTATTTATTGAACATTTACTGTATGCACAGCACTGTGAGAAGCAGTGTGGATTAGGGTCACTGACTTGTCAGCTGTGTTATTTGTTAGCTGTGTGACTTTGGGGATATCACTTCACTTCTCTGGGCCTCAGTTATCTCATCTGTAAAATGGGGATTAAGACAACAGGGGTTGTCCAGGTGGGACAACCTGATTACCCTGTATTTACCCCAGAGCTTAGAACAGTGCTTGGTACACAGTAAGCGCTTAACAAATACTATGGGTGGCAACATGGCATGGCTTAGTGGAAAGAGCCCAGGCTTGCGAGTCAGAGGTTATAGGTTCTAATCCTGGCTCCAATGCTTCTCAGCTGTGTGACCTTGGGCAAGCTACCTCCCTTCTCTGGACCTCAGTTCCCTCAACTGTAGAATGGGGATGAAGACTGTGAGCCCTACGTGAGACCCGATTACCTTATATTTACCCCAGTGCTTAGAAGAGTGCTTGGCACATAGTAAGCATTTAACAAATACCAACATTAATTAATTACTAGGCATTTGAGAGAGTACAATACAACGATAAACAGACACATTGCCTATCCTGCACACTTCACTCCTCTGATGCTGACCTTCTCAATATGCCTCAATCTCATCTATCTCACAGACCTCTCACCCACATTCTGTCTCTGGCCTGGAATAAAGTCCCTCCTTTCATCTGACAGATAATTACTCTCCCCCACTTCAAAGCCCTATTAAGGCACATCTCCTCCAAGAGGCCTTCCCTGACTAAGCCTTCCTTTTCTCATCTTCCACTCCCATCTGTGTCACTCTTACTTGCTCCTTTTATTCATCCCCCCTTCCCAGTCCCATAGCACTTAGGTACACAACTGTAATTTATTTATTTATATTAATGGGTCTGTTTATTGTTATATTGTAATAATAATAATGATATTTGTTAAGTGCTTACTATGTGCCAAGCACTGTTCTAAGCCAGAGGATAGATACAAGGTTATCAGATTGTCCTTTGTGGAGCTCACAGTCTTAATCCTCATTTTACAGATGAGGTAACTGAGGCACAGAGACATTAAGCGATGTTCCCAAAGTCACACAGCTGTCAAGTGGCTGTACTGTAACCTTCTACATGCTTAGGACAGTGCTTTGCACACAGTAAGCACTCAACAAATATGATTGAATGATTGAATGAATGAATGTATGGGAGCCAGGGTACTTCCTTCCTTCCAGTCCAGGATAAATCTCCAGATCTGTTCCATTTCGTTTTGCCAGCCGTATTCACAGAATTGGATCTGATTAATAAGGACTAAAGCAGGTGCAGAACATACTGTTTATGGTGAAATCAGGGGTGACAAGTAAGTGAAGCAACTGACTAAGAGTGTAGCTTTGGAGATAAAGAGGCAACAGCACAACCACAGAGGCATTGGTGGTGGGAATGATACAACCTCTCACAAAATTGGGGAACAAGGGCCATGCGGCCCTCCAATCCTTTCTAAGATAGTGTTACCAATGACCCACTCAGGTAACAGGACTGTTCCACTAGGTAACCATTACCCAAAGGAACCACACACCAGAATTACAGCTTAAGACAGACACATTTTATTAAAACAATTCACTAGACCCCAATGCCAGGGAGTACCATCCCAGCATAATCTGGTAGATGCATACCTTTACAACAAAAGATGTCTTTCATAATGAAAGAAATCCAAACTCCTAAAAGCTTCTCAGATTCCTCCCCTTAGTTTCCAGTCCAACACAGAGTCCTTCACCATGAGCATTTTCTTTTTTCCTTTGCTGAACGTTATGCAGGAACATGAGGTAATATCTTCTCAAATGAAATTCCTTCAGGAATCTCATAGGAAATTCCTCTCCTTATGATGCAAACAGTTCTAATTCCTTCCTTTGTGTTGATAATATGTAGTGATGCTTTCCTTGACACATCTTTGTTTTGATGGTAGTATGTGTGTACTTTCTCTTTGAGCTATTCCAGAGATAACCACATTGTAAGTGTGGGTATCTTGCTGTGATTATTCTGCAGCTAGCACAGAATGTGCCCAGTGGCCCCCTGAAACACTAGTAAGAGATAGTACAGGATGGAAGTGAGCCATTTAAGAAGCGTAGGTCAGGGCTTGGAACTACACTGCCTTGAAAATGTAACTCATGGAAGCTTAGAGATGGGATAGAGATTGGCAGGTGGCCACAAGGGCAGCTTCATGGCAGTAGGCAGGGCAGACCAGTGGCAGGCATAGAAAAACCCTCTCTAAATGGACTTCTACAAAATATTGGGTAGTATATCATTGTGTTATACTTTTTTTTTTTTTGTTGGTATTTGTTAAGCGCTTACTATGTGCCGAGGACTGTTCTAAGCGCTGGGGTAGACATAGGGGAATCAGGTTGTCCCACGTGGGGCTCACAGTCTTAATCCCCATTTTACAGATGAGGGAACTGAGGCACAGAGAAGTTGGGTGACTTGCCCACAGTCACACAGCCGACAAGTGGCAGAACTGGGATTCGAACTCATGAGCCCTGACTCCAAAGCCCGTGCTCTTTCCACTGAGCCACGCTGCTTCTCTACTTATACTGTGTGTGCATGGAGGAAAATATAATGATCTAAAAAGGAAACAGCAATTTTTTCGATGCATTGGGCTGGCCAAATCATTGTATCCTGTAGAGAATTAAGATTGCTCATCAAACAGTTTCTACGTACTGATAATTCTACAAGAAATCAACTATTGTCTATATGGCAATCTCTCTTCACTTCAGATGTAGAGCCTAAACTCCCAGCAAAAGGGAAGTGCACTAAAGTCACTTAGAGGGACTGGAAAGGAGTGAGGAATCAGAAAAATGACAATAAATGGGGATAATTAATGTAAAGATGGGGTGGCACCAGTAAAAGGAACCTGAGCTGTAGCAGCTGAATTATTCCCCAGACAGATGGAAAAATGAAGCACCTTCAATTGCCTTCAGTAGGTCACTCCAAGAGACACAGCCTTTAGAGGAACTGAGAAACATGAGGAGAAGAAGAGGATTGAGGAAAGTCATGGAATGGAGAATGAGGTAAAGCAGAATGAATAAGCAGTGTGGCCTAGTGAGAAGAGCATGGACCTTGGAGTCAGTGTATCTGGGCTCTAATCCCAGCTCTGCCATCTTCCTTGGGCTGTGTGACCTTGAGCAAGCACTCAAGTTCTGTGGGAATCAGTTGCCTCAACTTCCAAAGGGGGATTCAATACCTGTTTTTCTCCCTTATTGGACTGTGACCCTCGTGTAGGATGTAATTATCTTGCATCTACCCCAGTACCACATGTACATCTGTATATGTACCATTTGTCAGTGCTTGGCACAGGGTAAGCACTTAAAAAAAAATCATTGTTATTATAAGCAAAAGAAGTAGCAAAACCATGCTACTGCATTAACAGAATAAAACTGGGATAAACAAAAAAATCTATATCCTATTTTAAATATAGAAGCGAAGTTATATTCTCCCCACATATTCTCTTTTCCCAATAAACACATGAATTATCCTTGAAAATTTGTGTTAGTCTGTGGAGGGCAGGAAGAGAGGAAGAGTCTGACTGTTCAAATCTTCTAAGTGTACTTTGAAATTATCAGTGGGTAGTCAAGGTCATTTGGAATTTCTCAAATGCTCATAAAGCATATTTTAAGATTAAATAATTATCTTATCATTAGTTTATTGAGCTTGACACAGTAGCAACTCAGAAAGCTATATCTTCTCAAACAGTGAATATCAGCAAGGGTGAATGGGTAGGACAGGGAAGAGATTGTTCTAATATGAGGACGGAGGATATAATTCAATAGAAATCTATGGAGTCATTTCTATTTTGGATTCCAGAAAAGGTTTAATATTTTGGAATGGTGTTTGAAGATAATCTAAAAATAAGTTATACTCAACAGGACTTTTGCTCTTCAAGGTCATGTGTCCTCCAGCCTGGCAAAATTCCATTCTTGGCAGACCAAAATCAGAACTCTGATGCTATTGCTTCATTAGCTGCCTCCACAAAGGAATGAATGCCCTTTTAGAAGAATTAAATGAAAAGTCAAATAAAACTAGGGCAGACATTGCTGCCATGGATACAAACTTGGACCACATACAGTAGTTGCATATCTCAGAAGTTGATGTACCAAACTACAGGAAAACACAATGTGTGGGCTTCAGATAGAAAAGAACTTCCAAGGGCACAACATCAAGCATATCTTTTAGTTTGATTTAGCTGCATCCCTGCCTCCAAAAAGGAAATAAAGTCAGAATAACTCAAAATTGAAAAGTCACATGTCATTTACCAATGCCACTGGACTTCTACGACATCATGAAACAATGAAAATGTATCTAATTCACTCCCAGGATAATCCATACTCTTTTTAAACAAATATTAAATAAAAAGGAAAATCAATGCCATATAGAAAGGTACATTCATTCCCAGACAAGAAAAAAATAGACTGGGATGCCAGAAGGGTTACCCCTTGTAATTGTTCTGCTTGATTTAAAAGATAAAGATAAAAAAGAAAAAGGGCACACAAGAACAAGGGGAGCCAATATAAATCATTTTTTAGCCTGCAAACTAAATCTCTCTATTCAAGCAAAGGCAGCACTCTGGTACTCGTAGAAGCCCTCTTAAAGAAGTGAGAGAAATCACATTTTCTTCACTGCAGAAAGTAACAAAATATGAAAGTGTATTTGCTTTTGGTGACAAAAGCAGTTCCAGCAGTTCCAAGGTTGCTGAGCTAGTAAAAAAGGAACTTAACACCTGGAGCCACCTTAGAGACAGACAGAAACTATCAAAAAAGAATAAGGGCATTATAAATTATTGCAGGGCACCTGAGTGAAGCATCTTTTTAAAGTCACTAAAATTTTGTTAAAATGACAAGATGTAGTAAAGCACATTTATCAAGGCTTTCAACTCTGTACCCAGTGGAATGAGAATGTGTGACCATCTCTGGGGTATTTCTCTAAATTGTGCGATTGTGTGTGTTGACTGAAGGCAAGACCTACATACTTGAAAAGGCTTCTAGAGATGATAAGGACTTGTACTTCGATTTGAAGAAGACAAAACTGATGATAAATTTCAACTAAAAGTGCCTGTGTGGCCAAAAAGTCCGATTTGGCACCACAGTCCCAGCCACAATGTACACACAAAAAAAGCTGTCTCTTGTGTTGTTTTGTGTGATGCTTTCAGCATCTGGTGCTGATTCTTTTTTCTCTCTTTGTCTCTCATTTCTTGTGCTTAAAATCTAAGGCCAAGAAAAAGGAATTAGACAGTTTCAAGACCTGACTCTACCCTACCACTGGATTTCTAGGTCTTATGCTTAACCAGCTCAATTTAAGTAAGGTCTCCTTCCTGTAATGTGGGCATTCAAGCAGTTTAATTTATTAGCCCTATTAAATGCCTTTTGTTCACAAAAAACAACATATTAAATGATATCCAGTAAATGTTAAAGGAGATGTTGACTTTGAAGAAAGCATAAATGAAGGTGTATAACGTTTTAAAATTTTGAAAATGGCCACATTTTCCCCTTTTCAAGTCAGTAGAGAAAAGCCCTCAAATATTTGCCTGCGGGTTCAGTTGCTTCAGTACATACAGGAAGATTTGCTTGGCAAAGTGACAATACCCTCCGCTTTTGGCTTATTCTAGCACTGAACATTTAGCACTAATTTCAAGTATGGAGCATAAAGAGTAATGACAATTTCATTATCAAGAAAAAAACTATTTTTAACTAAAAAAGGAGGCTTTCCTTATTCCATTACATTAGTAATGATTTCTATAACCAAATGGCATACAGATTAAACTAAAATAGAATCATAGCAAGTAACTTGCATTTTATTGATGAGAATTCAATTATAGGCAGACAGTTGGAGTCATATAGTCTGCCAAAGAATTGTTGTGAGAAGAAAAAAAATAGTAATATGTAATGTACTGACTTATCAAGTACTGCATGAAGATGAATATCTGCATACTGAATACCATGTTTTTTGCTATCAGGTCATACTCTAATTTCAAACAGAGAATAAAAATATAATTGATTGTTTAACTTTTTAAATTTTCAGCTACAAAAGCAATGATGGTACAGCCTATACATATAAAGAAACTCATCATGAGTTAACTATCAGTTGTTTCTGTGTGATCTTAGGCAAGTCACTTAATTGTTCTATGCCTCAGTTTCCTCAAATGTAAAATGGGGATTAATGGCTTTTAGATTGTGAGCCTCATCTGAGACAGGAACTCCAATTTGATTAATTTAAAACAATGCTTGACACATAGTAAGAATTTAACAAATACAATTATAATAATGACAATGATAATAATAATCTATAAGAGATAGTGATCAAGTAAAGGATCAGCATGTTTCATGCAGGAGAATTGATGTACATTGTTAAATATTGACAGGTTGTGCAACAACATTTAAAATCTTGTTTTTACAGATTTTTGAAACTCTAAAAATTGTCATAGATTTTTGAATCTCCAAGCTGCCCACAGAATTATAAATGGCTGGTGAAGACAAGAAGCAATTCAGGAACTCAGGGCCATGGGGGTAGAGCTAAACCATTTTCATTATTTAAAGCATCCGTGGCAGGTGGACCAATCCCAGCATGGGCATAAACCCAAATAGCTCCAGAGTGGCTACTCTAATTCATCATAGTGATCCCAGATTGGTAAGAAATGAGAGGAACCCTGCTGGTGCCCAAATTCTATCTGGGAGCATGTGGGCAGTGTACACTGGAAGCAGAGTGGCATAGTGGATAGAGCATGGGCCTGGGGATCAGAAGGTAAAGAGGTCTAATTCTGGCTTTACCACTTCTCTGCTTTGAGGCCTTGGGCAAGTCACTTCACTTCTCTATGCCTCAGTTACCTCATCTGTAAAATTGTGATTAAGACTGCGAGCCCTGTGTAGGACCGGAACTGTGCCCAACCCAATTTGCTTGTATCCAACCCAGTGCTTAGTACAGTGTCTGGCACATAGTAAGCACTCAAAAAATACTATTATTATTATCATTATTATCATCATTATTTTTGCTACAGGGGTAATGTCACCTTCAGACCGGGATTCACCTGGAGGCAGCAATGCAGTGGTGCAAAAAGAGCTAAGAACTCACTCCCCTCAAATGTTGCATAGGACATTTGCATAGGATATGATCACATTGTGTTCTTCTGGTGACATTAAATAATCTGTGCTACCTATTGAGTGTTTACTCTGTGCAGAGCACTGTCCTAAGAGTTTTGGTGAGTACAGTAGATTTGGTAGACATGATCCCTGTCCTCAAGGAGTTGACAGTCTAATGTGGGATTTAGACAATAAAATAACTATAGATGGTAAAGCATCAGATTATGAGGATATGGGGCTATGGTTTGGGGTTATTGATTGTAAGGATATGCGTTTGGGGCTAGGGTTTGGGGTTTTTTGGGGAAGAAGAGATGTCAAATTTAGTAAACAAATCATTAGTAAAGAAATATATACCTACGGCTATTGAAGTAGTAATACCAAATATGCAAACATTTGTTTTCTCAGATGCTGCTTGAGTTGGTGGGGTTTTTTTTCTATTCATTCATTCATTCACTTGTATTTATTTGAGCACTTATTGAACAAAGCACTGTACTAAGTGCTGGAGAGAGTACAATATAACAATAAAAAGATACAATCCCTGCCACAACGAGCTTGTAATGTAAATCTAGATCTTTTCCCTGGAAGATCTCCACTTCTGAAAGATTGAGATGTTTATTTTGTCATGTTTATCCAGACCTATCATATCTGATAGAGTTTGATGTCAAATAATCCAAAGTAAAAAGCCAATCTCAACAATACACCTACTTGGTAAAGATGTTAAAACTTACATCGAAACAATGTGGTTCAAAGAGTAGTCAATATCTTATCATACTCCAATAGTGAGCGTTGGGAGATAAATTACAATAAAGAAAATGGAGGATTTAAGGACCAACTGTTCTCTAACAATCAATCAATAAATCAATGATATTTATTTAGTGCTGACTGTTGCAGAGCACTATACTGAGCACTTGGAAGAAGTCAATACAGTGGATAGGCACAATCCTTGCACTCAAGGAGCTTATAATGTAGAGGGACAGACAGACATTAAAATAAATTACATATTGGGTAAATGAGAGCCTAAAGTTATACACATTTGGGTTATGGGGCTGGACAGGTTCATATCAAAGTGTTTAGTGGTTACAGACCCAAATGCATAGTTAATATAATAATAATAATAATAATGTTGGTATTTGTTAAGGGCTTACTATGTGCAGAGCACTGTTCTAAGCACTGGGATAGATACAGGGTAATCAGGTTGTCCCACGTGAGGCTCACAGTCTTAATCCCCATTTTACAGATGAGGTAACTGAAGCACAGATAAGTTAAGTGACTTGCCCACAGTCACACAGCTGACAAGTGGCAGAGCCGGGATTCAAACCCACGACCTCTGACTCTCAAGCCCGTGCTCTTTCCACTGAGCCATGCTGCTTCTCTAATATGGGAGCATGAATAAAGAGAGGAAATGATGAGTTAGTTAGGAAGCCATCTTGGAGGAGATCTAACTTTATTAGGGTTTATAATAGGGAGAGTGGTGATCTGATGAATACAAAAAGAGGGAGTTCCAAGCTGAAAGGAAGTTCTAAACAATGAATCAGTGGCAACAAAGATGAGACAGAGGTCCAGCGGTAGGGTTGGAAGAATACTTGATATTGGTTGGATTTAGTGGGAACTAAACAAGTAAAGTAGGAGGGGGAGCTGAACTCCTCTGAAGAAAAGATTCAATTTGTAAGAAAAGGATTTAAATGTCATGAAGAAGAATTTCTTGACAATAAAAGTGTAAAGCTACTCACTGGTAGAACTCACTAAATCTAATTCTCCCCTTTACATCCAGAAAAACTTTGAAATTGTGGTTTTCTAGATACAGATGGGATAATGGGGAGATATACATTGAAAGAAGGGAGGGATGATTAGGAATGGGGAGCAAAGAGGAAGCAAGTAAAGAAAAAACTGGGGCAGCAGACTAGGGTTTGCTTTTTTTTTTTTTTTGGTAGGTGCATACCCCTGACATAAATGGAAGAGAAGAGAAATTCTAACAGAAATTTATCTTCTGATGGACCATATCTAAACCCAGGCAACAAAAACTTTTATTGTCTACCTTCTCAACACACAGTGAGGTTAGCAAAATCTCTTAATTTTGATTGTGTCAATATCCTCAACCATATAATTGAATTAATCTAGACAATTCTCAAGTTTATCTTGATCTGAAACTTTCTTGAAAGTCAAAAGGAATGTCAAGATCACAAGAAATTAATGGAATGTGAATTAAAAGCTTAATTCAGTTTCATTTCCTACCAGGATTACATGAAACAAAGGAAAGGGAAATGTCTAAAATTACCTTATAATCTGTTATATGAAAATTGTCAGTATTCCTTCAATCGTACTTCAATCATTCATTCGTATTTATGGAGTGCTTACTGTGTGCAGAGAATTGTACTAAGTGCTTGGAAAGTACAATTCTGCAACAAATAGAGACAATCCCTACCCAACAATGGGCTCACAGTCTAGAAGTGGGGAAAATTGACATCAAAACAGGCAACAGCATGTATAAGTCAGACCCTAAAGACCTACTTTTTAGGCAAGGCTAGTCATAGCAGTTTTCCTTCCCAAATTATTTGGATTATTGAGACTAATGGTTTGCTCTATTCACCTCTTTTTCATATAATGTTGGTCAACATATGTAATACAAATCACTAAATAAAAAAGTGGTAACTTTTCAATTTCTTCAGGTGCTTCTTTCAATATTTCATTTGCAACATTATTATCTTTATTTTTATTATAACATGGGATGAAAATATAGTTTTCTCTGATATACTTCTAAATCATCTCCATTCATTCAGACGTAGTCACAAATACTGTAGTGAAGTAGTAAATGAAGTATGATGCTTTTCATTTACTACTGCAGCATGTATGAGATGAAACATTACATTAGATAAATTCTGGAAATAACACATGGATAAATTATGTCATAGATAATACATTTCTTTGCAATTTATTTTTTAATGCAGACACCAAAACACACATATAGCTGTCCACATTACCTAAAACATAGATAAAAATAAGTGAGCAACTTTTATAAATTTTTCCAATTAAATCTCACCTTCAACTTTTATGTCCCTGATGCAGAGCATAAAAATGATGACTTCGTCCCATTTCTAATAATGGTGAAGGGTTCATGGATGTCTTCTTGGGTTGATGTCATAATTAGAATTAGTTATAGATCATTTGATGACATTTGATGACAAAGGGACATTTGATGATGATCTAATGACAACATTTTTGAAACATACAGAGCTACTCTATCCCCTGTGGTCTTGTCTCTGGGTTGGAAAGGTTAAAGGGGAAGGAGAGACTGCCTGGGATCTGGGATGAGAGCATGGAATTCAGGCAGGCTAACAATGGAAGAGCCCCGAAAGCACACAGCAAATGCAGCTCACAAGACAATATTGACCAAGGGAAGTAGCATTCAACAAACAAGACGATTTTTTTACTAAACATTCCTACATCACTATTATGAAAGATTGCACACTCTAACAAAACTTTAACACTTAATTCAGCATTTAATTTAAATTAAAACATTTACTATGCAACAAATACATGATATTTTAATAATGTACATAAGTAATAGAAGGTTTATCTTATTGCCATATAATTAACCCAACTAGGCAAGCAGTAATATGCTATTGCATACTAAATGATACATTAAACTTGCAAAGAGTTTGAGCATCTAACTGGTGTTTACTAGAATAAGCATGGTTATTTCCATGTTTCCTTGTTAATTAGTATTTATTCTACTATAGTGAAGCTCATCAAGGCTACTAGTCATTAAAACCTTAAAACATTTCTTTCACTATCCATGATTCATTTATTATCCCCTTATTTTTTTTAAGGGAACCAGCAACTAGATTTATGCCTTACACATATTAAAATCTTAGTAGCTAGTATCTCAGCTGCTAATATTTTTAATCAATAAAAGCAGTTTTATTAAATTTAAATTAAAGTATTTGTTCAGTCTTCTAAGATTTTAGACATAGTTTCTGTCAGCAAATAACACTTTTGAAGACAATTTGTAAAAGAAAAACATTAAAACTGCTTTGCAATAAGGTCAGTTGTCCTACAACCCATGAGTTACCTTCTTGAAAAACTTTACATTAAAGAAAAGTTGCCACGTAGTTACCCCTTCCTTCATTGGGCCCACAATTCTATCTAGGCAGAAGTGAGGTGGTGTAAAATCATTCCCTAATTATGCAACAACACTCTATCCAAAACATGTAGTGAAAAGATCATTGGTAGGAGAACTATCTTTAAATATCAACTATAATATAGTGATGAATTACAGGTATTCATTGTTTCAGTATATTCTGCTCTATCTTACTCAAAACCTGCTTTTTCCTGTAGTCACCCTTCTCATTTCCTTTAGTCATACTTGAATAAACATGGCTACAACAAAGCCACTCCATCTATTATCTTCACCTTTACACTTACAGTCATACACACTCTCTTCCCAACCACCAAAATATGGATTGTATTATGACAAATGTACTTAATTTAGTCCATGAAAACTTAGTGTTAAACAAAGGAATGCCAACTATAGTTTCTCATAGGGAATAATTAAAAGTGAATAAAAATACAAAAATGGACCCAGTTTGTAGGTATTTTAAAACAGTAACAAAAACAAAATGATATGGTTGCATGACCAATTTAGCACATTATGTTCCAATAATGAAAGAGTTTGAATTGGATATTTTCTGTTCATATGGACATAAAGTACTTATTTTTCCAAATAATAGTTTCCAAATCCTATTTATCAGAAAGTCATCTTATGTTAACCTATCTGCCATTATTCATGTTAAAAGATATATGACCATTGGCTAATGCAAAATAAAAATGGGCTTTAATTACTATATTCTAGTCAGTCTAAATACTTTGAAGGCAAGGGATGGGAACTGCTCAAGCTGAGGTAAGCATTTTAGGTTGTTGGGACAACAAGTTCCACAGATCCCCACACTTAGGAGAGGGAGGAATTCAGAAAATTCACTCCTTTGGTTTGAAGTACAACCAAACAAATCAGAGAGAAGTATAGGGGTGAAAATAGAGGGGCATATTAGGAAGAAAATGGAGAATCTCAGCCATCTTAAATCAAGGAGGACTGAACTGAAGTTGAAGTCATGAAAGTGAATGAATTCTCCAGAAGGTGGATACAAATAGAAATGGAAGGGACTCCAATAATTAGGAGAGGCACCTGTGGAAGAAAATGACAAGGAGTGGTTAGAAAGATAGAAGAAGAATTAGAAAAGGACAGTGTCAGTGACACCAAGGTTAGATAGTGTTTCTAGGAGAAGGATGTGGTCCACAGTGTCACAGACTTCTGAGAGATCTAGGAAGATTAAGATGGATTAGAAGTTTTTGGATTAGGCAAGGAAGAGGTCATTAGTGATTTTGAAGAGAAGAGTTTTAGTATAGTAGAGGGTACAGAAGTCAGATTTCAGGGGGCCAAGGAGTGAGTTGGAGAAGAAAACTGCAGGCAGAGGATGTAAACAACTCATTTGAAAAACTTGAAAAGGAGGTAGAGGGGTGATAACTGGAGGGTGCACTGGGGTAAAGGGAGGTATTTTTTTATGACAAAGAATATATGGCATGCTTGAAAGCAGAGGGGAAGGAAACAGAGATTGAACAGTTGAAGATGGAGGTCATGGAGAGAAGAAACAGTGTTAATAATATGAAAAATGATGATAGAGAAGGTAGATTTAAAAAGTAGTCGGGAGGATTATGTGACAGGCATAAATTTGCATAAAAGTTGTTTTTTGGAAGTTGTAAGTGTGTCTAGGTGTTGTGCCACATTTATAAATCCCTAGTAGAAAGGGTTGAATTATAACCCAACATGGAGCAGCATCCCCTATGATCAATCAATCATCAAATACTGAAGTACAATCAGAACTACCGAGGGTCCTGGAAAAACAGTATTCAACCAATCACATTTATTGAGTACTTACTGTGCTTACATGGCACTGTACTAAACACTTAGGAGAGTACAGTGAAACAGAGCTGGTAGACACTTTCCCTGGCCACAACGAGATTACAGTATAGAGTGGGAGACAGACATTAATATATATAGATTATTTTGAGTACATAAATATAACTGTTATGGGGCTACAAGAGGGGTGAATAAAGGGTGCAAATCCAAGTTTGGTGATGACGTAGAAGTGAGAGAAGAAGAAATGAAGGTCTAGTCGAGGAATCCCTCTACTGACAAAGACAATCTATTAGTGAAATTGCCACTGCCAGAAACATAATGCAATCTGTCACCAGTTTGGAGCCCACTCCGGTCTGCCCCCTGCCCCTCCAATACCCAGGCATCCTAACGAGGAAAAACAGTGTGATAGTGACTCCCACCTACTGCCCCTACAGTGGGGATCAACTCCAAGAGGAAGGGATCCGGGAGAGATATGAAAGACATAAACCAAAAGAGGATGGTTTACTATTAATTTCTAAATAAAGGAAAGTGGAAAAAAACCCTGTATTTTGAGTGCTCTCAAATTCTCTTTCTGGCCTGCCCTTTCTCCACTGGACCCACTGGACCTTTAATTTATTGAGGGGCCATCCCCAATTCACATGGCTGACATAGATGGAGGTCTTCTTATAGTTGGCCTAGGTCCCTGACTCTGGACTTAAACATCCTGCCTCCATTTCTTAAAATCTTCTGGTCTCAAGATCTGGAGATTTTGTAATTTAAAGTGTGATACAATCAATCAGGAGTATATATATAGATAGATAGTATATGTATATATATACACACACACACACACACACATATATATATATATGTATATACAAACATGTGAAAACCTGTTTATTTATGGGATCATCTTGAAGGATTCCACCTGAATAGTATCAGCACAATATGGCTTAAACTGTCGTGGAAATGGTGGGAGAGCTCCTTTTGAGAAATGGCTGGGAAGGATGAGATTGTCAATGTGGACAGGAGAAGGAGGAAAGCAGGGATACATTGGGGCAATTTGGGAGACTTCTTGATTGATAGTTTAAATTTTGTTGATAAAATAGATGATAGGGAGGGTAAAAAAAGGGGATGGGCAGAGGATTTAAGGAAGGAATCAAAGGTCAGAAGCTGCTGGTATGGGTAATTGGTATGGGAGTCAATAAATGAGAAGTACTGGTGAATTTTTAAAAGAAGTACTTAAGAAAGAAGTATACAGTTTATATGTGTGAGTTCATATGGACAAGTGCACTACTACTTTGCTAATTGTTTAGACAATTAATTGTTTAGACATGAATCAGAGCTCATGAGTTCGAATTCCGGCCCTGCCACTTGTCAGCTGTGTGACTGTGGGCAAGTCACTTAACTTCTCTGTGCCTCAGTTACTTCATCTGTAAAATGGGGATTAAGTTTGAGCCTCACGTGGGACCACCTGATTACCCTGTATCTAGCCCAGCACTTAGCACAGTGTTCGGCACATAATAAGCGTTTAACAAATACCAACATTATTATTATTAGACTATAGATCCTAACTTGTCATCATGGTAACTTTAGAACTATGCAACTACAGTGAAACTTGAATACAGAGAGCAGTAATGCAAAGTCCAAACGTAGGAATTAAAATTATGTCTTTAATAGTCAATACTCTAAATAGTATTACAAAGCAATTGCTTTGTAACATTGCTAAAATCATAATCCAAATTTGGGAACAGCTAAACTGATTTTACTATCTATCCATTTGTAATTGTGGTGCCCTTTTTAAAATTAGAAGCTTTTCACAAACTGTATTAGAACAAAAATACAATATTGGGATTTTAGAATTTGTCAGGGAAAAATAGTCACACCATATTTTAAATTGAGTTTTCATAAAATAGGATTAAGCATCAATCAATAGCACTTATTAAGCACTGTCTGCAGGGGAGTATTGTATTAAGTGCTTTGGAGAGCACGAAGAGTTAGAAGGTATGATCCTTGTCCTTAAAGATTAGATAGTTTACTAATAACTTACTAAGAAATTCAGTTTCAGGAATAAAAAGTAAGAGAGTGCAACCTGATTCCTAGACTCTCCTCTACCTTGTAGGTGAGATTAAGAGAACGGATGGGAGAAAAGATGAGAGACTATCTATCCATATTCTATTCTTCAGCACTGAGGTTGATGTTTCTAATAACAATGACTGTCTTTGTTGAATCAGCTCAGATCTGGTGAACTCTGGAAATGGAATTGCAGGGAAGAAAATCAGCTTCTACCTTAGTTGTAGTTAGGATTTCCTGGGGTTCAAGGTATGGCACTTTGGATGTACAAATTTTGGATGTATCTTGAAATTCCACTCATTTGCTCTGAGATTCCTGACACTTCTGCACTCCTTTTAGAGGCAGATCTCCTGATGTAACCAAGTCAGTAAAACATCGGTTGCAAGAGATTGGCAAAGCTAGAGCAAACTCTAGGCCAACCTGCTGGGTCATTGAAAACCAATATGACTGATGCCCAATGTCAGTCATATTTTGGGGTAGACAGGAAAGTACCAGTGTCAGTAGGCCTTAGGACAAACTACTCAGAATAGGCTGGGACCAGGGCAGCTGTTCCACTCTTTGGCATGTGGATGCTGGATGTAAAAGGAAAGCAGGGCATATCTCTAAGTGTGCCAGCATTTGCTTTTGGGTATAGATGATGGATTGGGTACATAGGAATGGCTGATGGTGAAGATAATTCAGAAAGTCTAATGAAATTTTGGTGCACCTAAAAATTCCCTAGGCTTTCGCAAAATTGAATTATGGGGATTTCCATGGATCAATATATGTCAAAAAAATTGGCTCCCTTCCTTTCTTTGGCACATAGGCAATCGATCATTTATAGATGACACACTCCTATTAGATTTTTCAGTCAGATGAAAGTATAAACTGAAAATATTTGCAGAAATAAAATTATGTCAAGATGAGGGAAAACTTTAGGAAAGGTCAAATAGTGATTATTAAGCTGTCAGGATTGGCAATCTATCAATGTCTTCTTTATAACCTAATAAACAAAATTAAAGTGAATTTGACAGTATCAGATATCAGTGTGTATTAGTAAATTGCTTTCGTTCCAGTCCCAATAATAATATATAAACAAGAGCAATGAACTACAGTTCAATAATTTCAAATATGAAAAATTGCTTTTTGATTATTTCAACATCAGAATTTCAGTAGAAGGTACTTTGTCTTGCTAGTTAAATTGTTTTATATAGTATTTGCATCATTTTCATTTTCAGTTGGTTTGTTTTACAACTAAGTGGAAAGAACACAGGAATCAGGAGAACTAATCCCATCTTGACAATTTTCTGTTTTATGACCTTGGATAACTATGTCTCTGTTTCCTCATTTGTAAAATAGAGACTAGTTATCTGTTCTTCCATATTAGCCTGTGAACTCTATAAGGGTAGTTTATCTCTATTATTTAGATGAGAAAATTGAGGCCATGAGAGGTTAAGTGTCTTCCACAGGGGCACCCAGCAGGACAGTGAAAGAGTCCTAAAGGCTGAAGTTCAGGTCTCCTGAGTTTCAGAGCCATGATATTTGTACAAAATCATCACGTGTACAATTTCCCAATCATGACAAAGACAATCAGTATTATCATTATGATTATAAAATTATTGCACATCTATAAATCTTATGTAACAGCATGACTGCTACTGAAATTCAAATGATATGAATTAGTTCTGTATTTAACCTTGGTTTTCATACTTCTGTTAGTCTTTGCTTCTTATAATAAGGCATACTAATCATGTTTACTTTCAGTGTTAACAGTTAGTAAGGATATCTGAAAGATTTTTTTTTCATCTCTAATCTACATCAGGAAAGAAATGACCTTTTATCGATTAGCAGTTAATTGACTTTGTCTTTCTATCAAATCTGCTATTCTCCTGACCTTTAGCAAATAAGGACTAACTGTCAAGCATGCCCTTAGCAGTGTCCTTCAGAAAAATTCAAAAATGGAATCTCAGTTTCTCTTCAAACAAAAAGCAGGCAGCTAAAATATGCAATTAAAAGAAGTATTGATTTACTTTGTGTCATCTTAATCCTTGAACAATTTCTTGGTTTATGTCCTTGCAGGCATATGTGCTAAATGTCAAACCCTTTTTAACTAACTAGCAGCTTAACTTTGTGTTGCTGCATGACCTGAAATTAATTTGTGGAGAATCAAACAGTCGCTACCTGCTGACTTCAAGGAAAGTGAGTAATTGGGTACTCGGGCTCATACTGCTGTTCTATGAATTTATGTACATATTAAGCAGGCCTTTTTCTTGTTTTTTCCTAGAAACACTTTTTTTAAAGAAATGAGGAAACCTAGGAAAAATGATTTATCAAAGTCTGTGTAGTCAAAAGCCATTTAGGGAATTTTTAGTTCACAGATGATTGACCCAGTAAACTGGAGTCATTATGGTCATAGAGTCCATTAGATTCCAGGCATGCATGGTAATGGCTCAATTCTGCCCTTCAAAATGAGTGACCACATATGATCTCCTTTCTGACTGAAATAGTGCAATGAATGAGAAAGCCAATGGTTTCATAACACACAAAAATGTATACACACATGCACATACATATACAATGTCACAAGACAATGAGTTTTGCACACAACAGGACAGAGTTGAAAGCCACTGTGTTTATCATAAAAACAGTCACCAGTTTTTTTCTCTTATTTTCCTCTGTGCCTATTTTTTCTTATCAAATATTGTTTTTTCCATATCTCCACTTTCACCACTCAATTCTGACCTTTCCTTTTTGTTTGTAAATGTCAATCTAGGATCCTTTAGCATTTTTGCTCTTTGAACTGGCTTCTTATGCATATCTACTTTCTCTCTTCACCCCTTCTATTCTTATTGTTATGAACCTCAGCTATGTTTTTCTAGCCCTTGTGGGTGTAATGTTTTTTACTTCATGTTTTATTTGCTATTTTTTTTCTTTTTATTGTTTGTCAAATACTTTTTCCTTTGGGTTCTTCAATCCATTTAATTGCTATTTTGTTTACATCTTCTTTAACAGTTTCTTAGTGATTTCATTTTCCTAGAGTAGGCACTCTAATAGGTATTCACATGATTCTAATATCCTTTCGCCTCACTGCAGGAGCATTATTTCTTGCCTTTTATTTTATCAAGGAGTTCAAAAAACTTGTGAATTTTGGCAGCACTCCTTCAACTTTCCTACATTCAGCTCAATTCTTATCTTGAGGTTCAAGGAACATTAACAGTTAAAAGAGAAAGAAGAGGAGAAGGAGAAGCAAAGACAGATTTGGTACTTTCTTAATAGCAGAATTCAGCTGGCAGTAAACTTTGGAGAAATATAAACAGGGTAAGCATCCATGTAATTGATTTGTTTAACAATTAGACTTTAAATACCCAGAGAGAGAATTGTTTCACTTCATACAAACAAATATGCCTTTGACCTCTGAGAATGTTCAGCTCAAGCAATTACTTTCAATCTTTTAAATGATTTGAGAGTAAAAAGCAAGAATAAGAAGGAAAATTTGAACTTTACACAAATAAACTGAAAGAAAACAGAGAAAGTGGAGAAAGAATAAGCAATTGGGGTACCAGAAGAAGAAACCTGGATCTGTCTAATTTGTTAATGAATTAAACACTACAAATTTTAAGCTCACATTTGCAAGCACTCTCCTGGTTATAAAAGGAGGAATTGGCCTTACATCCTTAGATATGTAAGCATGGTGTATCTTTCTGTTAAATTTCAAGTTCATTTGTGATCTCTGAAATATTATTATATATAGGTCTGCTGATATAGGTCTGCTGTCTCAACTCACATCACTTCCAAGAACATTGTTTAAGAAAACCTCCAGTATCATCCACAATAAATTTTTGTTACATTCATATAATGATTGGGCTCCACCCAGTGGCCAAGATAAATATCCATTAAAGGGTGAGGATATTTTATTTTAAATCTGCTTGATTGTTTACTATAGAGATTTAAATCAGTGTACTATATTCTATTATTTGTATTTGACAATTTTCCCTAGTGGAAATGCAAGTTCTCCTAAACTTTTGTATGTAAATCAAGCCAACTATAAAAGGAAAAGCAAATCAATAATGAGAGAGAAAGACATTCAGATAATTATTTATTCATTCAATCATATTTTTGAGTGCTTACTGTGTGCAGAGCACTGTCCTAAGCGCTTGGAAAGTACAATTCGGCAAAATAGATAGCAACAATCCCTACCCAACAATGGGCTCACAGTCTAAAGAATCCTCTCCTGGACTTTGATTTTGCCTGGCTTTGAGAAACAATGGAATAGTAATCCACAGAAGTCAGACTCCTGGTTTTGTGAACCTAGAAAAATAATTTGCTAATGGGAAAGAGTTACCTGCTCTCTGACCTGGACTTATTCTTCTAAAACAATGTTTTACATGTACATTTTCAGTTCTCAAAATCTCCACACAGTAAGCACTCAAAAAATATGATTGATTGAGAAAATGCAAGACTTTAGGGAAGCAGAAAGACCAGGATTGGAGAGGTAGATTTGGGAATACTTTAAGGATGAGTGGCGATGGAGAATTAATCATGATCTAGAACTGAGTCTTTAAGGGACTTTTAGAGATGAGGAGGCAGAGAAAGAAGCTGTGAAAGAGACTGAGAAAGAACTGAGAGGAGGTAATCCAAGAGAGCACAGTGTCACCAAAGCCAAGGTTGGCTTAATGTTTCAAGAAGAAAGGGTGGCCCACTGTGACAGAGGTAAATGACAGGTTGAAACGATTTAGGATGAGATCATTAGATTAGATTTGGCAAAAAAGTGATCTCTATTCACCTTAGAGAGGGCAGTTTTTGTGGAGTGAAGGGGTGAAAACCACACCGAAAGGGGTCAAGAAGACAGTTGAAGGGTAGGACGTGGAGGCAGTCCTCAAGGAGGTAGGAGGGGATGGGATGATAATTAACTGAATAAGTAATCCACCGACTTTATTGTACAGTATTTTCAAAAGCTCTTTGTAAGCATAGTAATAAGCACTCAATAAATACTGTTTCTTTATTGAATGATCATGCATACCTCTATCAGTTCTGCCCTTTTTGATAAAAATGAAATGAAAAGTGAGAGATGGTAATATTTAATTAACAGCTCCATGTGAATTGGAAGTTAAAATTACACTTTTTGAATAAAATCAAAGCAAAATGTAAAATGCAAATTATCAAACATTTCTATAAATATTCATATGACAAATATATTCATCTATGAATACTAAGTATTTCATTTGTAAATACATGTTAAAAGTGTCAAACAATTTATTAAACAAATTTGGCTAACATTTCTGTGAATGGGGTAAATGATAAAAAAAAACACATTCATTCTTAATGTTTAAAATCTGATTTTAAAATATTTGTGATTTTTGAGGTAGCACACTGACCTAGGCCCTTTCTATTTCACCGAGTCAGTATCCAAGGATTGTAATATAGCTGAAGACAGTTTTACAATTAGGGATGACTTTTCCTCAGTCGCTGGGCAATTCAACCACTGACTTTCTAAACTCTAGGACTGAAAGGTCAATAAACAGCATCCACCTAGCCTGTGGTTGTCACTAGAAAAATCTGGGCAATTTTTGAGAATGATGCTTAGAGTATCCTTGGGGTCCTACTGCCCTTCACAGTAGAGTTAGGGGACTTCCTCAGGGGTTCATGCTATGCCCTGATATTGTTACCAATGTACAATGTTACCACACTGTGAGTCACAGATTTTGAATCCCCTAAATGTCCTGGGAATAATCCACTGTTCCCCTTGTCAGTCCTATTCCCTCAGGGCTAGTTGCTGAGCTTGGAGGAAGGTAAAATGTCTATTCCCACCTTAAAAGAACTCTCTCCAAGTTAATTTATATCACTCACAAATTTTACTGACCACTCTGGTTATAAATAGATCATTTAGGCATTTTAACAGTAACAGTATTTATTCCACAACTAGTAAACTAAATCCAGAAATAACTATCTACGATTGACAATCCAAGTATAGCTGTTCCCCTGAAACCACAGTGAAAGTTCCTTTTGGGCAGGGAATGTGTCTACTCTGTTGTATTTTCCCAAGCTCTTAATACAGTGCTCTGGACTTAGTAAGATGATCAGTAAAGCCCACTGATTGATGGATTGATTGATTAACTTCTCCTTATATCCTGGCCCCTCAGACACAACACAAGATAATGTTCTTTGCTCCCCATGCACACTCCCTGCAGCTGTTAAACTCTGATATCTTCAAACACTCCCAACTCTCCAGACCCTGTGATGGAAAACTCTCCTACCTCATGATTCATGTAGCTTCTTCCTAGGCAAAATCTTCTCATGAAATTGTTTCTGCTCTAGCTGATGTTACCATAAATTATTGAAATCCTATCAAACAAGCTGGCCTGTAGAACAAGTACTAAGGAGTGAGTAGTTCTCTGATTTAGAAACTTTTGCCTTTTCTTTAGCTCTGTATGTTTACAGCTAGCTCAATTTGAACCATCACAGATCCCTGTTTAATTTTAACTGGTTCCTCCAGTTCCATGACATAGTGAGAGACTATCACTTTCATTCATTCATTCATTCAATAGTATTTATTGAGCGCTTACTATGTGCAGAGCACTGTACTAAGCGCTTGGGATGAACAAGGCGGCAACAGATAGAGACAGTCCCTGCCGTCTGATGGGCTTACAGTTTAGCAGTTATACCAAAAACCTCAGGGTTAATTTTAGTCTCCACCTGAGACTAATATAGATCTGGAAGTTAAGCCTGTAACTATTTAACACTCATCTCATCCCAAGGAGAAGAAGCCAGTGATGGAGCTGCCATGAATAGAATGAGAAAAACAGGAGAGGAAGACTAGAAGATCATGAGCATGAAAGGGAAGATGGAGGAAACTGTTGTGAGCTCCCGGTTCGTACCAACCAGGTGAGCCTCAATGACACATAGTAGAAGTCAAACCACACCTTTGATCACCAAGGTTACTGTGAAAAGTTTTTTACTTAGTTTTACCAATGTGCAAGGGAGTGACACATACACACACCCACTCATTCCACTTTACCAAGGGTCCAATACCAGTCTATGGTCAAAGGAGACTGTTTTGTCAGTGCTTCTTCTTCCTGCTTCCAAGTGCTGCTGCCTTCTGCTGCTTTCAAATGCTGCTCTCCTGCTGCTTCTCCTGATCACTTCTTCAGTGCTTCCTTCTGTTGTGTGCACCGCTTGCATGCCTCTCTACATGCCTCAGTGCATTCTGTGTGCCTTTTTGCTTACTCTTTATCTGCCTGAGGCACAGCAGCTGTGACTCTACATGCAGTCATTGATTGGTCCAGGCGCGTTACTGGGTAGCACAGGGAGAGAAAGCCACCCCTCCCACATGCTCCACCGCCACAGGCCAGCAATCACCTCAAGTAAAGCCCATCAGTGCCTTCACAAAGTCCCTCCCTTGTTCTTGTTCACGGGATCACAAACAGTCACTAAGAAGGCAGCTTGTTGTGGGCTCACCACAGAAATGAGAGAACTACGGAGATATTCAAGAATATATTAATACAATCACTTATCCTATCTCAACTTGATTATTTTATAAGTCTCCTTGCTGACCTCCCTGCTGCCTGTCTCTCCCCAATTCAGTCCATTCTTCACTTTGCTGCCCACATAATTTTTCTACAAAAACATTCAGGACAGGTTTCCTCATTCCTCAAGAAACTCCAGTCGTTGCCCATCCACTTCACATCAAAGAAAAACTCCTCACAATTGGCGACAAAGTACCCAGTCACCTTGCCCCTTTCTACTATAATACAGCCTGCACACTTTGCTCTTCTAATGCTAACCTTCTCACTGTACCTCGATCTCATCTATCTCACCGTCAACCCCTCACCCACATCCTGCCTCTGGCCTGGAGTGCCCTTCTTCTTCAAGTCTGACAGACAGTTACTCTCCCCACATTCAAAGCTTTACTGAAAGCACATCTTCTCCAAGAGGCCTTCCCTGACTAAGCCCTGCTTTCCTTCTCCCACTCCTTTCTGCACCGCCTTGATTTGCTCCCTTTATCCTCAAATCTGGTAATCACACTCCCCCTCATCAAAGCCCTACTGAAGGCTCCCCTCCTCCAAGAGGCCTTCCCAGACTAAGCCCCCCTTTTGCTCAACTCCCCTTCCCCTCCCATCACCCTGACTCTTTCCCTTTGCTCTACCTCCTCCCAGCTCCATAGCACTTGTGTATATATGTACATATCTACAATTCTATTTATTTATATTAATGCCTATTGACTTGTTTTGATGTGTATATATCTATAATTGTATTTATTTATATTTATACTATTGATGCCTGTGTACTTGTTTTGATGTCTGCCTCCCTCCAATCCCTCCCCACCCCCACCCAGATTGTAAGCCTGTTGTGGGCAGGGATTTCTCTCTTTATTGCTGAATTGTACTTTCCAAGCACAGCTCTGCACACAGTAAGAGCTCAATAAATGTGATTGAATGAATGAATGAAAGAATAAATTCATCATTCCTCCCAGCCCCACAGCTTAATTTGTAAATTACAGTGCAAATCTGTTATTTATGTATGTGTATTAATGTCTGTCTCCACCTCTAGACTGTAAACTCACTGTGGGCAGGGAATGTGTCTTCTTATTGTTGTATTGTTCTCTTTCAAGTGCTTAGTAGAGGGCTCTGCACATAGTAAGCACTCAATAAATATGATTGAATGAATGAATGAAAGGAGTCAAAATAGGGATCATAATTAGTTTCCAAAAATGATAGGGTTCAGCTGGAGCTAAGAGGAGCAGGGTGGGACCAGTTCCTCATATATTTTGGTTTATTTTTATTTTTTCTGCTCCTACAGTGGCTTAGCACATCTATATAAGCACACAAACATAGATGTAAGACTACATTTTCAAAAGATAATAATATGATCATTTACTAAGTCAATCAATGTGACTGAGGTGACCACTTGGAACATCTAAGAAAGCTGGGGTTATTTTAGCTATTTTAGCACAAAAATTGTTATGTCTGGTTCTAAACATCTATGTGAGAACATCTATGTACTAAAAGTGTGCTTAGGTGTGTTCTCAATCAATCAATTGACCTATGGTATTTGTTGGTTCCTATGTGCAGGACAATGTACTAAGCAGTTTGATCTATCACACTTTCACTCCTGTACTTTCCCTGCTCCATCTACACCAGGAATTCCAAAAGCTAACCTTAGTAGATTTGAGAAAGGGAATGAACAGTTAAGCTGCACCTAAAATGATCAATCTTGGGGAATTTGTCAAACATGAGGATTGCTGTCCATAACATTAGATAATTTCATTATGCCAAAGATATCTCATAAGAGATATCTTAACATGATTGATTGACTGACAGGTAAGTGTCCAACATTGCCCTAGAATGGAAAGGAAAGGGAGGGAAAGGAAGGAAAGGAAATTACTTATCATTAATAAAATAAATAGAATGATGAATATATACCTATATACTTGTGTATGCAAGTGCTATGGAGTGGGGAAGGGGGTAGAGCAGACGGAGGGAGAAGGGGCAATGGGGAGGGCAGGAGGAGCAGAGGAAAAGAGGGGCTCAGTCTGGCAAGGCCTCCTGGAGGAGGCGAGCTCTCAGTGGGGGGGGAAGAAAGTTAGTTTGGCGGATGTGAGGAGGGAGGGCATTCCAGGACCGTGGTAGGACGTGGGACGGGGTCAATGGTGGGACAGGCGAGAACGAGGCACAGTGAGAAGGTCAGAGGCAGAGGAGTGGAGTGTGCAGGCTGGGCTGTAGAAGGAGAGAAGGGAGGTGAAGTAGGAGGGGCAAGGTGACAGAGAGCTTTGAAGCCAATAGTGAGGAGGTTTTGCTTGATATGATGGTTGATAGGCTACCACTGGAGATTTTTGAGGAGGGGCTGAGAAACCCAGAGTATTTCTGCAGAATGATAATCCAGGCAGCAGAGTGAAGTATAGACTGAAGTGGGGTGAGATAGGAGGTTGGGAGATCAGAAAAGATGCTGATGCAGTAATCAAGTCAGGTTATGATGAGTTATTGTACTAACAACTAGCTTTTTGGATGAAGGTAGAGCTTTGAATGGTAGCGTGATTGTAGTATGTGTTGTCTTAGTGCCGGTGACCTGAGAGCTTCAGGGCCTCATTGGTAATCTTGTCTTACCATTTAATGCTGAGTATCGGTTGAGTGTGGGTCAAGGGTAATAAAGTTCAAACTCAAGAAGATGAATTTGTCTTCTGGATCAGATCAAGATCTCATGATCATATAGAATGCTGGAAATTCAACAGAGCCTTTTATAGACCAAAAATCTGGCCTAAAGTTTTATGACCTATTGTGTCTCAAATATACGCTGACCTTTTTAAATTAGTATATCATTTTCTTCTCTATTCAATCATCTTTGGATGTATTACTGACCTAGCAGGATTCAAGGGAAGACTTAAACTCTGTGTTGCTGTTGACAATATAAGACTTCCCAGGCTAGTTCTTGTCAGTAACTCCACTTCAGGACTATTTCCATTCCAAAGTGATGTAATGATTGCATGTAGCTATCAAAATTAAAAGCAAAGAAAAAAACACATGATCAAAGCTGACATATTTAAGATACTGAATGCTGTCTTTGATGATCAGTTCCACTGATCCTCACACTTAAAAGAGGAGGGAAGAGAAAGCCAAAAGAATCACTCCATGATATTCTCCCTAAGGAATGTGAAAGATTTAGCCTAGCTAATCAAAAATAAGAAGGAAATAGAAGGGCCAGTTTAGAGGAGGAGGTAAATCTTTGTGCATCCTGGAGGCTAAAGCTTTGTGGTTGGGAGAGTAAGACATGGTGCAAGCTTGAACTGTGACTGACTGGACAGAACCAGGGAGGGATAGGAAAGAATCTCTGGATATTCAGTTCTCAGAGGCTAGGCCTCCCCAAAGTAAGGCTTTCAAATAGCAAGGGAGGAGAGAAACAAGGGAAGAGGGGGAATCACTAAACAAGAATTTAGGTACAAAAACGTAACTGGAAGAAGGAGGTTTTATTAAATCAATGATTGTTTATTAAGCATTTACTATGTGCACAGCACTGTATTAAGTACTTGGAAGAGTACAACTAAACAGAGTTGGTAGACATGTTCCTGTCGTTGTCACTAAATTTCTCCTCAAAATAATATTTCTACTATCCAGAACCAAAATTTTTCAGAGGTTTTACTATCTCTTTTTGCATCTTGATACCCGTACTCAAACAAGAAATTAATAGTTGTGAATGTTTTTTCATTCCAAATGGATACTGTTCATATATCCTGAAAACTATATGTATTTGAATAATGAAATAAGCCCCTATAAATATATTTGTTATAATAAGCAATATGCTATGTTATCTACCAAAATGAGAATTTAATGAGATTGAACCGAGTTCAAATGTACACTTGCAGTGTGAGCTCTGCACTGGCTGGGCTTGTAAGAGAGTCTTTCTCTTTTCCACACTCTGGACCTGGGTCATATTAGCCCAAAGCTATGTTTGGCTGCATTCTGGGCAAGCATAGACAGACTTCCTAAACATCTCTGTCTGCTATTTTAGGCCATGGTTCTGGAAAACTGGAAAAGTGTGGGGCTTCATTAATAGTAGCTTGGACCTAACTCTGAAAGGCTCTGCACTGGTAGCATTTCTTCCCTGGTATTCTAGATATGAGTTGTGATCTTGGATCAGCTCAGTTCAATTTAATTAGCATCTGCCATCTCACCACCACTGCCACTGTGGGGTTTTTCTGGGTAACCAAGACATACTAATAATAGTAATTAAGAGCTTACTTAAATATCAGCTAATCAGGTCAGATCCATTCCCTGTCCCTCAAGAGGGCTCATGATTATGTAGAGGGAGAAGATGGGAAATTTTACAGATGGGAAATTGAGGAACAGAAAGTTAAATACATTTCCCCAGGTCACACAACAGGTAAGTGGCAGAACCAGAATTAGAACCCTGTTCCTCTGACTCCCAGGCCCATGCTCTTTCCACTAATAGAGGCCTAACAAAGGAAAGGAACATGTTGAATCAGTCACCAGAGTTGCACACCCTCATCCACTTAGAGTCTCTAATTCACCAAAAATGTATCTTGATTAACTAAAGTACAATACTTGGCACATAGTAAGCACTTAACAAATGTAACATTTAAATTCATAATTACCAACTTTCAGCAAACAAATGTTTAAAAGTGTTGTTTTTTTTAAAGTTAATACCAGTTAACCAGCAACTTCGTCTGTATTGCATATCTATTTCAGTTGTTGAATATAGTTCGCTTGTAAGATATTATTAAATTAATTTGTGGCAAGCAAAAAAGTTTTTTATGTTAGTCTAAATCTACCAAGGACTATGAATCATATTCTAAAGTGTCTGTAGTTATCATATTCTAAAATGACTTCACTTCTGTTAATTTGTATATGTATATACTACTATATATACTATAGTATAATATATATACTATTTTAAAAGGCACAGTCAAACTTATATGTATTCCAAATTACTGTCAGCAAGTTTGAGAGAATCCAATCAATTAATGGTTTTTATTGAGCTCTTTCTGTGGTAAGAGTTGGTAGACACATTTCCTGCCCACTAGGAGCTATTTAAGATAAAAAACCTCACTTGGCTTTTTTTGAAATGAAGTTTACAACATTTAACCCCACACATTTTGCACTTGATGAGGCAGAGGCATTTCCTCCCCCATTTCTGATGCCCACCTAAAAATCATCAAGACATGCTAAGCAAGAATTAGCAGTATGAAGAATTCAGCATCCAAATGAACAACATCAGAAAGAGGTAAGTGAAAGCATAAGCCAAGCCCAACTATACAAGTCAATTCCTCAAAACTATTGCCTCCTCTGACTCGAGAAAAACTGCTTATGGATCTGTAGTGGACACTCTGGGGAACAGTGGGAATCATATACTTCTTTGCTTGTTGCTTTCGTACTCCAACTAGTTTTGCTCACCTCTTTGACTAGCAGGGGCATTGGATGCATGTGACAAAGTGGATTTGTGTGATCTTGTGTTAAATAGTCATATTTGCCTTTGCCTCTGGAGCTCTATTTCTCTGCCTCTCTTTGTATTCTTTTTCTTTACCATTCCTTACCTTTTACTTCTTTTCCTTTTTTACCTGACCTGTCTGGACCATTGAACTTGTCTCCTGGGACCTCTTCACCCTGCTGACCAGTCCCACTTTGAGTTTGTAAGGGACCTGGCCTGGTCAGAGTCTGTAGTTTGTAGCAGAAAGGAGGGAGAAAACATGCAAATGAGGAGGTGAGTGTATGATGAGTTGGTGATTGAACGATGTAGGGCTAGAGGTGGAATACCTTGTTTGAAAACAAAGTTTGGTGGCTGGGTTATAGTTCACTGGAAAGCTAAAAAAGAAGAATGTATGGTAAGAACCGTCAGTCAACTCTCCCTGGGGACAACAGCATGGAATTTGGATATGGACCAAAAGGGTTTGATTTAAGCTTAGGATAGAGGTATGATACAACTATCTATAGAAAATGTGGCAGGAGGGAAAAGGAAAGGATGCTTGAGGAGATTTTGTAATTATATATTTTCATAGGCCAAGGATAGAGGAGGCATATATTTTTGGAGTATGGCACAACAGTGCAATTTGAAAACATCTAATCATTGTGCAAAAGTAATTACAGTGATTTAACAATAATAATAATAATGTTGGTATTTGTTAAGCGCTTACTATGTGCCGAGCACTGTTCTAAGCGCTGGGGGAGATACAGGGGAATCAGGTTGTCCCATGTGAGGCTCACAGTTAATCCCCATTTTACAGATGAGGTAACTGAGGCCCAGAGAAGTGAAGTGACTTGCCCACAGTCACACAGCTGTCAAGTGGCAGAGCCAGGAGTTGAACCCATGACCTCTGACTCCGAAGCCCAGGCTCTTTCCACTAAACCAAACTGCTTCCCATTTAATCCAACCTGGACAGTTCAAATGCAAATTTACTGGATGCCTTTAGGAATGCAAATGAGAATCGTATTGAGATTTTGAGTAGAAAGTCAACAGTGCATCATGTATTTAAGGATTGAAATAGGTTTTTTTTAAAAGCAAACTTTATTATTATTATTGTTGTTATTATTATCATCATTATACTTGAGTGCTCACTGTGTGTCAAGCACTGCCTTAAGTGTTGTGTATCTATATACAACACAGTTAGATTGGACACACTCCCTGTCTGTCTTGGGGTTCACCATCTATGTAGGAGGGAATAAAGGATTCAATCCCCATTTTCCAGATGAGAAAACTGAGGCCCAAGGAAGTTAAATTATTTGTCCAAGGCCACTCAGCAGACAGGCAAGATTAGAGCCCAGGTCCTCTGATTCCCAGACCCATACTCTTTCCATTAAGCCATGTTTCTTCCCCAATACTGAGATCATTTGAAATGTGCTTAAAGTGTGGGTCTAGGTCCCATCTTCTTCTCTGTTACAAAGATGGAGCAGTGAAAGGTTCCATGAAACTAATATAACTTTATTTTAAGTGCTTACTATAGATTAATAATAATAACAATAATAACAATAATAATGGTATTTAAGTGCTTACTATGTGCCAAGCACTGTTCTAAGCATTGAATAATGATGGCATTAAGTGCTTACTATGTGCCAAGAACTATTCTAAGCACTTGGGTAGATACAAGGTAATCAGGTTGTCCTACATGGGCTCACAGTCTTAATCCTCATTTTACAGATGAGGTAACTGAAGCACAGAAAAGTTGAGTGACTAACTCAAAGTCACACAACTGATAAGTGGTGGAGTCAGGATTAGAAACCACAACCTCTGACTCCCAAGCTTGTGCACTGTTCCGAGCTCTAGGGTAGGTATAAGTTAATTAGGTTCAACACAGTCCCACATAGGGCTCACAGTCTAAGTAGAAGGGAGAGCAGTTATCCCCATTATACAGTTGAGGAAACTGTATAATGTTTAGTTTCTCTTCACTGAAACTGTTTAGTTTCTCTTCACTGAAACACAGAGAAGCTAAGTGATTTGCCCAACATCACACAGCAATCATTTGGAAGAGCTGGAACCTAGGTCCCTCTGACTCCTAGGCCAGTCTTTTTTCCACTAGCCCGTGTTGTTCTACTTATGAGCAGAGATCCTGATGTATGGCAAATTTTCTGACTATTGTTTCAGAGGCAGTTTTATAATTCCCTTCCTCAAGTATATTAAAGCTTGGTTTTGGCATTTCTAGGGAAAAGGAGCATTGTAGTGGGAGGACACAGGATGGATCCCCACCTAACTGCTATCTTCTATATTGAATTTTAGTATGGGAGGTCCAAGTTCCATTCCCAACTGGACACCGGCCTATATGACCCCAGGAAATTCCTCTGCCAGGTGATTGGCAATCCATTCTCCTTCCCTTCCAGACTGGGAGCACTGAGTAGGGCAAAGGTTGAGTGATCTATCTTGCATTTACCCCTAGCACTTTGCACATAGCAAATGCTTGACAAATGCCATCATCCTTATTATGCTGCCATCTGTAGATTCCCTCTCCTCCACCCATACCTTAAAAGGGGAGGAACTCTTTTGTCACTATCTGGTTCACACAATTAAATATGTGCATATTTTCCAGACCAAGATCTGAGAGTATACCATAACATTCTTGGCATCTCCCATTGAGTTCATGGTGAGACTTCAGAAGTGAGAATTGATCCTAATTACAATGGTTTGATTAAAAAGTACTAATATGTTTGTGCCTAGACAATGCTTTGGTTTCTAACAAAATATTTTGATAGTTTACTATAAATGATATTTTATGATAGGATTACCTGTAAATTTAAAAGTTTAAATTTGTTCTAAGCAATCAATCAATGGTGTAATTGAGCACTCACTGTATGCAAAGCACTGCAACAAATGTTTAGGAGAGTACTATAAAATAGATTGGTAAACATAATAACTGCCTTAAAAGGAATTTACAATCCAGTGAGTGGATTGTAAGCATCTCAACTGCCTTAGTTAATGCCACATTTTCCCAAGTGATGGATGGGTGACATTATAATTATTATTATTCCCGGAAATTTCAGCCAAAGAAATGAATGAAGATGATCAAAATATCCTGATTCCACTCTTATCATTAAGGGAAGCATTCAAGTATCTTTGTTGGTGGTGGAATCTAGTGCTGTGGTTTTATGTGGAGCATGTTCTAGACTGTGAGCTTCTTGTAGTCAGGGGGTTTGTTGTTATATTGTACTCTTCTAAATGGTTAGTGTAGTACTTCGCACACAGTAAGCATGCAATAAATACAAATGAATGAATGAATGATTGAATGATACTACATCTTGTTCCCCATATGTAAAATCAGGGTTAATCTAGAGAGTAAAATTCATTACTGAGTACTAGCCTCACTGTTCCAGGTGTTTCGTATACTTAAAAATGATTTTTTTTCTTTAATGGCATTTGACAAGTGTTTCCCATGTGTTAGATGCTGTATTAAGCTATGGGATAGATTCACTCCAATCAGGTTGGACACAGTCCCTGTCCCACATAGGGCTCACAGTATTAATCCCCATTTTACAGATGAGACACAGAAAAGTTAAGGGACTTGCCCAAATTCACCCAGCAGACAAGTGATGACGCCAGAACTAGAATCCAGATCCTCCTGACTCCCAGCCCTGTGCTCCATCTAGTAGGCCATGTTGCTTCTAAATTATTAGAGGCCATGCCATTATTTAGGGTTATCACCCTTTTTTTCTGTAACCCAATGTCAGTAAGATCTTGAATTTTTAGTCTAGTCATGAAAGCATTCAAAACTTTCTGGACATGCATCCTCCAGAGATGTTTAGGGCTGGGCAGGAGCTGCTGCTGCTAATCTGGCAGGGAGCACAGTGGATTCTGGGTCCTGCCCTTCCCACTCCTCCCTCTCTCCTTGCTCCAGCAGATTCCTACCATGACATGCTCAGTGGAAAGAGCCTGGGCTTCGGAGTCAGAGGTCATGGGTTCGACTTCTGGGTCTGCCACTTGTCAGCTGTGTGACTGTGGGCAAGTCACTTAACTTCTCTGTGCCTCAGTTACCTCATCTGTAAAATGGGGTTTAACTGTGAGCCCCACGTGGGACAACCTGATTACCCTGTATCTACCCCAGCGCTTAGAACAGTGCTCTGCATATAGTAAGCGCTTAACAAATACAACATTACATCTGCTCTTGGAAAAAATGTAGATTTAAGTGGGGAGACAAGAGATAGACCCTGAACCCAGCAGAAAAGAAATGTGAAATAAAATTAAACAAAAAGAAAATCATAAGCTAAAGGCAAAAGTATGGAGGAGTTGAGAAAAGGGAAAAAAATGAAACCTAAAGTTAACACAGAAAGGATTAAACCTTTGCACTATAAATATGAAAGATATAAAATACAGGGATGCAACAGACTTGGAAAAGAATGAGGAATGAGAAACAAGAAAGCAATATTGGAAACACAAGAAAGCATGTAAAAGCTAAACTGTAGTGGGCAGTTTTTTGTCTGTCTCCATGCTAGATTATAAACTTCTCAAGGGCAGAAATAATGTCTACTAATTGAATTGTACTCTCCCAAATACTTAATATGGTACTTTTGTACACAGTAGGTGCTTAATACCATGCTCGAGAAGCAGCGTGGCTCAGTGGAGAGAGTGCAGGCTTGGGAGTCAGAGGTCACGGGTTCTAATCCTGGCTCTGCCGCTAGTCAGCTGTGTGACCTTGGGCAAGTCACTTAACTTCTCTGTGCCTCAGTTACCTCATCTGTCAAATGGGATTAAAACTGTGAGCCTCATGTGGGAAAACCTGATCACCTTGTATCCCCCAGCGCTTAGAATAGTGCTTTGCACATAGTAACCACTTAACAAATACCACATTTTTTTAAATACACATTACCGACTGATTGATGGATTAAGAGGAGTATAGCAATGGTGATGCAGGAGAATAAATATGATAATGTTGGAGTGTTTAAGAAAAAGTAATGTAAGGATTAGGAAGGTCATGGGTCGGTGGCCAAGAAGGTATCTTTTAATGGATTTCACTATGAAGAGAGGAACTTCAAGTGATTAATGTTTATATGCCTCAGACAAGCAAAGAATTATGTGAACTGTTTAAGGGTATGGCACCTATTTTATGGAGAACAAATAGGGTCATTCTGTAGGATGGTGGATTTAACTGTGACAAAGTATCAAGCCCTAGCATCAGCTGAAAGGATTGGATGGAATGTAAGGTAGCTGGAGGCAATCTGTGAGAAATCTGGGATGAAGGATACATTTGAAGAAACTAGGAAAGTAGAAATACAAAATTGTTTTGGAGGAGATCAGGCTCCAGGAGCAACATTTTTCAGAAATGTTACCTCTCTTTTCTTGATTTTATACCCTGGCTTAGGGCTGGAAGTTGAGGGTTATGACATTTATTTTTATATAAAATGAACAACTATGTATCTTGAAAAAAAGTGCACTTAATTCCTGAAACTAAACTTCAGTATGTCCTTCTTATAGTAAGAAAAGTATATAGAATGCACCAGCATAGCCCAATAGCACTTATGCACATATCTTTAATTATTTATATTAATGTATGTCTCTCCCACCTCTATGCTGTAAACTCAGTGTGGGCAGAAATGTGTCCGTTTATTGTTGCACTGTACTCTCCCAAGCACTTAGTATAGTGCTCTGCACACAGTAGCACTCAATAAATACAATTGAATTGAAATGAATCTGAAATGAAAATAAAAAAATAGGGACAATTTAAGAATGGCAGAAAAGCCATAAAATGAAGTAATATGTGTATTTTAAATATTCATATTAAAATATGAGTTTTGGGGGAGATAATTGGAAAAAAATTAATTGGAGCTCTATAGAGACCTCTAAGGAATTGACAGATGGGCTTTTCTTAGCTATTATCACTTGACAATCTCTGTATTGACTTCTGCATGCTGATTGCTCTTCTTCATCTGACTTAAACTCTACCTGCCTGATACTGTCAGTCTGTCTTTAAGAAGGTGCTGAATAATTATGGGATAATGTTTTCATTGTGATGACGACGATGACGACAATGATGATGAATGATAATAATGATGAATGGAGAGGCAGTACGGCCAAGTTGATAGGGCATGGGTCTTGTATTCAGAGAGACCTGGGTTCTAATGCTGCTCTTCCACTTGTCTGTTGTGTGACCTTAGGCAAGTCACTTAGCTTCTCCATACCTCAGTTGCCTCATCTGTAACATGGGGATTAAACCTGTGTGCCCTCTGTCCAACCTGATTAGCTTGTATGTAGTCCAGCACTTAATTCAGTACCTGGCACCTAACAAAACACTTAACAAATACCATATAAAATATTTGATAATGAGCACTGATGATGTCGATGATTGTTGATGGTGATGCAATAACTTTTATGATGATCATAATGATGGTGATGATGGCATTGACAGCACCAGTTAGGGTGATGATTTCAAACATCTGCTTTTTCTCAGGTTATTTGGTTTTAATATATTTTGATATATTCATTCATTCATTCAATAGCATTTATTGAGCACTTATTATGTGCAGAGCACTATACTAAGCACTTGGAATGTACAATTTGGCAACAGATAGAGACAATCCCTGCCCAGTGATGGGCTTACAGTCTAATTGGGGGAGACAGACAAAAACAGTAGCAATAAATAGAATCAAGGGGATCTACATCTCATTAAAACAGTAGCAGTAAACAGAATCAAGGGAATGTACATCTAATTAACAAAATAAATAGGGTAATAAAAATGTAAACAAATGAGCGGGAGAGCTCAGTGCTGAGGGGAGAGGAAGGAAGAGGGGGAGGAGCAGAGGGAAAGGGAGGGAACTGTGGGTTTAGCTGAGGGGAGGTGAAGGGGGGGCAGAGAGGCAGCAGAGAGAGCAGAGGGAAAACGGGAAGCTCAGTCTGGGAAGGCCTCTTGGAGGTGAGCTCCCAGTAGGGCTTTGAAGAAGGGAAGAGAATTAGTTTGGCGGAGGTAAGGAGAGAGGGCATTCCAGGACAGCCGGAGGAGTCGATGGCGGGATAGGCAAGAGCGGGGGATGGTGAGGAGGTGGGCGGCAGAGGAGTGGAGCCTACAGGGTGGGCAGTAGAAAGAGAGAAGGGAGGAGAGGTAGGGGTGGCAAGGTGATGGAGAGCCTTGAAGCCTAGAGTGAGAAGTTTTTGTTTCATGCGGAGGTTGATAGGCAACCACTGGAGGTTTTTAAGAAGGGGAGTGACATGCTCAGAGTGTTTCTGCAGGAAGATGAGGCGGGCAGCGGAATGAAAAATAGACTGGAGTGGGGAGAGACAAGAGGAAGGGAGATCAGAGAGCAGGCTGACACAGTAGTCTAGCCGGGATATTACAAGAGCCTGTACCAGTAAGATAGCCAATTGGGTGGAGAGGAAAAGGCAGATCTTGGCGATATTATAAAGGTGAGACCGGCAGGTCTTGGTGACGGATTGGATGTAGGGGGTGAATGAGAGAGCCGAGTCAAAGATGACACCGAGGTTGCGGGCTTGAGAGACGGGAAGGATGGTCGTACCATCCACAGTGATAGGGAAGTCAGGGAGAGAACAGGGCTTGGGAGGGAAGATAAGGAGCTCAGTTTTGGACATGTTACTTTATATAGTTTTAAAATGATTTGCTCACTTCATCATATCAGCAATAATGATAAAACATATAATCAAGAAACAAACTATTTGGAATTAATTTTGGCAGTTTTTCAGGACTAGTTTTTACTTGCAGGTAACAGTTCAGCAATGAAAACTTGAATTTCTTTATCTTTATATTTAGACATATCTTTAGACTTAATTTACACGTATATAAAATACATAAAATAAGATATGTTATAGTTATTTATAAATACTGTAAGCAAGCATAGAGATTAATGACCACAGACACCATTATTACTATATTAGTTATTGACCCAAAAATAAATATCACCTCAAACAATGTACAATAGACAACCGAATTCCCTATAGTTATGGGAGTTATGTTACTTTTGTACAAATATTGATTCCCAGGATATCTGTGTAATTCAATATTTTATAGGCAATATACCTAAAGAGAACCTTCTGCTCAGAGTCAAATTTAACCTTTCTCTTAAGAGAATGGCCTTCAAACATGACATCTAAAATTGCCAGATCTTCAGTAAAGTATTATTGTCTCGAGATTACAGTATCAAGTATGGAAGAACTTTATAGATACAAATATAAACTGCTGTCTTCGTTTTGGAAGATGACACTATTGACCATAAAAGCAAGTATATGTCTCACAAACAACACAACTGCTTCTTAAGGATGTTCAATTTGGGGGAAACCTAGGCTCTAGAAGAGTAACATTTTTCCAAAAATATTCATTAAATTATGATTATAAATTTATACATCATATGTAATAATATATAATTATATATAATTATAATTATATTTGTTGGGCAGGGACTGTCTCTATTTGTTGCCGAATTATACATTCCAAGCGCTTAGTACCATCCTCTGTCCTCCTTTCACAATTGTCTCGATGTTCAATTTTGGGGAAACCTAGGCTCTAGAAGAGTAACATTTTTCCAATAATATCCATTAAATTATAATTATAAATTTATACAATATCATATGTAATAATATATAATTATATTTGTTGGGCAGGGATTGTCTCTATTTGTTGCCAAATTATACATTCCAAGCGCTTAGTATCATCCTCTGTCCTCCTTTCCCAATCGTCTCCTTGTAGGGCCATAGCTAGGCTAAGTTGATGTGGCAGTGCCCCATGGCATGGATGGTGTGCTGGCTGTCCCTGTTGAATGAACAACTGTAGTATTTGTTGGGTGCTTCCTTTGCACCAGCACTGTTCTAAGTGCTGGGGTAGGTGGTATAAAATGGTCATTTCCCACATGGAGCTCACAGTCTAAGTAGAAAGAAGAACAGGTATTAATTTCCATTTTGCAGATAAGAAAACTGAGGCACAGAGAAGTGAAGTGATTTGCCCAAGGTCACACAGTAGACAAGTGGCAGAGCCAGGATTAGAACGCAGGACATCTGACTCCCGGGCCTGAGCTCAAGTTGGTCTGTCTACTGCAGTGACCTCCCAGCAGCCCACTGTTCTTTTGGATTGTTTTTACGACTGATACCAGGAAACCCAAGCAGTAGCTATGTGGTGACTGGAATGCAGAATTTCCAAGCAGTGAGGAAATGACTGCAGCAGAGAACAACAAACCATGACTCTAGAGTAATCTGGAGGTTTGTTTTCCAGTAGTAGAAGTCTAATGATGCTTGGGAAACTAAGATACGTTTTAGATACAATTTTAGAGGAAAATGAATCACATAATGGGGATAGAGTATTGATCAAGCATAGGTTTGTTCAGTCATACCCATTTAATCAATCAATCAATTGTATTTACTGAGAACTTACTGTTTGCAGAGCCCTGTACTAAGCATTTGAGAGAGTACAATATAAGAGAATTGGAATAGTAGTAACAGAGTGTACAATGAGAAGCAGCATGGCCCAGTGGAAAGAGCACAGGCCAGGGAGTTAAAAGGACCTGGATTCAATCCTGACTCCACCACTTGTGTGTTACGTGACCTTGGTCAAGTCACATCACTTCTCTGTGACTCATCTACCTCACTGAAAAATGGGGATTAAGACTGTGAGTCCTATGGTAGGACAAGGACTGTGTTTAACCTATTTAGCTTATATGTACTCTAGCACCTAGTAAGTGCCTGGCATGTAGGAAGCACTTACCAAGTACTTAACAAATACCATAAAAAGAAGAAGGAGGAGGCATGTACAGTGGGTGCATACATAGGAGGAGCAGCATGGCCCAGTGTAAAGAACTTAGACCTGGGAGTTAGGAGATCTTGTTCTAAGCCTACATGACATGGGTGCAAACTGCCTAAGCTAGTTCTGATTGGATTACTGCCATCCCATGTATCTTTATCTCACCTTTCTTCAGGGGTTCATTTACAGCATAGATGTGAGCCACCTCTCTTGATTGATATCTGCTGACATTAGCTACATATTTTTTAGTTCCTGCTGTCAGAAGCTGAATCATTATTATTACCCTAAATAGAGATGGAATGAATCTTGCTGAAAAATCAAAATCAGTATCCATACCCATCGCTAACTCCATTGCCCATACTGGGAAATGGTTTGGAGACACAGCTTCGTCACCAACAGGATCTGAAAATTTATTAAAACATTATTAGAGATGAAGGGAATGTTTGTGAAAAATAAAAATTAGCATCCTCTGTCCCAACTTCCAATTCCCCTCCTACAGGAGGAGTGCGCCACTTCTCTGGATCCTCAGACTGCAGAGACATAGAGGTGGACAGAGAGGATGTAGAGGTGAAAGAGGTGAGTGGGTCGATTTTTTATTTATTTTTACAGTGAAAGGACATCCACAGCCACTTCCCACAGCCAATCATAGCCACAGACCAGGGATTTAGGATAGCAGTAATAGCAGCTCTCTGGCTCCTTCCCTTCTCATCCCACAGCTGCCAGAGCAGCAGTGGTGACAGTGACAGGAGCAGCAGCTCTCCACAACTGGCAAGAAAACTTGTGACTACAGCGGCCTAGGCTGGAATCTCCCCAGCAACAGTAGTCAGTTCCAGCTTCACCCACATACACTTCAGTTTAAGACCATTATTGCCCCCTCAACCATATATATGTATATGTATATAAGTGCTGTAGGACTGGGAGGGGGAGCAAAGGGAGCAAGTCAGGGTGACATAGAAAAGAGTGGGAAAAGAAGAAAGGAGTAACTTAGTCTGGAAGACCCCTTGGAGGAGATGGTCCCTCAATATGACTTTGAAGGGGGTGAGAGTTGGATTTGAGGGGGGAGCTATTTGAGGAGGGAGGCCGTTCCAGGCCAGAGACAGGATGTGCGTTAAGGGTCGACAGTGAGATAGGCAAGATGGAGGCACAATGATAAGATTAGCATTAAAGAAATGAACTGTCACAAAACCAGTTTGTATCCTGATGCTGCTGTATGACCACACTGGGCAAGTCACTTAATTGCTCTGTGCCTCAGTTTCCTCATCTATAAAATGGGGATTGAATGCCTTTCTACTTAGGCTGTAAGCCTCACTTGGGACAGGGACAGGGTCAGGGATTATCTTCGATCTACTTCAGTGCTAAGAACAATCTTGACACATAGTAAGCACCTAACAAATTATTATTATTATCATTATTAGTAATAATGATAATAAAATGACATAGGTGGATTTAATTACACTGTCTATGCCATCATCTGCTAATATAAAGGATGGTAGATACTTTTCCTGCTCACTCTCTTGTGTTTTGGGGAAAGCAATACATCACCAATACCTTAAGAACAACATAAACGTGCATTATAGAATGCATAAGCAAGGACTATGCAAGACAAAAAAGAGAGTGATGCAGCTGAAGAGATTATAGGTAATGCAAACTTAAACTAAATCAAGGTTCCCATGCATTCCTGAATAGTACAAGGATCTGTATGCACTGTGACAGAACCTCTGAAGAGCAGAAATGGCTCCTCATTCACCATAGTCAGCGTGGCCCAATGGAAAGAGTCTTGGTTTGGGAGTCAGAGTTTATGGGTTTGAATCCCGACTCTGCCATTTGTCAGTTGTGTGACTGTGGGCAAGTCACTTAATTTCTCTGTGCCTCAATTCCCTCATCTGTAAAATGGGGATTAACTGTGAGTCTCACGTGAGACAACCTGATTACCGTATCTGCCCCACCACTTAGAACAGTGCTCTGCACATAGTAAGCGCTTAACAAATACCATTATTATTATAGTAAGGAGAAATCTTAAAGGGATCACAAAAATATATTTTCTTATCACATATTCACTGCCCTACTTGTTGCCTGTGCCAAAACTAGTTTTCCTAAACTAGTAATGTGGTTTTGTGTTGCCGTTTAATATACATTTATGGCTATAGAATCACATTTCAAGTATGGAAAAGACTAACCAGTAATAATGGAAGCTTCTGTCACCACCCAGAAGACTTTTCTTTGTTTTCTTCATCAGCAGCAACAATCACTGCTACTGTTGCTCCCACTCTTCTTCTTCAAATGCCTTCAAGTCATTTCTGATTCATAGTGACTCAATGGACACCCCTCTTCAGAACATCCTATTTTCTGACATAAATCCCTCTAGTAATAATAATAATAATGTTGGTATTTGTTAAGCGCTTACTAGGTGCAGAGCACTGTTCTAAGTGCTGGGGGAGATACAGGGTCATCAGGTTGTCCCACATGAGACTCACAGTTAATCCCCATTTTACAGATGAGGTACCTGAGGCACAGAGAAGTTAAGTGACTTGCCCACAGTCACATAGCTGACAAGTGGCAGAGCTGGGAGTCGAACCCATGACCTCTGACTCTGAAGCCCAGGCTCTTTCCACTGAGCCACGCTGCTTATCCATAAAGTCTATTTGGTAGGTACAGAAGTGGTTTACCATTGCCTTCTTCCTTGATTATCTATCTTGGATTGACATTTTGATCACTTGATCATCTGCCTCTAACTGCTGCTACTGCTACTACTGATCAGCATAGGTAAAATGACTTTGACACTTCCCTTTAGACCTCTCCATCATGGGTAGCCCTATAAGGCATAGCTCTAATCTTCATCACCTTAAACAAACTCTCCTGCCATGATAAGGTGTCAATTCATAGGAGAGGCTGCTCCCAGTAACACTGACATAATTGCTGAGGTATTTTCTTCTGGCACTATAGCCTAAAATTGATCCTTAAAAGATCCTGTTTAAGGTCTTAGAGAAGGAGAAAACCCTTAAATGTTTCACCATTCCAGGAAGTCTGGTTACCTTAAAATACAGATTTTCATTCATTTGTTCATTCAATCATTTATTGAGCACTTATTGTGTGCAGAGCACTGTACTTAGCACTTGGAAAGTACAATTTGGTAACAAATAGAGACAATGCCTATCTAACAATGGGCCCACAGTCTTCCCCCCAGATTTTAATTTTCAATATTCCACATTCTTTGAAGTAAGTCAAATAATGAGATATACTTCTGCCAATTTTTTTTATTTGTGGAAAGTAAATCAATGATATTTACCTCTAGACTGCAAGTTCATTATGGGCAGTGAATGTATCTGTTACATTATTATAGTGCACTCTCCCAAGTGCACAATACAATGCTTTGCACACAGTAAGTGCTTAATAAATATGATTGACTAATTTATAGTGTACTTATAGAGTACTTACTGCATGCAGACACTATACTAAGCACTTGGTAGAGTACAGTATAACAATGTTGGCAGACACATTCCCTGACTGCAGTTATTTAAATTGAGGACATTTATTTGTACTGTGACTTTTCAGGGAGTTCTCAAACCTATCCCTGCCAAAATACCCCACCCCTCCATGTCACTTTAGGAGCCCCTGGATTCTTGTTAATCTCTGCTGGGTCTAAAGCCTTCCTTACCTTCCCTTTCTGATAAGGGAAGTTGGGAAACATCTGACCAGTGTATCCCAAGTCCCCTCTCCCCATCATTGCCCCTGGTCTGAATCTCAAGTGTCTTGCTGAAAGTGAGAGAGTCACTGGGGACTAGCTTACTTCCCTCATCTTGGGGCTTGCTCCAGGAAGCCCATAGAGATAGTTCTTCCTTCCTCTCACACAGTTCCCCAGGACTCCACATCTCACCAGCTCCTGGAGATTCTTCTCCACCCCCTACCACAGACAGAGATCAAGATCTGACACCAAGTATGTTTAATAGTATCCTTAATTTGTTAACAACAAAGCAGAATCCTAGTTCAAAAAGCTTTTCCTTAGCTCTAACACTGTTTCCCCAGGTCTCTTTCCTGTAGAAGTCCTTTATCCTCTTCTCTCAGGGAGTCTCAGGATCAAATCTTATTTTCTTTGAGTCTTTCAGATGCCAATGTCTCCCCTGCAGGAGCCTTACTTCTCTGGAGTCCTAAATCTGTACCACAGACACAAAACTTTAGGGTATTTTCATCATAACTGTATCATTTCTGATCCCCGTGAACATGCTATCATTCAATCAATCAATCAATAAGTCAGTGGTATATTTATTTTTATTGAGTGCTTTCTGTGTGCAGAGAAGCAGCATGGCATAGTGGATAGAGCAGAGTCCTGGGAGGCAGACTGGCATGGCTTCTAATCCCAGCTCAGGCACTTGCCTGTTGTGTGACCTTGGGCAAGTCACTTCACTTCTCTGGACTTCAGTTACCTCATCTAAAAAATGAGGATTGAGTCGGTGACGCTGGAGAAGCAGCGTGGCTCAGTGGAAAGAGCACGGGCTTTGGAGTCAGGGCTCATGAGTTCGAATCCCAGCTCTGCCACTTGTCGGCTGTGTGACTGTGGGCAAGTCACTTAACTTCTCGGTGCCTCAGTTCCCTCATCTGTAAAATGGGGATTAAGACTGTGAGCCCCACGTGGGACAACCTGATTCCCCTGTGTCTACCCCAGCGCTTAGAACAGTGCTCGGCACATAGGAAGCGCTTAATAAATACCAACATTATTATTATTATTATTACTTGGTACAAGGCTGTGTCCAATCCAATTTGCTTGTATCCATTCCAATGGTTATTACAGTGCTTGGCACATAGTAAGTTCATTCATTCATTCACTTGTATTTATTGAGCACTTACTGTGTGCAGAGCACTGTACTAAGCACTTGTGAAGTACAATTCAGCAACAAATAGAGAAAATACCTGCCCACAATGGGATCACAGTTTAGAAGGGGGAAGACAGACACCAAAACAAGTGAACAGGCATCAGTAGCATAATTATAAATTAATAGAATGATTTATATATACACCATTAATAAAATATAAATATATTTATAATTATAAAAATTGTAAATATGTACAGGTACAAAAGTGCTGTGGGGAGGGTAGGGGGAGCAGAGAAAAGGGGGTGCTTAGTCTGGGAAGGCCTCATGGAGGAGGTGAGCTTTCATTAGGTCTTTGAACAGGTGAAATGGGCTAGTTTGGCAGATGTGAGCAGGGAGGGCATTCCAGGCCAGAAGTAGGATGTGGGCCAGGGTTCGATGATGGGACAGGCGAGAATGAGGCACAATGAGAAGGTTAGCACCAGAGGATCAGAGTGTGTGGGCTGGGCTGTAGAAGGAGAGAGGGGAGATGAGGTAAGAAGGGGCAAGGTGATGGAGAGTTTTGAAGCCAATAGTGAGGAGTTTTTGCTTGATACGGAGGTTGATAGGCAACTCTTGAAGATTTCTGAGTTGGGTTTGGGGAGGTGAAATGCCCAGAGTGTTTCTGTAGAAAGATAATTCAGGAAGCAGAACGAAGTTTAGATTGAAGGAGGAAGAGACAGGAGAGAGACAGTAATACTGTTATTACTAAGTGCTTGAGAAAATACGGTACATTAGAGTTGATAGGCATGTTCCCTGCCCACAAGTAGCTTCCAGTCTACAGTGAGAGACAGATATTAAAATAAATTACATATAAGGGAAATAATAGAGTATAAGGATATATATATGAGTACTGTTGGGCTGAGGGTAAGTATCAAAGTGATTAAAGTATAGACAGCCAGGTGCATAGGTGATTCAGATGGGAGGAAGGAGAAATGAGGGTTTGAAGACGATATAGTTTTAGGAGGGCTTTGAAGATGGGGAAAGTGGTGACCTATCAGGTATGATGGAATTAGGGAAACAACATAGACTACAGGATAGAGCATGGAACTGGGGGTCAGAATGACCTGTATTCTAATCCCAGCTCAACCACTTACATGTCTGCTGTGTGACCTTAAGCAAGTCACTTAATTTCTCTGTGCCTCAGTTACCTCACCTGAAAATGGGGATTAAGACCTTGCGAGACATGGACTGTGTCCAGTCTGATTAGCTTGTATCTACCCCAGGGCTTAATACAGTACCTGGCACATGGAAGACACTTTACAAATGCCACTGAAAAAAAAAAGATCCAGAACAGATGGAGGACATGGACAAAGAATTTGTGATGGCAGAGATGAGACTGATATACAGAGAGTAGGTTGCTTACAAATATATAGATATCTATATATCTATATATGTGCCGGTGTGTGTGTATATACATATATATAGAGAGAGAGAGAAATTGGTTCTAGATAGGTTTATAGTAGTAGATCATCAGCAAGGTAAGATAGGCCTGAGATTGAGTGCCAGGGCCACAGCAATGACCCTTTTCTGAGTCCAGCTTTCCAACACAGCTTGCCAACTCTCACTTCAAGATGGCCAGGGGTTTTCTTCTCCAATTTTCTTATCCCCCTGCACAACCCCTGGCCTCCATTTCCTTCCCAAACTATCCCTCTGATTGGTTCAGTTATATATCTCTCAGGGAAAGGAACAAAAAGTGACTCTCTGGCTCTCTCATCCCCCTCCTGTGTAAGGGGGCTTTGCCTTAATAATAATAATTGGGTTGTTAATGGCTTAATATGTGCCAGGCACCATAGTTCCCTCAGAAAAACAGTTCCCTCAGAAATACATTTTCCAGGAACAAGGCAACAGAATAGGGGACAAACTAGTAGTAATAATAATAATAATAATGTTGGTATTTGTTAAGCGCTTACTATGTGCCGAGCACTGTTCTAAGCGCTGGGGTAGACACAGGGGAATCAGGTTGTCCCACGTGGGGCTCACAGTCTTCATCCCCATTTTACAGATGAGGGAACTGAGGCACCGAGAAGTTAAGTGACTCACCCAAAGTCACACAGCTGACAAGTGGCAGAGCCGGCATTCGGACCCATGACCTCAGACTCCAAAGCCCGGGCTCTTTCCACTGAGCCACACTGCTTCTCTAAGAGTCCAAATGAGACTACAAATAAGTACAAATATAAATAAGTACAAATAAGTACAAGTAGTATAAATAAGATGTTTGGAAACTTTAATTAGGCTAAATTAAATGTTTGAAAGATCACTATCAGGGTTCATTCATGATAGTTCATGATAGTGAACAGTGTTCCAAGATGAACTAAGAAAGAAGTATTTGAATGTACTGCATCTTTCATTCATTCATTAAATCATATTTATTGAGTGCTTACTGTGTGCAGAACACTGTACTAAGTGCTTGGAATGTACAATTCAGCAACAGATAGAGACAATCCCTGCCCAACAATGGGCTCACAGTCTAAAAGCATAGTAGTAATTTGGAGAGGAAAGGAAAAATCTTAGTGATATTGTGTAGGTAGAACCACAGACTGGTGACAGATTGAAAATGTATGTGGGTGGTTTGAGGAAGATTAGTGAGGGATAATGCCAAGGTAGGGGCTTGTGAGCCAGAGAGAATAGTGGTATTTTATACAGTGATTGGAAAGATAGGGAAGAACAGGGTTTGGGTGGGAAAATAAAAGTTTTGTTTTGGATATTTTGTTTGAGGTGTAGATGACTCATTCAGGTAGAGATGTCCTGAAGATAGGAAGAAATGTGAGAGTTCAGAGAAGAAAAGAGGCTGCGGCTGGAGAGGTAAATTTGGGAAAACTCTGCATAAAGATGGTAGCTGAAGCTATGGGAGTTCTCCAAGGGAGTGTGTGTAGATGCAAAAGACAAGCAGATCCAGTACTGAACCCTGAGGCACTCCTACAGTTAGAGAATGGGGGCAGAGGAAGAGCCCATGAAATAGACTGAGAATGAGCAGAAAAAGAGATAGGAGAAGAACCAGGAAAGGACAGTGTCAGTGAAGCCAAGGTTGGATAATGTTTCTGTGAGAAGATGATGGTCCACAGTGTTGAAGGCAGCTAAGAAGTCAAGAAGAATTAGGATGGAATAGAGGCTGTTGGATTTGGTAAGAAGATCATTGGTGATCTTTCCATGGAGTGAAGAAGGTGGAAACCAGATTTGAGGCAGTCAAGGAGAGAAATAGAGGAGAGAAAGTGGAAGAAGAGAGCGTAGACAACTCTCTAAAGGAGTTTGGAGAGAAACAGTAGAAGGGAGATGGGGTGACAACTGGAGGAAGCCGTGAGATTAAGGGAGGTTTTGGGGGTTGTAAGGATAGGTATATATGAGCATGTTTGAAAGCAGAGAAGAAGCCACTGAAAAGTGAATGGTTGAAGATGATGGTCATGGAGGAAATAAGGGAGAGGGCAAGTGATTTCATATACTATGAAGGAATGGGGTCAGAGGTATAGGTGAAGGAAGGAAATTTTGAAAGGAGGAGAAAGGACTCTTCATGAGTTACTGCTGGGAATATTGGGAGAATTTAAAAGGGTATAGGAGGAGGGTTGGAGAGTAGCAGGGGGAACTTTAGAGAAATCACACCTGATAGTTTCAAATACTCAAGTATATTCCTCCCGATAGGGAAGCTCCAATATCATCAAATAATCATATTCCTCCAAAAAGGGAGGTTCATTTTGCCATGTCCAAAATAATCAAATCATTAAATTAGCTGTTTCCAAAATAAATAATTCAATTACTCTTATGGAATAAATTTTGTACAAAACTCAGTCTTTCCATCCCTGGCCTGTCTTTCTCTCTCTCTCTCTCTCTCTCTCTCTCTACCTCTCTCTCACTCTCTCTCGCGCGCGTCACACCGATTCCCAAACAAACCTATCCCTGGGTCACGGGTGACAATAGCCCAGTGGATAAAGCATGGATCTGGAATCACAGACTTGGGTTCTAATCCTGACTCTGCCATTTGCCTACTTTGTGATTTTGGCCAAATTCCTAACTTTTCTGTCCCTCAGTCTTCTCACCTGCAAAATGAGGATGCAATATTTGTTCCCCTGTTACTTGGACTGTGAGCGCAATGTGGGACAGGGACTGGGTCTGACCTAATTAACTTGTATCTGCACCAGCATTTAGAATACTGCTGGACACAAAGTGAGCAATTTAAAAATACCATTAACCAAAAAAAAAAAATTATCCAGAATTGGTGAATGTGAATGCAGCAATTGTACACTTACTAGAGATGATGAGATCAAGTATGTTTCCAAATTGGGGAATAGGTGAAGTGGGGTTGGAGCAGGAGGTCATTAGAGTTGAGGAATGAGAGGAATTGGACAGTGGAAATTACCATCAGGGACATCCCAATAGATATTGAATCCCCAAGGGTCAGTGTAGGGAGAGAGAAAGACAGAGACAGAGAGTCAGAGAGAGAGAAGGAATCTTGTTGCTCACATGTAAATTCATGGTTAATCTAGAGAGTACAATTCATTATTGAGTGCTGGCCACATTGTTCCTATTAATGTGAGAGCGCTTTGGTAATAAAAAGTTCTATAACAAAACCTCCTTTCTGATCTCCCAACCTCCTGTCTCTCTGAATTTCAGTCTATACTTCACTGTGCTGCCCAGAATATCTGTCATTCATTCAATCAATTGTATTTATTAAGTGCTTACTGTGTGCAGAGCACTGTATTAAGTGCTTGCAGTGTACAATTCAGCAACAGATAGAGACAATCCCTGCCCAACAATAGGCTCAGAGTCCAAAAGGGGGAGACAGATAACAAAACAAAACAACTAGTCAGGCAACAATGCCATAAAGATAAATAAATATATATATATGATTATATTTATCTTTGTATATATATAATAACATCTTTGTTATATATACATATATAACATTGATAAAATAGAGTAACAAATAATATATACAAATATTCACAAGTGCTGTCGGGAGGGGAAGGGGATAGAGCAGAGGGAGGGAGTAGGGGGAATGGGGAGGAGAGGAGGGGCAAAGGGAAAGGAAGAGCTCAGTCTGGGAAGGCCTACAGAAATGCTCTGGACATGTCACCCCGCTCCTCAAAAATCTCTAGTGGTTACCTATCAATCTTCATTTGAAGCAAAAACTCCTCACTCTTGGCTTCAAAGCTCTCCATCACCTTGCTCCCTCCTACCTTACCTCTTTTCTCTTCTTCTACAGCCCAGCCCACACACTCCACTCCTCTGCCGCTAACCTCCTCACTGTGCCTCGTTCTCACCTGTCCCACCGTCGTCCCCTGACCTGCATCTTACTTGTGTCCTGGAATGCCTTCCCTCCTCACATCCACCAAACTAGCACACTTCCCCCCCTCAAAGCCCTACTAAGAGCTGACTTCCACCAGGAGGCCTTCCCAGACAGAGCCCCTCTTTTCCTCTGCTCCTCCTCCCCTCCCCATCGCCCCTACTCCTTCCCCTTTCCTCTGCTCTACCCCTTCCCTGCCCCACAGCGCTTGTATATATTTGTAGATATTTATTAATCTATTTATTTTCTTAATTAGGCATATATATCTATAATTCTATTTAACTATTTTGATGCTATTGATGCCTGTCTACTTGTTTTGTTTTGTTGTCTGTCTCCACCTTCTAGATTGTGAACCCACTGTTGTGTAGGGATTGTCCCTATCTGTTGCTGAATTGTACTTTCTAAGCACTTAGTACAGCGCTCTGCACACAGTAAGCACTCAAAAAGTATGATTGAATGAATGAATAAATGAATTTCCTACACTTAAAAGAGAAATGTTTTTTAATGGAATTTATTAATTGCTTACTACGTGCCAGGCACTATACTCTTACTATATGCCAGGCACTAATACTATAAACTCTGGGTTAGACACAAACCAGTTAGATTGGACACAGTACATGTCCCACACGGAGCTCACAGGCTTAATTTTCATTTTACAAATCACAGAACTGATGGCAAGTGACTTGCCCATAAGAGATAAGTGACAGAGCAGGAATTAGAACCCAGGTCCTTAGGACTGAAAGGTCCGTGCTTTATCCACTAGGCTACACTGCTTCTCAGAATTTGGAGCAGGATGTTCAGTAAGACAAATCCAAACCTCAAATAATTCAAATAATAGAAACTGATTGAGTTGGATAGTTATTTAAATAAACAAAATAAATACTGATTGGGAAATGTTTCTCTCTCTGTGTATGTGTGTTTGTGTGTGTGTGTGTGTGTGTGTGTATTATCTAAAGTGTAATATATACACAGATACGTAAATTTATTTTCTAAAGGCTTGTATTCAAATGGAATTAAAATCTTTTTGAAGAAAATAAATACATTAAACATGGATGAACTACAATAATTACTGATAACTCTCTGCAGGTATTTGGATGATACAGATTCATAGAAACAAATTTGGAAGGCTTCAGAGATTATTGCTCAGATATTGGACAAAAGATGAAAGCATGTACTAATAGGAATAAAATTCTAAGACTAACATCTTATGCTGTGAAGTAACCTCTTTGCAAAAACCACAATAATATTATCTTTTAAAAATTTGTAATGGGGAAAAAGCATTTGCAGTAACAAACATCTCTTCCCATAATATCATATGTCAAATGACCAAAATATTTTTTGTCTCAGTATTATTCATTCAATAGTATTTATTCAATAGTATTTATTGAGCGCTTACTATGTGCAGAGCACTGTACTAAGTGCTTGGAATGAACAAGTCGGCAACAGATAGAGACAGTCCCTGCCATTTGACAGGCTTACAGTCTAATCAAAGATATAGAAGATATATATATATATATATATATATATATATATATATATATATACACATATACAACTCAATATTTTATGTTTTCATGATAATAGTGAATTATTATTACAAGTAGATTTATTCATCATATTACACACTAAGCTTAATACACCTAAAACAATCTATCAAACTGCATTTAGCAGCATTCTGACAAATCTGCATTGCTCACTATTTGATTACTCAAAATTGAAGTCTCTTTGACATAGAAGGTGAGGATAATAAAAATGCATTTGACTCAGCAAAGAATATCACAAGTCAGTAGGACAGAAATCTTGTAAACCTTCAAGACAATTAAATTATTTATCAATTTTTGGACCTGAAAACTTTATAAACCAATGAATAAAATGATTAAAAAGGCAAAGTAGTATCGTTTTGTTAAAATGTATGATGAACAAACAAACAAAAACAGTTAAACTTATCTGAGAACTGGAAAAAGGAACCTGGATTTATAAAAAAAAACAAAAACAGAAAAAGCAGGAAAATTATTGACAGCATGTATCTCATTTTACAGTTTTTGATTGGTGCGTGCAGCATTTTTTTTTACCACTGGAGAACCCTGGCTCACCCCATCACCTGCCAAAAACATCTTTCCTTTCCACCTCCAAATTTACATTAGGATCTACCAACGGTTCAGATGATGTTTAAAAAATTTATTATCACTTAGTTCATTTCCTATTACAGTGCAAAATAAATAAAAAATAAAGTGAAAATAAAGCTTCCCTTCTAGACTGTAAGCTCATTGTGGGCTGGAACAATGACTACCAGCTCTCTTATATTGTATATACTCTTCTAAGTACTTAATACAGTGCTCTGCACCCAGTAAGCCCATGATTTATCAGAATAATAGTACACTTCTCTTTTTTTAATTCATGTTATTAATCACTATAAACAAAGTATTTTCACTTGATACCATGTTTATTGTAAATTTGCATTTCTCTTATTTTTCATGTTTCAATTTATAAATGCATGTGCTATCTTATTTTAATAATGTTTTACTGATATAAACATGCAGAATTGCCATTTAGATCAGTGAGGCTATTTTCCAAGCTTCCAAAGAAGCAACTTTTGAGTCATTAAGTTTGCATATCAACTTAGTTTTAGGATTTGTTTTCATCCGGCTGACTTCCAAGAATGTATTCATCATAAAAAGCTACCAAATATCATGTAGCTTCAGTCCAAATGAATCAATTGCCCAGGAATACAAGGTTTGACAGCCTCAGGAAACTGGCCATATCTTGGTGCTTATTGCAAATGTGGAGACCATACTATCTGTAACTTGACTTTTTATAAAAATGGTTCATTCTTCTCTATCTGAAACTATGAAAATACCTTTCTAAGAACAGTTGAATCCAAGTTATTTTGTTTAATTTTTGTGGGTTCTAGCCACTGTATAATGCATATTCCCTTCACTAAAATGCTGTTATTAGTTTTTCTGATTCAGAGAAGAGATATGAAATGACTGAAATGAAGGCTTCAGGCAAAAATTTAGTATTGTTTTGATCGCAGTTCACACTACAGAGAAGCTTAGTAGTTCCTGGCAACACAGCAAGGAAACTATGTTCTACATATTAATTGCCTAAATGAGATGATAGGACCCCATGTTAAAAGCAATTAACATTAAATAAGCCATATTCATCATAAACGTGTATATAACAGAGTTCTTGTCCTCACCCTTTACTAGAATACAATTTGACAACAGGAAATGAAAACACAACATGATTCTAGTACCTAACTTTTATTACGATTAATGTGGGGGCTAACATTTTAACAAGATCATCAGTGTAGGATTTAAAATTGGAATCAGTCTATTTAGTATTTCTCATTAAATTTTATAGCTCTGCTCTCAGATTGCTCTTATTTTATTTCTCCTTTCCAAATTAATTAGCATCTATGGTCTCACTCCTGTCTACTTTTCCAAAACAAAACCATATCAGGGTGCATTGTAGCTATTTCATAGAGGGTATGTGCTAATTGTTTCTCAATTGACAATTTCACAAAAGTTATAGGATGAAAAAAGGGTATGGAAGAGATGACTTTTATTGGGTCTACAGGATATAAAACCAACATGGTTTTTCCTTTTTCCTTTTGAAGAGAACTTTAATTCAGTTATTAGTACCTTAAAATGCCTCAACAAATCTTTTTAAAATGTATGAAATGATGATGCTTTTCTGTCTTTCTGCAACCATATGATGAGCATCACTTATGAATAATTTTGAATTAAACTTTCTCTCTCACAGTTCACCCTACAACCACACTTGGCCAAACATTTCCTGCTGTTAAAACTGACTTTTAGGAAGGTGGTCTGTTAATCAGACTTAAAACTGGAAGTAACATGGCTTAATGTAAAAAGCATGGGAGTCAGATGACCTGGATTCTAGTCTCAACTCCATCATTGCCTGCTGGGCAATCTAGGGTAAATCTCTTAACTTCTCTGTGCCTCCGTTTCCGTAACTGCAAAATGGGGGGTATAATGTCCGTTCTTCCTCCTACTTAGCTGCCCAGATAATTTTTCTATAAAAACATTCAGGACATGTTTCCCCAGTCCTCAAGTAACTACAGTGGTTGCCTACCTACCTCTGCATTAAGCAAAAACTCCTCACCATTGGCTTTAAAGCACTCAATCACATTGCCTTCTCATACTTCACCTTGCTACTTTTCTACTACACCCAATTCACACATTCTTCATCTAAGGCTAATAATCTTGTTACTGTACCTCGATCTCATCTATGTTTCCACCAACCCCCCACTCACATCTTCCCTCTGGCCTGGAATGCCCTACCTCCTCAAATCCAACAGACAATTACTCTCCTACTCTTCAAAGCCTTGTGGAATGCACATCTCCTCCAAGTTGCCTTCCCTAATTTAAGCCCTCTTTCCTCTTCTCCCACTCCCTTCTGCATCACCCTGTGCCCTTTTACTCATCCCCGCTTCTAGCCCCACAACACTTATGTACTCATCTGTACCTAATAACGAGAAGCAGTGGGGCTTAGTGTAAAGAGCCCGGGCTTGGGAGACAGAGGTCATGGGTTCTAATCCCGTCTCCGCCACTTGTCCATTGTGGGACCTTGGGCAAGTCACTTAACTTCTCTGTGCCTCAGTTGCCTCATCTGTAAAATAGGGATGAAGACTGTGAGCCCCATGTGGGAAAACCTGATGACCTAGTATCTACCCCAGTGCTTACAACAGTGCTTGGCACAAGTAAGCATTTAACAAATGCCAACATTACCATTATCTGTAATTTATTGATTTATAGTTATGTCGGTCTCCCCATCTAGACTGTAATCTTGTTGTGGGTAAAGAATGTGTCTGTTTATTATTATACTGTACTCTCCCAAGTGCTTAGTACAGTGGTCTGCACACAGTAAATGCTCAATAAATATGACTGAATGAATAGGACAGGGACTTTGTCCAAATTAAATCTACTTGGTTCTGCCTCAGCAATGCATGACATGGTTTGGCAAAATAAATGCTTGACAAATCTCATAAAATTATCAGTCAGTCACTCATATTTATTGAGTACTTCTCATGTTCAGACCACTGTACTATGCACTTAGGAGAGTACAAAATAACAATTATTATTATCATCATTATTATTCATTTTTATTAAAATCTTTCAGCTTTATTGTCACCTTGCAAATCTCTTCTTCAATATTTTGTGCTGCAAGCTCTCAATTTGTGTAACTAATTAAGTGGTGATTGTTCACCTTGATAGTCTTTTTGTTTAGTTCAGCAACGGCCTTATATAAAGATGCTTGGAGGAATTCCTTAATTCCATCTGCCCTGGGTAATATTGAATTTGGGTGCTTAGTTATCTTAGTTTGATAATATACAGCAAAGCAGACCAGAAATCATTCCAGAGAGTAAATACCACCTTTTGATTCTAACAGAACTCTGGTTCCACTGTTCACTAGGAGAGAGGTGCAAAGCACAGAGTAAATTAAAACAAATGAGCAAATGATTAGGCTGTGAATGTATACATCTACAGATAAATTCCGATTATGAGAAAGCAATTGTCAAAATGCGGATCAAAGCTCCAGTATGTCCATTTCTGGGTCATCTTCCACTTCAGAATCTTGTAACCACTTCCCTGGATACCCAGTCAGATTGTGACCAGAAGTTCACATTCTGGCACATTTTTTCTTTTAAGAAAAAGCACTAGTGTTTGGTCTCATAAACCTTTGATTTTCCATGGAGTTGTTTATCAATATGTTTCTTTGATTTTTGTTTACTTTGAAGAAAAGGGGAAAATCAGAACGATTAACTGGATGAAAGGAAGAGGTATCTTTTTAAGTATCTTTCATCGTGTATGGACTAGATTCATTTATATAGTCAGTTTTCAATGAGATAGAATAGTTGCAGAATTTTGGAAAGTGTCAGTAACAAATTCATCCTTTAGGAGCTCAGACACTTAGAACTTCAACTGTCTAGTATACTGCTCTCTGTGCAGGTTGAAGCAGCATGGCGTAGTAGATAGACCGTGGACCTGGCAGTCATGGATTCTAATCCCAGCTCTGCCACTTGTCTGCTATGTCTCAGCTACCACATATGCAAAATGGGGATTGAGTCTGTGAGCCCCATGTGGGACAAGGACTGTGCTCAACCTGATTTACTTATATCCACCTCAGCACTTAAAACAGTGCCTGGCACAACATACTAAGTGCTTAACAAATACCACAATTATTATTATTATTGATTAGAAGCATAGCAAAGTTATAAAGGTTTAAGGCAAAATTCTACAGATAAAACCTTCAGCAAACCTCTTGAAAACTGAATGTTTTAAAGTTTACTAAATAACCCTTCACTTATCATTCAGGCCCTATGGGGCATATTCTCTTCAACAATATTGTTTGGAATATTCTTTCTGTCATCCTTTCCTTAATGATGGAATTTGGAAAGCTCCTTTCATTGTTTTTTCCTCTTCTTACTAGCATTCTATTTTCTAACACTATTTCTTTCCTTCTTAGCCCTACTAAAAATTTTCAGGTCTCTGTTTTCCTCACACCAGAATATTGTTCCCAAACTCTGCTCCCCTTTATCTTTATGAAAGTCTTAGAGTCTTCTCTTTCCTTTTGTATTTTACCCTAATATTTGACTCAAAGTAGCCTCTTAATACCACAGTATGAGGAAAACTTCAAAAAGAATATCAAATATGACCAAATGATGAAAATTTAGTTTGCATAATAACTATGCAAGTTCACTGATAAAACCAAATAACTTCTCCTCTAACAATTGTTGCAGTGACCTCAGTCCTCCATTGGAAAATCAAAAGAATAGTAAATGTAACATATATCTGCCCAAAAGATTATGCATAAAATGATGTCATTGTATCACATTTAAAAAAAAGAAAAACAGAGGATTACTTGCACTCACAGTAAAAGTTTAAATTACTTTATTTCTTAACACAGAGTTCTGAATGTTTTTCCTGAATTTAGGTTTTCATTGTTGTAAAATTATTCATTTTAAATGACAAGGTATTAATAATAACAGAAATGTCTGCTAATTCACAGATAAGCACAGAAGGTGGAAAGAAATGTAGGATTCTCAGAACTTCTTTCCTAATCCACTTTAACAATGACCTAGACATAGAAGCATTTCCTCTGAGAATAATTCAATTTCTGGGAGATAGTAATGCTAAACTATTCTTGATGAATGCAGCATTTCACCATCTAAAGGACTGTTTCCTAAAATAATATATCTGTGACTTCAACTGAGTACTTGTAAATTGTCATTTAAGTAATTTAAATACTCTGTGCCTCAGTTACCCTAACTGTAAAATATGGATCAAAACTATTAGCCCCGTGTGAGACATGATCTATGTCCAATGTGATTCGTTTGTGTTGATCTCAGAGCTCAGTACAGTACCTGGAAAACAGTAAGCATTTAACAAATGCCATTCATATTTGATAATTATCAATAAATATGATGTTCATTCATAAGTTCATTCATTATTGACTGTAAATTGGGAATAGGCTAGAACGATCTTCTAAATATTTAATTCTGTAAATAGTATAGTCAATACTGAAAAAAAAATTAAATATTATTTAGGTGACTTTGACATTGGAATCTGACTGCTGGGCAAGAACCACTGATTTCATAAAATTGAAGAAAGAATCCATATTGGTTAAAAGAAGGTTGATCAATTAATTTTGCAAATTGGACAACAAAATGATGAGAAGATTGTAGCTGTGATACAAATCACTGTTATTGCTCAGCATTAAATTTTTCAGATAGCTAAATACATTTTTAATTTTTATAAGCCATTAAATTTTAATCACAAGAGAAGAGTGACATGAAATAAAATGAAATCAAGCCAGCATCATTTGCTATTTCTTTAAATTACTAAAACTTTTCTCATTCTAAATTTCTTTGACTATACTGTAATATGAGACCGAATGCCAAAACAATCAACAACAACAAAAAAGATATATTATTACCCTGGGATATAGCTTCAGAAAATCTGACACCATGATGTTTAACAGGGCCCTACAGGGCCAGTGTCACTAAGGGAAGGGAACACCAGAATCTTTGGGAATATCAGAATCTACCTTCAGTTACACAGACTTACAATTCCTTCAGATGTACAAATACCTATTGGTCAATCAAATAAATATCTATCACTGAATAATTTTGCTTGTTCAAGCCATGTAAAAAGCAATAGGAAGGAATCACATATATTAATTTTTTGGGTCCTAGCAGGTAACATGCTAAATTGTCTCTGCCCCTGTCCTCTCCCCTTCCCTTGAGGCTCGTATCTCCTCATTCATTCATTCATTCAATAGCATTTATTGAGCACTTACTATGTGCAGAGCACTGTACTAAGCACTTGGAATGAACAAGTCGGCAACAGATAGAAACAGTCCCTGCCGTTTGACGGGATTAGAGTCTAATCTGGGGAGACGGACAGACAAGAACAATGGCAATAAATAGAGTCAAGGGGAAGAACATCTCGTAAAAACAATGGCAACTAAATAGAATCAAGGCAGTGTACAATTCATTAACAAAATAAATAGGGTAATGGAAATATATACAGTTGAGCGGACGAGTACAGTGCTGTGGGGATGGGAAGGGAGAGGTGGAGGAGCAGAGGGAAAGGGGGAAAAGAGGGTTTAGCTGCGGAGAGGTAAAGGGGGGTGGCAGAGGGAGTAGAGGGAGAAGAGGAGCTCAGTCTGGGAAGGCCTCTTGGAGGAGGTGAGTTTTAAGTAGGGTTTTGAAGAGGGGAAGAGAATCAGTATGGCGGAGGTGAGGAGGGAGGGCGTTCCAGGACCGCAGGAGGACGTGGCCCAGGGGTCGAGCGACGGTGAGGAGGTGGGTAGCAGAGGAGCGGAGCGTGCGGGGTGCGTGGTAGAGAGAAGGGAGGAGAGGTAGGAAGGGGCAAGGTTATGTAGAGCCTTGAAGCCTAGAGTGAGGAGTTTTTGTTTGGAGCGGGGGTTGATAGGCAACCACTGGAGTTGTTTAAGAAGGGGAGTGACATGCCCAGATCGTTTCTGCAGGAAGATGAGCCGGGCAGCGGAGTGAAGAATAGACTGGAGCGGGGCGAGAGAGGAGGAAGGGAGGTCAGAGAGAAGGCTGACACAGTAGTCTAGCCGGGATATAATGAGAGCCCGTAGCAGTAAGGTAGCCGTTTGGGTGGAGAGGAAAGGGCGGATCTTGGCAATATTGTAGAGGTGAAACCGGCAGGTCTTGGTAACGGATACGATGTGTGGGGTGAACGAGAGAGACGAGTCAAGGATGACACCGAGATTGCGGGCCTGAGAGACGGGAAGGATGGTCGTGCCATCCACGGTGATAGAGAAGTCTGGGAGAGGACCGGGTTTGGGAGGGAAGATGAGGAGCTCAGTCTTGCTCATGTTGAGTTTTAGGTGGCGGGCCGACATCCAGGTGGAGATGTCCTGGAGGCAGGAGGAGATGCGAGCCTGAAGGGAGGGGGAGAGGACAGGGGCGGAGATGTAGATCTGAGTGTCATCTGCGTAGAGATGGTAGTCAAAGCCGTGAGAGCGAATGAGTTCACCGAGGGAGTGAGTGTAAATGGAGAACAGAAGAGGGCCAAGAACTGACCCTTGAGGAACTCCAACAGTTAAAGGATGGGAGGGGGAGGAGGTGCCAGCGAAGGAGACTGAGAATGACCGGCCAGAGAGGTAAGAGGAAAACCAGGAGAGGATGGAGTCCGTGAAGCCCAGGTGAGATAAGGCAGCAGAGAGGTCAAGGCAGCAGAGAGGTCAAGGAGGATCAGAATGGAGTAGGAGCTATTGGATTTGGCAAGAAGGAGGTCATGGGTGACCTTAGAGAGAGCAGTCTCGGTAGAGTGGAGGGGACGGAAGCCAGATTGGAGGGGGTCTAGGAGAGAATGGGAGTTAAGGAATTCTAAGCATCGATTGTAGACGACTCGTTCTAGGATTTTTGAAAGGAAGGGTAGTAGGGAGATAGGGCGATAACTGGAGGGGGAAGTGAGGTCAAGACGTCTGCCTCCAAGACGTCTCTACCTGGATGTCTGCCCGCCACCTAAAACTCAACATGGCCAAAACTGAGCTCCTCATCTTCCCTCCCAAGCCCTGTCCTCTTCCTGACTTCCCTATCACTGTGGATGGCACGACCATCCTTCCTGTCTCTCAGGCCCACAACCTCAGTATTATCTTTGACTTGGCTCTCTCATTCACCCCACATATCCAATCCGTCACCAAGACTTGCCGGTCTCACCTTTATAATATCACCAAGATCCAACCTTTCCTCTCCACCCAAATGGCTATCTTAGTGGTACAGGCTCTCGTAATATCCTGGCTAGATCATTGTGTCAGCCTTCTCTCTGATCTCCTTTCCTCCTGTCTCTCTCCGCTCCAGTCTATTCTTCACTCCACTGGCCGGCTCATCTTCCTGCAGAAAAGCTCTGGGCATGTCACTCCCCTTCTTAAGAACCTCCCGTGGTTGCCTATCAACCTCCTCACGAAACAAAAACTTCTCACTCTAGGCTTCAAGGCTCTCCATTGCTTTGCCCCCTCCTACCTCTCCTCCTTTCTCTCTTTTACTGTCTACCCTCTAGGCTCCGCTCCTCTGCCGCCCACCTCCTCACCGTCCCCCGTTCCCTCCTATCTCGCCGTCGACCCCTGGACCATGTCCTCTCGCGGTCCTGGAATGCCCTCCCTCCTCAACTCCGCCAAATTAATTCTCTTCCCCTGCTCAAAACCCAAGTTGGAGCTCACCTCCTCCAAGAGACCTTTCCAGACTGAGCTTGCCCTTTTCCCTCTGCTCCCTCTGCTCCCCTTCTACCCCCCTTCACCTCCCCTCAGCTAAGCCCTCTTTTCCCCCTTTTCCCTCTGCTCCTCCCCCTCTCCCTTCCCTTCCCCTCAGCACTGTACTCATTTGCTCAACTGTATATATTTTCATAACCCTATTATTTTGTTAATGAGATGTACATCACCTTGATTCTATTTATTTGCTATTGTTTTAATGAGATGTTCATCCCCTTGATTCTATTTATTGCTATTGGTCTTGTCTGCCTCCCCCGATTAGACTGTAAGCCCATCAATGGGCAGGGACTGTCTCTATTTGATACCGATTTGTACATTCCAAGCTCTTAGTACAGTGCTTTGCACATAGTAAGCGCTCAATAAATACTATTGAATTAATGAATGAATAAAATAATGAGATTTATGGTATTTGTCTAGAACTTATCACATTTGTCATAGAACTTACTATACTAAGCACTGGGGTAAATGCAAGATAATCAGATCAGACACATTCCCTATTCTACATGGAGCTCATTGCCTGGCTCATAGTGCTCTCTGTACACAGTAAGTGCTCAATAAATACGATTGAATGATTATAGTAAATTCTAACTGGTCAATTTCCTCAGGTTAAAAGTAGCAGTACTTGTCATGTTTACCAGGGGCTTTCAGCCCTAAATTCTGTACAAAAGAACCCTGGAAGTCACTGTAGGAGTGCTGAGAACCTGGTTGATCTCCACTATGTCCTAAAGCCCATAGATTTCTCATCCTTCTATAGCAGGGTTTTGTAGTGCCAAACTCACTGTTTCCCAAATCCCTGCACCTCTCTTGCTGCCATTACTCTATTGCAAACTCAGGCTTCTCCAAGCACCAAGGTTATTGGAGATTAGCCTTAAACCCACTTCTAGAGTTGGCTGCAAAGCACCGCCACCTTGATTCTCCAGGTTATGTGTCTCCCCATATCTGGAGCTTCTGCTCCCTTCTGTGTCGCCCTGACAATTGGATTTGCTCCCTTTATTCACCCCTCCCTCAGCCCCAAAACGTTTATGCACATATTTATTTATTTATGTACAATAATGTCTATCTCTCCCTCTAGACTGTAAGCTCACTGTAGGCAGCGAACATGCCTACCAGCTCTGTTACACTGTAGTTTCCCAAGTCCATAGTACAGTGCTCTGTACACACTAAGCACTCTATAAATATGACTGAATGAATCCAGTTTTTCCAAGAATCAGTACTTCTTCCTCTTAGGTGCAGATACCTTACTCCTCTGGAATCCTGGCTGCTGGATTTTGAACCTCCAGGGATCTTCTCTGATTTCTCCCTGTCCTCTTTTTTCTATCCAGTGTCCACTGTATGAACTCTGCTCTCCCAGGCACACCAATTCACATCTTTCAAACTCTTAATACAGTGCTCTGCACATATTATGTACTCGATTAATATGATTGCTCTATTGATGGATTTGTTTTATCCTCATCAAGATAGCCGAGATTCACTTCCTTCTTTCTAACGTATCCCTCTACTTCCTTCCCAATCACTTTCACTGATTTGTTCAAAATTATAATTCCGAGGGGAGGGAGGGCATCAAGGAGTGACTGTCCTGGCTTTCTCCTATCTCTCTTTAAGTGTCGAGGCCAGTAGAACTGGTTACCATAATATTTCACAGACTAGAATGGCCTTTCCATGTAGTTGCTAATTCATGCTGGCCCAATTTGCTTTTTCCAATGTGGCCTTTATGCACAGAAAGTTATTTTAATCGAGTATTATTTAAATTGTGATTGAAATGTTTAAACTTAACATTAATGTGATTTATGTTTGACACATCATTTCTTCTAAAGATCTTATAGAATTTTACAAAAAGTAATCAACCATCACAAATTCTTCTATTAGTAACACACTACCATTTCAATTTCAGTAATGAGGACACTGAACTACTGGGCTAGTTAATTAACTTGAGACATTTAAGAAATAATAAGGGCAGTTACTAGATGTCTAGTGAAGTACATGAATGCAATTCTAAAACATATTTCTTTAAATTATCATTTCTTTCCTTAAACTTGCTTGACTCAAACCCCTCATGAGTTGATCTTTGAATGCCTTTTAGAGAAATGGCCTACTTTCTTCTAGCTCTTGAGAGCAAATAAATAGTTGCTCTATGAATACACCTACACCACAAATGGTTCAATCATCCATTGCTTAAAGCTGGTCTCTCTATTCTAACTCAAGAGCAAAAGAGACAAATGTGGAGAATCAACTTAATTTCAGAAATACCTCAAGCTACTGCATTTAAATGATGGGTATAATTAATATATAATGAATAATAAGTTGTCCATGAAAATTAACAAAGGCAAAAATATCCAGCCTTAAAAAAATGACTTCATTTATGAGAAAAGATGGTGCAGGAAGCCAGATTTTTTTTCAATAAACAGAAAAATGCAACCATCAGAAATTGTATCCTACTGTTCAAACCATTATTACACTATAGAATCCGAGGCATCACAGTTGTGACAGTGTTACTATTGTTGTGAATAGATATATTTTCTTAAATTTTTCTTCAAAACCAATATAAATCTTGTGGCCTAGTGAAAATAACACAGATCTGGGAGTAAGAGGACCTGAGTTCTAATTTTGGCACTGCCCCTTATCTACTTTGTAATCTTGGTCAAGTCACTTAACTTTTCTGTGCTTCAGTTACCTCATCTGTAAAATGGGAATTAAATCGTACACCGTCATACTTAGAGTGTGAGTTCCATGTGGGACAGGGCCTGTGACTGACCTGATTGTCTTATATCTATCTACTCCAGCATTTATTAGAGTGCCTGGCACATAGTAAGCACTTAATAGTTACCATTAAAAAAACATCTTATAACCCTTAATTAGTAAAGGTTTATATAAGATCAGGAGGGCATTACCAAAGAATTTTGTAATACTGTTTTCTTATTAATCTAAGGAAGCCACTTTGTGCCTTCATCCTTACATCTTCCAGATAAATGTCTCCATCTTGCAAGATACCTTAGTCCTTCCTCCCTCCGTATGTTTACCATATGTCTGATAGAACCACATATGAAAATAGTTTAAAATATTTAAACATCATTTTACTAAAAATGCATGTCAAAACATTTTATTGTCTACATATTTAGAATGGAGCCTATGTGGCATGAAAGTTCATATTTCTGCTTTATTTTTTATTCCTCATTACCTAGTACAGTATCTACTCATTTACAACCTCTCAATAGTATTTTTTGACTCACTGTTTATTAACTGACTGAAAGATAGGAGAAGGAACATGGCTCAAAGAAAACCAATCCCTTAATGGACCACTATAATTTACTCTCCCTGACCTCTCATTTCTGACCTGGCTAGTCTTTTTAATTGGATTCCAGTCATAGCCTTCAGAAGAATATAGATAGGGCAGATTATTCAATTTGCTACTCCTTAGCTCCTCTTTGGAGACTTCTCTTGCAGACTCTCTTCTTCCATTATGGATACTTCCTATTCTCCTAGCTTTCAATAAATTTTAATATCAAATATCTTATGTAGACCACATTTAGCATTAGGAATGGGAGCCCAAGGTTCCAGTTATGCTATAAAAAGAGTAAAATATTTGAAAGATTTGTAGAGGATCAAGTAAACTTAATAATAGATTATTTATGAAAAATGTGGTATGCCATAATAGCATATAAGATCAAAATATCATTTTAATTTTCTTCTGAATTTCAAAAATCAACATTTATCAGAAAAAAAGAATTAAATGTATTTGAAGTTTAAACAATATAAATAAAGGTCAATCAAATCATGATAAAGAATACATAAAATAGCATATTCTACAAATGTTGAGGTTATACTGAAGAATTTCACATTGACTTAGTGAATAATGGATACTGTGTTTACAGTATATCATTTCTGACAATGACTTGAAACAAGGCAAAATTCCTATACAGCCTTCAATTATGATTTTAATCTCAATACATAGTAATACATGACTTTTTGATTCAAAATGTTCAATTAAACTACTTTTAATCATTTCACTAAAAGATTTGGACGTATAAGATATAGACATTCCAGTGTTTCTAAGTCAGCAATGTGGGTTTGGTAATGGACAATCATATTGCAACTGGCAAAGACAGGAGACAAATATCTATAAATAATGTATGGGGAACAAAGGCTTCCTCCTTTCTTATTCCTGTAGGCCAAAGTACATGTCCCGGCAATCCATCTACTTAACAGTTAGATAAGACAATTTAGGGGTCCTGCATTAACCTAAAAAACAGTGGATTTATCATAGGAAATTATCAAACTGCATCCTGAGTATCAAGTCACCATTTTTGGTAAACTCTCTCTCTCTTATGTAGGTACATATTCACAGATTGTACGTATAAATGTATGCATATATCATTTTTGATTGAATGTAAAAATGTATGCCGCTATCATTTTGATTATACAGGTATCGAAAAAGAGACCAGGGTAGATAAGAAGTGAAAGAAAGAGAGCAAACTGCTTTCAAATTCAAAGATACTCTTTCTGTCAGTAAAACTTTATAAATTTGTGGGTGTGGTTGATAAGTGAATATAGACTCACAGTCTGTTCTATATATATTATATTGTTTGTCCCTTGCTGAATTTAAACACATTGTTTCCTTCATCCTGGTGTCAAAATCATCCTGAAGCCTCTTCTCTAAAAGAATTATCCAGTCTCTGATTACTGTAAGCCAAACTAATTGGTCTATTAAGGCTGTTTCCAAACTTCCACCCAATATTGACAGTATAATTAATATTAAGATTATTGACTGGAAAAAGCATGGGAACAGTACAATCTGCTTTATTCTTGTATAATTTTGAAAAAATGTAATGGATACTAAATTATTTGTTTTCTAAAGAATCAAAAACAAATATACAAATTCACATCTGGTCATTTACCCTATTTCTAAAAATATTAAACCAGATAAAAATGTTAGACACATTTCACGGTCCATATTCCACTAATTCACATTGCTTTAATTAAAACATTACTAATTACATAATGGTATTAGAGATTCCATTCCCTTTCACTCTATAAATTTAAGAAAAGTATTCAAAACAAAGAAAAGGTGTCAAATTACATAGGACTTAATGTATGAATAACTGGCATTGAACAGAAAAAGAATACGTTAATGAATGCTGTATTCATTTCTTTTAAGCTAGATTACTTACAAGGAAAACTATTAATTTTGAGGGTTTCATAGTTTTTAAAATATATAGAACATCAATTTTCTTCTTGCCTAACTAGGATTAATCCAAATAGTAAAACAAAATAAAAGAGATCGAGCTGTGGAGTACTTACATTTAAAATTTTCCATTTATCATTATGATAATCAGAGAAAGCTAATAGTCTAAAGGACAATCTTTCAAAAATAAATTTATCATAAAACTGATATTTAAATTCATTTCAAATTATTTTGGATAAATAGCCTGCTACCAAAAAGGTATCATCTAGTCATAAGAGTTTTGCAAATCTTTATTCATCTCTTTAAAGTGTAAATCACTTTGGTCTAAAAAAATTTTATTGTTTGTATTGAGCTGTGCTGCTAATTCCCATTGATTTACTGGTATTCAGTTGCTGCTGTGGCTTTTCATGTTTTCTAAACTGTATTCCTTTTACCTTCTGTCAAGGACTACTTTTCCTGAAGAATCAGTTTCAGGTGGATAATACTCAACAGATAAAAATCCAACTATGTTCTCAATAATTAATGATTAAAATGAATTATTTTTGATTTGATTTAACTTTAATTTTATTGAATTAATGAAATGAATGATTAGTGAAATGAAAGATTAATGATTGAAAAACAAAAACAAAAAAAGAAAAGAACATTATTAAGCTCTTTTTCAATTTTAGTTATCAGCATTTCAAATTTTTCATCACATATTACCTAATATTATGTTCATCTTATTTTGATATTGGCTTCACAATTAAGCAGCAAAACCTGTCATTTAAGATGCTTAAGTAATTACAAGACATAGAGGAAATAAAAGCCTTTGAGTGCTGAACTTAATTTAATCACTTGAGGAAAGTGGGTCTTTATGTTTCCTTTATGAACTAACTCATTACAACTAGAAATTCTCTAGGGTATCAGTCTGCAGGGAGAGACAGTCAATATTCATTACTCACTAATCAAACTGACACCAACTTAGTGGAGTGAGTTTAAAGTGTCCTTATTTGTGCTCTTATTATATTTTAAATCTATCATATGTCAAAGTACCTAAATCCCCTTAGGTTAAATGCCCTAGAAATTCTCAGAAGGATGATGATGGAACTCTCAAGGGTTAGGAAATCTGTATTGTGTCACACTGTTCTTGATCTTTATTTGTGAATTTCCAACCAAGAACGTCTAGGGACTAAATGTTGTCTATTTTGAAAATTTACTAAATAGTTGGCATCTCCAAATCACTGTGGCGATGCTTACTCCCACAGTCTGCATTGCAATAATATGAATAGGTTCAAATCCCCCAGAGGTATGGAAGGGGCTAATAAAGTCAAGCTAAATGCAGTTCCTCAAGGCCTTGCTACAGAAATTCAATTTTTCTCAGGATTCTTAGCAGGGTTGAATAGGGCATAGTGAGATAGTTGTGATGTTCTTCTGTTTAACAATCAACAAAGGCATGCTTTAATTAAATGGTACATCTCATATCCCAAAATTCCAGGTAACAAATACTTAACGTAGATGTGAAATCCTTCAGCATTGTAAAAAAATAAAATAGGATTCATATTTGTATCTTTAACCAATCAATCTCCAATGGCTGCTTCCCCTCTGCCTTCAAACATGCCCATGTCTCCCCCATCCTAAAAAAACCCTCTATCGACTTCACTTCCCCTTCCAGTTATCGCCCTATCTCCCTATTACCCTTCCTTTCCAAAATCCTAGAACGAGTCGTCTATACTCGCTGCTTAGAATTCCTTAACTCCCATTCTCTCCTGGACCCCCTCCAATCTGGCTTCCGTCCCTTCCACTCTACCGAGACTGGTCTCTCTAAGGTCACCCATTACCTCTTTCTTGCCAAATCCAATGGTTCCTACTCGATTCTAATCCTCCTTGACCTCTCTACTGCCTTTGACACTGTCGACCATCCCCTCCTCCTCTACACCTTATCTCACCTTGGCTTCACGGACTCCGTCCTCTCCTGGTTCTCCTCTTATCTCTCTGGCCGTTGATTCTCAGTCTCCTTCACAGGAGCCTCCTCCCTCTCCCATCCTTTAACTGTTGGGTTCCTCAGGGGTCAGTTGTTGGCCCTCTTCTGTTCTCCATTTACACTCACTCTCTTGGTGAACTCAGTTTCTCTCACGGCTTTGACTACAATCTCTACGCAGGTGACACACAGATCTACATTCTGCCCCTGTCCTCTCCCCGTCCCTTCAGGCTCGCATCTCCTCCTGCCTCCAAGACTTCTCTACCTGGATGTCTGCCCCCACCTAAAACTCAACATGGCCAAAACTGAGCTCCTCATCTTCCCTCCCAAGCCCTGTCCTCTTCCTGACTTCCCTATCACTGTGGATGGCACGACCATCCTTCCTGTCTCTCAGGCCCGCAACCTCAGTATTATCTTTGACTTGGCTCTCTCATTCACTCCACATATCCAATCCGTCACCAAGACTTGCCGGTCTCACCTTTACCATATCGCCAAGATCAGCCCTTTCCTCTCCACCCAAACGGCTACCTTACTGCTATAGGCTCTCGTTATATCCCGGCTAGACTATTGTGTCAGCCTTCTTTCTTATCTCCCTTCCTCCTCTCTCGCCCTGCTCCAGTCTATTCTTCACTCTGCTGCCTGGCTCATCTTCCTGCAGAAACGATCTGGGCATGTCACTCCCCTTCTTAAACAACTCCAGTGGTTACCTATCAACCTCCGCTCCAAACAAAAACTCCTCACTCTAGGCTTCAAGGCTCTCCATCACCTTGCCCCTTCCTACCTCTCCTCCCTTCTCTCTTTCTACTGCCCACTCTGCACGCTCCGCTCCTCTGCCGCCCACCTCCTCACCATCCCTTGGTCTCGCCTATCCCGCTGTCAACCCCTGGGCCACGTCCTCCAGCGGTCCTGGAATGCCCTGCCTCCTCACCTCTGACAATCTAATTCTCTTCTCTTCTTCAAATCCCTACTTAAAGCTCCCCTCCTCCAAGAGGCCTTCCCAGACTGAGCTCCCCCCCATTTTTTTTCCCTCTGCTCCCTCTACCCCCCTCTTCACCTCTCTGCAGCTAAACCCTCTTCTCCCCCCTTTCCCTCTTGTCCTCCCCCTCTCCCGTCCCACCCCCTCAGCACTGTAGTCATCCGACCAACTGTATATATCTTCATTACCCTATTTATTTTGTTTATTTTGTTTAATGAGATATATATCACCCTGATTCTATTTATTTGCCATTGTTTTTAAGAGATGTTCTTCCCCTTGACTCTATTTATTGCCACTGTTCATGTCTGCCTGTTTCCCCTGTCTCCCCGATTAGACTGTAAACCCATCAAAGGGCAGGGACTGTAACTGTTGCCGACTTGTACATTCCAAGTGCTTAGTACAGTGCTCTGCACATAGTAAGTGCTCAATAAATACTATTGAATGAATGAATCAATCAATCAAAAAGAAAATTTTGCAGTGGACATCTTAAGGGTTCTTTTCATAATTCCTGTCATGATCTGTAGCACAGCTGGAAACTGCCTGACATATGAGAGATAGGTATGCTTTCACGAGAGCGCCAATCCTTAAATTATTTAAATTCCAACCTGCCATAGGTATAATTCTTTATCTTAACCCACATGCACTCATTATGTTTTCATCTGTTGTTTAAGTGTGTTTATTTTTTCTTCCTACTGTGTGAAAACCTGTTGAATCTGCCAATAAACCCCATTAATGTGGACACTCTTTGAAGTTAGGACCTTTTTTTCTATTCAAATATATCAAGCACTCAAAATCATGTTTTGTATGGAGTAGGAATACAAGGAATACTGATGATGATAAAGATGATGACGATGATGAGGTTGATGTTTGTGATAATGCACACATTCTCAGGAATAGTGTAATAAATATATTTGACTTGTAAAGCAGATCATCCGTCATCTTAAAATGGTATAAATTAATTCTTCCTTTTTCTTTGATTTCTTCCTATGTGCTATTATGCCAGTAACTAGCATTTGGAAATTCCCTTTCTTTAGTTTCAAAGGTGTTTGGCAAATTTCCTCTCTCAGGATCTACCTTGCAACTTTCTGAAAGTGATATTAGCAGAGCCTAGTGTGCACTTATTGTGTCTTTAAAATTCTTCCTCTGCCCTCCTTGCTTTCAGTTTCCCAGTTTCAGGTCTCGAAACAGCAGTTTTTTTGGTTTCCTGCTCTTTTTTACTCTCCTTAATCTTCCTACCCAGGAAGAAGGTTACAATAGCTAGGGTGAGATTAGCATAGCTAGGAGATTGACTTCATTCAACAACTTGCATTGTTTGTAATTCTGTCTTGTCATAAATATATGTGGTGAAAATGCTTATATTCTTATTAGTAGCCAACTTGAGGTTAAAAGCACTGAGTAGAAAGTAGAAAACTTATTATTTAAACTGTTGCTATGTAGGAACTATTTTACCCAGACCACAGAGAACTATATGTGCGTGGCTCAGTGGAAAGAGCATGGGCTTGGGAGTCAGAGGTCATCAGTTCGAATCCCAGCTCTGCCACTTGTTAGCTGTGTGACTGTGGGCAAGTCACTTAACTTCTCTGTGCCTCAGTTACCTCATCTGTAAAATGGGGATTAAGACTGTGATCCTCACATGGGACAACCTTATCACCCTGTGTCTACCCCAGCGCTTAGAACAGTGCTCTGCACATAGTAAGCACTTAACAAATACCAGCATTATTATTATATGTCTCAGAATTATATTTATGAGAATTAATCAGCAATCTGGGCTGTAATTCTGGGTGGAATCCCTTCTTCCTCTTCTTCCTGCCTGCTGAAGCACTTTCTGGATTCAATGTGTTCAGTTTTTATTCTATGTGATCTATGTGTTTATTCAAGTTAGTTCTATGACAATGCAGTGGCAATGTCCTAAAAGAACCCTACTTTAAGGAAAATTTGCATGCATATGCTTTGACTAATGTTGTATACAAGCACACAATAATTCATCACAATATCACATCATGATCTATCCAGACAGACATGTAATTGAGAGGGAATTCTCTAATTCTCTAACATCATTCTGTCCAACACATCTGGTGACAGTACATGTTTTGGGAGAACTAACTGTACTAGAAAGACTGGGAAGTAGCTTGGCCCAATGGCAAGGCTTAGTCAGAGGGTTTGGGTTTTGATCCCAGACCTGCCACTTGCCTGCTCTGTAATCTTGGTCAAGCCAATAATTTATTTGTGTCTCAGTTTCCTCATATGCAAATTGGGATTCAATATCTGGTTTACCCTCCTGCTCAGACTTTGACAGGTTCTGTGTCAACTTGCATGTACCTTAGTGCTTAGTACAGTGCTTGGCAGAGAGTATATGCCTAGTGAATCCAATCATTTTTCTTCTTCTTGTGTAGAGCTGAATTAGTCTTAAGAACATTTACTTTGTGTATTTCTGGTGTTTTCTGTAAATAATGAAGCCTACCTATATAATTAATGGAGTTAAATCATTTCAACTTGATTTAGCTCCCTATCTTTAAATTCTACTACTCTCTTTATATCTGAGTGTTTCAATAACTTTTCTAGTGGACCAGCTTTTACTGAATGGCACTTGCATCATTACTGCAGATCTGTGATCAACTCAAGATATTTGAAAGAACTCTTGTCTGGACAAGGAACTAAAATTTAAATTCCTCATATAATTCCAATGGATCCCTCACATTTATTCCAGAAAATTCTCTTAGCCAAGTTTAGAGGTACCTTCATGGCTTTCGGAGTAGCTACTCCTCATTAAAGGATGGAAATAGACAATTCCTCAAGGAATAGTATTTCCTGATCACTTACTATGTGTAGAGCACTGTACTAAGAGCTTGGAAAACTGTGATTCAACAGAGTTGAAAGGCATGTTCCCTGCCCACAAAGAATTTAGGGTCTAGAAGGATCTGTTATTCATTCTTTATTTACTCTATATTTTAGCTGATGCAGCACCTTAGGCAAGTAATAATATCAGGATTTACTAACTTGGAGTTACTTTTCGAAGAAATACCAACTTGGATATTCATTGTCCATTCAATTAAGTTCACAAAACATCATGAGGAAGTAATGAAAAATCTTTACTGACTTTCACAGTTTATAGGCTATTATAAGATAAGAAATATTCTATCAGCTTCTTATTGATCTGTGCAATTCAGTTCCAGAGTTGGGAAAAGTACTTTTTCTCTAATAATTCTCTCTTTAACCTACTTCAATCTAGATATTAACCTCTTCCATTAAGATTGGTCCAACTGAGATCTTCAATGACCACAACCTGGTCCATTTTAATGGCCTCTATTTTGTGGTAATCCCACTTTATCTATTCCAGGGAAGAAGACATCAGTGAGAAGGAATAGAATCATAGTTTCTTAGAGGCTGACTATAAGTCATCAATATAAAACCCAGCATGTTATTGGTATGTACTGGGAAGAACAAGAGTCATACAGTAGGAAATCTTTGCCTTATTCTCCATTATTCAGCCATTTATAGACTATGATGTTCAATATTTTTCACCACTCTTTATGAAGTGTAGGGACACCTGCAATGGACTCCACAGAATAATGATAAAAAAGATTGGACAATCAATCAATAGTACTCACCTCAAACCTACTGTATGAAGAACACTATACTAAGTGTTAGAGAGACCATCACAGAATTGATAGATGTCAGTGGAAAACTGAGTAGTTGATTTGTATTTGTAGAATGTAGAATGGCTAAAAAAATGAATTTGGAGTTATCATATTAGAGAAAAAAGAACTAAACAGTGTTGATAGTCATCCTAATTTATCAAGAAGTGCTTTGGTTGTCCCTTTTCATTGAGGAGAATGTTGATTAGGTTTCCCTATACACTTAGGATTAATCCAGCTAAAACTAAAGCAGTAGAGAATGCATTTGGAACCAAAGAACAACTTTGGAACTATTAAGGACTCAGACCCCTGTGATTGTGTGGATGTTGTGTCTGGGACTATGGATCCCACACTGACCTTTTCAACTAAACATTCTTTGAATGTATAAAATCTGCTTACTCAAGACTCAGTCCTGAGTCTCTCTTATTAAAAATCTAGATTCATTCCACTGGAGAACTCATTCATGCCCAAGTCTTCAACTAACACCTTTATGTGGATGAACCACAAAACTAACTTTCCAGGTTTTTCTACATTTCTCCTTCTCTGGAATCTTACATATCTACTCCAGAAAACATTCCATTAATAAGCACGCATCTTCCCACCCTATTTTCCCTCCTTCATTCATTAATTCAATTGTATTTATTGAGCACTTACTACATGCAGAGCACCATACTAATTCTTACCAAATCCATTATGCACTTAGGTATTCCTATTCTTAGGCACTCAGCCAGCCCCACCACTCACTGTTACACTCTAGAAGTTATGTACACTTTAGTTGTTTCTCTTATCTGAGATTTATTCCAATGTGTCTGCAACAGGGGTGCAATTTGCATGAGAGCACTTGGTTGATTTACAAATATGTCCTAGAGGACACCAGCTCCTCTAGGATTGATATTTGCCAGTCAAATGATGCAGATGGACACCAGGCTGGGACTAGTGGCCCATGTGTGTCTCCGGTAGTGGAAGTGGTAGTTCTTTGAGCACAGCTGGGAAAATTCTGATTCCCAGGTCTCCCACAGAAGCCTCTCTCATTCTGCAGCTCCACTCCCTGAGGTTCTGAAGCAGGATGACTTTGTTTTTTTTCCTTCTTCTTCTCTGCTCAGGGTGGTTACTCAGATAGGTAGCTTGTGATGAGGGGGTGGCAATGTTGACAACATCAGCATCAGCTACTCTTTGTGCCCTACTAGGACAGTCCTGGGATTGGTGGCCTAAATGGGGCACACATCCTGCTCCTGCCAAAAAGGTCAGCTCTAGGAAGAGGTTACATAGTAGTCCACTTCCTGCCCCTGAAACATATATCCCTGGACTGACTCAGTCCCTCCTGCCCCTGCCACAGGGATCAGCTCTGGAAGAAAGTCCCATTTCTCTATTCCTTGCATTGAGCCCTTGTCAGAAGGTGCACAATTTGAAAAAAGTGAACAGCTGATCAAGAAATGTTACTTTAAAAGTGGTTACTCCAGTATGGGATTATCTTGAAAGATTTCATCGATAAGCATTCCATAACACAAAATACACCAATCCATGATGGAAAATTAGTTGGAGTGCTCCACACACAGTAAGCACTCAATAAAAACTGATTGATTAATTGATTAGTTGATTAATTCCAGTTCCATGAGATGGATCTCATATTTTTTTTCTACATATTCTCATAGAAGCAGCGTGGCACAGTGGAAAGAGCACGGGCTTTGGAGTCAGGGCTCATGAGTTCAAATCCCAGCTCTGCCACTTGTCAGCTGTGTGACTGTGGGCAAGTCACTTAACTTCTCTGTGCCTCAGTTCCCTCATCTGTAAAATGGGGATTAAGCCTGTGAGCCCCACGAGGGACAACCTGATTCCCCTGTGTCTACCCCAGCGCTTAGAACAGTGCTCTGCACATAGTAAGCGCTTAACAAATACCAACATTATTATTATTATAATTTCTTTCCATGATAGTGTGTCAATTTTGGGGCAGATAACATGAACCTCCACAGATCTTTATAGAAATTTGCTTTCTCCTCATGAATCATTTTTAATTGTTGAGGCTTATACGCTAAGTTGCTAGCAAAGCATACTTTATTTGGAGGAAGGTTTAGGGGCAGATATTAAGATTTTCCTGATTTAAATGCTAACACCTAAGTCATTTTGGGTGTTGATTTGAAAAAAAAATCTCCTTCAGAAGGAAGTATTTGCAACCATAAACCATCTTAGTTGTTTAGTTTGCTGGTTTTTATTCAAAGCAGCAAAACTGACTTTGCATTAATTGGACAGTCATTACCAGGAAATACCATCTTTCCTTGGGGACAATTCCAATTTTCATTGTTCAGTAGCATCCTTATGACCCATTGTATTATGTTTATCTTTCATACTACCTTGTTTTCTATTTGTTGTACCTAAATTAAATTTCTATTTAACAAGGAATATACCTGATAGTTCAATTGTATTCTATTTTTCCAAAATAAAATTTACTTATTCAACACTCAGCTATTTATTCACGAATTTATACATTGGAAAAATCAAAAGAGTGCTGAACACTTGGTATTTCACTACAGTAGAAACTAATTTCTGCTCTATGTCACAGAGATAAATATTTCAGTACTTCTGATTTAGAACCTTTGGGAGTCACCTGGAAGTTGAAGTTGAAACAAAACAACTATGTTAAAAGAAAAAAAAATCTTTCTAAAATGATTTTCAGAAATCATAGACAAAGGAGACAGTGGGATATTGAAAATTAGACCAAGCATGCTTCATATTACTTTCTCCCAGTAGTTATTAATAGAAAGGGTGATAAAGGATTACAATCCAATGGAATAAAAGTGAGCCATGTACTTACCTACTACAGAAACATGCTTGCAAATTCAATTCCTCTTCAGAGTACCTGTTAAAATATATTTTTTCTTCAAAATGTAATAGAATTCCACAAATATATGTTAATCTTTTAAAAATATATCTTGTAGTTTGTACAGCTCCTAAATAGCTCCCTGATGCTACTTTTGAGAGCCTTTTGAGAGGTAATCAAATATTGATCAGAACAATATGAAAAGAACTTAAAGAAAGCCTATTCGTGTTGATGGTTTCTGACTGATGATATATCATCCCATTTGCTGGTACTGTACCAAAGCTCTCTTTCTTCTAATGCTCTTTAGTAATTTTGTGTAATTAAGCAAAATTATTTAAGCTCATTTCTTGTGATGAACCTATTTTTACATTACTGCCCCAGTCCCCACATTACATTTGCCTTTCTCCTCTAGTACTACAGTAAGATTAAAACTGTTCTAGGACCAGCAGGTTGAAGTGTGCATGTCCATTAGCTAAGATGGGTTTTTGGTTGAATTAATATGATCAGCAATGTAACCAGTTATAATTCATCCATTCTTCCAGAGCATTTATCCTCCACAAATGTGTTACTGAGACATATATAGTGTAAAATATACAGCTGTAAAATATGAATCATTTTGTTGCTTGAAAATTGTTTTTCTGTTTTTTATAAACATATACATATTATTGTGTTAATATTAAAAATTGAACTCATGAATTCTGACTCTTTTGCTTCTCTGGAATTCATGCTCTGGTTCTGGCACTGCATTCTGTGGTAGTCAACAGCTTCCCATGAGCAAGAGGTCAGTGGTGAGAGAAGCAATAGTAAAATAAGAAAAAAAAAATTTGGCTGTCTACAAACCATAGAACCCGTGTTCAGATGGGGCCATGGATTAAGATGAGGCCATGCACTGAGTGCTAAATGAATTCAAAGTGGTATGGGAATTAGGATGGCCAATTTTGTGAATCCCCAGCACTGTGTGCTTCCAAACCTTTTCCCATCATTTAATTTTTTTTTTTTTGCCTAGAGTCCTTCCTATGCCTATTGTGCCTATTGTGCTATTTCCAATAGCTATCACCTAGGTGGTGGTAGCGGTGGGGGGGCGGTGCAGACCTCCACTAAAGTTGCTGAGTTTGAGATAAATAAATTGGCAGTCACGTAGGTGCCACAACCCCGAACTAGATAACACAATTTTATCTTCTTTCCCATAAAAACATACCTCTAGCCACAGACAGTCAACCATTCTTGCAGCAATAAAGCAGTGAGCCTGGGTCACTAAAGTTGAGGCATCAGAAATACAACTACTTTATCTGTTCAAGTGGCCATGAGTCCATGTACTTACTAGGCACAGGACTTTATGTAGTGTGGAATCTAATCAATTGCCTAATGCATTTTCTTAAACTAAATCAATGACTGATGGTATTATATTGAACAATTACTATGTGTACAGAGTGCTTTAACAAGTGACTGGGAGAAAGCATCTTCTTGTAGCTCACAATGTAGATGCAACACTTTCTAGCAATTGACTGAGATGTAGAGCTCACTTGCAATGAAATGGGCACAGGGTCTCAAGCAATTATGCAGTTTTTTTGGTATTTGAAATAACATTGAATATACTGATATAGTTGTCATTATCCTCAAGTGTTCAAATACCACAGCACATTCAAGCATAAGTTTATTTGAAAGAATTACCCATTATTGTAGAATGTACTATTGAAATCTAAACCTTATATTCTATTTTTACGTTAATAACTAAAATGGCAAACCTGAAGGTGCCAAAGATGTGAGATGTCAGTTCTAGAGGTGCTTGCCTTATGCTGAGTCACCTCTGACCCATAGCAACTCCATGGACACTTTTCTCCCAGTATGACCCACCTCCATCTACAATCAATCTGATAGTGTATCCTTAGAGTTTTCTTGGTAAAAATATGGAAATGGTTTACCACTGCCTTCCTCCAAGCAGTAAACCTGAATCTATACTCTTGACAGTCTCCCATGCTGCTGCTGCCCAGTAAAGGCGAGTTTTGACTTATAGCAGATTGCCTTCCGTGAGCTAGCTACAGCCCCAGGTAGAAATGGAATGGATATGCCTCTGCTTGGCTGTCCCTCCCATAGTCATGACTGGTGGAATACTGGAAACTCTGCAGGTGTGATCCTGAGACAAACCCAGAGATGCTAGAGTTTTATATGTTAAATACTACTGAAGTTGCATCAGAAATCTCTAGTTACTGAGGCATACATATTTCTATTGAAATCAATCAATGGTATTTATGGACCACATAATGTGTGCAGAGCATTTGTGTGCAATCACTGGTTTGTAGTACAATAAAGTTGGTAGACATGATCATTATGTACTAGGAGCTTACAGATTAGAGGAGACAGACATTAAAAATTACAGATAGGAAAGATGGTAGGGTATAAGGATACGTAGGGAAGCAGCATGGCATAATGGATAGAGCACAGGCCTGGGAGTCAGAAGGTTACGGGTTCTAATCCAGGATCTGCCACATGTCTGTGAGACTTTGGTCAAGTCACTTAACTTCTCTGTGCCTCATTTACTTCATCTGTAAAAACTGGGTATTAAGAACGTGAGCCCAGTGTAGTACAGGGACTATGTCCAACCTGCTTAACTCCTACTACCCCAGAACTTAGAACAGTGCTTACCAAATAGAAAGTGCTTAAGAAGTACCATAATTATTATTATTATTATATGTATATAAATGCTGAGAAGCCACGGGTGGGATAAATACCAAGTGCTTAAGGGATTCGGATTCAAGTACATAGATGATGCAATAATAATAATAATAATAATGTTGGTATTTGTTAAGCGCTTACTATGTGCCGAGCACTGTTCTAAGCACTGGGGTAGACACAGGGGAATCAGGATGTCCCACGTGGGGCTCACAGTCTTAATCCCCATTTTACAGATGAGGTAACTGAGGCACAGAGAAGTTAAGTGACTTGCCCACAGTCACACAGCTGACAAGTAGCAGAGCTGAGATTCGAACTCTTTCCACTGAGCCACGCTGCTTCTCCTGATGCAGAGGGAGGACAAAGACAGGAAATAGAGGGTTGGTCAGGAAAGACCTCTTGGAGCATATTTGACTTTATGAATCTTCCTAAGGCTGGGGAGTGGAAGTTTTCAGGACAAATGGAGGTTGTGTGCAAGGAATCAGCTATGAGGAGTTAGCTTCATTGAAAATGATGGTAAAAAGTTTCTGTTTGATGCTGAGGTGAATGGATAACCTTTGGAGGGATTTAGAGACATGCACCAAACTTTTTTTTTTTTTAAACTGATCTGGGCAGCAGAGTGAGGTATAGGCAGAAGAGGGGAGAGACAGGAGAGAGAGTGGTCAACAAGGAGGCTCAAGATATAATAAGTGCATATATCAGCTTGTTAGCAGGTTGGATATAGAGAAAAGGGAAGATTCTAGAGATGTGAAGAGAGAACTGATAGAATTTAGTGACAGATGGTTATGCAGGTTGAATGAGAAAGATCAGTTGAGGATGATGGAAAGGCTTATGATTCAGGAGGTTGGTGGTGTTCTCTGCAGAAATGAAGAAGACAACAGGGTTCTGGAGGGGAAGATGGATCTTGTTCCCATTTTTCTGTACTGTGATTTGAAGTATCTGACACTGGTTCTAAATAAATTTAGGTGTGTTTTGCCCATTACCATATAATCCTCGAATCCTCTCTATTGAAACTCCACAGTAACACCAGCCCCTCCTCAATTTCATCCCTGACTTCCAAACATAGAAGCAGTGTGGCTTAATGGAAAGGGCCCAGACTTGGGAGGTAGATATTATAGATTCTAATCCCGGCTCTGCCACTTATGAGCTTTGTGACTCTGGGCAAGTCTCTTAATTTCTCTGTGCCTCTGTTACCTCATTTGTAAAATGGAGATTAAGACTGTGAGCCCCACCTGGGACAACCTGACTACCTGTACCTACTCCAGTGCTTAGAACAGTGTTTGGCACATAGTAAGCACTTAATGAATACCATCATTATTATTGAATGCTTACTGCGTGCAGAGCACTCTACTAAGCACTTGGGAGAGTACAATATAAGGGAGTTGCTAGATACATAATCTGCTCACAAGGAGTGTAAAGTCTGCAAGGGGGATACACAGTAATATGAACAAATTAATTATGGATATGTACATAAGTGCAGTGAGAATGACCAAACAATCCAAGAGCAAGGGAGAGGAAGTAGAGGAAATGAGGGCTTATTAGGCAGATTTCTCTTAGAGGAGATGGGACTTAACTAAGGCCTTGAAGGTGGGCAAAGAAATGGTTTGTTGGGTACAGGCCAGAGGTAAGACATGGGTGAGGGGTAGGTAGCAAGATAGATAAGATCTAGATACAGTAAGTAGTTTGACATTAGAAGAGCAAAGTGAATGTACAGGCTTGTTTCAGGCAATCAGTGAGATAAGATAGGCGAAGACAAGGTGATTAATGCTTTAAAGGTAATGGTATGGAGTTTCTGTTTAATGTGGAGGTGTATATGGAGGTTCCAGAGGAGTGGGAATACATGGATCGATTGGTTTTGTATAAAAATTATCTGGAAAGTCAAAGTATGCAATGGAGTGAGAAGAGAAAGGAAGCAGGGAGGTCAGCAAGGAGGATCATGAAGTAATCAAGGTAGGATAGGATCAGTACTCATATTAATGTGGCACAGTTTAGATGGAGGGGAATGGGAGAATTTTAATGATGTAAAGGTTGAACCAACAGAATCTGTTGACAGGATGAATATGTGGGTTGAATGAAAGTGGTGATTTGAGGAAAATTCATTCATTCAATCATATTTATTGAGTGCTTACAGTGTACAGAGCACTGTACTAAGCTCTTCTGCCCAGATTATGGGTTTGTGAGATGGGGAGGATTGGAGGTGCTATGTATAATGACTGAAAGTCACAGGGAAGGAAAGGTTTGGGTGGGGAGAAGAGGAGTTCTGCTTTTGTCTTGTCTTATGCCTTGGAGTCTGACCCATAGTGACACCATGGACACATCTCTTCCACAACGCCCCGTTCTCCGTCTGCAATCAATCTGGTAGTGTATCCATAGAGTTTTCTTGGTAAAAATATTGATGTGGTTTACCATTGCCTCCTTCCATGCAGTAAACTTGAGTCTCCGCCTTCAACTTTCTCCCACGCCACTGCTGCCCAGTAAGGGTGAGTGATGACTTATATCACATTGCCTTCTACTTGTTAGTCACTAGTTAGTTGTTAATTAAGTGACTGAAATAATTAAGAATGAAATGGGTATACCTTTGCTTGACTCTCCCTCCCATAGCCAAGACTGGTAGAGTACTGGAAATTCTCAGGTTCATCCCTGAGAGGGGAGTTCTGCTTTGGACATGGTAAATTTAAGATGCCAGCATAATATTCAAGTCAAGATTTTCTGTAGGCAGGAGGAAATATGAGACTTGAGAGAAGGAGAAAGATCAGGGCTGGGTAGATTTAGGAATCATCCACATAAAGATGGTGGTTGAAGCCATGAGAGCAAATGAGTTATCCAAGATATCTGATGAAAATGGAGACTAGAAGGATAACTAGAACTGAGCCTTGAAGGACTATTATTGGGTGGGATGCAGAGGTTGCAAAAGAGACTGATAATGAATAACTAAAGAATAGGAAGAGATGCAGGAAAAGACAGTGCCAGTGAAGTCGAAGTGAAATATTTCTTGAAAGAGGAGGTGGTCTGTAGTGTTAAAGGCACTGGAATGGAATAGATGACCTTTGAATTTGGCAAGGACATAATTGGTGACCCTTGATAAGGTGGTTTCAGTGGACTGAAGTGGGAATAAACTAGACTGGACAGAGTTAAGGAGAACTGTAGACTGTAAGCTCCCTCTAGACTGTAAATTATTATGGGCAGGAAGTGTGGCTTATATTGTTATATTGTACTCTTCTAAGTATTTAGTACAGTGCTTTGCACAGAGTAAGCACCCAATAAATATGATTGACTGACTGAGAGGAATTGCTCCCTCCCCCGGTAAATCTGTATTATTCCCCCACAGAGACCTCCGCTCTCTTGACCCCATCCATCTCTCTCAAAACATCACATCTGACCTTGCCTCCCTATCCTTTCTACCCACTCTTGATGATCAGATTACTGCTCTCAACTCCACTCTCTCTACTCAACTCAACTCGCTCGCTCCCCTTTCTCTCCATCACACTTGCTCAACTAACCTGGAGCTGCTGAGCGCTGCTGGTGAAAGTCTAACCTTGTTCACTTTAAATTTATCCTTTCCAGCCTTAATTCTGCCCTCTCCTCTTCCAGGAAAAACTATTTTTATTCCCTCACTGACGCCCATGCATGTTTCCCCCGCCAATTGTTCCAGACTTTTAACTCTCTCCTCAGGCCCCCTGTTCCTCTCCCTCCCCCATCCCTCATCACCAACAATCTGGCCAACTACGTCATTACGAAAATTAACACTAACAGGTCTGAGCTCCCCAAAGCCACCCCTCCCCCTTCTCCATTCCCCCCATCCCAGCCCTCTCCCCTACTTTCTCATCCTTCCCTGCAGTATCCTCAGAGGAGATCTCCTCCCTCCTCGCAAGTGCCACGCCTCTACCTGTGCTTCAGTTCCCATTCCCGCTCAGTTTATAAAAACTATCACCTCTTCCCTCCTCCCCTCCTTAACTTCTATCCTTAACCATTCACTCTCCAATGTCTTCTTCCCCTCTACCTTCAAACATGCCCATGTCTTCCCCACCCTAAAAAAAACCCTCTCTTGACCCCACTTCCCCTTCCAGTTATCGTCCTATCTCCTGTTTTGCTCTGCTGTCTGTCTCCACCAATTAGACTGTGAGCCCATCATTCGGCAGGGATTGGCTCTATCTGTTGCTGAATTGTACATTCCAAGCGCTTAGTAGAGTGCTCTGCACATAGTAAGTGCTCAATAGATACTACTGAATGAATGAATGAATGAATGACCCCTGGCTGATGTCCTAATGCTGCCCTGGAAAGCTCGCCCTCCTCAAATCCACCAATCACTCTTCCCCTGTTCAAAGCCCAATTGAAGGCATACCTCCTCCAAGAGGCCTTCCCAGACTAAGTCCCCTTTTCCTCAGCTCCCCCTCTCTTCTGTGACACCTTGAACTCACTCTCTTTGCTCTCCCCCCCAACCCACAGCACTTTTGTGTGTGTGTGTGTGTGTGTGTGTGTGTATATAGCTATTTATATTGATTCCTGTTTACTTGTTTTGATGTTTGTCAGACCTCCTCTAGACTGTAAGCCCATTGTGGGCAGGGATAGTCTCTCCTTATTGCTGAATGATACTTTCCAAGCACTTAGTACAGTGTTCTGCACTCAGTAAGCGCTCAGTAAATATTATTGAATGAATGAATGGTCTAGTGGCAAGGAGATGGTACTGGGAGTGAAGTAGACCTGGTTCTAGTACCAACTACCACAGGTCTGCTCTGGTAATCTTGGTTATGTTACTTCACCTTAGAAATAATTGTATTCTTGAGCAAGTTACTTCACTTGAGAAATTGTGTGATTAAGTGGATAGAACATGGATCGGCAGGACTGGAGTTCTAATCCCAGTCCTGCTACTTGTCTGCTGTGTGACCTCGAGCAAGTCACTTAACTTCTATGTGCCTTAGTTGCCTCATCTGTAACATGATGATTAATACTGTGAGCCCTATGTGGAACAGGGACTGTGTCCAACCCAATTTGCTTGTAACCACCCCAGAGCTTAGTACAGTGCCTGACACATATAAGCACTTAACCAATACCATAATTATTATTAATAATATTATTACTCACCTCTCAGAGCCTCAGTTTCCTCATGTGTAAGATGGGAATATGATTAATTGTGAACCCTACATTTAAGTTCTTAACCTCATATCCTTTGCATTGTATGTAACATTTAGAAAGAACATGAAGATAATTATTTCACCTTCACATATTTTAAGTTCTAAAAGTAACATGAGTAGCAAGGTTAGAAGCTTGCTAATGAATGCCTTTCCCAGCAAATTATATTTTCTGGCAAACCTTCATTTTCCAGGACCCACTAGTGTATCCTCTGATTTGTTCCCCTATAGAGGATCTGATTGATGGGCAAGCCTGCCTGTGCTCCAAGACCTGATTGGTGGGAAAATCTACCTACTGAGTCCTCTGAATGAATGTGGAGGTGGGGTTAGTTTAGTAGAAAATGTCTGTGGGGGTCATAAGAGCTCTTTTCATAGCAAAACCAAAAACTCTGGGTAGAGAGTTATCAGGAACTCTCTTTCCTGGGTCCCTGGGTCATAGAAGTAAATCCCTAGTAGATAATACAATTAGAAAGTCAGCCAAGATGGCCTAATATAGACCCACATTAATAAATTCTCTATTTTCACACAGTAAGATGGAAGATTTCCCAGGGAAATGGGCAGCTGTCAGATGTAGATGGGAAAGCTTTTATTATGAGGATAGATCAGTTTATAGGGATTCATCCAAGGATGAAATCATGTTCAAAGCTTATCAGATCACTGCTTTAAGTTGCTTCTATTGATGCATATAATATGATAGTTCCCCATATCCAGTGATTCAGCAGGGTTTTTAACCTAAATTGGATTGTCCCAGATGCTGGCTAGTGCATATCAATAAGCTGTAAGTAATACAGACTTATACTTTACGAATTTATGTAAATCAAGATCATTCTTTAGCTTGTCTCCCAGTGCTCTGCTCCTATCCGATAACTACTCCTTTCTAAATAAATGATGAAATTTAAAATCTTTTGTCCTTGCTTAGGGTTTGTGAATGAGAGACCTCTTTAAATAGCTTCCAGTTTGAAAGCTTCAAATTTACAACCATCATTAGTTTCAACATATAGATTTATTTCAAGTTTATTCCCAAAAGCATGATTCTGGGGTTAATGAATTATAGGCTGTGATAGGTACAGAACACAAAAAGCATAGGTTAGAAATGTCTTGGGACAGACAATAAATATAGGCTGTTTTTAGTTCCTGGCTCCACTTAAATTCTTGCCAGGCATCTCACCTTTTTTTTAGGTTTAAACACTGATATTCTTTGAGTATCATATTTTAGCACAAAGCATTAAAAAGAGTATGGTACATGATGACCTGTGAGAACTATTCAAGTTAACAGAGAAGCTACACACAAAATTTTCAACATCTCGGGTAAACTAAAAAAACTACTACAAAATCTGAGAGTGCAAAATTTAGAACACATTTAAAATCTAGAAACTGTAATTATCCATAAATGTGATTTAGCTCTTTTAAAAACTTTTCTGGTGAAAGAGTAATATTTATTTGAATTGCTTAAAAGTGTTTTTTCCTATTACTAAAGTTAAGATATTAATCTATTCTTTCCACAGGAATAAAACTCCATTAAGGAAAATTGATATAAACTATTGAACTATTTCAATAACTTTGTAAATTTTTACAGGATTAATTTTCCACTAAAACAATTCAAATGTTTTTATGACAGCTGAATTTAAAAAACTGACACAAAATAACTGCTTCTAGAGCATTTCTGTGTTACGATTTAGTCTGTTGAACTTCAGGTTTTTTCTTCTAGAAAGATTTTATATAAATTATTTCCATAAGGTAGACAAATAATGCATAGTTTATTGTGTTCTGGAATTATTGCAAGTAGTACAATTCATATTATATTCTTTGACTACTTCTTGATTTACATCAAGTATTATATGGAATACACCTCTATTATCAAATCATAATTTTGATTAATTATTTTACTTAAGCAATGAACTTTGGGTTTGTTTTCATCACAAGTCTACTTTATTAGAGATAAGCACTTGAGTTTCAGTACCTTTGTTCCCTAACTGGGGCATATTCTGGTTACTTATTGATTTAATTTTAGGTCAGAAAGAACTGCTGCCATGAGAAAAGTTGAAAATAGCCAAAAGTTGAAAAAATACTTTAACAGTTATATTTTAGGCTGTACTCTTTGGCCTAAGTAAAGTTGAAAATTGAACAAGTGTCTCTTTGATTTGCTCATGAACAACTCAGTTGGAAAATTTAGGCCAGAAAAAATCCATTTTGGGCCTGAAATTAACCAGTGATCTTTCTACAAAGACCAAATCAGGTGGGCACCCGCTCTATTCTCTATTTAAGTATACAGACCCAGATGTTGTCAACCTTTCCCCTTTAGGAGATAAATTGGTTTCTGACTGTTATAAGAGAAAGAAGATCCAGATTTTATAGCCCTCTTTTTTAACTATTCACCTAAAATAATTCAGCCATTATTCTTCAAAATGTCTGTACTGAAAGAAAAAGGCTGAACAATGATGTTAGAAATAGGTATAGGCTGAAAACCCACAATTAAGTGAGTGAACAAAGGAAATGTTCTAAGATGACACACTCCATTATTTCAATTACATCTTCCCACTATTTTATATGAAAAATGATGTGGGTAAACATGAAAACTTGTGCTGACATACATGGATGTATTGATCCCATATTGGGGTTTTTTAGGCACACTTGAATGTTAGATAAGACTCACTATCAGGAACATTGCCATATCCAAATTCAAAAACATCTTTCAACTCCTCACCACACCCACACACATATATGATACTCAACTTTCTCTATATGTGTAGATATATGTACACATATAGAAATTTTATAAGGAAAAAGGAACAAGAAGATGTATAGGGCTTCATAGTTCTAACAATACCCACATCTTATAGGTCTAAAATTCTTTACATTTAGCATGAGGAAATATGTGAAAAATAAAACTTTTCAATAGGGATGGGAATGGAGTGTTAACATCCCACCTGCATCCAGTAAGTGGAAAATATCTGCTTATAACTATTGCAGAAGGAATAACTTTGGTCTGAGGCAAAAGTAATAAAAAGCTCCTTGAGAAATAGAGGCTGTCAAAACTTTACTGCTATGGGTGCAACATAAATCTTAGACGTCCCATTGAAATCCAAAGCAGTTACCGCAGGGGAATGTTATCAATATATGTTTTAAGAATGAAACTATACTGGGGTGAAATTTTTAAAATGTCTTTGGAGTAGAAAAAAACTCAATTCATATTGAGTAAAAATTACCAGAATTACAGGTAATACCCAGACTACTCTAAATTCTTATAATGTTTACAGGACTCTGTGAGTGGATACTAACTAGTCAACACTAGCAATGATGTACACTGAAGAAACTCAGTCAAACAATATTCAATTTTAGTCCAAATAACCTTATATCCAAAATTTCCCCAAAAGTCTAAATAATGCCTTTTCTCCCTTGTACTTAAACTGTGAGCCCCATGTGGGAGAAGAACTTTGTCCAACCTAATTAACTTGCATCTATCCCGGTGCTTAGATCAGTACTTAAACATAGTAAGTACTTAGCAAATATTACTACTACTAATAATAGTAGTAATAATCCAGTTCCCAAATGCTACACAAATTTACACACATCAGAGCATTTTTATATGCTGAATTATATATCAGTGATTGAATGACAGTTAGTGATACTATACTAAGTAAATTGAAAAAAAGAGATCAATTAGTGTATTTACTGAGAGCTTACTCTGTTCAGAGAACTGTATCAAATGCTTGGGACAATTCCATATAATAATGTAATAGATACATTCTCTGCCGAAAATAAGAAAGGTCTGTTTTTCTTCAGAGAGAATGAACGAATGGGGATTAGTAATATTAACTACATCAAAATCATTATCTGAAACAAGAACCTGGGCAGACAAATGTCACTAAAGAAAGAGTATATGAAGGATTTGAAAATCACAGGCACAGGAAAAAAGTATCCCTAGACAGCAAATCAAAAAAAAGTGTTCCTTAGTATTGAATGAAAAATGGACCTAGTTAGGAAAAGTGGGAACTGTAGGTTAGATGTTGTATTAGTATCTGTAAGTCAGATGCTGCAGATTCGCTACATGTAAATACCTAGTACTAAATACCATTATTTTTAGGGCAAGAATTTCATGAAAATTCTTCTTTTTCTTCGATTCTATGGATCTAAAACAAAGAGGAAACTTTCCTTCTAACAAGTTATATTAACATTAAAATTTTTTATTACAAAATTTTATCATCAGTTCCTCCACAATAATTTGTCAATATGTGGAATTCAGATAACATGAATTTCCAAATAAATGCACTTAGGCTTAATTTAAGCAGATACCATATTGAATTCATTTCTTCTTCATCCTGAATAGAGTTATACATTCACTGTTTTTGGTGTCCATCTCCAATTCATACTATTTCTTTTAGCTAGAATACTTTCAAATATTGTCTTTTTCATGGAGCAATCAAGACTCCTGGATGTAATGGGCAGATATGATCAAAACTGGTGTGATGGAAATGATTTAATGCAGCAAGGCAAGACCTATCAGCTCCTGATTATATCTGAAAAGTAAAGGCCGATCAAAATCTGCAATTAGACAAGTAGATAAACCTAAGAAATATACATACCAGTGATGGAATATAAAGGAAATCCAAACATATGCTGATTCCCCTGGAAAACTAAGGATTTTCTCTCATTTCTAATGGCATCACTGACATCTTTAAAGAGTTCAAATGGAGCCACCCTTATCAGAAATAAGGAAGTTTATTCAAATGATCAGAATACTACAATAATCTTCTAAACATTATTGAGAAGAATCCTTCAAATCATAGTAAACTGGTCAAAATATGAATTTATGAATATAGCTCCAAATTTTAGAAAAAGCTGTGAAAATGATTAGGTGGCAAAACATGATGAGTTTTTTTGCCAAATCTACAATAAATAGGAAAACTCATCTTCAAATGTCTGTATGAGCTCTTCTGCAACATATAAAACACCAAACATATTTGCAGGACTTCACAGATGCCATCATAATCAGCAGCTGCAAATAGGGGCAATTGCTGCATGCTAAACTACAAGGACTCCTCACTAATTCTTGAGACAAATAGGATTCTAGCCTGAAACTTTCAGATAAAAACTCAAATGCATATCCCCGTTTCCTTCTTCCTTCTCTCTGTCTCTCCTACTATATTTCAGAGCAATACTGTTTGATGTGCTTAATAATGTGCTCTGCCACAGTAGGTGCTCAATAACTACTACTGATTGATTTGATTCACAGGATACTAAAAATAGACAACTCTGATTGCACTGTAGATCAATAGATATGATGTATTAACACCATCAGGTCTGAGCTCCCCAAAGTCACCCCTCCCCCTTCTCCATCCCGCCCCACTCTCAACCCTCTCCCCTACTTTCCCATCCTTCCCTGCTTATCCTCAGAAGAGATCATCTCCCTGCACACAAGTGCCACCTCCTCCACCTGTGCTTCAGACCCCATTCCTGCTCATTTTATAAGTTCCCTCCTCTCCTCCTTAACTTCCATCTTTAACCACTCATTATCCAAATGTTTCTTCCCTTGGGGCCTTCAATCATGCCCATGATCCCCCATCCTAAAAAAACCCCTCTCTTGACCTCACTTCCCTTTCCAGTTATCATCCTATCTCCCTCCCACCCTTCCTTTCCTAACTACTAGAAACTCCTATACTCCCTGCCTTGAATTCCTCATCTCCAAATCTCATGTCGACCATTTCCTATCTGGCTTCACTGACCCCCTCCACTCCACAGAAACTGCCTCTCAAAGGTCACCCATGACCTCCTTCCTGCCAAATCCAATGGCTCCTACTCTATCCTAATCCTCCTCAACCTCTCAATCCTAATCCACTCAACCTGCCTTTGACACCGTCGACCATCCCCTTCTCCTCAACACTATATCCAACCTTGGCTGCATGGACTCCAGCCTCTCCTGGTTCAACTCTAATCTTTCTAGCCATCATTCTCAGTCTCCTTCGCAGGTTCCTCCTCCCCCTCCCATCCCCTAACTGTAGGGGTTCCTCAAGGGTCAGTTCTTGTTCCCCTTTTCTTCTCCATCTATACTCACTCTCTTGGTGAACTCATTCACTCTCACGGCTTCAACTATCATTTCTATGGAGATGACAACCAAATCTACATCTCTTCCCCCTTCTCTCCCCCTCCCTTCAGGCTCGTATCTTCTCTTGCCTTCAGGACATCTCCACCTGGATATATGCCCACCACCTAAATCTCAACATGCCCAAGACTGAGCACCTTATCTTCCCTCCCAAACCCTGTTCTCTCCCTGACTTCTCTGTTACAGCGGATGGCACTAATAATAATAATGTTGGTATTTGTTAAGCACTTACTATGTGCAGAGCACTGTTCTAAGGGCTGGGGTAGATACAGGGAATTCAGGTTGTCCCACGTGAGGCTCATAGTCTTCATCCCCATTTTAAGATAAGATAACTGAGGCACAGAAAAGTTAAGTGACTTGCCCACAGCCTCACAGATGACAAGTGGCAGGGCCGTTATTTGAACCCATGACCTCTGACTCCCAAGACCGGGCTCTTTCCACTGAGCCATGCTGCTTCTCAAATAATAATATTGGTATTTGTTAAGTGCTTACCATGTGCAAAGCATTCATTCATTCATTCATTCATTCAAGAGTATTTATTGAGCACTTACTATGTGCAGAGCGCTGTACTTGGAATGTACAATTTGGCAACAGATAGAGACATTCCTGCCCAACAATGGGCTCACAGTCTAAATGGGGGAGACAGAGGGAGCAAAACAAGACAACTTAATCACAATAAATAGAATGAAGGGATGTACACCTCATTAACAAAATAGAGTAATGAAATACATAGGGTAATAAAAATATATACAAATGAGCACCGTGCTGAGGGGAGGGGAAGGGGGGGAAGAGCAGAGGGAAAGGGGAGGAAGGGGGCTTAGCTGAGGGGAGGTGAAGGGGGGCAGAGAGGGAGCAGAGAGAGCAGAGGGAAAAGGGGAAGCTCAGTCTGTGAAGGCCTCTTGGAGGTGGTGAGCTCTCAGTAAGGCTTTGAAGAGGGGAAGAGAGTTAGTTTGGCGGAGGTGAGGAGGGAGGGCATTCCAGGACAGTGGGAAGGCGTGGGCCAGAGGGCAAAGGCAGGATAGGCATGAATGAGGGACGGTGAGGAGATGAGCAGCAAAGGTGCAGAGTGTGTGGGCTGGGCAGTAGAAAGAGAGAAGGGAGGAGAGGTAGTAAGGGGCAAGGTGATGGAGAGCCTTGAAGCCCAGAGTGAGAAATTTTTGTTTCATGCAGAGGTTAATAGGCAACCATTGGAGGATTTTAGGGAGAAGTGACATGTCCAGAGCATTTCTGCAGGAAGATGATACGGACAGAAGAATGAAGATTAGACTGGAACAGGGAGAGACAGGAGGAAGGGAGTTCAGAGAGAAGGCTGACACAATAATCCAGTCGGAATATAATGAGAGCTTGTTCAAATACGATAGCTGTTTGGATGGAGAGGAAAGGGCGGATCTTGGCGATATTGTAAAGGTAGGACTGGCAGGCATTGGTGACGCATTGGATGTGTGGGGTGAAATGAGAGAGCTGAGTCAAGGATGATACCAAGGTTTCGGGCTTGAGAGATGGGAAGGATGGTCGTACCATCCAGAGTCATAGGGAAGTCAGGAAGGGGACAGGGCTTGGGAGGGAAGATAAGGAGCTCAGTTTTGGACATGTTGAGTTTTAGGTGGCAGGCAGACATCCAGGTGGAGACGTCCTGGAGCCTGAAGGGAGGGGAAGAGAACAGGGGAGGAGATGTAGATTTGGATGTCATCTACATAGAGATGATAGTTGAAGCTGTGGGAGCAAATGAGTTCACCAAGGGAGTGAATGTACATGGAGAACAGAAGAGGGCCAAGAACTGACCCTTGAAGAACCCCTACAGTTAGAGGATGGGAGGGGAAGGAGGAGCCTGTGAAGGAGACAGAGAACGAAAGGCCAGAAAGATAAGAGGAGAACCAGGAGAGGACTGATCTGTGAAGCCAAGGTGAGATAAGGTGTGGAAGAGAAAGGGATAGCCTACAGTGTCAAAGGACTGTTCTAAGTGCTGGGAAGGATTCAAGGTGATCAGGCTGTCCCACGTGGGGCTCACAGTCTTAATCCCCATTTTACAGATAAGGCAACTGATGCTCAGAGAAGTTTTAAGTGACTTGCCCAAAGTCACTCAGCTGACAAGCGGTGGAGCAGGGATTTATAATGTAATAATGTTGGTATTTGTTAAGCGCTTACTATGTGCCGAGCACTGTTCTAAGCGCTGGGGTAGACATAGGGGAATCAGGTTGTCCCACGTGGGGCTCACAGTCTTAATCCCCATTTTACAGATGAGGGAACTGAGGCACAGAGAAGTTAAGTGACTCACCCACAGTCACACAGCCTACAAGTGGCAGAGCTGGGATTCGAACCCATGAGCCCTGACTCCAAAGCCCATGCTCTTTCCACTGAGCCACGCTGGATTTGAACCCATGATCTCTGACTCCCCAGCTCATGGTCTCTTCACTGAGCCATGCTGCTTCTCAACCATCCTTCCCGTCTCACAGGCCTGCAACCTTGGTGTCATCCTTGACTCTGCTCTCTCATTCACCCCAGATACCCAATCCATCACCAAAACCTGCCGGTCTCACCTTCACATTGCCAAGATCCACCCTTTCCTCTCCAACCAAACTGCTACCTTGCTGGTACAAGCTCTCATAATATCCCGACTGGATTATTGCATCAGCCTCCTTTCTGATCTCTCATCCTCCTGTCTCTCCCCACTCCAGTCTATACTTCATTCTGCTTCCTGGATTGTCTTTCTACAGAAATGCTCTGGGCATGTCACGCCCCTCCTCAAAAACCTCCATTGTTGCCTATCAACCTTCCCATGAAACAAAATCTCCTCACCCTTGGCTTCAAAGCTCTCCGTCATATGGCCCCCTCTTACCTCATCTCCCTTCTCTCCTTCTACAGTCCACCCCATACACTCCATTCCTCTGCCGCTAGCCTCCTCACGGTGCCTCGTTCTCCCCTGTCCCACTGTCAAGGCCTGGCCCACATCCTACCGCTGTCCTGGTATGCCCTCCCTCCTCACATCCACCAAACTAACTCTCTTCCCCCTTCAAAACCCAATTTAGAACTCACCTCCTCCAGGTGGCCTTCCCAGACTCAGCCCTCCCTTTCCCTCTCCTCCTCCCCTCCCCATTCCCCCTTCTCCTGCCCTCTGCTCTTCCCCATTCCCCTCCCCACTGCACTTGTGCCTATTTGAATATATTATTTGTTACTCTTTGTATTTTATTAATGATGCATACATATATATATATACATATATATATATATCTATGATATATAAGAAGCATCATGGCTCAGTGGAAAGAGCCTGGGTTTTGGAGTCAGAGGTCATGGGTTCGAATCCCTGCTCTGACACTTAGCTGTGTGACTGTGGGCAAGTCACTTAACTTCTCTGTGCCTCAGTTCCCTCATCTGTAAAATGGGGATTAACTGTGAGCCTCACGTGGGACAACCTGATTACCCTGTATCTACCCCAGCACTTAGAACAGTGCTGTGCACCTAATAAGCACTTAACAAATACCAACATTATTATTTTTCTTGATGGTACTGATGCCTGACTACTTGTTTTGTTTTGTTTTGTTTTGTTGTCTGTCTCCCATGTTTAGACTGTGAGCCCGTTGTTGGGCAGGGATTATTGTTATCTGTTGCTAAATTATATATTCCAAGTGCTTAGTACAGTCCTCTGCACATAATAAGCCCTCAATAAATATGATTGAATGAATGAATGAATGATCTCTATAGCATAACAGAAAAATAATTAACACGGGTAGTAGTACAAATATTCTGTGCTGTGTTCATTGACCTTACCAACTAGTTTGCATCATTTGAAGAACAGAGCTCTAGTAATTTTAAAGAAACTTTGGTTACCTGAGAGGTAGCCAAGACTCCACAGCACCTCCTGTTCAACTTATTCTAGATCTTCATGACTGAAGATTTTGGTATTGTGCAACAGACCAAGCTATTATTGGTGATTGGAATAAAGTAAGACCAGTTTGTAAACCAGTCAGAAGGTGGGCTTGGGAAAAGTAGAATATGTGAAAAAAATTGATAAGAAGTTCCCAAATCAGTGATAACCAATTCAGTGGAAGTTAATTGAAAGAATGAACAAAGCCAATCTACTACTAATTTTTCAGATATGCTCACCTCAGCATAACTTTGCTGAGAATAGCTGAGATGGATACCCACAGATGTGCTGCATGATAATATGACCTTGTCCAACCAAAGTAGTGGAGATAGAGGAAACATTTTATAGATGCAGTGAGGAGTAGCCTCAGACAACATGGAATCCCTGTTAAAAGTTGGGGAACGGCTATATCAAAGATCTAGCATTGAACATGCAATCAAGAAAAGAGTGGTTCTTTTAGGGAAGAAGATTCATGAAGATATTTGAGTCATGTGATCACTTCCAATTTACAGGTATTTTTAAGCAAAAAGGCAACAAAGATGACATATCTATTACAGAAGAAGCATAGACTGATTTTCCATGCACAGAACTGACACGTTCTACTAAAAAAAAGTGGTATTTATTAAGCGCTTACTATGTGCAAAGCACTGTTCTAAGCACTGGAGGATACAAGGAGATCAGGTTGTCCCACGTGGGGCTCACAGTTTTAATCCCCATTTGACAGATGAGGTAACTGAGGCACAGAGAAGTTAAGTGACTTGCCCAAGGTCACACAGCTGACTAGCGGCAGAGCTGGGATTAGAACCCGTGACCTCTGACTCCCAAGCCTGCGCTCTTTCCACTGAGCCACACTGCTAGTAGTTGGCACATATCTAAGCATCTGGATTGCACATTCTTTGGTGATGTTATTGATTCATATTTCTTAATATACTGATGCCAAAAGGAATGCTCTAAGTTTTCACTAAAAATAATAGAATCATGGTGAGTGATTTGAGAATTTTTGCTGGAATTAGTATTCCTTATTCGTCAACTTCATTTATTCATTCATTCACTCATATTTATTAAGTGCTTACTGTGTGCGGAGCACTGTTCTAAGCACCTGGGAAAGAACAATACAGCAATAAACAGTGACAGTACATGCCCACAACAAGCTCACAGTCTAGGGGGGGAGACAAACATCAATACAAATAAATTAAATTACAGATTTTATACACATATATATATATATATACATACATGTGTGTAAGTGCTGTGGCACAGAAAGAAGAGGGGAGCAAAAGGAGAAAGTTGATGCAGAAGGGAGTGGAAGTTGAGCAAAAGTGGAGCATAGTCTGGGAAGCCTTCTTGGAGGAGATGCGCCTTCAATAAGGTTTTGAAGCGGGCTGAGTAATTGTCAAATTTAAGGAGGGAGGGTGTTCCAGGCCAGAAGCAGGATGTGGTTCGGGGGTGGGTGGTGAGATAGGTGAGATCGAGGCACAGTTGAAAGGTTAACACCAGAGGAGTGAAGTATGTGGACTGAGTTGTAGAAGGAGAGACAGGAGGTGAGGTAGGAGGGGACAAGGTGATGTAGTGCTTTAAAGTCAATGGTGAGGAGTTATTTTATATGGAGGTGGATAGGCAACCACTGGAGATTTTTGAGGAGTGGGGTGACATGTCCTGAATGTTTTTGTAGAAAGATGATCTGGGCAGCAGCGTGAAGTATTGACTGGACTGGGGAGAGACAGGAGTTTGGGAGGTCAGCAAGCAGGCTGATGCAGTAATATAGGCATGATAGGATGAGTGACTATATTAACGGGGTAGCAATTTGGATGGAAAGGAAAGGGCAGATTTTAGCAATGTTAGTTACAAACTGCACCACCTATCAGTATACAACTCCCATTTAGTATTTCTCCTTTTACTGTTTCTCATAAGGGCTCATTTTGAGAAAACAATTCAGCATACCAGCTGCTTCAGAGATAGCCTGGGTTTCATCCTCTTTTCATTAATTAATGTGCTATTGCTAGAGTTTTCCCCACGATATTTGGTTAAGGAAAAAAAAAATATGTAGTCCCAAACTATTTTCATTTCAGCTGCTTTCTGGCGATTCCTAGCAGCTAAGGGAACTGACAGATGTCCTGAGTTTAGGACTTCTGTTCATAGAAGCTGTTTTGACAGATTATATCAAGTTACATTTCCTGAGTGTGTTGAATGCTTTTATAATCCCCAAATATGAATACTTCTCCTTAAGCTATAGCTCCCAAGAAACTCTGGAATGACATTTAGCTCACTTTAAAAAGACTGGGGAGGACAGCAGATTTATAATCCTAGTGCATTATGTCTAAGGATGACTTTGTACTATTGTTGTGTACTTATCAAGATGTGTCTTGCATTTATGAAATTAGAGCCACTGTTCTCTAATTATGGCATATTTACTTGGTTATTAAATTAACATTTTGTGATGGAATGAATTAGTGCCCATTATTAAACTGTGTAATCTAAACATTTGCTAAGGAATTGCTCAATAATTATGTTCTATAAAATGAAGTGTGGCTCAGAAGCTGTCACCCAGAAACTGCATTCAGAAATGGATAATGGGGAGAAGAAGACATTGAGAAGAGATGATTTGATACTTAGGTTTAATAGCTTAACTAAAATTGCACCTGGTGATCATAGACTCTTACACAGTGACTTTAGCTCAGTGGCAAAACTCTAAAATCTAGAAAGGATTAGTCACCTTCTTTTGAACTAACTGAACAACTTCAAGCTGTTTATAACAATAGTAGTCAGAGCAACCGACCCTTGTTTAACAAGTTGTTAAACAAGTTGATCAGAATTTGCAATTTTTATATGTGGTAACATTACTATACTCTTTGGGGTATGTATTATGGAACAGATTGTAGAGACAAGTTCCTATGCTCCTTTTCTTCTAGGAGTAAAAGATAGGGAAACACAGAATCCCTGTTAAAAGTTGGGGAACAGCTATATCAAAGATCTAGCATTGAACATGCAATCAAGAAAAGAGTGGCTCCTCTACGGAAGAAGAGTCATGAAGATATTTGAGTCATGTAATCACTTCCAATTTACAGTTATTTTTAACTTCTGATTTGTGAGAGGGAAAGGTAAAAGGTTTTTTTAGGGTATTTGTGATGTGCTTACTATGTGCTAAGGTTGTCAGGTTGGACATAATCACTGTCCTGCATAAGGCTAACAGTCTTAACCTTCATTTTACATATGAAATAATTGAGGCACAGAGAAGTGAAGAGACCTGACTATGGTCACACATAAGACAAATGGTGGAGCCAGGATTGGAGTCAGGCCCATGCACTATCCACTAGGCCATGCTGCTTCTCGTCACCTCCCTCCTGAAAATCTCCAGGGGTTGCCTATCAACTACATCATACAAAAACTTCTCACTATTTGCTTCAAAGCTCTCCCACACTTTGCCCCTTCTTATCTCACCTCCCTTCTGTCCTTCTACATTTCAGCCCACACACACCGCTCCTCTGGTGCCTCATTCTCATTCTGTCTTGCTGTTGATCACTGGACCATGTCCTATCTCTGTCCTGAAACGTCCTCCCTCCTCAATTCAACGTCCTTCCTCCTCAATTCCACCAATCACTCCACCCCCTTAAAAGCCCTTCTGAAGGTGCACCTCCTCTAAGAGCTCTTCCTAGACTAAGCACCCTTTTCCTCAGTTGCCCCTCCCTACCTTTCATTCAGAAGTATTTTTCCTTTCATTCAATAGTATTTATTGAGCACTTACTATGTGCAGAACACTGTACTAAGTGCTTGGAATATATAATTCGGCAACAGATAGAGAGAATCTCTGCCCATTGACGGGCTCACGGTCTAATAAGGGGAGACAGATGGCAGAGCAAAACAGAACGAAACAAAAAACAAGACAACATTATCATGATACATAGAATCAAGGGGATATACACCTCATTAACAAAATAAAGAGGGTAATAAAAAAATATATACAAATGAGTACAGTGCTGAGGGGAGAGGAAAGGGGGAGGGGGAGGAGCAGAGGGAACAGGGGCTCAGTTGAGGGGAGGTGAAGGGGGAGGAGCAGAAGGCAGAGGGGGAGCAGAGAGGGAGCAGAGGGAGCAGGGGGAAAAGGCCTCTTGGAGGAGGTGAGCTCTCAGTAGGGCTTTGAAGAGGGGAAGAGAGTTTGGCGGATATGAGGAGGGAGGGCATTCCAGGCCAGCGGTAGGACATGGGCCAGAGGTCAACGGTGGGATAGGCGTGAAAGGGGGACAGTGAGGAGGTGAGCGGCAGAGGAGTGGACTGTATGGGGTGGGCAGTTGAAAGAGAGAATGGAGGTGAGGTAAGAGGGGGCAAGGCGATAGAGAGCCTTGAAGCCAAGAGTGAGGAGTTTTTGTTTCATGCAGGGGTTGATAGGCAATCCCTGGAGGTTTTTAAGGAGGGAAGTGACATGCCCAGAGCGTTTCTGCAGGAAGATGATCCTGGCAGCGGAATGAAGAATAGACTGGAGTGGGGAGAGACAGGAGGAAGTGAGATCAGAGAGAAGGCTGACACAATAATCCAGCCAAGATATTATGAGAGCCTGTACCATCATGATAGCTGTTTGGAAGGAGAGGAAAGGGCGGATCTTGGTGATACTGTAAAGGTGAGACTGGCAGACTTTGGTGATGGATTAGATATATGGAGTGAATGAAATATCTGAGATAAAGATGACATCAAGGTTGTGGGCTTGTGAGACGGGAAGGATGGTTCACAGTGACAGGGAAGTCAGGAAGAGGACAGGGTTGGGAGGGAAGATAAGGAGCTCAGTTTTGGACATGTTGAGTTTTAGGTGGCAGGTAGACATCCAGGTGGAAACATCCTGGAGGCAGGAGGAGATACGAGCCTGAAGGGAAGAGGAGAAAACATAGAGGGAGATGTAGATTTGGATGTCATCTGCAAAGAGATGATACTTGAAGCCATGGGAGTGAATGAGTTCACCAAGGGAGAAGAGAAGAGGGCCGAGAACTGACCCTTGAGAAACCCCTACAGTTAGAGGATGGGAGAGGGAGGAGGAGCCTGTGAAGGAGACTGAGAATGATTGACCAGAGAGAAAAGAAGAAAACTAGGAGAGGACAGACTCCGTGAAGCCAAGGTGAGATAAAGTATGGAGAAGGGGATGGTCGACAGTGTCAAAGGCTTCTGCGTCACCTCAACTCTCTCCCTTTGCTCTTCTTCCCCTCTCCCTGCCCCATAAGGACATATTTGCATGAATCTATAATTCTATTTATCTATATTGATGCCTGTTTACTTGTTTTAATATCTGTCTCCCTAGCCTAGACTCTAAGCCTGCTGTGGGCAGGCATTTTCTCTTTATTGTGTGGAGTATGGAGGTGTCTGTTCAGGGTTTGTTAGCTGTGGGCTAGTGAGAGAGAAGCAAGGAGTAAGTTGCTTAACTTATTTGCCTTTGCACTTGGATTTAAACCCTTTATTTACCCCTTCCTCAGCCCCACAGCACTAAGCACATACATATCTGTAATTCACTGATTTATTCTGATGACTGTCTTCCCTTCTAGACTGTAAGTTCATTGTGGACAAGGAACATGTCCATCAACTATTTTATTATACTCTCCCAATCACTTGTTACAGTGTTCTGTTCACAGTACATGCTCAATAAATATGATTGATGAATTGATTAGTGCTTCAGTTTTCTCATGATCACAAAACAATTGATAAAGTAGTAACTGAATTTTATATCAACAAATTGTACTATATTGTACCGAGTAGTTAGGAAAGTAAAATATAACAGTTTAGATAGGTTCCCTGACCAAAAGAGTTTGTCCAGAGAGGGAGATTTATATTAAAATAAATTGCAGATGTGCATGTAAGTGCTGATAAGGGGTGAATATCAAGTGCTTAGAGGTAATAATTCTATTTGTAGAATCCAGAGTTGGTTTAAAATACAAATCCAGGTCAAGCATGATAACAGTTGATGATGAAAAGCAGCATGGACTAGTTAGAAGCAGCATGGCCTAGTAGATAGAGCATGGGCCTGGGAGTTAGATGGACCTTTGTTCTAATCATGGTTATGACACTTCTGTGGTCAAAAAGAAGATCTTGGGTGATCTTGGTCAAGTCTAACTTCCCTGGGCCTCAGTTCCCTCATCTGTAAAGTAAGGATTAAGACTGTGAGCCCTATGTGGGGCAGGGACTGTGTCCAACCCGAATATGCTGCATCCACCCCAGTGGTTAGAACAGTGGCTGGAACATTGTAAGCACTTAACAAATAATACAATTATTATTATCATTATTATTATTATTATCATTAGAATGATGAATGGATTTGATTAAAAATTCAATTCATACTGCTTAAGTAAGATGTTACAATTTAGAACCATCTTCTCTAGTGCTTGGGCAAGTAGTTGCTCAAACTGATGATTGGCTGATTCACACTTGAGAGAGAAATGAAAGGCAGACTCAAAAGCAAGCTACTTAGTATTAATTAATTCCCAAATATATGAAAATTGGAGAGGAGCATAATGTAAATCTTTGTAAATTCTGTTCTTTGCATGACTGCTCCCAGTCTCTGTTTCCTCGCTGCCATTTATCTCCAGAAATTCTTCAGCCTCTAAATTGCTACATAGTCTGCAGGACTACTAAGAAAGGCAGAGTGAAGACAGTTTCATCTACCTGGTACTTTGGATGGTGGGGATTCCAGGGTTGGAAATTCTGGCTACTTCATATTATAAAGTTTATAGAGGCCCAATAGGGAGATTCTATAAATGGAATCACCCTCAGGGTAAGGTTTACTAACATTTTGTAGAGCATAGATTGCCAAACCGTTGTGGAATCACAACTGGTACTAATACTACTTCTAAACATTCTTCTTTTCCCAAATCAGTGACTCTGAGTAGCACTGATGACAAGATCATTTTGCTACTACATAGCAGACAGGACTAATTCACAGGTTTCCAGGCCAATGAACAGAGGTTGCAGAAATGAATTGGATACGGATTCAAGAATAAATTAGGACAACCCAGCTTTGGAAACATGCTAAAAATGAAACTCATTCCAGACACCAGGAAAATTTCAGGAATAGTCCAAAGTTTTCTGCAAAATCATTACTATTGTCATCCTCTACTGACTGTGGGAATGCATAACGGGTCTATTAATCCTAGTGCACTTAGTTTCCCGCACTAAGGAGAAGAGGCCAAACCAGGACACGTGCTTCCTTAGGAGAATGTAAGGAAATATCAAGAAGAACTCTGGGAAGTCTATTCAAATCAGTGGGGAAAAAACCAGGACTCTAAAATATATTATAAGGTGGATAGGAAAGGTTGGAGAGAAGGTAAGCAGGAAAGGAAGGGAAAGGAATTAATATTTCTTCTCCAAATTTGTATTGTCCAAATTATTAACTTACACTTTTGCATTAATTCAGTACCCATGTACTCACAATCTCTTGTGGTAACATTATACTTATTGACTTATATCATTTAAACATTTCCTCTTATTTGTAAATGGTTTTGTGTCCTTTTCCATATTAGGTTGTAGACTCCATGAGAGTATACATGGGCATCAGAAAGCGCTCAATACATATGATTGAATGAATGAATGAATGAAAGAACATCTGTCTTCCCCTCTAGACCGTGTTCTTGCTGTGGACTGGAAATGTGTTTACCAACTCTTAGTACAATGCAATTTACACAGTAAGTGCTCAAAAAATATGATTGATTGATTGATTGATTGATTGATTGATTGGAGTCTAGGGCAAACCAGAAGGAGTCTTTAGCTTTGGAAATATATAAAGAAGGTAACATTCAGTAGACCACCAGTAAAATTTCAAGATGCTCTCTGGAATAAAATTTATCAGTCCTATTGACACATGACAAGTTTACAAATTACTATGACATTGATTATTTCTTATAAAACCTGTATACTTTAGAACCATAAATCAATATTTATTGCTTCTACCTCTTGGAATGGGAGTCCTGTATGGTGCAGACACTGTTACTAATCAATTTATATTACATCTATTACAGTAACCTACAATAAATTCTTGATAAATACCATTTACAGATGATGAAATCGATAATGAGTGACCAAATTTTTTTTAGCTTTGTAAGCATGGCCTAGTGGAAAGAGTACAGGCTTGGGAGGGTCAGAGGTTCTGAGTTCTAATCCCAAGATCTGCCACTTGTCTTCGGTATGACTTTGGGCAAATCACTTAACTACTCTGGGCCTCAGATTTCTCACCTGTAAAATGCGGATTAGGAATGGGGCTCACGCCCCATGTGGGACAGGAACTGCATCCAACCTAATCATCTTGTATCTACCCCAGCACTTAGTAGAATGTCTGGTACATAGTAAGTCTTAATGAATACCATTATTACCAATTTTTATCATTATTATTATTATAACATTATCTTTGGACAGTCTCTTTCATTACCTTAAAATGTGAATACAGCATTTTATATTATGAAGTAGGATCAACATAAAGTAGATCTGAGGTATGTCTTAAATATTTATAAGCTGATATTGTATTTCAAATAGTTCTTCTTTCCAAAACTGTGACGGTATTTGCCGACAAGCTTTCTTTGCACTGACAGTGGTATAGTTCAAAGAGGAACAGAACACCACTTAAAGATATCAGCAATTCTTCCTAAGCAATTGCTGGTGCCACTCAAAGGGAGTCAGGAGTTCAAAACTTAATGCTCTAATACAACCAAACATCCCAAAGTGAGTCCTTTCCAAAGATATTGCATCATCAGTAAAGTGAATCCATATATCCTTTACATTACAGTGAACAATTTCAAATCTCATCTCCCTACAGCACTCCAAGTGAAATGAAGCTGAATAGAACAAATCCTGATTTTTCACATTTACTGTTATTAAAGAAAGGAACAAAGTAGTGCCAAGGGGAATGAGAGAATAAAGCTATGGCTATTCAGTTGTGAAGAAAGTAAATTAATAAAACTAACCTCGTTTCTTTTGTACGTGCTCCTGGTAGATGCCCATGGGGAAAAAATATCTTCATGGAAGAGAAAAAAATAAGGAAAAAAACTGAGTATATAATATGATAAGTAGTATATTAGAAATATACATATTTCAGTCATATTAGTGATTTGCATATCAACGAGAACTAGTAGTTATCCTATTTGCCATCTGATGCACTTTCAACTACATTCCATTAGCATACTTCAGGACACTCATTTCTGAAGTATTTATTTACCAGGAAACTTGGCAAATAGATGCACCAGGTGACAAAGTAACAGTCTGCTGAGAAGTTTGGGAAGGCATTTGGAAAGCACTGTTAAATCTTTCATGCCTATAATGGATTATTGAGTTAATGGCTGCATACATGGTGTATATGTTATGTTATTGCACTTTACACTATCTCCTAGGAGTCAAAGGGATTTAATGTTCTTCCCAAAGTTTCTAACTTTCTACAACAGGGCAATCGCAGGCTCTTGGAGAATCAGAACCAATATTGATTACTCAGATGTGAGCCCATTATTGGGCAGGGATTGTCTCTATTTGTTGCTGAATTGTGCATTCCAAGCGCTTAGTACAGTGCTCTGCACATAGTAAGAGCTCAATACATACCATTGAATGAATGAGATGAACTGAAGATAAATGTCTGTGACTGGAAAATTTAAGTGCACTCTTGAAATTCTTAAAGACAGATTTTCAGTTTATTTCATCTGGAGAATTTTATACTTTGAAACTAATTTTAATATCAAGAATGCATTAGATGAAGTGTGCAGTGTGTATGTCTGGACAGATGATCATGAGAAGCAACTGGAAGTAGACAAGATAGAAAAGAGAGTATTCAGTTTTGGAGGAGGGGGGATGAGAGAAACAAGGAAACCTATCCACCATAAAGTCCATTATATTGACTTAATTTTGCCAAATTCACCTGCCATTACACAAAAATGTTGAAGACCTGAGTGGTAATCATGGCTCGACCTTGGCCCAGTCATTTACTTGTTCTGTGCTTCACTTTTCTCATCTGTAAAGTGGTTATTAAAAGCAGTTCTCTCTCCTTCTTTGACTATGAACCCCATGTGAGACAGGGATTGGGTCTGACCTGATGTCTTATATCTACTTCCTGTGTGTCACACAGTAAATGCTTAACACATATTATTACTATTATTGTTATTATTATCATTCATTATTATTGCTATGTTGGAGGGAAGTTGGCTAAGATCCTCAGTGGGAATGCTTAAGTGAGATTCTTGTCTTGTAATAATAATAATTATGGTACTTGTTAAGCACTTACTATTTGCCAAGCACTTTTCTAAGCACCAGGATAGATACAAGAAGATACACTGAGAAGCAGTGTGGCTTAGTGGAAAGAGCACAGGCTTGGGAGTCTGAGGTCGTGGGTTCTAATCCCGACTCCACCACTTGTCTGCTGTGTGACCTTGGGCAAGTCACTTAACATCTCTGTGCCTCAGTTACCTCATCTATAAAAATGGGGATTAAAAAATGTGAGCCCCACGTGGGACAATCTGATTACCCTGTATCTACCCCAGAGCTTAGAACAGTGCTCTGCATATAGTAAGAGCTTAACAAATATCATAATTACTATTATTATTATTACAAGGTACTCAAGTTAGACACAGTCCTTGTCTTAGAGTGGGTTCAAACTCTCTTAATCCCCATTTTAAAGATGAGGTAACTGAGCCATAGAAAAGTTAAGTGTCTTGTTCAACGGCACCCAGCAGATGGTGGAAGAGTAGGGAATTAGAACCAGGTCCTTCTGACTTCCAGGCCCATGCCCTGGGAGTCAGAAGGTAATGGGTTCTAATCTAATAATGTTGGTATTTGCTAAGTGCTTACTATGTGCAGAGCACTGTTCTAAACGCTGGGGTAGATGCAGGGTAATCAGTTGGTCCTCCATGAGGCTCACAGTCCTAATCCCCATTTTACAGATGAGGTAACTGAGGCACCAAAAAGTTAAGTGACTTGCCCACAGTCACACAGCTGCCAAGTGGCAGAGCCTGGATTCGAACCAATGACCGCTGACTCCCAAGCCCGGGCTATTTCCTGGGTGACCTTGGGCAAGTTCCTTCACCTCTCTGGGCCTCAGTTACCTCATTTATAAAATGGGATTGAGACTGTGAGCCCCACATGGGGCAGGGACTGTTTCCAACCTGATTTGCTTGCATTCACCCCAATGCTTAGTAGAGTGCTTAGCACATAGTAAGTGCTGAACAAATGTGATTATTATTATTATTATCATTTTTAACTCAAAAAATACACTTGGAATACACACAATTTCTTTCAGGCTTTTATTCCTACTTGAAACATTCTCTGTTGGATAGAAATACTAGTTCTCTTTAAGATATCAGTAGTGTTTAAATTGAATTAAGAAATTCTAGGTTTCTATGACCTTATCTTTCTAAACCTCTGTTTGCTATCTTGATAAAGAGGTCAGTCAGTCAATCATATTTATTGAGCACTTACTCTGTGCAGGACAATATAACAGTGAAATGACACAAAGAGCTTACAGTCTAGAAAGGGAGACAGACATTAATGTAAATGAATAAAATTACAGATAGGTACATAAGTATTGTGAGGCTGGGATGGGGGGATAAATAAGGGCAGCAAGTCAGGGTGACACAGAAGGGAGTGGGAGAGAGGAAATGGGGGCTTAATCAGGGAAGGCCTCTTGGAGGAGATGTACCTTCAATAAGACCTTGATGGTGGAGACACTAATTGTCTATTGGCTATGAAGAGAGAGGGTATTCCAGTCCAGAGACAGGGAGGACATGAGCGAGATGTCAGCAGTGAGATAGACAAGATTAAGGCAGTAAGTAGGTTGGCATTAAAGGAATGAAATGTGCTGACAGTTGTAGTAGGAGAATAGAGGTGAGGTAGGAGGGGGTGAGGTGACTGAGTGCTATAAAGTTGATAAAAAGGAGTTTCTGTTTGATGTGGAGGTGAATGGTTAATCACTGGAGGTTCTTGAGGAGTGGGGAAACATGGCCTGAATGTTTCTGTAGAAAAATGATCTGGGCAGCAGAGTGAAGTATGAACTGGAGTGGGGAGAAACAGGAGGCAGGGAGGAGAACAAGGATACTGATATATTAATCAAGGCAGGTTACTGAAGACTTGAAATGTGATGCCAAATAGCACTTCTAAGTTCCTACTTCTTAAATAATGACTCAGGATACTACAAAAATGTGAAGTAATGTGGCCTACTGGGCCTAGCAGTCAAAATGACATGGGTTCTAATCCCTATTACACAACTTGTCTGCTGTGTGACTTTGGGCTAATCACTCAAATTCTCTGTGCCTCAGTTACATCATCTCTAATATGGGAATTAAGACTTCTGAGCCCTATGTAGGACAGGGAATATAATAATAATATGATGGCATTTATTAAGTGCTTACTATGTGCCAAGCACTGTTCTAAGCTCTGGGGTAATAATGGTGGTATTTGTTAAGTGCTTACAATATGCAAAGCACTGTTCTAAGTGGTGGGGGGACACAAGCTGAATCAGGATGTCTCACGTAGGGCTCACAGTTATAATCCCCATTTTACAGATGAGGTAATTGAGGCACATAGAAGTTAAATGACTTGCCCAAAGTCACACAGCTGGCAAGCAGAGGAGCCGGGATTAGAACCCATGACCTCTGACTCCCAAGCCTGGGCTCTTTCCATTGAGCCATGCTGCTTTTCAAAATAATGGCATTTGTTAAGTGCTTACTATGTGCAAGGCACTTTTCTAAGCGCTGTGGAGGATACAAGGTGATCAGGTTGTCCCACGTGGGGCCCTCAGTCTTAATGCCCATTTTACAGATGAGGTAACTGAGGCACAGAGAAGTGAAGTGATTTGCCCAAAGTCACACAGCTGCCAAGTGGCAGAGCAGGGATTTGAACCCCTGACCTCTGACTCCCCAGCCCAGCTTTTTCCATTGAGCCAAGCTGCTTCTCATACAAGGTAATCAGGATGTCCGATGTAGGATTTACAATCTTAATCCCCATTTTACAGATGGGGTAACTGAGACACAGAGAGGTTAAGTGACTAGTCCAAAGTCACACAGCTAAGTGGCAGAGTAGGATTAGAACCCATGACCTCAGACTCTCAAGCCCATGCTCTTTCCACTAAGCCATGCTGTTTCTCAAATATGCCAACATGATTAGCTTGTATCTACTCCAATGCTTAGTACAGTGTGTGACACATAGTAAGCACTTAACAAATACCATAAAAACTATATTTTATGTATTTAAAGGGATAAAGTTGATTTAAATAATAGATTTTTAAAATGGTATGTATTATCCATTTTAAAACAAAGGAATTGATTCAATTTTATTTAAAATTAGCACATTACCAGTGCTTTGACATGAAAAAGATACGTAAAGTCTTAAAAGGGAAGGGAAGAAGTGTAGAAGAAAGTCAAGAAAGTGATAAGGGTGAGGGGAAGAGAATGGAAATGTGGAAAGTGTAAATAAGGAGTAGGGAGAATAGAGGATTATAAGAGGACAGTTATTTAAATGTTTATAGTTAATATAATTGTATCTTCAGGATAATCTTCATAGTCAGTCAATCAATCATATTTATTGGACATTTACTGTGTGCTCAGAATTGAATTTGTTTTCATTTAAGAATTTTTTAAAATACTGTCGACTTCTCAGATCTTGTCTGTCCGTGGTTATCATCTGAGTTAGAAGCTCTGGCTGCTGGAGCATGGCAAGTAATATTTTTTCCATGGGAAGCACTGGGAGGGTGGAAGGTAGGCTAGTTCCCACTAACTAATACCTAGGGGGAGATGCCTGAGCTGCCACCACAGAGTGGTGAAAACCATAGGAACACAGAATCTTAAGGGACAGTATGTAGGATTCTTCAAAACTCGTGATATAGGAATAGGACAAGTGGAGGTCCTTAAGACCCAGTGGAGACTAAGAAGGATCTAGGTGCCTCTTATGTGTCTCCAGGGGCTCTTTTAGCTGGCATTTAGGGCTGAAATCCCAGGTAACATTACAAGCATGGTTCAGTGCAGCGGTATAGTGGATAGAGCATGGGGCCTGAAAGTCAGAAAGTCATGATTCCGGTTCTAATCGCTGATCCACCACTTGTCTGCAATGTGACCTTGGGCAAGTCACTTAACTTCTCTGTGTCTCAGTTACTCATCTGTAAAATGGGATTGACCCTGTGAGCCTCATGCGGGACAAGGGACTATGTCCAACCCTATTTGTTTGTATCTATTCCAATATTTAGTAGAGTGCCTGGCACATAGTAAGTGCTTAAGAATACCATTATTATTATCATTATTAGTGGATAGAGCACTGGCCTAGGAGTCAGAAGGCCCTGGTTCTAGTTCCCGCTCTGCCGTGTATCTGATGTGTGACCTTGGACAAGTCACTTAACTTCTCTGGGCATTAGTTACCTCATCTGTAAAATGGGGATTAAGACTGTGAGCATGATGTAGGACAGGGACTGATTAACTTGAATCTACTCTAGTGTTAGAACACTGCTTGGTATATAGTAAGCATTTAATAAGTACCATTATCATTATTATTATTGTTTATGTATATTGATGAATGTATATTTAATCATATTTATTGAGCACTTACTTTGTGCAGAGCACTATACCTGAGCACTTACTGTGTGCAGAGCACTATACCAAGCGCTTGGTAATGATGTTATTTGTTAAACACTTACTATGTGCCAAGCACTCATCTAAGTGCTGGGGTAGATACAAGGTTATCAGATTTTCCCACATGGTACTCACAGTCTTAATCCCTATTTTACAGAGGAGAAAAGTGATTCAGAGAGAAGTGAGTGACTTGCCTAAAGTCATGCAGCTGACAAGTGGCAGAGCTAGGATTTGAACACGTGACTTTTGACTCCCAAGCCCGGGATCTTTTCACTAAGCCATGCTGCTTCAGACTGTTTGTGTGTATATATATATATATCTCACATTATTATTAGCAAAATGCTGTAGGGCAAGAAGAGAGGTTGGATAAGGGAGTAAATTGTCTGAAAGAGCCAATACATGCAATAGATATGCATCAAAAATGATGGATAAATATTTTTTACAGATGTATAAGAAGACAGAATTAAAGCAGGTAAGGATTAATTTGAGGTGGACATAGTATACCTGGTGTAATATTTTCTGCCATCTGTGTTTCAAAGCTCATTGGTAAGAGTGGAGAAAGGACGCTGCAGAGATGATCTCAGTGTTCTGAGTGGGTGGTACCAGATAGGCAAAGGGTCAGGGAAATGGGAGACATGAATAAAATTGAGAAGGCGGTGTTGAGGACATGGATCTATGTGTGTCACCGTAAGCTAAGATAAGGAGGTCTCAGTGAAGTATAGGACAGATTTGCAGGGATGGGAAGTGTGGGAGAGAAACCATGTCAGGAGGTGGTGTACAGTGAGTAAAGCAGATGAGATTGATTATGTGGCCAAGTTGGTGAAGGGGTGACTTGGAGTGGAATTGATGAGTGAAAGGAAGTGGGCAGCAGAAAGGAGGTCAGGAGCATTCACATCTGTTGTTGAGCAGGAATTGTCTATCTGTTGCTGAATTGTACATTCCAAGCACTTAGTACAGTGCTCTGCACACAGTAAGTGCTCAATAAATACCTCTGAATGAATGAATGAATTCACATGGTTGTTGAAGCCCCACAGAATCAATATAGGCAAGGAGACAGAGAGATGGAAACTGAGAAGGATATGAACCCAGACAGCTTCCTTCAATTTAGGGCAAATAAGTGGTCTCTGAGCTAAGTGTCTAGCCAATATTGGCTCTGTTTCCTACTTTTGACAATAGTGACAACACATAGTTTGAGCAGGAGCTATGCATTGCCCTGGTTTACAAAAATAAATATAAAATTTGGTAGGATGGGTTGAGGCTAAAAAACAGTGATAAAATGGTCACATTTAAGGTGCACAGGGGTGAAGAAATCATTAGAAATAGTGGAAGGGAAGAGATGAGGGAAGTGGGGAAGAGGGAATTACTCTACCTGCCTTCAAAACCTTATTGAAGCCACATCGCCTCCAAAATTCCTTCCCTAAGCCCCTCTTTCCTCTTCTCCCAGTCCCTTCTGCATCACCCTGACTTGCTCCCTTTATTCATCCCTTCTCCCAACCCCACAGCTCTTATGTACATATCTCTAATTTATTCATATATATTAATGTCTGTCTCCTCTAGACTGTATGCTCACTGATCAAGCAATGGGTTTGTTATATTGTTGTCCTGCACTCTGCTAAGTGCTTACTACAGTGCTCTGCACATAGTAAGCACTCAATAAATACGATTGACTGGCTGACTAGAATGTAAAGCAAAGCAAATTGCATGGAACACTATCAAAAAATATACCCCATGAAATGACTATTCAAGATATATCTATATCTTTGAGGACTATGTAAGGAAGTATCCTGGAGTTAGCTGGTACAAGCTTGGTTTCAAGCATCTTCATCTTGAATGGAAGTGAAAACCTACTATTAGAGTGACTCTGCTCATAGAGGTTGGTGGAAAGCCCCATTCTTGGCCACTGGGTGATTTTGGGTTGTTACAACTTTGGAGATGAGAATAATAATCACATTGTCCATAAAAATTGAAGCAAAGAGAAGAAATCAGGAGACCTTTATACTCACAGTGCTAAGTACTTAGTAAGGTCCTCTATTCACAGTGACCTCTCAATAAATACCCTTGATTGGTTAACTGTCCAAGCAGCTGGAAGAGGAGTCAGACTAAGAGAAAGTTCACTAGGACTGACCTTAAGAAATCCAGCTCAGGCTCAATTAGAAGAGACTCAACTGTGCCAATTCCTGGGCTGGGAGATTGAGTCGGCCTGAGAATAAAAATGATGATATTTAATGAGTGGGTCAGAGAAAGAGAAACCTCGAAGGAATAACTAGGGGTGCTGGCTATGCCCAGCTAGGCACAGGTGTGAAAGCCTCGTAACTTGAAAAATGCTTAGGCTTCTTCAGTAAATGGTTCAATATCCCAGAGAGGAGATTAATGCTAGTGGGAATCTCTGAACCTCTGAATTTCTGCCCAGTCTCTGAGCACATATCATTTAGTGGGGAAGTGTAACTGATATTTCTACCTGAAAAAAAATTAAAAAAATATTGCCTTGCCCTGTGCAGACACATTAATGTGACACAGGTTCATAATAATAATAATAATAATAATAATAATAATGTTGGTATTTGTTAAGCGCTTACTATGTGCCGAGCACTGTTCTAAGTGCTGGGGTAGACATAGGGGAATCAGATTGTCCCATGTGGGGCTCACAGTCTTAATCCCCATTTTACAGATGAGGGAACTGAGGCGCAGAGAAGTTAAGTGACTTGCCCACAGTCACACAGCCGACAAGTGGCAGAGCTGGGATTCGAACTCATGATCCCTGACTCCAAAGCCCATGCTCTTTCCACTGATAGATATGGTTAGATTAGGTTCACAAAGTGCTTAGTATAGTGCTCTGCACACAGTAAGAGCATAATAAATACAATGGAATGAATTAGATATTAATAATGTTGGTATTTGTTAAGCGCTTACTATGTGCAGAGCACTGTTCTAAGCGCTGGGGTAGATACAGGGCAATCAGGTTGTCCCACGTGAGGCTCACAGTTAATCCCCATTTGACAGATCAGGTAACTGAGGCACAGAGAAGTGAAGTGACTTGCCCACAGTCACACAGCTGACAAGTGGCAGAGCTGGGAGTCGAACCCATGACCTCTGACTCCTAAGTCCGGTCTCTTTCCACTGAGCCATACGTTCAATACTGTTCATAGAATCTATTTTTTCTATGAGTAATAATTATTCTGAAGCTTTTGCTTGAGTGTTTTTTTTTCTTTTTACTCAATCTTATAAGGTCATGTTTCTGGTACTCTGCTTTCTGAGCTGAAAACAAATGAAAATTATTCCTTGAAACACTGTAGCAACAGAGGGACTACAGAGTGAAAGCAAAGCAAATCAAGAAATGCAGTATTAGAATCTGTCACTCTAATATAGTAATAGAAACTATTTGCCTAGAAAGTTTGTTTCCATCCTCTCCCAACTAATTATTACATGGTTCTTGGTTTCTGACCCATTATAGGGATACCTACTATCTTATGCTAATATTTTTCATTAAGCTAGCAGAATACTTTTGGAATAAAAAGGTTTGACTATGAAAAGGAAAGATTGGATAAAATGCAGCAAGACCAATGTTTACTGTTATGTAGTCTAAGGAGAAATAATTGGGGTACTATTGGGAGATAATTCAAAATACAAATTGAAAAAGTACTGCAAGAGTAGCTCATATGGCTAACCAATGTAGCATAAAAATTGTTCCAACTATATTACACAAAGGAAAGGGGAAAGCTACTTGTGCTGTAGTATACTGGATTAAAATACCACCTCCTTATGAAATTACCATGAAATTGAGTTGAAGCACATGCAGAACTAAACAGATTGCTTGGAAGTCATTCAACAACAAATTGTGTTCATTTTTAAAGCTCTCTGAAATCTAAGCTGATTTCAGAGGAACCACTTTCAATTATTTGCTGTGTTGTTTAAGCAAACCATTTTAGAGTAGTGTAGAACAAAAATATATAATGGATACTTATTAACTCACACTGCACAGTGTTTGGTCATTTTTTCTGTTAAAGTTTATAAGAAAGTAAACCTACTCAAACATAAACAGTTTATGAATTTTAGATGAACTCTCTCTAAAATCTACATTTTCTAACTATTACTTTACAGAGAAGCAGCGTGGCTCAGTGGAAAGAGCCCGGGTTTGGGAGTCAGAGGCCACGGGTTTGAATCCCGGCTCTGCCACTTGTCAGCTGTGTGATTGTGGGCAAGTCACTTTACTTCTTGGTGCCTCAGTGACCTCATCTGTAAAATGGGGATTAAGACTGTGAGCCTCACGTGGGACAATCTGATTACCCTGTATCTACCCCAGCACTTAGAACAGTGCTCTGCACAGAGTAAGCTCTTAACAAATACCAACATTATTATTACTTTTTAGCATATTTGAAATTAGGTAATCTGAAAGCCCTAGTAAAAATTATACTGTCATATTTCATGCAAATACAAAATTTATTACAGTGTAGAAAATGTAGCATCATACTTGAAAATAAAATGCCCTCATGAAGACACATAATTTGAACATTTTGTTATATTGTTAGTTATGGTATTTATTGTGAGGTGCTAAATACTGGGGTAGATACTAAGTAATCAGATTAAACAAAGTCCCTGTGCCACATGGGGTTGATAAATAAAGAGGAAGAGCAGGAATCTTATCCCCATTTTGCACATGAGGAAATTGAATCACCAAGACATTAAGTGACTTCCAAGATGATATCTCAGTCCCATAGGATTGCTGGGATTAGAAGTCATGTTTTATGTCTCCCAATCCTATGCTTCATCATTAAGCTTTGCTTTCTCCACTCTGAAGGGCCACATGCAGGGAGTATGATTAACTGCAACTATACATGAATCCAAATAATAAATTTCAGTTGGCAAGGAGACTTTGACTGGAATAGAGTTTAAAATGAGGAAAGTAGGGTTATGGTAATGAAATTAAAATTGTGCAAATATATAAAAGGGAACAAAGGAGATAATACAAAAATATAGAAATGGAAGAATTAAAACATGAATACTTTGAAGAAATTTGTAATTAAAATAAGTAAAATATCTCAAGACATGCTAAATATAGAAAGCCATGAAGTAGTGTTATGGAACAAAAATAGTTAAAAGAAAATATATTGAAAATAGAATTATAAGAATTTAACATTTGAAATTGTCATGAAAGTAAAAACTGAATAAATATGTCATTAATCAAATAATTACAGTTGAAATGACGCCTCAGGAAAAAATAATTTGGAAAACAAGAAAATGAATTTTAAAACAGTAAATTATATATTTAACAGAAGGCATTAATACTAATATAAGAAAAATGGACTGAAGTACAGATCCATGAATATAAGAAAGATTGAAAAATACCTGTCATCAATCCTTACTAAAAAGACCAGAGAAAAAGACACCAACCAGCATTTGAAGACCAGACAGAAAGGTTAGGAAGAAAATGAGCAGTGAAGAAGCAGCGTGCCTTAGTGGAAAGATCACAGACTTGGGAGTCAGAGGTCATGGGTTCTAGTCCTGGTTCTGCCACTTAGCTGTGTCACTTTGGGCAAGTCACTTAACTTCTCTGTGCCTCAGTTATCTCATCTGTAAAATCGGGATTAAAACTGTGAGCCCTATGGGGGACAACCTGATTACCCTCTATCTACACAGTGCTTAGAACAGTGCTTGTCACAAAGTAAGTGCTTAACAAATATGATGATTATTATTATAATTAGGAGAACAAGATCCATGAATAGGAAGACGTGGAGGAAGTATTTATGTCTGTCTCTCTCACTCTAGACTGTGATCTCATTGTGGGCAGGAAATGCCACTGTTTATTGTTGTATTGTACTTTCCCAAGCGCTTGTATGGTTCTCTGTATATAGTAAATGCCAATGAATATGGTTGAATGAATGAAAGAATGAATGGACTTGGACTATTTCAAGGACACAAATCACTCAGAAAAGAGAATAAGAAGATTATTCAAATACCAAATTGATTTTATACCTTTTGGCCACCAATATCATAGCCACCAAATTCATGGATATGAATTTCAGTTCTCACGAACATCATAGTACAGCAGGGAAATTCAAATATGTGACAGCCACATTTCCATTTTTGGAGCAGAATGCTGGACAGACCACTGTCTCATAGGTTCCTTAGGCCTATTTATTGCCTTAAAAAAACCCCTCCTTTGACCGTATGACTCCTTCTAGTTATTTCTCCTCTACTTCCTACCATAGTTTTCATTTGCTTAATGCTTCATTGCTTCCTTTCCTCCAATTCTCTCTCCCGGATCCTCTTCAATCTGGCTTCTACTCACTCCACTTCTCTAAAACCATCCTCAAATGATCAATGACTTATTTCTTCCAAATTCAACAGCTTCTACTCATCCTATACCTCCTCGATCTCTCAGAAACCTAAAACACTCTGGATCATGACCTTCTCCTGGAAATATTATCTAACCTAATATCTAACACTGTCCTCTCCTGGCTCTCCTCCTATCTCTCGATCCCTTCTTCTTAAGCTGTTTCTCAAGCTCTTCCTCTGCTTACTTCTTATTCTCCTTCTAGTCTTCATCTATACCTATTCCTTTGGAGAACTCATTCATTCCCATGGCTTCAACTACCATTCCTAAGGGGACGATTTACAAATATACTTCTGCAAACTGATCTCTCTCCTTCTCTGCAGTTCCACATTTCCTTCTGTTTTACTGTTTTTGCATTAGTGGCTTAATGGAAAGACCACAGGTTTGGGAGTCAGAAGGTTGTGGGTTCTAATTCAAGTTCTGCCACTTGTCTGCTGTGTGACCTTGGGCAAGGCACTTGACTTATCTGTGCCTCAGTTACCTCATCTGTAAAAATGGGGATTAAAAAAAAATGTGAGACCCAAGTGGGACTATATGATTACCCTGAATCTACCCCAGGGCTTAGAACAGTGCTCAGCATGTAGTAAGCACTTAACAAATACCATAAATATTATTATTATTAAGACATTACTACTTGAATGCCCTGCTGAGAGCTCAAACCTATGTCCAAAATTGAATTCTTAACCTTCCCACACAAACTCTGTCTTATGCTGGTATTGGCCATTACTGTAAATAGTATCATCCATCATTCACCCTGTCTCACAAGCCGATAACTTAGGCATTCTCCCCATCTCATCATTCTCATTCAACCTACATATTCAATCTATTACCATATTCTGTAGTTCTACCTTCACAATGATATTGCTAAAATTCTCCTCTCCATCTATACTGCTACTACACTGATCCAACCAGTTATTATATCCTGCCTTGACTGCTGCTTTTGCCTCTTCATTGACTTCCCTGCCTCCTGTATCACCCCACTCTAGTTCTGACTTTATTCTGCTGCCTGGATGATTTTTCTTAAAATAAAAATTGTTCTCTATACTCCTTAAGAACTTTCAGTGGTTGCTCATCCACCTCCGCATCAAACAGAAACTCCTTGCCATGTCCTTTAAATACTCAACTAGCTCACCCTCTCCAGTCTTACCTCATTGATTTCCTCTTGTAATCCAGAGTGCATACTTCATTTCTCTAATAACAACATGCCCAGTATACCTCTATCTCACCCACCAACCCCTTGCCTGCATCCTCTTGCTGACTCAGAACTCCTTTTCCTTTCTTGCATGACAAACCATTAGTCTCCCCAGATTCAAAATTTAATTAAAATCATATCTCCTCCAAGGTGACTTCCCCACTAAACCTTCACTGTCTCTACTTCCTTTCTCATCTGCATTATCTATGCACTTCAAACATTTCATATCCACCTCATTCCCAGACCCACATCACTTTTGTATATGACTAATTCATTTTCATGTCTGTCTACCCATCTAGGCTGTAAGTTCCTTGTGGCCAAGGAACATTATTTGTACTGTACTTTCTGAAAGCACTTCATACAGTGTTCTCCACACAGTAAAGCACTCAATAAATACCTTTGAATAATTGATGGATCAAAAGCTAGCCTCTAAACCATCAAAACAACTGAATTATAAGTTCCTGGAAAATTAGCACATCAGCAAGATTCTCTGCAGAAACATTACTGCAGACCTGATGAATAACAAAAATCAAACCACAATCATGAATACAGACAATGAGGGTTTCTCCATGATGCTGTATTCTAGGCAGATGCTTGCCATAATGAAGAGAAAGTGCCAAACTGGTTCAATGCAAATGACTTGGAAATAGCTTCAAAACGTCTACTGCATCAGCAGCATCTCGCTGAAGTTAAGAACTAAAAACTTAAGTGAAGCTTTCATAAAAATGTGTTGTGATTTGCAAACCAAATGAAAGGACATAAGGGACCATGGTAGGATGCCAAAATAGAAGAGATTCAGCACTATGCAGATTGCCATGTAATCACAAATTTCTATTCTTCACAAAAGACATTATGTGTCCCTGTATTTGCCATTATAGGACCTCTGAAGAATGAAGATGGCTGCAATCTCTTCACAGATAAGGAGGGAATCCTAAAGAGATGGTAAGAACATTTCAATATCTTCCTCGACATCCACTCTAATTTTAAAGATGAGAGTCAGCAAAACCTACTAAATCTCCCCAATATGTGAAGACATAACACACAATTATATTAATAATCATTATAATCATTATTATAATAGCATCTGTTAAGTGCCTATTGTGTGCCCTGTACCATGCACTGGAGTAGGTACAAGTTAATCAGATTTCTGTTCCACCTGCAACTTGGAGTCAAGTGGGAGAGAGAAGATATTTAAACTCCATTGTACAGATGAGGAAACTGAGACATAGAAAAATTAAGTGACTTGCCCAAGGTCAATAAGAGAGTATAACAAAGCTGGGATTAGAACCCAGATCCTCTGTCAGCATTCTGCTTCTCCAGTTGGCATTGTATAATGAATACACAATACACAATTGCCTAAGGTATGTTTAACTGGATTATGACCATCCCAGGGTGTCAATACTTGACTAATTTAACAATGTGCTCATGAGATACATCGTCTAATTTAGTTTCAGATTGGATCTGATTGATTGGAAGATATGCCATTTTTCTGACAGTGAAATCATAGTGGAACACAGAGATGAGATGTCGAAATATTTCTGGAAAATCAAAAGCAATATTCTTCTCCACCCCCAGCTCATTGCCTTGCCATACTAAGAACTCTGTCCTCACAATGCTGCATCCAAGCTGCTCATAGAAGAGTGGAAAAACCAGGCAACTCTGTCCCAGCTCCTCAGAAAGGATCATACCATCCCGGACACTCCCTTCCATCACCCCAGGATGGTAGAAACTGGGCTCTCCATTCATTCATTCATTCATTCATTCATTCATTCATTCAATAGTATTTATTGAACATTTACTGTGTGCAAAGCACTGTACTAAGCACTTGAAAAGTACAATTTGGCAACAGAGACAATCCTTACCCAACAATAGGCTCACAGTCTAGAAGGAGGAGACAGACAATAAAACAAGTAGACAGGCATCAATACCAATTAAAATAGATAAATAGCATTATAGAAACATACACATCATTAATAAAATAAAGTGATAAATATGTACAAAGTGCTGTGGGGAGAGAAAGGGGGTAAAGCAAAAGGAGGGAGTATGGGCAATGGGGAGGCGAGGAGGAGCAGAGGAAATGGGGGCTCAGTCTCGGAAGGCTTCCTGGACGATGTGAGCTAGGACAGTGATTAGCAAGGTTTAAACCACTTAATGTATTAGGCGACAAGTGGCTATGACATTTTATCGGCTTATTTTGGGAGGCACTCTCTGTGGGCCAGGAATGTGTTTACCAACTCTGTTTTATACCATCCTAAATGCTTAGTACAGAGTTCTGCACAAAGTGAATACCATTGATAGATTTTTTTCCAGATAAATGATGGCAATGGTTCATGGAGCTGTATCAACTATTAGAGAATTCACCACTGTAGTCAGAGTCATGAAAAATAGAAATGTACCCCTTTATTCAATGGTGGATATCTACATATATGGAAAGAACTTGCACAAATCCCTCTTCAGAATGTAGACTTCAGAGAAAATGTCACAGTATCTCATGCCACCTTGATCTTTAAGAATAAAGGTGAAAGCTCAGATTGAGGCAACTATCAAGGACTCTCTTTATTCTCCAATGCTGGCAAAAACCTACCCATAGTACACCTGGTTCATCTACTAAAAGATATTGTCAACTGAATGTTGCTATAATCATTATATGAATTAAGTTCATAATGTGGCATTGAAGACATGATCTTTGCTGCATAGCAGTTACAGAAGTATAGAGAACAGATTCCAGGAAAGCTATAGAGTGTTCATAGACCTTACCAAAGCATTTGATACCAAACCAGGGAAAATATATAGCTGTTATAAAAATTTCAAGTTAATTAAGATTCCAAGATCATTTCATATTGACGTGACTGCCTGAGTCTGCCTTGTCAGATCCATTCCCCATTGTCACTGAAGCAATAATGATTAATATTGGGCCAAATCCTGTTCAACTTTTTCTAAGCAGCTATTCTGGGTGATGTAACCAGAGATCTGAATTTAGGTGTTAGAACATTTGGCCAAGCATTTGGGAAACCCTTCCAACTCAATAATTAGTGATAGAATATGACTGGGCTTTTGAGGCCCATACCGAAGAAGACCGGCAAAGGATTCTAAACCATTTACCAGGATAAACTAGGATTTATGGCAAAAGGTAATATTAAAAAATCCCGAGGTGAAATAGTTCTAGAAGGTAGTCTCCAGGTACTGAAATTAAGTCTCACCTCAACCTGTGTTGCATTAAACAACAGTACAATATCCAAACAGCTTTTGTATGGAGAGCTGAAATTGAAAAACAGAAAGCAAAGAGGGAAGGAGAAACACTCTAAGGACACAATAAAACAAGTCACAGACAATCCTATATCCCACCTGTCAACTGGGAGTCACTTCCTGATAACAGACCAGAATGGCGTACTATTATCAGGAAAACAATGACTATTTATGAGACTAATATTCATAAGGAATGAAAGATAAGGCTGCAGAAAGAGAAGCACAACAAGGGACAGAAATTTTGTGTGAACACTGAGATAGGGATTTGGAGCTTTCATTGGCCTTTACAACCACATATGCACTCGTAAGCGAATTTCCGTGTCAGTGATGTCTCAAATACAAAGGACAATTACATATTTAGGCCTTAGATAGAGATACATAAGCCAGTGGCCACATTCTAAAATGAAAATACATTTTCAAAGTATAATTTGATTAAAGTATAAGGAGCTTAATATCTGAAAGTGGGGCAAGCTTTCTTATTCACCCCACACATCCAATCCATCACAAACGCCTGTGGGTCTCACCTTTACAGTATTGCCAAGATCCGCCCTTTCCTCTCCATCCAAATGGCTACAGTACTGGTACAGGCTCTCATAATATCCTGACTGGATTATTGTGTCAGCCTTCTCTCTTATCACCCTTCCTCCCATCTCTCCCCCCTCCAGTCTATTCTTCATTCCACTGCCTGGATCATCTTCCTACAGAAATGCTCTGGGCATGTCACTCCCCTCCTTAAAAACCTCAGGTGGTTCCCTATCAACCTCCGCACAAAACAAAAACTCCTCACTCTTGGCTTCAGAGCTTTCCATCACCTTGTCCCCTGCTACCTCACCTCCCTTCTCTCTTTCTACTCCACTTCTCTGCCGCTCACCTCCTCACTGTCCCCAGTTCACACCTATCCCGCCGTCGACCTCTGGCCCATATCCTACCACTGTCCTGGAATGCCCTTCCTCCTCACCTCTGCCAAACTAACTCTCTTCCCCTCTTCAAAATCCTACTGAGAGCTCACTTCCCCCAGGAGGCTTTCCCAGATTGAGCACCCCCTTTTCCTCTGCTCCCCCTCCTCTCCCCACCCCATCCTCTGCTTCTGCCCCTCCCCTCAGCACTGTGCTCATTTGTATATATTATGTATTACCCTATTTATTTTGTTAATGAGGTGTACATTCCCTTGATTCCATTTATCATGATAATGTCTTGTTTTTGTTTCTTTCTATTTTGCTCTGCCATCTGTCCCTCCCGATTAGACTGTGAGCCCGTCATTGGGCAGGGATTGTCTCTATCTTTGGCCAAATTGTACATTCCAAGTGCGTAGTACAGTGCTCTGCACATAGTGAGCACTCAATAAATACTATTGAATGAATGAATGAATGAGTCAGAGTAGTTTGGTGGGACACAACCTCAAAGTCCATATATCAACCAACATATGTGAATATGAACGTATGAGCAAAAGATTGCCATTTTCTGCTTCCTTTACCTTAAGTTATTCTAATTAGCATCTGCCATGCCCATGATATACATACTTGTCAGTCAGGAAGATAGTTCAATGTGGGTAACACCCTGCTCAGTGTTGAGTGAGGTAATGAGGTTGAGTGCTGTTGGGGGGAATCCAGGCACTAGAATCATCTCAGCCATCTCAGAGCCACTCCCGTCTCTCCTTCTACAGCCCAGCCTCCACACTCTGCTCTTCTGGCACTAACCTTCTCACCATGCTTCGATCCCTCCTGTCCCGCCGTCAAACCCTGGCCCACGTCCTACCCCAGAATACCCTCCTTCCTCAAATCCACCAAAAGATCACTCTTCCCCCCCTTCAAGACCCTACTGAAGGCTCACCTCCTCCAAGAGGCCTTCCCAGATTAAGCCCCTCTTTTCCTCTTCCTCAGCTCCCCCTCCCATCAGCACCACCTCAACTCACTCCCCTTGCTCTTCCCCACCACCCTACAACACTTATGTATTTTACACTGCAATCAATCTGATCACTAGAGTTAAACTTACATTTAATGATAACTTAAAGATCTTGTTATCAGAAACAGGAATAGTGAATATGGATGGCATATTTATGGCACAGAAAATTCTAAGATGACTAACTCAAATTTAACTTTTAAACTTTTTAGCGTTCTTTTTCCCTGTCTCAAAAACCTTATTATCAATAATTTATGCCAAATGGACTTGCTAGTTTGTGTATTCTTCACCTGAAAACATCATCCCTTTATCATGAGTCATTTTTGCCAATATCTTGTTATTCACATTTTTCAAGGTTTTCTTCATCTTTCTTTTAGATGACATAGATTTTATAAAAGTTCTTCTTTATTCATTTTTCACATCTTCCATAGATCAATTCACTTTCTTCCTCATTCATTATCCAATACATTTTCCTTCAGAATCTGCTTTTCCTGTGATATATTTATTAAATTCATTTCAATTCCTTTTATCTCATTGCTACTATTCACCATTTTGCAAACAATTTGAAAATTCTTCTTATTTATATTTATCACAGAAGAATCAATGAGCTTGCTGTTGATAATATGAATCTATATCTCCTTTTGATAGAAATCTAATTGTTAACTAAATTCAAGGACAGAACACTTATTTTGTTAATTCGAAGTGTACAAAAGTGTTACCAACTTTGTCTCAGGTCATGCCTTTAGCATCTAGTTCCTTTTAAAAAGTGATTTTTAAACTAAACAATGTGCAGAATAAGTCATTCAAAGTTATAAATATAGTTATACTCAATAACATTTTTATAAGTTCTTTTCACATTACAACTACACTGCAAGCACTTTTTTTAAATTTTGAACAGCAGCCTCTGAGTTCTCATTTTCTTGTTGATTTTCTTGAGAATGAGTAATACATGAAGGATTTAATAGAGTTAAAATCCAATTTTGCAAATATTTAATAGTGTAAAAAATAGCTTGAAGAATAAGTTGCTTCATTATATTACCTTGCTTTTGGAATTAGAATATAACTTTTGCATAAGATGTGATCTTGCTTCATTCAACTATGGAAACGAAGTATATAAAATGAACCTTTTCGAAAACTGTTTGGATGGGAGTTTTGTCATGGTTACTTGTTGGAGAGATTAGTTGTGTAAATACGTAAGCCTCACTGGGATATTTGAGTGGGGACAACATGCACTTTTTAAAAGAATCAGAAGTTTTTTCTTACTTCTTTACCTGAACACATGTATTGGGGCTAAAACACGAAACATACCACAAGCATAAGTACTTTTTCTTGTCCTTGTATTTTTATGAAGATTTTATGTCTCTACCTATTGTTTCTCCTTTCCAACATTCCCTGCCTACTTAGTTGAGAAGCCTTAACTAGATGGTCATATAACATGTAACATTTCCAAATCTCATCCTTGTACACTTTCACAGCACTTAATACAGTATTTTACATACAGTAGACACCTATTAAATATTTTACTCATCCTACCCTTCTACTTCTACTACTATGCAATATTACTACTATGTGTGGGGAACAAGACTGATTAGCAGAGGTATCACGGAGAGGGTGCATGTGCAATGAAAATAATTTGAATTAATATCCTTGGTTTAAATTGACCTTATTGTCCTTATATTTTACAATATGCATTCATAATGAACTCTTTTTTATCCATATATATTAGCTACCCAACTTCTTTTTTGGGCTTGTGAAAATTCAATGCATATTTAAGAATAACAAAGCTATATTGATGCTATTTCTCAGTTGTTTACTACATGTGAAGTGCTGTGTTCGCTAAAAGGTTTTCAGTTGAGATACAATGCTTGTACCATGCAGGACTCCCAGAGACAGGCAGAAGGCATTTCTTTTATAACTCTTTTACAGATGATGAAACTGGGCCCAGAGGCAGAGAGAAGGTAAGTGATTTCCTTGAGCCATATAACAGACATAAGGCTGAGCTCGGAGAGCTGCTTCTCCTCTGCCTCCCATCCTCTAGCTGTGAATGTCCCTCAAGGTTCAGTTCTGGACCTACACCTACTCCCTTGGAAAATTCATTCACTCACAGGGCTTCAACTACCACCTCTATGCTAATGACACCCAAATCTTTACCTCCAGCCCTGATCTCTCTTCCTCTCTGCAGGCTCACATTTCTTCCTGCCTTCAGGACATCTCTACTTGGATGGCCTCAAACTTAATATGGATAAAACTGAACTTCTTATCTTCCCATCCAAACTCTAAACTCATGCTCACTTTCCCATCAATATTGATGGCACCACCATACTTCCTGTCTCTCAAGCCTGTAACCTTGGGGTTATCCTTGACTCCCCTCTCTCATTCCACCCATATATTCAAGCCCTCACTAAATCCTGTTAGTTCTACCTTCACATCACCAAAATCCTTCCCTTCCTCTCCATCCAAACTGCAACCACAATAATGCAAGCCCTTATTCTGTCCTGCCTTGATTACTGTATCAGCCTCCTTGCTGACCTCCCTGCCTCCTGTTTCTCCCCATCCCAGCCCATACACCATTCTGTTGCCCAAATCATTTTCCCTTCAGAAACGTTCAGACTGTGTTTCCCCACTCTTCAAGAAACTCTGGTGGTTTGTCCATCCACCTCTACATCAAACAAAAACTCATCACCGTTGGCTTTAAAGCACTTAATCACCTTGCTCCCTCCTACTTCACCTTGCTATTCTCCTACTACACCTCAGCCCGAACACTTCACTCCTCTAATGCTAACCTTCTCATTGTACCTCAGTCTTGTCTATCTTGCCACCAACCTCTTGCTTACATCCTACCTCTGGCCTGGAATGCTCTCCCTCTTCATATCAGACAGGTAATTGCTTTTCCCCATTTCAAAACTTCCTTGAAGGCATATCTCCTCCAAAAAGCCTTCCCTAAGCCCTCCTCTCCTCTTCACCCACTCCTTTCTACCCAGCACTTACTTGATCTTTCATGAATCTTCCCTCCCATTCCCACAGCACATATGTATATATCTATAATGCATTTATTTATTCATTTATATTGTCTGTTTCTCCCTATGGACCATGAGCTTGTTGTGGGCAGGAATATGTCTGTTGGCTTTTATATTGTTCTCTCCCAAGCTCTTAGTACAGTGTTTACTAACTTACTAACTTAGTACAGTGTTTACTTACTAACCTAAGCTCAATAAATGCAACTGAATGAATGAATGAAGTATAGCCTAGTTTTCCTGATTCCTGGTTCCCCGCTTCCCACTAGGATATGCTGTCTCCAAGCAAACACTATTAAACATGCTTGCTATACCTTAAACCAGGAATTGGCACTGTTTTGCACTGAAGAGCCAAACAAATGAAACCTTTGAGCAGTTGGTGTACAAAGAAGTAATTATATAAACACACATTAACATATTGTATTTCATTTTTAATTATAATGTTTTTAAATGTCCATTTTCTCCCCATCCACTTTGCGAAGCCCACTTGGAGGCTGCTGATCTGGAACTAACTCTCTTCTCCTCAGGGATAAAAGCGGAGGAGATGCTGGATCAGAGCAGCACTACTGTATTTCATGGACATAATTTGTGAAGGAATCTCTGGATGACATTTTCTTCGAGGGACACAATTTCACCATCAGCAGTGTTTTCTTTGAACTGAAGAACAACTTTTCAATTATACTTATGTACCTTATACTACTGTTTCAATTTGAAAAATACAAAATGGCAATGAGTGAAATTGAAGAAAGCTTCAATGAAAAATCAAATTTAAGTAGTTTATTTATTTGTTCTACTTTTCTTCTGATATGGGTAATGAAATTTAAACATAACATCAATACAGCAAACACTGGTGATTTTTATTCTTATTGAAAAACATGTATAGAGAGAAAGCAGGTCCTCGTTAAAAAATGACGAATGGGTCACCAACCCAAAAAGGAGCCCCAGAAAGGGCAAATCTATAGCCTAAGGATTCTATGAAGTCTGTTGAATTGTGTAAGCCCAGCAACAAAAAGCAGTATCCAGCTGTGTAGTTGAGGGGTCAGTAGATGAATTCCAAACACAATATGATTGGCTTGCTTAGAGTGGAAAGCAAGTGTGTAGAACGTGTAGAGATCATTCCAATTTAATGTCTTTTTACTCAAGACATGGCTATCATTTCACAGCTACATGAATACTAGATTTCATATTTTGGGAAAACATAGTTCCTGTCAGTTTGGAACAAAATCACAAATGGAAAAAGTTAGCTTCTCACATTAAAATTACCTTAATTCTGGAAATAGTTCACATAGGCTCACGAACATCAAGCAAAATGTCAAGAAGTACTTGAATGTTTTATTGAAATGTCCAGTGTGGCAGAGAGTCTGATTAACCTGCATCAAGTGAAAGGCATGCTTAAAACACCTTTCTACCAAAATATGTATTCGAACTGATTAGTTGAGTGAACAATATTATTTTTTATCACTCAATTAAAAATTCCCCAAATCTACTATTTTGATTATCTGTATAGCAACTGTATTAACAGTGCTACAGAAATTCTTTGACTTAAGACATTTTGAGTAAAGATGAATGGCACTTTTATTTCCAAATTGACACAATTTCAGAGTGGCAAATAATCAGTTTTAACTTAATAACACTAGTGTCCTTTAAGGCACCTGCTCCAGAGGTGTTAGAGGGTACTTCAGAAGACCAACAAGGAAATGAAGACACAATATTAGAAGCCACATGAGGGGCAAGAATGAGAGAGAAAGTTTAAAGAAAGGAATGTTTAAAGTTAAATCAATCAGTCTAGAGGATGTAGACTTTACAGTTAAAGAAAGTCGGGGATGGATATGGAAGGGAGTTTTCTGATTACCAAATGGAATTACCAGAAAGTGTTGTTAAGTCCTTTTTATGACTAAAGAAGTAAAAGTTGGATACCTCCTTCACTGTGTATTCTCTCTTAAATATTTAAAATAAAATGAAGTACATTCTTTAGCTATATTATTCATCTCTCCAAAATTTGGGGTTCACAATTCTGGGTAACTGAGCATATAATTCTGGATAATCTTGATAAAAATATGATATCTGATCTTAGGTGACAAATCTATTCATTACAGGAAAACATAATCTGAATTTATAACATTTTGACATGACAGCTTTCAAAAACAAATTGCATCATATAACTGAGAAACTGTGTGTAATCAAAACTCAGCAAAACAGTTTAGGCAAATGTTTTGGAGAAAATTGAATTTGTGCATGAAGAGAATCACTGAAGGTCAGTTACATGAACTACATTTGAATTTAGAGAATACAAGGACGGTGGAGCTCATGTTATTCCTAAGAAATTGATATAGACTTACATTTTTTAATGATATATGTGTGATGCACTGTACTAAGCACTGGAGTAAATTCAAGATAATTGGGTTGGACACAGTCTATGTGCCATGTGTGGCTCACATTTTTAATCCCCATTTTTGAAGTAGAGAGAACTGAGCCACAGAAATGAAAAGCAGTGTGGCCCACTGGAAAGAGCCCGGGCTTGGGAGTCAGAGGTCATGGGTTCTAATCCTGAGCACGACTTGTCACCTATTTGACTTTGGGCAAGTTACTTAACTTCTCTGGGCCTCAGTTACCTCATCTGTAAAATGAGGATTAAGACTGTGAGCCCAACGTGGGACAACCCAATTACCTTGTATTCTCCCCCCGACCCTTCACCCAGCGATTAGAAAAGTGTTTGGAACATAGTAAGTGCTTAACCTATGCCATCATTATTATTATTATTATTAGATAAGCTACATGACTGGTCCAAGTCACACAGAAGACTTTTGGCAGAGGCATGATTACAATCCAGGTCCTCTAAATCCCAAGACCTTGCTCTTTCCACTAGGCCATGCTGAGTAATACATACTTGAGTTTCCTACTTAGTTTATTCATTCATTCAATGTCAGTTCTCATACTAAGATTTTGGTATTATGACTGACATAATCACAGACAACAAAACTAACCTGCCACTCACCATGTGGCAATCTACTTAATATTTTAATCACTGGAATTTCCTATATTGTGGGCTAAATCCTGTGGCATTTATTAGTTAAATTATGGTCGAGGTAAGGATGTCAGGTGGCCTAGAACAGTAAGATGGACCTATTGTGCCCCATTGTGAAGGTGTCTTTAATCAGAATATATTTGGTGATGTGTCTCATTGTTGACTTTACTACTGTTATCTGTGGATTTAAAATATAGCTGCACCATTACTCATTCATTCAATTGTATTTACTGAGCACTTTATGGGGCAGGGCACTTTACTAAGTGCTTGGGAGAGTACAATAGAACAATAAACAGACATATTCCCTACCCACAATGAATGAGCTTACATTCTAGAAGGGGAGACAGACATAAATATAAATACAATTATTCATCATTCATTCATTCATTCAATCGTATTTACTGAGCGCTTACTGTGTGCAGAGCACTGTACTAAGTGCTTGGAAAGTACAATTTGGCAACAGATAGAGACAATTCCTAACAATGGACTCACAGTCTAGAAAGGGGAGATGAAATACATGAATTTCAGATGTGTCCATAAGTGCTGTGGGGTTGGAAAGGGAGATGAATAAAGGGAGTGAGTCAGGGCAAAGCAGAAGGGAGTGGGAGAAGAGAAAAAGCGGGTTAGTCAGGGAGGGACTTTTGGAGGTGGTGTGCCTTCAATAAGGCTCTGAAGGGGAGAAGAGTGATTGTCGGATTTAAGGAGGGAGGGCATTCCATGCTAGAGACAGGACATGGACCAGGGGTCGATGGTGAGATAGATGAAATAGAGATAAAGTGAGAAGGTTGGCATTAGATGAGTGAAGTGTGTAGGCTGGGTTATTGTAGGAGAGTACTAAACTTTCACACAGCTCTTCCCACCACTATTCCTCCTTCCTCCTAATTTGTATTAGGAAGAGGCTGAAATTAATCCATTTTCCAGTGGCTTTGATGGTGAAAGCTAAAGGAAGAGATGCCTGGGAACCATTTCAAATGCAAAGATTGTAGACAAAACTGTATCTAGCTCTAGAAACTGGATCAAGAAATACTATGCTTCACTTCAGCCTGTTTCTGAGTTGAGTTGAGAGAATGTAATTTAATGCTACTACTTTTTAAATTCTGTATCTAATCTATAATTCCTTTCCAGGTTACTCCTCCATTTTCTTAAGACTCCTTGGTCCTTCGTGATTTGGCACAGCAAATTTTGGACTCAAGCAGCTGCATCTAGGGTGGCCACAGATGATATCAGACAAAGACAAGCACGCGATATGGCTTGCTTGCTTTGTGCCAGGCACGCAGTGTAATCAATCAATCACTCAGTTGGATTTATTGAGCCCTTACTGTGTGCAGAGCACTGAACTAAGTGGGAAAATACAATATAACAAAGTTGGTAGACATACTCCGTGTCCTCAAGAAGCTTTCAGACTAGAGGGGGTTACAGGCATTAAATAAATTATAGATAGGTACATAAAGTGGGACTGAGGGAGCACTTAGTTTGGAGCAGTACACTAAGAATTTGGGAGAACGCAATAGATTTGGTAAGAACATTCCCTACCCACAAGGAACTCTAGAGTGGAGCTGTGATGACTCCATGGGCACCACTCTGGCTTGCACCTTTACTTTTGCATGTACAGGAAGCTTAATTTCAGCATCCAGAATTCAGAAGGCTTTACTTTCTAGTAACCATTACTTTTGGAGTCCCTTAACACAAGCTGAGATACATTCTAAACAACAAATAGCTCATGTCTTCAAGATGCTTAAAATATAGTAGAGGAAAATACATAGAATATTAAAAATGAAAATGTTTAATTTAAAGAGAGGATTCATGAAAAGAAGTGGATTACCTTGTTTCCAAAGAGTTGTTGAAAAACATAGAGGTTAAGACTGGCAAGCAAGGAAAGCAGGATGGTCTAGTGGAAAGAGCATGGTCCTGGAAGTCAGAAGAGCTGGGTTCTAATCCTAGCTCTGCTGTGTAACAATGGATAAGCCACTTAACTTGTCTTTGCCTCAGTTACCTCACTGGTAAAATGGGGAATAAGGCTGTGAGCCCCATACGGGACAGGGACTGTGTCCAGCCTGATTTACTCATTCATTCATTCATTCAATAGTATTTATTGAGCGCTTACTATGTGCAGAGCACTGTACTAAGTGCTTGGAATGAACAAGTCGGCAACGGATAGAGACAGTCCCTGCCGTTTGACGGGCTTACAGTCTAATCGGGGGAGACGGACAGACAAGAAAAATGGCAATAAAGGCAATAAATAGAGTCAAGGGGAAGAACATCTCGTAAAAACAATGGCAACTAAATAGAATCAAGGCGATGTACATTTCATTAACAAAATAAATAGGGTAATGAAAATATATACAGTTGAGCGGACGAGTACAGTGCTGAGGGGATGGGAAGGGAGAGGGGGAGGAGCAGAGAGAAATGGGGGGAAGCGTGAGGGGTGGGCGGTAGGGTAGAAAGAGAGAAGGGAGGAGAGGTAGGAAGGGGCAAGGTGATGGAGACCCTTGAAGCCTAGAGTGAGGAGTTTTTGTTTGGAGCAGAGGTTGATAGGCCACCACTGGAGTTGTTTAAGAAGGGGAGTGACATGCCCAGATCATTTCTGCAGGAAGATGAGCCGGGCAGCGGAGTGAAGAATAGACTGGAGCGGGGTGAGAGAGGAGGAAGGGAGGTCAGAGAGAAGGCTGACACAGTAGTCTAGCCGGGATATAACGAGAGCCTGTAGCAGTAAGGTAGCCATTTGGGTGGAGAGGAAAGGGCGGATCTTGGTGATATTGCAAAGGTGAAACCGGCAGGTCTTGGTAACGGGTAGGATGTGTGCGGTGAACGAGAGAGACGAGTCAAGGATGACACCGAGATTGCGGGCCTGAGAGACGGGAAGGATGGTCGTGCCATCCACGGTGATAGGGAAGTCTGTGCGAGGACCGGGTTTGGGAGGGAAGATGAGGAGCTCAGTCTTGCTCATAGATACTCGTATCTATGTTAGTGCTTAGAACAGTGCCTGGCACACAGTAAGCGCTTAACAAATTCCATTAAAAACTACATATCACTAAGGATATCCATTAATTTGAATAGTTGCAACACCCCACGCTTTTGAGGAAATAAATGCTTGTAAAAAATTGTAACTGACATTGCTTTCAGATTGCTCCCTTTTAGAAAATGACCTCTACTTAAAATATGGCAATAAACAAAAGTAGGAAATTCCCAGGTTATTAATGGAACAGGATCTCACAGGATCTCAGATTTAGTACAGTTTCTTTTAGGGAAAATATTTTTTAAGGCAAAGGGAAAAGAAACTGAAAATTATGCCCTCACTGGGCATTTATATGCTTTAAACATTAGCGGTCTGGCAATTATACTCTATCTATAAATTTTAAATAGGTAAACAATCAGATGTTCATGTTTTTCAAATGTGTATGCGAATGTATGTGTGTGGATAGATGACAAATAGGGGGATTATACAGCTATTGATCATTTTATATGAACAGACACAATGTAGAAAGGGTTTTTGCCAGACATTTCACAATTACAAAGAAAAGGGCTACATGAAAATCACATGACCTTTAAATTGCATGATCTTCAAAAACTAAAGTGAGATTCAAACATGTATATTTAATTCATATTATACATACTTATATTCACATATACACACACACTAACAATTTCTATATTGTTTGTACCCAAAAGGGAATTCTTATTTTTCTGATAGATATGTCCCTTGTTGAACCTGTCTTTCAGTTTACCCCTTGCTATCCCAGTCACTGCAGGCCTTCGCTTAAAGAGAAAGGGAAAACTGCCTTGCATACAACAAGGGTGATATATTTGCTGCAAAGCTTTTTTATGACTGCAATACTATTTGATAGTTTAGTTTGCCAATCTTTAAAATTATTAAAACTGTCCTTTGACTCATACAAGTCCTCCTTATTTTCTCAATGAAGCCGTGGTTTTCCTCCATGCTTTCATAAAGATCTACACAGTGAAGTTACACTGTGACCACTGATTTAGTTTTAATTTACTGACTTCATTTTTATATATTGGTAATCTTTTCCTGCCATTTAATATTGATCAGGGTTATAAGTTGTTGTTGTTGTTCTCTTAGGCTGTTGAATCATATCTGACCCATAGAGATGCCATGGACACATCTTTCCCAGAATGCCCCACCTCCATCTGCAATCATTCTGGTAGTGTATCCATAGAATTTTCTTGGCAAAAATACAGAATCAGTTTACCATTGCCTCCTTCCACGAAATTAACCTGATTCTCTGGACTCAACTCTCTCCCATGCTACTGCTGCTTAGCACAGATGAGTTTTGACTTGTAGCAGATAGCCTTCCATTCACTAGTGACTGCCCAAGCTAGGAATGGAATGGTTATGCCTCTGCTCTGCTTGGAATGGTTATGCCCTTTCCTCTCCACCCAAACGGCTACCTTACTGTTACGGGCTCTCGTTATATCCCGGCTAGACTACTGTGTCAGCCTTCTCTCTGATCTCCCTTCCTCCTCTCTCGCCCCGCTCCAGTCTATTCTTCACTCCACTGCCCGGCTCATCTTCCTGCAGAAACGATCTGGGCATGTCACTCCCCTTCTTAAACAACTCCAGTGGTTGCCTATCAACCTCCGCTCCAACAAAAACTCCTCACTCTAGGCTTCAAGGCTCTCCATCACCTTGCCCCTTCCTACCTCTCCTCCCTTCTCTCTTTCTACCGCCCACCCCGCACGCTCCGCTCCTCTGCCGCCCACCTCCTCACCGTCCCTCTATCCCACCATCGACCCCTGGGTCACGTCCTCCCGCGGTCCTGGAATGCCCTCCCTCCTCACCTCCGCCAAACTGATTCTCTTTCCCTTTTCAAAACCCTACTTAAAACTCACCTCCTCCAAGAGGCGTTCCCAGACTGAGCTCCTCTTCTCCCTCTACTCCCTCTGCCATCCCCCCTTTACCTCTCCGCAGCTAAACCCTCATTTTCCCCTTTTCCCTTTGCTCCTCCACCTCTCCCTTCCCATCCCCACAGCACTGTACTCGTCCGCTCAACTGTATATATTTTCGTTACCCTATTTATTTTGTTAATGAATTGTACATTGCCTCGATTCTATTTAGTTGCCATTGTTTTTACGAAATGTTCTTCCCCTTGACTCTGTTTATTGCCATTGTTCTTGTCTGTCCGTCTCCCCCGATTAGACTGTAAGCCCGTCAAACGGCAGGGACTGTCTCTATCTGTTGCCGACTTGTTCATCCCAAGCGCTTAGTACAGTGCTCTGCACATAGTAAGCGCTCAATAAATACTATTGAATGCTTGACTATCCCTCCTATAGTTGAGACTGGTAGAGTACTAGAAACTCTCCAGGTGAGACCCTGAAAGGTGGGGCTATAAGTTACCTTGGTGAAATTGCTCAAAATATTTTACAGTAGATCAAAATCTCAAAGTTATAGTCAAGACATAGACAGTCCTTCCATTTGGTTTATTATGAAGCTTGATGCCCCGTGGTTTCAACTCTCTGTCTTGCATCTTGAAGTCTACTAAAGCCATGGTACTCTTTCTTATTCTATTTTCTACCTTTCCTATTAATGCATTCTTGGATAGCCCATAGGTTAAAAAAGAGTGGCAACATTTCGTTTTGTACTGCTGATGATTTTGGAGTGCAAGCTAGTATTTAACTTCAGTCTTCTTAATATATATAGTCTTTCCTTAGCACTATGCTAGCAAATAGCTTCAAAACAATTTGCATATGTTCTTGGGCATATACTGGAAGATCATCCCAGTATTCTTTACAAAACCATTTCTGAATAGTGCTTTCAAAACCCATTGACCTTGAATAGAACCCCAGTGCACTTAAAGGAGCAGGGCTATGGCTAAGCACATAATGGAAGGGGAGAGTCAAGAATGGGAAACAGCTAGAAAGTTGGCTTGGAAGGAATGGAAAAGAGCTGAAACATAGCAGGTGAAGAGGACTAATATGTAAGATGTGAACAGCTGGTGCACATTCTTGAAACTGGTTGTGAAGAGTTTTTTCTTGATTCAGGGAGAAATAGGAAACTATTGAAGAATACTGAAGAAGGGAAAATGTGAGATGAGTGATGCTTCAGGAAGAAAATTCTTGAAGCTGTGTAAATTATAAATTTGAGGAATTAGAGGCTGGATGTAGGGAGAAAAATGAGAAAGTTGGTGCCATAATAATAGTAATAATAATAATAATAACTGTGTTATTTGTAAGTGCTCACTGTTTGCACTGAGATGGGTACAAACAAATTGGGTTGGACACAGTTCCTGTCCCACATGGAGTTCACAGTTTCAATCCCCATTTTACAAATGAGGCAACTAAGGCACGTAGAAGTGAAGTGACTTGCCCAAGGTCACACAAGTAACAAGTGGCAGAGCTGGAATTAGAACCCATGACCTTCCAACTCAGAGGCCAGTGCTCTATCCACTACATCATGCTATATCTCAGGTAGTGCGTGATTCAGTCCTTTAGCTTCTTGGAAATGAGGAAACTGAGGCTCAGAGACATGAAGCAATTTGCCCAAAGACACACAGTAAGGTGGCGGTGCTGAAATTAGACCGCATGGCCTTCTGATTCCCAGGCCTGTGCTCTATCCACTACGCCATGCTGCTTCCCTAATAATCATGGTATTTGTTAAGCGCTTACTATGTGCCAAAAACTGTACTAATTGCTGGGGTGGATACAAAGAATTCAGCTTGGACACAGTTCCTGTCCCATATGGGGTTCACAATCTCAATGCCCATTTTACAGACGAGGTAACTGAAGCAGAGAGAAGTAAATGGACATGCCCACATTTCCACCATCCTAAAATAACCCTCCTTTGACCCCACAGTCCTTTCCAGTTATCACCCCATCTCCTTCCTACCCTTCCTTTCCAAACTCCTGGAGCTGGTCGTCTACACTCGGTACCTTGAATTCCTCTTCTCCAACTCTCTCCTGGACCCCCTCCAAACTGGCTTCATTGACCCCCCCTCCACTCCACTGAAACTGTCCTCTCAAAGGTCACCAATGACTTCCTTCTTGCCGAATCCAACAGTTCCTCCTCTATCCTAATCCTCCTCGACCTCTCAGCTGCCTTTGACAATCTAGACCATCCCCTTCTCCTTAAACATTATCCAACCTTGGCTTCACAGACTCCGTCCTCTCTTGGTTCTCTTCATCTCTTTGGCTGTTCATTCTCGGTCTCCTTTGCGGGCTCCTCTTCCCTCTCCCATCCCCTAACTGTAGGGGTTCCTCAAAGGTCAGTTCTTGTTCCCCTTCTGTTCTCCATCTATTATCACTCCCTTGGTGAATTCATTCACTCCCACAACTTCAACTATCACCTCTAAGCAGATGAACCCAAATCTATATCTCCTCTCTTGTTCTCTCTCCCAGCCTCCAGCCTTGCATCTCCTCCTGACTTCAGGACACCCCCACCTGGATGTTCTCCTGCTACCTAAAACTCAACATGTCCAAGACTGAGCTCCTCATCTTTCCTCCCAAACCCTGTCCTCTCCCTGACTTTCAACATCACTGTGAACGGCACTACATCCTTCCCATCTCACAAGCCTGCAACCTTGGTGTCACCCTTGACTCAGCTCTCTCGTTCACCCCACATATCCAATCCATCACCAAAGCCTCATCTTCTCAACCTTTCCAAGATCCACCCTTTCCTCTCCATCCAAACTGCTACCTTGTTGTATAACCTCTCATCATATCCCGACTGGCTTACTGCATCAACTTCCTTTTTAATTTCCCAGCCTCCTGTCTCTCCCCACTTCAGTCTATACTTTACTCTGCTGCCCGGATTATCTTTCTGCAGAAACCCTCTGAGCATGTTTCCCCCATCCTCAAAAATCTCTTGTGGTTGCCTATCCATATGAAGCAAAAGCTCTTCACTATTGGCTTCAAAGGTCTCCATCACCTTGCCCCTTCTTACCTCATCTCCCTTCTCTCCTTCTACAGCCCAGCCTGCACACTACGCTCCCCTCTGCTAACCTCACAGTACCTCCTTCTCAATTGTCCCACCATCGACCCCTGGCCCACATACTACCTTTGACTTGAAATGCCCTTTCTTCTCAAATCCACCAATCACACTTTCCTCCTTCAAAGGGCTACTGAAAGCTCATTCCTCCAGGAGGCCTTCCTAGACTAAGTTCCCTTTTTCCTCTGCTCTCCCCTCCCTATCACCCTAACTCCCTCCCTTTCCTCTATCCCCTTCCCCTCCCCACAGAAGTTGTGTATATGTATGCACATAATTATAATTCTATTCATTTATATTAATGATGTGTATATATCTATAATTCTATTCATTTGTATTGATGCTACTGATGCCTGTTTACTTGTTTAGATGCTTGTCTAGATGACCCTTCTGGACTCTGAGCCTCTTGTGGTCAGGGACTGTCTCTATTTGTTGCTGAATTGTTCTTTCCAAGTGCTTAGTACAGTGTTCTGCACACAATAAGCACTCAATAAATACAAATGAATGAATGAATGAATAAAGTAATTTGCCCAAGGTCACACAGCAGACATGTGGTGGAGCCAAGATTAGACAGAACACATGATCTTCTGATTCCCAGGCCCGTGCTTTATCCACACATCAGTCATGACATTATGAGATTTTGTATTACAGTCTAGGTAGAGAAGAAAGGATAAATGCAGGAAGAAATGTTGTATAGTAAGAATAAGCAGGATTTAACAGTAGCTTGATATTGAAAGGTGAAAGATAGTGAGAAGTCATGGATGATACTAAGGTTATGAACTTCTATTCATTCATTCATTCAATAGTATTTATTGAGCGCTTACTATGTGCAGAGCACTGTACTAAGCACTTGGGATGAACAATTCGGCAACAGATAGAGACAGTCCCTGCCGTTTGACGGGCTTACAGTCTAATCGGGGGAGACGGACAGACAAGAACAATGGCAATAAACAGAGTCAAGGGGAAGAACATCTCGTAAAAACAATGGCAACTAAATAGAATCAAGGCGATGTACAATTCATTAACAAAATAAATAGGGTAACGAAAATATATACAGTTGAGCGGACGAGTACAGTGCTGTGGGGATGGGAAGGGAGAGGTGGAGGAGCAGAGGGAAAAGGGGAAAATGAGGGTTTAGCTGCGGAGAGGTAAAGGGGGGATGGCAGAGGGAGTAGAGGGGGAAGAGGAGCTCAGTCTGGGAACGCCTCTTGGAGGAGGTGATTTTTAGGTGGTGACCTCTAGGCCTGGAAGGAGATGGTGTAATTGACATAAGTGGGAAATTTGGGAATGCAAGATAGTTTAGGAGGGAAGACAAGTAATTCGGTTTTGGACATGTAAATTTGAAGTGCCAGTGGGACATCCAAGTGGAGGTTTTCTGGAAGCAAAAGGAATTGTATGTATTCTATGTTAGATTAGAGATCATGGATACATGACATACATAAATTCTTTCCTGTTAAAATAAAATAATTCTAAAAGAAAAGTACTTTTCAATTAGCTCATGGCCTTGTGGAAAGAGCATATGGCAGGATAAAGTGAGAAAATTAATGTGAAAGTACAATAGAAAAGTTATGTACGAGTTATTACAATCATGTCTGCTATAACAGGATAGTAGTGGTTTTGAAGAACTTTGTGGTATGAGAAAATCATGTGATAGTAGCTATTCATTCAAGGGGACTTATTCAATTCCTGGATATTGGTCAAAAATATCACCATTATTGACATTTTAAAATAGCAATTTCTAAATTGTTTTTGTGACTACCACTAGATGATTGGTTTATACCTTTGCCCTTATCTCTTACTTCACTGAACGAAATAGACATTGTAAAGGTGAAACCACAGAGATATTCAAGCACAGTCTGGATCAATATAAAAAGGCTGAGGCAGTTGCTAAGAAATATAGTAGCAGCAAACCATACATAAATATTTTTTTCCAGACTGAATCTACTGGCTCCAATTTGTGAATCATTTTACTGAATAATGAAAAAAAGTCTCAAAGCAGAGTAAACCTTATCATTTTTAAACCTCTGACTACAATTCCCAACAACTTTGTCGTAATTATCAACATTTTTTCATAAGGATGTAAAATATGTGTGAGAATCATTTTTTAAAAAATTTGGTGGGGACCACATTAAAATTTCCATTTAAAAAAGGAAAAAGATTCTGTTTTTGTATTGTTCTATTTTTAAACTTTTTTTCTGAGTCTTGTTAATTTTACCCAAGGGTATGAAGAGAAATGTGATATTTGGAAAGGCCCAACAGGTTCATAAGGAGTACATAGTTTAACTAACTGAGAGAACAGTCACCAAACTGTATTTAAAGTCTCTGATAAAAAATAATCACGAATAGAAAATTCAACAAAATGAGAATTAATTCAGCTGTATGAGATGTTAAAAATAGACACCCCCAAATGAAATGCTTTTCATTAATATGAATATTTTACCCATATTTTTATTGTAAAATTGGAAATAATTATGGAATTGCTCTTAGTGCTACTATCAAGAAGCATAAAATACCTTTAGAAAGTAATATTACTTGGAATAGGGTTTGGGTTCCAATCAGAGTATGTCCCTAGGTCTTACTAATTTCAGATCATTAAAACACAGATCTGAAAATGATTTATTTCTAGGAGAAAACAAAAAACCTTATATAACTCAATTCTGCTATTTTCCAGACTCACAAGAGTATGTCTTTAAAATGACAATGAAGTACTTTTAAACCTGTCTTCTGTGATATGGTCAAGTCTCGCCTCCTCTAGACTGTGACCTCATTGTGGGTGGAATGTTTCTGATCTCTCATTGTACTCTCCCAAGCACTTAGTGCTTTGCACATAGTAACTGCTCAATCATTATTATTATTATTATTAATAATTCATTAATTAATAATAATAAGAGTACCTTCAAAAATATTTTAAGATTATTATAATGATGGTATTTGTTAAGCGCTTAATATGTGTCAAGCACTGACTTAAACACTAGGGTAGAAGCAACATAACGAGGTTGAACACAGTCTCTGTCCCTCCTGGGGCTCACAGTCTTAATCTTCATTTTACAGATGAAATAACTGAGGCTCAGAAAAGCTAAGTGACTTGTCCAAGGTTGCACAGCATATAACTGGCAAAAGTGGGATTAGAACCCAAGTATATTTTATGTGTGTGTGTGTGTGTGTGTGTGTTGCCTTTTGACTACAACTTATACCTTCCTTCCTTTCCACATTCTAAGCTGCATATTTTGGGGGGTGTGCCAAATGTTATTTGCCCCTTCTTAAGATACTCCAGACCTCGATTTACCCAGTATGTGTTACAGGTTTACAGGTTTCTTAAACATCTTAAATCATACTACTACCTCTCCCACTTTTACCATCCTCCCTGTAACATCTTCCCTTTCCTTTTATCTACTTCTCTCATGGCCCCTCCAATCCTTCTAGATGCTATCTTCATTGTCATCTTATCTTTCTACTTGTCTCACTTTCTGTCCTGCCTTTTTCCTTTTCCACACCAGGTCTCCACTTCCATATTTTCAGTTTTCTACTTTATTATCTTCTTCCAAACAATTATCGTTTTGACTGTATCGGCCTCCTTGCTGACTCGATGCCCCCTGTCTCTCCCCTCTCCAGGCCATACATCACTCTGCTGCCTCGATCAATTTGCTACAAAAACGTTCAGTCCAAGTTTCCCTGCTCCTCAAGAAACTCCAGTTGTTTGTCATCCACCACTGCAACAAAAATAAAAAACTCCTTACAATCAGCTTTAAAGCACTCAATCATCTTGACCCCTCCTTCCTCACATCGCTACTCTCTAACTACAATCCAGCCTGCACATTCCGCTCCTCTAATGCCAACCTACTCAATGTGTCTCGATCTTATCTATCTCACCACTGACCTCTTGGCCGCATTCTGACTCTGGCCTGGAGTGTCCTCACTGTTAGTAGCCGAAGACAATTGCTCTTCCCACCTTCAAAGTCTTACTGAAGGCACAACTCCTCCAAGAGGCTTTCTCTGACTAAGCCTCTGACTTTCCCTCTTTCACTCTACATCACTCTAGTTGCTCCTTTTATTCATCTCACACAGCCACACAGCACTTATGTACATATCCATAATTTATGTATTAATATCTGCCTCCCACTCTAAACTCTGAGCTTATTATGGGCAGGGAATGTGTCTGCTATATTGTTATATTATACTCTTCCAAGTGCTTAGTACAGTTTTATGCACACAATAAGTGCTAAGTAAATATGATTGATTTTTCTCCATTCTTTCCTTGTTCTTATCTTCCCTTTTGACTTCAGCTCTGTATATTATTTTCCTTTTCACCCACTAAAACCTCATTTCATGTTCCTCTTTACTCTTCTTTTCTTTAATACATATATGTGTGTGTGTGTATAAATATATATTGTTGCTTACTATGTAGTATATTACTATAAGTTTACTATAGTAATAGTTACTATAGTATAGTAAGTAAGTTTACTATACTTACTATGTAGTATAGTATATAGTAAACACTGTGTTCAGGGAACTTTCCTAAGCTCTGAGAAAGATACACAGATGTGAACATTCTATCTTATCTGTATTCCTTTTCTTCACAAATCCCTTACCTTTAGAGAGGCAGCGTGGCTCAGTGGAAAAAGCACAGGCTTGGGAGTAAGAGGTCATGGGTTCGAATCCCAGTCTGCCACTTTTCAACTATGTGACTGTGGGAAAGTCACTTAACTTCTCTGCGCCTCAGTTACCTCATCTGGAAAATGGGGATTAACACTGTGAGCCTCACATGGGACAACCTGATTACCATGTGAATCTACCCCAGCACTTAGAAAAGTGCTCTGCACATAATCAGCACTTAACAAATGCCAACATTATTATTTTTGAAGGAGGCTGGGAAAGAGGTATATGGGTGAATAGGGCTAGGAAAAGAAAAATGACACCCAGAGAAATGAAAAAAAAAGTGGAAAGAAAACAAGTCAAGAAGGGAGAAGGAAAGATTATGATGGGATAGGATAGGAAAGAACTGAGTCTTACCAATTCTGCTTAGGTAGGATTCTTCTGTTCCGGTCAGGGTAATAAAGATTAAGAGTTTTATGTCTTCTCGGTGTTCTGATTATTTTGACCTATTGCAAAGGTGTTAATTTTATGTTTGGGCTATTGTTTTTAATGCAAAGCTTTGAAAATGTGATCTTTAGACATTTTCAATTAAATGGTTTCTAATAGGTACAAAATAGGGAAAGGAAAGTTTTAACATGTAACACACTGAGTTGTTGCCAAAGAACTTATCTCTTGAACTGATTAAGTTTAAACCAAATATTTAACAAAGGATGGTGAGGGGAATGAAATCTCAAGTATAAGTAAAGCCTAAATCTAAGCTCCTTCTCTAGGCTATAAGCTCACTGTGACCAGGGAATGTGTTGGCTAATTCTGTTGTATTGTGCTCTACCAAGTGCTTAGTACAGTGCTCTGCACATAGTAAGTACTCAATAAATATGATTGACTGACTGAAATGACAAAGAAAAAGAAAAGAGCCCCATAATAACAAAACCAAATAATCAATCAATGTTATTTAGTGAGTGCTTATTATGTGCAGAGCACCTTATTAAGTGCTTGTAAGAGTTTGGTACAATAGATTTGACAGACATGATTGTTACCCTTAAGGAAGAGAATCAATTAAAGATAAGGTCAATAACTGAGTATAATCATACATACAAAAGTCTGGGGAAAGTATCACACTGCTTAAGGGCCATAGACCTAAATGAATAGGTAACACAGAAGGGAGGGCAAATAGAATCAGCAAATGAGTGCTTAGTCAGGAAAGACCTCTTGAGGAGATAAACAAACACAAAAGTGAACACACAATGGCAGAAGGAGAGAGATAAATTGAGTGCAAGTGAGCCTAGTATAAAGGCCAATATTCTCTGGGGCCTTTAAAGGAAACAGAAAGTCTGGAGCAAGGACAACTAATGCATCTTTGTAATAGGCTTTTGTTGAATCTTTTGAGTCATAATACAAGATAAAAATTAATAGACCACTTTCAACAATGCACATATGATCACAATATTTGCTAATCACATACTATGTGTCAAGCCTGTTCTAAGATCTAAGGTAGATACAAGTTAATCAGGCCAATACAGTCTCACGAGGAAATCACAGTCGAAGCAGGAGGGAGAACAAATATTGAATGTCAATTTTATGTTGAGGAAAATGAAGTATAGGTAAGTTATTGAAGTAACTTGCCCAAGGTCATACAGCAGACAAGTGGTTACAGCCAGGATTAGAACCTAGGTCATATGACCCCCAGGCCCATGCTCTTTCTCCTAGGCAACACTGTTTCTCAGAAAAATCTCTCAAATCAAGAGGTGAAAAGCATCACTGAAAGTCTTTAAGCATCTTGAGGGCAAGTTCAGCAATGGATTCAATTTCCCAATATGTCAGTATCACATTAAAATATTTTATGCTAATAATCTACATCATTCACCCTCTCAGGGTCACACCTGGAAAGTTTCCAGTACTCTACCAGTCTTGACTATGGGAGAGAAAGTCAAGCAGAGGCCTACCCACTCCTTTTCTAGCTTGGCCAGTGGCTAGCGAGTGAGAGACCTTTAACTCTCTCCTCAGGCTCCCTGTTCCTCCCCCTCCCCCATCTCTCACCCCCAATGATCTGGCCACCTATTTCATCACAAAAATCAACACAATCAGGTCTGAGCTCCCCAAAGTCACCCCTCCGCCTCTCCCCTGCCCCCCACCAACCCTCTCCCCTACTTTTCCATCCTCCCCTGCAGTATCCTCAGAGGAGATCTCCTCCCTCCTCTCAAGTGCCACCCCCTCCACCTGCGCCTCAGACCCCATTCCCTCTCTCCTTATTAAAACCATCACCCCTGCCCTCCTCCCTTCCTTAACTTCTATTTTTAACCACTCAATCTCCAATGGCTCCTTTCCCTCTGCCTTCAAACATGCCCACGTCTCCCCCATCTTAAAAAAAACCCTCTCTCGACTTCACTTCCCCTTCCACTTATCGCCCTATCTCCCTACTACCCTTCCTTTCCAAAATGCTAGAACGAGTCGTCTACAATCTCTGCTTAGAATTCCTTAACTCCCATTCTCTCCTGGACCCCCTCCAATCTGGCTTCCGTCCCCTCCACTCTACCGAGACTGCTCTCTCTAAGGTCACCCATGACCTCCTTCTTGCCAAATCCAATGGCTCCTACTCCATTCTAATCCTCCTTGACCTCTCTGCTGCCTTTGACACTGTCGACCATCCCCTCCTCCTCCATACCTTATCTCACCTTGGCTTCACGGACTCCGTCCTCTCCTGGTTCTCCTCTTATCTCTCTGGCCGGTCATTCTCGGTCTCCTTCGCTGACGCCTCCTCCCCTTCCCATCCTTTAACTGTTGGAGCTCCTCATGGGTCAGTTCTTGGCCCTCTTCTGTTCTCCATTTACACTCACTCCCTTGGTGAACTCATTCACTCTCACGGCTTTGACTACCATCTTTACGCAGATGACACGCAGATCTACATCTCTGCCCCTGTCCTCTCCCCCTCCCTTCAGGCTCGCATCTCCTCCTGCCTCCAGGATGTCTCCACCTGGATGTCGGCCCGCAATCTCGGTGTCAAAAGCAGCGTGGCTCAGTGGAAAGAGCCCGGGCTTTGGAGTCAGAGGTCATGGGTTCGTATCCCGCCTCTGCCGCTTGTCAGCTGTGTGACTGTGGGCAAGTCACTTAACTTCTCTGGGCCTCAGTTACCTCATCTGTAAAATGAGGATTAAGACTGTGAGCCCCATGTGGGACAACCTTATTCCCCTGTGTCTGCCCAAGCACTTAGAACAGTGCTCTGCACATAGTAAGCGCTTAACAAAATACCAACATTATTATTATTATCCTTGACTCGACTCTCTCGTTCACCCCACACATCCTATCTGTTACCAAGACCTGCCGGTTTCACCTTTACAATATCGCCAAGATCAGCCCTTTCCTCTCCACCCAAACGGCTACCTTACTGCTACTGGCTCTTGTTATATCCCGGCTAGACTACTGTGTCAGCCTTCTCTCTGACCTCCCTTCCTCCTCTCTCGCCCCATTCCAGTCTATTCTTCACTCCGCTGCCCGGCTCATCTTCCTGCAGAAACGATCTGGGCATGTCACTCCCCTTCTTAAACAACTCCAGTGGTTGCCTATCGACCTCCGCTCCAAACAAAAACTCCTCACTCTAGGCTTCGAGGCTCTCCATCACCTTGCCCCTTCCTACCTCTCCTCCCTTCTCTCTTTCTACTGCCCACCCTGCACGCTCCGCTCCTCTGCCGCCCATTCATTCATTCATTCAATAGTATTTATTGAGCGCTTACTATGTGCAGAGCACTGTACTAAGCGCTTGGGATGAACAAGTCGGCAACAGATAGAGACAGTCCCTGCCGTTTGACGGGCTTACAGTCTAATCGGGGGAGACGGACAGACAAGAACAATGGCACTAAACAGCGTCAAGGGGAAGAACATCTCGTAAAAACAATGGCAACTAAATAGAATCAAGGCGATGTACAATTCATTAACAAAATAAATAGGGTAATGAAAATATATACAGTTGAGCGGACGAGTACAGTGCTGTGGGGATGGGAAGGGAGAGGTGGAGGAGCAGAGGGAAAAGGGGAAAATGAGGCTTTAGCTGCGGAGAGGTAAAGGGGGGATGGCAGAGGGAGTAGAGGGGGAAGAGGAGCTCAGTCTGGGAAGGCCTCTTGGAGGAGGTGATTTTTAAGTAAGGTTTTGAAGAGGGAAAGAGAATCAGTTTGGCGGAGGTGAGGAGGGAGGGCGTTCCAGGACCGCGGGAGGACGTGACCCAGGGGTCGACGGCGGGATAGGCGAGACCGAGGGACGGCGAGGAGGTGGGCGGCAGAGGAGCGGAGCGTGCGGGGTGGGCGGTAGAAAGAGAGAAGGGAGGAGAGGTAGGAAGGGGCAAGGTGATGGAGAGCCTTGAAGCCTAGAGTGAGGAGTTTTTGTTTGGAGCGGAGGTCGATAGGCAACCACTGGAGTTGTTTAAGAAGGGGAGTGACATGCCCAGATCATTTCTGCAGGAAGATGAGCCGGGCAGCGGAGTGAAGAATAGACCGGAGCGGGGCGAGAGAGGAGGAAGGGAGGTCAGAGAGAAGGCTGACACAGTAGTCTAGCCGGGATATAACGAGAGCCCGTAATAGTAAGGTAGCCGTTTGGGTGGAGAGGAAAGGGCGGATCTTGGCGATATTGTAGAGGTGAAACCGGCAGGTCTTGGTAACGGATAGGATGTGTGGGGTGAACGAGAGGGACGAGTCAAGGATGACACCGAGATTGCGGGCCTGCGGGACGGGAAGGATGGTCGTGCCATCCACGGTGATGGAGAAGTCTGGGAGCGGACCGGGCTTGGGAGGGAAGATGAGGAGCTCAGTCTTGCTCATGTTGAGTTTTAGGTGGCGGGCCGACATCCAGGTGGAGACGTCCCGGAGGCAGGAGGAGATGCGAGCCTCAAGGGAGGGGGAGAGGACAGGGGCGGAGATGTAGATCTGCGTGTCATCTGCGTAGAGATGGTAGTCAAAGCCGTGAGAGCGGATGAGTTCACCGAGGGAGTGAGTGTAAATGGAGAACAGAAGAGGGCCAAGAACTGACCCTTGAGTAACTCCAACAGTTAAAGGATGGGAGGGGGAGGAGGCTCCGGCGTAGGAGACCGAGAATGATCGGCCAGAGAGGTAAGAGGAGAACCAGGAGAGGACAGAGTCCGTGAAGCCAAGGTGAAATAAGGTATGGAGGAGGAGGGGATGGTCGACAGTGTCAAAGGCAGCAGAGAGGTCAAGGAGGATCAGAATGGAGTAGGAGCCATTGGATTTGGCAAGAAGGAGGTCACGGGTGACCTTAGAGAGAGCAGTCTCGGTAGAGTGGAGGGGACGGAAGCCAGATTGGAGGGGGTCTAGGAGAGAAACCGTCCCTCGGTCTCGCCTATCTCGCCGTCAACCCCTGGGCCACATCTTCCCGCGGTCCCGGAACGCCCTCCCTCCTCACCTCTGCCAAACTAATTCTCTTCCCCTCTTCAAAACCCTACTTAAAACTCACCTCCTCCAAGAGGCCTTCCCAGACTGAGCTCCCCTTCTCCCTCTACTCCCTCTACCACCCCCCCTTCACCTCTCCACATCTTAACCTTCTTTTCCCCCCATTTCCCTCTGCTCCTCCCCCTCTCCCTTCCCATCCCCTCAGCACTGCACTTGTCTGCTCAACTGTATATATTTTCATTACCCTATTTATTTTGTTAATGAATTGTACATCACCTTGATTCTATTTAGTTGCCATTGTTTTTACAAGATGTTCCTCCCCTTGACTCTATTTATTGCCATTGTTCTTGTCTGTCTGTCTCCCCCGATTAGACTGTAAGCCCGTCAAACGGAAGGGACTGTCTCTATCTGTTGCCGACTTGTTCATTCCAAGTGCTTAGTTCAGTGCTCTGCACATAGTAAGCGCTCAATAAATACTATTGAATGAATGAAAGCGAGTGGAAGGCAAACTGCTACAAGTCACAATTCCCCTATGCTGGGCAGCAGCAGTATGGGAGAGAGTCGAGGGTGGAGACTCAAGTTTACTGTGAGGAAGGAGGCAATTGGTAAACCACTGCTGTATTTTTACCAAGAAAACTCTAGGGATACACTACCAAAAGGATTGTTGGAGGAGATGAGGTGTTGTGGTAGAGATGCATCCATGGTGTCGCTATGGGTCAGAGATGATTTGACAATCTACATCATTAATGAGTTGTCAAGTGGGGATTCTCTGGAATAACAATTTGAAATTATACTGAAGTTGTTAGTTAAAGTAATCTGAAAATTGAGAATGCAAAATCAAGTCATTATTCAAAATTGCATTTATAAAATTAACTTCTGAGTGACGATGCTAATCTTAATAGTAATTTAGATTGAACTTTAATTTCTATCCTAATTTTATGTCTTTAGTTGGAATTTTTTTGAGAGGCTCTCTATTAACAACCCCACATATAGTTTATATTTTTTGAAAGAATTCTAAAAACAGTTTTTCAAAAATATTGGTTGCAGTAATTTCATCTCTGACCAAGTAAAGATAGATATTTTGTGGCCAAGTATCTAAAAGATTATCCATCAATCAAAGGTATTTATTGAGCATTTACTATATGTAGAGCACTTACTATATGTAGAGCAGCGTTTTTAGAAATCAATCCATCAATCGATCATATTTTTTACCCTCTGCAGACCAATGCTTGGGAGAGTAAGATAAAATGGTGTTGGAGACATGTTTCCTACTAGAAGTGAGCTCACAGTCTAGAAGGGAATACAGACATTAATATAAATAAATGAATTAGGGATTAGTGCCGTGAGACTGACAGAAGGGTGAATAAAGAGTGCAAATCCCAGTGCAAGGGCAATCAAGAAGAAAGTGGGAGAAGAGGAAATTAAGCTTCTTCGGGGAAGGATTCTTGGAGGAGATTTGATCTTAATAAAGCTTTGAAGATGGAGGTAGAGTAACCATCCATTGGAAATGGAAAGGGAAGGTGTATATTGTTGGTATTTGTTAAGCACTTACTATGTGCAGAGCACTCTTCTAAGCGCTGGGGTAGATACAGGGTGATCAGGTTGTCCCACGTGAGGCTCACAGTTAATCCCCATTTTACAGATGAGGTAACTGAGGCACAGAGAAGTTAAGTGACTTGCCCAGAGTCACACAGCCGCCAAGTGGCAGGCATCGGCCTCATGCAAGAACACTGTACTCGAGGAGTAAAGCATAGGGTTAACTAAATTAAAGTAGTGCATTAGGCCAGAATGAATATAACATCACATAAGTACTGATAACACAACCTAGTAGTCTAACGCATAGTTTCCATAACACTTAGTATGAAGCCTTACACAAAACACCAGCAGCCACAAAGCCAGCTGAATGAGCCCCAGGGCAGGGAGAGCTGTTCTTGAGTCAAAGGATGAATAGGGTTTGGAGGCCCAGCTGCACACATCAAATGGTATATAAGACTGCTGAAAGATATATGAAATTGAGCCTCAGACTTGGGTCGAGAAATGCCGCAAATGATACCAGGCAACAAAAAGCAATATGAGAGCAGAAGGTCTGTTTGAGAACCAGAGGATCCCTCAAGCCAGAAGGTTGTTGCTATGGTATTCTTGTTCCTTTGAATCTAGTTTGTTATCTCGTTTTCTCCTAACTATATGTATAGGGACTGATTGTATTTATACTAATAAATCCCTCTTTCATCCTTGTAGCAATAGTATTATAAAATCAAATGCATGCTTAACCATATGGTATGATTGTGATTTTTGCATCTCCATCTCAAACGTATAGAACTTCAGAATCCAAATAACCCAGGGACCCTTATTTCAATACAGAGGCATTCTAGGCTTGAGGCAGAATATGGGTGAGAGGTCCACTGTGAGGTAAATGAGATTGGGAATAGTACATAGGTTGGTATTAGAGGAATGAGGTGTGAGGGCTGGGTTGTAGTAGTAAATCAGGAAAGCAAGGTAGGAGGTGGCAAGATGATTTAGTGTTTTAAAGCCTACAGTAAGGAGTTTCTGTTTGATGTGGAGGTGAAAGGGCAACCGCTGCAGGTGAAAGGGCAACCACTGGAAAGATGGACTGAATTTACCTTTAGAAAATTGATCCAGGTATCAGGGTGAAGTATGGACTGTAATGGGTAGAGACAGAAGACTGTTAAGGTCAGCAAATGAGGGTACCACATTTTGTTTGTTTACTTGTTTGTTTTTAAGGTATTTGTTATGTGCTTACTATATGCCAGGTACTGTACCAAATGCTGGGCTAGATACAAGATAATCAGGTTGGACACAATCTATGACCCATATGGGACTCAGAGTCTTAATCCCCATTTTATACATGAGTTAACTTAGGCACAAAAATGAAATGACTTGTCCAAGGTCACACAGCAGACATATGGTGGAGCCAAAATTAGAACCTAGGTCCTCTATCTTCCAGCCCTGTGATCTTTCCACTAGGTCATGTTGCCTTTCACCGCTTCTTACTCTACTGTACTCTTTCACTGAAAAGTAGCCAATCAATCAATCAATCAATCAATTAATGGTATTTTCTGAGTGTTAATTGTGTCTGGAGCTATTGGGATGGTACAGTTCACTATAGTTGGTAGACCTGATCCCTGTCCTCAAGGAACTTACAGTCTAGTGGAGTGTTCGGTTCATAATAGATGCTCAATAAATACTAGTGTGATAAATACATAATGAGAAACACAACATGCTGACTAAGGGGAATCAATCAATCAGTGATATTCCAATCCCTGACTTCTAGCAACTTAAAATTTAGTGGGGTTGACAAATACTAAAGTAAATTGTAGGTAGAAAAAGCAAAAGAGTAGAAAGATATGGATGTAAGTGCTGTGGAGTAGGGGAAAGGGTGAGTAGAAAAGTGTTAGGGGATATGGACCAAAATTCATAGGGGACATAGAAAGAGATTGATCAGAGAAGACTCCTGGAGTACATATGGTTTTATTTGGACTTTGAAAATGGGAAGAGTGGTATTCTGTTGAATATGAAGTTAAAGGGATTTCCAGGCAAAAGGAAAGGTGCTAGCAAAGGGTTTATAAGTGAGAGATGAGATTGAGGGACAGGTAGTATGTTGGTATCAGTGGAGCAAATTGCTTGGGTGGGAGCTATTGTGGGGGAGAAATGCAGTAATCCAGGAGGCAGAGGGCTGACTGAGTGCCTTAATGCTGAGGAATTTTTGTTTGGTGAGGAGATAGATTGACAAACTTTGCAGGATTTTGAGGACAGAAAAGAACAAATCTGAGATAAATGGTATAAGTAGCAGAGTAGACTTGATAGAAAAGATGCTGGAGGCAGGGAGGACAGTGATTTGGCTGGCATTCCAAGGGCTTAGACCAGTGTGGTAGCAGTTGGGATGATAAGAAGGGGTGGAGTCTAGAGACACGGGGAAGATAGAACTGACTGATTTCGTGAGTGACTTAATATCCTGGTTGAAGGAGAGCAACAAGTCAAGGATAATACCTCTGTTGGGCTTGTCATAAAAAGAGAACAATGGTGTTGTGAATAGTGATAGGAAAATCTGGAAGTACACTTTGTTTGGGTGGAAAACTAAAGGAGTTCTGTTTTGGACAAGTTAAGGTTGAAATGTAAACAGCACATCCAAGCAGAGATGTCCTGAAGGCAGCAGGAAATGTGAGTCTGAAGAGAAGGAAAGAGTGTAGGGTTGGATAGTGTAGGTAGAGTGTAGGTAGATATAGGAGTCATCCATTTCATTCTCCCAAGCACATCATAAGCAGTCAATAAATACGATTGATTGCCTGATCCATGTACAGATGTTGGTTGAAATCATGGGAGCAGGTGAGCTTTCTGAAGCAGTGAGAGATTACGAATAGAATGGACTCAGAAATATACCTAGATGTTTGCCTACAGTTATGGAATGGGAAGCAGAAAAGGAGATCAAGATAGAATGGCTAGAGAGATAGAAAGAGAACCATGAAACTAGAGTGTCAGGAAACTAATGTTAGACTGTGTATCCAGGAGTTAGTCCACAGTGTCAAAATATGCCAAGAAGTCAAGGAGAATTAAGATAGAGTGGGATGAATAGAGTGGGATCCATTATATGGATGGAGTTGGTCATTCGTGACCGTAGAGCGACCAATACCAGTGGAATGAATGGGGTGAAAGCCCGATTGCAGGGGGTCAGGAAGATAACTGAAGAAGTTATAAACAACTCGTTAGAGAAGTTTCAAGATGAATTATAGAAGTGAGATGGTTTGAGGGTTTTTTGGGGGGGAGATAAGGACTTATTAAGGATAGGAGATACGTGAGTATGTTTGTAAGAAGAGATGAAGAATGAGTGGTGGATTATCAGAAAGGGAAGAAGGGAGGGGAGGAAGTGTTTAATTATGTGCTTAGGGATAGGATAGGAGCCAAGGTGAAGGGGAAGATTTCAAAGGAAGCAGGAGACCTCCACTTGAGACATGACTAAAATCACTCTGCTTATTTTTCGTACCTACTTTCTGAAGAAAAAGACAAATTTACTGGCAGATTACCCTAGTTGTCACATTAAAGGAATGGATGCAAATGCACCATTGTCTCGTCAGAAAAGGAAGTTGCCTTTATAAAATATTTATACTAAGTGATGTCAAAAAAGATTCCTCAATTCAACATTGTGTTTACTGGGAACAGCATTCTGCTCCCAGAAAGCAATTATCTACCTACACAATAAGTGCTGTGGCTTCCTGTCTGACTTTATGTAATGAAAAAAAAAAACTTTAGGCAACTCTCAGTCCAGCAGCAAAGGTCTTAAACTATACTTAGTAGGGTTTTCTCAATGTGTAGTCAGTCAATCGTATTTAATGGCACTTACTGTGTGCAGAACATTGTACTAAGCTCTTGGAAGAGCACAATATGACAAAAAAAGATATATTCCTTTCCACAACAAGTACGATTTTGAAGTCCAGAAATAAATATATCCTGCCACAACAAAATGAAAAAGGTATTTTAACCCACCATATGTCTAGAATAAGAAATACATTTTTTCAAAAAAAATTCAGAGTACTTTTATTAAAAACTGTAAGAATAACACAATATGGACATTTGTATGTTCACCATTCAGGAATTCTGGGATATTATAACAAATTAAAGTTAAATTAATTATGATATTTAAACCTCCAAAAGCCAGGTGGTTCTCATTATAACCTTCCCAGGAGATGCCATGCAAATTTGTATCAATCAATCAGTCAATCGGAAGCAGCATGGCTCAGTGGAAAGAGCATGGGCTTGAAAGTCGGAGGACATGGGTTCCAATCCCGGCTCTGCCTCTTGTCAGCTATGTGACTGTGGGCAAGTCACTTAACTTCTCTGTGCCTCAGTTTCCTTATCTGTAAAGTGGGGATTAAGATTGTGAGCCTCACATGGGACAACCTGATTACCCTGTATTTACCCCAGTGCTTGGAACAGTGCTCTGCACATAGTAAGCGCTTAACAATACCAACATTATTATTATTACTTTTATTTATTGTTTACTGTGTGTAGAGCACTGAACTAAACTGTACTGTGCTGTAATAAACACTTGGGCCAGTAGAATATAACAATATAGCAGACACATTCCCTTACGTATGTATGAGCATGAGCTTGGGAGGCAATAGTTCATTAGTTCTAATCCCTGCTCCTCCAATTGTCTGCTGTGTGACCTTGGGTAAGTCACTTCACTTCTCTGTGCCTCATTTACCTCATCTGTAAGTATGAGCCCTATATGGGACAGGGACTATGTCCAACCCGATTAACGTGTCTCCACTCCAGCGCTTATTACAGCATCTGGCAGATCCTAAGTGCTTAACAAATGCCACAGTTTATTATTATTATTATATTATTATCAGGGTCACATTTATTAAAGCCCAGTCCTGATTCCCTCTCTGTCACATGACTTGATACAGATGACATTATGGTTAGTGCACCATGGTACTATCATACAGCATTACTAGTCAGAAAGACAGTAGAGATCGAAGGAGCTTTGGGTCTGCTGTAAATGCAAACCTCTAAGCCGGGGCCTGGTGGCCTTTTGTCTGTATGAGAAAAGCAGCACCAGAAAACCCCAAGGGCCCTAATGTGACTTCTTTGGGTTTCCTGATGTTTCTCTCATCACCCCTTCTTCTTTTCACTTCACTCTATGGCTTGGTCTACCCAAAAACAAAGTTGGCAACTCGGCAGAAGAAATAGTGAAATAAGAAGGCTATTGGATTCACAGCTGCAGTGCAGCAAGTGGCAACACGATAATGAAACAAACACACACACACACACACACACACTTTAGAAATCTTCCCCAGAAGAGGCACAACCTCTTTCTGAGGAGACCTCTGACTTTACACTTCATCCAATCCTTAAACTGCTTTTTAACACTATAGAGCTCAGTTTATCAACTGCTGAAAAGTCTTGTCTTCCTATATTGTATGGCAATGGTTGGCAATCTTTCTGTTCAGAAGAGTTAAACCAAATTAAATCTGAATAGGTGGTGGACAAAGAGAAGCAAACATATTTTATTACACATTAACACAGCTTCTTCATTGTGAATCTAATAATTTTAAATACCTTGTTTCTCACTCAGCACAGTGGTGGCTTTGACCACACCCTACTTGCTGTGACGTGGGTTAATACCCCCAGCAGTACTTCAGGGCTAATTTGTTTTTTGGGGCCACCATGTAATATGTAATATCATTATGTCATATTCACATACTGCATTGGAATGATGTCACTGGTCCACATGGCTGTGTCAGAGCAACAGCTGCTCATAACAACAGCTCTAGTTACCAGTGAGGGAAGGAAGGGGAGGTGAAGAGCAAGAGGAAAGAGCCTCTGCTTGGGAGTCACAGGTCATGTGTTCTAATTCTGGCTCCACCACTTGTCAACTGTGTGACTTTGGGAAAGTTACTTAACTTCTCTGTGACTCAGTTACCTCATCTGTAAAATGAGGATTAAGACTTTAAGCCCCATGTGGGACAACCTGATCACCTTGTATCCCCCGATTAGACTGTAAGCACGTCAAAGGGCAGGGACTGTCTCTATCTGTTGCCGACTTGTTCATTTCAAGCACTTAGTACGGTGCTCTGCACATAGTAAGCGCTCAATAAATACTATTGAATGAATGAATGAATACAAGCAAATGGGGTCGGACACAGTCCCTGTCCCACATGGGGCTCACAGTCTCACTATTGAGCTACTAGCTGTAAGAGTATGTGGACAGAGATACTATAGCATTCCTCACTGTGTTTTATGATCCTATGATAGGGTAGCATATTTTGCTCATTGAGGTTATTCAGGCAAAATCCTTCCAAATGATATACTAAATCAATCAATCAGTCAATATTATAAGGCTCTTTTAAATGTCTCTGGACAGTCCATATCATTTCTCTAATTACTAGGCTGCCTGATCTGGAGAGTAGGGAAGGATTCTAGGAGGAGGGATGCAGGACTGTTCATGAAACTTGGGACAAAGGAACCCAGGATAATCATGGAATTTCCTATGAAACTAAAACATTTTCAGGTGAACCTGGAGCCGACCCCTGCAGCAAAGAAGACCAATAGTCTGAGCTACTGCCACCTGGGGTCTTATGGTCAGTCACAGGGAGCTGCTGCTTCTGCCCTTGCTTCTGCCCTTCTGCCTTTCTCCCCTCCTGCAAGGGAGGGAAGCCAGAGAGCTGCCATTTTTGCTGCACTAATTAAATAATGAATCCCATGGCAATGAGGTTTCCCCATCTGTGGATATGACTGGCCAGGTAATTCAGCAATGGGCATTCTTTTATTTAAAAATAAATAAAAAATGACTGTCTCAGCACTAGTAAGCCCAACTTTTACCCTTCTTGGGCCACCCCTCTGCTTCGCCCAACTTTTACCCTTCTTGGGCCATCCCTCTGCTTCCTCTCTTTCCCCTATCACAGATTTGCAGCCCCAGATCGAAATCCTTCCTGTAGCAAGGGTCAATGGAGCTGGTGATGGGGAAGGAATTTTTCTCCATCTTTCAATTTCTAATCAATTTTGTATGCCACTGCCAGGAAATCTGGGTTCCAAACTTCTCCTACAATGGGGACAATGGAGCTGGGGATGGGGAAGAATACTGATATGATTTTTCAGAAACAACCCCTCATCACTCTGTCTTTAATCAACTTTAAATAAAATTTCAGATCCTTTTGGTAGGAACCAGTAAAAACTGTAACTCACGTCAGTAGTAGCCTCTCAGAAGAGGGGGCTTATAAACCATGCTATAGTAACCTGACCAACTGAGTGAAGGAAGATCAGATACCTGGATGTCGGCCCGCCACCTAAAACTCAACATGAACAAGACTGAGCTCCTCATCTTCCCTCCCAAATCTGGTCCTCTCCAAGACTTCTCTATCACCGTTGATGGCACGACCATCCTTCCCGTCTCTCAGGCCCGCAATCTAGGTGTCATCCTTGACTCGTCTCTCTCGTTCACCCCACACATCCTATCCGTTACCAAGACCTGCCGGTTTCACCTCTACAATATCGCCAAGATCCGCCCTTTCCTCTCCACCCATACGGCTACCTTACAGGCTCTCGTTATATACCGGCTAGACTACTGTGTCAGCCTTCTCTCTGACCTCCCTTCCTCCTCTCTCGCCCCGCTCCAGTCTATTCTTCACTCCGCTGCCCGGATCATCTTCCTGCAGAAACGATTTAGGCATGTCACTCCCCTTCTTAAACAACTCCAGTGGTTGCCTATCAACCTCCGCTCCAAACAAAAACTCCTCACTCTAGGCTTCAAGGCTCTCCATCACCTTGCCCCTTCCTACCTCTCCTCCCTTCTCTCTTTCTACCACCCACCCCGCACGCTCCGCTCCTCTGCCGCCCACCTCCTCACCGTCCCTCGGTCTCGCCTATCCCGCCGTCGACCCCTGGGTCACGTCCTCCCGCGGTCCTGGAACGCCCTCCCTCCTCACCTCCGCCAAACTGATTCTCTTTCCCTCTTCAAAACCCTACTTAAAACTCACCTCCTCCAAGAGGCGTTCCCAGACTGAGCTCCTCTTCTCCCTCTACTCCCTCTGCCATCCCCCCTTCACCTCTCCGCAGCTAAACCCTCTTTTTCCCCTTTTCCCTCTCCTCCTCCACCTCTCCCTTCCCATCCCCACAGCACTGTACTCGTCCGCTCAACCGTATATATTTTTGTTACCCTATTTATTTTGTTAATGAATTGTACATTGCCTTGATTCTATTTAGTTGCCATTGTTTTTACGAGATGTTCTTCCCCTTGACTCTATTTATTGCCATTGTTCTTGTCTGTCCGTCTCCCCCGATTAGACTGTAAGTTCGTCAAACGGCAGGGACTGTCTCTATCTGTTGCCGACTAGTTCATCCCAAGCGCTTAGTACAGTGCTCTGCACATAGTAAGCGCTCAATAAATACTATTGAATGAATGAATGAATGAATGAATGAATAGAGGACAGCTGTAATTCAATCAGCCATAGTATAGGGAGTCTGCAAGTTTGTCCTGTACCCTGTTTTATGGGGCATTTCAAATTTGCAGCCCACATATCAGTGTCTTACCCATTCAGTGGCCCTTTCCCCTGAAACACTGTAAAATGCTAATCCAGATTAAACTTTTCTAGTTTGCATTGCAGATCAAATAGAAACAGAAGGGACAGTCTTCCTGAAATTTTGATAGATTTCACCTATTGCTTCTCCCTTCTCAACACATCCTGTCACTGGGTCATGGAAGGAGATTAAATTTGTCTGGAATGATTCATGCTTCACAAAACTCACTTGATTGCTTTTATTGCTTACTCTTATCTAAGAGGTTGCAAATGTATTATTAGATTAGTAGTTCTTGCATCTTTCAGGTGTTGATGTTAAAGTGACTTATAATTCATTACTCATCAGTTTTTCCTATTTAAAGAAAAATATGCCCAATATTTATCCTTTTATGATCCTTAGAGATCTTAGCCCTCTATTAGTTCTTGGTTTAGTCAATCTACAATAACTCCTGCCAATTTTGTACCCTAAAATGCAGGTTTTGTACCCTAAAATGACCTGAAGTGACATTTGGATGTTGGGAGTTGTGTACATGGGAATGCTTTCTCCCCATGCTTCCTGAAGCCAACTCTGGGAACATATACTAGGCTAGTCCCCAATAAGCTTTACGGCTTCAATCATTCACTCATTCATAATATTTACTGAGCTCTTACTATGTGCAGAGCACTGTACTAAGCTCTTGGAATGTACAATTAGGCAGCAGAGACAATCCCTACCTAATAATGGGCTCACAGTCTAAACGGGGGAGACAGACAGCAAAGCAAAACAGAACAAAGCAAAACAAAACAAGTAGTCTGGCACAGATATTATCAAGATAAATAGAATCATAGATGTATACACATCATTAACAAAATTAATAGAGTAATAAATAATATGTACAGGGAGTCAGCCTCCAGTCAAAAGGGTGTGGCAGCAATAGTAGGAAAAGGGACTTCTGGAACACTGAGCAGGATACCCACAAACCATTAGAAGAATGCGTGAATGAAGGGCATTAGGATCCAACTAAGGCATACTGGTGTCCAGTTCTGACTTTAATGGCTCTTGCTGTTGGAATTTAAGGCTGAAAATCCATGGTAACACTACAAGCACACTGGGCAAACCAGATCTTGCAGACACAGGGAATAATAATTCCCTCTCTAAGGTCACCAGTGACCTTCATCTTGTCAAATCTGAAGATCTCTACTCCATTCTAATCCACCTCAACCTCTGAAGTGTCTTCAGTTCTGTGGATCAGCCACTGCTCCTTCAAACATTATCCAACCCTAGCCTCACAGACTCCGTCCTCTCCTGGTTCACCCTTTCTCTCTCTGACAACTCCTTCTCAATCACTTTCACAGGCTACTTCTCTGCTTCCCATCTTCTAACAATGGGTTTCTTCAAGGTTTAGCTCTGGGTCATCTTTTATTCTCCAACTACAGTCACTCCCTTGGAGAACTCATTCACTTCCATGGTTTCCAACTACCCTCTCTATGTGAATGATCCCAATTCCACTTCTACTTCCCTGACCTCTTTCCTTCTCTGCAGTCTTCTTCATTTCTTCCTGCTTTCAAGGTGTAATCTATCTACCTGAATGTTCCACTGATACCTCAGAGAAACCATTTTCATAAGAGTACCTCTCAACTTCCCATCCAAACTCTGTCATCTCCCATTTTTCCAATCACCATAGACTACACCACTATCCTCCCTATCTCACAAGTTCGTAAACTTGGTGTTATCCTTGACTCATAACTTTCATTCAACTCATATATTAATCTTGTCACTGAATATTGTCCGTTCTACCTTCACAACATCTCTAGAATCCACTCGCCTCTCCACTCAAACTACTAAAATGCTGAACCAAGTACAAGTTCAAATGACAGCAGTCACAGTGACCATGTAAACACAAGCTACAGCCCTCACACCTTTTCAGTGGGAACTTAGCCTCACCAGATTTCTGCCTCTGTGTATGATACTGTGAAAGCTATTGCTGCAGCTTCAATTAGGAAAGGCCACTTTAAAATACTTTTCTACAACAGGGTATTTGTTAATCCCTTTCTATGTATCAACAGAAACAGAAACTCCTTACCATCAGCTTTAAAGCATTTGCTCACCTTGCCAACTCCTACCTCAGCTCGTTGCTCTCCTACTACAACTCAGCCCACATACTTCATTCCTATAATGCTAATCTTCTCACTGTGCCTCGATCTTGTCAATCTTCTCCTGACCTCTCTTCTGTGTCCTGCCTCTGGTCTGGAATGTCCTCCCTCTTCATATTGGAAAGATAATTACTCTTCCATACTTCAAAGCCTTATTGGAAGGCACATCTTTTTCCAAAGGGCTTCCCTGGATAAACCCTCTTTTCCTCTTTTCCCATTCCCTTCTATGTCACCCTGATTTGTTCCCTTTATTCACCACTCCCTCAGTCCCACACCACTTATACACAGATCTGTAATTTATTGATTTACATTAATGCCTGCCTCCCATTTATCCTGTGAGCTCATTGTAGGCAGGAAATGTGTTCACCAACCCTCTTGTATTGTACTCTCCCAAGTGCTTAGTACAGTGCTCTGCCCACAGTCACTCTGTAAATATGATTGAATGATTTATTTAACAAGCACTGTATTAAAAACCAGGGAGAAACAAAATAATGAGGTCAGAAACAGTCCTTGTCCCATATGGGGCTGGCAGTCCAAGCAAGAGGTAAAACAAATGTTGCATTTTACAGATGTGGAAACTGAGGCTCAGAGGAACAAAGTAACTTGCCCAAGATCACACAGTTCCGGACTGTCCACATCTTTGGCTTTTAGTTCCTTAGGGCAGCACTCATGAATACCGACCCTGGAGTGGATAAAAGGAAGTCATATTAACTGACCAGACTCAGGCTCACAACTCCATTTTTCACTACGTTTTTATACATTTCTATAGAATTTTAAAGTCTATTTCTCTTGTTGCCCAACTTATGCCCCTTTCCTCTTGCTGGGTTAGTCTATGATTAGCTGGAAGAAATACATTCTTTTCTAATGCAAATTCTTGTTTGTGTAGTTTTTTTAATCTTCATTTCTTCCCAGCTCTGTGGTCTGACTGGCCTCAAACTTTGATCAGGGGAAAATCCTCATTAGAATTCTGATGTTTCATCATGAACCAACTCTGTCTCTATCTGTTGCCAAATTGTACCTTCCCAGTGCTTAGTACAGTGCTCTGCACACAGTAAGTGCTCAATAAATATGATTGAATGAATGTAGTTCCCATTATCTAGGATGAGAATCAGTCTGCCAAATGTCACATCACATTCTAAATTAACCTTAATGAATGTCTTTCCTTCCCCAAAGTGCCTACTCCCTGCTCCAATACAAACCAGTTTTTGTGGTATTTGTTAAGTGCTTACTATGGACCATGCACTATACTAAGTGCTGGGGTAGATATAAACTAATCATGTTGGACAGAGTTCATGTGCCACATGGGGCTCACGGTATTAATCCCCATTTTACAAATGAAATAGGCACAGAGAAGTTAAGTGACTTACACAAGACCACACAGCAGAGAAGTGGCAGTGCTAGGGTTAGAACCCAGGTCCTTCTGACTCCTAGGCCATGCTCTTATCCACTATGCCAAGTTGCTTCTCTACATTTCTTCACACAAACTTGGTGTATCATGTCACATACCTCCAGAATCATAACCATTTCATCTGAGGGGTGTGGGATATCTTGTTACTTTGCAGTAGGATCATACAGTTATTAACTACATCATCTTGAATCTTAAAAAAAATTCACTCTGTAATTTCAAATTGTAAAGTTTGCTTAACTTAGTATATCTGAAGATTGTTTTAGACTTCTTAGAGACAAATAACTTACGTCTCAAAGACAACTACTGGCTATTAGCTCCAGGCATCCTCAAGGGTGATGAGGACAACAAAAATAAAAATAACCAGGGACTATCTGGCATTCTGTGATACATTTTTCAACTAAATGTTTACATGGCTTCAGGAGAAAAGCTAGTGTGCCTAGTATACCTGAAAGTCAAAAATGCGGATGAAAGAGTTTCAGGAATTCATTGACACAATAGAAATTGCTTTAGATCTGATTTGTTGTGTTCAAAGTCTTGTTTGAAAACCATCCTAAATAGAATTATACAATGTTATGGCATCTACAGTGTTTGAAAAGAGCATAATTATATCATAATACATATTTTTACAAGCTCTGAAATTCCATATTCAGAAAACAGTCATCACAGCTGGGCAACATGCTTTGTAATCTAACAGGCAAATACAGACACATATTTTTCCATCTTACCCCTGGCTCACATTCACTCTTTAATTTTCATTTCTTTTCCTCAGGTCTAACACACACATTTATTCCTTGTAGTGTTTTGCTCCCTGAGGCAGTAACCGAAGATTCCAGCTGAGCAAAACAGTATATTTTTGCTTTGCTCGAACATAATGTGTTTTTGCTAAGGTTTGCAGTTTTGTGTTCATGCCTTTTTCTATTACTGTTCTATGAGAGATCCTTTCACCTTCACAACTTGTCTATATTTTCTCACTTCTGTTCAGGGTCATGCCAAAATGTATATGTTGCATTCTTAACCTTATGGCCAAAAAATTTATGGCTGTGAACCAATATAAACCCTACAATGATGGATGGTGATCTTTTGAGATATTTATAGTTTAGGGAATTCTGGAGTTGGAATGGTGATCTTTGAAGTTTTGCTGAGAAGCTAATTTAAAAAAAAAATTGGCATGTAGTTACTGACATTAAATTAAACATTTTCTAAGAATACATATCATGTCATTTCAAACTCATAATACAATAAATGTGAATAGACATAGGCTACCCTGTCATTTCCCCTCTGACACCATTTCCTATATCTGTATTATATTTCAGTGTCTGTCTCCTCCTCTATAGTATAAGCTCCTTGGGGGCAGAGACCTTGCCTACCAACTCTTTTGTGCTGCACTCACCCTAATTATTGTATTTAACAATAATGCCTAATCATTATGATCTAAACTTTATTATTCTGTAAATTACATACAAAAGTCTTCATCAGATATAGTGATGAACTGAATATTTCCAAGCACAATTTAGCTACCGAATTTTAGGCGATTATTATGAGTTGTTGAATCCTTCAAGTGGTTCTTATCATTGCTTTTAACTTATCATTATTTTTATTTATATCCATTCTTTCCACTTATATTGTGATCCTCTTGTAGGCAGAGAGAGGGTCTCATTCAATAGCCTGTAATTTTCTCAGTGCTTTGCATAAAGTGTCAGTGATATGCATTCTGGCATCTAAATCAGAAAATCTAAACTGTATTAATGAAAATACCATCAAGATGAATCAGACTCTCCCAGTGTTTCTCCTACTTTAGATTAATCAGTTGTACTGTCCATATTCCCAATCCCCTTCTTCTACTCACTCCATAAAAGTTTTCTAACTTTTGACTATATTGAATTTTTTAGTGGGTTGACATAAGGTTTGTTAATCTTGCTGCTAACAATTCACACCAACAGATTTATGATAAAATGACTATATATTGGGAATGGAGCCCAAATTACTTTGGTAAAACCAGGATTAGATTATAGAAGGGTAACAGGCAAGGTAAATCCCTTTAAATGTCTTCTTTGTTTTCTTCCTCTTCAATAAATGATATTTACTTAGCATTTACTGTGTGCAAAGCCAAGCCAAGATTATCTAATCTTGGCAATATTTCCAGGATCAGGGCGTGGTCCGCTATTGAAAGCATCTGAAAAGTCAAGAAAGGATAGGATTGAGTGGAGACCATTGGATTTGGCAAGAAGAAGATAATTAGTGATTTTAAAGAGGGCCATTTCAGTGGAGTGCATAATAATAACAATAATGATGGTATTTGTTAAGCACTTACTATATGCCGAATACTAAACTCTAGAGAAGCAGCGTGGCTCAGTGGAAAGAGCACGGGCTTGGGAGTCAGAGGTCATGGGTTCAAATCACTGCTCTGCCACTTGTCAGCTGTGTGACTGTGGGCAAGTCACTTGGCTTCTCTGGGCCTCAGTTCCCTCATTTGTAAAATGGGGATTAAGACTGTGACCCTCATGTGGGACAACCTGATTAGCCTGTATCTACCCCAGCGCTTAGAACAGTGCTCTGCACATAGTAAGCACTTAACAAATACCAACATTATTATTGTTATTATTATTATTATTATTAAGCACTGCAGTAGATACAGGGCAATCAGTCCCACATGGGGCTCATAAACTTCATCCCCATTTTACAGAAGAGGCACTGAGGCACAAAGAAGTTAAGTGATTTGGCCTAAATTACACAGCTAAGTGGCAGATCTGGAATTTGACCACACAACCTCTGACTCCCAAACCCGAGCTCTATCCACTAAGCCATATTGAAGGGGATCAAGGAGAGAATTGGAGAAACAACGGTGGAGGCATTGGGTGTATATTAATTACTCTTTTGAGGAGTTTGAAAAGGAATTTCAAGAATGACAGAAGGGCAATAAATGGAGGTTGCTATGGGCCCAAAGGAAGCAGGGTTTTTTTTTTTTAACCTAGAAGATACATGAGTATGTTGGAAAGCAAAGGGAAGAAGTCATTGTAAAGGGAGGGGTTGATGGTTGCAGTCAGGAAGATAAGAAGAGAGAGGGCAGATTTATTCATTCATTCAATCATATTTATTGAGCCCTTACTGTGTGCACAGCACTGTACTAGGCGCTTGGAAAGTACAATTCATCAATAAAGAGAGATAATCCCTCCCCACACCGGGTTTACCATCTGCGATGGGGAGATAGACATCAAAACAAGTAAACAGACATCAATATAAATAAGCAGAATTATAGGTATATACCTATATACATAAATGCTGTAGGGCAGGCAGAGAGGGGAAGAGCAGAGGGACGGAGTCAGGGTGAGGCAGAAGGGAGGGGGAGCTGAGGAAAAGGGGGATTAGTTTGGGAAGGCCTCCTGAAGGAGGTGGGTCTTGAGGATCTGCGGGGGTCTGGCCTGGCTGGACCCTGTATTTTCCTGAGGAGGCAGGGAAGGGAATGGAGCAGGCTGGCCGGGGTGTGGCTGCCTGGAACAGGTGGCCCCTGGCCTAGCTATGACCTCGGCGGCCTCCCACACCCTGCCTCCTCCGCCGGTCCTACCCCATCTGTTCCACATGGGACTGAGGCTGTGTCCAACCCCATTTGCTTGTATCCTCCCCAGGGCTTAGTACAGAAGCAGCGTGGCTCGGTGAAAAGAGCATGGGCTTAGGAGTCAGAGGTCATGGGTTCTAATCCCAGCTCTGCCACCTGTCAGCTGTCTGGGACTTTGGGCAAGTCACTTAACCTCTCTGTGCCTCAGTTACCCCATCTGTAAAATGGGGATTAAGACTACGAGCCTCTCGTGGGACAATTTGATTGCCCTGTATCTATCCCAGAACTTAGAACAGTGCTCTGTACATAGTAAGCTCAACAAATACCAACATTATTATTATTATCATTATTATTATTATCATTACAAGGCCTGCCACATAGGAAGCACTTAACGAATACCACAATTATGACTATTTTTAGCCCTGACGGGGTACCCCCTCAGCTCCTTGAGCCCCTCCCCCCAACCCTCGGCAACCCTGCTGAAGGCCTGGGCAGTGCCACTCGTCTGACAGCAGGCTGAGGCCAGGACAGGATATTAATTCATTCATTTGATAGTATTTATGGAGTGCTTACTGTTTGCAGAACACTAGGCTAAGCACTTGGAAAGTACAATTCAGCAATACAGAGAGAGACAATCCCTGCCCACACCAGGCCCATAACAGGAGAGTTCAAGCGGGCAGGAAGAGCGAACAACTGGAATGGAGCAGGAGAGATTTTAGGTAGAGTACACTGGATGATTTCTATTTTATTGATGAAGTGTGCAGCCAGTTTATTAGGGGAAACAGTTGGGGTGGGGTGGGGGTGACAGTGTGCTTTGGGGTGGAGTGAAATGTCTGAAATAGCTAGAACAGGCGACAGTGCGTAGGAGTCAATAAGGCGGAAGATGTATTGTCGCCGGACAGAAAAGCACACAAATTTAAAGCAGGTGAGGATGTGTATGAAATGGAAGAGTGTTGACCTTGTTTCTTGATTTCCACTAGCATAAGAAAGGAGAAAGTGTAATGTGGAGATGAAGCAGGGTTAAGGTCCGTGGTGCGAGACAGACAGAGATAGGGTTGGAAGGGAGTATAATTCATTGAAGAGGTGGTGTAGAAGAAGTCAACCTGAAATTCAAAACGGTATTCATTCATTCTTTCTTTCTTTCTTTCTTTCTTTCTTTCTTTCTTTCTTTCTTTCTTTCTTTCTTTCTTTCTTTCTTTCTTTCTTTCTTTCTTTCTTTCTTTCTTTCTTTCTTTCTTTCCATCGTATTTATTGAGTGTTTTACTGTGAGCATAGCACCGTACTAAGCACTTGGAAAGTACAATTCAGCAACAAATAGAGACAGCTCCACCCAACAATGGGCTCACAGTCTACAAGGGGGGAAATAGACAACAAAACAAGTGAACAGGCATCAATATAAATAGAATTATAAATATATAAGTATCATTAATAAAAGAAATAGAATAATAAATATGTGCATATATACACAAGTGTTGTGGGGCAGGGGAGGTAGAGCAGCGGGAGGGAGCCGGGGCCATGGGAGGGGAGGAGGAGCAGAGGAGAAGGGGGTCTTAGTCTGGGAAGGCCTCCTGGAGGAGGTGAGCTTTCAGTAGGGCTTTGAAGCAGGGAAGTGTGCTAGTTTGGCAGATGTGAGGAGGGAGGGCATTCCAGGCCAGGGGTAGGACATAGACTAGGAGTTGACAGTGGGACAGGTGAAAACGAGGCACAGTGAGGAGGTTAGCAGCAGAGGAGTAGAGTGTGCAGGCTGGGATGTAGCAAGAGAGAAGGGAGGTGAGGTAGGAGAGAGCAAGGTGATGGAGAGCTTTGAAGCCAATAGTGAAGAGTATATGAAGCTTGCCTGATTTGAAGCTTGACAGGCAACTACTGGAGATTTTTGAGGAGGCAGGTGATATGTCCAGAGTGCTTCTGTAGAAAGATAATCTGGGCAGCAGAGTGAAGTATAGACTGAAGTGGGGAGAGACAGGAGGTTGGGAGATCAGAAAGGATGCTGATGCTGTAATTTAGTTGAGATATGACGAATGACTGTACTAACAAGGTAGCGGTTTGGCTGGAGATGAAAGGGCCAATCTTGATGATGTTGTGAAGGTGAGACTGGCAGGTTTTGGTGACAGATTGGATATATGGGGTGAATGAGAGAGCAGAATCAAGGATGGATTGGGTATTGATACCAAATGGGGCATTTTGGTGTCACTACTAGCTCTTCCTTCAAATTTTAAGCGCAAAATGGATCAGTCTACAGAATTTTATGGTCTGTCTCCAAACCCTTTTTTTTAAAAAAAAAGCAGCAACACAGAGAAGCAGAGTGGCTTAGTGGAAGGAGCACGGGCTTGGGAGTCAGAGGTCATGAGTTCTAATCCTGGCTCTGCCACTTGTCAGCTGTGTGACTGAGGAAAGTCACTTAACTTCTCTGTGCCTCAGTTACCTCATATGTATATTAGGAATGAAGACTGAGAGCCCCCTTAGGGCAACCTGATTACCTTTTATCTATCCCAGTGCTCTGTTCAGAACAGTGCTTGGCACATAGTAAGTGCTTAACAAATACCATAAAAAAGAAGATAAGGAAGAAATTCCAAACTACAAAATCAATATTGCAAGGAGGCTTGTTTGGCCTAGTGTTCTTAGGAGCTTTTGATACAACCTGGCAGAAGAGTCTCTGCCAATAGTGGAGAGTCCCACTATTTTGGGATAGTACCTTTGGGGAAGAATTTGAGTTTAGTTTGCTGTTTTAAGATGTGTTGTTATTAACCTGTATGCTACTCTGGAACCAAACTGAAGAAGGTCCATGAGGGAATGTATTTATCTCTGTGTAAGCTATATCTGGATAAGAAGGGAGCCACAGTAAGGTATCCTTTGTCTAAATAATTTTTCAGACACTTTCAACAAGGAAAATCTTATGTATGCCATTTAGCCAAGCCTATGATTATTGGCATCTGATAATAAGCATAATAATTGTGGTATTTGTTAAGTAATAATAATGATGGCGGCATTTGTTAAGCACCTACTATGTACATAGCACTGTTCTAAGTGCTGGGGGGATACAAGGTGATCAGGTTGTCCCACGTGGGGCTCACAGCTTTAATCCCCATTTTACAGATGAGGTAACTGAGGCACAGAGAAGTTAAGTGACTTGCCCAAAGTCACTCAGCTGGCAAGTGGTGAAGCTGGGATTAGAACCCAGGACGTCTGACTCCCAAGCCTGGGCTCTTTCCACTGAGTCACACTGTACCTACTGTGTGCCAAGTACTATTCTAAGTGCTGTGGTAAATACAAGGTAATTGGGATATACACAGTCCCTGGCCCACATAAGGCTCACAGTCTTAACCCTCATTTTACAGATGAAGGAACTGAGGCACAGAGAAGTTAAGTGACTTGCCCTAGGTTACGCAGCAGACAAGAAGCAGATCCAGGATTAGAACCAAGGTCCTTCTGACTCCCAGGCCCATGTACTATCCACTAGGCCACGCAATCAAACAATTAAAACCTCAGAAGCCTAAAAGATGTTTTGTAAGCCACAGGTTCTCCTTCTCTAATGCTATTGTTTCCAATTCATAATACTGATTAAATCTTGAATTTGCAGATTATTATTCTGTTTGGGAATTTGGTTCTGCAATGATTATTGTCCTCTCTCAGGATTTATTCATTAATTCAATCGTATTTATTGAGCGCTTACTGTGTGCAGAACACTGTACTAAGCCCTTGGAAGGTACAATTTGGCAACAGATAGAGACAGTCCCTACCCAACAAAGTTGGAAGGTTTCCAGTACTTTACCCATCTTGTTTATAGGAAGAAGAGTCAAGCAGAGGCCTACCCATTCCACTCCTAGCTTGGGCAGTGGCTAGCAAGAGGAAAGGAATCTGCTACAAGCGAAAACTTACCTTTTCGGGCAGCAGAGGCATGGGAAAGAGTTGAGGGCAGAAACTCAGGTTGACTGAGCAGAAGAAGACAATGGAAAACCACTTTCATATTTTTACCAAGAAAACTCTTTGGATACACTACCAGAATGATTGCATATGGAGGTGGGGCATTCTGGGAGAGATGTTCCTGAGGAGTTGCTTTGGGTCTGAAATGAATCTATGGCATAAGACAAGCCAAGATGATTACTGGAGCCTTCATAGAGCTATCAACTATAGCCTGGATGGAATTTCCACCTTCCTTGAATTGCTATAAATACAAAATCATTAAATATACTGCCCATTTTATGTTATCCAGATAAATCATCTCAAGGTTAATGACATGAAGGACATGTTTTGGAGTCAAATGAAAATAGAGATTGCAATGACATAAACTGACCAACTACTGAACATACCACAATAAAATATGTACTAGAGGTTGGTGCAACAATCTTTATTCCCCTTCTCCAGTTTACCCTATGACTATGATCATATTTCCTTTCTTCCCCCCACATTTGTCCTTTAAATAAATCATGGACTTCCTAAATTCTGGAGTGTAATAATGATTTCCCTACCCTATTCTAACTTCATTTCTATCTTCCTATTATCCTTTCCAATTCAAATATCCAGGGAAGTGGCTCCATCTTTGCACGTCCCTAGATCACAGGTCTCTGCCTCCAACTCACCTTCTTGCCCTTTCCTGCTTCTTTCCTCTAGTGAGCCTTAAGGATGACATTAATTAGCTATTACAATTTTACTTCCATCCATGTGTTTGAGGCTAATAGAGTCCATGGTGACCTTAAGGAGAGTGAAACAAGTAGGCAAAAATGAAAATATGGTAGGAAGTGCAAACAAGAAGCATGAAAGCTAATTATGTATATAATATTTGTTAAGTGCTTAGTATGTGCAGAGCACTGTTCTAAGCACAGGGGTAGATACAGGGTAATCGGGTTGTCCTACGTGAGACTCACAGTTAATCCCCATTTTACAGATGAGGTAACTGACGCACAGAAAAGTTAAGTTACTTGCCCACAGTTACACAGCTGACAAGTGGCAGAGCCGGGATTCGAACCCATGACCTCTGACTCCCAAGCCCGGGCTCTTTCCACCGAGCCACGCATTAATACTATTATTGAAGCAACATGGCATAGTGGATAGAGCACAGGCCTAGAAGTCAGAAGATAATGGGTTCTAATCCTGACTCTACCACTTGTCTGCTGTGTGATCTCGGCCAAGTCACTTCACTTATCTGTGCCTCAGTTACCCCACCTGTAAAATGGGGATTGAGAATGTGAGTCCCACATGGGACAGGGTCTGTGTCCATCTCAATTTGATTGTATCTATGCCAGCACTCAGTATAGTGCCTGGCACATAGTAAATGCTTAACAAATACCATCATTATAATTATATTTATATATAAAATGGAGCGGGGACTGACGAACTTGTATTAGCCTTTTCAGCCACATGCACAACTAAAGGTGATTTTCTTCATTAAAGATATCTTTTTTGAAAATGAATATCAGCCAGATGGGTTTTCTTAAACTCCTAACCTGATAGGGAATAATATATGGTATTATTATGCCAAGCACATTACTAAATGTTTGGGTAGGTACAAGATAATCATCAGGTTGGATACAGTCCTTGTCCCTCCCAGAACTTACAGTTTAAAGGGGAGTAAAGTTTAACTTCTCTACGCCTTCTCTTCAACTGTAAAATGAGGATTCACTATCTGTTCTTCCTACTACTTAGATTCTAAGCCCCTTATGGTACAGGTACTATGTCCAACCCAATTAATTTTTATCTACCCTAGCACTTTGTAAAGCAATAAGCACAATAAGCATTCAATAAATACCATTTAAAAAAAGGTAAAGAATTCTAAACAGATATGAAAACTGAGACACAGAGAAGTTAAGTGTAGTATACCACTTTGCACACAATAAGCGCTCAACAAATACGATAGGATGAATGAATGAAAAGTCATGCAGCAGAGAACTGGTAGAGTTGGGATTGGAACCCATGTGCTCTGATTCCCAGGATTGTGCTCTTTCCCCTAGGTCATGCTACTTCTCAAAAAACTCCAGTGATCCTATATTAACTGAGGGTAGTAAAGTGCGAGACCAGAACCACAGTAATCTCTTTACAGGAAATATCATGTCAGGTCCCACAACAACACAGCAATGGGAATACTGGAGAAGTGAATAAAGGATGCAAATACTAGTGCAATGGTGATGCAGAAGGGAGTGGGAGAAGATGAAAATGAAGACTTAGTTGGGAAAAATCTCTTGGAGGAGGTATGTTTTTAACAAGGCTTTGAAGTGGGGGAGTGAAATATTTACTGGCTATTGAGAGGGAGACCAGGCCAGAGGCAGTACATGGGTGAGGGGTTGGCAACGAGGTAGATGGGATTGAGATACAGTGAATAGGTTATCTTTGGAGGAGCGAAGTTTGTGGGTTGGGTTGTAGTAAGAAATCAGGGAGGTAAATTAGAAGAGGGCATGGTGATTGAGTGTTTTAAAGCCAAAGATAAGGAGTTTCTGTTTGAAGGTGGATGGACAACCACCGGAGGTTCTTGAGGTGTGGGGAAACATGGATGGAATGTTTTTGTCGAAAAATGATCCAGCCAGCAGAGGGAAGGACTGGAGTGGGGAAAGCAGGAGGCTGGGACAAGCAGGCAGATTTAGTAGTCAAGGCAGGATAAGATAAGGGTGTAGATTAACATGGTAGCAGTTTGAATGGTGGGAAGAGGGCTAATTTTTGCAATGTTGTGAAGGTTGAACCAACAAAATTTGATAACAGACTGCTTATGTGGATTGAAAGAGAGAGATGGAGTCAAGGGTAATTCCAGCTTTACTGGATAGTGAAACAGGAGGATGGTGATGCTATAAACTGTTTTGGGAAAGTCAGGAAGAGGGTAGGGTTGTGGTGAGAAGGTGAAAGCTCTGCTTTGGTCTTGTTTGAGAGGTCAGCTGGACATTCAAGTAGAAATGTCCTGAAGACAAGAGGAAAAGCAAGATTGCAGAGAAGGAGAGAGATTAGGGATGGATATGTAGATCTGCAAGAGTAATGTAGATCTGCTAATATCTATCAATCACTTTTTGGATAAATGTTTTTCTCTACATCAGTTCCTTTCCTCTATCATCTCAATTACTGTATGTCCTGCCAAAGAGCCTGTTTACTGAAAGAATTTGTAGACTTGGTAAATGATAGGACTATCACTTTTTTTAGTCCCAGTGAGTTAGAGACTCAAAAAATATTGCTACTTCATTTTGCAGAGAAACTCTTCCCAAACTACCAAGTTATTTTACCAAGTTAATGGTAAAATAAAACTCAATCTTCTGAGTCAACTATTTGCAAACAGACACAAGTGTTTTGCTATTTCAATTTTGGGCTTTAGGGAAAGCTTGCTTTCTTCCTGGACATCAGCCAAAGGATTTAAATATGAAGAGCTATTATCTAGCATTTTGTGCTTCAAAGTGTTTGAAAATCATTAATTCTTTGCTTGTTAAATCTTCTATGTCATGAAAATCAATATCATCCTCGCCATACAAATTTGGTCAGGCCCAGCCCCCAAAAGAAATTAGGGAAATTATTTTATGAGAAAAAAATGACCAGAATGTAAGAATCAGAATCAAAGTAGTAGAATTTGAGGTGCAGTGTTATTTCAGCAAGGAGACAATGCTTTGGTGATACAGAAAGTTATTATCAGAGCCAAAACTATTATTAGGTATTTTAGTGCTCTGAGTGAGAAGTAAATCTGTGTCCCCTGACGACCCTTGATAAACCAGGTCCTAGAAGGGGGAAAAGAAGGAAGCTGGAGAAGAATGAACAGTTGAACTACCTGTCTCTCCAGTACCTTTTGAACAACCCCTTCTCTCACCCCAGCACTTTGTGACTATTTGGACACTTTACTTCCCAGCACGACACCCTCCTTTATGTATCTGGGGAGGACCTGGTTAAGGATTCGAACTAGATTGTGAGCTCATCTCTAGACTGTGAGCTTGTTGTGGGCAGGGAATGTGTCTGATGTTATATTATACTTTCCCAAGTGCTTAGTACCATGCTTTGCACACAGTAAGTGCTCAAAAAATACAAGTGAACTGAATTGAACTAACACAGATGGCAGGCATTGTTACAACACTCCCATCTCTTCCCTTCACCCAGCAGCAGTCCGAGACGGCCAAATGTCAGTATCCTAGTGGAAGCCAATTTTACATCCTGGGCAGCTATCCCATCCCTAATTAATTCCTGAATGGACATAAAGACAAAATTGAAAGGGATGCTTAGAAAACCAAGCAATTAACTTGCTGATCCACTATATAACCCAACCTACACACTTCACCTAATTCCAACCTACTCACTTAATCTCATCTGTTTCACCACTGACCCCTTGCCCTCATCCTCCCTCAAGTCTAAGACTCCCTCCCCTTCATATCCCACAGACATCCACTCTCCCCACCTTTGAAACTCTCCTAAAATCACAACTCTTCCTAGTGGCCTTCCCTAACTAGACCTTCGCTTCCCATATTCCCCTGTTTCTTCTGTATTTGTTCACTGTCATTCATTCAGTCATATTTATTTACCCTTACTGTGTGCGGAGCATGATACTACGTGCTTGGAGAGTACAGAAAACAATGAACAGACACATTCCCTGCCCACAACAAGCTTACAGACTAGACTGGGAGGCAGACATTAATATCAATAAATTAGTTACAGTATCAATAAATTACTATGTTCATAAGTACTGTGGTGCTGGGAGGGGGGATGAATAAAGAGAGCAAGTCATGGTGACACAGAAGGGAATGGGAGAAGAGGAAAGGAGAGCTTAGGCAGGGAAGGCCTCTTGGAGAAAAAGTGCCTTCAATAAGGCTTTGAAGTGGGGTAGAGTAATGGTCTGTCAGATATGAGGAGGAAGAGCATTCCAGGCCAGAGACAGGATTTCTGTTAGAGGTTGGCAGTGAGATAGAAAGATAGAGGTACAGTGAGTAGGTAGCATTTAGAGGAGCAAAGTGCACAGGCTCATATGTGGTAGGAGAGTAGGGATGTGAGGTGTTGCAATGCTTTAAAGCCAATGGTAATGAGTTTTTGTTTGACAGAGAGGTGGATGAGCAACCACTGAAGGTTCTCAAAGAGTGGGGAAACATGGCATGAATGTTTTTGTAGAAAAATGATCCATGCAGCAGAGTGATGTATGGACCTGCATGGGGAGAGACAGAAGTTTGGGAGGTCAACAAGGAAGTTGATACAGTAATCAAGGTGGGATAGTATAAGTGACTGTATTAACATGGTAGCAGTTTGGATGGAAAGGAAGAGCAGATTTTAGCGATGTTGAGAAGGTGGAACTGATGGAATTTAGTGAAGGATTTAATATGTGGGTTGAATGAGAGAGAAGATTCAAGGATAACACCAAAGTTATGGGCTTTGGAGACAAGAAAGGTGGTGGTGCCATCTACAGTGATGGGAAAGTCAGGAGGAAGACACGGTTTGTGTGGGAAGATAAGAAGTTTTGTTTTAGACTTATTAAGTCTGAGGTGACTGGAGGACATCCGAGTAGAGATGTCTTGAGGAAGGAAGAAATGTGAGACTGCAAAGAGGGACAGAGATTAGAGCTGGAGATGCAGATTTGGGTAACATCCCTATGGGAGGTGGTAGTTAAAGCCAGGTGAGAGAGCTCAATCATGAATAAGTCCAAGGGAGTGGGTGTAAATGGAGAATAGCAGAGGACCCAGAAGTGAACCTTGAAGAGGACCCAGCAAAAGGGACTGAGAATGAGTGGCCAGAGAGAAAGGAGGAGAACCAGAAGAGGACAGTGTCAGTGAACCTGTAGTTGAATAATGTTTCCAGGAGAAGGGAGTGATCAACACTGTTGAAGGCAGCTGAGAGGTTGAGAAGGATTAGGCCATTGGATTTAACAAGAAGGAGATCATCTGTACCCTTTAAGCACTTAATATTCATCCCACCTCAAACCCAATAGCATTTATGTACATATCCTTATACCGGATAAGGTATATCCGGTAAATGTTTTTCTCTACATCAGTTCCTTTCCTCTATCATCTCGATTACTGTATGTCCTGCCAAAGAGCCTGTTTACTGAAAGAATTTGTAGACCTGGTAAATGATAGGACTATCACTTTTTTAGTCCAGTGAGTTAGAGACTCAAAAAATATTGCTACTTCATTTTGCAGAGAAACTCTTCCCAAACTACCAAGGGAAGTGGTAGTCACACTGCAGACAAGTGGCAGAGGTGTAATTAGAACCCACATCCTCTGACTCCCAAGCCCTTGCTCTTTCCAGTAAACCACATGCGCAGAGCTTACTAAATGCTTGGGAGAGTACAATATAACAAGAGTTGGTAGACATTTACCCCATCTCCAACAAGCTTACTGTCTAGAGGAAAAGAAGCTTCTCCTGTATCAGTAACTGACTAAAATTAAAATTATGTTTTCAGTTCCAGAACCTAGGCAAAACTCAAAATTAAATATATATCTGAGTCTGTTTATATGTTTGACAGTACGTATACATATATATTCAAATATGTATATATGTTCATACATATATATGTATGAACAGACATCAGAGAAGAAGAGTGGCTTAGTGAAAAGAGCATGGGCTTGAGAGTCAGAGGTTGTGGGTTCAAATCCTGGCCCCTACACTTGTCAGTGTGATTTTAGGCTAGTCAACCTCTCTGTGCCTCAGTTATCTCATCTGCAAAATGGGAATTAAGACTGTGAGCCCCATGTGGGACAACTTGATAACCTTGTATTTATCCCAGTGCTTAGAACAATGTTTGGTATATAGTAAGTACTTAACAAATACCATTATTATTATGATTATTATTATCTGTTCTCCCGTCCTACTTAGACTGCCAGCTCTAGGGACTTTGCCTGAGTCGCTTATGTTTTTTGTATCCCAACACTTTGCATATTGTAAGCATCCAACAAACACTACAATTATTAATATGATTCTTATTATTATTATTTGTGTTACCAATGAAAAATACTAATACACAAATATCTTTTGATGTTGAAATTGAGATGCATCCCAGAGGATGGTTTCATTTTTTAACTAGACTTTTGGTAGTTAGCAGTAGATAACATTCAAATATCCTCACATTCCAATTGTGTTGATCTTTATTAAATATGATTGAATGCATTGAATGAGAATAATGTTCAAGTTTATTTTAGAACATATGGAAAACAGGTTTTATTTCAAAAAATCATGGAATCAACTAGTTCTTCTTAACAATGTTCACTGCTAGTAGAGGTATCATTATAATGAATCTAATCCCTACTGCCACAACTTAAGCTTTATGTTTTAAATTTTCCCTAACATTTTACTAAAAGTATCTGTATTCAGCAGTGAAAAAGATGCTTGGGAACTACTCACTTGAACATTCTGAATTTTGTTTTCCCATGTGGGAGACCAACATTTGTTTCATAACTGCAACTGTGTTGAGTTTCTGGCTCACACTCATATGCACAGCTGGCTGATAGCTGGAGCCCAAAAATGAGTATGGGCATCTAAGGCAATGGAGTGTGCCCACCCTGCTGTTCAATTCATGAGTCACCACTTGTCTGCACGCATACCACCTAGCTTGAAATGAATTTACTTCTGTCGTGCTCCCCTAGTTAACCCTACTGGCTGCTCAGAGCAGAAACCAATTTGGTGAGCTGGGAATAAGGGACTGAATAATGAATCACAGAGATAGCATGGCTCAGTACTCTGAGCATCGCTTTTAATTTAGTGTGGCTCTGCTTCTAATTCACTGTGTAACCAAGTCACTTAACCTCCTTGCAACCTTTCTCCACCTCAATTTTTACATTTCACTGTCACTGTCACCTCACTGTCACTTAGAATGTGAGCCCCATGTGGATCAGGGACTGTGTCCCTCTGATTATCCTTTATCTTCCCTAGTGCTTAGTAAAGTGCTTGTCACATAGTAAGTGCTTAAGAAATACCAGAAGGATCATTATTTTTTATGAGAAGTATTTATCAGAGCATGGGCCTGGGAGTCAGAAGATTGTGGGTTCTAATTCCACCACTTGTCTCTGCTGTGTGACTCAGGAAAATCACTTCACATCTCTGTGCCTCAATTACCTCGTCTTCATACAGTGCACGGCATATAGTATGTCCTTAGCAAATACCATAATAATTATTAACATTTTCAATATGATGATGATTATTCATATCCCTAAAGTGACAAGATTTTCTCTTAGACTATTTTGTGGAATAGTCTTGTTGATTGTTATAAGGTTGATTCCATTATTTTTTGAAATAAAAAAACCTGTCTTACATATATTTTAAAAAGATTTGTGCGCTTTTCACAATATCTAACATCTAAGATAATATCTAATATCTAAGATCCTGTTGATATTTGACAAAAGAATTAAAGAGAAGCAAAGAAGCTGAGTGGCTGATACACTACCTGGGAAGCAGCATGATGTAGTGGATAGAGCATGGGCCTGGGAGTGGAAGGTCATGGGTTCTAATAACAGCTCAGCCAATTGTTACTTGTGTGACCTCTGGCAAGTCACTTCATTTCTCTGTGCCTCAGTTGCCTCATCTGTAAAATGGGGATTGAGTTTCTGAGCACCTTGTGGGACAGAGACTGTGTCAAACCCAATTTGCTTGTATGGACACCAGTGCATAGTACAGTGCCTGGCACATAGTGGACACTAAACAAATACCAAAATTACTATTATTACCTTTAACAACAAACAGTAAGGGGTTCTAAGAGTTCCCTGTGTGAGGAGTGGAAACGAAGTCTCTCTCTTCTCTCCTGGATCTGGTAAAGTTGTTTCTTCCAATTCTTAGAAGTTGGTTCAAGGTGGTGAAAAGTCCCTTTACACCAAATTCAGTTTATGGTAAAATTGACTAGAGAATAAGCATGGCCTAGTGGAAAGCGCCAGATCTAAGAGTCAGGGAAACCTGGATTCTATTCCAGTTTTCATCACTTGCCTGCTGTGTGACCTTGTACAAATCATTTTACTTCTCCATGCCTCTGTTTCCTCAAATGTAAAATGGGATTTCAATACTTGTTTTCCTGTAAGATGGTGAGCCCCATTTGGGACAATGACTGTGTCCAACATGATTAACTTGTATCTACCCCAGCATTTCGAACAGTGCTTGACACATAAGTGCTTAAGAAATGCTGTCAATCAATGAATCAACTGTATTTATTGATGGCTTAATTAATGTGCGCAGAGCACTGTACCAAGAGCTTGGGAGATTAGAATATAACAATACAATAGAGTTAGTAGAAATGTTCTCTGCCTACAATGAGCTTAGTCTATTATTATTACTGTTAATGATAATAATGATTAACAATAATGGTGAAGACTGATTTCAAATTAAAGAATTAGCTTTTGATCAAGTGTCCCTAACCTGTTCATTAACCCTATCAACCTCAATTTTTCTGTATATCATATACTTACAAATCTAGGTATAAGATTAACATAAGGAAAGAGTGACCAGGTAACTTCATTTTCTGAGACCTTGTATCTGCCAATGACTGTGAAATGCATCAGTTTTAGTATTATTAATAAAAGCAAAATAATAATAATCAATAATTAGTATTATCAATAAAAATACTAATTATTATTTTATTTTTACTACAACTAATAATAATAATTGGAAGTAAGTGATTTATTTTGGGGTTATCTGATTTAAACTTTAATTTTCGGTTTTAAATCTCCATTTACAATTACTTGTTTCATTCTTTTCAGTTATATCTCTAATTAAAATATTATTTCCAAGCAGACATATGTAATAAGAGTCTAAAGTTCTTCAAAAGATTCAGGCAGAGTTCCCTTATTGGGTTCTGGAAAGACTTCACTTTTCTTTCATTCCTGTAGGGCATGGACTCTGTCCAACCTGATTATCTTGTCCTAGTATCATGCTTGGGACAAAGTATACACATAATAAATACCACTTATTAAAAGGTGCTGTGTATCTGTGCTTGTGTTTGTGTGTGTTTATGTACTAGTGGAAATTAAGTCCCAAGATTCTGAGAAGCAGCGTGGCTCAGTGGAAAGAGCACGGGCTTTGGAGTCAGGGCTCATGAGTTCGAATCCCAGCTCTGCCACTTGTCGGCTGTGTGACTGTGGGCAAGTCACTTAACTTCTCTGTGCCTCAGTTCCCTCATCTGTAAAATGGGGATTAAGACTGTGAGCCCTACGTGGGACAACCTGATTCCCCTATGTCTACCCCAGCGCTTAGAACAGTGCTCGGCACATAGTAAGCGCTTAACAAATACCAACATTATTATTATTATTATTATTATTGACCTGGATTAGCACCCTTCCAGGCTGCCAGTGTCTTTCCTTAAATACTAATGTATTTTTTTATTCAAGAAACTGTAATTTAAATAAAATGTTTACCTGGATGGCTGATGCTCAGACTGAGAAAATACTCCCAGGGACTGAGGATTTACCCTCTGCTTACTTTCTACACTACTGAACTGGAGGAGAAAACAGTACTATAAATTTCATGATAATTTCTAAATTTCCAGTTTATTTATATCTATTTTTTTCCAATTGAAAGTTTCTCCTTGAGGATTTTGTGTACTAGATGGTGATTCTACTCAGTCGACTACACATTTACCGACTACTGTAACCAAATGCCAGTTAAGTGGGTCAGTGTCTGGAGGTGGCAAATACATTAACAGCTGGAATTTTTAAGTCCTATCTTGTTGAATTCAACTATAAAACCTGCAAGTTGGTCCAGAGCTGCTCCCTTTCCATTAGTAATTACAAGCAATTTGGTAATGTTTATGCTATTTAGAGATAAAATATTGATTCATTATTTAGAGTAATATATTTTTATATTTTGGTGGTAAGGATGTATCTTATCTCCTTATCTGTTTATCCTTTACACCGAATACATAAAGAGAGAAGCTGGGTTGGCTGAAGATGAATGGAGACTAAAGTTTGGAGGAAGAAATATAAACATTAGTTATGCTGATCATACTACCCTAACATAAAATGAAGCAGATTTGAAGGGCTTATTATTAAAAGTTAAGGAACAGAGCAAAAGATGGGCTACATTTGAATGTCAAGAAAACAAAGATCACGACAACTCGAAGTTTTAACACATTTGCAGTGGATGGAGAGAAGATTGAAATAGTTGACAGTTTTTCTTACCTGGGATTAATAATCAATAATAAATGAACTAGTAGTCGAGAAAAATGTCAAAGATTAATGTTAGGAAGACTTGCTATGAAGAGCCTGGAAAAAAGTCATCAAACGTGCTGATGCAACAATTGCCACAAAAATACAAATTGTCAATTCTATGGTGTTTCGAGTGATATTGTATGGATCTGAAAGCTGGACAGCAAAAAAGCAGCATAAAGCATTGATTCCTTTGAAATGAGGTGTTGGAAAAAGCCTTTGCCAAGTGCCTGAACAACAAACAAATAGATTTGGAGCAAATTAAGCGAAAGTGGTCTTTGGAAGGGCAAATGACTCGACTTAGATTAGCATATTTTTGGACATGTAACCAGTAAGAATTGCACTTTCCAAGCACTTAGTACAGTGTTCTGCACACAGTAAGTGCTCAATAAATACGATTGAATGAATGAATTCATGAATGAAGACTAATTCTTTGGAGAAGACACTAATGCTAGGAAAAGTCCAGGGAAAACGTGGAAGAGGCAGACCAGGAGCTAGATAGAGAATGTAACAACGATAACGGAAGAAGTGTTAGAAAGTTTATGGATCATGGCAATAGACAGGACATTCTGGAAAAAATATATCCATAGAGTTGCTGTGAATCAGAAATGACTCAACAGCACTCGATTATGATAATAAAAGCAATGGCATAGTCATTCATTCATCAGGGGACCATGAAATTGGTACTGAGGGGTGAAGACAACAGCTTAGTCCTCTCATCATTTTGGGCATCAATGTGGATCCAAGCCAGCAGGAGGAGAAGAAGGTATAGAAAGAGAAGGGAGAAAAGAAGACTGGTGTTATGTTTCTGGCCTTCCATGGGTAGCTGGACATGAGCTGTGCAGTCGGTCACTCCATCACCAGAATCAAAGCTCTGAGAGAATATTTCCACCTCTCCAACCCTTATCTGTTTAGCTAGTCTGGAGTATAGGATGAGGAACTGCTACAGTGAAGCTCAATCCACAGGACTGCATGTTTTCTGCACTACTTTCAGTGAGGATCCACTGGCCACAGCTTGTTTCAGGCACTTGACATATCCCTTAAACACCCTGTTACTTATCCCAGCCCCACAATGCTTAGGCTAATAGTCTTGTACTCTACTATTTCCACTATCCCTAATTCATTTTAATGTCTGTCTCCTCCTGTAGATTGTAAACTTTCATGGGTGGAACAAATGGCACCAACCCCCTAGGTGGGGTGTGCAACCGGGAGGCCCTCCCCACCACCACTACCCTTCAGTCCTCCTCCTTCCCCACCAACAGCACGCAGGCCACTAGCAACCTTCATTAGGTACCAACTTTATTACAGCTACAGAAGAGACAAGTTAAGTCTGATGAACAACTTAACTGGGAAAGGAAGTTTACAAGGTGGCTTTTTCATTTTACACTCTAAATGCTTAGTACAGTGCTCTGTATATAGTAAGTGCTCAATAAATACAACTGAATGAATTTTCTTCTTTTTTTAAATAGTAAACAGAGAAATCTTTAGGTGACACAGATCCTGAAACAAGTTTTTCCTATAATTGTAAGGAAAAAAACAAGCTATGAGAGAGAAACAGTGAGAAAGAGCGAGAGAGAGAGAGTGTGCATTGAGCAGAGGCTTGGGAGTCAGAAGGTCATGGGTTCCAATCCCACTACTTGCTTGCTGTTTGACCTTGGGCAAGTCACTTTACTTCTCTGAGACTTAGTTCCCTCATCTGTAACATGAGCCTTGAAACTGTGAGCCCCACATGGAAAAGGGATTGTGTCCAACTCAATGTGCTTATATCGACCCCAGCGCTTAATACAGTGCCTGGCACATAATAAGCACTTAACAAATGCCATCATTATCTCTGCTGTATTTTACTTCCTTAAGAACTTAATATAGTGTTCTGCAAACAGAAAGTGCTCAATAAATACCACTGATTGATTAATGTCTGTCTCTCCCTCTAGATTGAAAGCTTATTATGGGCAGGGAACATGTCCACTAATTTTGCTAACCCAATTTGCTTATATCTACCCCAGTGCTTAGTACAGTGTCTGGCACATAGGAAGTCAAGGTGACAGAGAAAGGGTTTGGGAGAAGAGGAAGGAGAGATTAGTCAGGGAAGGCCACTTGTCTACTGTGTGACCTTGGGCAAGCCACTTCTATATGCTTCAGTTACCTCATCTGTAAAGTGAGGATAGAGACTGTGAGCAGGGACTCTAATTAGCTTGTATCTTCCCCAGCTGTATTACAGTGTCTGGCACATAGTAAGTGCTTAAAAATACCCCCCCCCAAAAAAAGAAATCAGAGGACCTAGGTTCTAATTCTAACTCTGTCACTGCCAGCTGTGTGACTTTGGGTAAGTCACTCAACTTCACTGTGCTCTTTCCTCATATTTAAAATGGGAATTAAATAGCTGTTCTCCCCCAGTTTGGATTTGAAGCACCATGTGGGACAGGAACTGTACCTAACCTGAGCATCTTTTATCTACCTCAGCACTTAGTATATATAGTGTTTGGCACATAATATGCACATAACAAATACCTCAATCATTACTACTAACCTCCTGAAACACATTTTTTCCATACCTTACATGATGCATTGTAATACTGTTGTGGAAAGGATTGTGGGGAACACAGGATGGCAACAAGGCTTGAGAGTGTCTCTCCTAAGTGCCTCTTTACCATTCAGAGTCCATTACAGGTTTTTTTTATATTTAAATAATATTAATTAAGCACTTACTGTGTGTCAAGCACTGTACTAAGCACTGGGGTAGATACAAGCTAATCATGTTGGACACAGTCCCTGTCACACATAGGGCTCACAGTCTTTAACACCATTTTACAGATGAGGTAACTGAGGCACAGAGACATTAAGTGTCTTGCCCAAGGTCACACAAGCAGACAAGTGGTGAAGCCGGGGTTGGAACCCAGACCCTCTGACTCTCAGGTCCATGGTCTTTCCACTAGGCCAGACTGCTTCTCTTCATTTTTCAGCTTGACATTTACCTTTTGTAATTGTTCTGGTGTCACTTTCAAATGCATTGATTTTACTGGCAGTTTAAGATTGGAGTGCATGAGCTTATGGTCAATGCAGCATTCAGTTTCTCCCATGGGTGAAGAGATCTTTAAGTGTTTTGAGTTCCACTGATTCATGATGATAAACTCTATAAAGATGCCATTGCTTATGTGTTAATAAATATTTACAATGCTTGTGATTTATCACTGTTAGAACTTGAGTACATCCTCTAGACTATAAGCTTGCTGTGCACAGGGAATGTGTCTGTTTATTGTTGTACTGTACTCTCCCAAGTGCTTAGTACAAGCTCTGTACACAGTAAGCACTCGCTAAATGTATTTGAATGAATGAATGAATCCACAATGTCTTTCTTTTTTTTGAGAGGTGGAAATGATGATTATGATCTGATGTTTCACTAGGCAGATGAACTTCATTGCTAAATAGATGTCAATCTCTTGTTTCCATGCTTCACCAACACTGAATCCAGAGTATTGGAATCTCCCATGGTGATGGTTAACTTGTCAGATTTTAGATACGCTACTTTTATTCAGATCCTTCTAATAGTGTTCTTTTTCTATTTGATCTTTATAATTATTAGTTATCCCCAACATACCCTTCTGGAATCACACCTACTCCAGAAGGTTACCCAATAAATTTCTCATCTCCTCACCCTCTTCCAATACAAGCGTACAAATTATTTTAGTGACACTGCTATGAATTCTTGAAAGCAAGGACCATGTCTATAAACACTATTGAACTCTCTCAGGGACTTATTGGAGTGCTCTGCATACAAGAGGTACTTAAAAACTATTACTGATTGATTGATTAATAGAATGTTGAAGATGCCTCCAAAGGATTCAGGTCCAAGAACTGCATTAAAGAATCAATTATAATACCAGTAGCTTATTCGGGCCACTTGCACTTTCTTCCTTACCAGTCATGTCTCTCTGGAACATGGAGTGGAATGAGTGATAGTTCCATGAAGATTTGGTTTCTGAAAATAAATAAATAAATGATCAAGATATGCTAAAGGATATCTCTCAGAATACCAGGATTCCACTTAATGAATTATCTTCTACTGCTATAAGTAATAGTCTTTCTTTAATACTACTAACTAAAGATGGGAAACTTTCCTCTTATTGAGTGGAAGTTCCACTGCCCGCACTTGGCGAGGCTGTGGGAAAAATGGGACAATGTAAGAGGTGGGGAGGGATTGATGAGGAATAATGAGGGAAGTGGGGAATGAGTGACTGTAGACTTTAAACTGTAAGCTTGGTGTGGGCAGTGAACATTTCTTCCAACTCTGTTATATATTACTCTTCCAAGCACATAGTACAGTACTCTGCACACAGTAAGTGTTGAATAAATATTATTGATTGGTTGACTGATTGATTGTGCTGGGGCATTATAACAGGGAGAGAGTGCCATAAGGACTGGAGACGAGTGAGATGGAGGGAGATGAGAGGGTGTGCTGGAAATGGAGGAAAGGGATGGAATGATTATGGAAGGGGGGATTGAGGCAGCACAGTAGGGTCAGAGAAGTTTAAACATTATAGTTGAGGTTGTCAACCACCATAAATGCTTAATCCTCTGGTTAAGTTGATAAATTGTCAAATTGAATGTGGGTCCTTGAGTCCTTGAGAATGAGAAAGGTGATTGTTAAGGGAGAAACAGAGGAGTGGGTTGATGTGAAGGCAGGCAGATGTTGGTACATATAAAGCCAGGTCAAGGCCAGTCAAATACACCTGTTCTGTGTTATCTACCAGGTATTGAGTCTGGAGTGCAGGGAGAGGTAAGATGCAGGAATGACCACTTAACCACAGCAGAAGTCAGTTGGATCTGAGTTCTAATTTCAGCTCCTCCATTCTTCTGATATGAAATCTTGGGCAAATCATTTAACTTCTCTGTGCTTCAGCTACCTCATCTGTAAAATAGGAAATAGGATTGTGAGCCCCATGTAGGACATGGGCTCTATCCAAGCTAATTAGGTCATATCTACCCCAGTGCTTAGTATAGGGCCTGAAACCTAGTAATCATTTAACAAATGCCTTTTAAAAAAAGAAAGTTTCTTTTTTACATTTTAAATCTCTGTGTGAATTTAAAATTAGATTTATAGAACTAGGGGAGTTCGGCCTGTGGAGCAAGAAAATGAGGAGGTTCACAATGGTGTTATGAGAGAATCTCTCCAGGCAAAAATTATTAAAGAGATTAAATCTATAATGTAAAGTAATGGTTTTCATATGTCTTCCTTATTCCTAAATTGTGAGAATTTTATGGGTAGGGAGTGTCTCCAATTAATTTATTTCTCAGCATTACCCAAGCATCTAATTATAAACATTCCATAGGTGTAAGTTCCCAATAAATAATTGTTATGGTGGTAAACACTATTATGACATCTTAAATAATAAGCCTATCTTCATCATATGTATATATTTGAGAAGCTCATCCACTCACATGATTTCAACTACCATTTCTAAGTGGATGATTTTCCAATCTATCTTATTAGCACCAGAGTCTCATCTCACATTTTCTCTTGCCTCCAGAACATCTTGACATGAATTTGCCACTGACTCCTAAAACTTAATTTGTTTAAAATTAACCTCTTATTTCCTTTCCAAATCCTCTCTGCCAGTCACTTTCCTATTACAGTAGACAGTACCAGCATCCTTCCCATATCTCAATTCCGCAGTCTTGATATTATTTCTCCCATAGTCTATCACCAAATCCTATCACAATATTTCATCCATAATGTTTCCAGGATCTGCCTCTTTGATCTCAATTTAAGTGGTCACCATGCTGGGTCAGGCATTTGTAATATTCTGGCTTGTTACTGAATCAATCTTTCCATTAATCTCTTCAACTCCAAGTCTCTTTCTTTTTATGTCTATACTTTACTCTGTTGCCTGGAACATTTTTTCTAAGTGTCATGACTGTCATTCCCCATTCTTCAAATTGCTTGACTGGTTACCAATTCTTTTGCATTAAGCAGGACCATCTGATCACTAGTTTCTAAGGAACTCCATCAGCTTTTGCCACTTTTTCATCCACTTTCTTTTCCTAATACACTACAGGTACTCACTGTGTCTCATTTTTATTTTCGCTGTCTCTGACCCTATTACATGCCCAACCACAATATAGCCAAGGCAGTGGCAGTGTACCAGAACTGAGCTAAAATCACATAGCCCATGCAGACTATTTTTCCCATGGTTTTCCCACCCCACCCACTTCTTCACCATCACCCTCTTTCTCAGTGATAGAGTGGAGATATTTTAAATTACCACGGTGCCCACACAGTGAGAGATGAAGTAGTCAGGCAGTCAAGATTGTAGTCCAGCCCAGAGCTACCAACAACTATGATATGGTGCAGGTGTGACAGCCATTTATGGGATAGGTCAATTACATTATTTCCCAAATAATGAAAATTTTAGTAAGATCAAGAGATTTATGTTTTCAAATTTGAGCTCCAAACTTTAGCTCTGATGTCTCCTGCTTCCAGCCTCGGTTTGAGGTTGCAGCAGGAAGTGAGATGACCCTCACAATAACTGAGTTGTGTTTCCTTGGTGCATCTCTCTTTCAACTCCCTCTATATTAATCAATCAGTGGGATTTATTGAGTGATTACTTTTCAAAGCACCATTCTAAGCACTTGGAAGAACACAATGCAAAATAATTTATAGACACCATCCCTGCCCACAAGGATCTACAGCCTAGATGAGGAGACAGGAGTTAAAATATATTAGAGATGGGAGAATTGGCATAATACTAGTGTTGTGGAGCTAGAGATAGGGTGGATATTAAGTGCTTAAAGCGTACAGATATCAGTGCATAGACGATGGATAGGTAAGATGGGAAAATGAAGATTTTGTCCAGGAAGCACTTGGAGGAATCTATATCTTCTCCCATGTTCTCTCTCCCTTTCTCCTGGCTCACATCTCCTTCTGCCTTCAGGACATCTCTACTTGGATGTCCTCCTGCCACCTCAAACTCAACATATCCAAGACAGAGTTCCTTATCTTCCCTCCCAAACCCTCTTCTCTACCAAACTTTCCCATCACTACAGATGGCAAAAAACTTTCTTCCTGTCTCACAAACCTGTAACCTTCATATTATCCTTGACTCCACTCTCTCATTCACCCCACATATCCAATCCCTTCCCAATTCCCATCGGTTTCACATTCACATCACCAAGATCTGCCCTTTCCTCTCCATCCAAGCCCCTACCACATTAGTACAGTCACTCATCCTATCCCGACTGGATTACTGTATCTGCCTTCCTTGCTGACCACCCAACTTCCTGTCTCTCTTCATTTCAGTCCATACTCCACTTCCCGGATTATATTTCTTCAGAAACATTCAGGGCATGTCACCCCCCAACCACAAAATTCTCCAGGCATTGTCTATCATCCTTTGTATCAAACAAAAACTTCTCATTGTTGGCTTAAAACTCTCTATCACCTTGTGTCCCTTCCTATCTCACCTTCTCTCTCTCCTTCTACATCCCAGCCCACACATTCTGTTCCTCTGGTGCTAGCCTTTTCACTGTGACCTGATTTTGCCTGTCTCGCTGCCGACCTCTGACCCATGTCCTACCTCTGGCATGGAATGCCCTCTCTCTTCAAATCTGCCAATTACTCTTGCCCTTTCAAAGCCCTACTGAAGGTGCACTTCCTTTAAGAGGCCTACCCAGACTAAACCCCCTTTTCCACAGTTCACCGTCCCTTCCACATCATTTTGACTTGCTCCCTTTGCTCTCCCCCTCTCCCCGCCCCACAGCACTTATGTATGCATGCATATATTTATAATGCTGTTTATTATATTGATGCCTGTTTACTTGTATTGATGTCTGTCTCACCCTATCTAGATTGTAAGCCCATTCTGGGCAGGGATTTTAATTCTTCATTACTGTATTGTACTTTCCAAGCACTTAGTTCAGTATTCTGCACAATATAAGGGCTCAATAAAAATACAATTGAATGAATGAATATGATTTTAGTAAGGCTTTGAAGATGGAGTGAATGGGTGTTTATCAGATATGAAAGTGAGGAATTTTCAAGCTAAAGGGGAAACATAATCAAGGCTTAGGTAGTGAAATACAAGGTACAGTGTGCTGAAGTAGGAGATTTGGAGATTTATCCCCTTCTCTGCAGTCTGCATTTCCTCTTGCCTTCAGGACATCTCTACTTGGCTGTTTCTCCAGCACCTAAAACCTAACACATCCAAAACAGAATGCCTTATCTTCCCCTGGACTTTCATATCATTGTAGACAGCACCGCCATCCTCCCTGTATCCCAAGCCTGTAAATTTGATATTATCCTCAACTTATATCTTTCATTTAACCCACACATTCCATCTGTCATGAAATACTATCAATTCTACCTTGACAACATCTCTAGAATCCACTCTAAGGAGTGGGAGCAGCTAAGAGGAGTGATAGGAGACTTTCCTTCCCATTGACCATAGTGAAAAGCAGTGGGATCTAGTGGGTAGAACACAGGCTTGGGAGTCAGAAGGTCCTGGATTCTAATCCAGGATCTGTTACTTGTCTGCTGTGTGACCTGGGGCAAGTCACTTAGTTTCACTGTGCCTCAGTTACCTCATCTGTAAAATGGGGATCTATACCAACTAAGAGAAAAACAACATTCCTCCATGGGGCACTGAGATGAATAGCTTGGGAATAAGGTGGTGCTTGGTATCCTTCAAAGTCTTATTAAAGGCACATCTCCTTCATAGGGCCTTCCCTGACTAAGCCCTAATTTCTCCTTCTCCCATTTACTTCTGCATCACCCTGCCTTGCTCCCTTTATTCATCCCCCTTCACATTCCCATGCTTAAGTACATATCTATGATTTATTTTTTATATTAATTTTTGTCTTCCTCTCTAGACTATAAGTTTGTTGTGGGCAGGGAATGTATATGTATGCTCTCCCAAGCACTTAGTACAGTGCTCTGCTCATAGTAAGTGCTCAATAAGTATGGCTGACTGTTTATGATGTCCCTTCAAGTAGACTAAAATTAAAGAAGGAAGAAGAGGAGATGGAAATTTTAAAGTAACAATTTTAAAGAACCCCAGCTAGGTAGACAGGTTCAGTAATAAGGCTAATGAGGGACAAGGAAGAACTGCTTTCCTAATGTCTGGAACACAGAGACTCCTCTTTCAACTCTATCACCTTAATACCGTTGCTTTAAGGCCTACTTTGTGCAGAACACTATCCTAGTCACTTAGAAAAGTACAATAGAATCAGTAGAAATGATCCGGCTCTCAAAGAGTCATCTCCTTTTTAACAGTATAATACCAACTACCACACTACTCTTATCATTTACTTAAACATGGTTTGATTTTTTATTATAGCCAATCAATCGTGTTTATTAAGCACTTATTATGTGCAGATCACTGTTCTCAGCACTTGGGAGAGTACATTGTAACGGAAGTAGTAGAACATGTTCCCTGTCCACAATGAGTTTACAAGGTATTGGGGTTTAGTCCTGCATCCAGATAAGAAGATAAAGTAAACTCAGTTGTGATAATCGTTTCCCACCTCTCAAGAGTGGTTTTCTCACAAGTATCTCTTCCCTATCCATTACTGAGAATTCATTTCACTGTATTGGCTTGAAATCATCACTAAAACCAGGAGTGGGCAAACCCTCCAGAGACGATGGGACAGGATCAAGGGTCTCCAAGGCCTGAAACAATGCACCCTCCACCTGCAATTCCTTAGTACTGATGGCTGCTGGAGAAGAAGAAAACTATGCCAGACCTATTATAAAAGTACCTAACCTTATGTAATTTTCTAACACATAAATATTGGATGATAAATTTATGACACATTGATCTTTAGTACTCCTCTAAATTCAGCATGCTCAATATTAATAATACCAACCTCACAATTAAAACACCTTTACTGATGTAGAAGAAATGGTTTATTTTTGAATGTCAAGGAAATCAAGCATCATAATGGCACTTCTGAAGACAGATTCCTAGGCTGGAGGGCCCATTGGCCTGACCCACTATAAGTATTTAATATATTCTTCATGTTTCTTTTGGATTTTGACCTTTTTTCTGCCGGTGATATATAACAAGTCAGATCTTGGGGGTTAGAGACATGCTTCTTAATTACATTAGTGGAATTTTCTTTAACATTTGCTCTTTGGTAGCAGAATTGATTAATTATATGTGTTGAAAAAGGGTGCATGAACATCTTAGTTGTCTTTGTCATTCACTCTGAACCACAGATCTTTGTAATTACAAAGACGATATATTTTTTAAAAATAGAAGCACAAGTCATTTTTAGTGTAACAAGGCATTCTTGAAGAATACCACCTAAAGGAAAATCATTTTCTACTTCATCTCTGACTGATCCAATGCACAAATGTTTCCCATCAATGTCATGTCATGTTCTAAGAGAATGATCGTTTCCCACCAATGCCATGTCATGTTCTGAGAGAATGATGTGCATTTTCAGAAGGACCTAATTCTGCCATGTTTTTTTAACAAAACCATGTTGTAAAAATTATAGAATGACCTAAAGATTGGACAACTACAAGTATTGAGAAGGCAAGGAAAGAAAAGTTGGCTTTCTGTGAAATCACCTTGATAGTCCAGGGAAGTTGGCATTTGGAGCTTGAATTATTCAATTTATCTATTTGCTTTGCTCCTATAGTAAGATTTTCTATATATCACTTCACTTTAGGTTACAAAGATATGAATTAATAGGTACACCATATATGCTGTAGAAAAATACCCATTTTTTAATTTCCTGATTCACATATTTATGAAACCTTTTTTCCCCAGAGGAAGACTCTCTTTTCTACAGACTATATCCCAGACACTGAGAGCAAAATTAAAATGAGACTGATCGATTTCCTTTGTTTCTGGTGCTTTATATTCATGGCCATTTTTTCAAATCCTTTCTTTGTTTCCATTAATATCACTTATTTCATTTTCAATTTGAGTTTAAATGAGCTATATTTCACACAAGAGTATCTCTAACAGCCATCTGGAAGCACTGTATTCCCCAACTGAGAAGTCATATAGAGTTGAGTGTCGTTTGAATAGTCACTGCAATAAGTATTTCTTTGAATTATCTTCAATCGAGAATCATATGCATATTGAATAGAAAATACGAGAAACCTATGCCAATTTAATTATGAACTATTTAGATGTTCATATAATCCTTATGGTATTCCGGTATATCATTCTGATACTGTTCTGGATTGATATTCACAAGCTGAGTAAGATGAAGCAGAGCTGTATGAAACAGGGTGAGATCACATGACATGAGAATAGCACTAGTCTGGGGTACCTGGTGTGAACAGATTTACTGACCTGAAACCTACTTGAGCTGCAGAACAAAGAAGTCCAATGTCAAGGAAATGCAGGGTTCTGTCAGGTTAGTCCTACTTTGACTGCAGTGGTTCTAGTTACTATATCATTGAAGACAAAGCTTTCCAAAATAGTTCCCTAAAAAGGCCCATCTCTTAGGTTGACAAAGCAATGTTTTAACATTTAACAGCTGTAAATTAGTCTTTACTTTTTCACTCATATGAGGCTATGAACTCCATGTGGGATAGGGATACTTGTCTTATGTCACTCTCTCTGAATCTGATTATCTTACACTTGCCTAACACATATAGCACAGTGCTTGGCTCACCATTAGTGCTTAATTGATACTACAGTGAAATAATTACTTTCATACTCGGGAATGGTATGGTCCAGAAGCAAGGTAGTATGGTCCATACGAGGGCTATATACAAGACTAAGATTAGAGCTGGGGATAAGGCAGGTATAGGATCAGAAACAAACATACATCCCACAGTCCTGGGAGGGTATTGTAGAACTGAGCTTGTGGCAGTTGGAAGGGCTATATGTCCTGCTGGTGCTAATATTATGAAAGTTACTCCATTATTAGTATTCATTGGAGTTCTTTTGGGACTTGTGATTTTGATTGAAATGAGATGAAAGAAAGAGGAGATCAAGAAAAAGGAATCGTGGAAATGAGAATAGGTGGGGAAGTCTAGTTGATCATGCTATTTTGAATTTTTTTTTTTAAAGAAGTCAGACAATGCTGTATGTAACTTGGAAAAGTAAATTGAGAATTTTTAGACTTTCATTTTAACAATTTCTGCCTTGTGAATTTGGAAATGTATAAAGGTAGACCATCTGGAATATCCTTAAATACGAGAAGTACCATTATGGGATGGTGACACAGTCACTTAAAGGAAAAAAATCACATTATGTAGCAAGATCCAGAAAATTAGACTTCAAAAGCCATACTTTCCCCTCGCTGTTTCCCATCCTGGATAATCCATTCCTGTTCTTCATCTAAACTTACATTCTGTGTGTACAGGGAACATGTTTAGCAGCTCTGTTATACTGTGTTCTCCAAAGCACTTGGTACAGTGCTCAGCACACATTAAGTACTCAATAAATACCCTTGACTGATTGACTGATTATTCCTCACACATACAGAGTAGGCTCTTGATGGAAACTTCCGAAGTTCTGGTCCCTGACAGAACAAGGACAGAAACGTAAACCCAAAAGAGGCAAAGAACTTTGGCAGTCTGGAAATCTTACCAGAGAATCTCTAATCTGTAGTGTTTACTAAATGAATTTAAAACAGCTAGTCTAGTAGAAATACCTCTGCATGGGGAAGCAAAGCACCTGGACTATATTTCCAATTCTGTCTGAACCTGGCTGATGTTGCAAAGTGGTGGAGATCATCACATGTGTAGTTGGCATAAGACCCTGTATCTTCACCAACCTATTTGCTCTTTGCAATCCATACCTCAGAAGAAACATGACTGCCACAGTCAATATAGAACAAGAGGCACTGTGCTGAACACTAATATTATAAAAAGCACCTCTGGAGACTCAGTTCTGAAGTCTCAGGAACAAAGCTCATTTATCATTCCTTACTAAAAACTTAATTTCAAATTAAGCAATGTAAAAAAGTCTTCCTGTTTTGCCTAGTAGTCCCAATTAGTGCCAGAGAGATTGTGCCTGGATGGTCCCTTTGATCAGTAAGCACCTAATTTTAGGGACCAGAAGAGGAGCATTTGATATTTACATCAGCTGAGTAGCCCTGAATTTTCTCATCATTTGCAGATTCTCTGGTTGGAGATTTCACTGGAAAGTCCAGCTAGTTAGTAATTACACTGTATAGCAACTCCAGACAAAGATTTTTATGAAGTTCATAGGAGTTGCATAATTTTCCAGCCCATCTGGATGAAGCCCAAACAATTGACAAGTGTGGGATGATTTTTGTTCCCCAGACTGTTACACATGCTCTCTCACATGCTCTATGCAGCCAGTGAAAATTAATCTGATTAATTGTTTTGACATATAAATTCTTGACCAAGCACTTCAATGGGCAGTGTCTTTGCACCTGACTTAGCCAAAACAATTCTATAAAAATGATTGTAACTGTTATTTTTCTCTGGAGGCAATAACTGGCTATCACAATTATTTTCTAAATCTGTAATTCTGTTTTCATGGTTTTTTTAAATTGTTGGCTCTTACAATGTGCCAAGCAGTGCGTTAGCTGCAGGATAACTAGATTGGTCAAAGTCTATGTCCCACATGAGGCTCATAGTTTTTAATCACCATTTTACAGATGAGGTAACTGAGGCACAGAGAAGTTAGGTAACATGCCCAAGGTCACACACAACAGAAATGATAGATAAGCTTTGTTCCTAAGACTTCAGAACTGAGACTCTCCACATAAGTGCTTTTTATAATAATAATAATAATGTTGGTATTTGTTAAGCGCTTACTATGTGCCGAGCACTGTTCTAAGCGCTGGGGTAGACATAGGGGAATCAGGTTGTCCCACGTGGGGCTCACAGTCTTAATCCCCATTTTACAGATGAGGGAACTGAGGCACAGAGAAGTTAAGTGACTTGCCCACAGTCACACAGCCGACAAGTGGCAGAGCTGGGATTTGAACTCATGAGCCCTGACTCCAAAGCCCGTGCTCTTTCCACTGAGCCATGCTGCTTCTCTAATAATTTTATAATATTAGTGTTCAGCAAAGTGCCTCTTGCTCAATATTGACCATGGCAGTCATGTTTTTTCTGAGATATGCAATGAAAAGAACAAATAGATAGGTGAAGATACAGGGTCTTTTGCCAACTACATGTGTAATGATCCCTGCCACTTTGCAACTCCAGCCAAGTTTGGGCAAAATTGGAAATAGAAGCTGGAATTAGAACCCAGATCCTCTCATTTCCAGGCCTTTGCTCTTTCCACTAGGATATGCTCTTTCTCATGATTCAAATACATAAATTATTTAAGTGTTCTGGTTTGTGGCCAAGGAGAAGTTTTTTTGTAATTATTTTCCTTCATATATTTCTGTAATACAGATATTAATATGTATGTATACATGTATCTACGTATGTATATACATACATTTTGCATGAAGCTTATGAAATTTCTGCTGAAAACATAGAAGAAAATGATCCAGTAAAAAAAATCAGTTATCTCTTCTGAAATAGAATTATTTAACTCTTCAATCATTTATCCTCTGACTAGTTAAGGTGGTGGAAGAGGGAGAAGATAAGATGGATAACAGGGTGCAATTGGGTCATACAGGGAGACAGGGGTACCTGATAGGGATGTTATTTTGCCAACCTATGACTCCCTTAATAATGAATGGCTTTCAGGCAACTTTTGCTTTTCATATTTGTGTATTTCATATTTTAATTTAACAATTAAAACATTGGTTTAAGATCTGCCTCTTGAACCCCTTTTCAGATTGATTCCTTCAGGTAGGATCTCATTGGAGGGCAAATCTGCCTGTGCTGTGCTTGCCATGCCAGAAGTGATAGGTGGGGAAATGTGTTACTGAGTTCCCTATACAATCCCCACCCACCTGTTCTGAGCACAGGAAGATAGATGTGGTGTGCATTCAGTTTCCATTGCATCCTCTCTCTCTCTTGGCTACAGGCACTGTAGGTTCTTATCTTGATGAAACCCTTAAACATCTTAATCTGATATTGACAGATTCATTTGATCCTTTATCTTCATTCTCTATTGTATATATTCTAATTGTGTATTAATAAACATTTTTTGATATTACCAAATACCTAATGACAGGATCTCATTATTACTGCATACAATTGTGGTTGCCACATATTATGAAGCCCATAAATGATCTCAGGTGACACAGAAAAAGGACCTAAGATCAACCAAGTATATTTACTGAGTGCTTACTGTGTGCAGAGCACTGTACTAAGCACTTGAGAGAGTACGATATAACAGAGTTGTTAGACATGTAAGGAGCTTACAGTCTAGAAAGTCAGGTTTTAATATAATGATATAATTTAAATGACTGATATGTACATAAGTGCTGAGGGTGGGGTGAATAAAGGGTTTAAATCCTACCCAAATCCACTTGCCCCCTCCCTTCTTCCTTCCCTAACTTCCATCTTCAACTGTTCACTCTCCAGTAGCTTCCTCCCCACTGCTTTTAAACATGCCCATAACTCCCCTAGCCTAAAAAAAACCCTCCCTTGATTCTACAGCTCCCTCCAGCTATCGCCCCATCTCCCTCCACCATTCCTCTCCACAATCCTGAATTAGCCATTTACACCCTCTGCCTCAAGTTCCTCTTCTCCAATTCTCTCCTTAACCCCCTCCAATATGGCTTATTTCCTCTTCAGGCTTCTTTCCTCTTGACCACAGAAAACACCCTCTCAAAGGTCACTAATCATCTCCTCCTCACCAAATCCTACAGCCTCTACTCCATCCTAATCCTCCTCGATCTCTCATCTGCCTTTGACACTGTGGGCACTCCCTTCTCCTGGAAACACTATCCAATGTTGGCTTTAATGGCACTATCCTCTCTTTGTTCACCTCCTATTTCCCTGGCCATTCATTCTCAGTATCTTTTGTGGGCTCCTCCTCTGCCATCCATCCCCTAACTCTGAGTATTCCTCAAAGTTCAGATCTGGGTCCCTTCTTTTCTCCATTTACACCGACTCCCATGGAAAACTGATTTACTCAAATGGCTTCAACCTCTGTGCTGATGACACCCAAATATACATCTCCACTTTGATCTCTCTCCCTCTGCAGTCTTTCATTTCCTCCTGACTTCAAGACATCTCTACTTGGATGTCCTCCGGTCAACTCAAACTTAATATGGCTAAAACTGAACTTATCATTCCACCCAATCTCTGTCCTCCGGCTCACTTTCCCATCTCTGTTGAAGGCACCACTGTCCTTCCTGTCTCACAAGCCTGTAATCTTCTCATTATCCTTGATTCCTCTCTCATATTTAAGTCATTGTTAAAGCCTGTCAATTATACATTCACATCACCAAAATCTGCCCCTTCTCCATTCAAACTGCTCCCACATTAATGCAAGCACTTATCCTATCCCACCTTGAATATTGTATCAGCCTCCTATCTTTCCCACTCCAGTCATATTCCATTCTGCTGCCTGAATCATTTTCCTTCAAAAACATTCAGATCATGTTTCCCCACTCAAGAAACTCTAGTGGTTGCCCATCTGCCTCTACAACAAACAAAAACTCCTCACCAATGGCTTTAAAGCACTTAATCACCTTGCCCCCTCCTACCTCAGCTCGCTACTCTACTACGACAACGCAGCCCGCACATTTTGTTCCTCTAAAGCTAACCTTCTCACTGTACCCTCATTTCGTCTATGTCACCACTGACCCCTCATCCACATCCAGCCTCTGGCCTGAAACACCTTCCCTCCATATATCAGACAGATAATTGCTGTCCCCTACGTAGAAGACTTACTGAGTGCATATTTCCTCCAAGAAGCCTTCCCTGACTAAGCCCCCCTTTCCTCTTTTCCCCAATCACTTCTGTGTTGCCCTGCAGCTGAAGGCAATTACTCTCCCCCATTTCTAAATCTTATTGAAGACATATCTCTTCTAAGAAGTCTTCCTTAACTAAGCAATCCTCTTTTCTTCTCCAAAAACCTTCTGTGCTGCTCTTACTTGCTCCTTCCTTCATCCTCCCTCACTCCACAGTACATAAGTATACATTTCCATATATCTGTAATTCAATTATTTATTTATCTATTTATTTGTATTAATATTTGCTCCCTCTCTAGATTGTGAGCTCATTGTGGGGAGGAATTTGTCTATTTATTGTTATATGGTACTCTACCAACCACTTAGTATAGGACTTTGCTTGCAGGAATTGCTCAATGAATATGATTGAATGAATGAATTAATAGATATTGAAAATATAAATCCTTCCAAATAAATAAAATGTCATCATTAAGAAAATAATTTTGAAAAATTTTATCTTAGTTAATGATGATTTCATTTTTAATTGGAAAATAGGATAACTTGTAATTTTTAAAAAATGGCTGCACTGTATCCAAATAATCTTTTTTATTGTTTATAATTTTTGCAGATGTTGGACTGCACATCAAATGTACAAACCTCCCTTTCTGCTCAGCAACATTCATTTTGAACCCTCTTTACTCCAATTCTAATTGCCCATACCAGTTACTCCAGAACCTATTCATATATACATATGCACATTTCAATGCTTAATATATTTCCTACTTTCAGTTATTGAGTACTGAGTACTTTGGAAAAATACAATCTATGTAAGGTGACATAGTTCTTATTCTAGAAAACATTGTATAGTCTAATGGGGAATACCAATACTTAATAAATTCCAGAGAGTAGGAAGAAATGCTTGAATAGAGCTGCTAAATTGATATGTACAAAAATGTAAATGAAGGTGATCCTTGGGAAGAAGTAATGTGGAATTAAGAAAAATGAATCAGGGAAATTTTCCTGGAGTAGATGACATTTCAGAATGGCTCAGAATATAGAGAGAGTTGAAATTAAATAATTTGGAATGGGTAGGGAGTTTGAGGAGGGAAAATCAGGAACAAGACTTACTGTGAAGATGGATTTGGTAGGAATAGAGAGTATGAGTTAGGAAGTAGTGAGAAAAGAGATAAGTAAGGAGGAGAGAGCTGAGAGAATGTCTTAAGGCAAAGAGGTAGGAGCTTCTTTTTTATGAGAAGAGACATGGGTATCCAAACAACGAAAGTTTGGGGAGAGGTTATGTGCAAAATAATGTATAGGAAGAAGATCAGAACAACAGAGTTAGTATAATCTGAAGCAGGAAAGGCTAGAAGCAGGGATAAATCTGAGTCAAGCTGGACCAGGATGGTGGCAGATTTAATGGAGAGAAAGATGTTAATTTGTCTCTTTATTGTTACAGTGTACTCTCTGAAGCACTTGGTACAGTGTTCTTCACAGTGAGCACTCAATGAATACCACTGAATGAATGTTGTGTGCAGGAAATGTGTCTTGCAACTCTACCATGTTGTCTCTCCCAAGGGACTAGTACAGTGCTTAGCACCCAATAAGCACTCAATAAATACTAGTGATCGATTGATTGATTGATTGAGGTGGATTTGGGAACATGGACGAAACACAGAATTTATTAATTTAATGAAAGACAATGAGCATTTTAGGATATGCCATGGTTGTGAGCCTTGGAGATAGGGACAATAGTGGGGCGGGGTTGTCAACTGTTCTGGAAAACTTAAATGGAGGAAAGAGTATGGAAGGGAAGATTAATTCGGTTTTTAATGTTAATCTCTAAGATGCTGACAGGACAATCATGGAGAGATGACGTGAAGGCATTAAAAAAATTGATATTGCAAAGGACGTGAGAGGTCAGAGCTAGCAAGTTAGATTTGGTAATCATCCACTTAGAGGTGGAAGTTAAAGCTCCCTAATGAAGTAAGTATAAAATGAGAAATGTGGAGAACCTTGTTGTTAAGCATACCCATATGTAGAGCTTGAAAGATGGAGAGTGTACAAAACAGTCTGCAAAAGAATGACCAGTGAGGTGGGTCATAATGCAGGAAAGAAATGGGTTGGAACAACTAAGATTAAATAGTGTACAGGAGGAGGGAGGAGCTATTAGTATCAATTGTGCCTGAGAGGTCGGAGAGGATTAAATAAGAGATCATTAAATTTGGGGTGGTGTTGGGGAGGACACTGTTAGCCTTGGATATTATCATTTTACTGGAATAATAGAGGGAGAAACCAAATTGTAGAGGATCATAAAGGGAATTGTTGGAGTGGAAATGGAGGTAGAAGATGCATAGGTCTAGTTCAAAAAATCAAAAAAAATGAAAAACCTGGAAATGGTTTAAGATGCAATGGACAACCAAGGAAGGGCTTGGAGAAGTCATTCGCTCCTATGGCTTCAACTACCACCTTTTTGCAGATGATAACCAAATCTACAACTCTGGCTCTGATCTCTCTCCCTCCCTCCAGTCTTGCATCACCTCCCGCCTTCAAGATACCTCTACTTTGATGTCCTTCCGTCATCTCAAATTTAACATGTTCAAAACAGATCTCCTTATCCTCTCCCCCAAACACTGTACTTTCCCTGATTTACCCATCACTATAGACAGGATCACCATCCTTCCTGTGGTACAAGCTGGTAACCTCAGAGTTATCTCTTTCTCGTTCAACCCACATATTAAATATGTCACCAAATCCTGCCAGTCCCTTCTTCATGACCACTTAAATCCACCCTTTCCTCTCCATCCAAACTCTTACCACATTAATACAGTCACTAATCCTCTCCCACATAGATTACTGCATCAGCCTCCTTGCTGACCTCCCAGCCTCCTGTTTCTCCTCACTCCAGTCCACATAGCATAGTAGATAGCGTTCAGGCCGGGGAGTCAGAAGGTCATGGGTTCTAATCCCAGGTCTGCCACTTGTCTTCTGTGGATCCTTGGGCAAGTTCCTTCATTTTTCTGTGCTTCAGTTACCTAATCTGTAAAATGGCGATTGAGACAGTGAGCCCCATGTGGAACAGGGACTATGTCCAACTTGATTTGCTTGTATCCACCCCACCATTTAGTACAGTGCCTGGCACACAGTAAGCACTTAACAAGTACCCCAATTATTATTATAATTATATTTCACTCTGTTGCTCATATTATTTTTCTACAAAAACATTAAGGACATGTGAACTTGCTCCTCAAAAAACTTGAGTGATTGCCCAAACACATCCATAAAAAAACCAAAAACAAAAAAAACTCACCATTGGGTTTAATGCACTTCATCAAATAATTTCCCCCTCCTACCTTACCTTACTTCTCCACTTCTATAACCCAGTTCACACACTTCACTCTTTTGGTGCTAAAGTTCTCACTGTGCCTCGATCTCCCCTGTCTTGCCACCCATCCCTTGCCCATGTCCTGATTCTGGCCTGATCTGTCCCTCCTCAAATCTGACAATTATTCTCCTTTGCTTCAAAGCCTTACTGAAGGCACATCTCTTCCAAGAGGCCTTCCCAGACTAAGCCCCACTTTTTGTCATCTCCCACTCCCTTCTACGTCACTCTGACTTGCTCCCTTTGCTCTCACCCCCAACCCCCCCAGTCCCTTAGCACTTATGTACATATCTGTAATTGTATTTATTTGTATTGTTGTCTGTCTCCCTGTCTCTAGACTATAAGTTCCTTTTGGGCAGGGAATATATGTGGTATTGTACTTTCCCAAAGTGCTTAGTATAGAGCTCTACATACAGTAAGTGCTCAATAAATACAAATAAATGAACAGCGAAGATGTGAACATGTTTGGAGCCAAAACAAAGGAACCAGCAGTGTAAGTGTTATTATTCATAACAGCCTGATTTTTCAACTCTAATTTTGAAAATGGGAATAATTATGACATCTTGAAAATGCTGTGGCAAGTCTATAATGTTCTGGTATTGTTGAGAAAACCAATTTTTTTTTCATTGGCTTATTTCCTGACTGCTCTCTTATACAGTGAGATAAACATAAAAGGCAAACAATTCCTTTCTTTAGTGCACATGAGGAACTAATTCAACATTTTTAAATGTTACAAATATTTTCAAATCATGGCATTTTCAATCCAGGAAATGTTTAAGGTGTTATTAAGATTGCCTTGAGCTTCTTTATACTAACAAACCTCTTTTATAACCTTATGTAACCAATATTATTTGGGTTGTGACATCTAATACACATCTTCACAAAGATCAGAATTCAATGCACTTTGTTTTTCTTCTTTGTTTGTCTCTGATCTGTTTCCAGAAATACACATAGTGGGATTTCCTGACTTAATTGTCAAGTTGAAGACTGCTGATGATTTAAATTTCCAGAAAGGTAGGTGGATTTTTGGCAATAGAATAAAGCATCTGAAGGTCTCCGTTGGCAGATACAAAAAATCTAATTTTTGAAAGCTGATTCAGTGGCAAGTTAAGACAGTGTGGTATAGTGCATCATCATTCTCTGCTGTAGGATATTATCATCTCTGTTCTTAAAGCTTTACGACAATTGAAAAATGATTCTCATGTAGGTGAGTCAAGTTCTGGCAGAGTTCTAAAAAAAGAGCTCTTGTGTCTTATCTTTGCTGAAAACTAATCAAACTATTAGAATTGCTGAAATAGTGTTGACCCTTTTTTCATCTCTAAATAATGTCTGTTATGATGAGTCAGTATGGCCTTATGCACTTACCAAGTGTGTGATTTACAAATATTTTAAAGAAATGCAGTGAAGTCTGAGTTTGGGTTTTTTGTTTTGTTTTTTATTTTATGAACTATAGTTTGCCAAGACTGGGTAATTCTAAAGCTTTCAGAATTATTTAGTGAAATGGCTGACTATTTTCCCTTGTAAATGATTCTAATACATTTTTAACTTTTATATTTATATTTTTACATTTTATAACACAAATTAAGCCATAGTCAAATTCATAGGAGGAATCTCTATAGTGCTATCCTTAATTTTGAAGATGATTGTTGACATCCGACTCAAGCTTGAGTATGGCTGAAAAGAATGCTCTCTGATTAAAATATCCTTACTTGTTGTTTGAACATAAAAAAGATCTTTGTTGTGCTAATGGAAGGGGGTGTTCCATATAAGGCTACAGCTATTTTGGAAACTTTCATTTAGTAACTCTTTCTACACTAACTCTAAGATAGAAGAGAACAGTAATATAAACATATATTTATGAACCTAGTTGTCCATTATCAATGACAAAATTTCTCATGTGATTTTTATATGTTAGGAAGAGGGTAAAAAGTTTTCAAGTCTTTTCCTTCTTTAGTACAGAGCAAGAATTACATATTCCATATTACATGGCAAAAAACTATTATATTCTCTAAATGTCATACAGTGCTCATGAAAAGAGCACAAATATTAATTGATCAATCATATTTACTGAGCACTTTCTTGTGTACAGAGCACCATACTAAGCACTTGAGAGAGTTCAATGTAACAGAGCTGATAGACATGTTCCTAGCCCACATCAAATTTATAAGAGATTAGAGGAAACAGACATTAATATGAATAAATTACTGATATGTACATAACTGCTGAGGGACTTAGGGAAGGGTGAATAAAGAGTACAAATATAAGTGCAAGGGTGATATAGAAGGGAGTAAGAGAAGAAGAAATGAGGCCTGAGTCAGGGAAGGCCTTTAGAAGAAGATATGTTTTAAAAAGGTTTTGAAGGTAGGAAGACTGATTGTCAGATATGAAGAGAAAAGGAGGTCGGTGGTGAGATAGATAAGATTGAGGTAGAGTAAATAGGTTGGCATTTGAGAAGGGGAGTGTGAAGACAAGGTTGCAATATGAAAGCAGTGAGGGAAAGTGGTAAGAGCGGGCAAAATGATTGAACTCTTTAAAGTCAATGATAAAGAATTTCAGATTGATGTGGAGATCTGGAACTGGAAGTTCTTGAGGAGTGGGGACTCAATGATTTTGTGGAAAAATGATCCAGACAGGAGAGTGAAATATGGACTGGAGTGAGAACAAACAGGAGGCAGGAAAGTCAAAAAGGAGGTTGATAGAGTAATCAAGGGAGAATAGGATAAGTGCTTGGAGTGAAAGGTAGCAGTTTGGATGGAGAGGAAATAGCACTTTAGCGTTGTTGTATATGTTAATAGAAAGGATTTAGTTACAGATTGATTAAGTGGGTTTATTTAGAGAGATGAGTTAAGGAAAATGTCCAGTTTACAGGCTTGTGAGACAGGAAGGATGGTGGTGCTGTCTACAGTAATGGAAAAGTCAGGAAGAGGAAAGTGTTTGGGTAGTAAGATAGGAATTCTATTTTGTAGCTGTTATGTGTGAGATAGCAGGATTTCCAAGTAGAGATGTATTGAAGACAGAAATAAATACAAGACTTCAGAGAATAAGAGAAATCAAGACTGGAGATGTGGATTTGGAAATTTTCCACTTAAAAATGTAGTTATGTCCATGACAGTGAACACATTCTCTAAGGGAGCCTTGAGTAACTCCCACAGTAAGGGGATGAAAAACAGAGAAGGAGTCCATGAAAGACACTGAGAATGAGTGTGCACAGATATAGGAAGAGAACCTGAAGAGACAATGTCAGTGAAACCAGATCAGATAACATTTCCAGAAGAGGGAGATTGATAGTTCTGATAGCAGCTGAGAGGTGGAGGAGGATTAGGCCATTTGATTTGGCAAGAAGAAGGTCATTGGTGAACTTTGACAGGCAATTTCTGTAAAGTGAAGGGAAAAGAGAAAGTGGAGACAGGGGAGTTTAGAGAAGAATGGTGGGAGAGAGATGGGGAGTAATAATTGGTAGGGAGCAGTGGGTTCTAGGAATAATTTTTTAGGATACGGGAGACACGGGTATGTTTGGAAGCAGTGAAAAAAAAGTTCTTAGAGAGTGAACCGTTGAAGATGATGGTCTGGGAAGGAAGAAGGGGGTGGCAATTGTTTTGATAAGATGGGAAGGGTTGGGGTCTAAAATAAAAAAAACCCCAAAAAAACCCAAACTCAGACTTCACTGCATTTCTTTAAAATATTTGTAAATCACACACTTGGTAAGTGCATAAGGTCATACTGACTCATCATAACAGACATTATTTAGAGATGAAAAAAGGGTCAACACTATTTCAGCAATTCTTATAGGCACAGGTGAAGGGGATGGATTTTTAGGGGACACAAATCTCTCTTGAGATGCTGCTGGGAAAGTCGGGAGAGTTGAAGAAGGGGCAGAAGGTGGGAGGTACTACAGAGGAGAAGAGGAGATTTTAGGAAACTCATACCTTACTGTTTCAATTTTCCTAAGTAATGTTGCCACTAGCCCATATCCTGCCTCTGGCTGGAATGCCCTTCTCTCCTCAAATCCATCAGATAATCACTCTTCCCCATTTCAAAGCCCTACTTAAGGTGCATCCCCTCCAAAAGGCCTTCCCAGACTAAACCCCATTATTTCTCATCTCCCCCTCCCTTCCATGTCACCTGATGTATTCCCTTTGCTAGTCCCCCCTCCACTTGCCCCCCAGCACTTATGTATATATCTGTAATTTTTTTTATTTATATTGATGCCTGTTTACTTGTATTAATGTCTGTCTCCCCCCATCTAAACTGTGAACTTGTTGTGGGCAGGGATTGTCTCTCTTTTTTGTTGTATTGTACTTTCCAAGTGCTTAGTACAGTGCTATGCACATGGTAAGTGTTCAATAAATACAACTGAATGAATGAATGAATGAATGAATAAATGAATGAATGCTGAAGCCAATGGTGAGGAGTTTCTGTTTGATGCAGAGGTAGATGGGAAACCATTGGGGCTTCTTGAGGCTGGAGAAACATGGACTGAACTTATTTTTAGACAAATGAACTGGGAAGCAGAATGAAACATTCTTTCATTCACTCATTTATTTAATCGTATTTATTGAACACTTACTGTGTGCAGAGCACTGTACTAAGTGCTTGGAAAGTACAATATGGCAACAAATAGAGACAGTATCTACCCAACAATGGCCTCACAGTATAGAATGGGTGACACAGACAACAAAAGAAAACAGAATGAGTAGACAGGCATGTATGGCGAGGAAAGGACAGGATCCTGGACTGGAGTGGGGAGAGACAACAGACAGGAAGATCAGACAGGAGGCATATGCATATTGAGTTTTTTGAATATTGAAGCAGCAATTTGGATGGAGTTAAAATAGTGGACTTGAGTGATGTTTTGAAGGTGGCAATGACAATGTTTGATGACAAATATGTGGGTTGAATGACAGGCCATTTGCTTTGGCAAAAAGGAGATCACTGGTGACCTGTGAGAGGCAGTTTCCTTGGAGTAAAGAAGTGTGAAAGAGTGGTGGAAGCCAGATTGGAGGATGCCAAGGAGAGAAGTGAAGGAGAAGTGGAGTCAGCAGGTGTAGATCACTCACTAAGGAGTTTTGAGATGAATGGTAGGAGGAGATGGGGCAATAACTGGAGGGAGATGGGAGGTCAAGGGAAGGTAGGAATGGTAGGAGGGAGATGGGGCAATAACTGGAGGGAGATGTGGGGTCAAGGGAAGGTTTGCTTTTTTTTTTAGAATAGGAGATACATGCACGTTTGAATGGAGTGGGGAAGAAGCCAATGAATAGTCAATAGTTGAAGACAATGGACAGACAGGGAAGAAAGCAGGGACAAGCATTTTGATAAGGTACTAATGGATAGGGTCAGAGGTACAGATAGAAGGGGTAAATTTTGAATAGAGGTGGGGCTCTCCTCTGGAGATACTGTTGGAAAAAATGAGAATGTCAAAGAGGCAAGAGGAGGGAGAGCCTGGAGAGGAGCAGGGAAAATTTTAGGGAGTTGTATTTGAAGTTTTCAATTTTCTCAAAAAAGTATAAAGCTAAGTCATCACAGGCAAGATATGGGTGTGGGATGGTTGGAGGTAGTGAAGTGATGGGGTGGACAAGGAATTTGTTCCTATTGTTATTTGTCTTCTATGCTGATGAAAACTTTGGAACTTTATTCTAATATTTGAATACTGATTTTTTAGGAAATTGCTGCCCACTATATCAATACTTGATCATATTTTAGAATATAGATTATTGACTAGGATGGATAATTTCACTCTAAATATGTTTTCAGTCACCTCTGGTCCCAATATACTGCATACTGAAGAGAAGCTATTATCATTCTACATTCACTGCTTTGGGGAGTTTATCTGCTACCATGGCTTCCACTATCATCTCTACTCACATGACTCCAAACGTTACTCCAGAAGTCTTAACTTTTATGAAATCAAACATTTTCACTGGTATCCAGGACATCTCTACATGATGCCACACTTGTATCTCAGCTCAGAATATACAAAACTAAACCCCTCATCCCACTGCCACCTAATTTTTCATTACAGATGACAACACCATCACCCTCTCTGTCTCTCAAGTGTCTAACCTTGGCATTCTCCATGACTCCTTTCAATTCACTTCCATATTCACCCTATTAACTCATCCCACTTGTTCTTCCTCTATAGTATCTCCAGAATCTGCCCTTTTTTATCTTATACCTTCAATCCCTACCTTTCTTCTCCTTTGTGACTTGAATTTCCTCCTGCTCCCAGGGCATCTATATTCATACTTGAAGTAAAATTCTGGGTTTCCTTGAGTAATTTGGGAGATTTTTATAAGCGAAGCGAGAGTGGGTAAAACAACCTAGAGGAAGGTAAATATATCCAGCATCAAAAGGTCTTAGAATTCCAAGAAAGATTCTAATTAACTTAATTTGCTATCGGATCCAGCACTGCTTAATGGAAAAAGCATGGGCCTGCAAATCAGAGGAACCGGTTCTATTCCTGGCTCCACCATTCACCTGCTATGTGACCATGTGCAAGTCCATTGACTTAACCTGCACACAGTAAATTCCTTGAAGGCAGGAACTGTATCTTCTAACTCTATTTATACTCTCCCAGACACTTAGTGTTCTCACTGCAGTAAGCAAACAGTAAATGCCATTGCTCTATTGAACTTACACCCCCTTCATACCTGACAAAACTTCCAAGTCCTTCTAAAAATTACATTTCCTCCAGGAAGCCATTTCATTCTAATCTCTTATCTCTCCTCCTCTTCCATAACCATGGCTGCCTCCCCCTACTTATAATTTATTTTAATGCCTGTCTCCCCAATAGATTTTAAGCTCCTAGGGTGCAAGATTGTCTATCAACTCTTTTGTACTCTCCCAAATGATTAGCATAGTCAGTCATTCAGTTGCATTTACTGAGAATTTACTGTGTTCAGAGCACTGTACACAGCACTGTACTAACTAGTTGGGCTAGTACAATATAATAATAAGCATTCCTTGGCCACACAAGCTTACAGTGTTCTTAACATTAAAGTTACAAGAACATAAAAAAACCTCAAATGAGCTGAAGCATAACCCAATTCATTTTATCTGTCAATAAAATAAGTATTAGGAATTGAATTAGATCTGTGTTTAGGAAAAATAAAGACCAGGACATTGCTGCAAAGATATGACCACAAATGATATGAGTATGCCAGTCTGCAGGACTATATTCTAAATAATTTTTACAGTTGAAAAATCAATGTTTGACCCAAGTCCTCAGAAATGAAATTTTGTGTTTAGTGCTTTATTAATTTTCTAAGTGACTGTAACAAGATGAAACAAAACTCTTCTTGGAAAAATCTATAGCTAGACCTGCATTTAAGTTTTCCTTAAGGATGCTGAAAAAAACTATCTCATCGGCATTCCCAGACATTATATATAATACATCAGGTATGGGGTATAATGTGATGACATCACTGGCTAGACCAAATTCATACAGTGAGAATTAAAAAAGGCCAAGAAAGCAACAGACCACATACTTACATGGCTGTATGGAAGGCAAAGTGGCTGGTAAGGTTCCAGGCTAAACCAGACCTTGATGGAGTGTCATCACACAGCAGCACATCACACCATGTGTCTGCTGAGAGCCTTGGAAAATACATGTAAATTATCTGTGTCTGTCACCTGTTGCATGGGGATGGATTCAAGAATCTGTGCAGTGAGAGTAAGAGACCAGATTCAGAAAGGCTGAGTCATAGAAAATTCATTCTATGTGGTGAATTGAACTGCCCTTTAGGGAGGAATACACTTAGTTTTAATTATTAGCTTGCAGCTAAGTGAACTTCCCTTTTGGGAGGAATATACTTGTTATAGTTTGATGCCCTGTGCCTAAGACGCCCTGAGCCTACTCAAACTGAAGACTTCCCACTATAGTTACTAGTATATGGCAAAGCACTGAGTTCCCACCCACACATTTCCCCCTCAGAAGAAATTCACTTACTTGTTACTCGCAAATGACAAAGCTCCTAACTACTGTCCATGAATGTATCCCACTCTGGAGAAATTCACTTATGTTTTACTCATACATGGCTAAGTATCTAGCTCCCACCCATGAACACATCCTACTTGGGAAGAATTCATTCATGCATGATATGCTTGTGGTGAAACACCTAGGTTCCAGCCCCATGAGCACTCAGAGGGACACTCAGCTGTCCCATGGCTCCTCACTTGGTGCAGACAGAGCAGATAACACACACTCTGGTCAAGCGCATCATGCAGGCAGCTGTTGCAAGTCTAGATATGCTGCCCAGAATGTCAGAGGTGGAAGGTATTTATTACCTATCCTTCTGGGCCATTTGGACTTACTGTTTCCACTTGTCCAATTTCCGTGCCCCCCTCCCTGATCTACCATGCCTCACTCGGATGGGACAGGGGCAAGGGATACCTTCTTCCCCATTCCCAAGATGTCCGGTGGCTTCGATCACTCATTCAATTCTATTTATTGAGTGCTTACTGTGTGCAGAGCCCTATATTAGAGTGGCTTCATAAAGGTTAGGAGAGTCTTTTCACTAGCTTTTTAGGTGCCAGTCAAGAACATATCCAGTCCAATCAGAAATCTGGGTTAATGGTTAAAAAAAAAAGAAACTCAGCTTAATGATCAACTGTCACAAGTAATAAAGTACCAGCTGTGTATCTTCTTTTAATTGGATTGAAAATGTAAAATATGTACATTAAAAATGTTGAAAAATCTGTGAAATATGATTTTTTTTCTTTAGAAATTAGCCCACATAGAGCTGTGTCTGCCGAAGCCGATGTAATGGCAAGTTGAAAAAGTTTCATTGATTCTGTCTCTGCCTTAAAAGTGTGATAATATCTGACTCATTGACCAGCTAATGATGCAAATTTTTGCTATTAGGATGCTTTGTCTCTGTTTCACATGGAAGGACTGACAAGGAGATGCCTGGGAACCTTTCTGATTGATTGATATCTGTATCCCAGAAATGCTAGTGGCTTCTCCTTTATTCTGCTAAAACCTTTCTTGCATTAGGGGATTGCTATAAATCTATTAATTATGTCAGTGAGTACTGTGTCAAGGTAAACAGCTGCAAAGTAGAAAAATATCTCAAATACTCATTGGCAGTCAAGCTGATATCAGCATTTCAGGGTCATTTACTGCTGCACAAGTGGTATGTGTTTCAAAAGCTATGTACATGGTACAGTACCTTCTCGTGTTGAAATAGTGATTAGCATTAAGATTGCCCCATATCAATTTGGGTCAAAAACTGTGTAGTTTTCATGAAGACATAATCTTTAAAAAAATATGCTTGCCTGAGGCTTGTTTGGCTTTTGGGGCATTCTCAACACAGGAGTGCTTATCATGTTTTGGATGATAGTACAAAAGATCTTCTAGGAATTGACAGCCATATTACTAGAGATAATAATAAGAATATGTTCAAACATACAGCTTGACCTGCATTTTACTCCACAGGTCATGGAGTAGCTCTTTAAATAAATACTTTAATGGATTGTCCAATCCTGTCTAACTAGTGTAAACTATAAAGGGAACAGAAGGGAATTTTTCCTTGACTGAAGATTACATAAAAAAGTCAATATAACATTCTCTTTAAGAGAGAATATGTTTTTGTTTTTCCTTTGAAGAAATTTAAGGTTACATTGTAATCACTGCCAATGACATCTGTCATCCGGTCACCCTAAAATGCAGATTCAACTATCCAAGCAATCTATTGTTAACTAAAAAAAAATATTTAATCATGAGTTATTTCAATTATGTGTTATTCTTTAAAATTTTAGCATGGATGAGTAAAATGAAACTAGAAGGGATAACATAGAAATGGACAACACAGCCTTTCATCTTGGCTGATCTAGATATATGAGTAGAAATCAAACAAATGCCTAAATTCTTGTGTGCCTTGTGTGGCTCTTCATGACCAGAGAGCTAGCTAATGTCCTTCTGGGATGTTTCAGGGAACATTTTTTGCACAAAATATCCTTGTAAGCAAATCTAATTATGATTTGTCTTCAGGGTGCACAACGGTGCTGTCTTTATGATATAAACAATTGATACTATGAGAATATTGAAACCTAATCATATGCTTCACTGCATATAATATGTTCAGTTGTTTACTGTTAAATGTAATGTTCACAGGGTATTACCTTAAAGTTAATATAATTATATTGCACTAAAATATGAAATATTAATATGACAGTAAGAAAATTACACAATAATTGTATAGTTTGTAACAGCTTACAAAGGTTTAGAGTTTTATTTCCTTACATTTATTGTATATTTAGAAACAATGATTTTCTTACAATATTAAATTTGCTGTCACAAAGTTTGTTTTTTCATTTATACACACAAACATAATAAGAAGAAAGCTTGAGAGTAGATCTATGAATATTACATGTGTTTATTAGAAGTAAAAAATACATGTGTTTATTAGAAGTAAAAAAAAGTAGTAGCTGAATATATTATTGAATGCTATCTTGGTAAGAATTTGCTCATTGAATAATTTTTCTCTTCATTTTCCTCATTTTCATATTAATGTCTTTGAAAATGTCACTTCAGTAGTTTTGCTGTTACAAACTTTTGAACAACTATCCATAAATAATGCATTAGTGACAATATTGTTCTAATAACTTATTTAGGCATAATTAATTCACAGCATTAGGCATATTTAAATAAGGCACTACTTTAAAGTTTGTCACATTCAACTGTGCTAGTTTTTTTTTTTTAAACCCAAGCCAAAATAATATATTTCCTGTGGTTTCACATTGGGAATTTAAATTCAAAACAAATGTCCCCCAAATGAATTACGAGAAATAGTCGAGCCATTTAAAGGGAATGTTTTCACACATCTCCTTTAATTTGCTCTAGTGTTTTGCAATTTATGATTATTTTCTCTATGCTCTTAATCCTACTTTTCATGGAGAAAAGTTAATGGAGTTATAATCTAGTAATTAAATCATATAATTTTAAATTTTCTGATGACTATTATAATAATCTGGTTAAGATTATGGTCTTCATTTGAGGATGCATAGGATCATTTTGCTTTTGTAGACGCTGTCTCAGCTACTAGAGAAGCAGTGTGGCTCAATGGAAAGAGCGTGGGCTTGGGAGTCAGAGGTCATGGGTTCAAATCCCAGCTCTGCCACTTGTCAGCTGTGTGACTGTCGGCAAGTCATTTAACTTCTCTGTACCTCAGTTCCCTCATCTGTAAAATGGGGATTAACTGTGAGCCTCACGTGGGACAACCTGATTACCCTGTATTTACTCCAGCACTTAGAACAGTGCTCTATGCACATAGTAAGCCCTTAAACAATATCAACATTATTATTATTACTGAACTACTAAATAATTCAACAATCTCAATACTCCAGCCAACCAAATTTCAGTGATAATGGAAGGCCAAAGTCATATTAAAGTCTTTAAAAATGATGCAAATGACAGAGTAAAGACATGATATATTTACTGTCTTCATAAAATACAAAATAAAATAATATCTAATTATTTTGTGAATGTTTTTCCTTTATAGGTTAGACACTAATCTTCTCTAAAGCAACCAGTATATAAAATGGCACTATTTATTAGCTAAAATCACTAAATGATTGTGATAAAGCTTTGAATTTCAATAGACTAACTCAGAAACAATGGGCTTCATTCAGTGCAATATTAGGCTCTCCTGAAATCACTGCATTATTCTTTATGCTTTCATGCTTGTTGAATATTGAATTGAAGAGTTCATTTTGTAGTTGAGTGTGCAAGGTTTTGGGGAACGTAGTCAACCATGATTTTAAAGCTAAGAGTCAAAGACAACTGAATTAAGAGCTGCAGTACACTGCAGAGAGGGAATATGTCCTTATGAACTATCTACAGCAAGTGCATTTACAAGCACTAAAATATATTGTGTCAGCATAACAACTTCTATTTAGTTAAAGGCTTTTTCAAAGTAAACAGTTGGGTGATTTTTATGAGGCTGCCTTTATGTTTATTGAGGCACAAACTACACAAAATATAAGCTATTCGGACACACATTAACTGTCTTATTCTGTTGAGAAATCTGAGTAGATCGACATTTATGCAGGAAATACAATTAATGTTCTGTCTGTATACGAGGAAAGAGTCTACAGAAAATGTAACTACTTTGATTTTCTTGTAAGAGTGTCACAAATTATAGGTTTTCCTCATGTCTTTTACCTAAATCTTAAGAAACAACATTTTATACGAGTTTAGTTTTTAGTAGAATAGAGAGGTCCAGTGCATTCTCAAAATTGGGTAAAGACATACTTGGTAATGTTTAATGTTCAGATGTATACATACAAATGCATAATAGAATACTATTAAAAAATGTATCTGCCCTGAAAAGGTCAAGATCCTGCAATTTGTTCATGATGGCATGTCTGGCTGGGTGAGAGCTGAGGAACCCTGTTTGATTTGTCCCCCATTGCTAATGGAGTAAAGCAGGGATGGCTGGATGGGTCTGGTCCTGTTTAAGTTATGGTATGCAGCCGTGCTGAAGAATGAAATGGGAGAGCTGGATTCAGGTGTTTAAATATTCTTTAAATGCACCTCCAGGAAATTCTTTCCATTTAAATGATTCCAAGCATCATCCAAAATCTCAGCATCAGCCATGCAAAAATTACTATGCAGTGCATACAGCTATCAATCTCCTACCTGACCTTCCCAGCAGTATCTCTAGAAGAGACCTCCTACCTCCTCTCATAATCCACTCCCTCCACCTGTGCATCCTACCCCATTCCTTCATACTTTATCAATTCTTGACTCTTTCCTGCCTAGCAGCCATAATCAACTGCTTGCTCCCAATGACTTCTTTCTCACTGCTTTTGAACACACCTATGTCTTCCCATCCTAAAAAAACCTCCCTTGACCCCATGGCTCCCTGCAGTTATCACCCCATCTCCCTTCTACCATTTCTCTCCAAACTCCTTGAGCAAGTTGTCTACACCCACTGTCTCAAATTCCTGTACTCCAATTCTCTGCTTAACTCCATCCAATTTGGATTCTGTCCCTTTAACTCCACACAAACTGCTCTCCTAAAGGTCACCAGTGAGCTCCTCCTCTCCAGATCCAATGGCCTCTACTCCATCCTAATCCTCCTCACAGTCTCAGCTGCCTTTGATACTGTCCACCACCTTCTCCTGGAAACAAGCAGCGTGGCTCAGTGGAAAGATCCCGGGCTTGGGAGTCAGAGGTCATGGGTTCTAATCCCAACTCCACTGCTTGTCAGCTGTGTGACCTTGGGCAAGTCATTTAACTTATCTTTGCCTCAGTTACCTCATCTGTAAAATGGGGATGAAGACTGTGAGCCCTACGTTGGACAACCTGATTACCTTGTATCTACCCCAGCGCTTAGAAGAATGCTTGGCACACAGTAAGCACTTAACAAATGCCAACATCGTTATTATTATTATTATTATTATTATCCTTGGCTTCACTGACACTGTCCTCTCCTTGTTCTTCTCTTATTCCTCTGGCCATTCATTCCCAGTATCCTTCATAGTTTCCTCTGCATCCCAGCCCCTAATTTTGGGGGTTCGTGGTTCATCTCTGGGGCCCTTTCTATTCTCCATCTACACTCACTCCCTTGAAGAATTTTTTCACTCCCATAGCTTCAACTTGCAGCTATGCAGATGACACACAAATTTATATCTCCAGCCCTGATCTTTCTCCCTCTCTTCAGTCTTGCATTTCCTTTTGCCTTCAAGACATCTCTACTTGGGTGCTTTCCCATCATCTCAAACTTAACATGTCCATAACAGAACTCCTTATTTTCCCACCAAATCCTGTCCTCCTGATTTTCCCATCACTGTAGACACCACCACCAGCCTTTCTGTCTCTCAAGTTGATAACCTCGGTGTTATCTTTGATAACTGTCTCTCATTAAACCCACATATTCCATCCACTAAATCTTGTCAGTCTCACCTTCACAACATTGCTAAAATCCAGTCCTTCCTCTCCACCTAAGCTACTACCACGTTAATACAATCACTCATCCCATCTCACCTGGATTACTGCATCAGACTCATTGCTGACCTCCCAACTTCCTGTTTCTCTCCATTCCAATCCATACTTCACTCTGCTGCCCCGATCATTTTTCTATAAAAACGTTCAGTACATGTTTCCCTGTTCCTCAAAAATCCCCAGTGGTTTCCCATCCACCACAGCATCAAACAAAAACTCCTGACCATTGGCTTTAAAGCACTCAATCACATTGCCTCCTCTTAACTCACTTCACTAAACTTCACTACTCTCCTACTAGCCCATCCCACACACTTCACTCCTCTAATGTTAACCTTCTTACTGTGCCTCATTCTCATCTATTTTGTCAGCGACCACCCATTCCTGCCTCTGGCCTGGAATGCCCTCGCTCCTTCAATCTGACAATTATTCTCCCCTACTTCAAAGGCTTATTGAGTGCACATCTCCTCCAAGAGGCCTTCCCTAACTATGCCTCTCCTGCCTCTTCTCCCTGACTTGCTCCCTTTTTTCATCCCATCTCCCTGCCCAAAAGCACTTATGTACATATCTGTAATTTATTTATCAATGTCCATCTTCCCCCTGAGACTGTGAGCTCATTATGGGCAGGGAATGTGTCTGTTTATTGTTAGATTGCACTCTCCCAAGTGCTAAATACAGTGCTCTGCATACAGTGCACAATAAATATGATTGAATGAATGGATCCATTTAAATTATATGAACATTCACATTTTGGCACCTTGGACATCAAGATACATTTCATATGGTATCTGCTGCTTAGAAAAAATAAAATTTCTCTATGAATGGTATTTTAGTATTTACTTTGTGAAGAGCACTGCCCTAGTGCTTGAGAAGTGGCAATAAATTTGAACTTTACCTTCACTGAGTTTGTAGAGTAGTGGAAACTTTATATAAGACAATGCATTATTAATATACCCATCATAGTTTTCAATGGCTATGGACCTATTGATGGTGCAATTGTATACAAATTAAAGTTTCATTGGAACTTGCAGTTGTTATTGGCAATATATATATTACTTATTTTCACCATTTCCTCCTATAATTATGTTGTCAGAAGAATATGCTCAAATTCTTTAGAGCTACCCTACTCAATCAAAATAATAGATATTTTAGTACTAAAAGGTATAAAGAAAGAACTTTACTAAGGGCTGGGATGAATACATGAACAGTGATTCAGATTTGTTTTGGGTCCTACAAAGAATGGACAAAATAAAGCAGAAGGGAGGTATTCACAGGGAAAAAAATTATAGGCTAAATCAAACAATTCAAAAACAGCAACAGTGAAATTAGGAAAGCACTAGTGCATAGAAAAAATAACACTTGCTTTTTCAGACTACACACCCAAGAGCCAAATAACCAAACTTTGTCAAATTCCCTAATTAGTAAAGATAGACATCTGCTGTTCCTCCTCATCTGGGGAGATCTGGGCTTCTACTCTGTGACTATACGACACTGAACGACCTTAGCAGTTGGACACCCCTCTCTCTCTGCAGACCTCCAGTGATTAATAAGCTTCTGTCCATATTTTGCTGGGTTTCTAACCATGGTTTCTTCCTAATGGCAGGTTGAGAGGTAAACCTGATGCTGCTACCTTTCCTTTCTATTGCTCCTCCACCCTTAACATTGCACTACAACTCCATTTTCCCAGAAAATAAGGCAAGTAACAGATGGAAGAGGCTCAGAGGGATCTATATCTCCTAAGTAAGCACTAATCCCTCTCTAGGATCATACCAGTCTTGGCTATGGGAAGAATAGTCAAGCAGAGGCATACCCATTCCATTCCTAGCTTGAGCATTCAGTGGATTTCAAGGGGAAAGCAATTTGCTACAAGTCAAAACTCACCTCTTCTGGGCAGCAGTGGCATGGGAGACAGTCAAGGGTGGAAACTTAAGTTTACTGTGTGAAAGGAGGCAGTGGAAAACCACTTCTGTATCTTATCAAGAAACTCTATGGATACCCTACCAGAACAATTGCAGATGGAGAGGGGGCATTCTGGAAGAGATGTGTCCAAGGTGTTGCTATAGGTCAGAAATGACTCAGTAACATAAGACAAAAAGCACCAATTCCAGGCCAATGGTCTACCCACCATGTATGTCACCTAGAGAGACAGAGAGAGAGAAAAATACAAATTCAGGGAGCCTCAGGGCACATCAGGATTTATTGTTAGGTGAATTGAAAAGACCAGATGCAGTTCAAAAAGGGTCTAGGTATAAGGAAGAGAGTTTAAAAGAATCACTGAATCAATCAATAAATTATATTTATTGAGTGCTTACTGTGTGCAGAGCATTGTACTAAGCATTTGAAAGAGTACTATATAAAAGAATTGGTAGACACATTCCCTGCCCACAGTGTGCTAAAGGTCTAGGGATAAAGTTAGTATAAATATTTTGGCAGATATTGAGAAGGCTTGAGTTTAGTGGGCAGTTTTATTAGTAGAATGAATCTTAAGATTCATTAGATTCATTCATTCATTAACATCCTTAGATGTTTAATTAAAACAAAGTAAAACAATTTCAAATGGTAACAGCTTAGTGATTGTTTCCTCTCCCTAAAAATAGAGGACCAATATGTTCTTGTTGGTTTGTTTACTTTAGTAAATGCTTGTTTAATACACCAGTAAGACACACAAAATTCAATAGCTCATACAACAGTGCTAAAGTTAGGAAAATGTTGCAACTTGAGATAAACTGCCTGACAATGCTTATTTTTCTCTTAAATACCAAAACCCTACAATGCTCTTTTCCCAAACTCCTCCTCCTCTCTATCAAGACAGAAGAAAATCCATTTTAATTTAGTGACCACTGAAGAAGGAGATACCACAAGCTCTCTTGGAAACACATTCCAGTACTGAATAGTCTTCAATATAACTAAATGCCTAATGACAAATCCTCACAATTTCCCTTTTTGGAAATATTCTCAGTAAATGGAATAGCTAGTCACTCATCTTTATTGACAACTGGGGTTGGTGAGTCCTTTTCCTCTCCATCCAAACGGCTATCTTACTGGTACAGGCTCTCATAATATCCCGGCTGGATTATTGTGTCAGCCTTCTCTCTGATTTCCCTTCCTCCTGTCTCTCCCCGCTCCAGTCTGTTCTTCATTTCGCTGCCTGGATCATCTTCCTGCAGGAAAGCTCTGGGAATGTCACTCCCATCCTTAAAAACCTCCAGTGGTTGCGTATCAACCTCTGCACGAAACAAAAACTTCTCACTCTAGGCTTCAAGGTTCTCCATCACCTTGCCCCCTCCTACCTCTCCTCCCTTCTCTCTTTCTACTGCCCACCCCACACACTCCGCTCCTCTGCCGCTCACCTCCTCACTGCCCCCCGTTCACACCTATCCCGCCGTCGACCTTTGGCCTATGTCCTACCACTCTCCTGAAATGCCCTCCCTCCTCACCTCCACCAAACTAACTCTCTTCCCCTCTTCAAAGCCCTACTGAGAACTTATCTCCTCCAAGAGGCCTTCCCAGACTGAACTTCCCCTTTTCCCTCTGCTGCCTCTCTGTCCACTCCTTCACCTCCCCTCATCTAAGCCCCCTTTCCCCCTCTTCCCTCTGCTACTCCCCCTTTCCCTTTCCCTCCCCTCAGCACTGTGCTCATTTGTGTATATTTTTATTACTCTATTTCTTTTGTTAATGAGGTGTACAAACCCTCGATTCTATTTATTGCTATTATGTTGTCTTGTTTTTGTTCATCTGTCTCCCCCGATTAGACTGTAAGCCCGTCAATGGGCAGGGATTGTCTCTGTTGCCGAATTGTACATTCCAAGTGCTTAGTACAGTGCTCCACACATAGCAAGCGCTCAATAAATACTAATAATAATAATGTTGGTATTTGTTAAGCGCTTACTATGTGCCGAGCACTGTTCTAAGCGCTGGGGTAGACACAGGGGAATCAGGTTGTCCCACGTGGGGCTCACAGTCTTAATCCCCATTTTACAGATGAGGGAACTGAGGCACCGAGAAGTTACGTGACTTGCCCAAAGTCACACAGCTGGCAAGTGGCAGAGCCGGGGTTCGAACCCATGACCTCTGATTCCAAAGCCCGTGCTCTTTCCAGTGAGCCATGCTGCTTCTAGCTCTATTGAATGAATGAATGAATGGGGGCAAGTTAGTTGGAGGCAACAGTGGGGAAGGAAGTGCTTGCCCACTGTTCACTTCTAAACTTATATTGAGTAGGAGGAGACCAGGTATCCCTACTTTGCAACTGAGTAAACTGAGGCACAGAGAAGTTAAGTGACTTGTCCAAGGTCATACAACAATCAATTGGTGGAACTGGCATTAGAATCCAGGTTCTTATGAACCCCCAGATGCATGGTCTTTCTACTAGGTCATGCTGTTGCTGGGTCTACTTCCTGGCGATAATCTGTTGAAATCTCACTGGATTAAGGAGAGGTTAATTACATACTGTGAAACACAAAGATAGCACATGGAAGAGAAATGTCAGCAGTAACCTCTCCTAAAACTGATACCAATTCTATATAATTTGGCTAATGAATTTAATTTTGAAAGGTATAACTAACAATTTCTTTGGAAATTTTTATTAATTTTTCACACCAAAATGTGGGAATAACAGGTTTTGATATAAATATATGACTGATTTGCTGTGGCAGCAGATTTTTTCCTTCACCTTTCTGGGATTGAAGGAATACCAACCTTATTGTTTACAGCAATTTGCCTTTCAAGAATGTTGGTTCTTCATTTGCAGCTCTGTCATGGTGCTTGTCAGTAAAAATTATCATGATAAAATAATCATTCATTCAATGATAAATCAATAATCAATCATTCATTCAGTAGTTTTTATTGTATTGAAAAAAATAATCATTCAATAGTATTTATTTACTGTGTGAAAAGCTCTGTACTAAGCACTTGGGAAAGTAAAGTACAATAGACACATTCCCTACCCACAACAAGCACACAGTCTAGTGGGGGAGACAAACATTAATATAAATAACCTAACCTAATGCCATATAAAGAATTGTATCCACTTAATTCAACCTGCAACAGGGATGGGAACTTAATCATAGATTTCCCCATTCAAAGACATGGGACTAGTTGGAATGACTACCAAATATGCCTATAAACTTCATTCATCTTTTGTTAACCTACTGTTGTGTGGATGCTAAAGTTGAAACTCAGAGCAAACTGACCCATCATGCAGTTTACTATCATCTAGAAACTGCATGTTTGCCTTTATTGTTGATTTCATCTTCATCAAGAAAAAAAAAAAATCTTCCTGATGGAATGTACCACATAATCATCTTCTGAAAAGAAAAAAAAAATGCCTCAGTTGGAAAGCCGTCTTTATTATGAAGTGAAAGTATTGGTTGAAAGCACTGTGTTGTATAAATGGCATATTATGTTCCTGAAGACACTCAGAAAACATTTGTGTGCCATACTTAATTTACTGCATCCAACATGCCTTGTAGGCAGAGCCCAACTATTGTGCCTAAGTTACTGCTGTTAAACTCTCTGGGATAAAAATGAGTATCTTTGGGGGAATAAACATTTGGTTTAAAACATTTTTAAAGTCACTCTACAGTCTTGGAAATTCTCCTTTGAGTGATGAGAAAGGATATGAATTTTTATGCAGGTACTGAGCTGAAATATTAATGTTCTTTCATCTATGGCTTAGAAATAGAAACTGGTGGGGGCATATTGTTTTATACTACTATACTCAAAATATAGTTTTCATAGTATTATTGTGCTTTATTTCATTTGGTTACATTCAAAACATAAACCAGAGGGCAGGGGCGGAGGTGGGGTGGGGGTGGGGGGTGAGGGATCACATATACCCAAGTCCCCTGTGTGGGTTTCTGCAAGGTTTGTAAAGTGCAGAAATGGCTTTTTTCCTTATACGTAGTGATCTTAAATATCAGCTTGCAAAATAGTGGGCCTCTGACAGTTAGGATTATGTGAACTATGGTGCAAATAAAGCAACTATTCTGGATTTCCATGCATAGGACCCTGGGCCTGGGAAAATCTTGATTTCCAGGGTTAACTGGATTGACTTCATTGGGCTACTGAGTCATGGGAGTACTTTTACTTGAATTTAAGTCTTGGTCATCCCATGCATGAAGAGGTAAGGCTCCTGCATGCATGAAGAAGTAAGGATCCAATGGCTCCTACTCCATTCTGATCCTCCTTGACCTCTCTGCTGCCTTTGACACTGTCGACCATCCCCTCCTCCTCCATACCTTATCTCACCTTGGCTTCACGGACTCTGTCCTCTCCTGGTTCTCCTCTTACCTCTCTGGCCGATCATTCTCGGTCTCCTACGCTGGAGCCTCCTCCCCCTCCCATCCTTTAACTGTTGGAGTTCCTCAAGGGTCAGTTCTTGGCCCTCTTCTGTTCTCCATTTACACTCACTCCCTCGGTGAACTCATCCGCTCTCACGGCTTTGACTACCATCTCTACGCAGATGACACGCAGATCTACATCTCCGCCCCTGTCCTCTCCCCCTCCCTTCAGGCTCGCATCTCCTCCTGCCTCCGGGACGTCTCCACCTGGATGTCGGCCCGCCACCTAAAACTCAACATGAGCAAGACTGAGCTCCTCATCTTCCCTCCCAAGCCCGGTCCGCTCCTAGACTTCTCCATCACCGTGGATGGCACGACCATCCTTCCCGTCCCGCAGGCCCGCAATCTCGGTGTCATCCTTGACTCGTCCCTCTCGTTCACCCCACACATCCTATCCGTTACCAAGACCTGCCGGTTTCACCTCTACAATATCGCCAAGATCCGCCCTTTCCTCTCCACCCAAACGGCTACCTTACTATTACGGGCTCTCGTTATATCCCGGCTAGACTACTGTGTCAGCCTTCTCTCTGACCTCCCTTCCTCCTCTCTCGCCCCGCTCCGGTCTATTCTTCACTCCGCTGCCCGGCTCATCTTCCTGCAGAAACGATCTGGGCATGTCACTCCCCTTCTTAAACAACTCCAGTGGTTGCCTATCGACCTCCGCTCCAAACAAAAACTCCTCACTCTAGGCTTCAAGGCTCTCCATCACCTTGCCCCTTCCTACCTCTCCTCCCTTCTCTCTTTCTACCGCCCACCCCGCACGCTCCGCTCCTCTGCCGCCCACCTCCTCGCCGTCCCTCGGTCTCGCCTATCCCGCCGTCGACCCCTGGGTCACGTCCTCCCGCGGTCCTGGAACGCCCTCCCTCCTCACCTCTGCCAAACTGATTCTCTTTCCCTCTTCAAAACCTTACTTAAAAATCACCTCCTCCAAGAGGCCTTCCCAGACTGAGCTCCTCTTCCCCCTCTACTCCCTCTGCCATCCCCCCTTTACCTCTCCGCAGCTAAAGCCTCATTTCCCCTTTTCCCTCTGCTCCTCCACCTCTCCCTTCCCATCCCCACAGCACTGTACTCGTCCGCTCAACTGTATATATTTTCGTTACCCTATTTATTTTGTTAATGAATTGTACATCGCCTTGATTCTATTTAGTTGCCATTGTTTTTACGAGATGTTCTTCCCCTTGACGCTGTTTAGTGCCATTGTTCTTGTCTGTCCGTCTCCCCCGATTAGACTGTAAGCCCGTCAAACGGCAGGGACTGTCTCTATCTGTTGCCGACTTGTTCATCCCAAGCGCTTAGTACAGTGCTCTGCACATAGTAAGCGCTCAATAAATACTATTGAATGAATGAATGAATGAAAGTAAGGGGCTTCTGCTCCTCAATGTCACCACCACCCCATATCTTGCACAATAATGTTCTAACCATGTATTTTATTGAGAAAATTGAAACTACCAAGCATGACCTCCATAAAATCTCCCCTGCTCCTCTCCAGGCCCTCTCTCCTCCTGCCCCTTCTTCAACTCTCCCACCTTTGCCAGTAGTATCTCAAGAGGATACCCCCCATCTTTTCTCAAAATTTACCCTGTCCACCTATACCTCTAAACCTACGATGATGATGGTATTTGTTAAGTGCTTCATATGTGCCAAGCACTGTTTTAAGCACTGGGGTAGCTACAAGGTTATCAGGTTGTCCCCCATGGGGATTATAGTCTTAATCCCCATTTTCCAGATGAGGTAACGGAGGCACAGAGAAGTTAAGTGGCTTGCCCAAGGTCACACAGCAGACAAGTGGTGGATCCAGGATTCGAACTCATGACCTATGACTCCCAAGCCCGGACTCTTGCCACTAAGCCACACTGCTTCTCCAGGAACCTTATTCATTCATTAATTCATTCAATCATATTTATTGAGGACTTACTGTGTAATGATCATTATTTTTCAGAAAGGAAGGGATAAGCAATAGCAGGTCAGCCCATCCTTCCCTAACTCTTGTAGCGAGGTCAGAAATGTATGACCAACTTTCAACTTCCTAGAGGGGATTTGTTTATCTTTTGGTGTTGATGGTTTATCCTTTAGTTTTGCCATTAGCTGGTGTATTTCAAACTGAAACCCCTGTACTTACTAGTTAAGGGTCTGTTCTCACCCTCCTTCTTCAACTGTTTATTCTCCATTCGCTTCAACCCACTGCTTTCAAACATGCACATGTCTCCCCATATGAAAAAAAAGTCCCTTGACCTCACACCTCCTTCCAGTTATTGCTCCATTTCCATACCATTCTTCTCCAAATTTCTTGAGAGAGTTGTCTACATCCTCTGATCACTTCCTCTTCTACAATTCTCTCCTCCACCACCTCCAATGTGGCTTCTGCTCCCTTCACTTCATGGAAACTAACCTCTCAAAGTTCACCAATGATCTCTCATTTGCCAAAATCCAATGGCCTGTACTCCATCTTCACCCTCCTTGACTTCTCAGAGGCATTCCACACTGTGGACCACCTGATTCTCTTGGAAACAGTATCTAACCTTAGCTTCAGTGACACTGTCCTCTCCTGGTTCTCTTATCTCTCTGGCTACTCATTTTCAATCTCTTTCCTGGGTTCCTCCTCTGCCTCATTATCTAATCATGGCAGTTCTTCAAGACTCAGTTTTAGGACCCCTTCTATTCTCCATCTATACCCACCCTTGGAGAACTCATTCTCTCCCTTGACTTCAACTACCATCTGAATGTGATTTTTCCAAATCTATATTCCCATCCTTGATCTTTCTAATTCTCTGCATTCTTTATTTATTCCTGTCTTCAGAACGTCTCTATTTTGATGTTATGTTGACAACTCAAACTTAGCTTGTCCAAAACAGAACTCCTCATCTTCCCACCCAAATCCCATCTTCCACCTGACTTACTCATCAATGTATACAGCACCACCATCCTCATTCAACCCACTTATTCAATCTGTCCCCAAATCTTGTTGGTTCAAACATCACAACATTCCCCAAATCCACTTAAAATCCACTTCATCCCAACTGCTACCAGCACTTGATCAAGCACTTATCTTGCCTTGAATGTTGCATGAGCCTTCTTGCTACCTCCTGCCTACCCCATTTTAGTCGATATTTCACTCTACTTCTTGGATCATTTTTCCAAAAACACATTCAGTCTATGGTTCTCTCCTCCTCAGTAACCTCCATTAGCCACTGGAGCCACTGCTCATCCACCTCTGAATCAAACAGAAATGATTTTCCACTGGTTTTAAGGCATTCAGTCACCTTTCCCTTTCACTACCTTGCTGATTTCCTTCTACAACCCACTATGTTCACTTTACTCCTCTAACACCACCCTACTCACTGTACCTCGATCACATCTATCTAACCACTAACCCCTCGCTCACGTACTGTCTCTGGCTTGGAACCCTCTCCTCCTTCATATACCTATCATATCTCATATCGAGCAATCACTTTCTCCATCTTCAAAGCCTTACTGAAATCACAAGTCCTCCAGGAGACCTATCCCAACTGAACTGTAAATTCAAATCTCCTGCTTCCTCTCCCTTCTTGCCCTTGCCCTCTTTATTCACCAATGTGTCTGCCCCACCAGACCATAAGCTCTGTTGTCAGGCAATGTGTCTATCAACTGTGTTATAGTGTATTTTCTCATGAGTTTAGTACAGTGTTCTGCACACAGTAAGCATTCAATAAACATGATTGATTGATTGAATACTTATGGGATTTTCAAATATGGTTTTAGGGGATTTGCTCCCAATATGACCTTGCTGAGAATGAGACATGAAGGAGGGGCAGAGCAGTCATAGAAAATAACCAACAAATTAACGCTTATTATAAAAATGACAGCAGATTAAGCGAACCTCATGACACTTGGTGGGGCTTCCAGATTTGTAGAGCAAGGACACTACTAAAACTAGGGTTCACCACCAATAGCATTTAACAAGCACTACCCTAAAAGAGAATTAGAGTATGCACGTAGGAAAATAAAAGAGAGTAAAACGCATTGTCCTAGTTCTCAAGGAATTAATGGGAGATGTGGGAGGACATGAACCACCAATTATATAATAAGCAAAGAGTAAGATTACTGATACGATTAATAAAAAACAAAAGTAAATCCATGACATACATAGTTAACACACGAAGAATCACATGAATGCTAAATTGAGAAGCAACGAGGCCTAGCAGAAAAGAGCATAGCTGTAAGAGTCAGAAGACTTTGTTTCTAATCCCAGCTGTGCCACTTCACTGCTGTAGGACCTTGGGCAAGTCATTTCCCTTCCTCTGTGTCTTAGTTACCTCATCTGTAAACTGGGGATCAAGACTGTAAGCCCCATGTGGGATAAGGACTATGTCCAAACTAATTAGCTTGCATCTTCCCCAGTGCTTAGTACATTACCTGGCATGTACTGTGAGCTTGTTGTGGACAGGAATGTGTCTGATTGCTGTTATACTTTTCCAGGTGCTTAGTAGAGTGCTTTGCACACAGTAAGCACTCAATAAATACAGTTGATTGAATGTAGTAAGCATTCAAAATATACCATGAAAAAAAGTAGCTGAGGGAGAAGTTTGGCCAAGAAAAGGAAGTATTAATCGGGCTGCCCGTTAAAGAAAATATGTTCAAGGGTGCTTTGGAGATGTAAAGGAATTTGTTACAGTTGATGATAACTTGAACAGGACACTGATGGAAAAGTTAGAAAAATGAGCTACATCAGTAAAATGCTCTAGAGGAAAGCCCAAATGATTATGAAATAAAGGACAGAAATGAGCCAAATATGATATCAAGATTGTGAGCGTTTGAGACTGGGAGAATGATTTTGTCATCACTTATAGGAAAGGTATAGTTCATTTTATGTCATATTAAGTTTTGACATATTCAGTCATTCAAGTGGTGTTACACATCACTGAAAAGACTGTAAAGCAGATGGGAAGATATTCTTAGATAAGTAGGCTTGTGAGTTATCCTTGTATAGGGAGGAATCAATTCATGTATTTATTGAGCATTTACTATGTGCAGAACACTGTACCAAGTGCTTGGAAGAATACAATACAAAATAACTTGTCAGTATGATTTGTAATAAATCCACTTATTGTGCAATGTAGTATTTTTTTTTAACTGAAGCTAAGTGAGACAAGCTCCCCAAAGAATGAGGACAAAAACCAAAGGAGCAAAAAACCCATTACTGAGTCTTGTGGGATACCCATCATCAAAGGATGATGGAAGAATGAGTAGTCAGCAAAGGATACTTTGAAGGAGTGTTAAAGTAGGAAGAGTAATGCAGAAAAACCTAACCAGAGGCAATTTTTTTTTGAAAAAAGTAGTTAATTTAGAAGTCTGGGTCATTCAAAATTATTCATTCAGTAGTATTTATTGAGCGCTTACTATGTGCAGAGCACTGTACTAAGCGCTTGGAATGTACTTTCTTATTCATTCATTCAATCATATTTATTGAGCACTTACTGTGTGCAGAGCACTGTACTAAGTGCTTGGAATGTACAACTCGGCCACAGATAGAAACTATCCCTGACCAAAGGGCTCACAGTCTAAAAGGGGAAGACAGCAAAACAAAACAAGTAGTCAGGGATCTATACCATACATATTCAACAACTCCACCTTATCTGAAAAATATTTTTTATTCCCTTTGATGGACATTCTTGAAATGCACTTTCTAACCTGGAATTTGATAAAATACACTCAACTGACCTGACTAAAAGGATTGAGCCAAACATCCCTATTCTAGCTGAATCAATAAATTCCATGTAACTTTTGACCCTACTCAGTTTGCTAATACAAATTTATTTTTCCTATAATTTCTTTCACCTACATAGTTCCCAGGACTGTTGACTTTTGGGACTGTTTAGCTAGGAGAACACATACATGTGGGTATAAGGCTCTTCAACAGGTGTTGAAGATAACTATTGGGTAGTGTCAGCAGCAGGGTAGCTCTTCTAAGTACCCATTCCAAATGTCAATATTTCAAAAGAGGTTTTAATACTCCAGAACTCTGTTCTTGTACACCTCCCTAGTGTGTGTGTGTGCATGTGTGCACACACACACACATACACCACACAAAGCTCATCCAGGTGTCTAATAATTTTTTTCAATCCATTACTTCATATTTGACATTTATAAACATGCTCTATAGCATCCTTCATTTTATTTTAGCCATTAGAGATTTTGGGATTTACCATGTTAATATAAATCTTGGATATTTTACCGAATACAGATTATCAATGCCAAGTTGAATGTTAAACACTTAATAGAAAATAGGTTAAAGCGGAAATATGGACTCACAGCATTATAGGAATGACTATTATTGTCATTTTAAGATTACATATTATTTTCCTTACTGATCTAAGCAAAGTAGAGAGAGAGAGAGAGAGAGAGAGAGGGAGAGAGAGAGAGAGAGAGGGAGAGAGATGATTGAAACAAATATCCTACCGCTTCCTCCTTCCCCTTCTCTTGACCCTGATGATCAACACAACAATTTTGTTGACAAAATCAAACCCTCAGTCTTCAGAACTTCTAAATCTGTCCTTCATATACTGTGATGTCCAACTTCATTGGCCTCACTCTTTGGAAAAAGAGGAGGAAGCCAGGAGAGCTTCTCTGGGGTGTCCCTCCTTGAGACTAATAATAATAACTATTATTACGGTACTTATTAAGCAGTTCTGATGTACCAGCACTGACTGTTTTAAGTGTTGAGGTGGATACAAATTAATCAGGTTGATCACAGTCCCTGTCCCACATGGGGCTCACACTCGTAATCCCCATTTTTATAGATGAGGTACCTGAGGCCCAGAGAAGTTAAGTGACTTGCTGTCAGCTATCACACAGTAGACAAGTGGTAGAGCTGGGATTAGAACCCATGACCTGCCCGTCGTCTAGCCACTACAGCAGGCTGCTTCTGCTTCTGTAAATGCTTAGCTGAGTCAGAGAAAATTTTGGGAGGAAGTGTTTGTGTGTGCGTGTGTGTTGTGGGAAACAGGTGGTTTCCATTTGGACTTGACAGGTTATAAACCCTCTGCCTGGTACAGTAATATACAAAACAGACTTGTTGCTGTGACACTGAATGGACACAGGGCACAGGAGAAGTTCAGACATGAGGTACATAATATCTGAAAGGACAGTGAGAGTGAGACTGGAATCTGGGACACTTCAAGAGACAAGGAAGAAAGACCAAGGCAGTGTGACTCTGAGGATCCCTACAGGGAGCTGCAGCGGGTCCTGCTGGAGAAAGTATTAGATCTAGGAGAAGAACAGGAATTGTTTTCATTGTTACCAAATTAAAAAAACCATTAAACAATAAGACCCAAGACCTTGTTGTCTGCCTGTGGTAAGGACTGAAGGAAAAGCCCTGTGTGCCAGAGAGACATGTGAACCTGGGAAAATGTGGGAGCAAGAGAGCATTTTCCCCTTAAGCTTCCTGCAGATAGTGATGCAAAACTATTTCCAAAATGACTCATTTGCCTTCTGGGAGATGCCTGGATTTCAGTCAAAGGATGATGACAGCAACAGGGGTGTAGGAATTTGGGGAGCACTGAAAAGCATGTCCCCTGGCCTGCATTATACAGATAATTGCTTTCCCGACTTCAAAATCTTATTGAAGACATCTTCTCCAAGAAGTTTTCCCTGACTAAGCCCTCCTCTCCTCTTCTCCCACTGCCTTCTGTGCTCCTCTTACTTGGTCCTTCATTCATCCTCCCTCCCATCCTCACAGCACATGCATATATATACACACATATATATACACATATATCTGTCTATATCTCTAAGAGTTTAGTACAGTTCTCTGCACACAGTAAGCACTCAATAAATATGATTTAATGAATATCTGTAATTTATTTATTTATATTAACGTCTGTCTCCCCCTCTAGACTGTGAACTCATAATGGGCAGGAATGTTTCTGTTTGTTATAGTATACTCTCCACATTGTTTAGTAAAGTGCTTTGCACACAATAAATGTGCAATAAATACAACTGAATGAATGAATGAATGCATTGGAGGAACAGAAGAACTGGAGGGATTTAGGACTCAGCAGAGGTTTACCTGGATCCTTTCACTCCTGAAGTGACTCCAGGACCTCTTTCATCTAGTATTAGTGCTGAGAATCCTGGATAACATCACCCCCTCCAACTCTCTTTCACCCCAGGATTCACTCTCATGTGCACCTCAGTCATCTCTCAACAGAAGGTCTCCTGCCTGCTTAAGAAATCTACTCACTCTATCCGTCCCCAAAACCCACCCCTTCTCACTTTCTAAAACATTTCACTAACTCTTGTTCCCTCCTTGACCACCACTGCCAACTTCTCAATCTCTAATGGCCCCTTCTGGGAAAGGAAGTTTTTGAGAAGTTTTAGAGGAAGAAAGAATGCCATTAGTGACCTCTGAGAGAATAGTTTCATTGGAGTAAGTGACAGTAAGCAGATTATGCAGCATCTAAAATGGGAGTTGAAGGAAAAGAGATGGAGGGATCCCTACTGGGCTATTGATCTGATGTCTCAAACTTAATATTTCCAGAGCAGAACTCCCAATAAAACCCCATCCTTTCCCTGACTTTTTCCAACACTGCAGATAGCAACACCATCATTCCTGTCTCACCATGCCCTAACCTTGGTGTTATCCTCCACTTATCTCTCATTCAACCCACATTTTCAATCTGTCACTAAATCCTGTTGGTTCAACCTTCACAGCATTATTAAAATCCACCTTTTACTCTACATCTAAACTGCTACCACATTAATCCAACCACATAACCTATAACCCCTTCATTACTGCATCAGACTTCTTGATGAACTCCCTGCTTCCATCCTATATTTTCCCACTCCAGTCCATATAATAATAACTGTGGTATTTAAGCTCTTACTATACATTAGGCTCTGTACTGTGTGCTTGGCTGGATACAAGCAAATCGAGTTGGACATACTACCTGTCTCACATGAGATGCATAGCCCTAGATGCCATTTTACAGATGAGGTAACTGAGGCACAGAGAAGTGAACTGTCCACAGTCACATAGCAGACAGCCAATGGATACAGAGTTAGAACACAGGTCTCTGACTCCACGGCCCATGCTCCTTCCACTAGAACATGATGCTTCCTCAGTTTCTCAATCTTTGCTTCCCGTTCTCTGTGTGCATTCCCCAAAAAACTCTGTACTGGGCTTCGTCTTTAATCAGTTATATATATTTCCTTAGAAGTTCATTTGCTGACAAAGTTTCAACAATACCTTCATGCAGATAATTTCCAAGATACCTTGCTAACCTTTACCTTTTCATTCTCAACAATTTCGGGTTTCCTCCTGTCCCCAGGGCCTTTCTACATGGCTACCAGCACTTCAAATTTAATTTGTCCTAATCTGTAATCCTCATCTCCTCCAGATCCTATTTTCCATCTAACTTTCCTATCACAGTTGACAATATAATCATCCCCATCTCCCAAGACTGCAACCTTGGTGTTATCTTTGACTCCTCACCTTTTCTTTCAAACCCTATATTCAGTCTGTCAGAAAATACTTTTGATTCTTTCTCTGCAACATTTTCAGGATCCTTCCCTCTTCTTTTGCCAAAAGGCCACTATACTTATAGTTGCTTTTATGATATACTGGATTGACTACTGAATCAGGCTCCCCATTGACCTCCCTGCCTCCAGTCTTTTTCCTCTATAATAGTTACTTACTTCACCCTGCTGTGTCAACATGTCTTCCCACTCTTCAAATCTTGTACAGTGGTCCATCCTCTCTGCATCAAGTTGAAACCTCTGACCATTGCCTTTTTGACACCCTATAAGCTCTTTTCCTCCTACCTCTCCATTCCCTTTTCTACTATATTCTAGCTCTAGCTCATACATTTGTTTTTCTCAAGCTAACCCATTTATTATGCCTCGTTCTCAATTTTCTCACTACATCTCTGTTGTTCCTGACATCCCCTGCTTGCTGAAAACTCCTTCACTCTTCATATCTAACAGACCACTATTCCCCCAATCTTAAAAGACCCTTGGAAATCACATCTCTTCTAAAAGGCCTTCCATGATTGATTTCTAACCTTCCCATCTTCCTCTTCCATGCCAACTAAGCCTCTTGTGGGAAAGGATTGTCTCTATTGCTGAAGTGTACTTTCCAAGAGCTTAGTACAGTGCTGTGCACACAGTAAGTACTCAATAAATATGACTGAATTAATGAACTAAGCACTTGTCATGGAGGTTGTGAGTACTTAAGTATATATATATATATACATGTCTGAGAAAGTAGTACATATATATATATATATGTACTACTTTCTCAGACATGTAATTTATTTAAAAGTTAGTCTTCTCTGCTAAATTGCAAACTTCTTGAGCGCACTCACGTAAACTAATTCAGTTGTACTCTCTGCCCACAGTAAGTGTTCAGTGAATGAAATGACTGATTGATTAGATAAATAGATATTACTAAGTAGAAAGTATTTTTAGAGTTCTGCAGTGATACTAATTTCAAATCCCAAAAAAATTTCAGTATCAAATAGACATTAATGCTCATTCAGTGACCATTCCAACATCTCAGGTGACCTTTTCCCATTCTAAAAGAAGATAGGTATTCCAATTCTAAAACATTTCTAAATATTTACTGCCTTAGGTTCCTACAAAGAATTGCGAGTATATATGCATGAAAAAATTCATTGCCACCAGATGCCCTGAAGGCTTAAAGATTTTGAAAATTTGGCTTATAGAATCCATTAAAGGAAAACCTGCTTTAGCCCATCTTAAATTAAGAGCAGCAATAATAAAGAAGGTATGGTCTCAAGATGCAGAAATTTTATGTTTTAGTCATGAACTATAACTGGTGAATATATTAATATGTGATGTCCACAAAAAAGGGCACAATCACTTGTTATTAGCTTTACAAATATTTGTAACTGTTTATTTTAATGGGTGACATCATTTTTATTCATCGATAGTGTACGACATTTGAATTCCAGGGACTGGAGGGAAAAATATAATATTGTTCTTATTTACTAAATCAAATGTTCCCCTAGATAAAAGGATTATAAACAGAAATCTTTCCCAGGGACAAAAGTAGAGCTGAATATTAATTTACTTGCGTTAAAATTTTCTGTGTCTACTCCGTAGGTGGTCAAAGAATTCAATTAATTCATTCTTCATGTTAAAATGAACAATATTCCTAGTCAGAAGATTAATAAAAATGAATGTTTTCCTTAAGTATAATCCAAACTTAATATATTCCTGAATGGTGTACTGGCTTTTTCATAAATACATAGTCATTCAAAGAAAAAAAAGAATGTTAAAGAAATGCAATTTCATTGCCAAATTGTTCAGCTTTAGGCAAACCCAAGTGTCTCCCTCATGTTTTCTTCATAAATACAGAAGCAATCATATTCCTGCTAACTTCATTTTCATTTAAAAATTTTAACAAGCTTTCTCTTGTAACTCGCTCCAAGTGACAACATGAAAAGCTGTGGTTTTAATAACTGCTTACGTGATTTATAGAAGGATATTGTGGCAAAGTAATGTAGCCAGTATTATTAATCTTGGCTTCCCTGTGTAAATATGTGGTAATTTGCATCCTTCTCAAAAATATCTATGGTGTTGCAAGAGTCTGCGTTTTCCAGATTACTATTGGATTTTTAATCTTTCTGAAGCCAGCTAAATTTAAACAAAACCTCCCTGGGGCTGAAAGGGAAAACCTCTTTCTTTAAAATGTTAAATCATGAATATATCTGTTCCATTCATTCCATTCAGGAGGCTAATGTTGGGTGTAACAGCCAAAGTAAAACAATATTTAATAGCATTTATCTGAAACTAATTCAGATATACCCATAAGTTAACATATGTTAATCTTTGATGGAAAAATCCAACAAAAGAGTAAACAAGAATAAGATTTAACCACATTCCCTACAGGAATGCCTTTTCCAAGATGGGAAGAATTCCATTTTTCTGTGATAGGCATAGGCACTCCAACCTGAGATGAAAATAAAAGTCAATATTTCCATGTATTTCATGTGTGTGTGTCTGTGTGTGTGTGTAGACACTTCATATGTTTAAAGTATGTGTCATGATAGCTGTTCTCTTCTGAGCTTCTAAAGGCAATTTTTACTGATCGTCTTTTAGAAAGTTCACTATAGACAGAAAAAGAAACAAACTCTTTCCCAGAATATGCTCTCCTTCTTTCTGGACTTCTCTTAGGGTCCTTTTATCTCTCCCTGAGCACAGCCTGAACACCCTAAACGAAGTGGGAAATTGGGGAGGTGGTGACACTGTAGAAGCAAAAAGTATTCCTGGAGTTGAAAAGAACATCAGGTCTACCCTATCACAAAGACTTTTTATCTGTTTTGGTACTATTTGTTCTTTGCTATTAATTAAAATTTGAATTCCTCCTATTGTCCTCCCTTTCACCAATGTGTCAGGAAAGTTAAGTCCCAACTCATCAGTGTCCTCAGTCCCTGTTACGTTTCTTTTCATTTCTTCTGACCCCCTCATCATTTCCCCCAGTGCCGCCAATTTTCCTTTGTACCTTCCACCTTCCTCCCTTCCACTCAAATCCTCTGTGTTATGTTCTGGCCCCACCCTTTATTTTCCTAGTTCTGAAAGAGCTACAAGCACAAGTCTTCTAGTCTAGTTTTCACAAATTGTACTTGCACTGTGATGTCAATCATATTGACTGCTTACTGTGTGCAGAGCATGGTATTAAGCACTTGGAAGAGTACAATAAAGTCATTGGTAGATATGTTCTCTTCCCACAAGTTGTTTACAGACTAAAGGGATTGAGTAAAGATGATGTCACCCATAAACATATACATAAGTAAATAAATTCTGATGTGTACATAAGCACTATGAGACTTATGGTTGGGTAAATATCCAATGCCTAAAAAGCACAGATGCAAGCATACGGGTAACACAGAAAGGTGAGGGAGTAGGAGAAAAAAGGGCTTAGTCAGGCATGCCACTTGGAGGAAATGTGATATTAATAAAACTTTAAAGCTGGAAAGAGTGGTGGTCTGTCATTTTCGAAAGGGAAGGGTGTTCCAGGTCAGAAGGAGAATGTGGGCAAGATAGATGAAATTAGGGTCCAGTGAGTAATTTTTGGGTTAGAGGAATGGAGTATGCTGACTGGGTTACAATAGGAAATTAGACAAGTAAGGTTGGAGGGGGTGAGGTGTTCGAGTGCTTTAAATACAATTGAAAGGAGTTTTTGTTTTATGCAGAGATGGAGGGGCAACAAGTTCCAAGTACAGTGCTCTGCACACAGTAAGCACTCAAATATGATTGAATGAATGAACCACTGGAGATTCTTTAGGAGTGGGGAGACATGGATGGAACATTTTTCAGAAAAATGCTTTGGGCAACAGAATGAAGTATGGACTGGAGTGCAAGAATGATAGTAGGCAGGGAGAGTGATATGGTAGTCCATATGAGATATGACAAATGCTTAGATTATCATGGTAGCAATTTATATGGAGAGGAGGGGGCAGATTCTAGGGAGGGTTTGAAGGTAAAACTAACAGGATTAAGGGACATATGTCATGTATTATTTAAATGAGATGAATGAAGGATAATGACAAGATTATGGGCTTGTGAGATAGGGAGGATGATGGTTTTGGCAATGAGGGGAAAGTCAGGAGAGGACTGGGTTTGGGTGGGAAGAGGAAGAGATCTGTTTGGACCTGTTCTTTGAGGCGTAAGCCAGACAGCTTGTTATGGGCAGGCAACATATCTAATAATTCTGTTACACTGAACTCTCCCAAGGATTTAGTACAATTCTCTGAACATGGTAAATGCTCAATAAGTATGATTGATTGAAATCTCTCCAAAAAGAGATATCCTTAAGGCAGGAGGAAACATGAGACTGCAGAGAAGGAGAAAGATCAAGGCTGGAGAATTAATATGGGTATCATTCACAGACAGATGGTAGGTTGAAGTCATGAGAGCAAATTAGTTTTCCAAGGAGTGGGTGAAGGTGAAGAATAGAAGCATAAAATAGAATAGCACTGAGTGTTGTGGGACTCCCACCATTAAGACAGAGCACACAGAGGAGGTGCCTGAGAAGGTGACAAAGAGGAGAACCAGAAAAGGACGGTTTTAGAGAAGGCAAGGTTAGATAATGTTTCCAGAAGGGGGTGGTCTACAACGTCAGAAGCAGATGAGAAGTCAAGGATGATTAGGAAGGAGTAGGGGCCATTGGATTTGGCAAGAAGGAGATCATTAGTGGCATTGAAGAGGGCAGTTTCTGTGTAATAAAGGGTTTAGAAGCCAGAATGGAGGGGGTGAGAGAGAAAGTGGAAGCAATGGGTATAAACAATTAGCAAAATTATTTCTCCATCCTATTCTCTCAGAGGTCACTAATGGCATTCTTTCTTCCTCTAAAACTTCTCAAAAACTTCCTTTCCCAGAAGGGGCCATTAGAGATTGAGAAGTTGGCAGTGGTGGTCAAGGAGGGAACAAGAGTTAGTGAAATGTTTTAGAAAGTGAGAAGGGGTGGGTTTTGGGGACGGATAGAGTGAGTAGATTTCTTAAGCAGGCAGGAGACCTTCTGTTGAGAGATGACTGAGGTGCACATGAGAGTGAATCCTGGGGTGAAAGAGAGTTGGAGGGGGTGATGTTATCCAGGATTCTCAGCACTAATACTAGATCTTTAATCTAATCTTTAAAAATGGCATAATAAATTCAGTGGAGGCTTTAATCTCTGAAGTAGTACAGAGTATATTAGAAGATGTGACAACTTTAGGGAAGGTAGGAATTATACACTAGTAACTCATATGTGTATAACAATATGATATATATGTGAAAAAAGTAAACAGCAACCAATGGGATTTTTTAATCTAAAATCAAATACCTTGATAAGCATTATGTGTCTCTGAATTCTAGAATGGAACATAATTCTTTACAAGCTCAGAGACTTACCTTGTAGCACCAGTTTGAATGCTCAGTGACAAATGAAAAGTTTGATTTATGGATGAACCTTGGAGAAAGTGCAGAATGTCCTATGTCCAGTCCCATTGCCCTTGCCAGTTGTACAAGATGTTTAACTCCCTCCTGAAAGCCCGTGTCCCAGCCTCCCCCATCTCTTGTCCCTAATGACTTGGCCACCTACTCTACTGAGAAAATTGAAATTCTTAGGAGTGATTTCCCCTAAATCTCCCTGCCCCTCCCCAGTTCCTCCCTCTCTGGCCCCTTATTCAACTCTCCCATCTTTTCCAGCAGTATCTCAAGAGGTTCTGGTACCTCTCATTGGCGATTGAGCACTAAGCTGGCATCTTTTGTTCTCCACTGGTCTCCATTCATCGCTCTTACTCCCTCCTCCAATGGTCTGTTGATCTTTGCTTCATGGTCCGATCTGCCATCTTGGAGCCATGCGGCCTGAGAGGGGGAAGCCCCTTCTTTGCACTGCAAGGCTACCTTGGACCAAGGGTGAACAAGACAGCTTGAATTTCCAACCCTTCACCTCACTGGAGCTCAACCCAGTTTGGAGCCAGGAAGGGGAAGGAAGCATGAGGAAGAACATTTTGCCTTTGGGTGGGACTCCATGTTAGAAGCCACCTGGAGATACCCTGAGGCAGCAAAACTGTATGCATGGGGCTTTGGGTTAGAGACCAGGTGGGGCTCACCTCTCTGACCCAGAGCACAAGCCTAAGGAGGCTAATGGTAACACCCATGTCTTTCCTATCCTAAAAAACACAACTCCTTATCTTCCTACTAGAACCCTGTCATTTAGAGCACCAACATCCTTTCTGTAACCTTGGCAATATCCTCGACTTCTCTCATTAAGCCCACATATTCAATCTATCCCTAAATCCTGCCAGTTCAACCTTCACACTGCTGAAATGTGCCCTTTCCTCTCAATTTAAACTGCTACCAAGTTAATGTAATTTTGTATTCTATTTTGTATTCTATCCTGCCCTGATTACTGTATCAGCTTCCTTGTTAACTTACTGCTTCCTGTATCTCCCCAATCCAGCCCATACTTCACTTTGCATCCCAGATCATATTTGTACAAAAATAGTCCAACTTTCTCCAGTTTTCAAGAACCTCCTGTGGTTACCCATCCACTTGTGCATCAAAGAGAAACTCCTTGTCTTTAGCTTTAAAGTATTCAATCAACTTGCTCCCACCTACCTCACCTCATTGCTCTCCTACTACAATCTAGGTTGCACACTTGGCTCATATAATGCCAGGCTACTCACTGTGCCTCAATCTCATCTATTTTACCACTGACCTCTTGCACACATTCTGCCTCTGGTCTGGAAGACCCTTCCTTTTCTTCTGACAGATAATTACTCTCCCCCACATCAAAGCTTTACTGAAAGCACATCTAATCCACATCTAAGCCTTCCTTCCCAGACTAAGCCCTTTTTCTTTTCTTCAACTCCCCTTTGTGTCATTCTGACTAGCTCTCTTTATTCATACCCCTCCATCCAGCCCCTCAGGACTTATGTACATATCTTTAATTTATTTATTTATATTAATGTTTGTTTCCCCTATAGACTATGAGCTCATTGTGGGCAGGGAATGTATTTGTTATATTGTTATATTTAACTCCCCAAGCACTTAGTACAGTGCTCTGCACTCATAAAGAGCTCTATAAATATGATGTATTTATTGATTGACTGATGAGTAGGATACAAAAACTTTATAGAAGTTATTACCACGAATTATCAACTGTCGACTATGTTCTGGGCATATGGACTTGCAGGGATGTGCAGGCAATGGCTCATATTCGTCCCCATTGCCCTGTGCTGAAGATTCAGAAATGCAGCTCCCTAGGGGACCTGTGTGGCTCAGAGCAAGGAGTTTGGGTTTGGAATGGCACACTGCCTTTCAATTTATTAATTTACTATGCTACCTCTCACTTCTTCCTTCATCATATTTATCTATTCTTGGGTTCTCCTTTACTGAAGTAGCAATCCAGGCAGACATTTTAACTTCTCATGGGTTGTAAGCCCCTTGTGGAATTAGAACCCATGACCTTCTGACTGAGCAGTCCAGTGTTCTATCCATTACTCCATGCTGCTTCCTCAAAGTGAGTCCCAAATTCTGTGTTTAACTTGATTACCTTGTTCTGTCTCCAGCACATAGTAAGAGCTTCACAAATGTACCATCATGTTTATTAACTGCTTAGTGCAGTGCTCCACACACAGTAAGCACTCAATAAATACAACTCATTGACTGATTGATAGATAAAATAAAGTTGTCCTGGGAGTCCAAAATATTACTGATCAGGAGCCTCTACTACCCTGCATGACTATCTGAAAAGACATGTGTATGACAGGTACTCTCTTCCATTATGTAGCCAGTGAAGATAGTTCCTCATTGTACTAGTGTTTGTCTCATACTGACCCTGTCTCTATTTTCTAATGTGCCTTTTGGTATAGTAATATTCATGAAGCATTTGCACATCACACTATTATGAGAGGAAATTTCTCTTTTCCTGCATAGGGGAGATTCATGCCCTTGGTCCAGAATCAGATAAGAAAGGATATGTGGAAAATAACAGGGAAGGGAGGGGGGAAAAAAAGCAAGGTTGCTTTAGTGCAGAGTAGCACGTCAGGCTTCTTCTGAACACTACCAGCCGATTGTGTGTGCTGACCTTACAGAGTGATTTATATGCAACTGCATACCATCTCTTTTTTTCCATTGCAGAAACTTCCAGTTTAATCTTTCATTCATTTCAATCATATTTATTGAGCACTTACTGTGTGCAGAGCACTGATGCTTATTGTCTGTTGAATTGGAACAATTTCAATCACCAATATTTTTTTAGGTCCTCCTCTGTGCAGAAAACTAACACAAGTGATGCTTAGGAGAGTACAATTTGGGTAAAAGGCGCAATCCCTCTCCTCGACGAATTTACAATCTAGAGGAATAGATAGGCAAAAATAATTTAGGATAGGAGGAGAAAATGGACAGATGTATAAATAAGTAAATAAGGGCACCAGTATTTTTTGTAACATAGGCTATATATTCCTGCCAGAAACACACTGCTCTGTGTTTTTTCAGTTCTTCTCATAAACTCTAAAACTCTAAAGTTATAAAAGAGTCCTGGAATTAGAGACTGAGAGTCCCTGCTCAAATATCTGTGGAAGGCATTGCTCTCATAGAATCGGCATACATTTTATTTCCAAATTACAAACTGTAGTTTTTCATGAGGTCAGTCTCTGTCTCTCTTATAGACCCTCTATATAAGAAAAAGATACCCATTACCAACAAACGCTTTGAAAAATACTAACAAAGACTATCCACAATTTTATTCACAACCAAACAAAACCAAAAAAAAAAAAAAAAAGTTTGGTCATTTAATTTTTCTAAGTCAGGTCAGTAGTGCTCTCTTCATTGCATCAACTCATTAACCTTTATTAAATACATTTCTCAAAGCCCTGCCATTTTATTATTAACCTAGTTATCATTAAGGACGTATCATAGTCTACTGACGTAAAAACTCCTTTGGATTCTAAACAACATTTAAAATGCTCTGATTACAAAGGTGAAAAAGGTGTGAAAATTCAGGATTTTTTTAAAGGAAGAAATAACCAGTATTAATAAGAATATACTAATGAACTTGTTCAGATTGTAAGAATTCTCATTTATGCTAGATTAATCTAAATAATTGCATGAAGGGACAAAATTTTAAGGTTTTAACTGCTTCTTTTTATATGCCCACTACTGCATACATAATAAAATTGTTCTAACAATAGCTAAATTTACACTTCAGCAGTAGTTCTTTTAAGTATTTTCTGCAGTTATAGAAAATTTCTGAATTCCTTTTTAGCACTTACCTACTATCATTTTGCTGCAGTTCTAAGAAAAGAAATGAAATGGAAAATGTGTGATGATAAAAGATTAGACGTTTATGTAAAATCCTCCAAAATAAATGACTAGGACTTGAAATTAAGCCAAGTAGAAATGGTACCAAATTGTTATACTTATTTTTATACTTATCCAGGTAATAATACTGTCAGAAACAACTCAGAACATTTTAAGTTAAAGTAATTTGCAAATATATTGGGCAAATGCTGTCAAGTTAAAAATATGTGACTGTAGACACATTTATTTCAGAGTTCTGTGTTTCTTTCAGAGAAAAAAGAGGAGATATTATGGTCATTTCTTTAAAAATGGCATAATAAATTCAGTGGAGGCTTTAATCTCTGAAGTAGTACAGAGTATATTAGAAGATGTGACAACTTTAGGGAAGGTAGGAATTATACACTAGTAACTCATATGTGTATAACAATATGATATATATGTGAAAAAAGTAAACAGCAACCAATGGGATTTTTTAATCTAAAATCAAATACCTTGATAAGCATTATGTGTCTCTGAATTCTAGAATGGAACATAATTCTTTACAAGCTCAGAGACTTACCTTGTAGCACCAGTTTGAATGCTCAGTGACAAATGAAAAGTTTGATTTATGGATGAACCTTGGAGAAAGTGCAGAATGAAGTATGAACTTTCTTCACTACCCATCTACAAATTCAAAGCCTTTCTTTTGAAAATAATTTGAGCATTTGAACTGTGTGTCACAAGGTAAGTCTGTTGCATGGGAGAGACTGGAGGGAAGGAAACCAGCAAGGTGGCTAAATCTGAAGTCTAGTTGGGATATGACTAGTGTTTGGATCAGAGTGGTAACTATTTGGATGGAGAAGAAAGGGAAGATTTGAGAAATATGGGAAAAAAGCTTATAATTTAGCTACAGAGTGAATGTAAGAGTTTAAAGAGTGAAGAGACAATGATAATGACAAATCCACCCCCTCCATCTGCACCTCCGACTCCACTGTATCACACATTATCAAGCATTATCCCCTCTCTTCTTCTCTCCTGCCATCTTCAACTGTTCACTCTCCAATGGCTTTTCCCCCCACTGCTTTCAAACAGGCTCATAACTCCTATCCTAAAAGAACTTCCCTTGACCCCATAACCTCCTCGAATTATTTCCCCATTTCCCTCCTTCCATTCATTCCCAAACACTTTTTACGAGTTGTCTACACCCAGGGCTCCAGATTCTCTCTTCCAATTCTCTCCATGACCCCTACCAATATGTTTTTTGCCCCCTTCACTCCATAGAAACTGCCCTCTCTAAAGGGTAACCACTGACCTTCTTGCCAAATCCAATGATCTCTATTCCATCCTAACCCAACTGGACCTCTCAGCTGCCTCTGACACTGTCAATCACCCCATTCTCCTGAAAACCCACATATTCATCTCCAAATCTTGTTGGTCCAACCTTCACAACATCACTAAAATCCACCCTTTCCTCCCTATCTAAACTACTACCACGTTAATACAATCACTCATCCTATCCCACCTAGGTTACTGCATGAGCCTTCTTGCTGACCTCCCAACTTCTTTGCTCTCCCCACTCCAGTCCATACTTCACTCACTGCCCAGATCACCTTTCTACAGAAACGATCAGGACATGTCACCCTCCTTTCTCAAAAATCTCCAGGGGTTGCCTATCCATCTTGGTATCAAACAAAAACTTCTCACCATTGGCTTTAAAGCTCTCCATCATCTTGCCCCCTCCTACCTCACCTCCCTTCTCTCCTTCTACATTGCAGTCCACACACTCCGCTTCTTGGGTGCTAACCTTCCCACTATGCCTTGATCTCACCTGTCTTGTCACTGACCCAAACCCACATCCTACCTCTGGCCTGGTATGCCCTCCCTCTTCAAATCCACCAGACAATTACTCTCCCCACCTTCAAAGCCTTGCTGAAGGCACATCTCCTCCAAGAGGCCTTCCCAGACTAAGGCCAACTTTTCCTCATCTCCCACTCCCTTCTGCAGCGCTCTGACTTGCTCCCTTTGTTTTTCCCCTCTCCCTGCCCCTCAGCAACTATATATATATCTGTAATTTTATTTGTTTATATTTATGTCTATTTGTATTGATGCCTGTCTCCCCCCCGGCACCCTTCAGACTGTGAGCTCATTGTGGGCAGGGATTGTCACTCTTTCATGCTGTATTGTACTTTCCCAAGCTCTTAGTACAGTGCTCTGCACACAGTAAGCACTTAATATGTTTGAATGAATAAAGGAATGAAACTTTATCCAACCTTGGTTTCACTGACACTGTCCTCTCCTGATTCTCCTCCTCTCATTCTGGCCAATCATTCTCAGTCTCTTTTGTGGACTCCTCTTCTGTATCCCACTCCCTAGTAATGGGAGTTCCTCAAGAATCAGTTCTGGGTCCCCTTCTATTGTCTAAATACACCTACTCCACTGAAGAATTAATTTGCTCCCATGGCTTCAAATGTAATCACTATGTAGATGAATCCCAAATCCACATCTCCAGTCCTGATCCCTCTCTTTCTCTGTAGTCTCGCATTTCTTCCTGACTTCAGGACACCTCTATTTGGGTGTTCTGCTGTAACCTTAAACCTAACATGTCCAAAACAGAACTCCTTATCTTCCCACTCAGCCCCTGTCCTTCTCTAGACATTTCATTCTCTATAGACAACAACACTGTCTCACAAATTGGAGTTGTCTTCAATTAATCTCTCTCATTTAATCCATATATTCAGTGTTACCAAATCTTGTAGGTTCAGTTTTCACAACATTGCTAAAATCCACCTTTTCATCCCCATTGAACCTGCTGCCATGTTAATTCAAACACTTATCCTATCCTTCCTTGATTAATGTATCAACCTCCTTGCGTACTTCACTGCCTTCTGTTTTTCTCCACTCCAATCTGTCACTCTGCTGCCTTGATAATTTTTCTACAAAAAACATTGGGTCTATGTTTCCCCACTTCTCAGGAACTTCCAGTGGTTACCCATCCATCTCTGCATCAAACAGAATCTTTTTACCATCATGCTTAAAACACTCAATCACCTTGTCCCATCCTACCTTACCTCCCTGATTTCCCACTACAACCCAGCCCACACATTTTTCTCCTCTAATACCAATTTACTCACTGTACCTCTGTCTCATCTATCTTCTGCCAACCTCTTGCCCATGATCTACTTCTGACCTGGAATGCCCTCCCTTTATATGACAGATGATCACTTTCCCCACCTTCAAAGCCTTAATGAGGGCATATCTCCTTCAAGAAGCCTTCCATGACTCAGTCCACATTTTCTCCTCTCCCGCTACCTTCTACGTTGCCCTTGTACTTGTATTTTAACCCTTTATACACCACTTTCTCTACCCCACAGGACCTACGTACTTATCCATGATTTACTTAAATACACTATTGTCTGTCTCCCACTCTAGACTGTAAGCTTGTTGTGGCAGGGAACATGTCTCCCAACTCTGTTATATTGTATGCTCCCAAACATTTAGTACAGTGATCTGCACACAGTAAGCTCTCAATAAATACAACTGATTAACGAATGATAGTTGTGTCAACTGTGATGGGAAATATAAATGATGAAGAGGGGTTAGGATATGGGGAAATGATAAATTTTGTCCTGGCATATTGATTTTGAGATGTTGGAAATACAGCTATGTAGACTGTGAGCCCTTTGTTGGGCAAGGATTGTCTCTATCTTTTGCCGAATTGTACATTCCAGGCACTTGTACAGTGCTCTGCACACAGTAAGTGCTCAATAAATATGACTGAATGAATGAAAAATCCTGGACACAACAAAAAACTCTGAGGAGATGAGTGATCAGAGCTAACAAGAAAGATATGACTGTCAATTTATTGAGTGCTCACTGCACGTAGAACAGTGTACTAACTGCTCATGAGAGTACCATTTCTGTGAATTGGTAGCTGAAGGTATTGGGACAAATTAAATCCCTAATGTAGAGTGAGTCAGATTCTTGAAGGTCACCTAAAGTTGCAGTGGCAGAGCTAGAAGTACAACTGTGAAAAGCCATCAAGACAAAGCAGCAAGGAGATAAAAGGAGAACTAGGAAAGAATCCTGTTTGAAAAACCAAGGCTTGATAGCAATTTCAGGAAAAGGGAGAGAACCCTAGTCTTAAGGGAAGCCAGAAGGTCAAGGAGAATAAGGGTAGATTAGAAACTGCTGGAGAATTAGGGTAGATTAGAAACTGCTGCCAATGCAGAAGTCACTGATGACTTTAGAGAATGTGGGCTCAAGGGAGTGAAGGGGATGAAAATCTGATTTTTGTAGGTCAAGATGGAAGTAGATAGAGTGGAATCAAAAGCAGTATTTTTTATATCGTGACCATTTAAGGAGGCTAAACAAAATGGAAGAGGAAGAATGAGCAAAGCTTGGGGAGAGAAGGCTTCCTCATACATTCCCAGTTGCAATCTCTTTTTATTTCTTTCACATTCCTGATCTCCCCAAAACTTTTCATTTCCAAACTTTGTGATTTATTTTGTAAGTGTAGCATTTCTAAAACCTTAGGAGAAAGGTGGAATATAAATCTACCAAATAAACTGAAGATGTGGAAAAAAGTTGTTCACTGGAAGCTGTTCTGGCAAATGTAAAAAACAAACAAAAATCCATCAAATTTAAAGAATATTTACAAGAATATTCAGTGAATAACATTCTTGCATTTTAAAATGTATTCTCATTTTATCAACTATATGTCATAGAAAGGGAAGACAATCATTTGTGAATAGACATCTGAGTCAAGTAATAATTAACATAACTGATGTTCTAATGATTAATCAACAGTATATACTGATTATCTTCCCTGGTTAAAGCACTGTATTAAGTGTTTTGGAGAGTATAGTCTCGACTTTCAAGAATATTACAATTTAATAGACAAGATACCTAGACCCAGAGTATTTACAAGTAGGAGAAAGCAGAAGAAAAAACTAGGATATAGCTGATAATGGCATTAATATAGAAAGATTAATAAATTTCTTGATCTCATTTATATCCTCATGCTTGTAATAAATAATTTTTTATGAACCTTCCCTATTCATATTTGAATAATAGGTTTCTTAAACACAATTATGACTTTCTGGTTTGTAGCTTTTTTCAGTGATACTAATTTATTTGATACATTCCTTTGCATGTAATTAAATTTACAGTGTTAAATAATATGGCTACAATGTTAGCCTGTCTTCACTAGAAAATGAAGTTCAATAGTGAATAATGACAATATAAAATGAGATGAGGACTTAAGGGGCAGTCGCACATAGTGGTCATGCTGTGGCTTTGGGTATCCAATCAGCCAGCAATAAACCAGTCAAATGATGGATTGATTGGATGCGTATACTGAATTACCAACTCTGGGAACCTTTCAGAATCTTGCTCCTGTACAAATTAAATGAATTATGTGATCACTCCCTTCTACAGAAAAGTTGAAACCATCATTAAAAATTTCCAATATATTGCTTAATATGTTTCAGTAAATGTTTAATATTTTTCAACACATGGAGATATGATGCTAACTATAATATACCTTTACTGGTTTATTCAAATGAAAATTGCATCTCCTAGATTGTGAACCCCATTTGGGATAGAGATTGTGTCCAATATGATTATCTTGTATGAGTTCAGTGCTAGGCTCATAGCATTTAACAAATACCATTAGAAATATAGACCACTGAACAAGAACTATGCATTGATATCAAAATTCAGTTTTTCTTTTTGATACACTTTAGGCTTCTCAAAAAAAACAAAAAAAAACACCCAACCATTTTTCCTCTATTTCAAGGTGTTCACTTGTCTTTCCAATCATATTTTGAACTCCTTGAGAACAAGATCAAATTTTTCCTTCTATTGTCCATTTCCAATTGCTTAGAAGAGTGGTCTGTACACAAAAGAGTCTGAGTATCAATATTTACTATGCATTGCTATGTGCAGAGCACTATACTAAGCAGTGGGTGAGAAGATACAGGTGTAAATTAGACACACTGCCTGCCCCTGCAGGGCTCAGTTAGTGCTTAGTAAGGGCTGATGACAATGACTGACTCCATTGGTAACTCCACTGCTAAACTCACAACCATCATTATTCTTTCCAATTCCCAAGTCATGATGACAAATAGCACACTTCTCTTTTTACTCCTAGGTTAATACTTCTGAATATGCAAAACTATGGTATGCAAAATATTGCTCTTTGGAAATACATTATTGTAGACCTCCAGGCCTTCTCCCTGTTTTTGAATGCTCTAATTTTCCTTTAAGCCTATAACAAACATATATTCTTTTCAGGTAGGTAAAGGGATTATACCTTGTAAACTAAACCAGGATCCTGATTTTTTCTTTTAAAAATTATCTGATTCACTTCTATTATAACTTTGTGTTCATCACAAGCAACTTGATATTCTAAAAGCCTTTGTGATCCTTGGCCAGTTTTGATTTTAAGATCTTTCAAGCTCCAAGGATTTGCCATATTGAAATGTCAGAATGCACAGCCTGTCTCTGACTTCGGTAAAGCTAGGCATAATTAAGATTTAAAGGCAGCAGTTGACATAGCAGGAAGATGAGATTTTACATGGTTATGATGGATTTTTAAAAAGGTATCACTCAACTGAATATATGAGCTGGAGAGATGGAAACAAAGGAATTCTAAAAACTGTATACCTTTTTTTTTTTATTTTAAAGGCCAGGCTGTCAGCTATAGGAGCACTATTTTAAAGGAAGTATAAAAGTCTCTATTGAATGAAGATGGAATGATGAATTGAATTAATTAATCATCTGCCTGGAGATGGGGTCAAGTGATGTCTCAAGTGACCTCCAATTTATGATTCTGTGATCTGAGTTATAGTCTATTCATCTGTTCAGATTCACTTTGGCTCTACCCTGCCCACCCACCAACTACTAACTGAACACCACCACTTGCTCCTAATATGTGCCAATCCTGTGTATTTTCCTGGATCTGTGCCTTGGATCTATCCCACTCTCCAGCACTATTACATATCTACATCATCTTCCAGAACTTGCTGTGGGTTTGCCCCATTTCCTTGTCTTTCCCTGGGTCTCTTCCAGGAACCATCCTTCTTCCTTGTAGCTACCCAATTTCATCACTGGTTTCCCCAGTATGGCACTGGGCATAATTCCACTTCACTGCCTTCTGTTTCACCTGGTGCCAAATGTAGGAGTCTGCGCTGAATATGAGTACTGGCTAAATCATCAATTAAAAAAACTTTCATTAGATTTTTTTTCCAGAATGGTAAATTTTATGCTGTAATTGCACCAATGTTTTATAGATTTTGGATTATTTATTGGCAAAAGGAGACCAAACCTAAGAACTGGGGAGAGCAGGAAAAGATTGATTTGACTTGTATTTTTTCCCTTTTTCTTTAGTTTATGAGAAGGCAGAACAATCTTATTCTCTGGTGTAGGAAGAGAAAGTAAGATTGAATAGCTAAAAGATCAATCTTGACTAGTAGGGAAATGTCATCCAGAAAGTGTTGTTGACAAAAGCCTTTTAGTCAACAACATATCGGGGTCCTTTTAAGGGATAAGATCTTAGCATAGTTACCATAAGAATAAACTAACTTGTCAAGGGATTCAAAGGAATTTTGAAAACTTAATTCAGGGGAAGTCATGGCCATCCAATACTAACCAGATAATGGGCCATTAATGCAAGATGGGAGGGGAAAGAGTCAACTAACCTTCCAACTCTCCATACTCTTCCTCAGTCTACCCTCAATCCTGAATGTTCTTCACTTCTCAGGTGTTCTGCATTTTCTTGGATGAGCCTGAATATTTTGGGGTGTTCCTGGCTGAGGGTGAGGGTGCAAGAAGGATGTCACCTTTCCCTATACCCCTCCAACGGAGTTTCAACAGGTATTTAAAGAAATCCCCATCAGTTTGGCTGATATTACTTTCACGCTTAGGGACCTCCCCGGGAGGGGGGGGGTTAAAGCAAAGGGAGCAGGTTGGGGCAATGGGGAGAGCAGAGGACAAGGCAGGGGGAGCAGTTTGAATAGGGATGTTGTGAAGGTGAACAGGCAGATTTTAGTGATGTATTGAATATGTGGGTTAAATGAGAGAAAGAAGTCAAGGATAACATCAATTTTATTGGCTTGTGAGACAGAAAGGATGATCATGCCATGTACAGTGATGAGAAAGTACGGGAGGAGAGGGCTAGGGTGGGAAGATAAGGAGTTCTGTTTTAGATATGATAAGTTTGAGGTGATGAGACGACATCCAAGTAGAGATGTCTTGAAGGCAAGAGGAGATGTGATACTGGGGAGAAGGAGGGAGATCAGGGCTGGAGATGTAGATTTAGGTATTATCTGCATAGAAGTGGTAGTTGAAGCCAAGGGAACAAATGAGTTCTCCAAGGGAGCTGGTGTTGATGGAGAATAGAAGGGGACTCAGAACTGAACCTTGAAGGACCCCCACAGTTAGGGCGTGGGAAGCAGAGGAGGAGCCCAGAAGGAGCCTGAGAATGAACTGCCAGAGAGATAAGAGGAGAAACAGCCTTTTGACAGACTTTCATGTGTGTGGGCTGATAGCTCCACAAAAATTCATGGGTGTGCAGGTTTTTGAGGACTGAAAGCACTACATTTAAGTATAGCATTAGATAGCCACCAGGTCTGCTAGAGTAGAGTGCAGGGGAATAAGGACACTTTCACTTCTCTGTTTTTCTCATAAACTAATGATAGTCTTCATTACTGTTCCTATCTATATTAAAAGGGAATAACAGCTGAACTGGAGAAAGAAAGAGGCCTAGAGTGAAGAAGAAATGAGAAGTTTCACTCCAACACCAACTAACTTACTGTATCTCAATCAGGTTTATCTTCCCATCAAATTCCTGCTCACAACCTCCCCTTCACCTAGAATTACCTCCTCCACCACATGACAGACTACACTCCCCATCTTTGAAGACATATTAAAATCCAACCTCTTCCACGAAGCCTTCCTCAACTGAACCCTATTTCCTCCTACTCCCTTTTGAGTTGCTTATGCCCTTGGATCTTAACCCTTAAAGCACTTGATAATCCCTGCTCCCCACTCTGCCAGAACACATGTACATATCTGTAACATGTATATATATTTATATGCTTATCTATGTTGATATCTATCTCTCTTTCTAGGAAATAAGCTCCTTATGGGCAGGGACCTTGAAGGCCATCTCTGCTATCTTTTACTCTCAAGTGTTACTATAGTGCTCAGCGTGTACTAAGCACTCAATAAATACCAATGATAATGATGATGAATAGGAGAGGGAGGAGGACGAGGACCTGAAGGAGGGTGTTGGGGAGGGACAAGAGGATGCCAAATTTTAGTGTCCTTTACAAGGTGAAGCTAGAGTTTACAATCAAGATTTTTTTTCCACTCCCTAAAGGCATGAAATAGTTTCTTGTGACATTTAGAATGCGGCTATCAAAAGGTCAGCTTGCTATTCTAATCAGTATCCGTTTCCCACTATGATGTCAAGTGACTGGATGAAAGAATATATTTCCATTAAGTTGATTAATTTTTCTAAATATACTGACACATTCATTCTTTTTAGAGGTGCTATTATAAAGGGGCCAAAGTCATAAAACTCCTGGGAAGGTTGGATCAGATCAAATTAATCTCACTGGCTGATGCCTCCTATGTTAAGTATTGTCTAGTTATAACTAATATAATGCATTAAGAAAATAAACTTGGAAGATCATCTTGCAAATTTCCATTCTCCAAACTGCCTTCTATAAGTTTAGCATCATTTTCTAGGAAATTAAATAAGTCCAAATTCTTTTTCTCATAACTTTTCCCAGTAAAAATTTTTCATCATTTTAATAAGGTTGCCTCTTCTTTAGATCCTTTCTATTTTCTCTACAAACCTCCTTACTCTCTGACCATTCCTTAATCACCCTCACAGTGTCTTCTGCCTCCTTCCACCACAAAACTATGGGGATTCTTCAAGGTACTGACACTCGAGTGACCTCTACTCTTATTAGTTTATGATCATTATGTTGTGGAGGTCATATGATACTTTGGCTTCAGCTACCAAGTCTTTGTGGAGACCAGTGATGAATCCAGGAATATACTCTAAGAGAGAAAACAATCCTATAAAAACCAAAGATTAGCCCCTAAATACAACCAGACCCCAGTATTTATTCAGGCTGTACCTCTTAGCTTTGTTTCCCTACTTGGCCGTGTTCTCTGTTTCACTTTGTCTCTTTTCTCTTTCTTTAGGGTCTCTTGTCACTTGTTTTCCTCTATTATACCTACTATTTTGCATAGTATTCTGCTATACGTTCAGTACAGTGCTCTGCATACAGCTAGTTGCTCAATAAATAATTATAACAATAATTGTGATATATGTTGAGTGCTTACTATGTGTCAAGCACTGTACTAAGCTTAGGGGTCGATATAAAATAATCAAGCCCCAAATGGGATTCAGAGTCTAAGTCAGAGAGAGAACAGGTACTGAGTTTCCTTCTGCAGATGAGAGAACTGAGGCACAGAGAATTTAAGTGACTTGCCCAAGGTCATGCAACAGGTGAACGATGGAGTTGGAATTAGAACCCATCTCCTTCTGACTCCCAGGTCCATATTCTTTCCACTGGGCAACACTGCTTCTCCAAACTTCATTTCTCCTTCAATATCTTCCCTTTTCTCCATCTCCCATGCATATGTTTTTCCCTCTCTGTTTTTCCTTGTATCTCATCTCTATAGCTTTCCATTTTCTCAACTATTGTCTCTTCTTCCCCATGTTCCTATTTCACTCTGCTTTTCCATGCCCAGAAGTCTTAATTTCCCTTAGAACTTTATGTTTTGAAACTGCAGGCAGAAAGGAAAGAATGCCTATTATAATAATTAACAATAATTATGGTATTTCTTAAATGCTTACTATGTGCAGTGCACTATACTAAACACTGGGATAGTTACAAGGTAAGTGGGTTGGACACAATCCCTGTCCCATGTGGGGCTCACCATCTTAATTCCCACTTTACAGATGAGGTAACTGAGGCCCAAAGAAGCAAAGTGATTTGCCCAAGGTCACATAGCAGAGAAATAGCAGAGCCAGGATTAGAACTCAAAACCTTCTGACTCCCAGACTCGTGCTCTATCTGCCTCGCCATGCTGCTTCTCATTATTATGAAAGGGACAGAATAGCAAGGGCATGAAATTTGCAAGGAGGAAATGAGGGGAGAAGAATAAATCAAATAATCATTGTATTTATTGAATGTTTACTGTGTGCAGTGCACTCTGCTAAGTGCTTGGGAGTGTACAACATAACGGAATTGGTAGAGATGTTCCCTGATTTAAAAAGTCCAGAGATGAAAACAGACAATAACAGATATATACATAAGTGCTGTGAGGCTCCCTTCTCAGGGTCATACCTGGAGAGTTTCCAGTATTCTACCAGTTTCGACTACTAGAGGGAGAGTCAAGGAGAGGCATACTCATTCCATTCTTGCTTGAGCAGTGGCTGATGAGTGGATGGCAATCTGTCATTGGATGGCAAGTCAAAACGAATCCGTGCTAGGCAGAAGCAGCACGAGAGAGAGTCGAGGGCGACACTCGGGTTTACTGTGTGGAAGGAGGCAATGGTAAACCACTTCCGTATTTTTACTGAGGAAACTCTATAGATACACTACCAAAACAATTGCAGATGGAGGAGGGGTGTTCTGGGAGTGATGTGTCCATGATGTCGCTATAAATCGGAGATGATTTGACAGTGTAAAAAGACAAGCAAAACTGTGAGGCTTAGGGAGAGGTGAATAAAGACTGCAAATCCAACTGCAAGTGTGATACAGAGGTAGTGGGAGAAGAATGGATGAGATCCTAGTTGAGGAATTCTTCTTGGAGGAGATGAACTTTTAATAAGGTTTTAGAAGTGGGGAGACTGATCGTCTCTTGAATATGAAGAGAGAGGCTGTTCCAGGACAGAGTAAGGATGTGAGCAAGAGGTTAGTAGTGGTAAGATAGACATGATTGAGATACAATGACTAGGTTGGCATTAGAGGAGTGGAGTGTGCAAACTGTATTGTAGTAGTAAAGCAGCTAAGTAAGATAGCAAGGGGCAACTGAGTGCTTTAAAATAAGTAAGGTGAGTGTTTTAAAGCTGTCGTAGGAGTTTCTGTTTGATGTGGAGATGGATGGGTAACCACTGGAAATACTTGCAGAGTGGGGAAACATGGACTCATGGGCTTTGTAGAGAAATGATTAAGGCATCAGAGTGAAGTATCAACTAGAATGGGGAGAGACAGGTGGCTGGGAATTCAGCAAGGAAGATGATACTGTAATTAAGACTGGGAAGGATTAGTGCTTGGATTAACATTGCAGCAATTGGGATGGAGAGAAAAAGTAGATTTCAGAGATGTGATGAGGGTTGAGCCCACAGAATTTGGTGACACTGAATATTTAGGTGGAATGAGAGAGATGAGACAAGGACATTGCTCAGGATGGAGAAAAAGAATACTGGATTCCTTTTAGCTGTCTCTTGATTTATTTGTTCTTCCTTATGACTCATTGATACAATCTGTCTCATACTAATAATACCCTCCTCCTTGGATTTCCTCCATCCTTCTAGAGTTCCTGCAAACTCAACTTCTTTTATTTAAGTCTTCTACCATCTTGATCATACCATTCCACCAGGCTCTTCAGCACTAGGTAATAAATTCTTCATATACATATTAACTCATCTTTTATTCACATCTATAATCTTACCCTTTTAGCTGCCACTTGGCTGCTTTGTGACCTTAGGCAAGTGACTTCACTTCTCTGGGCCTCAGTCCCTCTTCTATAAAATGGGGATTGGGACTATGAGCTCCACATGGGACAGGGACTGTGTCCGACCCCATTTGCTTGTATCCATCCCAGTGCTTAGTACAGTGCTGGGCACATAGTAAGTGCTTAATGAAAACCATAATAATTATTACTATTACTCTTGACTGTGCCCATGGACAGGGTCAATGAATCTTGTTAGTACTGGAACAAAATATTGATATGGGTGAGAAATAGGAGTACAAATTAGAGAGTTATGTACATTAAATTTGGCTAACTTGACTCTTTCCAGAACCATGTACAGCATCACCAAATTACAAAATCATCATAATAGCCAGTAATATTTGTGATATTTGTTTAGTGTTTACTATATGCCAAGCATTACACTAAATGCTATGGTAGACACAATCAATTACATATATTGAGACCTTACTGTGTTCAGAGCAGTATACTAAGCACTTGGGAGAATACAATTTCATAGATTTGGTAAACACATTCCCTAATAATCGGATATAAATAATCCCTGACTAACATGGAGCTCACCGACTAAGGGGAAAGGATAAGAGGCATATAATCCAGAATTTACGAATGAGAAAATCTGTGACTTGCTCAAGGTCACAAAGAATGCAAGTGACAAAGTCAGGATTAGAATCTAGGTGTCCAGATTCCCAGAAACATCTCTTTTCCTAGGCCATCAGATCTGGTCCGGTCCACTGCTCTAGTTTCCACATAAAGGAATCAAGGGTAGGTTTTGCTCCTTCCCAAGATTTTCTCACTTGGTTGTCCAAGAAGTTCTTTCTTATGTCTCACTGAATTTTCTCCAATTTTAAATTTCATTTGATGTGCATTTCTTGCCAGGGAAATGTTTCTTATACTATAGAGTGTGTCGTAACTCCTGACTCCACAGAAAGGCAGTTTAAACAATAAGCTTGAGATAATATTTACATTTTAATGAATAAGTACTTTAGATATATTTTTTAATTATTTGATTTTAGACATTCCTTTTCCAGCAATTTGCTGCTGATCTGTATAAATTATGTCACAAGATGAATTATGTCACAATATTCTTTTTTTAATTTTTTTAATGATATTTGTTAATTTTACTACTTGACAGGCACTGTACTAAGCGCTGGGGTAGATACAGTCCATGCACCACATGGGACAGACAGTCTTAATCTCTATTTTAAAGATGAGGAAACTAGACCACAAAAGTTGTGACTTGCCCTAGGTCATGTGGCAGACAATTGGCAGAACCAGAATTAGAAGCCAGGTCCTCTGACTCCAAGACCCTTGTGCTTTCCACCAGATTACACTGCTTCTCATTCTCATTCAGAAGGCTTCTTCCCCTCTGCCTTCAAACATGCCCATGTCTCGCCCATCTTAAAAAAATGCTCTCTCGACCCCACTTTCCCTTCCAGTTATTGCCTTATCTCCCTACTACCCTTCCTTTCCAAGCTCCAAGAATGAGTTGTCTACACTTGCTACCTAGAATTCCTTAACTCCAATTCTCTCCTGGACCCCCTGCAAACTGGCTTCTGTCCTCTCCACTCTACCGAGACTACTCTCTCAAAGGTCTCCTTCTTGCCAAATCCAATGGCTCCTACTCTATCTTAATCTTCAACCTCTCAGCTGCCTTTGACACTGTACACCATCCCCTTCTCCTCCACACCTTATCTCACCTTGGCTTCACAGACTCCGTCCTCTCCTGGTTCTCCTCTTTTCTTTCTGGCCATTCATTCTCGGTCTCCTTCGCAGGCTGCTCCTCCCCCTCCCATCCTCTAACTGTAGGAGTTCCTCAAGGGTCAGTTCTTAGCTCTCTTCTGTTCTCCATCTACACTCACTCCCTTGGTGAACTCATTCGCTTTCACGGCTTCAACTATCATCTCTATGCAGATGACACACAAATCTATATCTCTGCCCCTGTCCTCTCGCCTCCCTTCAGGCTCGCATCTCCTCCTGCCTCCAGGACGTCTCTACCTGGATGTCTGCCCGCCATCTAAAACTCAACATGTCCAAAACTGAGCTCCTTATCTTCCCTCAGGTCCTCTTCCTGACTTCCCTATCACTGTGGATGGTACGACCACCCTTTCCGTCTCTCAAGCCCGCAAACTTGGTGTCATCGTTGACTCGGCTCTCTCATTCACCCCACACATCCAATCCATCACCAAGACCTGCCGGTCTCACCTTCATAATATCGCCAAGACCCGCCCTTTCCTCTCCACCCAAATGGCTATCTTATTGGTACAGGCTCTCATAATATCCTGGCTGGATTACTGTGTCAGCCTTCTCTCTGATCTCCCTTCCTCCTGTCTCTCCCTGCTCCAGTCTATTCTTCATTCCGCTGCCCAGCTCTTCTTCCTGCAAAAACGCTTTGGGCATGTCACTCCCCTTCTTAAAAACCTCCAGTGGTTGCCTATCAACCTCCGCACGAAACAAAAACTGCTCACTGGCTACAAGGCTCTCCATCACCTTGCCCCCTCCTACCTCTCCTCCGTTCTCTCTTTCTACTACCCACCCTGTAGGCTCCACTCCTCTGCCACCCACTTCCTCACCATCCCCTGTTCTCGCCTATCTCACCGTCGACCCCTGGCCCACGTCCTCCCATGTTTTGGAATGTCCTCCCTCCTCACCTCTGCCAAACTAATTCTCTTCCCCCTTCAAAGCCCTACTGGGAGCTCACCTCCAAGAGGCCTTCCCAGACTGAACTTCCCCTTTCCCTCTGCTCCCTCTGCTGCCTCTCTACCCACCCCTTCACCTCCCCTCAGCTAAGCCCCCTTTCCCCCCATTTCCCTCTGCTCCTCCCCCCTCCCTTCCCTCCCCTCAGCACTGTGCTCATCTGCTCATTTGAATGTATTTGAATGTAAATACCCTATTTATTTTGTTAATGAGATATACAACCCCTTGATTCTATTTATTGCTATTGTTTTTGTCTGTTTGTCAGCCCCAATTAGACTGTAAGCCTGTCAATGGGCAGGGATTGTCTCTATCTGTTGCTGAATTGTACATTCCAAGTGCTTAGTACAGTGCTCTGCACATAGTAAGCGCTCAATAAATACCATTGAATGAATGAACTCTCATTTCGCCAGTATTTTCTTGAACAGTATCCTGGGTCTGTTCTCCTATCCTTGTAAAATCCTTAATTATTGCTGTACAACTAAACAATAGGTTCAATTTGCAATAACTATCAAGTAGTATGTAACCTAGTGGAGAGAACATGAGTCCAGACCTAAGAAAGATCTGGGTTCTAATTCTGATTGTCACTTGTCTGCTCTCTATTATTGAATTGTACTTTCCAAGTATTTAGTACAGTGCCCTGTCCGCACTCAATGAATAGAACTGAATGAAGTGTGACATTGGACAATTTGTTTAAGTTTTCTGTGCCTCAGTTCCTCATCTGTAAAATGGGAATTAAGATTGTGAGCCCCATGTGGGACAGGGACTGTGTCTAAACCTATTAGCTTGAATCTATATCAGCACTTAGTACAAAGTGCTTAATAAATGCCATTTAAAAAACATCATACAACTCTTATGTCAAGAGAAGAGTACTAGATGCTTGGGAACTAAGGCTGTTTTAGGCCTCTCCATATCACACTTCTGCCCTCCCTCAGTATTCCAATATTCATTTAAAAAATGAATATTTTAAAACATATTTTATTCCACTTCTGTTGACATAATAACGAACATTGTTATATTCCAGAGGAAAAAAATAATATCTAATTTTTGTCAATTATCTCAGTCCCACTTTCCATCATACTCTATAGTTACTATATCAGAAATCAAACCAAATACTGTTTAAAACAAATTAAATTCAAAATCTAAAAGCTTATATAGTTCTCTACTAGCTGGATATCAAGTTGAAGGAATAATTAAGCTCATTGTACTTATTTTAACTATTTTAATAGCAAAAAATCAGAGGGGGAAAAAAACTGAAGAAGGGGTGGCCAATACATCAAAAAGTTCTAGTCATATCCGTGAGAGAATGCTTTCAGGAAGATCATTTGCCTCAAAATACATTTAAATTGTTGAGTGAGCCCCTTGATTGTCTCTATCTGTTGCCAAATTTCATTTTCCAAGCTCTTTGTACAGTGTTCTGCATACAATAAGCACTCAAATATTACTGAATGAATAGCACTGCTCCCCACTTCCCATATCTCACCCAAAGCTCCATTTAAGAACAATGACCTGAAAATTTATTTTCCTTCCTTAAGTCCTCTACTTATTCTCAATTAATTTGAATAAGACCCTTAAGAGTTTTTGTTTTTTCAAATATGTCCCTACCGATAAAGTTATTTGTATGGTAAACACATACCCTGTATAACTAAATAGTTCTCTGCACATAGTGAACATGCGATAAGTAATAATAATAATAATAATGCTGATGGTATTTGTTAAGTGCTTACTATGTGCCAAGCACTGTTCTAAGCACCAGGGTAGATACCAGGTAGTCAGGTTGTTCCATATGGGGTTCACAGTCTTAATCCCCATTTTACAGATGAGGGAACTGAGGCCCAGAGAAGTGAAGTAACTTGCCCAAGGTCACACAGCAGACAAGTGGTGGAGCTGGGATTAGAACGCATGACTCCCTGATTCCCAGGCCCGAACTCTATCCACTACAATATGCTGCTTCCCCAGTATTAGAAGCAGTTTGGCTTAGTGGAAAGAACACGCGCTTGGGAGACAGAGGTCATGGGTTCTAATCCCACCTCTGCTGCTTGTCAGCTGTCTGACTTTGGGCCAGTCACTTCACTTCTCTGTGCCTCAGTTACCTCATCTGTAAAATGGGGATGAAAAATGTGAGCCCTACATGGGACAACCTGATTACCTTGTATCTACACCAGTGCTTAAAACAGTGCTTGGCACATAGTAAGCGCTTAACAAAAAATGAAATTGATTGATGAATATCAATTATTTCTATAATTAATAGTTTTAGGTTGTCTACTTTCTATAGCTAATGTGATATAAATTAGATAAGTCAACATTTCTAACTTCACTGCATAGGAAAAAGATGTTTGCTTTAAATAGACAATTTTAAATCTGTTGATTTCAACATATTTTATGGTTCAAAAACTTACTAAAGCACTTTATTTGGTATAAATGCAAGCAATTTTAATCAACTATATAGTGAATATGGACTATGTCATAGTTCTTCTGTAATCAGACCTTAAAGAAGACTTTCAACTGGTGTGAGAAATAGAGGCTCAAGGAACCCTAGCATGCATTACAAATCTACTGTTTTATTTGATTCAGCCCTAATGATTTTCATTATCTCCTTAGCTGATAGAATCCATTTCAAAAACCAATAATCTCTTGAAATCCACTGAGCCACAAATTACTAATTAGGGAAAATTTTCAAAGATCATTACCTTTACCATAGATTTTTAGCTTTTCATTTCCTGCATATTCACTTATAATGCTGATCATAATAAGAGAAGGAAAGATTATGCAGTTACCAAAGAATGACTCTAACATAATACAATCTAGCGAATTGTTTATTACAAATGATGTGTTTTTATTAAAAGTCAACATTGCATCATGTTGGACTTTGATTTTATGTTCAGATACCAATCTATTGCAATGAAATGATAAATGTCAGCATAATACAGTCTGCTAGACTTTTTTCTTTATTTTTTGATTATTTTTATTACTATAACTGGAGAAAATTTGAAGCTGAGTCCACATTTTAAAAATTATAAACCAGAGCTGGAAATAACTTGGTTAATTTCATCCATGTAGTAAACCAAACTTACATATGTCAAAAATTAGAATGATCATAAATTTAGTATTAAAATTTTAGAGCACAATCTTTAAAAAGACCTAAGTGAAGAATCAAGAATCTCCTATGAATCAACACCTTACTGTGGCAAGATAGTTTGCTTATGCTGATGAAGCTTAGAGCTATGCCATATAGGGCTCCCCATAGTGGAAAGGTCTAAGCTGAAATGTCCAAATTGATTCACCTGTGCTGAGCAGCAGTGGCATGGGAGTCAAAGGCGATGATCAAATGATCAAAATGTTGATCAAAGACAAAACAGCAGAGACTCAAGTTTTTATTGTGTGGAAGAAGGCAATGGTAAGCCATTTCCATATCTTTACCAAGAAAACTCTATGGAGAAGCAGCATGATTCAATGCAAAGAGTATAGGCTTGGGAGTCAGAGGTTCTAATTCCGGCTCTGCCACTTAGCTGTGTGATTTTGGGCAACTCCTTTAACTTATCTGTGCCTCAATTACTTATCTGTAAAATGGGGATTAAGACTGTGAACCACACATGGGACAACCTGATTATGTTATAACTAACCCAGAACTCAGAACAGTGCTTGGCATATAGTAAGCACTTAAGTACTATCATTATTATAATACACATACCAGAATGACTATGACAGAAGATGGGACATTCTGAAGTGTGGCCATGGAGTCGCTATGGGTCGGAAATGACGCAACAGCATTTGAAGAAAGAAAGTGAAGAATGGGATAGAGGATAATTGCTAAACCTAACAGATGTGTCTGTGCAATGTCAGAGCACAAAAGTCATATCATTGTTTAAGTATGTCATAATAAATTGGATATTCTACAAAATCCATGTGCTATCATGGGCATAATAAAGTGTAATGTTGAATAAAATGATCTGGTTAATTCAGATTCCTTAATTTCAATAGTTTTTGTTTATTTCACTTTGAATTTGTTTTTCTTGAATCTTACTAGATGCTAGTGTTTAGGCTCCACTTTAAAATAGGCAATTCTACACTTAAAGATCCTCCAGAATTTTGAGGCTAACAATTGCTTTGTCTAGTTTACAGGATAACTCACTGGTAGCATAATCCTAGTTTTTAAATAAATGCGACCACATTAATTGATATATTATTCTCTCTAATGATGATGTTAAGAAGACTTAGTAAAATTGGCCAGCGTGATACTAAACACTGGGAAAGGTACAAAGATACTGAAGCAAGCACATATAATAGGTTTCCCATGTACAGTCTTCATAATAGATCTTTGTTTGAAATTTACTTTTTACAATTTGGATTCCTTTGCCTTAGAAGCCTATATGTTTGTGACTTATTATTTTCCAGTTTGCCATTACTTTAACAGTTTGATGTTAAAAAATGAACTGATCCTACTGTAAAACTGGCTGTACTGAGACCATTTTTTTCCCCCTCACAGGAATACCCTACCTTTAATTGTGTCCACCCTGGCAGACCCTAGTAGAGTATTGAAACCATTATCTGAATAATTCAGCAAATAAAATTTGCTATCAAGAATAGGCAACATTGCTAAGTAAAGGCATTTTGCTCTATATCCCTGCATAATCATATGGGAGAAAGGAACACCTCTAGTGAAGGCCCAACCTTGTTGAACTTTCTTGTAGGTTTAACAGGTAATAGCTTTCTGTGTGCCAAAGTACCATAAAGTAAACACAAGAAATAATGTTTTTCAGTATGAATGTGATAAACAGTGAGCAGACCTTTAATAATTCCCTACATGTTCAAGCAACATTCTTTTCTTAGAGTGACAGTAATGTGCTTATAAGATTCAAGAAATGGCATCCTTCAATTCTTCAATTTTATGCTCCCTCACACCAGGAAATTTTGAAATCTGAATTCCTTTGTAACCCATGCCCTAATACTACCATAAATAAAGAACATTAAAAAGGAAATAAAAAATAATTGACCCCCTAAGGCAAGTATCTTAGCCCTGCCTTATATCTTCTGCTGGCTTTAAAATACTTTTTCTACTCTACATTCATTAAGGATGGAAATGACCTATCACGTTCTTCTATCATTAAAACAAATCACATATCTAGGATTGACTCTTTCTTTGTACTCTTTCTTTGCAACCAGTATGCTAGTCTTATTTTTTAAAAATCCAAGATTGTATTACTTTGTATCTACTTGTACAAATTTTCTTAAAGAGGAAATTTCCCAGCTTCAAATTAACTTTCTTATTATGTTTTCCCTAGTTTCTATTGCCCCTGACCAGTTGACATCACTCTGCAATCAGTAGATCCGTCAATAATATTGAGTGAGTTGTCAACACCCACTGCCTCCAATTTTCTTCTTGACTCCATCCAATTGGTTTCTACCCCCTTCACTCCAAAGACACTGCCCTTCCTTCTCCTTGCTAAATCAGTCCATATGTCATTCAGCTACCTGGATCATTTTTCTACAGAACCATTCAGTCCATGTTTCCTCACTTTTCAAGAACCTCCAGAGGTTGCTACTCTACCTCCACATCAAAGACAGAGCTCCCTCCCTTCCCTCCCAAAGTCTGTCCTCTCCCTGACTTTCCCCATCACTGTGGACAGCACACCTGTCCTTTCTGTCTCACAAGCCCACAATCTTGGAGGCATCCTTGACTACGGTCTATCATTCACTCCAGATATCCAATCACCAAAACCTGTCAGTCTCACCTTCATCACATTTCCAAGATTCGCCCTTTCATTCATTCAAAAGTATTTATTGAGCGCTTACTATGTGCAGAGCACTATACTAAGCATTTGGAATGTACAATTTGGCAATAGGGACAATCCTTGCCCAATGACGGACTCACAGTCTAATCGGGGGAGACAGACGGCAGAGCAAAACAGTACAAAACAAAAAACGAGACAACATTATCATGATAAATAGAATCAAGGGGATATACACCTCATTAACAAAATAAATAGGGTAATAAAAATATATACAAATGAGCACAGTGATGAGGGGAGGGGAAGGGGAAAGAGCAGAGGGCAGAGGGGGAGTAGAGGGAAAAGGGAGTAGCTCAGTCTGGGAAGGCCTCTTGGAGGAGGTGAGCTCTCAGTAGCTTTCCTCTCCATCTCCTCTCCATCCAAGCCGCTACCACTTTAGTACAATCACTCATCTTATCCTGACTGGAGTACTACATCTGCCTACTTTCTGACCTGCCAACCTCCTGTCTCAACCCACTTCAGTCCATTTTTCACTCTGCTGCCTGGATTATATTTCTACAGAACATTTAGGGCATGTCAACCCCTCATTAAATATCTCTAGTGGCTGCCTATCAACCTCCTTATCAAACAAAACTCCTCACTATTGGCTTCAAAACTCTCCATCACCTTGCCCCTTCTTACCTCACCTCCCTACTCTCCTTCTACATCCCAATCTGCACACTCTGCTCCTCTGGTGCTTATCTTCTCATTGTGCTTCATCCAGCCATATATCCCTGGCCAAGTCCTACTTCTGGCATGGAACACCCTCCCTCCTCAATTTGGCAAACAATCACACTTTCCCCGTTTAAAGCCCTACTGAAGGTTCACCTCCTCCAAGAGGCCTTCCCAGATTAAGATTGAATGTATGAATGAATGAATAAATAGTAGCCAATCCTGTAGGGGTACTTTTACTTTTAGAAATATAGAAATAATTTCTTGAACACCAGGCTATCAAAACAAGTCTTCTTGAAGTTACTTGCCATTAGAGAAGTGTTGGTCAACTGGTAGATAATGGGTCCAAAAGTCAGAAAACCTGGGTTTTATACCAGCTCCTTCATTTGCCTACTGTTTGACCCTGGGAAACCTATTTTACCTCTCTGTTTCTTGGTTTATTTATGTGTAAAGCGGATTTTAAATATGTATTCTCCTTGCTATTGTGAGCCCAATGCAGGATGAAAACTATGTCCCATCTGATTAACTGTATCTACTCCAGCTCCTTGTACAGTGTTTGGCTCTTAGTAAATCTTTAACATAATTATCATTATTAGTTTTGTTTCAAGCCACTCCAGTCCAACTTCATTTGACCTCCCTAATCTCAGCACACTTTCCTTACCAACAGTCTATATTTCAGGTTTATCCATACGCCTGTTGCCTTTACCCATCTAGTCTTCAGGAAGCTCTGGAAAATTAAAACTCTGACAGATTGCTAATACTCCTTAGGGAAAAAAAAGCAGATTTCTGGGGAGGTTTTTTTTTAATCATTTTATTAACAAGGATGTTTGGCTACTGATGACAAGCAGGAAGCTAAGTAATCAGCATCTAGTTAGATAGCTAACAACATATGGAGAGTTAACACATGATCAGATAAGAATGATGATATAGTAGAGTTAAGGTCTTAATTTTCAGTAGTGTAAGTCAGGAAGACTTGAAAGTTAATCAATTAGTGGTATTTATTGAGCCCTTACTGTGTGCTGAGCACCAAACTAAGAGCTTGGCAGAGTACAACACAACAGACTTGGTAGACATGTTGCCTGCTCACAAGGAACTTAGAGCCTAGAAAGAACAGACAGATTCTTAAAAGTAAACTACAGATATGTTCATAGGTGTGGTGGGACTGAGGTTGGAGTAACTATAAAATGCTAAACGGTTAACTAGAAAGTATGGTATAAGAAGAATATAACATGGAAGAAAGGGAATAAAAAAATACAAACAAATTTTATGATTGAAAATGAGGAAAACATCAAATAGGTGCCAGGTTTTCTTTGACTATTGGAGTAAGTGAGAAGACTTTCAGGGAAAGTGATAAAAGAGTAGTTAATGGTGCTTGGAATATGTCAGACCAAATAACAAAACAAAAATCACCAAGGGTACTGTTGAAATTTTTTACTTAATTTTACAAATGTGCTAGGGAGTGACACAAACACACACTCACTCACCCACCCAACAGTCCAATACCAGTCTGCTCATCAAGTGAATCCATTCTGCCAGTGCTGCTTCTTCCTACTGCCAAGTATTACTTCTACTGCGGCTCCAGCCTCCCTCAAACACCTTTTATCTGCATCAGGTATCACAGCTGTGGTTCTGCATAGTAGGCACTGATTAGTCCGGGCCCATTACTGAGTAGAAGAGAGAGAGAAGGCCAAACCTCCCTCCATGCTCTGTCCCCCACAGGCCCTCAATCACCTGCCTCACATAGAAACCATCAGCAGTGCCTTCTCCAGTCTCTTCCTTCTTGTTGTTCCTGGAATCACAGTCACTAATAAGACAGCTTGTTGTGGGGTCACCAAAATCATGACTGTTGGACTCTGAGCTTTGAGGGGCCTAAAACTCTGCTCTTGTTGTATGCATTATTTACCATCTCTTTCATGATCTTTTTGTGATGTTATAGTTTCAAATATTTTTATTACTACATCACCAACACTATTTAATAGTCTTCTATTGTGAGCCTTTTGGGGATCAGAGCCAATGTCTAAATTCTCAACTAGTTAGTTTCTTTTTTTTTCCCCAGCACCTAGTATGTCATTAACACAGAGGGAGAATTTCATAAATATTATTACTATCTATAGATAAAAATATTTTCATAAAAAGCATGAGAAGCAACATGGCCACAGGAGCACAGGCTTGGCATCTGGGCTCTAATCCCAGATCTGACAATTGCTTGTTTTGTGACCTAGGGCAAGTTGCTTAACTATTCTGTGCCCCAGTTCTTCTTGTCTCTTTTCTATTCTATAATAGTCATTTAGGTGACATGCATGGCATATGTGAACTCTGAATGTATTTCTGAAGGAAAAATATGAACACTTGCTTATTTCAGAGATGAATAGATGTGTGCCTATGTGTGTGTTACTCCAGTGATGTGGAGTAACACCACACATGCATTTTACACAGACTGATTTTAGCATACATAAAATAATTGGCTCAATTATTGACAAACTAACGGATTTCCATCTTTCACAATTGATCTTTGTGTTATGAGAGCCCAGGTCTGGGAGTCAAAGGATCTGGGTTGTAATTCTGGCTCTAATCCTGGCTCCACCACTTGTTTTCTGTGTAACCTTGCGCAAAGTCACTTAACTTCTCGGTACCTGTTACTGCATCTGTAAACTGGGCATTAAATCCTACTCCATTCTACTTAGAAGGTAAACCCTATGTGGAAAAGGAACTCTGTTCAATCTGATTAACTTCTATCTAACCCAGCACATGTAACAGTGTCTGACACATAGTAAGTGCTTTAAAAGTATCATTAAAATATTATTATCATTATTATTGTTTCCATTATATGTATATATTTTGTATGTTAAAATGATGTATGCTGAAATGGACTCAGCCTAGGATACACTAATAGTAATCCTTCATATTTCAGGCTTTTTATGCAATTCAAGTCTCTTTCAACATTTTATAAGATATATGTGTTTAGAACTCAGATCTGTACTTGCAGTAATCCTGAAATATCAGCAAATTATATTTATGTGCCACATGTGAAAATTCATTTTACTTATTTATATTCCTCCATAGTCACAGGAGAGTCAATAAATAGAACAAAGTTTCAAAGTTCTCACATCTCCTTTAGAAAGTATATATCTTTTGCAAAAAATATAAAAATGTCTTTTCTTGTGGAATTTGCATGCGCTACACAATAACCTGTGTTTTCTTGATAAGTCAACAACCCTCTGTAATTTTCAAATCTTATTCACCTTTTTCAGAAAGGGAATCTCATAACTGGTAAGGGGAAAAGAAGAATCAAAGCCATTGCCACTTTGCTCCTAAACTATTCATCACCTAAAAGATTTCTAATTCTGATATTTAATTACACATGGACTTATTTATCATTTGTTATTTGCATTAATAATCTTTGCCAGAAGAAGAGGGTGCTTCAGTTATCACCATACCATTAATATCTAAAAGTAATCTGCACATTTTCCCTGAAATTTCCTTCAAAGCCAAATCATATGAAAACATGTGATGAAATGTATATTTTGAGCTCAGAGCAATGCGACAACATTTTCAAAGCATTAGACTCCCTCTTCCTCCTGAGTCACCTATGCACTTGAGTCTGTACCTTTAAGCTCTTGATATGCACTTCACCATTAGCCCTACAGCATTTAGGTACAAATCTCCTTGTGCGACACCTTATACAGTCTGATTAACTTATAACTAACCAGGGTTCTAATAGTGCTTGACACAGAGTAGACACATCAAATGCCAACAAAAAAAAATTATAACTTATTTACATTAGTGTATGTTTTATTAATTTAATTAATTTATTTTATACTTAATTTATAAATTATTTACATTAGTGTGTTTCATTAATTTAATTAATTTATTTTATACTTAATTTATAAATAAATGTTTATTAATAATTTATGATGTAACCAAGGCACAGAAAAGTTTGTAATTTGTTTTTTATTTATATTAATGTCTGCCTCTTTAGACTGTATGCTTATGGCTAGGGCACATATGCACTGCATTCAGTAAGTGCTCAATAAATATGATTGAATGAATAGAGGCAGCTAATGTTGTGGCTAAACTCTGCTGTACACTAAAACAGGGTCATACATCTATTAACTCTGTTGTATTACACTTTCCCAAGCACTTAGTACAGTGCTTTTCACATAATAAGCATTCAGTAATACTATCAATTGATATAATGCATCGCCTTATTTTTTATTTTGATCTACAAGTGGATACATGTGTGTGTTTGTATGTGTGTGTGTGTGTGTGTGTATCAATATATCTGTGTATATATATATATATATATATACATACATACATATATATATATATGTGTGTGTGTGTGTGTATTTGTGTGTGTGTCCATATGTGGGTATGGGTGGGTCACCAAAGGTATCTGCCTGAATACTTGTATAACTATGGGTCTGATTCTGGGTACAGTACTATTTTGCCACTTATGAGGAGACATAGATGCACCAGAAAAAATGGAGCAGATATGACCTATATTCCTGTTATCCAAGGTTGTGATTCAAGTTTGCCCAAGGTACAGCTTATCCCTCAACCTACTCCAGTTCAAAGATTTCCGAGGCTTCAGCAGCTTCAGTAGTCCCAGCTCTGCCACTTGTCAGCTGTGTGACTGTGGGCAAGTCACTTAACTTCTCTGTGCCTCAGTTACCTCATCTGTAAAATGGGGATTAAGACTGTGAGCCTCATGTGGGACAACCTGATGACCTTGTATCTTTTAGAACAGTGCTCTGCACATAGTAAGTGCTTAACAAATACCAGCATTATTATTATCATTATTATTACTCATTGCATCAGAGTTCACTTAACCTTAGAAGAGTGTTTAGATGTACTGGGACCTCCACTCTAAGTTAAATAGAACCATTTATGACCTAGCAAGCTTTGTCCAGAGATCACTGGGTGGTACAGGCTCTGTCACTTGTCAGCTGTGTGACTGTCGGCAAGTCACTTAACTTCTCTGTGCCTCAGTTACCTCATCTGTAAAATGGGGATTAAGACTTTGAGCCCCACCTGGCACAACCTGATTCCCCTGCGTATACCCCAGTGCTTAGAACAGTGCTCTGCACATAGTAAGTGCTTAACAAATACCAACATTATTACTATTATTATTATTGTCTTTATCCACTGGGATTCTCAAGGCCAGGGGCTTTAGGTAGGTCCAAATTAGGGTATGTTCCAATCTAGAGCTCAACCAGAAAGCTATGTTGGGCCTCATTCTAGGCTTTTCCAGAATGCCAGTGGTTTGGGCCTCTTATCAAGGGTTAGCGTGAGTAAAAAGTTTGAGAGTGTTGCTTCTTTATTCTTCAATACTGAAGAAACATAAAAAACGATCTGTGTGTTTGAAGCTAGGTGAAAATTTTTCTGATACTGAGCTAAGGGATCAGGGCATTGGGGGATGGTGATGGACTTTTTCATGTTATACTCTTTCTGTAGATTTCCCTGCAAGAGAGAAAATAACCACTGGGACTGAGTCAACCACAAAATGAAGATATTGTCACGGAAAAAAGAATGTAATCCTAGAAATTTAGATTAACTGCAAAAGTATTTGTCCATGCACAAATGGTATTTAATGAATTCTTGCTATGTGCACAGCACTGTAGTAAGGACTTATGAGAGTACAGTATAATACAGATGGTATACCTTGATTTCTGCTCTGAAGGATCTTGCAGCCTAGAAGGGCAGACAGACATTAGAATAAATAGGAGTTGCAGTATAGCTATAAGGGGAAGTGTCAGAATATAAGCCTGAAGCAGCAGAATGTAAAATTATGGATAAGGTATGGTGCAACTGAGGGTTGGCTGACTACCAAAGTACTTAAGGAGTGCAGACGTAAGTGCATAGGCAATGCAGATGGGAAGGTAAATTGTCTGGGCAAATGAGGTGAGTTAGTATAGCTCTTCTTGGAAGAGCTATAATCTTAGTAGGCTTTGAAGGTGAGGAGAATAAAATCAGTTGTAAATGAAGAGAGATGGAGTTCCAGTCCAGAAAGAGGATATGAGCAAGGGATTGGTGTTGAAAGATTCATTCATTCAATAGTATTTATTGAGCGCTTACTATGCACAGAGCACTGCACTAAGCACTTGGAATGTACAATTCGGCAACAATAGAGACAATCCCTGCCCACTGACGGGCTTACAGTCTAATTGGGGAAGACAGACAGACAAAAACAATAGCAATAAATAGAATCAAGGGGTTGTACATCTCATTAACAAAATAAATAGTAATAAAAATACATACAAATGGGCAGATGAGCACAGTGCTGAGGGGAGGGGAAGGGAGGGGGGAGGAGCAGAGGTAAAGTTGGGGGGAAGGGGGCTTAGCTGAAGGGAGGTGAAGGGGTGGGTAAAGAGGCAGCAAAGGGAGCAGAGGGAAAAGGGGAAGCTCAGTCTGGGAAGGCCTCTTGGAGGAGGTGAGCTCTCATTAGGGATTTGAAGAGGGGAAGAGAATTAGTTTGGCAGAGGTGAGGAGGGAAGGCATTCCAGGACAGCAGGAGGACATGGGCCAGGGCTCGACGGTGGGATAAGTGAGAACAGGGGATGGTGAGGAGGTGGGTGGCAGAGGAGCGGAGCCTGTGGGGTGGGCAGTAGAAAGAGAGAAGGGGGGAGAAGTAGGAGGGGGCAAGGTGATGGAGAGTTTTGAAGCCCAGAGTGAGAAGTTTTTGTTTCATGTGGAGGTTGATAGGCAACCACTGGAGGTTTTTAAGAAGGGGAGTGACATGCCCAGAGCGTTTCTGCAGGAAGATAGCCAGGCAGAGGAATGAACAATAGACTGGAGCGGGGAGAGACAGGAGGAAGGGAGATCAGAGAGAAGGCTGACACAATAATCCAGCCAAGATATTATGAGAGCCTGTACCAGTAAGATAGACATTTGGGTGTAGAGGAAAGGGCAGATCTTGGTGATATTATAAAGGTGAGACCGGCAGGTCTTGGTGATGGATTGGATATGTGGGATGAATGAGAGAGCTGAGTCAAGGATGACACCAAGGTTGCGGGCTTGAGAGACGGGAAGGATGGTCGTACCATCCACAGTGATAGGGAAGTCAGGAAGAGGACAGAGCTTGGGAGGGAAGATATAAGATTTAGGTATGGTGAGTAAGTTGGCATTAGACTAATGAAGTGCTCAGTTTGCACTGTAGTAAATTAGTGGGGTTAGTAGAAATGGAAGAGCTTATTGAGTTCCCTAAAGCCAAAATGGTGAGGAGTCTCTGTTTGGTGGGGAGATGATGAGTAAACATTTGAGGTGTTCGAGGATGAGCACAGAATACTCTTTGAAAAATGATTTGGGCAACAAAGTGAAGTATGCACTGGAGGCAGGAAGGTTAGTAAGGAGGCTGATGCACTAGTCAAGGTAGGGTGATATAAATGCTTGTACAAGCATGATCCAGTTCAAGCAGAGAGGAAGGGGTGGATTACAGAGATGTTGTGAATTTGGAACCAACAGGATTTGGTGACTGACTAAATATGTGGTTTCAATGAGAAAGATGAGGAGAATAATGCCAAGGATATGTGTTATGGCTAGTTAGATAGGGAGGATGCTGAGGTTGCCTTCAGTGATGTAGCATGAGAAGTCTAGAGTGAGAAGCAACACAGCATAGTGGAATGATTAGGAGGCTGAGAGTTAAAGGGCCTGGGTTGTAATCCTGGCTCTTCCATTTGTCTGATGAGTGGCCTTGGGCAAGAAACTTAACTTCTATGTGACTCAGTTACCTCATCTGTAAAATGGGGATTAAATCCTACTGTCTCCTATTCAGACTGTGAGCCTTATGTGGAACAGGAACTGTGACTAACCTGATTAACATCTATCTACCCCAGTGGTTAGAACAGGTAGAACAGTCACACTTCCCCACTTCAAAGCCTAATTCAAGGGTCACCTCCTCCAAGAGGCCTTTCCAGACTAAGCTCCCCTTTTCCTCAGCTCCCTCATCCCTCCCGAGCACCCTGACTCACTCCCTTTGCTCTACCCCCTTCCCGTCACAGCACTTGTGTATATATGTACATATTTATAATTCTATTTATTTATATTAATACACTTTTATTTGTTTTGATGTGCAAGTATCTATAATTCTATTTATATTGACGCTATTGTTGTCTTTTTACTTGTTTTGATGCCTGTCTCCCCGCTTCTAGACTGTAAGACCGTTGTGGGCAGGGATTGTCTCTACTTCTGATTTGTCCTTTCGAAGCACTTAGTAAGTACAGTGTTCTGCACACAGTAAGTGCTCAATAAATATGATTGAATGAATGAACAGTGCTTGGCACATAGCAAGTCCTTAATAAGTAGCATAATTATTAATTATTATTATGTTAAAGTCAGAGGAAAGATAAGGTGTTCTGTTTTGGGCATGTTTAGTTTGAGGTGTCAGTAGGACATCAAAGTAGAGATGTTCTGAAGGCAAGGAAACATGATCCTACAGAGAAGGAAAGAGTTCAAGGCTGGAGAAGTAGATTTGGGACTCAACCATGAGAGATGGTAATTGAAATGGTGATAGTGAATTAGCTGTCCAAGAGTATAGATAGAGACAAAGAATAGAAGGGGACCCAGATATGAGCTTTGAAGAACTCCCATAGTTATGGGGTGGGCGAAAGAGAAGGGGTCAGCAAAAGGAAGAAACTAAGAAGGAGTGGCCAGGGAGATAGCCCTGGATCACCTCCATATTCTGCTTCCTTCACTCTTGAGCATGAGCCCGCAGAGTGTGCCTGGCAGAAATGTACATATCAAGCCAACCTTCAAGTTTATACTTACATGCTTTAATTCTGCCCTCTCCTCTGCCCAGCAAAATTATTTATCCATCCTTATTAACATACATGCCCATTGCCCTCAACAGTTGTTCCAGACCTTTAACTCCCTCCTTAATCCTGCCTCTCCCATCTTTTTCAACTAATGATCTGGCCACCTTCTTTATTGAAAAAATCAAAATTGTCATGCATGATCTCCATAAAATCTTCCCTGCCCTTCCCTAGTCTCTCCTTTTCCTGTCCCTTCTTCAACTCTCCCATCCATCCCAGGAGTATCTCAAAATGAGATCTCCAGCCTTCTTTGAAAATCCATTCCCTCCACCTATCTGACCCCATTCCTTCGCCCATTATCAAAACACTTGCCCTCTCCCTTCTTTCCTCCCTAACCACCATCTTCAACTGTTCACTCTCCAAAGGCTTATTCCCCACTCTTTCAAACTGGCCCATGTCTCCCCTATGCTTAAAAAAACCCTCTTTTGACCTCACAGCTTCCTCCACTTACCACCCTAAATCCCTCTTACCATTTATCTCCAAACTGCTTATGTGAGCATTGTCTACACCAGCTGTCTTAAGCGTCTCTCCTCCAATTCTCTCTTTGATCCTCTCCGATTAGGATTCCTCTCCTTTCACAGAAACTTCCCTTTCAAAGGTCACAAGGATCTCTTTCTTGACAAATCCAAAACTGCTTTTAGGAATTAGTTGTGTAACTCAGAAGACTGGAGGAATCCATCAGAAATGCATTTTTTGGCAAAAGAAATAGAGTTTAATACTTCTTGAGTCTATTGACTTTTATTAACGTTTTGATTTATAATACTAATCATTGGAAACCTGAATACATTTTCAATTATTCTGATTACAATAGTGTTTTATGGTCTACATGTATTAAACCTCTTTCCTCTATAATTTTCCTATGAGGACCTATGCTCCTATCAATGTTTCAGGAGTTGTGTCATGAGAACTCATGTAATTATTTTTAAATGATAGCAGTAGCCGCACTTTCTTTCCTTAAAGGAAAAAAAAAAGTTTGCTTATATTGAATGTATTTTTCTCAACTAAGCTTTGATTCCTCAAAGTAACATTAAATTATGGCACTAAACATGAACTTCTTGATGAATAGATTACACAAAAATCTAAGTTTATCAGAGCACTAACTATGCGGCATTCCATTCCCCAGCAATGTAAATATTACCTTGTCCTGAAAGGATTTTCATTTCAATAATTTTTGCCTTTAATTTCATAGCTTGAAAGCTGAGAATGTTCTTCTGATTTTACTTCATGGACAGAATTCCAGAGAAGATGGGCCTGGGAGAGCTCCACTCCGTAAGCTAAGCAAGAATACTATTACATTGGCTAATCTTTCTTCTAGGCCCTCCCACTTTCTTTGGAATTTTCTCCACCCAGGTTCAGTCTTATATTAGAGAAGCAGTGTGGCTCAGAGGAAAGATCTCAGGCTTGGGAGTCCGAGGTTGTGGGTTCTAATCCCTGCACTGCCATTTCTCAGCTGTGTGACTTTGGGCAAGTCACTTCACTTCTCTGTGCCTCAGTTACCTCATCTGTGAAATGGAGATTAAAACTGGGAGCCCCATGTGGGACAACCTGATCACCTGTATCCCCCCAGCTCTTAGAACAGTGCTTCGCACAAGTGCTTAACAAATACTATTATTATTATTATTACTCAGAGGTCAGTGCTACTCTGGAGCTGAGGGAGTAGAACAACAATGGCAGAGATCAGGGGGAGCCAGCAGCGAAGCACTGACCTTGCCTACCAGCTCCATAACCCTCAAATCATTTAATTCTAGGCCCAGGTTATTTCTGCCATCAGTCATCATCCAAAACTGCACTGAAATCATCTCCAGAAATGGTATGTTGGTAATGGCAATAATAATAATGGTATTTGTTAAGCACTTACTATGTTTACTATGTTTAGCACTGTTCTAAGTGCTGATTTGGAAATAGAAACCAATTCATAAATGTACGGTGAGAATGTGTAAATTTTTCACCCAGAAATATGGGTTTGGAATAGAAACTGTGGAATAGTATATTTCTTTTTTGTAAAGTAATATCCATTTTATGGATGATGGATAGAGGGTAGAAAGATTCCTTTCCATCTTCTTCTCTCCTATCAATAAGCGGAATATATTGAGCACCTTTTGTGCACTAAGCACTGTCTTACATTCTCAGGGGAGCATAGAAGAGTTAGTAGACATTATCCCTTCCTTCAGGAATAGAGGAAAAATACAAAATACTTTGTTAAATAAGGTTACAAAGGAAAAGTGAAAGTTTTTGAAGGGGAGGAAGTGTGTGCAGATCAACTTTTAGAAAATGATTTGGGAAGTAGAATGAAGTATAGATCAGATGGGATGACAGTGGAGGCCAGGATACCACTGTGGAGATTGATGCAGTAGTCAATTTAGGATTTGACTAGAACCTAGACTAGTGTTGTGGCCATTTGGATCGCAGGAGGAGTGTGGTCTTGGGAAAAAAACACAGGCCTGAGAGTTAAAGAACCAGAGTTTTAATCCTGGCTCAGTCACTTGCTGTGTATGACCTTAGGAAAGTCCCTTGAATTCTTTGGGCCTCAGTTTTGTGATCTTTAAAATGGGAATTCCATATGGGTTTTTCTCTGCCCTTTCTAGAGTCTGAGCTCCATGAAGGACAGGAACTGTGTCTGACCTGGTTAACTAGTATCTAACCATGGTACTGGTATGGATTGGAGACTACTTGATGGCACAAGACTAGACAACACAACCCAGCATTAGAACAGTCCTTGGCACACAGTAACTATTTAACAAAAGTCATAGTAATAGGAAAGGGTGAATCCTGAAAATGTTGGGGAAAGGCCAAAGAATTTAGAGGCAGACAAAATATGGCAGCTGAAAGAGAAGATGTCAAAGATAATATCAAAGTTTGGAAAAATAGTGGGAAGATGATGGGAGGATACTGGTGCTGACATCTGTGATGGGAAATTTAGGTGAAATTTCAATGAATGATGATATTTAATGACACAACAGTAAACTTGAAATTTCCCAGAATGGATCAGGTACAGATGAGAGAAATATTGATTAAACAATTAACAACTTATGATAGACTCATGGGACTGAACTGAGTATATCATCAAGATTAACAACAAACAACAAAAAAGGAAGAACTTCTTACCATTATATGAAGCAATCTTCTCACTGCACTGAAAAATGTCCTCTGCTAGAGTTCTGTGTCCTGTTCGTGACTCCATAACTAAAGAGGATTGTTGAAAACATGGGGGGCTAAAAAGGAGAATTGACTGCATATAACAGATTTATTTTTCACTGGGATTGTTCACCCTGAATAATAGAATGCACATACAACATTTTTCTGGCTTTTTCTTCACTGAAAACCACCAAATTCTGAGAGTGCCACAAAAGATTAGCATTATTTTTAACTACATCACATTTATTAGCATAAATCCTTTGGGATAATCAGATAAGTGGCCTTCTGTAAATTATATAGTTTTCAGGCTAGCAACAAAGAGGTGGAGCTGGGGAATAGGAAAGTGGATGATTTTTGATTCTTGCTCCTTAACCTGCTGAAGCAGCTTGGTGTTTACATTCCCAGTCCTCTCTCTGTCTGGAGGAGTGGCAGCGGGGGTAACATGACACATCTGGAGTGGCCCATTGTATCCTCTCTGTGCAGGAGTTGCAAGTGTCAGGGGTTATGGAGGAATTTATGTCACTCTTCTCTCCTACCTGCCAAGGAGCTGTGTTACATTGTTGTGAGATTCATGGGGTGGATGAGGGTCTCAGGGGTGTGTGAAACTCTTGGAGATTGATTATCCTTGCCCTGCCCACCAAGTATCCTGGGCACAGCATTGTGAGGCTTATGGGAAAGTTATATACCAAATAAAAACTGCTTGCCTGAAAAGGGAGAGAAAAAAATTAAATGTGTGATGATTCCAATCAATCAGATTTTTTCTGCAGGCCCAATCAGTAGACCTAGTTAATTAACAAGTCATAATTCAATCTTTTCACCTGGCAGAAAAACTATGGATACACTTTTAATTCAATCAAAAGTGCCTTAGGCAGTTTCCACCACACCTTCCACTCAGGTTGGCCTGCAGTCAGAGAGAAGGTAGAGAGGAGAAAAAGTGTAATGTCTTACTTCCTAATAGAAAGGATAATATGAGTTGTGAAAAGGGAGGGTGGGAAGAAAAGTAATTAGTCAATCAATCAATAAATCAATCCATCATATTTATTTAGTTCTTATTGTGTGCATAGCACTGTACTAAGAGCTTGGGAGAGGACAATACAAAAGGGTTTGTAGGCACCTTCCCTACCCACAAGGGTAAAAGAAGAGGGTGTGATGGACACTGATATAAATAAATGTTATGGATATATACATAGTTACTGTGGGGCTGAGGGTGGGGTGAATAAAGGGTACACATACAAGTAGTGCAAGGGTGATGCAGAGAGAGTGGGAAAACCACAGTGGTTCAAGCAAAATTCCCAAGCAACTGTTGTTTTATTAAGTGAAATGGGCTCTATATGCAAGATGGATATAGTAAAAATCTTTAAAAACCCCCTTAAAAAGGTAGTCAAAAGCCCTCTGGTATTGCATTTACCAGTTAAGAGACAATTCCCTCAGACAGACCACCTATATTTATCACAAACAGGAGAGGGTTAGAGAGAAATAGCAAACACATATACACAGCCAAAAACAATTTTTACACTGATAGAGGAGACGAGTGTGTTGGTAAAACAGTGTTTTTTTCAAGCACATCTAAATAGGTAGGTAGATCAGTCAATCATTCAATAGTATTTTTTGAATCCTTACTCTGGGAAGAGCACTATCCTAAGTGCTTTGCCAAGTACAGTAGAGTCAGTAGACATGATGCCTGCACAAGGAGCTTATTCGCTAGTGGGAGTATACAATCCAGTGAGATAGAGTTTACTGAACCTAGTATAAATTTTAAATATGAAGGATCTTTGCTTTTTTTCTATCATTCTTTTTCTTACTACACAGTCTTTAGAAGATTATAATACAAAGAGGAAAAACAAAGAGAATACCAAACCCTGCATCTTGTTAAAACTAACCAAGACTTGGCAAGGGGCAAAAGTATATTAAAATAATATGGAAGGGATTTGGTCATACAATGATTTTATTAGTAGGATTGTTAGTAAAAATAGCCTTCCGTGCCTTAGCCCAGGTACTGTATGCTATGTCAGGCACTCAGCATATCATGATTTCAGGATAGGTTTGACCAGAGGCCTATCGCTCTAATTCCTCCCAAGTCTCCACCTCTTGTGCAAGAGATGGTGACCTGGCCACCTACTTCATTAAGAATATTGAACCTATTAGGCTTGATCTCCCTAAAATCTGAAGCTCTCCCATCTGCTCCAGAAATATTTGTAGAGTAGGTCTTCTGCCTCCCCTCAAAATTCACCTCCTTCACTTGCACACACAACCCCATTCCTTCATACCTTATCGAAACACTTGACAAGTCCCTTCTTCCCTCCCTTAACCATCTTCAAGTGATTACTCTCCACTGACTTCTTCCCTAATGATTTCAAACATTCCCAAGATTCCCTTAACCTAAAAATCCCTTCCTTGACTGCACGGCTCCCTCCAGTTACTATCCCATCTCCGTCTTACCATTCCTTTCCAAACTCCTGAAGCAAGATGTCTACACGAGCTGGTTCAAATTCCTCTACTCTAATTCTCTTCTTGACCTCCCCCAGTTTGGCTTTCATCCTCTTCGCTATACAGAAACCATCCTCTTAAAGGTCACAAATGAGCTCCTTCTTTCCAAATCCAATGACCTCTATTCCATCTTAATCTTCCTCAAACTCTCAGCTGCCTTTGAAACTGTCCACCACCTTCTTCTGCTGGAAACATTATCTAATCTTCGTTTCACTGATACTATTCTCTCCTGGTACTCCTTTTATCTCTCTGACTGCTCAATCTTAGTCTTCTACATGGGTTCCTCTTCTGCCTCCCACTCCCTTACTCTGGGTTCTGGTCTCTCTCCCTCTCTACAGTCTCTCATCTCCTCCTGCCTTCCAGACATCTCTACTTGGGTGTCCTCCCATCACCTTATGCTTAACATATTCAAAACAGAACTCCTTATCTTCCCGCCCAAACCCTGGCCTCCCTCCAATATCACTATAGATGGCATCACTATCTTTCCTGCCTCAGAAGCCTGTATCCTCTCTCTCTCATTCAGCCCACATATTCAATTCATTACTAAATCCTGTAAATCCAAACTTCACAACATCACTAAAATCTCTCCTTTCCTCTCGATCTAAACTGGTACTACGTTAATGCAATCACTTACCCTATCCCACCCGATTTACTGCATCAGCCTTGTTATTGACCTCCCAGTCTTCTGTCTCTCCTCACTCCACTATATTCTTCACTCTGTGGCCCAGATCATTTTGCTAAAAAAAACTCAGGACATATCTCCCCACTCCTCGAAAAACTCCAGTGGCTGCCCATCCACCTCCACCTCCCCATTAAACAAAAAATCCTCACCATTAGCTTTACAGCACTCAATCACCTTGCCCTCTCCTACTTCACTTCGCTTGTCTCCTACTACAACCCAGCCTGAACACTTCACTTCTTTAATGCTAACCTTCTCACTGTACCTTGGTTCACCTCAATCTTGCCGCTAGACCCTCACTCATGTCCTCCCTCTGGCCTGGAATGCTCTTCCTTCTCAAATCTGACAGACAATTACTCTCCCCACTTCAAAGCCTTATTGAAGGCACATAATAATAATGATTAAGTGCTTACATGTGTCAGGCACTGTACTAAGCACTGGGATGGTTACAAGCAAATCTGGACATCTCCTCTAAGAGGTCTTCCCAGACTAAGACCTTCCTTTCTCTCACTCCCTTCTGCGTCATTCTGACTTCTCCCTTTCTCTGTCTCGCCTCCCAGCCCCACAGCACTTATGTACAGATCTGTAATTCATTTATTTATATTAATGTCTGTCTCCCCATCTAGACTGCAAACTGGTCTTGAGAAGGGAATATGTTTGTTTATTGTTATACTGTACTCTCCAAATCACTTAGTCCAGTGCTCTGAACACAGTAAACAATAAATATGACTGAATAGAATGAATTTTACCTATGGGGAAACTGAAGCATAGAGGCAAAGATTTAAATGACTTTCCCAAGGTCACAGAGATCTTAAGCAGGAAAGGGCAAAACTAGAATTAGAACCCTGGTCCTCTGACTCCCCTACTCATGCTCTTTTCACTATACCAAGCTATTATTGCCTCCAGGGGCAAAAAAGCACCTACACTACTCTTAGGCTCACATTTTATCTCTAGAAGTTTGTGAAAGTGTTGCCAAGAGGGTGGAGCGAAGTTGGTTACTACCCTCTCTGCTCACTTAGTCCACTATGTAGAATGATAGATAATGCAAATGACATAACATATAAATTCCTTGCTGTGTAAAAATCAACACCTTTGTTACTGTGTTTCTCTGTTGTAGCAACTGCACAGGACAGCAATAAAAGGACAGCTTAGTCCCCTATGGCAATGGAATTATTCAATTTCCCTAGGTGCTAATCTCATTATCACCTCAGTGACACTTTACATACACTCCTACTGGTATCATTGAGGATCATATTCCCCTAGAATCATCCCTACTTTAGGCCCTGTCAGGAGCTTCTCAAAATTAAATCCTTTCCTTTCCCAACACTTTGCTGTATAGCTAAGCATAGCTTATACTCTTCCCATTGCACTTATACCACGTTTAACATGATTATGTCACCCATTGTCTTCACCCATTCTGATTGATAAAGCTGTGATGTCAATAATCACATTGTTAAGTGAAGTGCATGGACAAGGCTGTAGGGGGAAATTAGCACAGTTAGCTAGAAGTGTGAGAAATAATTGAGTGTCTTACAGCCACGGGCATGGAGTTTCTGTTTGATGAAGAGATGGATGGAAAAATCATTGGAGGTCTTTCAAGTGAGGAGATGTATACAGAATGTTTTGAGGGGTTTTTTTTGGTTTTTTTTTAAGAAAAATTATTTGGATAGCAGAGTGAAGTAAGAACTAGAGTGGGAAATCAGTGAGGAGAATTACATACTACAGCTTCTTCAGCACATGTGACTGAGTGATTATCTTCAGATACTAGATTGATGTTCGTATAGAAACAAGAATAAAAAAGCCTGTTCTCCATAGCTTTGAAACATTTCATTTTTAACAATTTTTTTATGTGTACGAATCTTGGTTTGGAATTTAGAAATTGATGGAATACTTGTGAACCCAGAAAGCTCAGTTTTTGTTCTGTCCTTTGCTCTAGTTTTCCTTTACTTTTGGCGTGTTTCTTCTATTGAATATCAATATAGTGAATTGTTGCCTTAGTAAATTCAGTTCCTCTATTGTTCAACCACCCTCTAACCCAGTTGATTGCTTCCCTGTTAAGCTTATTTTGGGATGCCAATACATGGAGTTGAATTCTCTGCCTGTAATAGAATGGTGACTGGATGCTGCAAAAGTGATTTGCAAGCTAATGCTTCGGCTTTACTTTATTATTCCCTCTCTGTGGCCTAAGGTCAAGGTAATAAACTGTAAAATATAAAAGAGTTTTCTGTTAAAATCTACAATTCCTGTAAAATCTAAACTGTATTAAATATGAGCAAAATAGGTAAGGGACATATATGAGCACTTCTAAAAGATGTCCATTTTATCAGCTTATCTTTTTTTTCTCATTTCAACCATGCTCATTCCAAATCGACCCCAAAATGTGGTTCAGTGGAACTCTTACACTTTTAATATTTAAAAAAATTTTTTTCTCATGGCCTAATGGAAACAACATGGGCCTGGGGAATCAGGGACTCGGGATTTTAACCCTAGCTTCACCGCACTGTGACCTTTGATAAGTCATTTCAGTTATCAGGGCCTCAGTTTCTTCATAAGTAAAATGGATTGAATACCTGTTTTTTCTGCCTTAGACTGTGAACTCAAAGTAGGACAGGGACTGTCTGATCTTTCACCTACCTGCAGTGCTTATGACAGTGCTTGGCACATAGTTAGTGCTTAACAAATACTACAATAGTTAATGTTTCCCAAGTATATATTTGTCATGGTTCAGATTTTGAATTTTCCAGAATAGTATCAATTTCTTTCGTTTTCCCTAATGTTCTGCTCCCAGTCTCTGCCTAGTATCTTTCTATATTGTTTAGTTGTACTGCTTTTGACACTATCAATGAATAATGGAAACATTACCCAATCTCGGCTTCACTGACATTGTCCTCTCCTAGTTCTCCTATCTCAGTCTCTTTTGCAAGCTCGTCTTCTACATAACTGTGGGAGTCCCTCAACGTTCAGTTCTGGGTCCCTCCACTACACCTACCACTTTGGAGAACTCACTGGTTTCAACTACTGTTTTTATGCAGATGATTCCCAAATCTACATCTTCCGCCCCTATCTCTCTCATTCTCTGCAGTCTCTCATTTCCTCCTGACTTCAGGACATCATTACTTAGATGTATTGCTTACAGCTCAAACTTAACATGTCCAAAACAGAACTCCTTATCTTCCCACCTAAACCTGTCCTCCCACTGACTTTCCTGTTACTGTAGACAGAACCACCATTCTCCCTGTCTCACAAGCCCATATCTTTGGCATTATCCTCTCGACTCATCTCTCTCATTCAACCCACATTTTCAATCTGTCATCAAATCCTGTCAACTCAACTTTCACATCATTGGTAAAATCTGCCTTTTTCCCTCTATCCAAACTATTACCACAGTAATCCATGCACTCATCCTATTCCACCTTGAATTCTTCCTTACTGACTTTCCTTCCTCCTATTTCTCCCTACTCCAACCCAGGCTTCACACTGCTTCCCAGATTATTTTTCTACAAAAAAAATCACTCCATATTTCCCCACTCCTCAAGAATCTCCAGTGATTGCCCATCCACCTCTGCATCAAACAAAAACTCCTTACCATCAGCTTTAAGACACTCAGTGACCTTGCCTCCTCCTAACTCACCTCATTATAGTCTAGTCTGCACACTCCACTCTTCTAATGCTAACCTACGCACTGTACCTTGAGCTCATCCATCTTGCTGCCGACCTCTCTCCCTGGCCCGGCCTGCCCTTGGCCTGGAATGCCCACTCTCTTCATATCTGACAGACAATCACTAATTCCACCTTCAAAACCTTATTGCAGGCACATCTCCTCCAAGAGGCCTTCCCCAACTAGGCCCATTTTTCCTCTTCTCCCACTCCCTTGGATTTGCACCCTTTATTTATCTCTGCCTCAGCCCCACAGCATTTACATGTATACACAATTTGTTTACATTAATGCCTATCTCCTCCTTTAGACTGTAAACTCACTGTGCACAGAGAATGAGATTAGCAACTCAGCTATATATCATTCTTTCAAGTGTTAAGTACAGTGCTCTGCACACAGTAAGTGCTCAGTGAATATGACTAACTGTGCAGAGGTTTTGTGGAAGTTATGCCTTAATTTTGAAAATTTCTATTTCTAAGTTTTTATTAATTAATATTTATTTAGCTTAAGGCAATATCTAGCTTTTACCATCAACAAATATGAATACGATTGAATCCACCTGTGAATGGAGGTAATGTGGCCTATTGAAAAAAGCATGGTACCGGTAGTCAGGAGACCCAGGTTCTAAACTCAGTGTTGTCCCTGACCTATTGGGAGACATTGGGAAAGTGATTTACCTTCTCTGAGCTTCATCTTCCTCATCTATAAAATGGTTATAACATTGTGGACCTAGTGTGGGACAAGAATTGTTTCCTATCTGATTGCCTTGCATGTACCCTAGTTGTTAGTGCAGTGCATGGGCACAAAGAAAGCCTTGATAAATGACATCATTTAAAACATCAGGTTTTTTTTTCCTGAATAGGCATTACTGAGCAGGAAACATGATTTTTATGATAAACTTGAATTGAGGAAATTAGAAAGGCATACTGATTTTATCTAGAATGAAAAATGTATAAAAATTTAAAAGTAATTGAAAAGGAATACACCAACAGTATCACTATGATTGTGTAGACATTTTTCCTAACAGAACAACACTTTTAGGTCATCCCAATGTACTTCAGGTAATTAAAATCCTTCATCAATGTATCCCTTATATCACAAGCTCTTTTGATTTCACAGACCATTTCCTCATCTTCATGCTGTTTTTGATCTGGTGGTCTCAGAATCAATTCCTGAAATAAATTTGGTCTCATTGCAACATCTAATTTTTTGCCAGAATGATTCTGACCTATTCTGACTCTCACACAATGGGACCATCCAGTTATTTGTAGTCCTTTCTTCCTGGGTATCAAGAAACTTACATAGGATGAAAAACTGATTAATTATATGCTATTAATAAAGTAGTAATCATAAATGATTTGAAAATGTCCAAGTAAAAAATGAAAGTGATTTGACCATAGGATGATTGTATTGAAACCTGAGTAAAGGCCATTTAATTATGTGCATATGACTGCCAGCACTCCTCACTATAAATTACTTCAGTATATTCATTTCACAGACATCAATGATAAATTAAGGGATGCCTTCTTTTATACCCTGTGCTATGCTGATATTTCCCCATTCCCCATGGGAAGGGGTTAGACATACACAACCTTTTTAATATAGTTAAATTACATTAGAAGAAACTTTTTTTTTCCAACGGTAACTTCTTTCTCTTTTTTTACAATCCCGGTTGGTACTCATAAAAGCTAAAATAAATCTAATATATTGTCAGGGGTTTAACACAGTACTTGTGTGCTAAAAGAATCTCTGTTTTAAAGCAGAATTCTTCCTGTAGTCCACAGCTAATGTGGAAAAGACATGATTATTGCTATTGTTCTTGTCTGTCCGTCTCCCCCGATTAGACTGTAAGCCCGTCAAAGGGCAGGGACTGTCTCTGTTACCGATCTGTACATTCCAAGTGCTTAGTACAGTGCTTTAGAGCAGTGCATAGTAAATACTATTGAATGAATTGAATTGAATGAATGAATGAATTATTATGGGTATTTTGAATAGATAAGTCATCAGCTTTAATCTCTGGTTATAACAATTATTAGTTAATTTGTTAATATGAAAAAGTGTAGAAGTATATTTATTTCATACAGAAGGGGTGGATATATACTTATATAATAATAATAATAATAATAATGTTGGTAGTTGTTAAGCGCTTACTATATGCAGAGCACTGTTCTAAGCGCTGGGGGAGATACAGGGTAATCAGGCTGTCCCACATGAGGCTCACAGTTAATCCCCATTTTACAGATGAGATAACTGAGGCACAGAGAAGTGAAGTGACTTGCCCACATTCACACAGCTGACAAGTGGCAGAGCCAGGCTATGAACACTGTTATTGTTAGGCAAGGAAAAGTCCTTGGAATGCAGATGTAAGAGTTTCCCAATGGATCAGAAGTACATATAGACTCCAAGTTGTGTATTCCTTGTTGCACCTACAAGAATAATAGGAAAAAATATGTGGAACAAGATTGGGCCTACCATACAGCCTTACTTCTTTCTAATGGTAGTGGTGAAGGGTAATTCAGGGTACCTTCAACTATGAATCTAGCAACAATTCTGTCACATAGATTCCTGAAAATGTTGGTGAATTTCTGTGGGTTCAAATTTTTTTTATCACTGTAGTAATAATAATATTAGCAAAAACATTGATAATAAAAATAATTGTATTTGTTAAGTGCTTACCATGCGCCAAACCCTGCATAAAATCCTGGGATAGATACAATATCGTAGAGTTCCTTTCCCTATGGGGTCAAAGCCCATGGTGGAGGGAGACTATGTCACAATACTAATAATCATAATAAGAATAACAATAATTGTGGTATTTGTTAAGCATTAATTATTATGTTCCAAACCCTGTACTAAGTGCTGGGGTAGGTACAAGATAATCAGGCCCATATGAGACTCTCAGTAAAAAGGAGGGAAAACAAATATATAGAACTCCATTTTGCAGTTGAGAGAAGTGAGGCACAGGGACAGTAAGTGACTTGACCAAGGTTATATAAGAGGCATGCAAGGGCGCTGGAATTAGAACCTTGTGCTGTGTTCTTTCCACTAGACCATGCTCCTGAACTCTGAACTGTTGATGATGTCAAATGAATTATTAAGGTCAAAGAATATGGCATAGTGGACTAATGGCATTGCTTTTTGGAATTTCCAAGTACCTATCCATATTGCTGAAAAAGATCATATCTTTTCTTCAGACTTTGGAATGAAAACACCATGTGATTCAGGCACTACATGGCTAACATATTTTCCAATAGCCTGTTCTGATAGATTCTGTCTAGAGAGAAAGATTCTAGCCAGAGTCTTGCCAGAGGGGAAAAGCAAAGAGATTCTCCAGTAGTTTTCAGTCAGCATTTTCCTCTTTCTTTATGAAAATGGTGATATTGACAATAAGCTATGCAGATGCCTTAGGACTACATCCTCTCCCACCTCTTCAATCAAGTGTTCCTCAGTTTATGCCACCAAACCCTTGAATTATGTCAACACAACAGCTACTTCCAGCACTGATTCCATACTCCCTACGCACCCCACACCAATCACCACAAAGCTTATATATAAATCTTTATACTCTGCAATTAATTTCAATGTCTTCTAGACTTCAAAGTCCAAGTCATCAGGGATCATATCTAGCAACTTCATTATTCTCTTCTAAATGCTAAGTGCAGCGGTCTGCACATAGTAGGCTAAGTCCTCCCTTTCCTCTCCAACCAAACTGCTACTGTGATGACCCAAGCACTTATAATACCCACCTTGATTACTGGATCAGACTCCTCACTGACTTCCCTGCCTCCTACGTCTCCCCTCTTCAGTGTTTACTTCACTCTGCTGCCTGTATCATTTTTCTAAAAAAATCAGTCCACTGAAGTGACTGCCCATCCACTTCTGCATCAAACAGAAAATCCTTACTTACTATCAGCTTTAAATTATTCAATGAACTTGCCACCTCCTATCTAAAGTCATTGAGTTCCTACTACAACCCAGCTGGTCCACTTCGTTCTTCATGTATGATAGACCACTTCTCCCCCTACCACCAAAGCCTTATTAAAGTTATGTCTCTTCCAAGAGGCCTTTCCAAGTTATGCTTCCTCTTCCCTTTTGAGTTGCCTATGAACTTGGATATGTACCTTTAAGCATTTAACATTGCCCCCAACCCAAGGCCTTATGTACATACGCATAATTCATTTATTTATATTAATGTCCGTAGGCTTCTAGCAGGTTTTTAGTCGACACGTCTAATAATATCTACCAACTTCTTTCTTTGTGCTCACAAGTGATTAATACAGTACTCTGCCCACATTCATTCATTAGATAGTATTTATTGAGTGCTTACTATGTGCAGAACACTGTACTAAGTGCTTGGAATGTACAATTCGGCAACAGACAGAGACAATCCCTGCCCAATAATGGGCTCACATTCTAAATGGGGGAGACAGACAGCAAAGCAAAACAGAACACAGCATGTACTTAATAAAAACCCGTTGTTTGATTGATAAGCACCCAATAAATACCATTGTTTGACTAATTATTCATTTAGTCAGTACCTCAGTGCCTATATACATATATTTGCCATTATATAATCTCTTTCCATTATTTGTACACATCATCTCTTTCCTCATTTAGAGTGAGTTCCATGTGTACAGTGAAAGTGCACTGTCTTTTTGTTGTACTTTCCCAAGGACAGTCCACTGCATTCAGTGGTCACTCAATAAATACCATTATTCATTCAATAGTATTTATTGAGTGCTTACTATGTACAGAGCACTGCACTAAACGCTTGGAATGTACAATTTGGCAACAAATAGAGACAATCCCTGACCAATGATGGACTCACACTATTACAACTAAGACTACTACTTATAAATCCTGTAGGAAGACAATCAGTTCTGAAGGAATTTCCATTTTTCATGGCTTTAACAGAAAAAAGTTACTTCCACAAAAGTTGGGACAGAGGTCAGTGTGTCTGCATATCCTTTGAAAGGTGTCTTCCCTTTTTGCTGTAAGACATGGCCAGAAGTTCATGTAGCTTCACCATCTGTGTAGGAGACTCTCCTTTCTTTAATGCCTGTGGTTCAACCTGGGCTCCTCACTGTCACCATTAATGTATTGAAGATCACAGATAGGGCAGCTTTATTGATGAGTCCTAATCTGGTATATTCCCGTTACATTTTCAGTTTTGGTGCCCAAAATACATATTATTACTTCATTCGTGTCCCGGGTAGCAGGTTTTGTATACCTCTTGTTTGTCATGGTCATGACGAACTTTGAGGTGTTGATACATTTCCTGCTTTGCAGCAAATAGTTTTTACCCTCTAACTCATTTTTTGCATCTTAATCTTACTGATATCTATGTGGCATTGCCGTTGTGACAGCCTAATATATAGTGCCTTAGAGAAGTGTTCAGTCACAATTCCATTCTTTTTTGTGATTTATTCTAATATAGCTAGCCAAAAGAACTAGCTAGCAAAACTACTTAGCTCTCACTAGAGTTCGGAAAACTTGGGACTCATTCTCATATCCACACCACCATAAAAATACATGCAAATCACATCATCCCATATCCATATATGTACAATTGATTATGCTGGAAGCTGATTTATTCTGATTAATTATTTGCAAATATTTGTATGTCTGTGTCTCCCATCAGAATGCAAGCATCTTACTTTTGCTGTACTCTCTGATATATAGTATAATGCATGGGGATAATCAATAGATATATTCAGTACTATTATTATTACTATTACTACTTAAAAAAAAATAAATGGTGGTATTTGTTAAGCGCTTACTATGTGCAAAGCACTGTTCTAAGCACTGGGGGATACAAGGTAATCAGGCTCACAGTTTTTTAATCCCCATTTTACAGATGAGGTAACTGAGGCACAGAGAAGTTAAGTGACTTGCCCAAAGTCACACAGCCGGCAAGTGGCAGAGCCGGAATTCGAACCCATGAACTCTGACTCCCAAGCCCACGCCCTTTCCATTGTACCACGCTGCTTCTTATTACCACCATAACCATCATTACCACTTATTACCACCATTTCCAGAGAGTAAGAGTGAAACAAGAATTGCTTACTAGAACCAAACCTATATCCTTGTAGAGAAGCAACAGCAGGCAAGAATATATACCATAGTCTGCCACTGTCATTACAGCCTAAGTTTCTGAATTCATAGGAAGAGCAGAAAGAAGCATCTAAACCATATTGCCCTCAGTGACTGAAATTTGAAAGAAGAGAAGCAAGGGATAGGAAAAGGTAAGGAAATTGGGAGAATGGAACAGAGGGGAGGAGAAGGATGAGAAGAGAGGAAGGGAATCATCCATTTCAACTCATCATTCAACCAATTTTGAATAGTAAAATGTTATGATAAGCAGAGAATGAAAATGTTAATACTTGTGGAACACCTTTTTCTTCAAAGATCACACCTGAAAATTGTTTTTAAGATGTAATTTTCCATGTACAAAAAAGTGCTACTTGTGGTTATGAGTACTTAAGTGATAAAGTGACATAGAAGTGCTGTATAGGAAGATGGGGGGAATATGAAATGGGGAAAGCTTTCCTGTTGGAGCTGTGATTTTGGGAGGATTTTGAAAATCGGGAAAGTTGTGATCAAAATTGAAGGTGTCAAAACTGCTAGGCAGGTGGAAGTACATGAGCAAGAGGTCACTAGTAGAGAGACAAGAACAAAGCTCAAGAAGTAGTTTGCTTGAGAAGATTGAAGAGAGGGAGTTAGAGTGTAGTAGTAACAGAGTGGATTATTAGAGATAGGGAAATGATTGACTTTCCACAACAATGATCTGGACTTTCTTCTGGATGTGCAGATAGGCAACATTTTAAATTAGGTAATCAGTTGTATGGTCTTAAGGCAAGAACCCCTTTAATGCATTTGGATTTGCTCCCTTTAGTCACCCTTCCCTCAGCCCTAAAGCATTTATTTATGTACATACCATAATTGATTCATTTATATTAATGTCTCTTTTCCTCTAGACTGTAAGGTCTTTGTGGGCAGGGAATGTGTCTACCAACTCAGTTAAATTCTTCTCTCCTATTGCTTAGCACATCACTCTGCACACATTAAGCACTCAATAAATAGGACTGATTGATTGATTGAAAAGCTTTACGTCATTCAAAGAACACATTTTTATGATGATTGGAAAACTAAAATTGGAGTGGGAAAGGGGGAAAGTGAGATTGGGGCTATTGGCTATTGAAAGTCCATTCAACTTTCAAAGTGCTGGCAAAGTGCTTGACTAACTCTCCTTTGCAGGGCTATTTAAAATTGAAGGAAAAGGCAAAGAACCAATTCTATGCACTATGAAAACATAACAATTAACGTGAGCTGAAAGAATACATCCCAAGTTTTTCAGAAACCCACTGTTGATGTTGTGAGACATGTACTACCCTAGGGGTGAATAAAGTTAACACATATTATTACAATATTTCTCTAAAGTTAAGAGCATCAATAATGTAAGCTTTTGGACCTCAAAGAGATAATGGAGGTAATTAAATAAAACAAGAACTGGATACAAATAAAGAATGCATGAGTTCATTTCTGCAGTGATCATGAGGGAAATGGCAGATAAGATACCCAAAATGAAAACCATGATTCTCACAGAGACAAGAAGAGTACTAGGGTTTGAACAACTTTATGAAACAATCCCTGAACATCTTAAAATAAAAATGAAAGACTAATTAAAGACTGAATAAATTCTGGTTTAGAGTAAGATGAAACTATAGCAAATACAGAAGAGAGAATCAAGGAGTAGGGCATAGTTACTTGAGAAAAAACACTAAAATATAAAAATGTGTGAACAATATCAATGATGGAAAAAGTTCTATTAAGATCAACTCTCAGTTATATATATGCATATGTAATTACAGATCTATTGTAAGATTACATTACTGAGACAACAATAAATATGACAAATTTGTGACTGACAACCCATTCTAATCCATCTGTGTATTAAGATTATTCATTCTGTCATATAAAATGCCTGAAGTTGTTTTTTCTTTCAACAATTTGTTCATGCTATTTTTGAACATTTGCTCTAGTAATAACCCCATTTCTGATTGCTGAACACCAGACTAGTCTTTTCAATCAATCAGTGGCATTTATTGAGTGATTACCATGTGCAAAACATTTAACTAAGTTCTTGGGAAAATATACTACAACAGAATTGGTAGACACACTTCTTGCCTACGAGTAGCTTAAAGTTTACAGGGGACAATAGACATTAAAATAATTACAAATAGAGGAAGCAGCATATCTGTCACCTGAGGCTTTATTTATTTATTTTTATTTATTTACCCAGTCTCTTACTTGTATACATATTGGAACAATTATTTTATAGAATTTGATACTGCACTGGTAATTGCAAGGACTATATGATATTCCTATCTCTTTTTATCTCTAAACTGTGTGCTCTCCATGGAAAAGGAACTTGTCTACCAAGTATAGAGAATAGAGAAGCAGCTGTATAGAGAAGCACAGGCCTGGGAGTCAGAGATCATGGGTTCTAATTCTGGTTCCACTACTTGTCAGCTATGTGACTTTGGGCAAGTCACTTAACTTCGCTGTGTCTCAGTTATCTCATCTGTAAAATGGGGATTAAGACTGTGAGCCCCATGAAGTCTTTTGGAACAGCATTATGAGGATAGCAGCTCTTGATCTAAATGACACTGTTTTTGCCTCAGGAAGTCACCCATTTCAGGTGGGATGTACACCACATCCGCAAATTCCGGAGGACGGGAGATTGCTTCTTATCCAAAACAGATAAAGCCTGCTTGAAGAGTCTCTTTTGTCATTGAAAAAAACACACTTGTCCAAGTTATTTTGTGATTGGCTAGTTCTCCAATATGTTGTAAATAAAGGCACAGCCAAACTGGAGAGGGGGGCCATCGTATCACTCATACCTCTCCGGAGGTGAACAGGCACTGTCATACTCCTCCCTTTTCTGATCTATCCAGCACTGTCTCTGAGTGTTGCTTTTCCTTGCTTGTGTCACAACCTTGGGTTCAAATTCTCACTGCTTTTTTAGTTCCATTCTCTTTTCGAGTACAGTAGGACAACCTGATTACCTTGTATCTACCCTGGTGCTTAGAACATTGCTTGGCACAGAATAATTGCTTAACAAATACCATCATTTATTTTATTTTATTGTACTCTCCTGAGCTCCAAGTACCATCCTCTGCATACAATAAGCCCTCAGTAAATACCATTGATTTATAAAGTGCTACCTAGGTGACAGAATTCAAATAAATCAATCAGTCAGTGGTACTTATTGACCCAGACATTATTCAACTCTATACTTTCAATAAACATTCTTAGTGAAAGTAGACTTTTCTAAGGACAGTCTGGTAGATAACCTGATTTGGCTTCAGGCCAAATGGCAATTTAAAGTGCTTCTCTGATCTGCAAAGCATTTATGAATAGCATATATTTACACCTTCTGTGTGCATAATTCTAGTCCCACTAGTGGAAAGAGCACATCTCCCTCCTCTGTGAATAAGAAAAATTTTCTTTGGCTAGATGTCAGTGTGAAGATTTCTTACTGGAGAACCATTAAGGGAATTTAGTGAATACCACAGCTTCAGCAGAAATCGTGAAGTCCTGTCTGCTGGTTTGTTAGTTTAATGATACAGCATTGACATTATGCAGCAATCACCTCAGCCACACATGGCCATTGCATATAGAAAAAATCCCTCTGCATAAAAAAAATCACGCTTTGTAGCAGTCCTTAAGCTGTAACCCTCCCAGATGGCTTCCTCAATGCATTCTGTTCCCTAGCCAGAACATTAATGGGTGGGTCAAAAGTACATGATTTGGTTTGTGTAAACTACCATCAGTAAAGTCAGTTCTTTCACTCAGGATACCAGGTATGAAATGTTACAATAGGTAGGAGACTGAAATGTGCCATTCTCAATGTGGGACTCCATCAAGGTTCTAGATCAAAGCCATTAGCTTATTAGAGATTACATATATCTAATTCTAGGCTTTTAAACATTGCTTTTGGCTTGTGGAAATGGAATAGTTTCCCAAAATACCAAAATCATATTCTGGCACATTGTTCCACATTCTCTTTTGTTTCAGCAAACATACCTGAGTAGAATTGTTGAGGAAAATTGCACCTTACATACAAACAGCCCTGCTTTTCTTCAGTTGGTGATTGGCACATCATCACTTCAAAAAAGTTCCCTTAATTTTGATAAAGTTATTCAGATTATTAGGATTAAGTTTAGGATACTGAAAAACTTTCACTGAAGTCAGCAATTTATAGTGGTCAGCGCTTCAAATAAGATCAAATGTTTTTAGAAGGTCTTTGAATAATGGGTAAAGGTCTTAATGGTCAGTAACATTCAATAGTGTTACTCCTTGCCTTCCTCAGATATAAACCCTATAGCAAAGAAGTAAGCCTGACTCCAACATGGACTGCAATGGCAGTCCCGACCCATCACCTGATGCCACGGCATCTGACAGTGGAGCCTCATTGCCACATGAAATTCATTCATTCATTCAATAGTATTTATTGAGCGCTTATTATGTGCAGAGCACTGTACTAAGCGCTTGGAGTGAACAAGTCGGCAACAGATAGAGACAGTCCCTGCCGTTTGACGGGCTTACAGTCTAATCGGAGGAGACGGACAGACAAGAACAATGGCAATAAATAGAGTCAAGGGGAAGAACATCTCGTAAAAACAATGGCAACTAAATAGAATCAAGGCGATGTACAATTCATTAACAAAATAAATAGGGTAATGGAAATATATACAGTTGAGCGGACGAGTACAGTGCTGAGGGGATGGGAAGGGAGAGGTGGAGGAGCAGAGGGAAAAGGGGAAAAAGAGGGGAAAAATCCCCAGGATGTCGCAGCAATCCTTCTTGATTCATCTCTTCTCCACACCCTCACCTTCATACCTTCAGCTCAGTGTGAACAAAGGAGATTCAAGGTGATTCTACCACTGAGCCAACTACATCCTCTTCTGTCTCTCTTTATTCTCAACACACTCAAAGGCCCCACATTTGGAGCTGATGCCTCTGTGCCCGCAAGCACAGCTAGTAAGTGCCTAACAAATACCATCGTTATTGTTTTGCAATTGAGGAAACAGAGGCACAGAGAACTAACTTGCCCAAGGTCATACAGGCAGGAAATGGAAGAGCCTGGATTAGAACTCAGGTTCTCTGGCTCCCAGGCCCTTGCTTTACTCCATTAGGCCATGCTGATTCCACTAGTCTTCAAGTTACTGAGGAGTAAACAAGAAATAAGGGAGAATGTGTAACTGGAACTTTTATAGAGGGACTTTTAGGAGAATAAAATCAGATGGCAGTAGTTGGAGAGTTAATCATTGATCAATAGGCACATAGCTGGATTTACTGACATCCTGGGGAGTTTTGGGATGACATGATGACAGTTCCCATAGAGAACAAAAAATGAGCTGTGGTCCTCAGACTGCAGGACTGAGGACTTGAATGAATGATCGATTATACTGAAATGTCATATGCAGTCACTATTCCCTGCCAGTCATTTTCCCACTTGAGCAAGGGAGGTTAAAAAATGATTTGGTGAGCAGAGGTGCAACACTTTGGGAAATACACACAAAGGTCTTTTTCATGCAGCATCATTTAGGGCCAAAGTGATGGCAGTGTAGTACCTATGCTATTTTGCAGCACCGTGATCCAGAAGGCAAGTGCCTTTCACAGGGTGACATATAGCAGGCTGTAAGTAGTGGCAGGGAAAGTGTTCCTAGATGGGCTATTTGTTGGTTTTAATAACACTGACAAAGAGAATAAGAAGGTGTTAGAAGCCAAGTTTCCATTGATATGGGAATCAGCAAAAGGCAAAGCAAAAATACATAAAATTCATAAAAATACATATAATGTAAAAACTTTTTAATAGTTACAAGAAATACCAGGGAATCCTTATAAATAAAAATTTCAAAATTAAAAAGAAATGTAATGATAAAAGTCTTTTCTATATGAAATGATCAGGAAAATAAATGAGACTGGAAAACCAAGAGAGTGGGACATTTGAAAAGCCTCACCACAAAGATTCAAAAGAGCAGAGTAATCAATTTTGGATGCATAAGAAATGTTGATAGTGGCTTGAGGGGGCAAATTAAAGCTTTATACAACTGGAAGTTCCCTGCCTCCAGGCAAATCAGGGCCTAAAGCACAAAAGACAAATGTTTGCCAACTTTTCATTAAAGTTCTCATGGTGGCTTAACTACATTTATTGCCTACCAAAGTTGCTCTGGCTGCAGAATGTGTCCATTTCCTTTTATCCATCCACTTTGGAATTGAAGAATAAATTTAGGTGGTACCCACTCTAAAATAAACTTAATAATAATAATAATAATAATAGTGGTATTTGTTAAGCGCTTACTATGTGCAGAGCACTGTTCTAAGTGCTGGGGTAGATACAGGGTAATCAGGTTGTCCCACGTGAGGCTCAGTCTTAATCTTCATTTTACAGATGAGGTAACTGAAGCACAGAGAAGTTAAGTGACTTCCCACAGTCACACAGCTGACAGGTGGCAGAGTGAGCCAGGATTCGAACCCATGACCCCTGACTCCCAAGCCCGTGCTCTTTCCACTGAACCATGTTGCTTCTCATGTAAACCTTTGTCTACATGATGACAAAACCAGCAGGCTTTAGTCTTTTTTAAAAAGTGCACAGTTTCATAAACCAGATTTATTTTTCATCCTTCTAACTGTGTATTATGATCATCTCTGGAGAGTGAGGGCTTGGGTGCAGCAACGGTGGGACCCACTCTTAATAATTCTCCTTTCCTTCTCACCTTCATGCTGTTGTATAGTTCTTCTAAGAGCTTCAGAATAGTTTGAAAAGATCACATATAAAAATGTGCAAGCACTCCAGAAAAAATGTGGGCTGTAAACTCACTGTGGGCAAGGAATGTGTCAGTTATATTATTGTTTATACTCTTCAAAGTGCTTAGTACATTGCCTAAATATGGTAAGCACTTAATAATAATAATTGTGGTATTTGTTAAGTGCTTACTATGTGCCAGGCGTTGTACTAAGCTCTGGGGTGGATTCAAGCATCTTAATTTGGACACAGTTTTGGTCCCATATGGGGATCACAGTCTTAATCCCCATTTTACAGATGTGGTAACTGAGGCAAAGGAAAGCCAAGTGATGTGCCCAAGGTCAAACACCACACAAATTGTGGAGCCAGGATTAGAACCCATGGACCTCTGACTCCCAGTCTGTGTTCTATCCACTATACCATCCTGCTCTTCAATAAATATGGTTGATTGATTGCTTGATTCACCCTAGCTTCAGGACACTCACTACAAGACATAACTCTCTCTACTAGCTCTCTTTCTATTGTCTCCCATTTCTTGCTCCAGTTTTCTTAATATAGTTCACTGGGTTATAGTATTATACCAAAAAAAATAAAAAGGGGGGGGGAACAATAGACAGAATAAGGGTAGTAAAGCTTGCAAGGATGGTATTAACTTTCAGTGTCCTTGCTTTCACTCACATTACTCATATCCTTAAAGTTATTTTTACATTGTTCTTGTATTTAGGTTTTTTATAGGATATGAAAACATATTTGTCTAACTCTGCCTCGAGAGAATTATAGAGAAGGATGACAGATGATTCTGTCATCACTCTAAATGTCATTAGCCTGCCAGCTTTCTCTAGAGCAAAGAAAAGGGAAGTATGAAGGGAAAGGAAATTTAGTTGGCAATAGAAATATTTTCTTACTGATTCAATAACTTGCGCTGTAGGCCTGCTAACTTTGTAAATATCACTATATTTGTACAGGATCCATTTACCTACTGTGCATTGATATATGAATTAATATAAAATGTGTTTAAGTAGCTTTTCTCTTTTATTTCTTCTATACAATTCATTTCACAAGATTTAAGATCTCTTTTTTCCTAACTGGGGTTTAAGACACACTAGGGGACCACCATGGTTGCTTGCACAGTTGTCTACTGGGACATAAAGTTTCCCTCAAAGGAAATAGGATTCATGATTGTGGTGGTATGAGCACACCATCTGGCCAAAATACAGTGGAATACAAAGGAAAAAGGAACAAAGTAGAATTCTGTTAAGGATTTAAGAGTCATCAGTAATTGTGTTTTCAGTTTTTAAATGACATGGAGCTTTAACAGCATGATTTATGGTTTTCTTCTAAAAATGTTTTCTAAGATCTAGCAACTCAGAAATTGTGGAAAATGTAAAAATGTAGCAAGATAAAACAGTGCACTATTGTAAATCTAAATTCTTCATTGATTTTCTTGCTCTGTTTATTTTGTTATCCTCATTTGTAAGCCTATATTTCTCTTTTCCCTAACGTATCGATAATAATTTAAACTGATTTTCACTGATTCTAATTAGATCAATCTAAATTAAATATAAGATTAAATGATTTTGTACCTCTTTCGTCCATTTTTCCAAAAGGTGTGGAGGGGGTGTCACACATAATAATTGTTTTATTACTTTGGGATTTGATAATACTAATAATAATGTTGGTATTTGTTAAGCGCTTACTATGTGCAAAGCACTTTTCTAAGCTCTGGGGGGATACAAGGTGATCAGGTTGTCCCACATGGGGCTCGCAGTTTTAATCCCCATTTTACAGATGAGGTAACTGAAGAACAGAGAAGTGAAGTGACTTGCCCAAAGTCACACAACTGACTAGCAGCGGAGCCGGGATTCGAACCCATGACCTCTGACTCCCAAGCCCGGGCTCTTTCCACTGAGCCACGCTGCTTCTCTGTGACAAGTATTGTGTTAAACACTGGGATACATATTAGATACATGTGATGTTTCCTGGGGTTCTCAGCCCTAATTTCCATAGGAAAGATCTCCAGAATCACTTTAGGAGTGCTCAGACTCTAGCCAGTCTTTGCTGGGTCCTAAAGACCTCTAGTTTAACCTATATTGAAACAGATTTGGGGACTTTCTGCTCAGTGCTCTCTAAATTCATGTACCCCTATTGCCAGCATCATCCTTTGGTTGAAGCTCAAGCATCTCTTTAAAGGCAAAGGCATCATAGGGTGTCAGCTTATCAGTCACCTTCAGGGGCTAGGTACAAGAAGCTAGAAGAAAAAGCACTCCCTTCCCATCCCTACGGCCTCCCAAGATCTGCATATCGCTCTGGTACCTGACTCTTCTTTACTAGCCCTTATCATGGGCAAACACCAAGATCTGAGACCTCAACAACATTGAATTAATTCTTAAGGTAAAAAATTGAATCCAGTTCAGACTACTTTCCCCTGGATCTAATTCTTTCCCCACCTTCATACGTCCTATGTCCTGGAGTTCATATTCATTTCTCCCTTCCCCTTCCTTCCTCTTTTATCTCTGGCATCTCAGGTTCCAGTCTCACCCTCTTTATTAAGTATTTATTAAGTCCTTAAGAAGGGACAGGAACTACTTTACTAATAGACACCTGACCCAAAATCTCTAGGGTATCCAAATATTGGCTAAGTAAAAGACCGGAAAGGAATTAGAGGGGTCAGGTTGGGGGAAGAGATAGACCCTCACCACCCTAGAGATAAGAGGTTGTGAGCTGTGTGCTTTGAAGAGCAGGACACTAGGAAAGCTCAGGTTCATTCATTCATTCAATAGTATTTATTGAGCGCTTACTATGTGCAGAGCACTGTACTAAGCGCTTGGAATGAACAAGGCGGCAACAGATAGAGACAGTCCCTGCCGTTTGACGGGCTTACAGTCTAATCGGGGGAGACGGACAGACGAGAAAAATGGCAATAAATAGAGTCAAGGGGAAGAACATCTCGTAAAAACAATGGCAACTAAATAGAATCAAGGCGATGTACAATTCATTAACAAAATAAATAGGGTAATGGAAATATATACAGTTGAGCGGACGAGTACAGTGCTGTGGGGATGGGAAGGGAGAGGTGCAGGAGCAGAGGGAAAGGGGGAAAAAGGGAGTTTAGCTGCGGAGAGGTAAAGGGGGGGTGGTAGAGGGAGTAGAGGGAGAAGAGGAGCTCAGTCTGGGAAGGCCTCTTGGAGGAGGTGAGTTTTAAGTAGGGTTTTGAAGAGGGGAAGAGAATCAGTTTGGCGGAGGTGAGGCGGGAGGGCGTTCCAGGACCGCGGGAGGACGTGGCCCAGGGGTCGACGGCAGGATAGGCGAGACCGAGGGACGGTGAGGAGGTGGGTGGCAGAGGAGTGGAGCGTGCGGGGTAGGCGGTAGAAAGAGAGAAGGGAGGAGAGGTAGGAAGGGGCAAGGTGATGTAGAACCTTGAAGCCTAGAGTGAGGAGTTTTTGTTTGGAGTGGAGGTTGATAGGCAACCACTGGAGTTGTTTAAGAAGGGGAGTGACATGCCCAGATCGTTCCTGCAGGAAGATGAGCCGGGCAGCGGAGTGAAGAATAGACTGGAGCAGGGCGAGAGAGGAGGAAGGGAGGTCAGAGAGAAGGCTGACACAGTAGTCTAGCCGGGATATAACGAGAGCCTGTAGCAGTAAGGTAGCCGTTTGGGTGGAGAGGAAAGGGCGGATCTTGGCGATATTGTAAAGGTGAAACCGACAGGTCTTGTTAACTGATAGGATGTGCGGGGTGAACGAGAGAGACGAGTCAAGGATGACAACGAGATTGCGGGCCTGAGAGACGGGAAGGATGTTGTGGACCCTGTATGAACCCAGGGCATGGCGAAGGATTGAGAGAACCCCAGATCAAATCTCCAAAGCCCTACTGAGAACTCACCTCCTCCAAGAGGCCTTCCCAGTCTGAGCTTCCCCTTTTTCCCTCTGCTCCCTCTGCTGCCTCTTTACCCGCCCCTTCACCTCCCCTCAGCTAAGCCCCCTTTCCCCTCCTTTCCATCTGCTCCTCCCCCTCTCCCTTCCCCTCCCCTCAGCACTGTGCTTGTCTGCTCAGTGTGGCTTAGTGGAAAGAGCATGGGCTTTGGAGTCAGAGGTCATGAGTTCGAATCCCAACTCTGCCACTTGTTAGCTGTGTGACTGTGGGCAAGTCACTTAACTTCTTTGTGCCTCAGTTCCCTCATCTGTAAAATGGGGATTAAGACTGTGAGCCCCACGTGGCACAACCTGATTCCCCTGTGTCTACCCCAGTGCTTAGAATAGTGCTCTGCACATAGTAAGCGCTTAACAAATACCAACATTATTATATATTTTTATTACCCTATCTCTTTTGTTAATGAGATGTACATCCTCTTGATTCTATTTATTGCTATTGTTTTAATGAAATGTACATCCCCTTGAATCTATTTATTGCTATTGTTTTTGTCCGTCTGTCTCCCCCGATTAGACTGTAAGCCCGTCATTGGGCAGGGTTTGTCTCTATCTGTTGCCGAATTGTACATTCCAAGCACTTAGTACAGTGCTCTGCACATAGTATGCGCTCAATAAATACTGTTGAATGAATGAATGAATAACTTGGATACCCTGGAGGTTTTAACCTGGAATCCTCTCAATCCCTTTCTGTGCCCTGGTCCAGGGTCCACAGCCATAGCTCTCCTCATGTCCAACTCTTCTAAACACATGGCTCACAACCTTTTATTTTCAGGTGGTGAGGGTCTTCCTCTTACCCCAACATGGCCACTCTACTTCCTTCCCAGTCCTCCAACCTAGAGATATCATTTCTTCCACAAGGACCCACTGTACTTTCCTGTGTGTCCCAGGGCTCATGTTGTTCTGAATCTTTTTTCTCTTCTCTCTAGGAGTCTCAGTTTCCAATCTCACTCTCTCTGAGTAACTTAGATGGAGGGCTTCTTACAATCCTTCCTTCCCCTCAAGTGCAGAAACTTAACCCTTCTTACCCTGATCCTCTCTGCCCTATGCCTGTGATATCCAGGGATCATAATACAACCCACCTCTGTGTCCTGCTCTTCCTGGCATGTGCCTTGAAACTCTCTTACCTCCAGGTTGGCTGAGGTCTCCTTTTCAAACTATCTGGTACCTCTATTTCCTCCTCAGTCCTCGTCTATGATTGGCTTAGCTAAGTACTTACACTTCCCTAAGGCAAGGGCACCATGGAATGACTCCTATGACTTCCTCTTCTCCAAACCAAGTACGGTGACCGGTTGGACCTACTGTTACACCAGGATAGCAGAATGGACAAAGTCTCTATGCCACACCAGTTTAAGAGATAAGGTGAACGGATAATTGATCACCATTTTATAGATGAAGAAAATGAGGTCCAGAGAAGCTAAGTGACTTCCCCAAGATCACAGAGCAGGCAAGTGATGAAACTAGGATTAGAATCCAGGTCTACTGAAACTCAGTCCTGTTCTCTAATAGGCCATGCTGTTTCTTCGATGAATAATTTTGTAATACTTTTGTAATTTTGAGAATAATGTTACAAAGAGAGCATAATATGAGATGTCAAGGTTAATTTATCAATTAAAAAGATGTCTATTCTGTATTTATTTTGGGAATGAATCCTGTCTCCTGGCACAAAATCTGTCACTTCCTCATTTTCTAGTCAATCAAATGTTTATAGAATCAAAGCTTGAACACCTCCTGAACTGGGAAAATAGGTAAATTTCTGTTGTCCCTCCTTCCTGTAAAGTATTAATAATATGCTTCACCAGTCTTAATTACTTCAGTGACCTTCTTAATTTAGCAGATTCAACTCTTCCATTTTGTAATTTTGCAAGAGTAATTGGCTAACTAGGCAACGCATGTACCTAAACAAATTAGGTCTTTTTAATAAAATTTCATTATTCACAGTTCATTAGATAAAAAGCTGCATTTTATTATTAACTGCAATCTCTATTGTAGAATGTGGATAAGATTTAAAAATTATACTCTTAATGAATTTAAATTGTTCACTGCATCTCTGCTCTGAAATAGTATTGTGCTTCACATTTATATTTGTTTTATAGAGAACTTAGTCTCCAGGTCCATCATTAAAAGGTTGGCTGCCACTGGAGAGTCTCGAATTGTCTGGATAAAAATCCTTCGTACTGACAATCTGTCCTTTTAATCAACTTTTCATTGGCTAGAGTATGGCACATGCACATGTATCTGCTCACACACATACACCCAAAGACAAACTCTTGCCACCCGTCAGCAACTGGATTTCAAACAAACATTCATTAATCTCAATCTTTCCAAATCTCTCCTAAAATATAGTGGATATTCTGATGATTTTATGCCTTGCCCTCAAACCAAAATGCTTTGTCATCATCAAAGGAAATTATTCTCGCATCATGGCGAGCTGAGAAAAAGGAAAAAAAACCAACAACATGTTTAGCAAAGATTTGGACAAACTCACTGCAGGAATTACAATATCAGATAAATGAGTTGCAATGGATGGTTTCAATGCCAGATTTGGAAGAGTTGCTCACACTTGGAAGACTGTATTTGGCAACTTGGGATTGGCACACTTAGAGGCAATGGACTATTTTTGCTGAGTGAATAAGCCAAACACTCTCTCATGATCACCAACACCATCTTTCAATTGCCAAATCAAAAATAAAGACATAAAAACAGGATGCATCTATGATTTTTTCACCTCCTCCAAGAGGCCTTCCCAGACTGAGCTCCTCTTCCCCCTCTACTCCCTCTGCCATCCCCCCTTTACCTCTCTGCAGCTAAAGCCTCATTTTCCCCTTTTCCCTCTGCTCCTCCACCTCTCCCTTCCCATCCCCACAGCACTGTACCCGTCCGCTCAACTGTATATATTTTCGTTACCCTATTTATTTTGTTAATGAATTGTACATCGCCTTGATTCTATTTAGTTGCCATTGTTTTTACGAGATGTTCTTCCCCTTGACGCTGTTTAGTGCCATTGTTCTTGTCTGTCCGTCTCCCCCGATTAGACTGTAAGCCCGTCAAACGGCAGGGACTGTCTCTATCTGTTGCCGACTTGTTCATCCCAAGCGCTTAGTACAGTGCTCTGCACATAGTAAGCGCTCAATAAATACTATTGAATGAATGAATGAATTTTTAAAATGGCATTTTACTGACTATATCATAGCACAATAGAGGGATCTGTAAAACATAGAGATCAAAACAGCCATGTGTGGAGAAGTGTTGGACAGATCACAGTCATATGTACTCCAAGCTTACTTACATTGTCTTCCCAGCTCACACTCACACATATTAAAGTCCCAGAGAATAAATATAATTTGCCAGGTTTAGAGATTGCACAATTTAGGGTTGGAGAATTGAGCCAGTTGAATTTTAAACTCCTGGGAAACAATGATATTTGCAGTGAACTCAGCTTCCACATTCTACCAGCCCTACTGAAACATGAAAATCCAACCATGGGGATGCTGTATTCCAGGAAGCTCTCAGGAGGACATTAGACATGACCAAGAGAAGTTACCCGGATTGGTGCATTTGATGAAAATGACTTGAAGGTAAAAAGTGTACTTCCTGTTAAACACAAAGTGCACCAAAAAAGTGCAAATGATGAAAGAAATTAAAACTTCTTTCCCTCTACTTCAGATATAAACCTTGTCTTATACTAACTCTGCCTCATAGCCCTTCCATGGAGATTTGAACCAGTAGCCTCCCCAACCTCTATGCTCAACACAAGCCATTTCAGCTTGGTACTCCATAAAGGTTCAGTTAGACCAACCCTCAGGGACCAAGCTTTGAGATCAGAAGTGACCTCATTAATATAGTCTGGGGACAGACTTTTTCTCTTGCTCTAGGCCCTTATTTCCCTGGCAGAACAATGAGTCATTGTTAATCCTTGCTACATTTTTCCATGGCTGTTTTTGATGAGATGGAACTTCAGCACTTTATTCTCAAATTACCCATCCAACCTAGGCCTTTAAGGTTTTTAAATTAATTTTTTAAAAAAGAGATCCTTTGTAGAATGCAAATCCCTCAAAATGATTTATAAAAGGATTTATAAAGGGAAGTAAGGTCATGAATATTGGAAATTATAAATTATTCAGTTTTTCAAGAAGGACCACAAATTATAAATATAAATACCGAACTGACTAGGTTTAAGTAGAGCTTTTAGAATCTCTGAAGGAGTAAATGATAGACAGGATTTCAAAATGAATGCATCATGTACAATTCATTGGCCACACAAACAGAAAAGATTATGATCATGCATTAAAAAAAATTGTGACAGGGCTGTTAATACATATGAAGCTGGGAATAGTAGTTTACTCAGAAAGAGCCAACTCTTTCATTGAATACACTGACATTTGATAGAGATGCAATTGCCTAAGGTTGATTAATGTTGCTTTCAATATCTCTTCTTGCAGTATGCTTTTCAACTCTCCAGTATAAGTGAGAGTTCAACTATTATGTAGCTATACTTCTTTCAGTTCTTAAAAGAATTCTCGTTAAGAAAGGGACATCAGCACTTTGTATGTAGAATCAACAGGAGGCATGATCTTTTAACCATGCATTAGAACAAAGATTGGTAATCTATGGCTCACAAAATTATCCGACTCTTCTTGCAATCACATGGGGTCCTCCTGGAGTGGGGTAGGAAGGAAATAAGATACTTAACACCAATGACCAGAACCCATAAAGCAAAGGCTTTAGCTTTGGCCTAAGACAAGGAAGAGGTCACTAGAGTTCTTCGCTGAACTTCCCATTGCTAGCTCCTCCCTGGGGATTGGTCCTGGTTGACCAGGCACAGAGAAATCGAGTGATGTCCCCAAATTCTCTCAACAGATAAGTGGTGGAGCTAGGATTATAACCCAGGCCTCCTAACTCCCAGATCTGATCTCTTTCCACTAAGCCACACTCCTATCTCATCACCATCTCCTCACCCAAGTCCTGCCTCTGGCCTGGAATTCACTACCACTTCATATTCGACAGCCTACCAGTCTCTCCACCTCAAAGCCTTATTCAAATCATATCTCCTCCAAGAGGCTTTCCCTGTCTAAGCCATCATCATTACCCCTACTCTTTCTCCCTTGCATCATCCTTGAGTTTAAGCACTCAATAGTCATCCCACCCTCAATCCCACAGCACTAATAGTAAGCATCCATAATTTATTTTAATATCTGTCTCTTCCTCTAGAAGAGAAGCTCCATTAGAGCTTTTTTTGGGAATGGTACATGTCTACCAACTCTGATGTACTATACTTTCCAAAGCTTGGTACTGTGCTCTGCACACAGTAAGCACTCCATAAATACAATTGATGGATTGATTGATGGATGGCATGGCTACTGCTCAAGACACTCTTGCTGTAACCAACTAAAACCCACAACAGATACCTTTCACCTCCTGGATGCCATGTATTCATTCATTCATTCATTCATTCAATAGTATTTATTGAGTGCTTACTATGTGCAGAGCACTGTACTAAGCGCTTGGGATGAACAAGTCGGCAACAGATAGAGACAGTCCCTGCCGTTTGACGGGCTTACAGTCTAATTAGGGGAGACGGACAGACAAGAACAATGGCAATAAATAGAGTCAAGGGGAAGAACATCTCGTAAAAACAATGGCAACTAAATAGAATCAAGGCGATGTACAATTCATTAACAAAATAAATAGGGTAATGGAAATATATACAGTTGAGCGGACGAGTACAGTGCTGTGGGGATGGGAAGGGAGAGGTGGAGGAGCAGAGGGAAAAGGGGAAAAAGAGGGTTTAGCTGCAGAGAGGTAAAGGGGGTGTGCCAGAGGGAGTAGAGGGAGAAGAGGAGCTCAGTCTGGGAAGGTCTCTTGGAGGAGGTGAGTTTTAATACATCTAATACATCCCTGCTGGGGCTGGGGAGATAACCAGGAGAATCAGCCACAGGCAGCCACTGGTCCTTCTGTCAGAAGCCCCCACTGAGTCCTAGACCAAGTCCCTAGCCTCAAGTCCTCCTGTGGGTAGAGCAATGCCCAGGCACTTTAGACAGAGATATTTTATCCCCTTTGCACCCAGAGAAGGAGTTCCCACCACTTCACTAAATCCTTGGGTTAGTCATGTGGTTTTAAGAGAAGCAGTATGAACTAGTGAATAGAGCACAGACTGGGGAATCAGAGGCCCTAAATTTTAATCCTGGATCTGCCAATAGCTTGCTGGGTGACCTGGGGCAAGTTACTTAACTTCTCTGCTCCTCAGTTACTTCATCTGTAAAATGAGGATTTAATCCTCCTTCTTCCAATTTAGAATGTGAGCCCTGTGTGAGACAGGGACTGGGTCCAATCTGTTAAATGTGTATCTACCCCAGTGCTTGGAACAGTGCTTGACACATACATAATAATCACTTAACAAGTATCATTTAAAATATATAAATACATATTCCGCACTCATCCTATAAGCTCACATGAAGTAGGAAACATTTTGGAGCCAGGAATTAGGAAAGAGGTTATGGCCAATATCATGGACATGCAGGGGCAGGAGCAATAGCAGGAGAAGGGGCAAGGACAGATGCAGGAGTAGGACTTAGTTACCAATCATGCAGAGCCAAGAAAGATTTCCACTGCATGGGCAGAGGAGCTGAAACTTGTTGCTGGCCACAGGAAAGGTATGGGCAGAGAGAGCAAGACCCACAAATCCTCAGAGACTTCAGTGCAGTCTCTACACCAGGGGTTGAGGGCTCCTATCCTCCTTAGGCATCTCCAAGTGACCAGGAAGACATTGCAATGCTGCCATGTCTGGTCACATGGGCTCTATCCTTTGCCCACTAGGGAGTTTAGGGGAGAGAGGCTGATGGCTTCATTGTTACCTGCAAAGTAGTTGGAGAGTTCATTAGGGATTAGAGAGTGTAAGGGTATGGGTGTTAATCCTCTTTTAGATGGCAATTGAAGATTTAGAAGAGTTGCTGGGTGTTGTGGGCAATGAAGTAGGAATAATAGCATTGTCAAGTAGAAAACTCAACTTGGTATGAGTATTAGAATGTGAATTTGTAGTGGGAGGAGCCTGGATTTCCACAATCTGCATTCAGCTGCACAGGGGCCAAAGCAGAGGAAGTGGACAAGGAAAGATAAGGAAGAAAAGGCACATAAGGTTACTGTTTCCTTCTTCCAAGGGAAAGTCATGTTCTGAGGGCAAAAATAGTGACTACTCTTCAAAGAAAGTAGTACAGTGTTCTGCACAAGTGTTCAATAACTACTATTAATTGATTCAGGAATATTTGGTAATAAGAGTCTATTGGGAAAGTACCTAATACAGCCACAAGTGCTCATAAAGAGCTGAAAGTAAATGGTTATGAAACAGTACTTACGTTCATTAGTTGTGGAGTATGAATTAAGGTAAATGTAGGGCTTATGCATCAACTGACCTATGTGAGTAAACATTATCTCTTAAAAAAGACGGTTTTAGAGCATTTCAAATATATCTTAAACCAAATATTCATGCATTGAATTTCCATTAAATTAAATCTGAAGACTTTATCTACCCTCTGAGAGGAAATGAATGGCAGAAATGTGGGATTGTATTTTAAAAAGACAACTTTGTACTGGGTTGCATAAATAGGAGCATTACTGCAAGTTTCAGGAAATAAGACTTTGATTTTACCCTAAATTAATATGACCAGTTAGCCATATTTGGCCAGATGACTAAGCTTTCAGAGTTCTTTCCTGCCACCTTGAGGGGCAATGTGACCAGGTGGAAAAAGAACAGGCCTGGGAGTCAGAGGCCCTGAATTCTAATCCAGGCTCTGGTACTTGCCTGCTTTACGAACTTGGGCAGATCACCACATATCTGTACCTAAGTTTCCTCATCTGAAAAAATAGGAGTTAAACACCTGTTCTTCCTCCCTCCCTTGTACTTTGAGCTTCCAGGGGCACAGGGATTGTGTTTAATGGATTATTGGCAAGTTTCCTGGGAGACAGAAACGTTTCCAACATATTTTTGCATCTCCCCTCAGTGCTCAATACAGTACTCGGCATGTATCAAGCTTAAATACCACTACATACCAATTACTGTAGGTAGAATTCTTCTATAGTCTAGGTTGGTGAGAAGAGCATGTCAGTTAGAGTGCTGGAAAAGGTAGTCTTGTACTTACTATTCAACTACTTTGGAGATACAACATGGCTTAGTGGAAAGAGCATGGGCTTGGAAATCAGAGGACATTGGTTCAAATACTGGCTCTGCCACTTGTCTGCTCGTCTGACCTTGGGTAAGTCACTTCACTTTTTTGGGCCTCAGTTACCTCATTTGTAAAATGGGATTAAAAGTGTGAGCGCCACGTGGATCAAACTGATTGCCCTAAATCCATCCCAGCCCTTAGAACAGTGCTTGGAACATAGTGAGCACTTATACTATAATTTTTATTTATTTATTTATTTTTATGCCTGGTCCCAGCTTGAAATCCCCTAATGGAACAATCATCCTGTAGATACAAATGGAATTGTTAATGCTGTACCATGCAAATGCCTGACCATTTCCAGCAACCCTGCTGAAAGTTGCAGGTAAATTAATCCTTCCTTGCCACCTTCTTTTCTGACCTGAGATTGGGTAATCAACAGTGAATGGATCTGAGCAGAAATTCAACCATTTTTTTTGTAATTTGAAGCCATTGAACAGAATCCTGAATAGATTATCAAAGTACTCTTGAACTGGGGAGGCAAGTTAATATGGAAACAGATAATGCAGACATATGTCAAGGAGTTAATTGCACATCATTTGGATGAATTGTTATCTGAGGACCTTATCAAACTTCAATATTCCAGTGCATCATTACGAGTGTAGTAAGCTTTGCTTCATGGGATTCAGATCAGGGCCATTTAACACTGAACTAGGAATAAAACTACAGGCTATCCTATATTCATAGCCATCCAAGAAACTGAGTTATTAAAAATTACAGTCAAGATTCATTTGATAATTCCTCAGTATCCATGACCGAACCGGAATTCCCGCACAGGGTAATGATCAATTTGAGATTTAATTAATATTACAAACTGGAAAGAAAACAGCAACAGAGAAATATAAAATCTGAGGTTTGCAAGATGGGATTTCAAGTCATTAAGGCTTAAAGCTGCATCAATCTATCAGTCAGAGGTATTTATCATAATTATTTTTGTATTGAGTGCTTACTTTGTGCAGAGCACTGTATTAAGCACTTAGGAGAGCACAATACAAAAAGGCTAACAGAAACTATCCTTGCTCATAACAATTAAAGTCCATGAGTGCCATCTGAAACAGGGCCTGTGTTCAACCCGATTTGCTTGTATCTACCCTAGTGCTTAGTTTAGTGTCTGGCATGTAGTAAACACTTAACAAATACCACAGCTATTATTATTATTACCATTGTGGTTACAGTCTAGAGGAAATATTGATATTTCCTGTATACAGATAGAGGAAGTGGTATGGTATAAGGATATGTAAATTAGGGCTGTATGGCTGAGGATGGGGTAAACATCAAGTTCTTTAAAGGGTGTACATCTAGGTGCATAGGTAATGAAAAAAGGGAAATTGAGGAGAGTAAATGAGAGATTAGTCAGGATGGCATCTTAGAGAAGATGTCATTTTTGGAGGATTTTAAAGGTGAGAAGATTTGGAGACCTGTCAGACATGAAGGAGGAGGGAGTTCTAGGCAAGATGGAGGATAATTATAACAATAATAATGTTGGTATTTGTTAAGTGCTTACTATGTGCCAAGCACTGTTCTAAGTGCTGGTGTAGATACAGGGTCATCAGGTTGTCCCAGGTAGGGCTCACAGCCTTCATCCCTATTTTACATGAGGTAAACTGAGGCATAGAGAAGTTAAATGAGTTGCCCAAGGTCCCACAGCTGACAAGTGGCAGAGCTGGGATTAGGACCCATGACCCAGAGGGTCATTAGAACCCATGACCCATGACTCCCAAGCCCAGAGTCTTTCCACTGAGCCACGCTGCTTCTCTAAGATTGAGGTACAGTAGGTAGGATGTCTTTAGAGGAGCTGTCCCAAGGTGAACCCAAGGTACCCATTATCTCAAGGTCAAGGTCCCCCATCTCTCTCTCTCCTTCTGTCTTTTGCCCCACCAATTCTCGAACGAACTGTCCCCGGCCAACAGGTGACAGGAGAAAATTGTGCTAACTGAGTTGTAGAAGAGGTAAGGTATTCATTCATTAAGTCGTATTTATTGAGTGCTTACTGTGTGCAGAGCGCTATACTAAACACTTGGAAAGTACAATTCGGCAACAGATAGAGACAATCCCTACCCAACAACAGGCTCCCAGTCTAGAAGCGGAGAGACAGACAACAAAACAAAATAAGTAGACAGGCATCATAACATCAAAATAGATGAATAGAATTATAGATATATACACAGCATTAATAAAATAAACAAAATAATAAATATGTACAAATAAACACAAGTGCTGTGGGGTGGGAACAGGGGTAGAGCAGAGGGAGGGAGAAGGGGCAATGGGGAGGGGAAGAGGAGCAGAGGGAAAGGGAGGGATCAGTCTGGGATGGCCTCCTGGAGGAGGTGAGTTCTGAGAAAGTTAGTTTGGCAGATGTGAGGAGGGAGGGCATTCCAGGACAGAGGTAGGTTGTGGGCCAAGGATCAATGGCGGGACAGGTGAGAACGAGGCCCATTGAGCAGGTGAGTTGCAGCAAAGGAGTTGAGTGGTGGGATGGGCTGTTGAAGGAGAGAAGGGAGGTGAGATAGGAGGGAGCAAGGTGATGGACAGCTTTGAAGCCAAGAGTGAGGAGTTTTTGTCTCATGTGAATGTTGATAGGCAACCACTAGAGGTTTTTGAGGGGGGGTGACATGCCCAGAGTGTTTCTGGAGAAAGATAATTTGGGCACTGGAGTGAAGTATAGACTGAAGTAGGGAGAGACAGGAGGAAGGGAGATCAGAGGGGAGGCTGGTGCAGTAATCCAGTTGGGATATGATGAAAGATTGTACCAACAAGGTAGCAGTTTGGATGGAGAGAAAAGGGCGGATCTTGGCAATCTTGATCTTGAAGTTTTAGTGACGGATTGGATGTGTGGGGTGAATGAGAGAGCAGAGTCAGGGGGCAGGGAGGTCAATGAGGAGGCTGATGCAGAAGTGAAGGTGGAAAATGATGTGCTTGGATCAGTGTTGTAGCAGTTTGGATGGAGAAGAAAGGGTGGATTCTAGAGAGGTTTTGATAGTGCATGTATCAATCTAGGTTGCCAAAGCACCAGTGTACACTTTGTGGTAGTGTAACCTTTTAAGAGCAGGGAATATGGTACCAGTTCATTCTGAACATCCCAAGTACCTAGAACAGGGAACCTCACCACGAGAGTGCTCAATAAATCAATAAACTCCGCATCCTCCCAGAATGTTCCAAATGTTTCTGAGGTGAAGGGGTTATTACTGCCCCCTTCCCAGAGGTTTTCCTTCCAGGTCTGGATCTGTGACTTTGTTGTATTAAAATTAGATGCTGAAAGAAAATGAAGTTATTTTCCCTCATACACAAGCTATAACTTGGAATTAGAATTTTTTGCATAATCTTTTTTGAGAAAAGGTAAATGTATAAATCTGATACAAAAAGGTCCTAATTGAGAGATGTCAAACGGTGCCTATTCATTCATTCATTCAATGGTATTTATTGAGCGCTTATTATGTGCAGAGCACTGTACTAAGCACGTGGAATGTAAAAATAGGCAACAGATACAGTCCCTGCCCATTGCCGGGCTTATAGTCTAATCGGGGGAGACAGACAAAAACGATAGCAATAAATAGAATCAAGGGGATGTACATCTCATTAAAACAATAGCAATAAATAGAATCAAGGGGATGTACATCTCATTAACAAAATAAATAGAGTAATAAAAATATATACAAATGAGTGGAAGAGCACAGTGCTGAGGGGAGGGGAAGGGAGAGGGGGAGGAGCAGACACAAAGGGGGGGAAAAGGGGGCTGAGCTGAGGGGAGATGAAGGGGGGGTAGAGAGGCAGCAGAGGGAAAAGGGGAAGCTCAGTCTGGGAAAGCCTCTTGGAGGAGGTGAGCTCTCAGTAGGGCTTTGAAGAGGGGAAGAGAATTAGTTTGGCAGAGGTGAGGAGGAAGGCATTCCAGCACAGCGGGAGGACGTTGGCCAGGGGCAGGATAGGCGAGATCAGGGGACGGTGAGGAGGTGGGTGGCAGAGGAGCGGAGCCTACAGGGTGGGCAGTAGAAAGAGAGAAGGTCGGAGAGGAAGGAGGGGGCAAGGTGATTGAGAGCCTTGTAGCCTAGAGTGAGCAGTTTTTGTTTTGTGCAGAGGTTAACAGGCAACCACTGGAGGTTTTTAAGAAGGGGAGTGACATGCCCAGAGTGTTTCTGCAGGAAGATGAGCTGGGCAGCAGAATGAAGAATAGACTGGAGCAGGGAGAGGCAGGTGGATAGGAGATCAGAGAGAAGGCTGACACAATTATCCAGCCTGTACCAGTAAGATAGCCATTTGGGTGGAGAGGAAAGGGCGGATCTTGGCGATATTATAAAGGTGAGACCGGCAGGTCTTGGTGACAGATTGGATGTGTGGGATGAATGAGAGAGCCGAGACAAAGATGACACCGAGGTTGCGGGCTTGAGAGACGGGAAGGATGGTTGTACCATCCACAGTGATAGGGAAGTCAGGAAAAGGACAGGGCTTGGGAGGGAAGATAAGGAGCTCAGTTTTGGACATGTTGAGTTTTAGGTGGCAGGCAGACATCCAGGTAGAGATATCTTGGAGGCAGGAGGAGATATGAGCCTGCAGGGAGGGGGAGAGGACAGGGCAGAGATGTAGATTTGTGTGTCATCTGCATAGCGATGATAGTTGAAGCCGTGAGAGCGAATGAGTTCACCAAGGGAATGAGTGTAGATGGAGAACAGAAGAGGGCCAAGAACTGACCCTTGAGGAACCCCAACAGTTAGAGGATGGGAGGGGGAGGAGGAGACTGAGAAGGAGATCGAGAATGAATGACCAGAAATATAAGAGGAGAACCAGGAGAGAACAGAGTCCATGAAGCCAAGGTGAGATAAGGTGTGGAGGAGAAGGGGATGGTCGACAGTGTCAAAGGCAGTTGAGAGGTCAAGGAGGATTAGGATAGAGTAGGAGTCATTGGATTTGGCAAGAAGGAGGTCATGGGTGACCTTTGAGAGAGAAGTCTCGGTAGAGTGGAGGGGACGCAAGCCAGATTGGAGGGGGTCCAGGAGAGAATTGGAGTGCCTAGAGATGTTTAGAAGGAGTAAGACTACAATAAGATACTTTATGATGAAAAAAAGAATCTTTTGAGAAGCAGCATGGCCTAATGGCAAGAGCATAGGCTTGGGAGTCAGAGGACCAGGGTTCTAACTCCAGTTCTGCCAACTGTCTGCTGTGTGACCTTGGGCAAGTCACATAATTTGTCTCTGCCTCTTCTGTAAAATAAGGATAAAGACAGTGAGCCCCACGTGGGGCAACCTGATTACCCTGTATTTACTTCAATGCTTATAACAGTGCTTGTCACATAGTAAGTGCTTACCAAATACCATCATTGTCCTACCACTTACCTGGAATGCCTTCCCTCCTCACATCTGCCAAACTAACTCTCTTCCCCTCTTCAAAGCCCTACTGAGGACTCACCTCCTCCAGGAGTCCTTCCCAGACTGAGCCCTACCTTCCCCACTGCCCTCCTCCCCTCCCCATTCCCCCTACTCCCTCCCTCTGCTTTCCCCCTTCTCCTCCCCACAGCACTTGTGCATATTTGTATATATTATTTATTATTCTATTTATTTTGGTAATGAGGTGTATATATCTATGATTCTATTTATCTTGATGATATTGATGCCAGACTACTTATTTTGTATTGTTCTCTGTCTCCCCCGTTTAGACTGTGAGCCTGTTACTGGGCAGGGATTTTCTCTATCTTTTGCCAAATTGTACATTCCAAGCGCTTAGTACAGTGCTCTGCACATAGTAAAGTGCTCAATAAATATTATTGAATGAATGAATGAAGAATCAATCAATTAATGAATTACTGTGTCCAGATCACTCTACTAAGGGTTTTGAAGAGTAGAAATACAACAGAGCTGGTAGATACGTTCACTGCCCAAGCCATCTAAGAGTCTGAAGAATCATCTAGATTTTCTATTGTTCAACCTAAATTGGGTAAATTCTTCACTAAATCTGAAAATACTACTACATTAATTTATTCAGTCATATTTATTGAGCTCGTACTGTGTGAAAAGCACTGTACTAAGCACTTGGGAGAGTACACTACAACAAAAATAGACACATCCCCTGCCCACAACAAACTCAATCAGCAAGATACTCCTGAAATTCACTCTATCATATAACCATGCATAATAGAATCCTAAGTTCAAGAACACAAAGCAATTATATTGTGGGGTATGCTTGTATTTATATATGTGCTTCTGGATTCAAAGACAAAACTCTTAATGATGAAATTTTATTCTTTTCTGTTAATAGAGCTTAAAGTCCAACAATAATATAGGCTTGTAAAGATTGCTCCTTACTAAGCTGTCACTAAATCCCTCGGAAATAAATTTCCATTTTCCTCTTGTGAAATCTTTGTGGAAATATATTTATAAAAACAAATGTATTTTAGTTCATCTTAACTTGGATTTGTAAATTTGTAAATTTGGATTTATAAACAAGCTTAGGTATTTTTACATTACAATGCAAGATTTAAACCATACTAATGTTAATAAAGCATGTTTTATCAAACAGAAGTTGACTTTTTTATATTTTTTTTGCTTTTAATCAAATTGCTAATCACGACAGCTTGAAACATTTCCATTTCATTTTCTACCGGAAAGGTGATAAAGTGATCACTTAATGAGAACATTATGCTACTAAACCCTTTAGGCATACACTGCTTACCTTAGCATCTGCTTTAAACTTCAACTCATTTTCTGACTATCTTATTTCCCAAGGGCTAACTTCTAACCCATTATGAAGATTGCTTGTGCCCTTGACAATTTTATACCCATTGTGATTCCCCATGATCAGCTCATTTCTGCCAAAGCATCATGCTTTCTTTGGGAGAATTCTTGTTCCACTTCCATGTCTTATGCTTTCAAGTAAGACTTTCTTTCAAATGTGCAATCAAGTCTGAGCTACTAGGCATTTGGGTACAGCTTCATCCCAAATCTGCTGATTTTTCATTTAGTATGGAGCCTTTACAATCAGGACTATGTTTTGTACAACTCTCTACCATAAAGTAGCCACCTCCTCTGGAATATCATCCAGAGATATATAGTTATTGCTATTTGTGTTGTTTCTTGATGGATCCATCACTAATCAATCAAGGTATTTATTGAGAACTTTGTGCAAAATACTGTACTAAAGCAATTGTGAGCATTTACTTTTTATTTACACCTATCCTCAGAACTTTTGTATATATTTTAATTGTACATTCAATTATTGATCTTTACTACTCTCTAAATATTTTTATGCCTCTTTTCCCCATAAGAGTGCATGTTTACTGTCTTTCTGTGTGTGTATTTCCCAACTGCTTAGTGCAAAGCATTGCACTAAATGTGTGCTCAATAAAAACTTCTACTACTGTACTAAGCTTTGGATTACCAAGTCTTGAGGTCATCAGACACAATGGCACTCTTTATGTGTAAATGAATTCATTATTAAGAAAATTTTAGCTTTTTATAGACACATTATGACAGTTTTTAATTTAATTGCTAGTTTTTAATCTGAATTTAATAAAGCTTGTACTTTCAGAACAAATATTTGAATTTCATTGATACGTTGATCCTTACTTAAAAAAATTTTTTTTTTTTATAAAAACCCGTGATACCCTTCCCTGATATAGCCTTTTTGATAAGAGCATCCTAAGAATTCTGAAGCTTTTAATAATACCCAAACATTACCATAAAGTGAGGTAATCAAGGCTCAGGTTCAAGATAATAGTTGTAGATTGCATCAGTGGATTGCACCAAATCTTCTTGAGGAGATGTTGAAAGCTTGTTAAATTTAAATGAAATAGTACTATCAATAGAAGGGACAATTTCTGGATTATGCTTGCAAATGATTGTATTCAGGTTCACAGATGAAGAAACACAACTAAATAACTTTTTTGCATGAAACAGATTTACTGAAAATTTTGAGGCATAAAAATGTCTTCCTGAAAATTTGGAGCATACATTTTTAGATCAAATTGCTTATTCTCACTCATTAGATGTTCAGGCATGATTTTGGGGAAAAAAAAAACCCTTTTAATAAATTTTTTAAACGTCTTCTTTAGGCACTAGGGAAGATAAAAGTGGAATCTCACAGCTAGAACAAAGGTACTGGAGTTAGTTCCCTCCATTCAGCTACAATATGTTTAAGGACAAATTTCTGAAGGAGTTTATGAAGCTTACATAAATACTTGACCTATTTTCACAATGTCACCTATGGTCTTGGAGAACTAGGTTCATTATTTCATATCAATTTTGCATTCAGCTGTGCTGAAAATATTATTTTAAAAAATAAATAAAATATGAAATAATACATATGTGTCCACTCTGGCTTGTATTAATTGTCATAAATGTGACTATATTAAAAAAGTAAGATCTGCCTACATTAGACTCAGATTTCTGAGACTGGGGCCCCCTGACTCTGAATAAGGAACAGGATCAAGTATTTAGTACAGTGCTCTGCACATAGTAAGTGCTTAATAAATACTATTGAATTAATAGTGCTCCTCCAAATATGACATTTGGAAGAAATAAGGAAGATAAAGGATCTTACTAGGATCCAAATGAGAGCTTAACTGAAGCCCAGATTAAATTATGGCTTTCAAATAGTGTTTTGTTTGTTAGAGGTTATTCAAAAGGAAATATCAGAGAAGATTGTTAGAAACCATAAACAGAAAGAAATCACAAACCTAAACGCCAGAAGACTAGTCCCTTATTGCTTGATTAACCTTATCCATAACAATTAATTAGAGATAAAGATGTTTCTTATCATTCATTCATTCATTCATTCAATAGTATTTATTGAGCGCTTACTATGCGCAGAGCCCTGTACTAAGCACTTGGGATGAACAAGTCGGCAACAGATAGAGACAGTCCCTGCCGTTTGACGGGCTTACAGTCTAATCGGGGGAGACAGTCAGACAAGAAAAATGGCAATAAATAGAGTCGAGGGGAAGAACATCTCGTAAAAACAATGGCGACTAAATAGAATCAAGGCGATGTACAATTCATTAACAAAATAAATAGGGTAATGAAAATATATACAGTTGAGCGGACGAGTACAGTGCTGTGGGGATGGGAAGGGAGAGGTGGAGGAGCAGAGGGAAAAGGGGAAAAAGGGAGTTTAGCTGCGGAGAGGTAAAGGGGGGGTGGCAGAGGGAGTAGAGGGAGAAGAGGAGCTCAGTCTGGGAAGGCCTCTTGGAGGAGGTGAGTTTTAAGTAGGGTTTTGAAGAGGGGAAGAGAATCAGTTTGGCGGAGGTGAGGAGGGAGGGCGTTCCAGGACCACGGGAGGACGTGGCCCAGGGGCCGACGGCAGGATAGGCGAGACCGAGGGACGGTGAGGAGGTGGACGGTGGAGGAGTGGAGCGTGCGGGGTGGGCGGGAGAAAGAGAGAAGGGAGGAGAGGTAGGAAGGGGCAAGGTGATGGAGAGCCTCGAAACCTAGAGTGAGGAGTTTTTGTTTGGAACGGAGGTTGATCGGCAACCACTGGAGTTGTTTAAGAAGGGGAGTGACATGCCCAGATCGTTCCTGCAGGAAGATGAGCCGGGCAGCGGAGTGAAGAATAGACTGGAGAGGGGCGAGAGAGGAGGAAGGGAGGTCAGAGAGAAGGCTGACACAGTAGTCTAGCCGGGATATAACGAGAGCCTGTAACAGTAAGGTAGCCGTTTGGGTGAAAAGGAAAGGGCGGATCTTGGTGATATTGTAGAGGTGAACCCGGCTGGTCTTGGTAACGGATAGGATGTGTGGGGTGAACGAGAGAGACGAGTCAAGGATGACACCGAGATTGCGGGCCTGAAAGACGGGAAGGATGGTCGTGCCATCCACGGTGATAGAGAAGTCTGGGAGAGGACCGGGTTTGGGAGGGAAGATGAGGAGCTCAGTCTTGCTCATGTTGAGTTTTAGGTGGCGGGCAGACATCCAGGTGGAGACGTCCTGGAGGCAGGAGGAGATGCGAGCCTGAAGGGAGGGGGAGAGGACAAGGGCGGAGATGTACATCTGCGTGTCATCTGCATAGAGATGGTAGTCAAAGCCGTGAGAGCGAATGAGTTCACCGAGGGAGTAAGTGTAAATGGAGAACAGAAGAGGGCCAAGAACTGACCCTTGAGCAACTCCAACAGTTAAAGGATGGGAGGGGGAGGAGGCTCCAGAGTAGGAGACCGAGAATGATCGGCCAGAGAGGTAAGAGGAGAACCAGGAGAGGACAGAGTCCGTGAAGCCAAGGTGAGATAAGGTATGCAGGAGGAGGGGATGGTCGACAGTGTCAAAGGCAGCAGAGAGGTCAAGGAGGATTAGAATGGAGTAGGAGCCATTGGATTTGGCAAGAAGGAGGTCATGGGTGACCTTAGAGAGAGCAGTCTCGGTAGAGTGGAGGGAACGGAAGCCAGATTGGAGGGGGTCTAGGAGAGAATGGGAGTTAAGGAAATCTAAGCATCAATTGTAGACGACTCGTTCTAGGATTTTGGAAAGGAAGGGTAGTAGGGAGATAGGGCGATAACTGGAGGGGGAAGTGGGGTCAAGAGCGGGTTTTTTTAGGATGGGGGAGACGTGGGCATGTTTGAAGGCAGCGGGGAAGGAGCCATTGGAGATTGAGTGGTAATCATATGGTAGGCAACATATATCCCTGAGCAGGGGTAATTTTACTTTAAAGATTTCACATGGAAAAGGACAAAATAGCGTTCCATTTCTCCAAGAGATCTCTGGGATCTTGACTCAACAAAGACAGCCCCTTACTGTTGAGAAATGCAAGTGAGTCAGTCCCTTCACTTCATGGGAAATATAGTTTCTATTTTACTTTTCTGCAATTCCCTGGCCAGTTTCAGCGAACTCTGATAGCATGATGTAAATTATATAGCTCTTACTATTTGCACTGTAGCAAAGATGCACAGTATATAAAGCTTCAAACTCAGTACCTTATGTCACACTTGGAAAAAATAATAACTAAGTCTGTTTTATCCCAGATAGATAGATAGATAGATAGATAGATAGATAGATAGAGATAGATAGATAGATAGATAGATAGATAGATAGATAGATAGATAGATAGATAGATAGATAGATAGATAGATAGATAGATAGATAGATAGATAGATATAGATAGATAGATAGATAGATAGATAGATAGATAGATAGATAGATAGATAGCTCCTTATCTTCCTACCAAACCCTGTCTTCTCCCTGACTTTCCTATCTCTCTGGATGCCACTACCATCATTGCCATCCCCAAAGCCCGCAACCTTGGTGTCATCCTTGACTCTGCTCTCTCATTGACTCCATACATCCAATCCATCACCAACACCTGCCAGTCTCACCTTCACAACATCGCCAAGATCCACCCTTTCCTCTCCATCCAAGCTGCTACCTTGCTGATATAATCTCTCATTATATCCCAACCGGATTATTATGTTAACCGCCGCTCTGCTCTCCCTTCCTCCTGTCTCTCCCCACTCCAGTCTATTCTTCATTCTGCTGCCCGGATCATCTTCCTATAGAAACGCTCTGGGCATGTCACTCACCTCATCAAAAACCTCTACTGGTTGCCTATCAACCTTTGCACGAAACAAAAACTCCTCAGTCTTGGCTTCAAAGCTCTCCCTCACCTGGCCCCCTGCTACCTCACCTCCCTTCTTTCCTTCTACAGCCCATCCCGTACACTCTGCTCCTCTGCCTCTCACCTCCTCAAATACGCCAAACTAACTCTCTTCCCCTCTTTAAAGCTCTACTGAGAACTCACCTCCTCCAAGAGGCCTTCCCAGACTGAGCCGCCCTTTCCCTCTGCTCCTCCTCCCCCCCCATTCCTCCCCACTCCCTCTGCTCTTCCCCCTTCCCCTCCCTTCATCACTTGTATATATATGTATATATTATTTATTACTCTATTTTATTAATGATGTGTATATATCTATGATTCTATTTATCTATTTTGGTGGTATTGATGCCTGATTACTTGTTTTGTTTTACTGTCTGTCTCTCCCTTTTAGACTGTGAGCTTTATTGTCTTTATCTGTTGCTGAATTATGCATTCCAAGTGCTTAGTACAGTGCTCTGCACACAGTAAATGCTCAATAAACATGACTGAATGAATGAATGAATATATTTGGGCAGAGAGAAATACATTTACCAGATGGCAATGTAGACTAAGAGCTGGGCAGGGGTCCGTCTACAACTCTGTTGTATTGTACTCTCCCAAGCACTTAGTATAGTGCTCTGCTCACAGGAAATGCTCGATAAATACCATGGATTTACTGAGTGAGTGATTGGAGCTTCTCCTCTGCCTCCTATTCCCCCCTAACTGTGGGTGTCCCTCAAGATTCAATTCTGTGTCCCTTCTTTTCTGTCCCTTTTTTTCTCCATCTACACTCATACCCTTGGAAAACTCATTCACTAACATAACTTCAATTTTCACCTCTATGCTGATGACACCCAAATCTCCCTGGGTGAGATCAGGAGATCCAACCCTGATCTCTCTCCCTCACTGCAGTCTTGCATTTCCTCCTGCCTTCAAGACATCTCTCCTTGGTTATCCTCCCATCACCTCAAACTTAATATGGCTAAGACTGAACTTCTTATCTTCCCACCCAAACCCTTTCCTCCTGCTCACTTTCCAATCACTGTTGCCGACACCACCATCCTTCCTGTCTCACAAGGCCATAACTTTGGCATAATCCTTGACTCTCTCTTATTCCACCCACAAATTCAAGCCATCACTAAATCCTGTCAGTTCTACCTTCACAACATTGCCAAAATCTGCCCCTCTCTGTCCAAACTACAACATTAACACAAGTACTTATCTTATTGATTATTGTAATTAGTGCATTTATTGAGCTTTTACTGTTTGCCAAACACTGTACCAGTTGCAGGGAAAAGTATAATACAATAGAGTATATAGACATGATATCTATTCACAAGAAGCTTTAAGTTCAAAGATATGTACATAATGTTGAGGGGCTGGGTTAAGTGGCAAATGCCTAAGAAATATAGATTATTTTAGCCCTTACTGAACCTTAACACCTGGTCAAAAAGCTGAGATTGAGCAAGTCTGTGAGTTCAGCTTTGTTGAATCACCTTGACTACTGGGGCATGGGTTAGTGTGGATTTAATGTTTTTTCTTGAAAACAGTTTTAGTACCCCTTCCAGTGTAGTAGCTGTTGCCTCCACCAACCCAGCCCAAAACAGGACCTAATGTTTGTGTTGAAGCACCCTGCTAAAATGGATAGGTATGGGCCTGGAAGCTAGAGGACTAGGGTTCTAATCCTGGCTCTGCCACTTGTCTGCTGTGTGACTTTGGGCAAGTCACTTAACTTTTCTGTACCTCAGTTTCCTCAACTGTGAAATGGGAATTCAGTACTAGTTCTCTCGCCTATTTAGCCTGGGTGTCCCATGTGGGACAGGGACACTGTGTCCAACCTGATTAACTTGTATCTTAGAACAGTGCTTGACACACAGTAAGCACTTAAATACTATTACAAAACACAGATAATTGTATAGTTAATTCAAGGGGAAAAATAAGGCTTTTCTTACCTAGATATTTTGATTTGAAAGTGTTTAGTCTTAGTTCCGTGTTAACTACACACTTTACTGGAAATACCTTAGGAACTTTGATACTCACTCTAGACCACTTAACTTTTGTTCATATCTTTATATACTCCTATTTCCTCTATATGTAAATCAATTTCAATGTGTGCCTCCCCTTATAGATGGTAATGTCCTTGTGGGTGGGGCAGCATCCATTCCCAAGTGGATGCTAGGAATACTAGTACAGTGCTCTGCACAAGATAAGTGCTCGATAAAAGCATTCATTGATTTATTAATTAGCAACTTCTTCAATTCTCCACTTCACTACTCTAAATGAAACTAACTACAGTTTTGAAACTAGAAATCACATGGATATATTGCCTAAAGCAGTGACGTGTTCTTTCAGAAGCAGAGAGCTTATCATTATTTTGGATGCAACACATTTACTGTCTAACTAAATTAGATAGTGTCATCAAGGTTTGTATGTCTAAGTGTACATAAAGATTCAGTTAGAAAGTCAGGAGAAGATCAAACCTGGCTGCATAATAGAAATATTTCTCTTCATCAATGTCAAATTCTACTATCTTCTCCAGTGAACTGATAATTACATCATTATTTGTCTTGAAATTTGAAAGATAATCTGTTTGGCTCATAAAACTGGTAATCCCTGCCACAGAAATAGATGAGTTTGGCTTGCAGATTTATTATAATATTCACATGGGACATTACTGAACTCCTGCTAAGTGAAGGAATGATGGCTTTTGGCAGTATATTCTAGTACACTAGAGATATTTTGGGGTTTAAAACACATTTCTTAATAGCCTCAAAATCATAGATTTAGTAACTGAGATACTGAAATGGTAATGTTGCAAAAATAATTAAGACTAAGCCCTAATGTCTGTTTGAAATGGCCCGAGTGATACTTGAAAGATTTTGATTTAATAAAATATTATTTCTAAACTCAATAGAAGAGGATTCCTGGTGTGCACTATCCATAACTATAAATTCATGATTTTTAAATAGCTTTTTTATGGAAAAAAAATGGTGACCATGAGACTACAAATTCAGAACCTCTGACATCATGGAAATAAATGTTGTCATCTAGTTTATCCTAATATTCTAAAATACCCTCCCCTTTTTCTTTACAAGTATTATTTCAAAATCTGTTGAGATGTTCATTCATTCATTCATTCAATCATATATATTGAGCTTGCCCTTGAAGATTAGAAGATTGTACTGCTAAGAATAGTTTTTCCTAATTTTAATCTATGCTCTCACTTTATGGTGTTTCTCTTTCATATTTCTGAGCCATGCAGAGTTAACATGACTAAATGGCTCCCTACTTAGATAGCTTCTAAATATTTTTTATCAAGTCTATAATACAATACTAGGAATCAGGAAACCTGGGTTCTTGTCCTGGCTCTGCAGGTAAGGTAATGCTTGTTGCATCTATGTCCTCAGTGTAAACAGTAACCAATCAATAATCAATCATATTGATTCATCACTTACTATGTGCAGAGCAGTGTACTAACTGTTTTGGAGAGTACAGTACAACATAGTTCATAGACACATTTCATGCCTACAATTAACTTACAGTCTAAAGGTGGAGACAGAAAGCTCAGTGGAAAGAGCCCGGGCTTGGGAGCCAGAGGTCACGAGTTAGAATCCCGGCTCTGCCACTTGTCAGCTGTGTGACTGTGGGCAAGTCACTTAACTTCTCTGGGCCTCAGTTACCTCATCTGTAAAATGGGGATGAAGACTGTGAGCCCCACGTTGAACAGCCTGATTACCCTGTATCTACCCAGCGCTTAGAACCGTGCTCTGCACATAGTAAGTGCTTAACAAATACCATCATTATTATTATAAGTAAATTATGAACATGTACTTAAGTGCTGTGGGACTGAGGGTGGGGTGAAGAGCAAAAGCTAAAATCTGATAAGTGCTTGCATCAACATAATAGCAGTTTGGATGGAGAGGAAAAAACAGATTTTAAGGAGTTGTGAAGGTAGAACTGAGAGGACTTGGTGACAGGTTGAATATGTGGGTTTACTGAGGACAGTTAGTCACGCCAATGTGAGACAGGGAGGAAAGTCGGACTGTCTATAATAATGTGAAAAACAGAAAGAGGACAGAGTTTGAATGGTAAGATGGAGAATTCTGTTTTGCATATGTTCAGCTTAAAGCATCAGTAGTACAAGCAAGTAGAGATGTCCTGAAAGCAGGATAAAAGCAAGACTGCAGGGAAGGAGAGAGTTCAGGCTATAGGTGTAGATTTGGCCATCATTCATGTAAAGATGGTAGTTGAAGCCATATAATTCTCCAAGACTCAAAACTATTTGTTTTCAGGAACTCCTATAGTTAATGGGAGGAGGCAGAGGAGGAGTCTGGCCATGGGACAACCAGATTATCTTGTATATCCCCCAGCGCTTAGAACAGTGCTTTGCACATAGTAAGCGCTTAACAAATACCAACATTATTATTGTTATTATTAAAGAGACTGAGAAAAAGCAGCCAAATAGATGGGAGGAAATCAGGAGAATTGAAATTGAATCTAATTGAAATCTAGATAGGAAAATCTTTCCACTAGAAGTGGGTGGTCCACAGTGTCAAAGGTAACACGAAGGTCTAAAAAGATTAGGTTGGAACAGGGATAGTTGGATTTAACGAGAAGAAGGTCACCTTGGTGACCTTAAAGAGGATCATTTCCATAAAGTGAAAGGGGCAAAAAACAGATTGGAGGTGGTCAAGGGCACAGTTGGTGGAGAAGCAGCAGGTGTAAACATCTTACTCAAGAATTGTGGAGACAAAAATTGGTGTTCAGGTTCTCAGGTCTGAAGTTTGGACTAAAGTTTGTCTCTCCATCACCATCATCATCTTCATCATCATTGTTAGAGATACAGCTTGGTCTAGTAGATAGAGCACGGACCTGGGAGTCAGATGGGCCTGGTTCTAATCCCTGCTTTGTCATTTTCAGCTGTGTGATTCTGGCAAGCCACTTAACCTCTCTGTGCCTCAGTTATGTCATCTGTAAAATGAGGATTAAGACTGTGAGTCCCCTTTGAGACAAGGACTTTTGTTCAACCTGATCAATTTGTATCTACCCTCGTGCTTAGAACAGTGCCTTGTACATAGTAAGCACTTAACAAATACAATATAATATATTAATTATCCTCATCATTACATTTGAAAAGTTACAGCACAAGCAACTAGTAATTATGTTTTACACTAAATAGGCCCATCTATTTCCCTCTATGGACTCTAAGTACCTTGTCAGCAAGGAACATGTCTACCTGTCTACATGTCCACATGTCTGATTTATTCTACTCTCTCAAGTTCTTAGTACAGTGCCTTATGTACAGTACATTTCTATTACTTCCATTGATTTATTGATTGATACTATTACTAATAAAACAATTTAAACTAGAAAGGAAGAGTATTTCAGGTTTTAGACATCACATCAATCATTTAAGAGGAAATCCAAATCTTATCTTAGAGAGCTGCATCTATATTTTCCAGATACATGTAGTCACTAGGTTATCATTAACAACCAGTCTAGAAAAATCTGGGGAAAGGGTGTAGACAGTTTGGGCATTGCTTTGAGACCATCCTAGTCACAAGAAGATTTAACAGAGAGTGGACTGCACTTTTTCTTCCACAGAGATTCATTGATTGCATCCTCTGCTGCTGTCCCTTCACTTAAAATCAAAGAGTGGAATGCTTGTGGGGTGGGGGGATAATCAATCAAACAATCAATCACTTTTTTTGAGAGCTTACTATGGTAAGGATTTAGGAAAGTAAATCCAACAGATATGGTGGACATGTTACCTGCTGACGAGGAGCTATTCTAGAGGAATACAGAATTTCTGATGACAAGGGGAAATCATGGACAAGGGCTCCCACTAGACTGTAAGCTCCTAGAAGACATGCCTGTTAACTCTACTGTACTCTTCCAAGCACTTAGGAAAGTTCTCTGCACACAGTAAGTGCTCAGAAAATTTGATTCACCTATTGAATGCTTAATCCTATTGTGGGGCCCGGAACTAGCGGTGCTGTCTTCAGTAACATACACTATACCAAACTGATTCTGTCATTGTTTGTGAGGAAATGAAATATTATTTAAACAGGAGTTATCTGTGCAAATGAAGACTTTAAAAATAAATTGATTTTTTAAAAATATGTCCTAATAATTCAATCCTTATAGCCTTAATGGACATGTGGGAAGTCACTTCAGTTCTCTGTGCCACAGCTTCCTCATCTGCAAAATGGAGATTAAATATTTGTTCTACCTCCTATTTAGACTATGTTACCCGTGTGGTACAGGGATTGGGTTCAATCTAATTAACTGCATTCCAGCACTTAGAAAAGTGCTCACCACATAGAAACTGCTTAAGTAATAATATTAATGATGATAATACTAATGATGATGATAATTCTTGAAAGCAGGGCAGGAATGAGAGTTCACGTATTTTGGCAGTGTAGGAAGGGTTTGGGTTGGAAGTCCAAATAGAGCTGGTGGATTTTAGGAGGAGATAGGAATTGTCCTCCTGAAATACTGCTGGGAAGGATGGGAGAGTTCAAGAGGAGGCAGGAGGAACCTAAAAAAACCCGTTCTTGACCCCACTTCCCCCTCCAGTTATCGTCCTATCTCCCTACTACCCTTCCTTTCCAAAATCCTAGAACGAGTCGTCTACAATCGATGCCTAGAATTCCTTAACTCCCATTTTCTCCTAGACCCCCTCCAATCTGGCTTCCGTCCCCTCCACTCTACCGAGACTGCTCTCTCTAAGGTCACCCATGACCTCCTTCTTGCCAAATCCAATGGCTCCTACTCCATTCTGATCCTCCTTGACCTCTCTGCTGCCTTTGACACTGTCGACCATCCCCTCCTCCTCCATACCTTATCTCACCTTGGCTTCATGGACTCTGTCCTCTCCTGGTTCTCCTCTTACCTCTCTGGCCGATCATTCTCGGTCTCCTACTCTGGAGCCTCCTCCCCCTCCCATCCTTTAACTGTTGGAGTTCCTCAAGGGTCAGTTCTTGGCCCTCTTCTGTTCTCCATGTACACTCACTCCCTCGGTGAACTCATCCGCTCTCACGGCTTTGACTACCATCTCTACGCAGATGACACGCAGATCTACATCTCCGCCCCGTCCTCTCCCCCTCCCTTCAGGCTCGCATCTCCTCCTGCCTCCGGGACGTCTCCATCTGGATGTCGGCCCACCACCTAAAACTCAACATGAGCAAGACTGAGCTCCTCATCTTCCCTCCCAAACCCGGTCCGCTCCCAGACTTCTCTATCACCGTGGATGGCACGACCATCCTTCCCGTCCCGCAGGCCCGCAATCTCGGTGTCATCCTTGACTCGTCCCTCTCGTTCACCCCACACATCCTATCCGTTACCAAGACCTGCCGGTTTCACCTCTACAATATCGCCAAGATCCGCCCTTTCCTCTCCACCCAAATGGCTACCTTATTATTACGGGCTCTCGTTATATCCCGGCTAGACTACTGTGTCAGCCTTCTCTCTGACCTCCCTTCCTCCTCTCTCGCCCCGCTCCGGTCTATTATTCACTCCGCTGCCCGGCTCATCTTCCTGCAGAAACGATCTGGGCATGTCACTCCCCTTCTTAAACAACTCCAGTGGTTGCCTATCGACCTCCGCTCCAAACAAAAACTCCTCACTCTAGGCTTCAAGGCTCTCCATCACCTTGCCCCTTCCTACCTCTCCTCCCTTCTCTCTTTCTACCGCCCACCCCGCACGCTCCGCTCCTCCGCCGCCCACCTCCTCGCCGTCCCTCGGTCTCTCCTATCCCGCCGTCGACCCCTGGGTCACGTCCTCCCGCGGTCCTGGAACGCCCTCCCTCCTCACCTCCGCCAAACTGATTCTCTTTCCCTCTTCAAAACCTTACTTAAAAATCACCTCCTCCAAGAGGCGTTCCCAGACTGAGCTCCTCTTCCCCCTCTACTCCCTCTGCCATCCCCCCTTTACCTCTCTGCAGCTAAAGCCTCATTTTCCCCTTTTCCCTCTGCTCCTCCACCTCTCCCTTCCCATCCCCACAGCACTGTACTCGTCCGCTCGACTGTATATATTTTCGTTACCCTATTTATTTTGTTAATGAATTGTACATCGCCTTGATTCTATTTAGTTGCCATTGTTTTTACGAGATGTTCTTCCCCTTGACGCTGTTTAGTGCCATTGTTCTTGTCTGTCCGTCTCCCCCGATTAGACTGTAAACCCGTCAAACGGCAGGGACTGTCTCTATCTGTTGCCGACTTGTTCATCCCAAGCGCTTAGTACAGTGCTCTGCACATAGTAAGCACTCAATAAATACTATTGAATGAATTATGACCGGAGCAGTGCAGGGGTGAGTTTAGGGACATTACACCTGACAGTTTTAATATTATAGATGGCATGTGTGGCTAGATTTACTAGGGACAAGAGATGGGGAAAGCAGAGTCAATAAAGATCTCCAATAAAGTATTGTTTATGGACAGAAGAAAGGCTAAAATTATAGAATGTGAGGTTGAGATTGAGATGGACAAGTTCATCTTGGTGCATAGATTTCTGCCAGCAGCATTATATAGCTCGTGTACAAGCATATAGTTGGGGTGATCCATGGTATGAGTAGCAGGAGAGACAGGGGAGTAAACCATTTGAAAGAGCCAGTTTTCAATTGGTCAGTTCCTTGTCCAAATAGATAAGGTACTCGGTATATTTCTGATATTTTTAATTTTCGTGTCAAACCTTCCTCTGCCTTGGGTTCTGCTACCCGGTTTTGTGGCTCAAAAGTGGTGCACGTTTTCACAAGGGGCTTTGAAGGGACAGAAAGGCTCTGGAGCAAGGACCCTAATGTATCTTGGTAGTGAGTTCCTGTTGAATGATTAGAGTCACGTGACTAGAATAATAATAATGATAATAATGGCATTTAAGTGCTTACAATGTGCAAAGCACTGTTCTTAACCACAGGGGAGGATACAAGGTGATCAGGTTGTCCCACGTGGTGCTCATAGTCTTAATGCCCATTTTACAGATGAGGTAACTGAGGCACAGAGGCACAAAGAAGTTAAATGACTTGCCCAAAGTCGCACAGCTGCAAGTGGCAGAGCTGGGATTTGAACCCATAATCAAGCCATGATTAGAACAAATAGACTACTTTGAAGGTGCATTTGTCTCACATGCACTCAAACGATTTATATTCTCTTTCTTTCTCTCTGACTCTCCCTCGCTGTTTCTCTCCCTTTATGTGTGTGTGTCTCTCCTCCAAAAAGCCTTCTTTTATTAACCCATTTCCCCCACTATTCACTGTTTCCTCTGTATTTCTTGTGCACTTGTGTCTGTAGTAATGCTAATAGTAATAATATTTAGTAATACTAGTCATATTTATTGTAGTAATTGGAGTAATAGTAATAATATTTATTAAGCACTGAAAGTGTGCAGAACACTATACTAATCACTGGGAGAGAACACCCAGGTGGGAATTAAACTTGGTTCCTTTTCCTTGTACAGCACATAATCTAAACATTTTAATACTCATCCCACCTGAAGCCCCAACCACACAGCACTTTTGCATCCACTTCCCCTGTGTGTCATTTACTTTGATGTTTGTTTTTCCCTCTAGACTAGTATATTCTTGAAGGCAGGGATCCTGTCTACCAACTCTATTTTATTGTACTTTCCCAAGTGCATAATACAATACTTTGCACAGAGTAAGTGCTCAATAAATATCACTGATTTATCTAAATATCAATGTTTACCTTTAATGACAATAGAATCCCATTGAACTAAAGAGACTTGTAAACAAAATAATTATTTCTCTAATTTGTATTGTATTATCACCTGTCTTTTTAAGACAGTAAGCTTATGGGTTGTGATCACTTCTAGGAAATTTACTTCTGAAATGAACAAGCTCAGAACAAGGGTATGTTAACACTGCTAAATTCAAGTTAGCACATACTTATTGCTTCCATATTTTTCCTTCACTGTATTATGTCTTCCGAACTAAGTCATGATTTATTAATCCAATATAGGTCTAGGTAGTGGTAGTGGTTGATTTATGGGGCAACGGAGAGCAGTGATTTCCTAATGTTATCAAAATAATGAGGCATACTATTTAATATAATACCTTCTTGACATTAGAATTGCCGAACTTTCATTTTTAATGCAAATGATTTCACTACAGAATGAACAAGGCTGAATAACTGCGAAATCAATGTTAATTTCAAAAAGCGGCTTCTGCTCCCATATTTTTCTTAATGGCTGAATGGAAATATGACGTTAACCAGATGATGAGAAGGGATTGCTTTTAGGCCTTTTGGTTTCCACTTAACATGAAGTTCTCGAGATTAAAATTTTGTTTTCTATATGCCTCCTTATTTAGATGTTGAATTATCTGTTCTAAGGTTCCTCCTGGGGTGTTGGTTGCTGGTAAATGCATCTCTCATCCTTCTGCCATCCATGTTAGAGAGTAAATACTGGACTAAGAAAAGTCAGAAATACCACCTGGCTCAGGTGTATTCTATTTAAGAGCAAAATATATATGACTCCAAAAACATTAGACTTTGGGAAAATTATCCTAATAATGTTCCACTAATTTTAGTTTGAAACTTAAAATCATTTTTACCTGTTGAAAATTCAAGCCATAAATGATTTTTGTTTGAAAATATGATTTAAACACTTCAGACCCTTGCATTCATTTGTTATTATAATGTTCTAGTACATGGAAATAGGTATGATCCAACATTTCCTAGGGAAATTGGAATGTACCATCTCTTCTGATGCTTAAAAATTAAAATGACTTCATTTTTAAGTCTGAAATGACCCTCATCAAAATTTTCAGAAAGAATCATGAAAATTGAGAAGGGCTATTGTATCCATAGAACCTGTATTGGAAACTCCTTAGGAATACTGTACACATCTTAGGAACTGGGCATTGTACTGGGCATTAACTGTTACACTGAGTGCCCCTCCCTATACAAAAGCAAGCCAGAGCAGTACCTAAGACCCAAGAGGAATCTAGTACAGCAGCTGGCACACAGGAAATGTTCAATAAACACTGATAATGTTGAAGAGTAGAGGTGAGCACATGAAGAGTGGGCATAAGAAACCCAACCAGGGAGAGAAAGAGCACAGGTAGGGTCACTTCTGCAGCCTTCAGGGTGGCAATCAGAGAAGAGGACCATGGCCATAAGGAGCAGGGAGGGTATGAAGCAGACCTGTCTAGTGCTGGGCTGTGCAAGATTCCCAGAGCACTAGGGATCGGCTGCTTTCCTATCTGGGCTTCCTCCAGAGGGCAGGAAGCTGTGGACAATCCAGCTTACAGGCCTCTCTGTTAACCTCTCCTCCCTCCACAAGCAAGACTATGGGACCTTCTCCAGGCCAGAAACTCCCACTAAAATCCTGGCTCATTGGCCCCAGTGTCGGGTGGGAGAGGGATTCAGGGGTGAGCTGGGAGTTCAGTTTTGGCTTTCCCCCAGATTCACAACAAACTCACCAACAGTTTTCATACATGGAGGGTTTTGAGTTACTGGGTTGTGGAAGGCATTTTCTAGACTGTCCAAGAACATCATCTTTCCCTTCTGTGGACCAAGCAGTGTCTCTCCTCAGGATCACCTGGGAGTTGAGAATAGATTAGCTATGTGCCGTCTCTCTACTCAAGAAGAGTGCTTCCCTGCTTCCCAAAGCTCATCCACTATCACCCCGTTTCAGCATCACAGGATCAATCACAGCCTACTGTTTATTTGGCTTACTCTATTTGTTAATACTTCCCTTCCGGCCTTGTCCTCCCCCAATCCCCCAACTTCCCCAATGGGAAGAGAGCAGTAGCATGATCTAGTGAAAGGAGCATGGGTCTGGGAGTCCAAAGACATGGGTTTAATCCTGGCTCTGCCTCTTTTCTGATGTGTGCTTTGGGGTAAGTCACTTGACTTCTCTGTGCCTGTTTCCTCATCTGCAAAATGGGGATTCACCTCTGTTGACCTGTTCTCCCTTCTATGTAGACTGTGAACACCGTGAGGTCACGAACTGTATCTGAACTGATTATCTCATATCTACACCAGTGCTAAATATAGTGCTTTGCAAAAATTATTATTATGAAGTATCTGTTGTTTGAAACCCAGTGCTTAGTGCAGGGAATAGAACCCAGTGAATCCTCAAGAATTACCCTACCACTTCTAATCTGCAGAGAAATGACAAATCTCAATGAGTTATAAACAATCAATCAATAGTATTTATTTAGCACTTAGTATGTGGAGAGCACTGTGGTTTGTGCTTGGGAGAGTACAATTCAGCAGACTTGGTGGAGTTTGCAGAAATGTTCTCTACCCACAGAGAAAATCAGCACAGACTAGTGGAAAGAGCAAAGGACTGGAAGTCAGAGGACATGGGTTCAAATTCTGCCTGTGCTAATTGCTTGCTGTGTGACCTTGGTCAAGTCACTTCACTTCTCTGAATTAATTTCAGTTACCTCATCTGTAAAATGGGGATTAAATCCTCCCTTCTCCAATTTAGATTGTGAGCCCCATGTTGGACTGTGTCCAACCTGATAAACCAGTATCTACCCAAATGTTTATAAGAGTACTTCAATCAATCATATTTATTGAGCATTTACTCTGTGCAGACCGCTGTACTAAGCACTTGGGAGAGTACAAATTACAAACATAGCAGAGTTGGTAGATATGGTCCTTGCCCACATAGAGCTTACAATTTTGAAAAGGAGACAGACATTAATATGGAGAATTTACAGGTACTTACATAAATGCTGTGGGGTTGAAAGCAAAGTGAATGAAGAGAGCAAATCAGGGTGATATAGAAGGATGTGGGAGAGAGGAAATGAGGGATTATTCAGGAAAGGCACCTTGGAGGAAAAGGATCTTCATTAAGGCTTTGAAAGTGAGGAGAGTAACTGTCTGTTAGATATAAGGAGGGAGGGCATTCCAGGTCAGAGGCAGGACATGGGCGAGAGGCCAGTGGCAAGATAGATGAGATAGAGACACAGTGGTTAGATTGGTATTAAAGGCATGAAGTGTGCAGGCTGGGTTGTAGTAAGAATGTAGTGAGGCTGAGTAGGTGGCAAGGTGACTGAATGCTTTAAAGATGATGGTAAAGAGCTCCTGTTTGATGTGGACATGGATGAGCAACCAAAATGGAGGGGTTTGAGGAGTGGGGAAATGATCTGAACATTTTTATAAAAAAATGTTCTGGGAAGCAGAGTGAAGTATGGATTGGAGTAGGGAGAAATAGGAAGCTGGAAAGTCAGCAAGAGACTGGTAGAGTAATCGAGGTGGAGTAGGTTAAGTGCTTGAATTAATATAATAGCAGTTTAGAGAGGAAAAGACAGATTTTAGCAATGTTGTGATGGTCTTACCGACAGGATTTAGTAAGGGATTGAATATGTGGGTAGAATGAGAGAGAGCAGTCAGGCTCTTCGCAGGGTCCTCCTCCCCCACCCATCCTCTAACAGTTGGGCTTCCTCAAGGGTCAGATCTTGTCCCTCTTCTGCTCTCCATCTACACTCACTCTCTTGGTGAACTCATTCGCTCTCACGGCTTCAACTATCATCTCTATGCAGATGACACACAAATCTACATCTCTGCCCCATCCTCTCCCCGTCCCTGCAGGCTCATATATCCTCCTGCCTCCAAGACATCTCTACCTGGATGTCCGCCCGCCACCTAAAACTCAACATGTCCAAAACTGAGCTATCTTTCCTCTCAAGCCCTGTCCTCTTCCTGACTTCCCTATCACTGTGGATGGCACGACCGTCCTTCCCGTCTCTCAAGCCCTCAACCTTGGTGTCATCTTTGACTCGGCTCTCTCATTCACCCCACACATCCAATTCGTCACCAAGACCTGCCGGTCTCACCTTTATAATATCGCCAAGATCTGCCCTTTCCTCCAAATGGCTATCTTACTGGTACAGGCTCTCATAATTTTCCGGCTGGATTATTGTTTCAGCCTTCTCTCTGATCTCCCTTCCTCCTGTCTCTCCCCGCTCCAGTCTATTCTTCATTCTGCTACCCGGCTCATCTTCCTGCAGAACCGGTCTAGGCATATCACTCCCCTTCTTAAAAACCTCTAATTGTTGCCTATTAACCTCCGCACGAAATAAAAACTGCTCACTCTAGGCTTCAAGACTCTCCATCACCTTGCCCCTTCCTACCTCTCCTCCCTTCTCTCTATTGCCCACCCCATAGGCTCTGCTCCTCTGTCACCCACCTCCTCACCGTCCCCTGTTCTTGCCTAGCCCACCGTCGACGCGGGGTCACGTCCTGCTGTCCTGGAATGCCCTCCCTCCTCACCTCCGCCAAACTAATTCTCTCCCCTTCTTCAAAGCCCTATTGAGAGCTCACCTCCTCCAAGAGGCCTTCCCAGACTGAACTTCCCCTTTTCCCTCTGCTCCCTCTGCTGCTTCTCTACACCCCCTTCACCTCCCTTCAGCTAAGCCCCCTTTTCCCCCCCTTTCCCTCCGCTCCTCCCTCTCTCCCTTCCCCTCCCCTCAGCACTGTGCTTGTCTGCTCATTTGTATATATTTTTATTTCCCTATTTATTTTGTTAATGAGATGTACATCCCCTTGATTCTATTTATTGCTATTGTTTTAATGAGATGTATATCCCCTTGATTCTATTCATTGCTACTGTTTTTGTCTGTCTCCCATGATTAGACTGTAAGCCCATCAATGGGCAGGGACTGTCTCTATCTGTTGCCTATTTATACATTCCAAGCGCTTAGTACAGTGCTCTGCACATAGTAAGTGCTCAATAAATACTATTGAATGAATGAATGAATGAAAGAAAGAAAGAATAACACCAAGGTCACAGGCCTGTGAGATAGGAAGGATCATGGTGCTGTCTGTAGTAATGGGGGTCTCCTCCTGCCTCCGGGACGTCTCCACCTGGATGTCGGCCCGCCACCTAAAACTCAACATGAGCAAGACTGAGCTCCTCATCTTCCCTCCCAAGCCCGGTCCGCTCCCAGACTTCTCCATCACCGTGGATGGCACGACCATCCTTCCCGTCCCGCAGGCCCGCAATCTCGGTGTCATCCTTGACTCGTCCCTCTCGTTCACCCCACACATCCTATCCGTTACCAAGACCTGCCGGTTTCACCTCTACAATATCGCCAAGATCCGCCCTTTCCTCTCCACCCAAACGGCTACCTTACTATTACGGGCTCTCGTTATATCCCGGCTAGACTACTGTGTCAGCCTTCTCTCTGACCTCCCTTCCTCCTCTCTCACCCCGCTCCGGTCTATTCTTCACTCCGCTGCCCGGCTCATCTTCCTGCAGAAACGATCTGGGCATGTCACTCCCCTTCTTAAACAACTCCAGTGGTTGCCTATCGACCTCCGCTCCAAACAAAAACTCCTCACTCTAGGCTTCAAGGCTCTCCATCACCTTGCCCCTTCCTACCTCTCCTCCCTTCTCTCTTTCTACCGCCCACCCCGCACGCTCCGCTCCTCTGCCGCCCACCTCCTCGCCGTCCCTCGGTCTCGCCTATCCCGCCGTCGACCCCTGGGTCACGTCCTCCCGCGGTCCTGGAACGCCCTCCCTCCTCACCTCCGCCAAACTGATTCTCTTTCCCTCTTCAAAACCTTACTTAAAAATCACCTCCTCCAAGAGGCCTTCCCAGACTGAGCTCCTCTTCCCCCTCTACTCCCTCTGCCATCCCCCCTTTACCTCTCCGCAGCTAAAGCCTCATTTTCCCCTTTTCCCTCTGCTCCTCCACCTCTCCCTTCCCATCCCCACAGCACTGTACCCGTCCGCTCAACTGTATATATTTTCGTTACCCTATTTATTTTGTTAATGAATTGTACATCGCCTTGATTCTATTTAGTTGCCATTGTTTTTATGAGATGTTCTTCCCCTTGACGCTGTTTAGTGCCATTGTTCTTGTCTGTCCGTCTCCCCCGATTAGACTGTAAGCCCGTCAAACGGCAGGGACTGTCTCTATCTGTTGCCGACTTGTTCATCCCAAGCGCTTAGTACAGTGCTCTGCACATAGTAAGCACTCAATAAATACTATTGAATGAATGAATGAATGGGAAATTTCAGGAGAGGACAGGGCTTGTGTGGGATGATATGGAGTTCTGTTAAATTTGAGGGGTACAGAGGATATGCTTGACATGCAGTAAGCTTGTAATAAATATAAACAAAAATTATCTGTTGTCCTTTTACTTCATGTAGCATGGTCACTGCCTTGACGCTTCTTTGAATTTCATGTAATTCACACGCCACTGGGTGTATGTCAACCTTTTTCATTAGGTTGTCATTAGAATTATCATTTTGAATTGATATGTGGCTTGATTAGTGAAGAAAGTAGTAGGGATGAGAAAGCAAGAAGTGACAAGGAGAAGACACATGATAATAGGCTATTGCTCTTTGCTTGGTCTTGGGGAAGAGAGGATGAAGCTATGTTTAAGAAGCAGAAGGAGTAACTAATGTAATTTTTCCAACTCTTAAACTGTCCTCCTCTAGCCTTCAGATTGAGTTTGTGAGCCATTGTTTATAGGTAGTGTCAAATCTCCAATAAGCTTTACATACCCTGGTCCAGGGTCACAACTTTTTTGGGTTGCAGTGTTCAGGGGATTCCAAGATGGGAGTGTGATTTGCACAAGAGCCATTTGAAATATGCTTCTCCTACATATCCACCAATCCCTAATAGAAGAAGTTGAACTATAACTTAGCATGGCATCTTCTTTCCCATGATTGACATCTACCAGTCTCATGACTCAATCTGATGCCATCCAGGCACCCACATCCCCCCCACTCTCAACACTCTCCCCTATTTTCCCATCCTTCCCAGCAGTATCCTCAGAGAAGATCTCTCTCCTCACAAGAGCCACCCCCTCCACCTGTGGTTCGGACCCCATTCCCGCTCACCTTATAAAAACTATCACCCCTTCCCTCCTTCTCTCTTCCCCTCCTTAACTTCTATCTTCAACCACTCACTCTCCAATGGCTTCTTCCCTTCTGTCTTCAAACATGCCCATGTCTCCCGCATCCTAAAAACACCCTCTCTTGACCCCACTTCCCCTTCCGGTTATCATCCTATCTCCCTCCTGCCCTTCCTTTCCAAACTCCTAGAACATGTCGTCTACACTTCCTGTTCTGAATTCCTTAACTCCAACTCTCTCCTGAACCCCCTCCAATCTGGCTTCCGGCCCCTACAATCCACCAAAACTGCCCTCTCAAAGGTCACCAATGATCTCCTTCTTGCCAAATCCAATGGCTCCTACTCTATCCAAATCCTCCTCGACCTTTCAGCTGCCTTTGACACTGTCAACCATCCCCTTCTCCTCACACTTTATGTCACCTTGGCTTCATGGACTCCATCCTCTCCTGGTTCTCCTCTTATCTTTCTGGCTGTTCATTCTCTGTCTCCTTCAAGGACTGCTCTTCCCCATTCCATCCCCTAACTGTAGGGATTCCTCAAGGGTCAGTTCTTGGACCTCTTTTGTTCTCCATCTATACTCACTCCCTTGGTGAACTCATTCACTCCCACAGCATCAACTATCATCTCTGTGCAGATGACACCCAAATCTACATCTCCTCCCCTGTTCTCTCCCCCTTCATCCAGGCTCGTATCTCCTCCTGCCTTCAGGACGTCTCCACCTGGATGTCTGCCCTCCACCTAAAACTCAACATGTCTAAGACTGAGCTCCTTATCTTCCCTCCTAAACCCTGTCTTCTCCCTGACTTCCCTGTCACTGTGGATGGCACTACCATTCTTCATGTCTTAAAATCCCACAACCTTGGTGTCGTCCCTGACTCAGCTCTCTCATTCACCACACACATCCAATCCGTCACCAACACTTGCTGGTCTCACCTTCACAATATCACCAAGATCCACCCTTTTCTCTCCATCCAAACTACTACCTTGCTGGTACAAGCTCTCAAAATATCCCGAATGGATTACTGTGTCAGTCTCCTCTCTGATCTCCCTTCCTCCTGTCTCTCTCTGGTCCAATCTGTTCCATTCGAAGCAGCGTGGTTTAGTGAAAAGAGCACAGGCTTGGAAGTCAGTGGTCATGGGTTCTAATCCCGATTCCACCACTTATCAGCTATACAAATCACTTAATTTCTTTGCGCCTCACTTACCTCATCTGTAAAATGGAATTAAGACTGTGAGCCCCATGTGGGACAACCTGATTCCCTTGTATCAGCCCCAGCGCTTAGAAGAGTGCTTTGCACATACTAAACGCTTAAAAAATACCATAATTATCATCATTATTATTCTTCATTCTGTTTCCCGGATCATCTTCCTACAGAAACGCTCTGAGCATGTCACTCTCCTCCTTGAAAACCTCCAGTTGTTGCCTATCAAACTTTGCCTGAAACAAAAACTCCTCACTCTAGGCTTCAAAGCCCTCCATCACCGTGCCCCCTCTTATCTCACCTCCCTTCTCTCTTTCTACTGCCCACCCCACATGGTCCGATCCTCTGCCATTTGCCTCCTCATGGTCCCCTGTTCGTGCCTGTCCCGCTGTCGAAAGCTGGCCAATGTCCTACCGCTGTCCTGGCATGCCTTCCCTCCTAGCACCCCAAACTAACTCCCTTCCCTTCTTCAAAGCCCTACTGAGAGCTCACCTCCTCCAGAAGGCCTTCCTAGACTGAGCTCATCTTTCCTTCTGCTCCTCCTCCCCTCCCCCTCTGCTCTTCCCCTTCCCCTCCCCATAGCATATTTGCATATATTTGCATATTGTATATATTATTTATTACTCTACTTATTTTGTTAATGATGTGTATATATCTATGATTCTATTTATCTCAGTGATATCTACACCAGACTACTTGTTTTGTTGCCAGACTATTGTTTTGTTTTATTCTGTTTTGCTTTATTGTCTGTTTCCCCCGTTTAGACTGTGAGCCCATTACTGGGCAGATATTATTTCTATCTGCTGCTGAATTGTACATTCCAAGCACTTAGTACAGTCCTCTTCACATAGTAAATGCTCAATAAATACGACTGAATGAATGAATGAAAATGCATCCATGCAGCTGTAATGGAGGCATGGGTCACTGGCTATGGGTGGAAATCAGGGTGGGTGCTGGTGTCACAGGGACCCAATATATGGGTTGGCCCTCAGCAGGATCAGCTCTGCCCAGACACAGGGGGAGCCAGAGTCAGATGGGATGGGGAAAGAGGCCACCTTCCCCTGCTGGACTGGGCAGTGGAATCACTGTTTCCCAGCCTGTGGGTCACCCCTGCCTTGACAGAAGTGGCCCCAGGGGCCTTCTGACTTAAGAGTGGATAAATATTTCTGTGACTGGAGTAGCCCCAAAGGGCTCACTCAAAATAAGGGACAGAAAAATAAAACCTGAGGGTTTTTTTGTTTTTTTGTTAATAAAAAGAGAGCAAACATCAGGCTTTTTGTTTCATCCAATGCCAGGGTGCAGTACCAAGTGCCAGGATGGAGATGCTTAGATTTGTGCCTGCCCATTGGTTCAGAGAAATAAAATGAACAAGAGTGTCTGCCACTCTGGAGCTCGGAATGGTGAGTTGAGAAATGGACGTCCATCCTCCCTACACCTGCTGGTGTGGCCCTGTTATCCAATGGAGAAGGGACTAATGATTATAATAGTAATAATAAAAATAGTGGTATTTATTAATAAGTGCAAGGAACTGCTCTCAGTGTTGGGATCGGGATACAAGCAATACAGATTGTTTTCACACAGACTGCTTGGACAAAGTCCCTATCCCACATGGGGCTCACAGTCTTAATCCCCATTTTAAAAATGAGATGACTGAGGCACAGAGAAGTTAAATGACTTGCCTAAGGTTACACAGCAGAGAAGTAGCAGGGACAGGATTACAACCCAGGCATAATCCTTGCAGAGGAACTGGGCCAGAATTGCTTCAGTTTTCCCAACCCCTGCTTCAGTCTAGCATCCCCAGTGGACTGTCCACATTTCCAAATCCACACAGCCATGATTGGCTTGGGTCCCTTCTTCCCGAATTTCATGGAAAGTTGCACCTCCCTTTTACCTGGCACCGCCCTCTGGTTGCATGATCTGGGGTCTTTATAATTTAAACTATGATGACAGAAGCCACTTTAAACCTCTCATTGACTGTATCACCTTGAAGGTTTCACTTTAAAATCATGCCATAGAGCCAAATGCACCAATCCACTGTGGAAATTTATAGGGAAAAAAGAACCCTATCAAAGTTTATACAAATACTGTGAGTATATTTTTATAATGTAGATTTTTCAATTGTAATTTGCGTTCCATAAACCATATGTGCACATTGCAAAACGGATTTCACCTCACCTCGCTGCTCTGCTCTTGCAACCCAGCCCTCACACTGCATTCTTCTAATGCCAACCTACTCACTGTACATTGATCTTGTATATCTCACTACCAACCATCTGGCTCTGTCTTGCCTCTGGTTAGGAACTTCCTCCCTTTTCATATCTATTACTGTCATCCATCATCAAAGTCCTATTGAAGGCATATCTCTTCCAAAAGGTCTGCCCTGTCAGCTCTCATTTTCTCTTTTTCCACTCCTTCAGTATCACACTGATTTGCTCCCTTTATTTACCCCTCCCTCAGTCCCACAAGACTAATATACATGTCCATAATTGATTTATATATCTGTCTTCCCAACTACACAGTGAGCACATTATGGGAAGGGAATATGTCTACCAATTCAGTCACAGTCTATTTTCCTAAAGGCTTAGTAGAATGCTCTGCCCACAGGAACTGCTCAAGGAATATGACTGATTAAATAGTGATATAAAAAGATATGCTGTGAATTTTTGACATGGATTTTCACCATTAATAGTTTGGCTGAAAGGAAGGTGCAGCATTATTCTTCACAAATTTCAAGATAATTTCAGTATCCAATAGGCATTTTTGAAAAGATTTTAAATTTTCTTACCAAAAAAAACTAAAGGTTGGAGTTAGGTTTGGTGCCTCTGGACTGTAAAATGCCAACTCTTTCCCTGATTCCATTTTCCAAGACCAAATAATTTTCCTCCTTGCTTAGAGAGGGTAAAGGATGTGGAACCTCCAAACATGCAGGGATCCTGGAAATAACATGATTTGTGTGACTCCAGGGACAACTGTAGCAGCCGCTATGATTTCACTTATACTGAATGTTCCTTGTGATTGGTAACCAAGCCTTAGATTTTACTGCAATATCCAATAGAGCACTTAGTTTGCAGTATTTGGTCAGTTGGGGAAGTTGACTTTTCATCTTATCAAAGCAAATGAATAGTATCATGGGAAGGGGACATGGAAAGGGGGGGGCAAAGCCAATGGAGTAGGAGAGAACAAAGAAAAAAAGGAACAATTGAAACATCATATAGGGAGCTGACAGGGAGAAGGGCTTAGAACAGTTAACTCAGAGGCAGAGAGAATGAGAGAGATGTGAAGAAAAAAGAAAATTGGGTCTCTGAGTGAAGGAAATATCAAGTCAAAGATAGACTTCAGGATTAAGTCAAATGATGATTCAGATAGGAAGCAAGAGAGGACAGGTAAAAGAAAGAGTAAGAAAGGCTCAAAAGGAAAGACACAGAGAAAGGAAGAAGGATAAAAGAGAGCGAATACTCTGTTCATCCTTCCATCATGTTCCCCCTTCTACATTAGATTCTTGTATCTAATGCTCATTCACTGTTGGCACCGACTTTAGTTTTTTACATTAACTGGGACTTCTTAGATTCTAAGAGTTTAACATTTCAAGTTTGCAGGAATTACCTGTGTTCTTTAAGAGATTACTGTGACAAACATTTCTCGTACTTTAGTAAAAATGCTCTGCATTTAATTTTGTTGAAAATAGGGAGTTTTTTTCAATATTAATACACCCCTGCATGAACTGGTTCTGATTTCAGTGTAATTACTCAGCTCTGCGAATTATGATAGGCAATTTGGGGGGAATAAATAAAATACCCAGAACTGCTCTGCACCAAGTATTTTTGCTCTCACTATGAGTTATGATGAATTGGTACAAAATTTCAATTTTTAAGCCTAGGGAAGTTTTAGAAAGTTATTAATAAAGTATATACTGCTTGAATAGATTTTCTCTCATTATAAATCCTAACTGAACTGACACGTGGTAGCTAGAAGCAGCATCTTAGGCAAAAAGTTCCCACAAAAGTGAAAGAATAATCGCTTTTTGTTACATAGAACCTTCTCACTGCAGAAACCCGAAAATAGAATTTTCTGTTAAAAAAATCAAATTTTCCTGTTGTAAAAATATGTCAACTATAAATACATTTATTGGAAAGAGTCCCTGAGGTTATTCTGTATTTGTAAAGGTTATTTGTACCACTGTCGGTTTCTCTTAGGAGTCTACTTATCTGATTTATCAGAGCTCTGTCAGTATTCACCTACACAGTTTGGGAAAACATGCAAAGCTGAGTGAATCTCTACAACACAAGTCATCAATTCAATGCTAATACCTTATGAACATACATTAGTGGCACAAACCTACAACTGCAAAATCTATTACATTCATTTGGGGCACAAGATATAAATGGTACACTGTATTCACAGCAAACTGTAGAAAGTGGAAATTCTATCCACTTTCCTTTTGCAAAGCAACTTCTCTGACCCTTGAGGAAGCAACCTCTCTTTTGGTCTTTTCATTTTCCCACAGCATTATTTGAATTCATTTCAAAGACTGGTTCAGTAAAGTATAGGAAATGTAACACCTACTTGAGATATTATTTGGCACTGATCCTTTCTCAGTCCAACTGAAGACCAAGAGTCTTGTCCTACATGAGACTACCAAAAGGCTTTTCAGTTTCCCTCATCCTACCTGCCAGCAGGCACTATGGTCACCATGGGAAGTAAAGTGACCTTCTGGGAAAAACATGGGCCGGGGAGTCGGAGGACCTAGGTCCAAATCTCTGCTCAACTACTTGCTGGTTGTGTGATGCAGGGGAAATCACTTAATTGCTTTGTACTTCAGTTACTTCATCTGTAAAATGGGGAACTAAATTCTACCTGCAATTTAGGCTGGAGCCCTATGTGAGCCAGGGAATGCATTCAACTTGATTATTTCATATCTACTCCAGTGTTTAAAACTCCATTGTTTAAAAAAAAAGGGCGGGGGGGAGGGGGGAGGAACAACTGTTTTTGACCTTCATATTAAAAAAAAATATAAGAGGAGGATGGGAATCACATAGTTTTTGTGAGATAATTTCCCATTTGTCTCTAATCATTGTGGCTTATACAAACCCCAAGTTGTCTAGGAACTCCAGGTCCTTCCACTTCAAGTTTATCCTTGCATGTTTAACTCAGCCCTCTCCTCTGCCTGCCAAAACTATTTCTCCACCCTTATTGACACCCATGTCCTTTGCCTTTGCCAGTTGTTTCAGGCATTTAACTCCCTCCTCAGGCACCCTGTCCCCCTGCCTCCCCCATCCCTTACCCCCAATGACCTGGCCACTTCCATCTTCAACTGTTCACTCTCCAATGGCTTCTTGCCCATTGCTTTTAAACATGCAACTATCTTAAGAAAAACTCTTCCCTTGACCCCACGGCTCCCTCCAGTTATCACCCCATCTCCCCCCACCTTTCCTTTCCAAAATCCTTGAGTGGGTTGCCTACATCTGCATCTCAAGTTCCTTTCCTCCAGTTCTCTCCTTGACTCTTTCCAATCTGGCTTCCATCCCTTTCACTCCACAGAAACCACCCTCTCAAAGGTAACCAATGATCTCCTCCTTGCCAAATCCAACAGCCTTTACTCCATCCTAATCCTCCTTGACCTCTCAGTTGCCTTTGACACTGTCGACCACTCCCTTCTCCTGGAAACATTATTCATTCAATCATTCATTCATTCAATCGAATATATTGAGCACCTAATGTTTACAGAGCTCTGTACTAAGTGCATGGAAAATACAAATCAGCAATAAAAAGAGACAATCCCCGCCCACACTGGGCTTACAGTCTAGATGGGGGAGACAGGCATCAAAAGAAGTAAACAAGTATAAATATAAATAGAATCATAGATATATACACATCAATCCAACCTTGGCTTCACTGACACTGTCCTCTCCTGGTTCTGCTCCTATTTTTCTGGCCACTCATTTGCAATCTCTTTCATGGAATCCTCCTCTGCCTCCCATCCCCTATCTGTGGCTGTCCCTCAAGGGTCAGTTCTGTTTCCCCTTTTCTCCATCTACACTCACTCCCTTGAAAACTTTATTCAGTCACACAGCTTCAACTGTCACCTATATGCTGATGACACCCAAATCTACATCTCCACCCTTGATCTCTCTCCCTCTCTGCAGTCTCACATTTCCTTCTGCCTTCAAGAAATCTCTACTTGGTTGTTCTCCCATCACCTCAAACTTAGTATGGTTAAAACTGAACTTATCTTCCCACCCAAACCCTGTCATCCTGCTCACTTTCCCATCACTGTTGATGGTACCACTATCCTTCCTGTTTTATAAGCCCATAATCTTGGCATTATCCTTGACTCCTCTTTCTTGTTCCACCCACATATTGAAGCCATCACTGAATTCTGTCAGTTCTACCTTCACAACATCATCAAAATCTGCCACTTCCTCTCCATCTAAACAGCTACCAATTTAATGCAAGCACTCATCTTCTCTTGCCTTGATTATTGTATCATCCTCCTTGCTGACTTTCCTGTCTCCTGTCTCTCTACACTCCATTCCACACTCTTTTCTGCTGCCTGAATCATATTTCTATAAAGCAGGTTCAGGACCTGTTTCCCCACTCCTCAAAAAACTCTAGTGCACTTTTTTAATGGAATTTATGTGCTTACTATGTCCTAGGCACTGTACTGTTTTAAGTACTGGAATAGCTTATCCAGTTGGATACAGTCTACATCCCACATGGGGCTCACAGTCTCACTCTTCATTTGCTAGATAAGGTAACTGAGGTACAGAGAAGTAACTTGCCCAAGGTCACACAGCAGACAAGTGATGGAGACAGGTCTGGAACCCAGGCCCTTTTGACTCCCAAGCCTATGTTCTATCCCCTAGGCCATGCTATTTCTGTGACTTACCTGAATCATGAACAAGCAGGTTGGGGAGCCAGAACCAAATCTCTGCAATTATTCAGTGAATATAGAAATCTATTGTATTTTTCTCATAAAAAAAGTAATTATGATTTTTTATACTTCATTATAATACTTAATCTTTCTTCTTAGGCCATAAATGTAATGATTCAGTACTTTTGTTCTGCTATGCTAACTTTAGGAAAATTCTAAAAAGTCATGTCCAGTTTATTAATTAGACAAGGGGGAAGGATAGAATGCTATACTCTAGAGAGTCTTACAGAAATATCTTCATATAAGGTCGTTTCCTCCTTTTTTATAGTCCCCCAACTTTCTAGAAATTCAGCTGCACACCTTACCATCACTAATGCATTTTTCATTAAACCAGTGGTCCTCCTATCTATCAGCACCTTTACACCTGGCACATCTTTCAAGGTAACTTATTATTGCCTAACTTCTATTCAACAAGCCCTACAGTATCACACAATGCTATTCTGAATAAATATGCATTAAAGAATCAAGGTCTATTTGTTGAAAGGTCGCACTGAAAATATCCTTGAAATTTCATCATATTCACAGCCTCATATACATTTTACAAGGATTCTTTGATCTTTGGTGTACTTAAAAAATGAAAGGCTTAATTAAAAATAGACATTATAAATATGAAAATATGCTACATACATGAGAAGAGAAACTTGACTAATAAGAGAATGAATTAACTCTGCCAGAATTAATTTCCAATATACCAGGAAATTGGAAGACCTTGAGGCAAATAGTTTTAGTGAATTTGACAAGAAAGTTTTGTTTCTTGGCAAAAAAAAGCCTGTCTCATAGATCTGTACTTTTCAAATGTATTTCTTGCAGGTGACAAGTGCAGGATAAAAATTAAGAAAATCCTTGAAGATGGGATTATCTTCAATACAAATTTACCATTTATTATTGAGAGTACAGCCTGGACATGGTTTTCCAAGATAATATAAAAATGTAAGTGATTGAAAATGAAGAAGTGTATTACAGACTCATTTTAATTCTCTCTTTTAAATGCTACTTGTCATGTGGCTCTAAAAGTACTTATTTTAATTATCACAACATCAGAGGTGCCATATGTCATTAGCCCACAGGTCATTGCCATCCACTCTCAAAATTAAAAGGTGATTTAATGTTACTAAGGTCTACATTCCTAATAAATAGATTGCTCTTTGACAAGATTATATGTCAGGCATATAAATTTAGGTCCATCCATCATCAGGAAGACAGTAGAGGTTTTGCAATGCCTACTTTATGTTTTAAAAAATAGCTTTTTGACCTTATTGCTTTTACAGGGCCAAATTATTTTTTTTCTTCAGTCACATTTTCAAGGGATATGAAATATCTTCATATTTCAACTGATAGTACCAGTAGTAATGGGGTTTAATGGTGTGCAGTGGCAAGTTCTCCTGGGAACTTATCCTTAAAAATGTATCCTTAAAGACTGAACACCTAAGCTGCAGAACCAGCTTTATTGTCCACATTATTCCATATTGTTTCCCTATTGCTTCCTTCAACTTTCTAATCCATCCCAATTGTAGGAAATGTGTGGTGTGATGATAGGGGATTGGACAGTGGCAACCCTGAGACAGATTGTTGAAGATGGAACTCCATCTTTTCCAGTGATTAAAAACCCAGAACATTTTTAAAATCTAAATTAAATGACTCATTTCTTCTAATTCTATTCTTAAAGGTATGTTTTATGCATTGCCTCCCTTCAGTTTTGATTTTCATAAATTAAATCATCCAAATGTGTTTTCCTTTCCTCATAGAATTGCAACCCCATTTAAAAACATCTTGTTTTTGTATAGTGCTGGGTGTTTTTTTTTCCCTCAAAGTGCAGCTGTATCAGTCATCTATCTTTTTTCTGACAGTATACCTGTGGTAAAGTTGTTACCTTTCAAAACTCCTGACTTCAAAACTCTTTTCTACTGCAGAGACTAAAAAAAAAAAGCCCAACAAACCACCATAAAGGAAGTTAGAACTTAACCAGAACAGCAGCAACGTCATAGTATATGGAAGCTGAAGTTAAATCTCTGTGATATAAATTAAATATCTTAGGTAAATAGGAAAAGAACCAAGTCAACACTGTTTTCAATAGTCTCAGAAGGTGTTACAGTTCATCTGATAAGGTCATAGGGCTATTTCATTAAAATGACTTATGATGCTCTAGTCTAACGTTCTCCAAAGTAAGACACTTTACCTTCACTCATGGCAATTGACTACATTACCAGCAATGATTGTCATCAAAATAGAGTCTCTTTAGGACTACAAAATTTCTCACTATGAATTCTGTAACATGAACCAGTAATAAGAGTAATAATAATAATAATACTAATGATAGCTGCTAAGCATTTACTATGTGCCAAACACTGTTCTAAGTTACAGTACACATTTTAAGAAAAAAATATAGTAGAGATTAACCTCTCATGAGCCATAACATTGGAAATAAATCTCATTATTATTCATAGAAAGGGTCTCAAATTCCATGTTAGATGGTGTCAAATTCCATTTAGATGGAGTCAAATGATGTATCTAAGCACAGGGCACATATTTTGATATATGATGAACTAGATGTAAACAATTATGGCTAAGGTGCATCAAAGTGAGAGCCATCTGCTTTCCCAAATATTGTTTCTTCTGTATTGAGGAATGGTTTCATGAAAAACCCTTGGCTTTTCTATACATTAGTCATCAATATATTGTCCTTCACCTTTCTAAACCTTCATTCTTGACAACTGTAAACAAAAGGAAGAAAAAATGTTCCAATAAAAGAATATACTACAAACAATTTTAACATAATTCATATATACTATAAGCTCATTGTGGGCAGGCGATGTGTCTGCCAAGTCTCTTGCCTTGTTACTCAGGCAAGCACTTATTACAGTGCACTGAACATAGTAAGTCCTCAATAAATGCAATTGATTGATTGATTATGCACCATATGACCTTCCCATCACTACTGAATCAAGCCTAAACAAAGCAAAATGGGAAGATAAACACTTATCTCGTGAATTGGGGATAGTTAAATAACTAATAGGGACTAGTTGCAGGGGAGAGGAAGTAGGGAGGAAATAAAAAGGTATGGGCACGTGATCTTATTTAGGGAAGGCTTCCTGGAGGAGATGTGATTTTAATAGAGCTTTAAAGATGGGGAGTGTTGCTGGTCTATCAGAAATGTAGTGGGAAGGAATTCTAGACAATAGTGAAAGCTGACTGTAGAGTGAGGGTTGACAGTAAATGAGAGAAGACGGAGGGACAGTGAGTAAATTGGTATTAGAGCAAAAGAGTGTGCAGGGTGGGTTGTTGAGAATAAAGCATGATAAGTGTGAGCGAGCTGATTGAGTTCATTGCTTTGATTCTGCAAAGCCTCTTTTTCATGCTGAGATGGATAGGCAGCCATTGGAGGCCCTTGAGTTGCCCAGCAATTTTTCAGAAACACGGTCCAGAATGAAGAAATGACTGTTGAGGCTGGAAACAGGGAGGTCAGTAAGGAACCTGATTCAGTAGTTGAGATAGAATAAGACAAGTGAAGCAGAATGATGTAGTAGATAGACCACGGGCCTAGGAGTCAGAAAGGTGTGGGTTCTAATTCCTGCTCTGCCACTTGTCTGCTGTGTAACCTTGGTAGGGAAATCACTTCTCTGAGCCTCAGTTGCCTGATCTGTAAAATGGGGATTGAGCCTGTGAGCCAAATGTGGGACAGGGACTGCATCCAAGCCAATCATCTTATATCCACCCCAGCAGCACCATGTAAGTGCCTGGCACATTGTAAGCAATTAACAAATACCATAATTATTAAAAGTCAGTAGGCTACTGTAGCTAGTAGCTAGTACAGTAGCTAGTAGCTACTGTAGCTCCCCTCTCTCGCTCAGCTCTTTCCCGCTCTCTCCTCTGTCTCCTCCCCCCCTCCTCTCTCCCGCCCTAGAACCCCACTTTACCAGCGCTACCCCTCTTCCCCCTCCCCATACTCTTCCCCCCACCAAACCCCCTCTTCACCCCCTCCCCCCTTCTCTCTTCCCCACCCATGCCCCATCCCAGTCCTCTTGTCCCACCGCCACCCCTCATCCCCCTCTCCTCGTCCAGGGCCCCGCCACCTCCTTCCCATCCAAACCCTCCCCTCCCCCCGCCCTTCCCCCCCTCCTCCCCTTGCACCCACAGCAACTTTCAAGTGTGGCCTCTGGAACCCCCGCTCTATTACAGGCAAGCTACCTTTCATCCATGACCTTTTCCTCTCCCGCTCTCTCCTCCTCCTTGCCCTTTCGGAAACGTGGCTCTCTCCCGAAGACACGGTCTCCGCCGCCGCTCTCTCCGGCGGAGGCCTCTCCTTCTCCCACTCCCCCAGACTCACCGGTAAGGGAGGAGGCGTCGGCTTCCTCCTCTCGCCCCGTTGCCGCTTCTGCACTATCCCTCCTCCCCCCTCCCTCTCCTTCCCCTCCTTCAAAGCCTCTACCACCCGCTCCAGTTACTTGTCGCCGTCATCTACCGCCCTCCCGGTCCCACCTCCGACTTCTTCAACCACCTTGACCCCTTTCTCACCTTCCTTCTCTCCTTCTCTCTGCCCACTCTGATCCTTGGAGACTGCAACATCCATACGGATGTACCCGACGACTCCTCTGCCGCCCGCCTGCTATCCCTCCTCGACTCTGCCGACCTCCTCCTCCACCATACCGCGCCCACTCACCGACTCGGTCACACCCTCGATCTCGTCATCTCCTACCGCTGCACTATCTCCTCCCTCACCAACTCTGAAATCCCTCTCTCTGACCATAACCTTCTCACCTGCCTCATCTCTCACACTCCCTCCCCCTGCAAATCTTCGCTACTGCCCCACAGAGGCCTCCGCTCTCTCGATCCCATCCGTCTTTCCAATAGCATCTCTCCTCACCTTGCCGCCCTGTCCTCTCTTCCCACTCTCGACGAGCGGGTCTCCGCTCTCAACTCCACCCTCTCTACTCATCTCGACTCTCTCGCCCCCCTTTCCCTCCGCCGCTCTCGCTCCACTAACCCACAGCCCTGGATCACCTCCTCCGTCCGCCTCCTACGCTCCTATGCTCGAGCTGCTGAGCGCTGCTGGCGAAAGTCCAAGCACCAAGCCGACCTCACACACTTCAAATTTAACCTTTCCTGCCTTAACTCTGCCCTCTCCTCCGCCAGGCAAAGCTTCTTCTCCTCCCTCATCGACACCCATGCCCGTCACCCCCGCCGATTGTTCCGGACCTTTAACTCTCTCCTGAGGCCCCCTGTTCCTCCCCCTCCCCCATCTCTCACCCCCAATGATCTGGCCACCTATTTCCTCACGAAAATCAACACGATCAGGTCTGAGCTCCCCAAAGTCACCCCTCCGCCTCTCCCCTCCCCCCCACCAACCCCCTCCCCTACTTTCCCATCCTTCCCTGCAGTATCCTCAGAGGAGATCTCCTCCCTCCTCGCAAGTGCCACCCCCTCCACCTGCGCCTCGGACCCTATTCCCTCTCACCTTCTTAAAACCATCGCCCCTGCCCTCCTCCCTTCCTTAACTTCTATTTTTAACCACTCAATCTCCAAGGGCTCCTTCCCCTCTGCCTTCAAACATGCCCCCGTCTCCCCCATCCTAAAAAAACCCGCTCTTGACCCCACTTCCCCCTCCAGTTATCGTCCTATCTCCCTACTACCCTTCCTTTCCAAAATCCTAGAACGAGTCGTCTACAATCGATGCCTAGAATTCCTTAACTCCCATTCTCTCCTAGACCCCCTCCAATCTGGCTTCCGTTCCCTCCACTCTACCGAGACTGCTCTCTCTAAGGTCACCCATGACCTCCTTCTTGCCAAATCCAATGGCTCCTACTCCATTCTGATCCTCCTTGATCTCTCTGCTGCCTTTGACACTGTCGACCATCCCCTCCTCCTCCATACCTTATCTCACCTTGGCTTCACGGACTCTGTCCTCTCCTGGTTCTCCTCTTACCTCTCTGGCCGATCATTCTCGGTCTCCTACGCTGGAGCCTCCTCCCCCTCCCATCCTTTAACTGTTGGAGTTCCTCAAGGGTCAGTTCTTGGCCCTCTTCTGTTCTCCATTTACACTCACTCCCTCGGTGAACTCATCCGCTCTCACGGCTTTGACTACCATCTCTACGCAGATGACACGCAGATCTACATCTCCGCCCCTGTCCTCTCCCCCTCCCTTCAGGCTCGCATCTCCTCCTGCCTCCGGGACGTCTCCACCTGGATGTCGGCCCGCCACCTAAAACTCAACATGAGCAAGACTGAGCTCCTCATCTTCCCTCCCAAACCCGGTCCGCTCCCAGACTTCTCTATCACCGTGGATGGCACGACCATCCTTCCCGTCCCGCAGGCCCGCAATCTCGGTGTCATCCTTGACTCATCCCTCTCGTTCACCCCACACATCCTATCTGTTACCAAGACCTGCCAGTTTCACCTCTACAATATCGCCAAGATCCGCCCTTTCCTCTCCACCCAAACGGCTACCTTACTATTACGGGCTCTCGTTATATCCCGGCTAGACTACTGTGTCAGCCTTCTCTCTGACCTCCCTTCCTCCTCTCTCACCCCGCTCCGGTCTATTCTTCACTCCGCTGCCCGGCTCATCTTCCTGCAGAATCGATCTGGGCATGTCACTCCCCTTCTTAAACAACTCCAGTGGTTGCCTATCGACCTCCGCTCCAAACAAAAACTCCTCACTCTAGGCTTCAAGGCTCTCCATCACCTTGCCCTTTCCTACCTCTCCTCCCTTCTCTCCTTCTACCGCCCACCCCGCACACTCTGCTCCTCTGCCGCCCACCTCCTCACCGTCCCTCGGTCTCGCCTATCCCGCCGTCGACCCCTGGGTCACGTCCTCCCGCGGTCCTGGAACTCCCTCCCTCCTCACCTCCGCCAAACTGATTCTCTTTCCCTCTTCAAAACCTTACTTAAAAAGCACCTCCTCCAAGAGGCCTTCCCAGACTGAGCTCCTCTTCCCCCTCTACTCCCTCTGCCATCCCCCCTTTACCTCTCCACAGCTAAAGCCTCATTTTCCCCTTTTCCCTCTGCTCCTCCACCTCTCCCTTCCCATCCCCACAGCACTGTACTCGTCCGCTCAACTGTATATATTTTCGTTACCCTATTTATTTTGTTAATGAATTGTACATCGCCTTGATTCTATTTAGTTGCCATTGTTTTTACGAGATGTTCTTCGCCTTGACGCTGTTTAGTGCCATTGTTCTTGTCTGTCCATCTCCCCCGATTAGACTGTAAGCCCGTCAAACGGCAGGGACTGTCTCTATCTGTTGCCGACTTGTTCATCCCAAGCGCTTAGTACAGTGCTCTGCACATAGTAAGCGCTCAATAAATACTATTGAATGAATGAATGAATAGTGGAATGAAACTTCAGAAACCATGGCACAGCTGTTCCTGCAGCAACCCCTATTGAAACTAATCTTCTTCCAAATGTTTTATGGTGAAAAGCAGGTCAAGGGGTATTCTCAACAGTGTGGAGGGGAGCCAGTGCCAATTTCTGGGAAGGCAGTGTGGCTGTCTCAGAGTATTTAGAGACAGGAATGCAGCTCGAAGGGCTAGGCATGTGCAGGGAGGTGAGACTACAAGAATCAGCTGCTTTGCTCTGCCACAGTGGAGAGAGTTCAAGAAGACGCAGCTCTTTCTTTGATTCCAGCCATGTGTGCACATAGCAAGCTGGGATCAGGCAGGAGCCCTGGGTAGCAGGAAGGGAAAACAGCTTGCTTAGCTGTGGTGGAGCTATTTTAACTATTTAGATACTCTTTATTCTTATGTCAATCATTCAAAGTCTCCCATCTTTCCCAGCAATATCTCAGGAGGAGATCTCCTGCCTTCTCTCAAAATCTGCCTCTTCCATCTGCTCATCCGACCCATCCCTTCACATCTTATCAAAACACTTAACCCCTCCTTCCTCCCCTCCTTAACAGCCATCTTCAACTATTCATTCTCCAATGGCTTCTTCCCCAGTGTTTTCAAACATGCTCATGTCTCCTCTATCTTAAAAAAGTAGCTATTGACCCCTCCAGTTATTGTCCCATCTCCCTCTTACCATTCCCCTCCAAACTCTTGAGCAATTCGTCTACACCTGTGTCTCAAGTTCCTTTCCTCCAGTACTCTCCTTGACCCACTCTAATCTCGTTTTGGTCTCCTTCACTCCATAGAAACCACTCTCTCATAGCTAATCAGATATCTCCTTCTTGTCATAGCCAATGGCCTCTACTCTATCCTGATCCTCCTCAACATCTCAGCTGCCATCCACACTATGAACCATTCTCCTCTCCTGGAAACATTATCCAACTTTGGCTTCACTGACTGTCATCTCCGGGTTCTCCTCCTATCTCTCTGGCCATTCATTCTCAGAGGTTCCTCTTCTGCCTCACTGCTGCTGCCACCCCCCAACTGTGGGGGTCCATCGAGGTTCAATTCTGGGTCCCCTTATATTCTCCACTTACAGAGAAATCATTTACTCATACGTCTTCAACTACCATCTTTATGCATATGATTTCCAAAACTCCATCTTCAGTATTGATCTCTCCCCTTCTCTGCAGTCTCGCATTTCCTCCTGCCTTCAAGATATCTCTACCTGGATGTCCCACTGTCACCTCAAATTTAACATGTCTTAAACAGAACTACTCATTTTCCTACCTAAACACTGTCCTTCCCCTAACTTTCCCATCACTGCAGACAACACCACCATCCTTGCTGTCTCACAAGCCCATAACCTTGGTGTTATTCTTGACTATCCTCTCTCATTTAACCCACATATTCAATCCATTACTAAATTCTGTTGGTTTGACCTGAACAATGTCGTTAAAATCTTCTCTTTCCTCTTCATCAAAACTGTTATCATGTTAATTCAAACATTTGTCCTATCTCACCTTGATTACTCTATCAACATCCTTGCTAACCTCCGGTCTCTACCCATTCCAGTCTATACTTTACTCCACTGCCTGGATCATTTTTCTACAGAAACATTCAGGTCATGTTTCCCCACTCCTCAAGAACTTCCAGTGGTTGTCCCCACATCTCCTTCAGACAGAAACTCCTCATCATAGGTTTTAAAGCACTCAATCACCTTGCCCCCTCCTATCTGACCTTCCTACTCTCCTACTACATCCCAGCCCATACTTTTCACTCCTCTAATACTAACCTTCTCGCCATACCTTGATCTCATCTATCTTGCCACCGACCTCTCACCCATGTCCGATCTCTAGCCCGGAATGCCCTTCCTATTCATATCCAACAGACAATTATTCTCCTAACTTCAAAGCCTTATTGAAGGCATATCTGCTCAAATAGACGTTCTCTGACTAGCCCTCTTTTCCTTTTCTTCAACTCCTTTCCACTTCGCTCTGACTTGCTCCCCTTATTCAGACCCCCTCCCGGCCCTGCAGCACTTATGTACATATCTGTAATTTTATTTATTCGTATTAATATCTGTGTTCCCCTCTAGACTTAAAGCTCAAATGTGCATAGGGAATGTGTATATTATATTGTTATATTGTACTCTCCCTGCACTTAGTAAGCACTCAATAAATTCGATTAACACTGATTATTGAGAACTTACTGGGTGCAGAACACTGTTCTAAACTCTTGGGGGAGTGCAATATAACAGAGTTAGTAGAAAGATTCCATCCCCACAGTGAACGATGTAAATATACCCATTCTCAGCACTTTTGTACATCATGAATAGTCAATTGAATGTTCCATTATATTTATTCTAATCTTATTGCTTGTGGGCATTTCTATGTCTGCCTCTCCAATTGGAGTGTAAGGTCCTATGCTTCTAACTGTACTTCCTATATACTTTGTTCAGTCCACTGCAGTCAATAGTTGCTCAATGAATACCACAGGTGCAAGATAATCGAAAAATATCTAGTATTCTATTGTTTTCCAATGTGAATTCATTGTATTCTAGTGAAAGCTAATTCACCAAAGGAGAGATGATCAAAACTAAAATTGTATTACGATAGCTCTGACCTATTAGCAAATAGAGAGACTGAAGACTATTTCTTAAATAAATGGTTCCCTGTAATATGCCCCGTAAAATGACCATTCTAGGCAGATAACCCTTACCTTTTAGACTGTAGCCCCCATAAGGGGAAGGAGCTACATCTAGTCTGATCATTTTGCACTTATCCCAGGACTTTGCATATAGTAAGTTCTTACTTATATATAAAAAATTTTAATATTCTCTTCTAACTGTAAATTCCCTGAATGTCAATAAACACATTTATAATCCATCCTTTGATACATTTTTCCATTTTCTACAAAACCAGCAACTAAAGTAATTTTAATTAGATTCATTTTGAAAATTGAAAATTGAATATTCTTGTTACATATTTTTAGTGATACCAACAGACAGTAAAGGAATTTGAAAAATTTCTTATGTTGAAAAATTACCAGTTATTAATGGAAAACACCTAGCAGGTTTTTCCTTTTACAAAAGTTATAGGATGAAATATGAGTTTGATTTAGGAAGAAAATAATAAATGTTTTAGCTTTATTTTGAAAACAAATGAAGTTATTAAAATTAATTTAGTGCTACTTCACAAATGTAGTTTCATGTCTTTAAGGAAATACAAAAGTTTGTAATTATTCCTGAGTAGTGATCCTGTAAACCAGAAAGAACCTTATATGTTTTGTATTGTTTAAATCCAAAATATTTCAAAGATAGGTGATTTTTTTCTTCCCATGTTCTTCAAGTGGTCAACTATACCTTCTAAAACTTAAAAGTACAATCACAGATCACCACATGGTTTTCTGAAACAAAACTATATTCTAGTGAAAAATTTAAACCCAGTTGTTATGGTTGAATATCTAGTTGTCGCTAACTTTTCTGGCAAGTAGCTTTGCCTTCAAACTTGTCTCAGATTAGCTCTTTCTCCTTCTTCTCTGGTTCAGACTCAGTGGGAGAATTTAACTAAACTATAAAGACTCTTTAAACTGACTTCTCTATCTATCTGGAAGATGATGGTACTAAAAGTGAACTTATAAGGTAATGTGGTTCAAAGGTCCACAGTGTCACTAAGCCACTGAGCCAGTGTCACCATGAACTCATAAAGTATATCCTTTGTTATGATGATGCATTCACTTTGATGATGCAGTGTCTAGTGCTGCTTTTAAGTTTTCAACTGTAGCTTATATTCACAACCTATTTTTTTTTCATGTTGTTTATGTTCAGTTCATTAGGCCCCAACTGTAGTATCGAAATCCAGAGTGGCTAGGTTTCTCCTTTTGAATAAATCAAGTTTTCTCTCTCATTTGTCTTCTGTGTCCTCTAAAAATGTGTGTTGAGTCCATAAAGCTTTCCATGGAAAAATTTCCTTTCCCAGAATACTACTTGAATGATTTTGATCACATTTTAGTTTCAAACCTGAATGTATCAAACTTTAATAAAAAACTTCAACAATTGCTGTCTAATTATGAATGTAATGCCTATCAGTTGGGGTTCTACATCATTTATTCTGGGAAGTCTAAGACATTTAGAAAACTTTTATCACTTCATTTACTCAAGGAAAGGGAAAACTGCATCATTAACCTTGAACATTTCCAAGAGTGGAAGGAAACAGGAAATGAGCAAAGTCACATAGACATTTTGACTGATTAACAAACTTACAACACCTTAAGATCCTCAAGATCCTTACAACACCTTAAGGTCCTGTGTAAGAATGGAGTAAATATATTAATATAGACCTAGGCATGATTGCACAAATTTACATGTGGATAATCTGGATCACTTTTTTTCTTATTAAATGCTACCCTTCTTTCTATTTCTTCATTCCATTCTGAGATAAATTATAACTCCAATTTTCTAGCTATTTTGTTCTTACATGATCAGATATGAAAAAGGTCACATCTTCAAATTATAATTGAAAAAGCCTCATTAATGAGTGAACATTCAGTCCACAAATAAATTATTCCTCTTCAGAGCGGTTTTTGCCTGCTCATCTTCATTCTACTTTATGTCACATGTTAAGGTAAGTTTTATTATAGGCACATTATAGTAAAGACAAGTTGATGTCTAGAGTCTGATGAATGAACTCTCACATGCGGATTAGCTACTAGCCTGTATTCATCCTCAGCTGTTTCCAGCCTGACATGTTCCAGCCAAACATTTTGTATCCTACTAATTTTAAAGTGTCAAATCATATAAACTGGTTAACAATATTTTTTTTTATGTTTCTGATATACTGTCCTCCCATCAGTATATGATTGAAAAGGAGACTGTCTAATTAAGGTAAGAATTTGACAATTCTATATTGATACTTGGAATATATATATATATATGTATACATATATGTGAGTACTGGAATGAGCTAGTCATATCGATTCTTAAACAAATGCTAAGACCAAACAATCATTAAGCAAGGAGATAATATTTATTTAACTTCTATCTTGTGCCCTGAAAATATTTATTACCAGGGTTAAAATGTTTACTTTTATTTGATATGGACATAATCAATCCTCACTTAAGAAAATAGCCTCCAGAGGTCTATTTCTCATCTCATGACATCAGGACACTTTAATAACTTATTACTTCATATATTAACATTCATTTAAACCCTATAAATAAGAGCAACATTAATCCATGCTAATTTGAAAGTTTTGTTTAGAAAATAATTCATTTCCTTTAGGCCATTTGACACTAAACTTGAAATCTCATACCTTTCAAAATGAGTTGAAAACTAATGACTCTTAAAATGACACAACAAGTATTAGTTGAAAGTAGTTGGGCAAATAGTAATTGGAAGAGTGTATTTTCAGGAGGTCACTGAAGGCAGGGAGGATTATTGGGGACAACGTACCATGCAGGGAGAAAGTCACAAGTAATGGATTAGGGCCAGATGAATTGGGCAAAGCTTACATTGTTAGAAAATTGGGGAAGAGCTTAACCTTTATCCCTGGTTTAGCATTAGAAATCCCTACTACACAAAGAAGACTTAAAGACTAATCATCCATGAGAGGAATGGAAGCTTTATGAAGGTTTGACAGGCACATCCAAATGCTATTTTGTATATTTGTTATTGGTATTTCATATATGTGTATATATATTATATTCACCAACATTAATATGAAAATATAAGAAATTGTACAGTTCAAACACAAATCTAAACAGAATTAACAGAAGCAGCACTGTGTAGTGGATAAACCATGGCCCTGGGAGTCATGAGGTCATGAGTTCTAATCCAAGATCCTCCACTTTTCTGCTGTGTGACCTTGGGAAAGTCACTTCACTTCTCTGGGCCTCAGTTAATTCATCTGTAAAATGGAGATTGAAACTATGAGCCCCACATGGGACAGGGGCTATGTCCAACCTGATTTGCTTGTATCTACCCCAGAGCTTAGTACAGTGTCTGGCACATAGTCATAGTAAGTGCTTAAATGCTATAATTACTACTATTAATAAAATATTGGAACTATTCTAGGACATATTCAACAAACTCAATTTCTTTTTTATTTGATTTCTTTGGAGTCAATGTTTAAGGGAGGATGATAATCATAGGCAAAAAATAATAACTGAATGATTATATTCTTACTCTGCTGACACAAAGAAAATCAAATAAGTACATTTGAGAGTACATTATCAATGAAAATCTTCACACCAAATCAATTTCCTTTGCCTAATGATTTTTGGAAACTCTTTGCAAAATGCCTCTACTTCTTCAGTTACTCTTCTTTTCCATATCCTTCCAAGTCTTCCTGATCCTCAGAATACCCCTCTATTCATCTACCCAAATTTTCCATTTTTCCTCCCTTCTTTATTTCTCCTGCCTCCCCATCAAAACCAACATTATCAAAAATACATGAGAATATACAGAAATCAAGTTGAACTAAAGACCCGTCCCCAAAGATCTCCCAAAGTAGGCAGAGAAGACAGCCAAAGGAAAAAAAATAGTATTTTAATATTAAACATACACATATTTAAACAAGTGTTCCTTGACAAGACTGTTTACAGAAATTTGATGAGCCCATTTTCTTTCTTCCTTTTCTGTTCCTCTTCCTGAATTGACTAAATAGGAAAGGTGCCAATCAATGTTCAACAGTTTATATGAGTCATTCATTCACTCAACTTGTGCTCCTTCAGAGTACTGAGCCAATCAGCCAATTGTATTTATTGAGTGCTTACTGTGTAGTAAGAGCTTGGGAAAGTATAATATATGAGAGTTGGTACACATGTTTTCTGCCTGTAACAAGCTTGCAGTCTAGAGGGGGAGACAGCAGACATTGATAAAGATAAACAAATTATGGATATGTCAATGAGTGCTCTGGGGTTCAGGAAGGGGTGAATTAAGGGTGCAAATCCAAATGCAAGGGTGATACAGATGGGAGTGGGATAAGAGGAAATGAAGGCCTAGATGGGGAAAGCCTCTTGGAGAATAGAAAAAAGATGTGGTCCTTGCTCTTTAGTAGCTTATAATTTAACAAAACAGGCAGGCAGGCAGATACAATGGGAAAAGTAGGGAAAATATGAATGCTATTATTAATAGCAGGTATATGGAAATATGAGTATATAAGTAGAATACTTGATATATAGTCATCGCTAAGGATAACTCTTAAAATGACACAACAAGTATTAGTTGAAAGTAGTTGGGCAAATAGTAATTGGAAGAGTGTATTTTCAGGAGGTCACTGAAGGCAGGGAGGATTATTGGGGACAACATACCATGCAGGGAGAAAGTCACAAGTAATGGATTAGGGCCAGATGAATTGGGCAAAGCTTACATTGTTAGAAAATTGGGGAAGAGCTTAACCTTTATCCCTGGTTTAGCATTAGAAATCCCTACTACACAAAGAAGACTTAAAGTGAATGAGAAATATGAAATGTTCCCAAAGTCCCAACGAAAATGCTGTGCAAATAGTTTGAAGAGCCATGAGACTCTGATTAAACTTGTTTGCTAACAAATAATATTTTAATTAAAGATTCAATGGAAAAAAATTCAGAGGAAATTCAAAGGAAGTTTCAGCCTTAATGAGATTTAAACTGCACCCATTAGAGTTGATCAGGAAATAAAGCAGTCTTTCTCATGGTGCTGTGACCAACCTCCAAAGAACCCCTTTAGTCCAAAGCTTTTGCTCAGAAAAAGAAAGTAGTCACAAATTCCATTAAAAAAAATTTATCCCTAACCTATTTTACCACAGCTATTGGTAAAACAGAGAAACATTCATCACATTCAAACAAAGAAGTCACAGATTTCCTCCTGACAGGTACTCACACAGGTTGCATAACCTCCATCCTAGTGGTAGTCATAGCTTTCTACTCCTGGTAGTGCAGGCCAATTTCTAGAAGCCCCACTGGCCTCTGAAAAATTCAGGCATCTGGTATCTTTTCTTCCTAGGACAGGCAGTGTCTATTTTTTTTGTTTTCTTTCCAAAAGTTAAATTACCAGGCTTGATTAGAGAATGGGATATCATTCTACTCCCTCAGGCTCACATCTCCTCCTGCCTCCAGGATGTCTCCACCTGGATGTCGGCCCGCCACCTAAAACTCAACATGAGCAAGACTGAGCTCCTCATCTTCCCTTCCAAACCCAGTCCTCTCCCAGACTTCCCTATCACTGTGGATGGCACGACCATCCTTCCCATCTCTCAGGCCTGCAATCTCGGTGTCATCCTTGACTCGTCTCTCTCGTTCACCCACACATCCTATCTGTTACAATATCGCCAAGATCCACCCTTTCCTCTCCACCCAAACCTTACTGCTACGGGCTCTCGTTATATCCCAGCTAGACTACTGTGTCAGCCTTCTCTCTGACCTCCCTTCCTCCTCTCTCGCCCACTCCAGTCTATTCTTCACTCCGCTGCCCGGCTCATCTTCCTGCAGAAACAATCTGGGCAGGTCACTCCCCTTCTTAAACAACTCCAGTGGCTGCCTATCAAACTCCACTCCAAACAAAAACTCCTCACTCTAGGCTTCAAGGCTTTACATCACCTTGCCCCTTCTACCTCTCCTCCCTTCTCTCTTTCTACCACCCACCCCGCACGCTCCGCTCCTCTACCGCCCACCTCCTCACCGTCCCTCGGTCTCGCCTATCCCGCCGTCGACCCCTGGGCCACGTCCTCCCGCGGTCCTGGAACGCCCAACCTCCTCACCTCCACCAAAGGTGGATTCTCTTCCCCTTTTCAAAACCCTACTTAAAACTTAAAACTCACCTCCTCCAAGAGGCCTTCCCACACTGAGCTCCTCTTCTCCCTCTACTCCCTCTACTACCCCCCCTTCACCTCGCCGCAGCTTAACCCTCTTTTCCCCCCATTTCCCTCTGCTCCTCCCCCTCTCCCTTCCCATCCCCTCAGCACCGTACTCATCTGCTCAACTGTATATATTTTCATCACCCTATTTATTTTGGTAATGAAATGTACATCGCCTTGATTCTATTTAGTTGCCATTGTTTATATGAGATGTTCTTCCCCTTGATTCTATTTATTGCCATTGTTCTTGTCTGTCTGTCTGTCTCCCCCGATTAGAGTGTAAGCCCGTCAAATGGAAGGGATTGTCTCTATCTGTTGCCGACTTGTTCATTCCAAGCGCTTAGTACAGTGCTCTGCACATAGTAAGCGCTCAATAAATACTATTGAATGAATGAATTCTAGTGAAGCCCTAACTGGCTGTGACCAAGCTATAGAAGCAGTGTGGCTCAGTGGAAAGAGCTCGGGCTTAGGAGTCAGAGGTCGTGGGTTCTAATCCTGGCTCCACCACCTATCAGCTGTGTGACTTTGGGCAAGTCACTTAACTTCTCTGGGCCTCAGTTCCCTCATCTGTAAAATGGGAATGAAGACTGTGAGCCTCACGTGGGACAACCTGAGTACCCTGTATCTACCCCAGTGCCTAGAACAGTGCTCAGCACATAGTAAGCACTTAACAAACACCAACATTATAGAACAAAGGTTAGTTAGTAAGTGCAAAGGGTACAAGTTGGGCTCAATAGGTTAAAAAAAACAAACAACCAAAACATTTCTCCTATCCGTAACTTATTTCAATGCCTGTTTCACGACTCGAATGCAAGCTCCTGTTGGGCAGAGAATATTCTAGCAACTCTATTATATTGTACTTTTCTGAGTGATTGGTACAGTATTCTTCACACCATAAGCAAACAATAAATGCTTCTGCTATATATACTGAAAAAGATCTTTGAAGCCAACTGTCAGAAGGTATTGATTGATAAAGAAGGAAATGTGTTTTTCAGGAGAGTGTCCAATGTAGAAATAATAAGAGCCTCTGAACCTTGGTATGACTTCTTCACTGATCTCATATAATCAATCAATTAATGATATTTATTAGGTGCTTACTCAGTGAAAAATACATTACTAAGCACTTGGAAAGGTACAAAAGAATTGATTGGCACGATTCACACTCCTGAGGATGTTACAGTGTATTGGAGGCACTTACAAGCTATTATAATTATATGTTTGATTCATGTATGTATGTGCATATGTATGTGTTTTAATGTCTGTCTCCCTTTCTGGACCGGTTGCTCCTGTGGAGAGGGAATATGTCAACCAAGTCTTATGTGAAGTATGTGAAGTACTGTTCCCAGCACTTACTACAGTGCTCTGCACACAATAAGCGATCAATAAATATCACTGATTAATTGATTGATGAATTGATTTGATGTCTCTAATCTACTAAGGGCAGTAATTGTGCCTTCTCTGCATTTTATACTGGCACCTCACAGAATATAACATAGTGACAACTCTGGTGAAGTTCAATTTTAATTGCATGAATATGAGAAACTACAAGGGAAATTTAAACCAGTTAATGGAATTTCATTTTTAAATACCCACAATTAGAGCAAACAATGAAAAATTAATCAGTATATTGAGCATATTTACATAGAAGAGCATGAATACAAATGACATATGAAATTTCATTAAAAAGGTGAAGAACATAAACACAAAGAAATTTAGGATGAATCACATTTTTTCTAATCAAATCTTGCCCCATTATTGAGTTGACTACATATACTCTGGTATCTGAAAACTGTACTTTCCTAAGTGCTTTGTACAGTCCTCTGCACACACTAAGCACTAAATAAATATCACTTATTCCCTGATTCATAGATAATCATTTTTTAGTGATTTTTAATGTACTTTGCCATTATTCTCTCCAACTTATTTATTCCCTTTCTGACCTGTGTGCTATATTGATTATTCTGTCAAGTTCATAGATTCAACGATCACAAAATCATTAAAATCCATCCTCTCATATCTATTCCAGCAGCTATCATATTAATCTACACACTTTTCTATCCCACTTTGACTATTGCATCAACCTCCTTATTGAGCTGCCTGCCACCTATCTCTACCCACTTCAGCCCATACTTCCAGATCATTTTCTACAAAATCATTCAGTCCATGTTTCCTCATTCCTCAAGATTCTCCAGTTGCTTGCCCATTCACCTCCACATCAAACAAAAACTCTCTATCATGTGCTTTAAAGCAAATATCACCTTGCTCCCTCCTACCTTACCTCTCTGATTTCTTACTGCAACCCAGTCTCCCAGTTTGCTCCACTAATGCCAAAGCACTTACCTAACTAAACACTGTACCTCAATCTCATCTATCCGATGCTGGGCCTACATCCTGATCTGGACTGGAACTCCCTCTCCCTTCATGTATTACAGTTGATCACTCCCTCTACCTTCAAACTCTTATTAAAAACATATCTCCAAAAGGCCTTCCTCAGTCAAACCCTCATTTTCATTTCTCCCACTCCCTTCTGTAGCATCCTTCTTTTTGGATTTGCATCACTAATTTACCCTATTCTCAACCCTGCACTCATATACATATCTGTCATTTATTTATATTACTGCCTGACTCTCCTTATGAACTGTAAGCTCCTTGTGGGCAGCAGACATGTCTACTAAGCTGTTGTGTTGTTCTCTTCCAAGCAATTAGTACAGTGTGCTATCACAATAAACACCCAAGAAATACAACTGATTGATTGATAGAATACATACTATTTGCCCACACAAGGCTCTCCATCACCTTGCCCCCTCCTACCTCACCTCCCTTCTCTCTTTCTACTGCCCACCCTGTACACTCTGCTCCTCTGCTGCTCACCTCCTCACTGTCCCCCGTTCACACCTATCCCACTGCCGACCTCTGGCCCACGTCCTACCGCTGTCCTGGAATGCCCTCCCTCCTCACCTCTGCCAAACTAACTCTCTTCCACTCTTCAAAGCCCTACTGAGTACTTACCTCTTGGAGGTGACTCACCTCCTCCAAGAGGCCTTCCCAGACTGAGCTACCCCCTTTTCCCTCTGCTCTCCCTTCACCCTCTGCTCCTCTCCCTTCCCCCTTCACCTCCCCTCAGCTGAGCCCCCTTTCCCTCTGCTCCTCCCCACTTCCCTCCCCCCCAGGACAGTGCTCATTTGTATATATTACCCTATTTTTTTTTGTTAATGAGGTGTACATCCCCTTGATTCTATTTATCGTGATAATGTTGTCTTGTTTTTGTTTCTTTCTGGTTTGCTCTGCCGTCTGTCTCCCCCGATTAGACTGTGAGCCCGTCACTGGGCAGAGATTGTTTCCATCTGTTGCTGAATTGTAAATTCCAAATGCTGAGTACAGTGTTCTGCATAGAGTAAGTGCTCAATAAATACTATTGAATGAATGAAGTAGTTATATGGCAGGGGAGTTCTGAAGGTTAGTATAGAGTAAAAATGCCAGTAATGTTTTTATTGTTGCCCTCAATATCATCCTCTCTACTAAACTCAACTAATTCAGTCCCTGATCCATTTGCTGATCTCCTACCACTAAGCCACAGCCCTTGAATAGCTCCACAGTCTGCTTCTTTTGCACCTGTGAAAAAGCCACACAGTGCTCCTGGCAAAAACTCAGATATCAAACTGACCTCTTCTACTTCTAGTTCACCCTTGCCTGTTTTAACCCTTCCCTCTCATCTGTCTGGCAACATTATTTCTCCACTCTTAATGACTCCCACACACATTGCCCTTGCCAGTTTTCAAAACTTATCTCTCTCCTCATACTCCTTGTCCCCCTGCTTCTCCCATCTCTTGTCCCTGTTGATCTAGCCTCCTACTTTATTGAGAAAATTGAAATCATCAGGCATGATCTCACTAAAATCTCCCCTTCTCCTCTCCAGTCCCTATCTACCTCTGCCCCTTCTTCATCTCTCCCATCTTTTCCTGTAATATCTCACGAGGAGAGATCACTTGCCCCATTTTAAAATCTGCATCGTCCACCTGAGCCTCTGATCCCAACACTTCCCAATTTACCAAAACACTTGCCCCCTCCCTTTTTCCCTCTATAACCACCATTTTCAACTATTCACAGTTCAGTGGATTTTTCTCTCTGCTTTTAAACATGCTCATGTTTCCCTTATTCTAAAAAAAAAAACCTCCCTCAATCACATGGCTTCCTCTAGTTATGGACCCATCTCCCTCCCACCACTCCTCTCCAAACTCCTGCTGCCTCTATTTCCTCTCTCCAATTCTCTCCTTGACACCTTCCAATCTGGCTTCTGCCCCCTAAGCTTCACCAATGGTCACCAATGATGTCCTTTTTGCCAAATCCAATGGCCACTGCTCCATCTTAATTCTTCTCAAACTTGCAGCTGCCTTTGGCTTTGCTGACTACCCCCTTCTCCTGGAAACATTATCCAACCTAGGCTTCACTTACACTGTCCTCTGGTGGTTTTCCTCCTATCTCTGTGTTTGCTTGCTCATTTTCAGTCTTTTTTGTGTACTCCTCCTATGCCTCCTACTTCCTATCACATAGACTAGAGTCTCCGTCTACATTCTTCTTCTGTTACATAGGTCTTCTATTCTCCATCTACACCCACTCTCTTAGGAACTGAAGAGAAGAAGGGGAAGCCATGGGAGAAATTGCGTTCTCTATCTCCCTTTGCCCCTTCATCTCTCCCATCTTTTCTGGTAGTATCTCAAGAGAGATCTCTTGCCCCATTTTAAAGGCTACTTCTCTATGAGCATGATTCCCAATTCTTCATCTGCAGCCCTGATCTCCTTTTCTGCGGTCCTGTATTTCTTCCTGCCTTCAGACATCTTTACTTGGATGTCTCCCTGACAACTAAAAATTAACATGACAAAAACTGAACTCCTTATCTTTCCTCCCAAACCCTGCCCTCCCCTTGACTTTCCCATCATTGTAGACAGCACCACCATCCTTCCTGTCTCACAAACCTGGAACCTTGGCATTATCTTCAACTGATCTCTCTCATTCAAGTGACGATTTGCCAGATTACCAAATTCTGTAAATTCAACATTCATAACATCACTAAAATATGCCCTTTCTTATCCATTCATCCATACTGCTATTATGTTAATCCAAGCATCCAAGCACTTATCTCACTGTGATTATTGCATCAGTTTCCTCCTGCTCACCCTCTTCCCATTTCTCCCTTCTCCAGTCCATAGTTTGCTCTGCTACCTGAATAATTTTTTTCTACAACAGTTATCAGTCCATGTTTCTCCACCTTTCCAGAACCTCCAGTAGTTGCTCATTCACCTTTGTTTCAAACGGAAACTCCTTACCATAGGTTTTGCAGAACTCAATCACCTTGCCTCCTCCTAATTCACCTCCATGATTTCCCTAACACTACCCAGCCCCACACTACATTCCTCTATTGCCAAACCATTTACTGTTTCTCAGGCTCATCCATTTCACCTCTAATCCCTCAAACCTATCTTGCCTCTTTCCTGGAATGGCTACCTTCTTCATATCCAAGACATGATCACTCTCACAACATTCAAAATATTATTAAAAGCACATCGCCTCGAAGAATTCTTCCCAGTAATTTCCTCTTCTCCAACTACCTTCCGAATTGTCCTTGCACTTGGATTTGCACCCTTTATTAGCCCCTCCCTCAGCCCCATTGCACTTATGTATGTATCTATTATTTATTTCTTTATAATAATGTCTATCTCTTCCTCTAGTCTCTAAGTTCCATGTTGGCAGGGAATGTGTCTATCAACTTAGCTCTACTGTTCTCTCCCAAATACTTAGTAACAGTGCTTTGTACACAGTAAGCACTCAATGAATAAATTGATTGCTTATGTTTTAGTTCCCACATGAATAAGATTGAGTTCTTAACAACAATAATAATAATAATAATAATAATTAAGGTACTTGTTAAGCACTTACCAAGCACAGTTCTAAGCACTGGGGTCGATATACAATATACGTAAATCAGGTTGGACACAGACCGTGTCCCACATTAGACTCATACTCTTAATCCCCATTTTTTACAGATGAGGTAAGTGAGGCATAGAGCAGTTAAGTGATTTACCAAGGTCACATGGCAGGCAAGTGGTGGAGTCAGAATTAGAACCCATGACCTTCTGACTCCCAGGTCTGTGCTCTATCCACTATATCATGCTACTCTGACAGTGCATTAACTTCACAATATCACTAAAATATGCCTTTTCCTTTCTATCCAACCTGCTACTACACTGATCCAAACACTTAACATAACCCTGCATGACTACTATATCAACCCACTTGCTGAACTCCCTGCCTTTTGTCTCTCCCCACTCCAATCCAGTCCCTAGTTCATCTGTTGAGTGCATCATTTTTCTGAAAAAAAATGTTTAATGCACATCTGTCCACTCCTCAAGAACCTTCCGATCAAACAGATAAACAATACCATCAGCTTTAAAGCACTCAATCAACTAACTCCCTATGTTACCTCACTGATTTCCTACTACAGTGCAGTACACACCCTTCACTCCTCCAACACCAACTTACTCACTATCCCTCAATCTTATCTATCTCACTGTTGACCCCTTAGCCACATCCTAGTTTTGACCTGGAGCTCCTTTCCTTTCCGCATATGATAGATTCCCATTCACTCCATCTTAATTAAAAACACAATTCTTCCAAGACACCTTCCCTGATTAATCCCTCTTTTCACCTACTTCCTCTCCCTTCTGCATCACCTATGCACTTAGATCTGTACCCTTTTAGCATTTGATATTCACCCTGCCCTTATCCCTATGGGATTTATGTATGTATCCATAATTTGTCTATTTATATTGATGTCTGTTTCCCCCTCCAGACTGTAAGTTCCTTGTGGGCAGGGAATGTATCCAGCAACTCTGTTTTATTTTACTTTCAAGTACTTAATACAGTTATCCATATCCAGTAAGCATTTAATAAATACTGTTGATTGAATGATTGATATTTGAAAACTGTGGCAAAACAGTAAGGGTGGTAATATTCTGGCAATTCTAGACTGCGTAATGATTTCCCAAACAGAAGTACATATTTAGATATAATGATTTTACCTGAAAATCCTACTAAAAGAAAATTAGAAAAGTAAATATAAAAAAATAGTTGCTTTTGATATGATGCACCGAAACAAATTGTGTAAAAAGAAAATTACGAGATTTAGCCTTGTAAATCTCTTGTAAATCCCTTGGCCTGCCCTCCTATAACCCATCTCTGAAAAGGTAATGATAGTTATTTCTCCATGAATGTTAGATACGAAAAGTGAACAAAAATTGAAGACAATAAGTTGGGGAATAGCAGGTGAAGAGAATAGATTGGTGAAGTGGGTTTAGATAGTAGAGAGCCTTGAATACGATTGAATCGAGTTTTGTTGGATATGAAGAGATAGTGGAGCATTTAAGGGGAGGAAAAATGTAGATTGAGTGATGCTTCAGGAAAATAATCCATGCTACAGTGTGTATTATAGTTTGGAGTTGGGAAGAGACTGGAAGCTGGGAGATTAATGTAGCTTCCAGGAGGAGATTAATGAAAGTACTACCAGAACTCCTACCAGGATGGCAGAAGTTTGCATAGGGAGGAAGGGACAAATCTGGGAGATGACTTGAGGGAAAAAAGAAATGGCAGAATTTGGTAGTAGACTTTAAATTATTGTTGAACAATAGTGAAGAATAGAGAATGATGCCAAAATTGTAGCCTTCTGAAATGGGGGAATGGCAATGGGCCCAATGAGATAGGACAGAGGTGTAAGCTTAGGAAAAAAATATGAGACTCAGCATGGCTTAGTGGAAAGAACATGGGCCTGGGCATCAGCGGACCTGGCTTTTAATCATGGTCTGCCCATTACTTGCTGTGTGAAATTGGGCAAGTCACTTTAACTTCTCTATGCCTCAGTTTCCTTAACTGTAGAAGCTAATGAGGTTGGACACAGTCCCCGGCCCACAGTGGGGGCTCACAGGCTCCAGCCCCATTTTCCAGTTGACAGAACTGAGGCCCAGAGGAGGGAAGTGACTTGCCCGAGATCATATGTCAGACAGATGGTAGAGCCGGGATTAAAACTGGGATTCATCCCACTGTATTTATTGAGTGCATACTGCGTGTAGAGCACTGAACAGCATGGCTCAGTGGAAAGAGCATGGGCTTGGGAGTCAGAGGTCATGGGTTCGAATCCCAGCTCTGCCACTTGTCTCCTGTGGGACTGTGGGCAAGTCACTTAACTTCTCTGTGCCTCAGTTACCTCACCTGTAAAATGGGGATTAAGACTGTGAGTCTCACGTGGGACAAACTGATTACCCTGTATCTACCCCAGCACTTAGACCAGTGCTCTGCACATAGTAAGCGCTTAACAAATATTAACATTATTATTATTATTACTTTAGACTCTGACTGTGTCCAACCTAATTAACCTGTAATAATAAGAGTAACAATAATAATGATAACAATAGTGGCAATTGTTAAATATTTACTATGAGGCAAGAACTGTTCTAAGTACCTGTCCCAAATTCATTCAATAGTACTTATTGAGTGCTTACTATGTGCAGAGCACTGTACTAAGTGCTTGGAATGTACAAATCAGCAACAGATAGAGAGAGTCCCTGCCCTTTGATGGGCTTACAGTCTGCTCACAGACCTAATCCTCATTTTACAGAAAGGATAACGGAGGCACAAAGAAGTTAAGTGACTTTCCCAAGTTCACACAGCAGATATGTGGTGGAGCCAGGATTAGAACCACATCCTCTGACTTCCAGGCCTATGTTCTTTCCACTGGACTGCAGGGCTTAGAACAGCGTTTGACACATGATAAGTGCTTAAGTACCATAAACTAAAGAAACAAATTACAAACAGTTTAACATTTTTAAGGAGACGATAAAATTAAGTCTGAGACAATGCTGCATCCCACCTGAAATTGGGTGTCCATAAGCAGGAACAGAGAGGATGGTGGACTGCGCTGAATTAAAAAAAACAGTGCTTTTGAGCTGAATTTTCATGTGGAACAAGAGACAAATATTTGGCAAAACTCAGACATGATACAACAAAGTATGGTCTTTCTTTGTATCATCAGAAAGCCATATTACTGCAAACAGTTATTCAATTACCTCTAAATTATCTTCTCCACATTATTGAACTTCCAGGCTGGAAGTAAACCTGGGGTTCTATTGATATCCAGTCGGATATTCCTTCTACTAAACAGTGCTGCCTCCCTCCCAGTAGCACAAGGTCCTAGTCCTGCTTTAAAGAGTGATGTGGTCAGGGGGGACATGGGGTAGTGTCTATTCCTCATCCTTCTTTTCATTTTTAACCACTCAATCACCAATGGCTCCTTCCCCTCTGCCTTCAAACATGCCCACGTCTCCCCCATCCTAAAAAAACCCGCTCTTGACCCCACTTCCCCCTCCAATTATCGCCCTATCTCCCTACTACCCTTCCTTTCCAAAATCCTAGAACGAGTCATCTACAATCGCTGCTTAGAATTCCTTAACTCCCATTCTCTCCTGGACCCCCTCCAATCTGGCTTCCGTCCCCTCCACTCTACCGAGACTGCTCTCTCTAAGGTCACCCATGACCTCCTTCTTGCCAAATCCAATGGCTCCTACTCCATTCTGATCCTCCTTGACCTCTCTGCTGCCTTTGACACTGTCGACCATCCCCTCCTCCTCCATACCTTATCTCACCTTGGCTTCACGGACTCCGTCCTCTCCTGGTTCTCCTTTTATCTCTCTGGCTGGTCATTCTCGGTCTCCTTCGCGGGTGCCTCCTCCCCCTCCCATCCTTTAACTGTTGGAGTTCCTCAAGGGTCAGTTCTTGGCCCTCTTCTGTTCTCCGTTTACACTCACTCCCTTGGTGAACTCATTCGCTCTCACGGCTTTGACTACCATCTCTACGCAGATGACACGCAGATCTACATCTCCGCCCCGTCCTCTCCCCCTCCCTTCAGGCTCGCATCTCCTCCTGCCTCCAGGACGTCTCCACCTGGATGTCGGCCCACCACCTAAAACTCAACATGAGCAAGACTGAGCTCCTCATCTTCCCTCCCAAACCTGGTCCTCTCCCAGACTTCCCTATCGCTGTGGATGGCACGACCATCCTTCCCGTCTCTCAGGCCTGCAATCTCGGTGTCATCCTTGACTCGTCTCTCTCGTTCACCCCACACATCCTATCTGTTACCAAGACCTGCTGGTTTCACCTTTACAATATTGCCAAGATTCGCCCTTTCCTCTCCACCCAAACGGCTACCTTACTATTACGGGCTCTCGTTATATCCTGGCTAGACTACTGTGTCAGCCTTCTCTCTGATCTCCCTTCCTCCTCTCTCGTCCCACTCCAGGCTATTCTTCACTCCGCTGTCCGGCTCATCTTCCTGCAGAAACGATCTGGGCATGTCACTCCCCTTCATAAACAACTCCAGTGGTTGCCTATCAACCTCCGCTCCAAACAAAAACTCCTCACTCTAGGCTTCAAGGCTCTACATCACCTTGCCCCTTCCTACCTCTCCTCCCTTCTCTCTTTCTACCGCCCACCCCGCCCGCTCCGCTCCTCTGCCACCCACCTCCTCATCGTCCTTCGGTCTCGCCTATCCCGCCGTCGACCCCTGGGCCACGTCCTCCCGTGGTCCTGGAACGCCCTCCCTCCTTACCTCCGCCAAACTCTCTTCCCCTCTTCAAAACCCTACTTAAAACTCACCTCCTCCAAGAGGCCTTCCCAGACTTAGCTCCCCTTCTCCCTCTACTCCCTCTACCATCCCCCCTCCACCTCTCTGCAGCTTAACCCTCTTTTCCCCCAATTTCCCTCTGCTCCTCCCCCTCTCCCTTCCCATCCCCTCAGCACTGTACTCGTCCCCTATATTTCACTTCCCTATTTATTTTGTTAATGAATTGTACATCGCCTTGATTCTATTTAGTTGCCATTGTTTTTACGAGATGTTCTTCCCCTTGATTCTATTTATTGCCATTGTTCTTGTCTGTCTACCCCGATTAGACTGTAAGCCCGTCAAACGGCAGGGACTGTCTCTATCTGTTGCCGACTCGTTCATTCCAAGCGCTTAGTACAGTGCTCTGCACATAGTAAGTGCTCAATAAATACTATTGAATGAATAAATGAATCCACAATTACTTGCATAGATAGGATCTTACTCTCAATAGTCCCATCTTTAGAAATGAAGAACACCTATGTAAACTGGGTTGGGTTACTGATTTTGATGACACTCTTAATCAATCAATCAATCAATCAATCAATGGTATGCATATATTGAGCACTGATTGTGTGCAGACCACTGCACTAATTGTTTGGGAGAATACAATGCAATAGAGTTGGTAGAATGCAATGTTTATTGTATTTATTCGCATTTGCCTGGTATTTTTCATAACTTCTCCCACTCCCTTCTGTGTTGCCCTTGCACAATTGTACAGTGCTATGCACAGAATAAGTGCTAAAAAATATGATCAAATGAATGCATTTATTTTCAGCCTTTAATTCACCACAATTATCCATAATTCATTCATTTACATTAATGTGTAAATTACATTAATACGTCTTTCCCTCTAGACTGTAAATTTGTTGTGGGTAAGAAATGTGTCTAGCCACTCTCTTATATTGTACTCTCCCAGGATCTTAGTATAGCACTCTGAACTTCTCTGTGCCTCAGTTACCTCATCTGTAAAATGGGGATTAAGACTGTAAACCCCACATGGGACAACCTGATTACCTTGTACTTACCCCAGCACTTAGAACAGTGCTTGGCACATTAGTAAGTGCTTAACAAATGCAATCATTATTATTATTATTGACCCCACCGCAATAAACAATGATTTCTACAGAAAGTAGTCAGCACACAAACACACGCACACACACACACAGGCGTACAAATGCGCTGATCTTTTGTAGCATTAAATGGAATTATTATTTATTTTCTGCCTTTGTCATTGCCCTTTAACTCAGAATGAACACTAACTGTGTTACCTGGCATGGAAGAAATGAAATAATCCACTCTTTGACCTTTAGCTAAATTGTCCTTAACAAGACCATTCACAGACTGTCTCCTTTCACAACAGCCATCATTTTAATTTCATCTGTACCTGGAATTAGAGAACAAAGGTTTTGTCCATAAAACTGTGATTTCAATTGTAACATTTCAAGTTTCTATGCAATCCATAAACTATTCATTCAGTAGAATAGTTCCTCTCAATATATCTGCAAAACAGAGTATATTATACTTGAATAGATGTCAGAACAGTGTATTGTAACATGCTGGTTTTCCAGTTGGAGAAAGTGGTATTGTCTTTTTCTTGTTCACTATGTGCTAACAAATTTATTTTTCATTTGGGTATTTGCTACCTGGAGTTTTATGGTCAGTCAACTTCACCCAACTACTGTTCTGATAGGAGCTGTCCTTTAAGGGAAAATTTGATGTCCTGCTTCAAAATCTCAGAAGTGAATAGAAAATATTATTGAAAAATCCCAAATTTATATTATTCTTAATGTCTAAGAATTCTTGACATATTTAAAGTTTTAGAATATCCCAAGGGAGCTAATTATAAATAATTAGATGAAAACAGAACTAAGATAATTAGCTATGAGCTACTTATAAGATACTTTCCATCTGCCCTTCAGCAAAATTATGTATTTGCCTGGTTTGGTAGACCTAGAGTTGAAATATAGGTACCACTTCCATCAAGTAATGAAGATGCATTGTAAGATGTGAAGTATCTTATAAATTACTCACTGTATTTATCTTGCCTATGACATCCTTGTCCAGATCCTCCCTCTAGCCTGGAATTCCCTCCCCCTTCATATTCAACAAACTACCACTCTCTCCACCTTCAGTGCTCTTCTAAAATCTCATCACCTCTGAGAGCTTCCCTAACATTTTTAAAGCCTTTCTGAAATCACTCCAGGAGCCCCAACTCCTATTAATTTCTTATTTTTCCAGGCCCTCTGCTAGTTTGTCAGAACTTCTGTGCCACCCAAAATGTGTACTCAGAACCTTCAAGGGTACTTTGGTATCCTGCACACCCTACTACTTAAGTACTCCCTCATGTGACTTTCTCCTTGTTCTTTTTCTTCCAGCCTAAAGCTAATTCAGAAGCTGTCTCCAGCACTTGACTGTAAATTTATACTTTCCCAAGCACTTAGTTCAGTGCTCTGTGCATTGTAGGGCCTCAGTAAATACTATTTATTACCTAATCGCAGTACCTAGCAGTGCTTTAGGATCAACTTAGTATGTAGGCTTGATTGGAGTGGATGCAGGTGCTGGGATAATTTGGTCCTCACTGGGTTAGTTGCTGCTTTCGGGAAAGAGAATGAGGAGATAATGAGATAGATATTGATTTAACAGAAGTTACCAATCAGAGGAGTGACTTTCACTCATTTAGCACCCCCAAGTAAATATAATAAATACCCTTTCTTGTCAAGCTGTTTAAAGCTAACCCTAGCCCAACACCAATTTGTACATTCATCACCCATCTCTTCTCTGCTTCTCCAATATTCCACTGTTTTTGGTCTTTTCAGTTGCCTCAGATAGAGAAAAATGTGGGAAAACACATGATGGTAGAGAAAGAGATTGAAATGCAGCAAAAAATCTCAGCATCACCTAGTGGGTAGTGCCTGGCCTGGGAGTCAGAAGGACCTGGTTTCTAATCCTGATTCCTCCACTTGACTTGTCCAAGGTCACAGCAGATATTTAACTTGTCTGTACCTCAGTTACATCATCTGTACAGTGGGAATTAAGACTGTGAACTCCAGGTGGGACATGGACTGTGTATTAGTTTGTAGCTACCTCAGTGTTTATTTCAGTGCCTGGAACTTTACAAACATCATAAAAAAACTCCTGCTTTCCTGACCCCCATCTGCAATTAGACATCCTTAGTAATCAGGCTCAGAGCTCTGAATCGCCCCCTACCTTTCTTCTAAGCTCTCCTACTTTCCTCCATCAGTGCTGCCACTATCTGTGGCCATCTGCGAGAATCCCCCATCATCCTATGAGCAATCTGCAACCTCCTTTGACCCACTGCCACATATATGATCATTATCTGTTGTACACATGGTACTGTCTAATCCTAGAGACAGTGAATACTGTCTCCATGGAGAATGAGTAGAAATAATTGCATATATATGTGTATTGGCAGCAGGAAAGAAGATTGATTGAAGATCAACACAAACACCTAGAATGGGCCTTGCTAACTCCTCAGAAAGCCATGTAGACCAGTCCAGATTGCTGGGAGAAATCCCACTCACCGAAGAGCTGAGAGTCATGAAGAAACTGATCACTCACCATCTCTTCTGAACATAATAGAGCACTTCACCATGAACTCTGACCAGAGGTAAGGCCTGAGGAGTATTAATCTCCAGGAGTGCTGAGAAGCAGCATAGCCTAGTGGAAAGAGCCCAGGCCTGGGAACCATAGAACCTGGCTTCTAGTCCCAGCTATGTCAAATGCTTGCTGTGTGACCTTGGGCAAATCACTTAATTTCTATGTGCCTCTGTTCTCCTCTTCTCCCACCTACTTAGACAGTAAGCCCCATCTGTGACAGGAACTGTGCCCAAACTATTTCCCTTGTATCTACCCTTGTGCTTAGATCAGTGTTTAACACATAATAAACATTCAACAAATACCATAAAAAATGAAAAGAGCAGAGATATAGGTGTGAAAGTCTGGTGTGTAGAATCCTTAAGGAGTCAACAGAGAGTAATTAAGAGTGAATGTCTGACCCTACTGTGGAAGGAATACCTGAGACTATGGATGGTCAGGGATATATGGTATGAATGTGAAGTTGCATGCACATCGATGGTATATAAAGGTGGCTGGCTGAGCCAGCCACATTATCTTGGCTATCTTGCTCTCTAATTGGGTCTCTCTCAGCTTTCTCTTGCCTCCTGCCTGCTGCCAGTGTCCATCCAAGGAGGCAGTCCATATGGTAAGCCTGCTTTTCCAACCACAAGGCTCAACAGCAGGCCACTGAACCATAGTGAATCCATCTGTGACTTACTGCCTACCAAGTCCGAGTGTTAGGCATTGCTGCTGTGGGAAAGGAGGGTGGGCACTGTGGACAGGCAGACTTTATTTCAAAAAGAAGGAAGAGAATGAAAAACAAGGATATAATCACTGAATAAATAGTGGAATATAAAATTGAATATAGGTATACACAGCAGCTGTGCAGATGGGTAAATAAACATAAGTGCTGAAGGATGGTTATTGTGCCTATGCAAGTTAGGGTTTTAGTAATTGATTAGCTACCTGAAGGAAATAAATTTTAGACTGGCTTTGAAGGTGGGGAGAGCTGTGAATGACACATTTGAAAGTTAGAGAGTTTAAGGCAGTCTATCAGCCAGTAATATTTATTGACAGCTTACTGTGTGCAGAGCACTGTACTAAGTGTTTCGGGGGGTACAATACAAGAATAAACAGACACAGTCCCTTCAAGCAGTGATGGGAAATGACATGACCAAAGAGTCAGACTGGCAGGAACTAGAGAGAGGTCAGGCTGGTTAGAAGGCAGCTTGGAATTAGCAAAGAGGTCTCCCCACAATGTTGTGGAAAAAGAAGTGAAAGGCTCATATAAACAGTGAGAACCAAAGACAGGAAGGATTCAGAGGAAGACAATACAAAAAGAAACAATAGGGATGCTACTTGCAGAGTTGAGAAAATTAGGATAGGGATTTAAGAAGGAATCTAAAAATAGTTTAGTAATTTAGCTTTCAAAATGTTGGGTCTAGGTGGAAATTCATTAATTCATTCTCATTTATTGAGCACTTACTGTGTGCAAAGCACTGTACTAAGCGCTTGGGAGAATACATCAACAAACAGACATTCCTGTCCACAATGTGCTCACAGTCTTGACATTTCCAAGTGGAAACTGTTGTCCTGAAGAAAAGAAGAAATGCAAAATTCAAAAATAGGACAGAGGTTGAGGCTGGAAAGCTAGACTTGGAACAATCCTCACAGCTGTAGTACCTGAAGTCTTGGGCACAGTTGAATGCCCAGAAAGTCAGATCCAGTTTAGTCTAGTTAGTACCAGCCACAGCAAAGTGGTGGCAGCAGCACCAAGCTAAACCAAAACAGGAGATCTTTCTTGCTATTTTGAGCAGTGGGTACTTCCTGGTTTGATGTCATTTTGATGTTTCTTCTTTAAGTCTCATTGGCCTTGCCCAACCTGGTATGAGCCTAGTAAGGTTTGACTCTGGCCAACTCACCTGGATATAAAGACAAAGGTACCAAGGGACTTCCGAGTTACTGGAACCCATGCCAAACTCCATCTTGCTGTACCCAAGAATTTCTCAGGAAAGAAAAGCATTATTACTATTATCGCCTTATGAGAGAGTTAGCAGTTACTTTGTTATCACAAGATTTACAATACAGAAGTTCTTTCTTAGATCTAACCCCAATAGCCACTTTTCTGAGTCAAGGACATTTTCTACTTTGTTGTCCTCTCTGAAAGTGAAAAGCAACTGCTCTCTCTTTTCTCGATAATATTTTTCTCAAGAATTAGAAACTACTATTATGTCCCTATTTTGTCTTATCTTCTGAGGCAAAATAATCTTAGTTTCTTTGAACATTTGTCACAGGTCCATTTTTCCCCAGCTCATTTATCATTTTTGATGCTATCATCCAACTTATTCTGTAGGCATGTTAGAGAGAAAATGTAGGTACGATAGAATGCTCAAGAATGATTTGGCTGGAATCGGTAATGATAGATCCATGTAGAATTATTAGAGGGAAAAACTGAGGATGTTAGGAGGTGCACCATACTACAAAGAAAGGTTTGGGGAAGGTAAGTCTCACACTGTTTCTCTTCTGGAGGAATTGTATTTAAGAAAGTCTTTGAAAATGTGGAGAGCTATGGTCTGCAGAGACTGAATATTGGGTTTGTTTGGCTCAGTGAGGCAGTCATTTTCTTCAGTTTTCTGCTTGTTTTGAGATGTTTGGCTAATATGGGGGCTATTAGCAATATGTTTAAACAGAATGAGAATGGGAAGTCATATAGACATTCTCACACATGTTCTAGGTCAGTAATTAGAAATTTAACTGATATTTTAACCCAACTCCCATACCTAAAGGGGTCAAGATTCTGCAAAATAATAAGGCATTTATTTTGAAGACACTATTTGGAACAAATATCAGTTTTGGGAAAGAGTATCCAAAGCATGACCCTAACATTAAATGAATGCCAGTCAGTATGAATTTAGCAACTCTTTTCTTTGGCTCCTGGGCAGTGGGGGACCTGGGATGCAATGCTTAAAGTCTAATGTATGTCCTGTTTAAGACCAGTCTTTCTAATACAAAAATACTCTGAGAGCCCCGGAGAAGTCCTCAGAACTGAAGATAGCTGGTGGAGAAGAAGAAACAAATTAGTTTAAGAAAGCAGTAGGTTGATGAAACCCTTCGCTACTCTGTCCAAACAACTACTATCAAAGTATTTGGGGGCCCCTTCTCCCTCCAATATTTTGCCTGAGATTATGTCCTCGTATGACACTCTTAAATATTAATGAAATTATAATCCCATGGCAAGCTCAGCAGTAACAGCAGGAATACCACTTATTGAGAGACTTTTTGCACAAAACTTCATTTTCAGTGCCTGGAACATTTAGTGGAAGTGGAAGATGAAAGGCTAAAGAATGATTTGGCTGGAATTGGTAATGATTGATCCATGTAGAATTATTAGAGGGAAAAACTGAGGATGTTACTGTACATGAGTTACTGAATACATGCTGTACTCAGAGCAGACATGTAACTCTCTAATGGAGAGGTCTGGAGAAGGATCAGCATGGGTTAAGTTCACTTGGGCAACCCATGGGGAACAGGCCTCGCCAGGACCAAGTCATTGAGACCTGTAATGTAGAGGTTATCAGGCACTGGAAAGATTCTGGTGGAGAGATAAGACTTATGGAGTCAGAATTTGTGAACATCGGACTGTCTTACTGCTGCAAGATTTGGATCCTGAAGGAGATGACTAATTTTCTAGGTAGCTACCCTCCACCTGTCATCAAGGAAACCAAGGCCCTGCTCCCACCCCCAAAGTCCAGGAACATTTTTACATTTCTTCTTTTAGGAATATCTGGACTTTTTTTTCAAATGGTGTTGCTAAGCACTTCCTACTGCCAGGCAGTGTACTAAGCGATGGGGTGGTTACAACCTAACCAGATTGGACACAGTCCATGTACCACATGGGGCTCACAGTTTTAATCCATCATACAGATGAGATAACTGAGGCACAGAAAAGTAAAATGACTTGCCCAAGGTTCACAACTGACAAGTGGCTGAGCCAGGGCTAAAACCCAAGTCCTTCTGACTCCCAGCCCATGGTTCTATGCACTAGGCCACGCTGCTTCTCAAGTTAATAATAATAATAATGTTGGTATTTGTTAAGCGCTTACTATGTGCCGAGCACTGTTCTAAGCGCTGGGGTAGACATAGGGGAATCAGGCTGTCCCACGTGGGGCTCACAGTCTTAATCCCCATTTTACAGATGAGGGAACTGAGGCACAGAGAAGTTAAGTGACTTGCCCACAGTCACACAGCCGACAAGTGGCAGAGCTGGGATTCGAACTCATGAGCCCTGACTCCAAAGCCCGTGCTCTTTCCACTGAGCCACGCTGCGTAGATCATGGTAATTTGGAACTAAAGACTATGTCAGGAGTGAGGAAGAACATTAGGTCTGCCTCAGTCTCCACCCCAAGTGTTGTTTATCTGGATATCTACCTATCTATTGCCAGTGTCATTTAAGCAAGGTAAGAAGCATTATGGACTTAGTGAAAAGAGCACTAAGGATGTAGGTTCTAAACCTGGATTTTCCACATACCTGCTGTGTGACTTTGGGTAAGTCACTTCTCTGAGCCTTAGTTTCCCTCATCGGTAAAATGAGGATGCAATCCCCGATTTTCCTTATACTTAGACTATGAGGACCGTATGGAACAGGGACTGTTTCCAACTTGATTAACTTGTATTTAGCCCAAACCTTACTACAGTGCTAGGCACATAATGAGCATATAAAAAAATACCACTACTCTACTGAGTGAGAGTGACTCGATCTTGTATTATTTGACGCTGGGAGCAACAAGGCCAAGGACTATTTAGAGGAGAAACTGTATAATCTTTCTGAGAAGTTTTAAGGACCTGAATTGTCATAGAGGAACCAATTTGTTTTGCAGAGGTCTTAAGGAGGAACTCAAATGCTCTGCTGGGTAGGAAAAAGACTACTGGATGGGGCCATGCCCAAGGGAGAATAAACCTGGTGGGAGGGTATCCTTCCTCTTTAGTTTACCCATTAAGGAGCAGAAGACAGCAAACTAACCTGAGCAGCCCTCCTACTGCAACATTCTCCCCCAGAACAATGGATGAATAGGGGGTAAGAACTGGCCCTCTTTGCCCAGCATGGAGCCACCTAAGCCAAACTATAAGACACTACGGCTGCTGCGGCCAAGATCCTAAGACCTGAACTAGGACGATGACAAGCTGGGGTCAGTCTGATGCCTTGAAACTCTTCCAACGTGGGATCATCTTCACCAAGTCTTAGGGAAAACTAGTTGAATGGGTAACTATAGGTGATGTGCTTTGTGTGTGTGTGCGCATATGTGCCTAACCCATGTTTTAGTAAAATAAAGCTTTCTGCTGTAACAGTGGTGTTTGGTTTTACTTTATGGAACATGTCATTTGAGTGCTCAAATTAATAAGGGGGGTCAAATCCCAGGTTAAGGGCTCATAGGTGGAGCGCTTGATATTGTGGGGAAGTGATCCCTGGACAGGACTCATGACAATTACCACTGTCATTTCTAAATGCTTTGTATCCATCCCAGAGTTTAACACAAAGGAAGGTCTCATGAATGCCATTACTACTTATGAATTGCTAAGAATTGCTGTCTGTCTTTTTTAAATGGTAATCGTTAAGCACTTACTATATGCAGGCACTGTACAATCAATCATATTCATTTAGTTCTTTCTATGAGCAAAGCACTATACTAAGCAATTGGGAGAGTGCAATATAACAATAAATAGACATTTCCTGCCCACAATGAGTTTATTCTTCTTAGCACTGGGGTAGATCCAGGTTGGCCACAGTCCATATCCTACATGGGGCTCACAATCTTCATCCCTATTTTACAGATGACATAATCGACACAGAGAATTTAAGTGATTTGCTTGAGGTCACACAGACGATGTGGTGGAGCATGGATTAGAACCTAGGTTCTGCTGATTCCCAGACCTCTGCTATTCACTAGGCCAGGCTGCTTTTCTTGGCTATGTGGATTATTTTGATAGTCTTTCCCAGTGAACTCTAAACTTCTTGAGGGAATGGATTTTATGTTTTGATTCTATTGTACTCCCCAAATACTGACCACAGTACTTTTGTACATAATAACCACTCAATAAATACTATTGCTTGATTTACCTAAGCCTGTCTTTATTGTACTTTTGCATTTGTTACAGAGTCTAGCACCACTTTTGTGTCAGACTTCTGGATAAAATCTGGAAGCTTCTACTTCAAGATTCTAATTGCTCTACTGCCAGATATAGTCTGCCTCCTCGTGGTATCTTATTCTCCAAAGTTATTTTACATCATTTGAGTTCCTACTTTACTTTGTTCAAGTTTTCTTCTGTCCTTGTTATAGTTGTCCTATTTCAGCTCCTTCTGCAATTCATTTTCCTCATAAGCAAGGCCAAATTGAGACCCAATCAGTGGTAGTTTAAGAGGCTCTAGGGAAAGTAGAATACAATAAAATTGGTAGACACAACTGCTGCTCTTAAGAAGCTAAAAGTCTAGAGAAGGACTGTAAGCTCATTGTGAGAAGGAAGCAAGTCTACTGACTCTATTGTTCTATAGTCTCACAGGTGCTTAAAACAGTGTTCTACACAAAATAAGTGCTCAACAGATGTCATTATTAATGATAAAGAGAAAGACTTTGGAATAAGTTACAGGTATGGGAAATGACAGAATTAAGGATGTGTATGTAAGTGCTGAGGGTGGGGACAATATCAAGTGCTTAAAGGATACAGCTCCAAGTGCATAGCTGATGCAGAAGAGAAAATGAATAAGGGATATGAGGGTTTAGTTAGTATAGGACTTTTGAAGGAGATGGAATTTTTAGGTGGCTATAAAGGTGAGGTAGCCTGCCAGATTTGAAGGGGAAGAGAATTCCAGGGCAGAGAGAGGATGTGAATAAGGGTTCAGCAGTGAGATAGATTAGATAGAGGTACAGTTAGTAGGTTGACAATAAAGGAGTGACATGTTCGGGTTGGATTATTCAGTAGGAAATAAGTGAGGTAAAGTAGAAGAGGAGAGAACTGACTGAGTGCTTGAAAGATCATAGTAAGGACTTTCTGTTTGAGGAAGAGTGGATAGGTGATTACTGGAGGTTCTTGGGGAGATATGTACTGAACAGTTTTGTTTTTTTTAAATATGTGGGCAGCAAAATGAAGTAAGGACTAGAGAAGGGAGAGACTGGAGGCAAGGGCACAAGTGAGGACGCTGAGGTAGTAGTCATAGTGGGATAGGATAAGTACTTGGCTCAGTGTGGTAGCAATTTAGATGGAGAGGAAAAGGCAGATTTTAGAGAAGTTGTGAAGATAGAATTAACAGGAGTTGGGAACAGATTGAATATGTGGGTTAAATGAAAGATATGAGTTGAGGACAATGTCCAGAGCATGGTCTTGTGAGGCAGGGAGAATAGTGGTGTTTCCTACAGTGATGGGAAATTGGGGGGGGGGGGCAGGGTATGGGTGGGAAGATAAGGAGCTCTGTTATGGACTTAAGTTTGAGGTGACAGCAGGACATCCAAGTAGAGTTATCCTGAAGGAAGGAGGAAATGCAAGACTGAAGAGAAGGAGAAAGTTTGGGGCTGGAGAGGTAGATTTAGGAGTCATGTGCAAAGAGCAAGTAATTGAATCTATGGTGGTGGGTATAGATGGAAAAGAGAAGGGGACTCAGAACTGGGGCTTGGGTGACCCCTACAGCTAGTAGGTCATTGGTAGAGAAAGTCAAGGAAAGAGGAGGGGTCTCTGAGGACCAGCCAGAGAAATAGGAGAAGCCAGGAGAGTGTAAGTGAAGCCAAGGTTAGGTGAGATTTCTAGAAGGGCATGATCCACATCAAGGCAGTTGAGAGGCTGATGAGAATTAGAATGGAGTAGAGGTCCATTGGATTTGTCAAGAAGAAATGTCACTGATTAATTTAAAGAGGACTATTTAGAGAGGACTGAGGATGGGAGCCAGAGGATTTACAGAAAGAACTGTGGGAGAGTAACAGAGTCAGTGGTCAAAGATGATTTGCTCAAGAAGCTTGGAGAAGGATAGTAGAAGGAATATTGGGTGATAACTGGAGAGTGCTCTGGGGTCAAATGAGGGATTTTCTTTTAGAATAGGAGATACACATGCATGCTTGAAAGCAGTGGGGAAGGAGTAATGAGAAAGTGAAAGATTGAAGATGGCAGTCAGGGAGGGAAAAATGGGGAGGACAAGTGTTTTAATAAGGTATGAAGGGATGGGGTTAAAGATGCAGGCAGATGGGTAGATTTTGAGAGATGGTGGGAAATATCTTACCACTGAAAAGATGGGACAAAGACGGGAAAGCAGGTGGAGGAAGTGGAGAGAAGCAGGAAAGATTTTAGGGAGATAATACTTGAGGTTTTCAGTTTTGTTGATGAAATATGTGTCAAGATTCTTTTGGATGTTCCCACATGATATATGAGGTAATTACACTGCCATGCTCTTGCTCTAATCCCATCACCATGAAACCACAGCTGGATCTTTTCCCCTGCTCTTGCCCTCTCCTCCCACCTCTGACTCACTTGTCTTGCCTGGCTCCCTCATCCCCATTCCAGGAAGCAGCAGAGGCATTTAAGTACCTCATATTAGGAATGCTACAGTGGGAAGCCTCATGGCCTAATGGATAGAGCAGAGGCCTAGGAGTCAAAAGGATCTGGGTTCTAATACTGGCTTCACCGTCTGCTGTGTGACCTTGGGCAAGTCACTTCACTTACTCTGTGTCTCAATTACCTCATCTGTAAAATGGACATTAAGACTGTTGAGAGCTCACCTCCTCCAAGAGGCCTTCCCAGACTGAGCTTCCCTTTTTCCCTCTGCTCCCTCTCCGCTTCCCCTTCACCTCCCCTCAGCTAAGTCCACTTTTCCCCCTTTCCCTCTGCTCTTCCTCCTCTCCCTTCCCCTCCCCTCAGCACTGTGCTCATATGTATATATTTTTACTACCCTATTCATTTTGTTAATGAGGTGTACATCCCCTTGATTCTATTTATCGTGATTAAGTTGTCTTGTTTTTGTCTGTCTGTCTCCCCTGATTAGACTGTAAGCCCATCAATGGGCAGGGGTTGTCTCTATCTGTTGCTGAATTGTACATTCCAAGTGCTTAATACAGTGCTCTGCACGCTTACTTGTTTACATCCTCTGTCTCCACTTCCTCTCCAATTCTTTCCCTGACTCCTCCACTCTGGCTTTTGCCCCATTCACTCCACAGTCAAAAGTCACGAATGATCTCCTTCTTGTGAAAAATTAAATGATCTCTACTCCATCCTATTCCTCCTCAACTTCTCAGCTGGCTTTGACATAGTCTACCACCTTCTCGTGAAAATATTATTGTTGGCTTCACAGGAACTCTTCTCCTGGTCTCCTATCTCTCCACATCTCCACATCTTTCTCAGGCTCCTCCTCTGCCTCCCATGCTCTAAATGTGGGAGTTCCTCAAGGCTCAGTTCTGAGTCCTCTTCTATTCTCTCCATGGACAACCATTCCCATGTAAAACTCTTCTGCTCCCATGGCCTCACCTACCATCTCTATGAGTTAATTCCCAAATCTACATCTCCAGTCTTCACCTCTATCTTTTTCTGCAGTCTCACATATCCTCCTGCCTTCAGGACACCTCTATTTGGATGTCCTGCTGACACCTCCAACTTAACATGTCTGAAACAGAACTCATCTTCCCAACCAAACCCTGTCCTCCCCATGACTTTCCTATCACTGTAGACAACACACCATCCTCCCAGTCTCACAAGCCTGAAACCTTGGTGATATCCTTGACTGTGCTCTCTCATTCAACTCACATATTTTATTTGTCACCAAATCTGTAAGTTTAACCTTTCCAACATTGCTAAAATCTACCCTTTCCTCTCTATACATACTGATAATATGTTAATCCAAGCACCTATCCCATCCCACCTTGATCAGCCTCCTCAATGCCTCTTTGTTCTCTGTCTTTCCCTACTCCAGTCCATTCTTCACTCTGCTGCCTGTATTATTTTTCTATAAAAATGTTCAGTCCATGTTTCCACACTTCTGAGAAACTCCCAGTAATTGGCCATCCACCTCTGCATCAGACAAAAGCTTCTTATCATTGGCTTTGAACCTCTCAATCACCATATGCCCTCCTACCTTATCTCGCTGCTTTCCTAGTACAACTCAGCCCAGAGACTCCTGTCCTCTATACAACCTACCCACTGTAACTCCATCTCATCTATCTTGCCACTTGCCTTTTGCCCATATCCCTTTTCTGGCTTCAGACACCCTTCCTCTTCATATCAAACTGACAATCACTCTCCCCACTTTCAAAACCTTATTTAAAAGTGTGTCTCCTCCAGGAGGCTTTCCCCAGGTAAGTCCTCGATTCTTCTTCTCCCACTTCTTTCTGTACCACTTCAGTTCTTGGATTTGCATCCTTCATTCACCCTTCCCTAATCCCCACAGCACTTACATACATATCCATAATTTATTTATTTAATGTCTATGTCTCTGTCTAGATTGTAAGTCCATTGTAGGCCGGTAATTTGCCTACCAGTTGTTTTATAATCTATTTTTCCAAGAGTGTAGTACAGTGGTCTGCACTATTTGTACTTGCTCACCAAATAAAACACACAAAATGCCCTATAGAACTCACCTAAGAAGTCAACTGCTCAGGGCAAGAGAACAAAATGGGAAGCAGAGCAGAGTAAGCCAGCATGGAATTGGGGTATTAGCCAATCTGGAATCCTCCATTATACTAAAAGCATCAAGAGCTGGGCTTGGGGACAAAGCAAGTAAAAGCAGGGGGAGAAGGGCTGCCTACTTCCACTCCGTCTTCCCTTTGCTGGAGTTTCTAGAGATGTCACAATAAGGCTACCATTACTGATGGGGGGTAATGTCATTATCAAAGGAGGAAGCAGTACTATGTTGTATGTAACCAACTATGTCGTATACACAAAACTATGTTGTATGTAATGTGTGGCCTATTTTCTAGTTCACTTTTTTTTAAATGGTATTCGGTAAGTACTTGATAAGTACCATGCACTGTACTAAGTGCTGTGGTGGATATGAGCTAATTAGATTGGAGGTAAACCACATCCATATGGGGCTCACAGTCAATCCCCACTGTACAGATGAGGTAACTGAGGTACAGAGAAGTGAAGTGCCTTGTCCAAGGTGACACAGCAGACAAATGGCAGACCCAGGATTTGAACTTATGTCCTTCTGACTCCCAGGTCCCTGTTGGATCTTCTAGGCCATGCTGTTGCCTAATTCCTCCTCTTCCACCAGCTACTACTTGGGAATGAAGAAAATAATCTCAAAAAATCCAGGTGGGAGGCATGGAACAGGCAGGCATCAGTTGAACTGTAGGGAAGCACATTGATTAACCATGGCTTCCCTAGCTTTAACTACTGCTTTTCTGGATTTCTGGATGTGGTGAGACAGACTCCTGATGCAGCCACAGTTATAAACACTTCCACCTTCCTTCCCAAAATAAGAACTTAGATGTCTCATCAACCATTATTCAAGGAGACGAATTAAGTGATTAACCCATTCCAATACAATACTCAATTTTCCATGTCTCCTGACACACACACACACACACAAAATCCCTATAAAATCTGAACAAGAAGGGAGCAGACCTAGAAAGATGCAAAGATATTAAATTGTCAATTGGGCCGATATTTACTGATAGTGGTTATTTTGCTTATTTACACATGGGGCAATATTTTAATTTTTATTTATTTTATTTTATTAATTTTTATTTACTGTCACTGTGAATGATGAAATAAGAATAATTCATATATACACAGAGTAAATGAAAAATAAGACATACTACAATTTTATGTAGTTATTTGATAAATGAAAGATTGTCCATTATGGGTTCCCTTCAGAAAGCAGAATACTTTCTCTCTGGAAAGTACCAGTTGTTCTACAGTTGCAGACTTGCTATACTGAGGATAAAATTGCTGTGGTAGATGAAAACAGTGCCTTAAGACAGATAGAAAAAGTTTGGTCCCTTAGTTTTCTAATCTTGGCAGGCCATCCTTTTAATCAGCTCTAATAATACAATCCTTCTCCCTCCCAGCCCCACTTCAATTTTCACTCCACCAATCATTCTTTGCTTCCATTTATAAGATGACAACAGCTTCTGCAGAATACCTCTTGGGAAGGAAAATTTGCAGCTAGTGTGTAAATAGTGCATAACCAATTGACAGTAGACAAACTTTATCTGAAAATCTAGATAAATTCTACAAGGAGAATATAATGAAGGGGAAAAATGTGTAATGGGAGCTGCAAGGGATTTGTCTCATTTAAATCAGCCTGTTGTTAAAATTGGATTTATTAATGAATGTTTTAACATAAGCTCAATGAACTTTTTATTATGAGTGTAAAAGATTTGTCTGTCACCTTTGCAGAACAATCCCTTGAGCAGGCTTCCTACTGAGCACAAGCTGCTCAGTTCTTGAGGGTAAATGAAATCGATGACTTCACTTTGAGTGTGTATTTTATTTATATTAGATACGTTTTGCAGAAACCTTTATGAAAAAACTTGTCATGCCATTTTCTAGTGTGCAGCCTTACTGATTTGTCCTACCCCCAAATAAATAAATAATAAAAGCTAAAAAACAAAAACAAAAAAACCCATCTAGAGTTTATACAAAAGACAAAAGTGATGTTAATTCTAGAGATATGTGGAATTGACTGCATCCTAGGGACCAAATCAGACCCAATCCATTCATTCCTTTCAATTCTGTCATTAAGTCTAGAGAAGATGAAGCTTTGTCATATGGAATTGATATTACTTCACAATAAATAATAAAACAGTTATTACTAGAGGAAGCTAAACAATCAAATGATAATGCTTCATCCATCATTTTAAAGTTTTGTATATTTACTTTGAAACTCTCAAAATGGAACACACCATTTCTACACAGTAGTCTCTTGGTACTAACAAACATTTTGTTCACTCCATTTCAACCATTCTTATGGCCATAGCCGGAATAATCAACTCTCCACAAAATTCAGCTAAAACTGGTTGTGTTTGTAAAGCCCAAAAAAATATTTGAATGATTATGTATTCATGATGGTGTCAATAGGCTGTTGTAATATTACCTACCTGAGGTTCATCAGTGCAGTAGGCACAGGTGTTCAGGAGCGGTCTCTGTGGATCATGGCTGAAGCCCGTGGAAGAGACATTTCCCAAGGGCTAGCCCAGATCTCTGCAGCTGTGGCCCTGCAGGGAGTTTAGTCCCCATCAGCCCCAAATGGCTCCAGAAGATTGGGCAGAGGGATGGGATAGCTCTTCCTGGTATATCTCTGTGTCTGTCTTAGGGGTCAGATTCTGGATCTAGGGCAGCAGATTCAGGGATCACCCAGAGATTTAATTGACCTTCCCCATATCCCCAAGTGCCCCGCTGCCCCCATTATCACTGAGGTTCTGGGGCCAGAATTGGGTGGTGGAAGGATGCAGTGGGGATACATTACCTAGCTCCTGACAGAATTGGTAGGCTCAGGTTAATTACCACTTTGCCGCTTGATTGGGGTGGCCATGGTGGTCTGTCTTGAGAGTATCAGAATATGTCTGCATTAGGGCACAGCCACTCCCTTTCTAATAGAGGTAGTGGGTAGTATGGGAGTAATGAAGGTTTTCACCCAAGCCCCGCCACTAGTCTAATGGGGGGCTGCAGTCAATATTTATCTCTCTGGGCCTCTACAGTGTTAGTGCTTCCATATGGAACTACAGAAACAGAGCATGTTTTCTCAGCCGTGAAACTCATAAAGGCAGATGTAAGAAATAAAATCTGTACTCCCCTGCTGGAAAGGTTATTAACTGTAAAAAAGTAGTCCTGGAAAAGTTACCACAGTAATATTTGAAAGTGCCACTGTACCAATGAATGATTACAAACAGAACATAGGGGACGCAAGGATGTCTAAGCCTGATGAAATTACTGTTGGATGTATAAAAAACAAATTATTTTTAATACTGAACATTATAATGGTGATCAATACTGAATACTGTATTGTCAGTGAAAAAACTTCTGAAGGTCAGTAACTTCAATTCATACTGTTTGCAGCGTGGCTCAGTGGAAGGAGCACGAGCTTGAGAGTCAGAGGTCAAGAGTTCGAAAACCAGATCTGCCACTTGTCAGCTGTGTGACTGTGGGCAAGTCACAACTTCTCTATGCCTCAGTTACCTCATCTGTCAAATGGGGATTAACTGTGAGCCTCACGTGGGACAACCTGATTACAGCATGGCTCAGTGGAAAGAGCCTGGGCTTCGGAGTCAGAAGTCATGAGTTTGAATCCCAGCTCCACCACTTGCCAGCTGTGTGACTGTGGGCAAGTCACTTAACTTCTCTTTGCCTCAGTTCCCTCATCTGTAAAATGGGGATTAAGACTGTGAGCCCCACGTGGGACAACCTGATTCCCTTGTGTCTACTCCAGCACTTAGAACAGTGCTCTGCACATAGTAAGCGCTTAACAAATACCAACATTATTATTAAAAATCATTTTGAACAGTTTGTCAACTTGGTCATGGCAGCAGGCTTGACTCCTTCTGTACTCTGCTATCTTAGATTGTCTGTGGAGACAGCCTGGCCTCTTCTGGGCCTGGCTGGTAAATCCCCCTTTACTCCCACCCTGAAAAGGTTGGTTACCCATGAGTCATAGGATAAGCTTTCTTGTGTTTAAAGGCAGGAGTCATGGAGTTCAGGTGGTACTGGTGATGTCATCTCATTTGCGGAACGGGTCTTCTCTGATCAATCCCTTGTATAACCAAGATGTGACAGTGAAATCACAGAAACCATTCCAGGAAAGATGGAGAGGTAATCACCCCAAACATTCATTCTCCCATACATGGCCAGCTTTTGGAGCAGATCATTAATAAAATAAGTAGAGTAATAAATAGGTACAAATATACACAAGTGATGTTGGGAGGGAAATGGGGTAGAGCATAGGGAGGGAATAGTGGGAAGGGGAAGGGGAGGAGGAGCAGAGGGAAAGGAATGGCTCAGTCTAGGAAGGCCTCCTGGAGGAGGTGAGCTCTCAGTAGGGCTTTGAAGAGGTGAAGAGAGGTAGTTTGGCAGATGTGAGGAGGGAGGGCATTCCAGGTCAGAGCTAGGGCGGGGCCAGAGGTCGACAGTGGGACAGGCGAGAACAAGGCACCGTGAGGAAGTTAGAGTCAGAGGAGCGGCTTGTGTGGGGTGGGCTGTAGAAGGAGAGAAGTCCCACATGGGGTTCACAGTCTCCATCCCCATGATATGATTCTATAAATCCCCATCTGTATAATGGGGATCTATTTATTTATAGTAATGCCTGTTTATTTTTTGTTGATGTCTGTTTCCCCCCCTTCTAGACTGAAAGCCTGGTCTGGGCAGGGATTGTCTCTATTGTTGAATTGTACTTTCCAAGCGCTTAGTACAGTGCTCTGCACACAGTAAGCACTCAATAAATATGATTGAATAAATGAACATATTTAAATATTTTCAGTCATTTTGTCCAGTGAGAGTGATACATTCTAATGTTCTGTAGTTTCATCATCTATTTACTCGATATCTTTAGTCAGAGGTAATTTACATATAGACATGTTCTAAAAACAAGTTCTAGAACAGCACCACAAATAGGTGAAATGGGAAAAGTAGAAATCCTAATCAAAACTCCAAAAGTTTTAAGAGCATCCAGGGGTAAGAAAAACAGAAAACAAAGATTCTCAATTTGTTACCGGCAGTCTTTGGTTAATCCATAGACCCCAGAGCTCATAATTAAAGGATTTAGTAATGTTGCTACTGAATTCAATTTGACACATTACAGTTTTATAATCCTCATGACCTCAATTATTGAGTAAGAATGATGGCAAACACCACTAATCCAAATGCCCAGTTCCATAGCTTAATTTCTCTACAAAATCTAATTCTTAATTGACTAGTTTAGAAATAAAGTTACATGGATTATAAAATAGTCCTTCATTGGAAAAAAATACATTTTCACATAGTGATTCTTTTCTTTTCAATGTCATTGTCTGTACCTATTATCTTGTCTTTGATTTTAACACAACTGACTGATGCTGAGATCCTATCCTGAAGACTGTGGGTGACAATATGTCCAAAATTGTGTCCCTGTAAGGATAAATCTGGGCCACATTAATGAGTTTGTCCCTTTCAAAACTTGTATCTGTTTTTGAGCCTGGCTCTTGAAGTAACAATCCTGTTAATAACAATAATAATGTTGGTATTTAAGCGCTTACTATGTGCAGAGCACTGTTCTAAGCACTGGGGTAGACACAGGGGAATCAGGTTGTCCCACGTGGGGCACAGTCTTAATCCCTATTTTACAGATGAGGTAACTGAGGCGCAGAGAAGTTAAGTGACTTGCCCATAGTCACGCAGTTGACAAGTGGTAGAGCTGGGATTCGAACCCATTACCTCTGACTCCAAAGCCCGTGCTCTTTCCACTGAGCCACGCTGCTTCCTGTTGAAACCTTTGTCCAGCAACAGCAATGCTTCCAGCAGCTGCAACCCAGCAGCCTGATCTACCTACTGCAGTGACCTCCCAACAACCTGTTTCTATATCACACTGACCTTTTTTGTTTTTTAGTAGTATTTGTTAAGCACTTACTCTGTGCCAGGTACTGTACTAAGTGGTGGGGTAGATACAAACTAATCAGTTTAGACTCAGTCCATGCCTCAAATGGGGCTCATAGTCTTAATCCCCAACTACAGGGGCACAGAGAAGTTAAGTGACTTGCCCAAGGTTACACAGCTGACAAATGGCAGAGTTGGTATTAGAATCCATGTCCTTATGACTCCAAGTTCTGTGCTCTGACCACTAGGACACACTGTTTACTATTTATATATACCAACAGAGTAGGAGGGAGTATAATTTAATCTCCATTTTACATGTGAGTAAACTAAGGCACAGAGATGTTAAGTGGCTTACCCAAGGTCTTAAAGCATACAAGTGACAGGCCAGAATTAGAACCCGAGTCGTTGTCATCATTATCATCATCATCATCATCAATCAATGGTATTTTTTGAGTGCTTACTCTGTGCAGAGCACTGTACTTAAGTGCTTATCACCATCATCACCTCTGACTGTCAGTCCCGGTACTCTTTATACTAAGCCACGTAGCTTCAAATCTCAATCCTAATACATATGCAGGTGACCTATAACTCACAACCCAGCACCCTTTGCTGTGTCCTTTTATGGCATTTACAAATGGTTACAAAACCCTCATCTTGCAACATGCTCTCTGTAGCAAATTCATCTCTTTTTCCTGGTGGAGGGTTTTTTGAATTATAGCAACCTGAGGACAAGCTGCTGGGAGTACTGCATTTTGAGGAATTAGTCTCCAAAAAAAAGCTTTAGTGACCACATTTAAAGTTTGTAGACATGATCCTACTCCAGAGTAGTGCAGATGAAGGACACTGATCCATGATTTCAGAGCCTAACTGTGAAAATGCTGAGCCTTCTATTAGAAACTGAACTGAAGCCAAAGAACTGAAATGGAATTTTTCACACTTGAATCCTGGAAACTAAATTTCTCAGAGGTTAAGGACCTATATTCCCCAGCATCCTTTGGGAATTATATTCAGTTAGAAAATTGGATAAAAACTTTGAATTTGAAAAAGGAAACTCTGGCAACTTCTCTGCTAGTTTTGCTGAATATTCTGACTTGTGAGTAAATATGTTTTCAACTTTCCTTTTTAAGGAATTTGCTTGTGTATTCACAGTAACTTTTGTGGGTATGGCAGTCTGTATACCTAAGTGTGTGTATGCTTTTTATATTTAGATTTCCCTATCTTTGAAACTAAAATTATGTGTCTAAATTTTATAATATTTCAAGTTACCCTGGGTATTTTTCCAGGTTCCAGAAAAGCCAAATACGATTGTGCAGTAAAGCTAAACACAATTGCATTTAGCTCTGCCCTGAAATTTCAGCTGCTTTATAGTAACAATAACAATAATAAATAATTATTATCATTAAATTGTTCCAATGGGTAGATACAAGATAAATACATTAGATATTGGACCTGTCCTACATGGAGTTCACAGTCTAAGTAAGAGGGAGAACAGGTATAAAGTCTTCATTTTATAGATGAGGGAACTGAGATGCAGAGTATCAAGCAATCAGTCTTATTTATTGGTTGCTTACTTTGTAAAGAGTACTGCACTAAGTGATTAGAAGAGCATAACAGTTTGAGACATATTCTCTGTCTATAAGGAACTTACAGTCTAGAAGTAGCTTGCAAGGTAAGTGATTAGCCCAAGGTCACACAAGAGGCAAGAAGCAGAACTGGAATCAGAACTCATGGCCTCTAACCCCCAGGTCTACACTCTACTAGGCCATGCTACTTCTCATTGTTGTTGCTAATATGGCAAGGTCTGTCACATTGCCCCTTCGTCTCAGCCTCCCCCCGAGTCTTAGGCAGGTAGCTAAAGAGGGAGGATAAGGAAGGGATGGCACAAAAGGCTTGCACTCTTGGCCACATCCTCCTCAATTACTACCTACATCCTGCAACCTGCCTTCTCACCCATGGCTGAGGAGGGGAAGGAGGGAAGGGTCTACAAGGGAGGGTGTGTGGTGGGGGAGGGGGAGGAATATCCTAAAGGTTGTGATCACACAGCTGCCATGTAGTATTTAGTGCCCCAGAAAAACTTTAAAAATATTATTTCACCTTGTTGCAGCCTTCAGGAATGTTTGAGAAGATATAGTCCTTTTGAGCCCTCACATTCTCCAGAGAATACTGGGAAAGTATCCTCTAAAAGAAGGTGTCAGGAGGGAGGAACACACTCTGCTCCTTGCTGCCATCTCTTTTTCCAGAAGCGGTGCCACTTCCTCTCTAGCTGCAATCTGGAGGAGCAAGGGAAGGAGATATACTGTCTGGATACATCAAAACTACCATGAATAAGGTCTGGGAGCTGGCAGGTAGAACTAGAACTGCCACAATCCCTGACTTCAGTTCCTTGAGAGGCATTAGGAGTTGCCATTTGTTGCTGATCCCTGCTCTACTCCTGACTCTGTGACCAGTGTTTTCTCAGTGTCACTGCAATGGTCAGTCAAACTAGCCCAGCCCCCCATCCCCCACCCTCACCACTCAGGAGAGGGAAGAGTCTAATGGGTATTAGAATCACTCTGTGGGGCCTCTCTGTGAGGGAGGTGTAATAATTGTCTTACATGGCAAGATTTAGAGCTCGGCAAATCAGAGGGAAGGACTGGGAAGAATGTAGTTGATCACAGTAGTTGGGAGAGAAAACCTTCAGCCATCTTGAAAGGGGAGGTTGAAAGTCATGGTCCCAAGAGGGCAGGACACAGGGAGGGGTCATTTTTGTGACCCTGGACAGAAACAAGGCTCAGGGAGGGATTAGAGATACTCTTGGGTGAGGTTAGGATAGCCTGGAGGTTTAGGATCCAGAATTAGGACTCTCAGGGAATGAGGCTCCTTGCTCCTCCATGAAGAGAGAAAGAACTTCCAAGAGACTTCCCAGAATCTGGAACACCATGATAAAAGATGAGAAGGAAGCAGAGGAACATGAGCCCGGGACACCTACAGCAAGTACAGAGTGCCCTGGTGGGGAAATGATCATATTTAGGGAAAAATGGTAAGAACCAGAATTATTGTCATTGTTATCAAATTAAGAAACTATCAACCATTACTGAGATCTCATTTTTTGGTATCTGCCTGCAGCAGGAGCTGGTTGAAAAGCTCTGGGTGCCTGGGTGACATGTGAACCTGGCAAGCCCCAATTGCAGGGAACACTTTGACCAACAGTTTCCTGCAGCCATCTTGGGGTGGGGGTTGGTGGGCTAGTCCCCCAATGACACCTTTATCTTTAGGGGGATGTTGGGACTTCACATGAACAGTGGTGACAACAATGGGGCCTTTCATTACACTAGGCAGAGGTCCTCAATCTGTTATTTTAGAAAGGAAAGCTTTGGAGGGCTTTAGAACCCAGTGCAAGCTAACAGGGATTTGTATACTCTTAAAGTCACTCCAGGGACCTCCAGAAATGCCATAATTCTACATTTAACCATTTCACCCTTAATCCGAATTCCTTAAGGAATTGGGAGTCTAGCTGCCAGCATCCTAAGCATGGGACTGAGCCCTTTGGATGTTCTACAGCTTCCAGATCCACAAAACTTATTGCCATCATCCTAGCTTTGAATGCTTCCCAGTGTGGAGGGCAGGTTCAGGAGGAGGGCAGCCATACCAACTGCCAGATTTTTTTAAACTTGGATTCGTGACAGTTTAACTCTCCTTTGACAGTTGTGCATTGATTTAGGAGTCCTTGCTGAATTTTTTTTTATGTTTTTATTATTACTTATTATGAATACACAATTTTTTTTTCTCCCTGTAGATGATCTTTAACTCCTTCCCAACTCCGCATAATGTGAGCTAACTGTTAGATATTTTTTGACTCTTTGGCCATATATTTCTTTTTCCCAGTCTTTAAAACAATGGGTTACACACTTAGTAAAATGGACAAGCAAATGATGATAGCATTTGTTGAGTGCTTTACTATATGATAGACACTGTAATAAGGGCTGCAAATACATTTTTACTCAACCAACTTCTGGTGTCCATCTTTCAAGGGTGGCAAAACAACTTCAGGGACAAAAGGGTAAAGCATGTTCTGCTTATTGAGCCAAATTTCCAGTTTTTAAAAAATAGATTAATGCCAGCTTTAATCCAAAAGTCAGTATAAAAATACCCATAATGTTGCTTTAATCTATTTCCTCATTAATCCTATAGACTAAGAACATCAGTATTCTGGCCTGTGCTATGGTTTAATTAACTGTGTTTAATACAATGGGCCTGATTTTTACTTTATGACAAATATAATGAATTAGTGCAGATAACTTTCACCACTATTCTTGAATCTAGTTTCCCTAGATTAAAATTCACAGGTAAGTTAGATTTGATTTTAGAAGAAGCTATGAATGGAGAAAGTATTTATCTTACCTATTTACATTATTTTCTGGGGTGAATAGAATTTATAATATTTTAAAAGAAATTTATAACGTTTTGTCAAAAATGTTTTTGTAGTAGTTGTCAGGGCCTGCAATGTTGCTAAATCTGAAACTAATCTAAATTAGTCAACAGTATTTATTAAGCAACTATTGGATGCAGACCACTGTACTAAGTGCTTGGAAGAATATAATACAGTTAGTAGGTATGTAGAAGTAGTATGGTGTTGTGGAAAGAGCAACTGCTTGTGAGTCGGAGAACTTAGGTCCTAATCCTCATTCCACCACTTGCCTACTGGGTGACCTTTGGTAAGTCACTTATCTTCTCGGTGCCTCAGTTTCCTCATTTGTAAAATGGGGATTCAACACCAGTTCTCCTTTCTACTTAGAATGTGACCTCCATTTGGGACAGGGACTGTGTGTGACCTAATTATCTTGTATCTACCCCAGCACTAGAACAGTGCTTGACACAAAGTGCTTAAATGCCATAATTATTATTATCAATATTATTATATGTGCTTCCAAGAACCTTCTCTAGCAGAGGAAACAGACATTAAAATAAATTACAAATGGGAGGGAAAAGAACAGGGGATAATATTCATGAATTAATACATAATATGAAGGGCTTATGGAGCTTATACCAGTGTCTACCTGTCTTGTTCTCTCTCTCTAATGATATTTTTTAAGCACTACTGTGTAATAAACAGTGTTTGTAAGCCTTGGGGTAGAAACAAGTGAATTAGGTTCAACACAGTCCCTGTCCCACCTAGTGCTTCTATTCTAAGTAGCAGACCAGAAGAACTGAGGCCTGATGAAATTAAATGACTTTCCCAAGCATTTAGCAGAGCCAAATTTCGAACCTTTGATGTGCAGGCCCATGTTCTTTCCATTAGGCCACATTGTTTCTCTCTCTTTTTCAGTCTCCCCATCCCCCTTTCTCTTCTCACTCTTCTCTTTTTTTCTCCTGACTTTTTATCATTCATATAAAATTGTGCTCTTGAACCTTTCTTCATAAACCGCTTTAAGCCAACTGAAAAGATGCTTTACCCTTTTCTAATCAGGTTTAGGCTCTGTTGAAATCTACTGAATAAATGAATATTGCTTTGTTAGTCTACATTTCTATTTAGCCATCAGTTTGATTTCTTTATAGATGACTTATGTGATGAATTTTTGTGTGTGTTAAAATCAATCCTTGGTGTATAAATTATACAGAGCTGCCAACAACATGCTATAGTTAAATGATCATCTTGCTGTATGTTCAGCGTAGCCTAGATTTTAATGATAACAATAATAAGAAGAACTGTGTTTTTTGTTAAGTGCTTACTCTGGGACAAACACTGGAGTAGATAGAAAATAATCAGGTTCCACATTGGGATCATAGTCTAAGTAGGAGGGAGAAGAGGCTTTGGATACCCATTTTGTGTGTGAGTGAACTGAGGCACAGAAAAGTTAAATGATTTGCCCAAGATCATGCAGCAGATTCATGGCCAAGTTGGGATTAGAACCAATGTCCTCAGACTCCCAGGCCCATGCTCTTTCCACTAGGCCACACTGTTTTAGGCTGCAAGCTTAAGAGATGTCATAGTTAGTGCCAGACTTTGCCAATTGTCATGACCAGATATTCTTTATCTCAAAGAATTCAATTTATTAAATGCCTATAATATTTGGTGTGTCTTAAGTAAACATCGAGTTGTATACATAGATTGCAGCTCTTTTGGAGTGAATCTGATTTCTGAAAGTTACATAGAGTGACAATTTTGTGGTCAGAAAACTGTCCGTGTATTTCTTAAAAAGAATGATATTCCATTTTTCCAATAATATTTTAGTTTAAATAAAATGTATAGCTTTCCACTATATAATTATCCTTAAAGATAATTGAATTTCATTTTTCTAGTAACCATGTTCAATTTAAAAATAACCAAAAAAAGTTCAGTTATAGAAATTTGGTAAACTAGTTCACTGTGGGCAAGAAATATGTCTGTTCATTGTTATATTGTACTTGTCTAAGTGCTTACTACAGTGCTCTGCACACAGTAAAAGCTCAATGAATATGATTGAATGTACCAATATTTACAAAATTTACCATGATTTGCTTAGTGGAGTTTGATTATATAGCATAATATTTTAATTAGGCTAGTAATTATTAATTTATTTTGTTGACAGTTACTAAGCATTATGAACAGTTATTGCAGTACATTTATTGAATATTGTGTGATTACAGGTAAAAGTCAATTTTCATGTGGTGTTTTAGTGTCTAAAAATGGCTCATTATGAACGATATTGCATGATTCATTCAGAATGAACATCCCTTGAAAGATTCAATAACCTCAAAATAGAGTGCCTTAAAGTTGAGTAAGAAAAATTCATCAGAAAATTGGTTTTACAGTAGATTCTATATTGATTTATGAAGGTATTAATTTACCATTTAGCTTTAAAATTGACTATTAATAATCCTTGACACTCAAAAGATAAACTTTTCTATTTTACAATTAAAATAAATCTATTACATTTTCAAAAATCAGATTGTGAATTTTTTTATTGTCAGAAATGGTATTTTAAAAACATTGCAGAGGATAACGCCTTAGCTAAGAATGTTCAAAAGATTTAATTTCAAATTTAGAAGCATTCAATAGATTTGAGCCTTTACAATTATTAAAATAATCAGCCTTCTGCAACATGATGCAGTAATTTAATTAATTAGGTAAGGCATCTTGGCAAATGGTTATGTAAAAATCTACAATGTAGAAGGTAATTTTGATTTATTCTTGTCAAACATTTTCCTAGAGAGATTAGTTTAATAACATCACCTCTATATTAACAACAGTCACTTGATTTTCTCCTTCAGGCGTTTGTTCAAAATAATAATAATAATAATTATAATAATAGTTAAATGCTTTCTATATACCCAAGCACTGTATTTAGTGCTGGTGTAGTTAAAGATAATCAGGTCACACACAGCCCCTTTCTCACATGGAGCTTAATAATAATAATAAAAATGTTGGTATTTGTTAAGCGCTTACTATGTGCAGAGCACTGTTCTAAGCACTGGGGTAGATACAGGGTAATCAGATTGTCCCACATGAGGCTCACAGTCTTAATCCCCATTTTACAGATGAGGTAACTGAGGCACAGAGAATTAAGTGACTTGCCCACAGTCACACAACTGACAAGTGGCAGAGCCGGGATTTGAACACATGGCCTCTGACCTATCCATTCCATTCCTAGCTTGGACAGTGGCAAGTGAGTGAAAGAATCTGCTACAAGTCAAAACTCACCTGTGCTGGGAAGCAGCAGAGACATGGGAGAGAGTCGAGGGCAGAGACTCAAGTTTACTGTGTGGAAGGAAGCAATGGTAAACCACTTTGTATTTTTACCAAGAAATCTCTATGGATACACTACCAGAACGAATGCAGATGGAGGTGGGTGTTCTGGAAGAGATGTGTCCATGGCGTTCCTATGGGTCAGAGATGACTTGATGACATAAGACAAAGGCAACAAGCTTGAGAGAGAGAGGACATTAGAAGCAGAGAAGCAGCGTGGCTCAGCGGAAAGAGCACGGGCTTAGGAGTCAGAGGTCATGGGTTCTAATCCCAGCTCTGCTGCTTGTCAGCTGTGTGACTCTGGGCAAGTCACTTAACTTCTCTGTGCCTCAGTTACCTCATCTGGAAAATGGGGATTAAGACTGTGAGCCCCGCAAGGGACCTGATTACCCTGTATCTACACCAGCACTTAGAACAGTGCTCGGCACATAGTAAGTGCTTAACAAATACCAACATTATTATTATTATTGTTAGAGAAAGTAGACATGATCCCTGATCTCAGAGAGCAGTGTAGTGAGGTAGGTAAAGTACAGTCATATTAGACAGTCCCTGTCCCATATGGCTTCACAGTCAAATCAGATCCCCATTTTATAGATGAGGAAACTGAGGGACAGGGAAGATAAGTGATACAATACCAAGTGACAGAGCTGGAAGTAGAAGCCAGGTTTCCCAATTCCAAGTCCTGTGCTCCTTTCAACTAGGCCAGACTGTTTCTCTTTTATCCAGATTTGCCTTAATTTCAATCCCTTCCCAGAGAATAACAAGTTTTTGTCAACTATGATTATGCCATACTATATTACACTGAATTCCCAGCATAAAACGTGCAGTCCAAGGTGGCATCCTACAGAGGGAGAGGAAAATCTCTCTCATTGGTTAAATACCAAAAGTTGGCCCTGGTCTTGAGAATCCCTGCTGTTCCTTCCAGGGTTCTGGCATTTCAGAGCTTAATTTCAGGAGAGTACTACTAATTTAGACTAACCTCTTGTGATTCTTTCATCTTTCCTTTGTGTGTTTGCAGCACTGCAATAGAGCACAAAACTCGAAGTCAAAAGATCATGGGTTCTAATCCCACCTCTGCCACTTGTCTGCTGTGTGACCTTGGGCAAGTCACTTAACTTCTCTGGGCCTCTGTTACCACATCTGTAAAACAAGGATTGAGACTGTGAACGCCACATGGGGCAGGGACTGTGTACAACCCGATTTGTATCCACCTTAGCGCTTGAAACAATGAATGGCCATGTATGTGCCATGCACTTTATTAAGTGCTTAAATATCACAATTATTATCATTATTATTATCAACATTGTACTCAACAGCAAATATCCCTGAAAACCATTTTTTTGGGACATGCTCTCCAACATCCTTGGGCATCAATCAATGGTAGAGAACCAATGTGGCTCAGTGGAAAGAGCACGGGCTTGGGAGTCAGAGGTCATGAGTTCAAATCCCAGCTCTGCCACTTGTCAGCTGTGTGACTGTGGGCAAGTCACTTAACTTCTCTGTGACTCAGTGACCTCATCTGTAAAATGGGGATTAAGACTGTGAGCCTCACTTGGGACAACCAGATCACCCTGTATCCACCCCAGCTCTTAGAACAGTGCTCTGCACATAGTAAGCGCTTAACAAATATCAACATTATTATTTATTGAGGTCTTATGGTTTGCCAAATATTGTACTAAGTGCTTGGAGGAGTACACTACGGTAGTGATAGACATGATGCTTGCCTACAAAGGTCTTTTAGTCTATAGGGAATAAGTAGACCATCTACTGTGAGTAAGAAGAGGGTGAACTAAATGTACAGCAGTTCATATTCAAATGAGTTTTGATATTTGTGAGATGCTTTGAGGGCAGTTGGGCACCTTTAAATCTGATAAAGTCACATTACTATAAAGCATTTTGCTTTGTTTCTCTCTAGCCAACTACTCATTGTGCCTCATTCTCATCTCTTTAGCCATCAACATTTTACTGACACCCTCCCCCTCCTGCCTGGAACTGCTTTTCATTTCACATCCGGCATGTGATTGCTCCCACCTTCAAAATTATTTTAAAATTACATCTCCTCCAGGATACCTTCCCTGATTCATCCATCACTCCCCTATTTCTCACAGTGCCTCTCCAGGAGGCCCCCTCTTTCCTCTACACCCCACCCCAGCACTTATGTGCATATCTTTAAACTTTTTTCTTCTCCCTACCTGTAATTTATTTTAGTGTTTTCCCTAGATTATAAACTCTTTGAGGACAGCCTTGTTTCACCTAACTACCACTGTACTCTTATATGGCATTATCCTTGACTCCTCTCTCTCCAACTCAAATATTCAATCCATCACTAAATCCTGTCGGTTCAACCTGCGGAAAAACAAAAATCTGCCCTTTCATCTCCAAACTGCTAGCACAATAATCCATTCATTTATTCTATCTCACCTTGATTAGTGCATCAGTCCTTTCTGATCTTCCAGACTCCTGTCCTTCCCCACTCCAGTCCATACTTCTGTTTCTTGAATCATTTTTCTACAAAAACAATCAGGCCATGTTTTCCCTTGCCTCAAGAATCTGAAGTGGTTGTCCATCCACCTTCTCAAACAAACTCCTCACCATGGGCTACAAAAAACCCAATCACCTTGCTCCTTCCTACCTCATCTCTCTGCTCTCCTTCTACAACCCAGCTTACACACTTTGCTCCTTTAATGTTAAACTTCTCACTGTACTTCGATCTCATCTACCTTACTGCAGAGTGATAACCCATGTCCTTCATGGTGTAGTGGATAAAGTAAAGGCCTGGGAGTCAGAAGGTCCTGTGTTCTAATGTGCTCTGCCACTTGCCTGTGTGACCTTGGGTAAGTCACTTCACTTCTCTGTATCTCAGTTCCCTCATATGTAAAATGGAGGTTTAGACTGTGAGCCCCATGAGGAACAGGGACTGTACCCAACCCCATTTGCTTGTATCCAACCCAGGGCCTGGCACATAGTAAGCGCTTAACAAATAGCATAATAATTATTTTGTCCTGCCTCTAGCCTTGAACACCCTCCCTAAGTCCAACAGACAGTTTCACTCTACCCCCCTTCAAAGTCTTAATGAAAACACCCCTTTTCCAAGAGCCCTTTCCTGATTAAGCCCTGTATTTGTTGGTATTTGTTAAGCGCTTACTATGTGCAGAGCACTGTTCTAAGCGCTGGGGTAAACACAGGGGAATCAGGTTGTCCCACGTGGGGCTCACAGTCTTAATCCCCATTTTACAGATGAGGGAACTGAGGCACAGAGAAGTTAAGTGACTTGCCCACAGTCACACAGCTGACAAGTGGCAGAGCTGGGATTCGAACTCATGAGCCCTGACTCCAAAGCCCGTGCTCTTTCCATTGCGCCACGCTGCTCTCTCCCTCTCCTTTCTGCATCACCTAATTGCTCCCTTCATTAATTTCCACTCCCAGCCGCACAGCATTTATATAATTATGTGTAATTTATTTATTTATATTTATTTATGATGCAATCTCCCCCTCTAGACTGTAAACTGGTGTGCAGGCAATGTGTCTTTTATAGTTTTATATTGTATTCTCCAAAGCACTTAGTACAGTTCTCTACACACAGTTAGTGCCCAATAAATATGACTGACTGAGTACGGTGCTCTGTAAAGTGTATGCGCTTAAATTCACTAAGCAAATTGAGCAAACTTCTCAGGATACCCAGTTGCCAGAACTCAAGTCTGCTGTTAATCTCAAATACTTTTGTAAGGTCTATGAAAATCGTACAGAAATCTTGTTAATGCTCCTTGGATCTTTCTAGTGTTTGTAATGTTGAATAGTTTGTACTTACTGTCATGTCATGTAATGAAACTGGTGTATGGTTAACTGCTTACTTCAGATGATAGCCATTTTTCTTGTCTTATGTTGTCTTTGATGCCATTTCAATCTTTCCTTGCTTCCCCACTCTCCTGCCCTTAGGTAAGCTTGAACCCATAGCTGAGTTACCTCAACTGAACTCTTTCTAGAACTTTGTACAGGGTCCTGAAAACATTAGGCACTCAATAATATTATTGAAAGATGAATGAATTTTAATTATTTGGAAATCATGTTTCAGTTATATTTATTGAGTGCAAAGCACTGTATTAAATGCTTTGGCGAGACACATTCTCTGCTCACAATGATCTTAGAGTCTAATTATATTGAAAACTCAAACTTGGAGTCTATGAGGTGTTCAGCCAGTATCTGGCAATCCTCATGACTGCTAGGATCTAAATGTCAAATTCGATTGGTGGATAAATTTATGTCGTACTTTTAAACCTTAGGTATATTTATATCTTTCTCATATCTTGGAAGTGGAAGATAGTATATCTGATTAGAAGCTGATATTTGACATCTTTCCTGAGCAGACTTAAACCACTGCTATTTGGTTTTTCATGCCCATGTGGTCCTATGCAGTTTTCCCATGTTTCAGCATTGCTATCCATTCATGCATTGAAATTCCCTAGATGATCAACTTTTTGGGTTTTGAGTATTCTGCGATGAGTCAATCCATTCATATTTTGGATATGCCACCAAATGAGATTTTAGGCTCTGAACTTCAAAATCTTCTCCACAGCATAAATGAATGAGTGCTCAACCTACACCTGCTTCTAAAGCGAAAGAGCTTTGCTACAATATTACTGCATAAATCTGAATAATTGCAAAGAGAAAAGAAGTTAGAGTAGCATTACTTCTAGTTCTGTTAAGGAATTCTAAAATAAAGGGATAGATAATAAATTTTACCCGTTATTGCACATACATTTCAAAATAATGCTTGATCCAGGTGAGCTGCTCTCAATAGCTTTGTTGTTTATACTAGAAAGAGAATCATAAACAAGCTAAAATGGGATTTTACTTTTTCCCAATTACTGGCAAAAGAATGAGTGCTACAGAACAAGGCAAATCAATTTACTATAAAATTATAGAAAACTGAGTGAAACAGTTGCAAATAGTATAAAAACTTAATTGTGAATATTGTCATTTTTTTAAGCAGGGCCCTGGTCCCTGGTTAATAAATATTATTCATTCAATAGTATTTATTGAATGCTTACTATGCGCAGAGCACTGTACTAAGCTCTTGGAATGTACAAGTCGGCAACAGATACAGTCCCTGCCATTTGATGGGCTTACAGTCTAATTGGGGGAGACAGGCAGACAAGAACAATGGCAATAAAAAGAGTCAAGGGGAACAACATCTCATAAAAACAATGGCAACTAAATAGAATCAGGGTGATGTACATCTCATTAAATAAACAAAATAAATAAGATGATAAAGATATATACAGTCGAGCTGACGAGTACAGTGCTGAGGGGGTGGGATGGGAGAGGGGGAGGAGAGGGAAAGGGGGAAGAAGAGGGTTTAGCTGCGGAGAGGTGAAGGGGGGGGTAGAGTGAGCAGAGGGAAAAAGGGGGGGAACTCAGTCTGGGAAGGCCTCTTGGAGGGGTGAGCTTTAAGTAAGGATTTGAAGAGGGGAAGAGAATTAGATTGTCTGAGGTGAGGAGGGAGGGCATTCCAGGACTGTGGGAGGATGTGGCCCAGGGGTTGACGGCAAGATAGGCGAGACCGAGGGACGGTGAGGAGGTGGGCGGCAGAGGAGCGGAGCGTGCAGGGTTGGCAGTAGAAAGAGAGAAGGGAGGAGAGGTAGGAAGGGGCAAGGTGATGTAGAGCCTTGAAGCCTAGATTGAGGAGTTTTTGTTTGGAGTGAAGGTTGATAGGCAACTACTGGAGGTGTTTAAGAAGGGGAGTGACATGCCCGGATCGTTTCTGCAGGAAGATGATCCGGGCAGCAGAGTGAAGAATAGACTGGAGCGGGGCAAGAGAGGAGGAAGGGAGGTCAGAAAGAAGGCTGACACAGTAGTCTAGCCGGGATATAACAAGAGCCTGTAGCAGTAAGGTAGCCGTTTGGGTGGAGAGGAAAGGGCAGATCTTGGCGATATTATAAAGGTGAGACCGGCAGGTCTTGGTGACGGATTGGATGTAGGGGTTGAATGAGAGTGCCGAGTCAAAGATGACACTGAGGTTGCGGGCCTGAGATACGGGAAGAATGGTCGTACCATCTACGGTGATAGGGAAGTCTGGGAGAGGACAGGGCTTGGGAGGGAAGATGAGGAGCTCAGTCTTGCTAATGAATAAAGCTCCTTAGATTTCAAAATCTTGTCTTAAAGGGAAAAATTGATGTAAAAATGTGTGCAGGAGCCAAATGAAAATTACAGTAAGAACATATTTATGTATTTGGACATTTAAAATATTAAGGAAACTCATGGAAACATATGTTTTCTTAAATTCATATCAGTTATTCTAATTTTCTCCTTGTTTTTTAATATTTCAATAAGGTTCTTACAGTATTCATTCATTCAGTCATTCAATAGTATTTATTGAGCGCTTACTATGTGCAGAGCACTGTACTAAGTGCTTGGAATGTACAAATTGGCAACAAATAGAGACAGTCCCTGCCCATTCACGGGCTTACAGTCTAATCCACCTCCTCACCGTCCCTCGGTCTCGCCTATCCTGCCGTTGACCTCTGGGCCACGTCCTCCCGCGGTCCTGGAACGCCCTCCCTCCTCACCTCCGCCAAACTGATTCTCTTCCCCTCTTCAAAACCCTACTTAAAACACCTCCTCCAAGAGGCCTTCCCAGACTGAGCTCCTTTTCTCCCTCTATTCCCTCCACCCCCCCCACCTCTCCGCAGCTTAACCCTCTTTTCCCCCCATTTCCCTCTGCTCCTCCCCCTCTCCCTTCCCATCCCCTCAGCACTGTACTCGTCTGCTCAACTGTATATATTTTCATTACCCTATTTATTTTGTTAATGAAATGTACATCGCCTTGATTCTATTTAGTTGCCATTGTTTTTAAGAGATGTTCTTCCCCTTGACTCTATTTATTGCCATTGTTCTTGTCTGTCCGTCTCCCCCGATTAGACTGTAAGTCCGTCAAACAGCAGGGACTGTCTCTATCTGTTGCCGACTTGTTCATTCCAAGCGCTTAGTACAGTGCTCTGCACATAGTATGCGCTCAATAAATACTATAAATACTAAAAAAAACACTAAATACTAATCAGGGGAAACAGACAAAAACAGTAGCAATAAATAGAATCAAGGTGATGTACATCTTATCAACAAAATAAATAGGGTAATAAAAATGTATACAAATGAGTGGACGAGCACAGTGCTGAGGGGAGGGGAGGGGAGAGGAGCAGAGGGAAAGTAGGGGAAAAGGGGGCTTAGCTGAGGGGAGGTGAAGGGGGGGTAGAGGAGCAGCAGAGGGAGCAGAGGGAAAAGGGGAAGCTCAGTCTGGGAAGGCCTCTTGGAGGAGATGAGCTCTAAGTAGGGCTTTGAAGAGGGGAAGAGAATTTGTTTGGCGGAGGTGAGGGGGGAGGGCATTCCAGGACAGCAGGAGGACGTGGCCCAGGGGTCAATGGCGAGATAGGCGAGAACAGGGAACGGCGGCAGAGGAGCAAAGCGTATGGGGTGGGCAGTACAAGGAGAGAAGGGAGGAGAGGTAGGAGGGGGCAAGGTGATGGAGAGCCTTGTGGCCTAGAATGAGAAGTTTTTGTTTCGTGTGGAGGTTGATAGGCAACCACTGAAGGTTTTTTAAGAAGGGGAGTGACATGTCCAGAGCATTTCTGCAGGAAGATGAACCGGGCAGCGGAATGGAGAATAGACTGGAGCAGGGAGAGACAGGAGGAAGGGAGATCAGAGAGAAGGCTGACAATAATCCAGCCGGAATATTATGAGAGCCTGTACCAGTAATATAGCCGTTTGGGTGGAGAATCTTGGCGATATTATAAAGGTGAGACTGGCAGGTCTCGGTGACAGATGGGATGTGTGGGGTGAATGAGAGAGCCGAATCAAAGATGACACCAAGGTTGCGGGCTTGAGAGACGGAAAGGATGGTCGTACCATCCACAGTGATAGGGAAGTCAGGAAGAAGACAGGGCTTGGGAGGGAAGATAAGGAGCTTAGTTTTGGTACTTGTAATAAACTCCTATCCTTAGAACTTAAAAATACTTATTGCTACATTTTCAAAGAAAAAAAATGGGTTCAATGTATTTCATCTAATACCACCTCAACATCTCAACATCAACAAAGCCATTACTCCAGCCTAGTGCTGACCACTGAGGCCCCCTGGAATTGTCACCATGTTCAGAATCATATCTCTTCTACTCCAATATTGCCACTCAATAGCTAGCTATACCATGTTTTCTAAATCATAGAATGTGGTTCTTGAAGTTTTTCTATTTTGGTTATTCAGACAGAAATATTATTGTTCTATACTATTGGAGCATGTTTCTGATATTCCTGGATCTTAGTTTTTCTTGAACTGACCTTCTGGATGTGTATAAATGTTTTAAGACTTTGGAAAACCCATTGCTATGCTATTTGAACTCTGCCCACTTTAATTTGCAGTATGCAGCATTTTCTCTCTACCAGATAAATAGCATACTACAGGTTTCTTCAAGCAAAATCAAATGTGCTTAATAGATAAACGTTTTAAACAACACAGCAACATATTTAAATTCATATTACATGAAACTATCAGAAAGCAAAACTCACAGTATAGTCTCATTTTATGGTCTTTTGAATACTTAAAATCTTTTTTTTTTCTGCCTGTATCAACTGTCAAATGGCACAATACTCTTTTTCAGTAAATTACAGCTAGATGTCTTAAAGTAGCATGCACTTTCGTTTTCTTATAATTATTTATGTATAGATTCATCTCTGCACTGTCATCACGGATGATTACTAACCTACTTTATAGAAGAATATTCAAGTGTGATGCTTAAAAGACCTAAAATTGCACTACTACTGCTCCTTTAGTGTATATACTTATTTTTCTTCACCTATCATTGTAAAAATTCATGCCGATTCCAAATACCTTTCTGAATAACCATATTGTTTTCATATTCATTATATAGAAGTTTCTGTACTCTGGCTGTAGTCTGAATTAGCAGCAATAATTAAGTAATTTCACCAGTGTCATCTATATTCCATACTCTACATCAGTTCGTGGGGCAGAAATGTAAACAAGGTTCTGGATCAATGTCAGTCTATTAGTTATCAAGGTTATGCTCACCTCATAACTTGTTAGCTAGGTTGAAAGGGTGTTGAATGAATGATAATAGAATGCAGCAGTTGCTGTGTGGTGATCTAAAATGGAGTGATGAAAAACAGGGTGAACAAAGAAAATGCTTTAAAGGGGCAGTGAAATGCATTCTCAGACAATGCAGCATGGCAGCAAAATTTTAGGAGAAAATTTTGATAGATCAGCCTTGGGTAAAACAATCAAGCAGTATCTCTTTCAAGCAGAATCACTGAGTAAATCATGAGTAAATTCTTTGAGGATTCAGATTTTGCCTAATACTTTCCATATATATTCCCAAGAATAAGAACATTATTGTGTGTATATTAGATGCTCACAGAATACCACTGATGCTGGTAATAATGAAACTAGTGGAAAAAGCCAGAACAGTTGCAGAGATTTTAAATAGAAAGCACGTTAACATGCCACAAGACAGTCTTTGTGTGGAAGCATGGTGTGGTAGGTATGATAACCCCGTGTCCATTGGTAAATTGAATTTCTTAGTCAGTGGCATTGCTTTGAACACAGAGGATAGACATTTCTAATTAGAATGACTCAAAGTATCATCTTATTTGAAAACAGTGAAATTGAAATATTAAATTTTCTACATAAATTCAGTGAATAATCCTATTCAATAGCCCTGTAAATTCTCTTTCTAACCATTATACTTTTTTTTTTTCCCCTCCACTGGGTGTATATATACACACACACACAGATTTGTATACCTGATTTTTTGCCTGACTTCATCTTTCTGCACTAGCTAAAATAGATTCCCAATTTAAAAATACCTAGGGAGTAAATTCTGTAGCATCTGGATGAAAAGGTGTAGCATCTGGGAGTGAGGTGGGCCTTTGATCCCCATCTCCCTCTAGATCTGTAACTTTGCAAAAACATTTGAAGGACTTCTCTGCTGAATAATAGATGTAGTCCAAGTGTTCTAATCACAAAAGAGACAGAGCTAGAGCAGAATTGCACTCTTCCTTGTTGATCCTAGATTCCTTTCCTTTAAAATTCTCCTATGCTATCACCTAGTCCCACAAAATTGCCCCATCTGAAAAAGCACCTGCACACATTAAAGTAAGTTATCATTGATTATATTTTTCTTTTTGCATTACAAAGGGCACATACATGAACGTATCTCTTTTTCCCTACTGGTTTTCAGAAATGAGCATGGCTAGGACAAGGAAAAAAAAAAAGCATAAGTCACTTAAAAATGCACTCTGGTTGAGCAAGCTATTCTGCAACAAATCAAAAATGGAATTCAGGAATAAGAATTAAGGAGAAGTAATGGGTTAAATTGAATGATAGAAGTTCAGTTAAGGCTGAATACAACCAATAAACATCTGTCTCTATTTCTTTTCCAATAGGTCATTCAACAGTCACTAACTTTGTTTTTAAAATGATATTTGTTAGGTACTTACATTTGTCACCACTCTTCTAAGCACAGGAGTAGATGGAAGTTAATCAGGTTGAACATAGTCCCTGTCCTTTATGGAGCTCACAACCTAACTATTTAGGGAGGGAGAAGCACATACTGAATCTCCTCCATTTTAAAGTTGAGGAAACTGTGGCACAGAAAAAGTAACTTGGCCAAGGTCACACAATAGGCAAGTGGCAGAGCCAGGATTAGAACCCATATCCTAGGACTTCAAGGGTTGTGGTCTTTCCATTAGACAACACTACTGTTGAAATTAAATTCCTGCCACTCCCTCAAATCCTTCATCATTGCCCATTAAAATTCTCTCTACATTATAAGTACCATTTCCCTCATGTCTTCCTTCTCCCTCAGATATTTTCCACATCTCTTTCTAAGTTTTTACCCAAAATGATTTCTTCTTATTCTGGTCAAGTCATCATGTCCCCTTTAAATCACAAACAGCTGCTTTCTGTTTCTAAGCACTTCTGCCTTCCCATACCTCTTTTCCTCCAATGTGACTTGAGTTCTTCTTTATCTTTCTTCACCCTGTGCTCTTCTTTTTTTCTTCAGGTACTGGTGCAGCTCTAGCTCCCATTTCACTTTTTTTCCCTATCTTCTTGAATGTGAGGCAGGGCTAAGTTCAGGTGTAAATCACAAGCAGAAGAACTGCCCAAGGAGGCAGTGGGCATAGTGACAGCAGGATAGCCTCCCAAATTCAGGATCTCTAAATTATGGCAATTTTGAGATCTACTAATTGTAAATTTAAATTGCTAATAAATTTCATTGGTCATTAATTTTACTATTAAATTTTTTTACATCGATGCAGATTGACACAGGTGCAAAATTACTCCTAATAATTACGGTATTTAAGTACTTAATATATGTTGATTAATCTTTCAATTAATGGAATTTACTGAGTACTTAAGTACTTTATTGAGTACAAAATACTAGACTAGGCTTTTGGGAGAGAACTTTAGACCTGATCCCTGATCTCAGGGAGCACTGTATTGGGGTAGCTACAAGACAGATCAGATGCAGGACCTGTCTTACATGGGGCTCACAGTCTAAAGGAAAGATAGACAGGTTTTTTAATCCTCATTTTAAAAATGAGGAAACTGAAGCATAGAGAAAGAAGTTAAGCGACTTGTCCAAAGTCATACCATAGGCTAATGGCAGAGCTGGGATTAGAAGCCAGGTTTCCTAAATTGTATAACTAGTTTTGTCAATTACCAGTTATTCTGGTGCCCATTACAAGCTTGGTAGTTTCCAGTGTGCCAGGTGGAATCTTAGAGGGAGGAAGGTGCAAATATCTTCTGGCCTTAAGCATGGTCAAAATACCTAAATGTGTTGCTGGTCTTGGGAACCCCTATTGTTCCTTCCAGGATTCTGGTATTTCAGAGTTTAATTCTCAGCAGGAGTTGGGGGCAGGGGAAGACTTTTCCTAAATTCTGAGCCATTTTTAACTCTTTTATCTTTCTTATGTAAGGTTGCGGCATTACACAACATTGCATTCATCAGAGTATATTCTTGAAGAATACTGTTCTGAGGAACCCTCTCTTTTTTGGGTACCAATCAAATAAATGAATGGTAATTATTGAGCACTTAGTGTTTAATAATAATGATAATAATAATAATGATAATGTTGGTATTTGTTAAGTGCTTTCTATGTGCCAACCACTGTTCCAAGTGCTGGGGTATATACAGGGTAATCAGGTTGTCCCACATGAGGTTCACAGTCTTAATCCCCATTTTACAGATGAGATAACTGAGGCACCAAGAAGTTAAGTGACTTGCCCAAAGTCACACAGCTGGCAGATGGCAGTCTGGGGATTAGAACTCATGACCTCTGACTAAGACCTGCCGGTTTCACCTCTACAATATCGCCAAGATCCGCCCTTTCCTCTCCACCCAAACGGCTACCTTACTATTACGGGCTCTCGTTATATCCCGGCTTGACTACTGTGTCAGCCTTCTCTCTGACCTCCCTTCCTCCTCTCTCGCCCCGCTCCGGTCTATTCTTCACTCCGCTGCCCGGCTCATCTTCCTGCAGAAACGATCTGGGCATGTCACTCCCCTTCTTAAACAACTCCAGTGGTTGCCTATCGACCTCCGCTCCAAACAAAAACTCCTCACTCTAGGCTTCAAGGCTCTCCATCACCTTGCCCCTTCCTACCTCTCCTCCCTTCTCTCTTTCTACCGCCCACCCCGCACGCTCCGCTCCTCCGCCGCCCACCTCCTCGCCGTCCCTCGGTCTCGCCTATCCCGCCGTCGACCCCTGGGTCACGTCCTCCCGCGGTCCTGGAACGCCCTCCCTCCTCACCTCCGCCAAACTGATTCTCTTTCCCTCTTCAAAACCTTACTTAAAAATCACCTCCTCCAAGAGGCCTTCCCAGACTGAGCTCCTCTTCCCCCTCTACTCCCTCTGCCATCCCCCCTTTACCTCTCCGCAGCTAAAGCCTCATTTTCCCCTTTTCCCTCTGCTCCTCCACCTCTCCCTTCCCATCCCCACAGCACTGTACCCGTCCGCTCAACTGTATATATTTTCGTTACCCTATTTATTTTGTTAATGAATTGTACATCGCCTTGATTCTATTTAGTTGCCATTGTTTTTACGAGATGTTCTTCCCCTTGACGCTGTTTAGTGCCATTGTTCTTGTCTGTCCGTCTCCCCCGATTAGACTGTAAGCCCGTCAAACGGCAGGGACTGTCTCTATCTGTTGCCGACTTGTTCATCCCAAGCGCTTAGTACAGTGCTCTGCACATAGTAAGCGCTCAATAAATACTATTGAATGAATAAACCGAGTTCTTTCCACTGAGCTACGCTGCTTCTCTACAGAGCACTAAGATCATGAAAGGGTATAATACAGTAGAGTTGGAAGAAATGAGGCCTGATCACAAGGAGTTTAAAGTAACAAAAATAAGTGAATTAAACATGAGAAAAAAATAGAATACGTTTTTTAAAACTTTTTATTACCCTTACCTGAAGGCTGATGGACTTGATTCTAAAATAAATCATTTCTTTAAAATATTCATATTTCTCTCAAGTTACTCTATTAATGATGTTTTGCAAGTATTTTTCCTGACATCTGAGAAAATCTGCAGGAATTTACATAATGAATCTAATAGGAAAGGTTTTTTAAAGAACAATTTATTTCCCATGAATTGTTTTCTATTTTTTTTTTACCTTAATCACATCATGTAATCTCATGCTAGCACCTTTTCTTGTTATTATTTAATCACACCTCAAAGGAAAGAATGTCATAGAATGCATACTTTTTTCGTTCTCTGCACTTACCTTATAAAGGTTATAAAAATAAATTTAGAAGTAATTTGACCTTTTATAAAGCAAGGTTCCCTGGCACTAAAATAGACCATATGGCAGTATTTTAATTATCAAGAAGATGGTACTGACATGAAGAATTAGGTGCTTGAAGTGGTGAATTTGTTCTAACCAGTAGGGGTTTTAGCATTTGGGGTTTTGACTGATGTTATGGAAAATACCACCTGCCTCACCAGAAGTTGAAACCTTGTCACTGTACCCATTGAATTAATGTGCTTTCCAAAAGTGAAAAAAAAAACGCAATTATATACAAAAGTGATTGATGTTTCTCCATTCAAATGGATTGATTTAGAGCATTTTTATGTAATTGTCATGATGTAAAGTAGTAAGTCAATGAGAAATTGTCCGTAACTGTAACCTGCTTTTCCTCTAAAATGAGTTTAAATACAGGCAGTGTTTTGCATCCTGTTTTGAAAAATCAGGAAATGTTTAAGAATACCAACATAACAGATATATTGTGCACTTCATCTGCCTATAAAAGTTATTTGTCAAACACTTTTGACATTTCTTCTTCATTACTGACTTGCATTGTGGAACAGGTTTTTTTTTTACTGTTGCGATTTTATTTAGGAAATTTTTTACAATGAAAAGAATCTGTCTGGTCAGAATCTGCTTTGGCAATCTCTGGGTTCTAATCCTGACTGACATGAATGCTGTGTGACTGTGGGCAAGTCACAACTTCTCTGTGCCTCAGTTACCTCCTCTGTAAAATGGGGATGAAAACTGAGCCCCAAGTGGGACGTGGACTGTGTCCAACCTGATTACCTCATAGTTACCCAGAGTTTAGAACAATGCTTGGCACACAATAAGTGCTTAATAACTACCATTTTTTAAAAAGAATAACATTTATTGCCACTTTCCCACCTCTGTCCCTTTACGCAGGTTGACCTCTGAAAGGAGCCACTCAACTGACCAACATCAGGTGATAAGGCACAATACAAGTTGAATGATTTAGCTAATAAAACTAACACTCCTAACCCTCAGTTCTCCACTTCTATGACAGAGTGGCAGGTCTTGGATTTTCCCAGGAAGTTTGTCATCTCCCCAAAGAAGCAGGACATGGAGAGGCAGGCAGCATGGAAGAGGGTGGTCTGGTGGCATCCCTTGGTTGATCCTTGTCTTCTGGTAATCTAGCTTTTCACAGCAGTTGACTTTTCACCTATCTGTCAAGCCTAAACTTTATTCTTGTCTGTACCTTGGGTTTTGCATCTGAGTTTCTTCCATACATCTTATCTACATTCCTGCTTTTAACTTACATCCTTTATGATTTAGTCTTTCACCTTAAATTTTATAGCTCTTTTGGGCTGTAGGACTAAGTCCCTGTAGGCCCTCCTCTTTTCATCTGACGTCACATTACTTCCAGTAACATGTTCCCTTCACTCTTTTAAATTCTATTATATCCTTGCTAGGATAGAAGGTTAGAAATGCAAGCAAATTATCAGAACTGGTTTTACCAAATTGGAAAGGAATACAAGAAGCCATTTTAATACAAGAATCTGATCCAAGCATCAATGTAACCTAATGGAAAGAGCAAGGGCCTGCGAGTCAGAGAACCTAGGTTGTAATACCAGCTCTGTCACTAACCTGATGTGTGACCTTGGACAAATCACTTAATTTTTCTGTGCCTAATCAGCAAAATGAGGATTCAATACCTGTTGTCCCTCCTGCTTAGACTGTTAAACTCAAGGTGGAGCTGATTATCTTGAATCTACCCTTATGCTTAGTACAGTCCTTGGCACATAACACAATTATCATTCATTTTTAAAAGCAGTTTCTGAAGAGTCTATAACAAAATGTAAAGGAAATTGAAAATAAGTCAGTTGGAAAAGGTTAAAAATATTTCTGTCTACTAGATAAAGAATGGCAAATGAGGAATAATTAGGTATTCATATACAATACAAAAATAAGAACAGATAAGAGAGTGGATATAGATCCCATGGCAGATTTTTCTACTTGTCAAAATGACAGGTCAATCAGGAGTCACACCTGGTGCAAATTTATAAGAATCAAAGGTCACAGCGTTCAAATTAGCAGAGTTGATTTGATCCATAAATATTGACACGAAACAAACATGTTGCAAATTATATCCTTGAATTGATGAACAAAAGTTTCATTATTTCTAATGCCCTAAAGAAATGTGGATTTAGCATTTTATCAATCTTCTCAATTTAGCATTTTTTCCAATCTACTCAAACACGTTTGAAAGATATTCACCACTGAAAATATGGCAACAGTTGTGACATTTATTTTACTTACAAATAACAGAATTCTCCAAATGAAAATCTAAACTTATGTCTCTCTAAACTTAGTTTTAACATTTCCTTAATTTTAGAATAACCAATCTTAGAAAATTGACACCATAAAAAATACAAAATAAGAGAGTGATGACAAACTGGTTCAAAATACTTACATTGAGGCACTCATGAATAATGTGATTTGGATTGTAAATGATAAATTAATCTTTTAAACTTTCCAAAGAAATTGATATAGGTTCACTAATTATATGGCTATAAATCCTGGTTTTTCTCCCATTCTGTACTGCTCACTGTGTGTCTGCAATGGCTATTCATAACACCTGTCTCTCTCTAAAAGGCTCAACCTTTCTTCTGAAGAGCCACCCAATTCCTGATTGGTACTCTTCAGGTTAATATAAATGTTCAGAAGTGGAAATGTGTAGATTAATGGAAAGAGCATAGGTTTGAGTAAAGAGGCCTGTATTCTACTGCCAGCTCTATTTGCCTGGTGTGGGATCTTGGGCAAGTCACTTAATTTATCTGTTTCTCAGTTTACTCATACTAAGTAACAGTTCTCCCCATGCTCCCGCTTCCTGCTTAGTGTATGAAGTCTATGTAGGGAGTGTTGGTGAAGGATAGGTGTGAATTCAACAGGGTTTCTTTCTAGGAAAGAATATTTAGGGGCAGTGGCAAAGGGGAGAGAGGATGAGAGTGGATGGTAGCTTCCAGCCCCTGGGTCATGGTTGCTTTGAGCTCCACAAATTTCTAGAACTTGTAAAGGTATGTGAATGAAGTGTAGCAAGCTGCAAGATGTCCCCTAGGGTTTCTCAGAAAGCACAGAAAAAATATTGTCACTAAATCTTGTTACCGAGAAATACCCATATCCAGGGATATGTGGGTTGACAAAGATGCATAAATTGGATCAAGAAGGCCATTATGGCTTTTGACAAATGAAACTGGTACACCAGTTTGTGGTTTGATAATATATGATTACCACAATGAAGACAGCCTTGTTTGGATATTCTAATTAAAACATTGGTTCATGATCGTCTTGTCCTTGCACCCTCCTCTGGTTCCTCTAGGCAGGATCTGATTGGTGGGCACACCTGGCTATTTAGTCTCTGGACCCGTGAGACAATTCATGGGATTCCACCTGGATAGTTTGGATGTAATGGCTGGATTTAGAGGTGGGGGGAGGGCAGTGTAATAAAGGAGAGGTATTTTTTTCCCCTTAAAGACCTGGTGAAATTTCAATACTGTTTTCAGTCTGATAATAAAATACAAAAAAGTGGAAGGGAAAACAGAAAACATTTTTTTTCCTTCTGCTTCTCCAAATCTCTGTGGGAGAAACTGGGCCAGGACCCAATTCCTTGTTTGCTAGTAGAGCTAAAACAGAGCCTCAATGGACTTGAAGAAGGGAGTGGTTACTTTGTAAAGCTGCCTCCCAGATGGTCAACTTTAGACAATTTGCCACTAAGAGGGTTGACTTCTTTACCATTGAAACATTGCACATCTATATTCAGGAAGAATGGAAACAAGTCAATTTTAAGAAACACAAGATCTTGCAAGTGACAAAATCATCAGTAAAGTAGCAAACTCCTTAATATATCCATGATGTACAGTGGATTTTTAGTTGTGTCTTGTTTCAGTCTTATCCTGTCGGATCAATCAATCATATTTATTAAGGGCTTATTGTGTGCAGAGCACTCTAAGCACTTCAGGGAGTGCAACATAATAGAGTTGGTAGATATGCTCCCTCCCCACCAGGAGCTTAAAGTCTAGAGGGGTAATATGAATATGTTCCCACACTAAAGTCTTTTTTGAAATTGACATCTATACTTGTCTATACATACATGTATATATTCAGCAAGGTTGTGATAAATGCTCTCATTAAATGTACAGTGTATAACAATGCAAAATCATATTGTGCATCATTAAGCTAAAAGTGATTGTATACTATTTAATAATATTGTAATTAATAATGCATTTTCCATATAGTATTTAAGGAGCCTATTTCTGGAATTACTTTTATGATACCTCTACTTTTTCTTCTTGATCCTTTTCATTTTGAATATTTCCAACAAATCAGATTTTTTAAGACATTATAGTTTTCTATCTGAAATTTGTGATCAATATCTGCCTTATTCAGGGATAAAATCTTCACTGCAAGAATTTTATTTAAATTAAGTTTTGAATTAATCTCTCACATTATAAATGGGCTAAGAACAAATTTTGGTTGGATGTAGACCTCTCAGCATTAGGACTATGCAAAAACAGTCTAGCTAACATCATAAGAATGAATTAAGGTAATGGTTTTAGTTCTTTTCTTTTTTAATATTCTTGCCAGTTTAGCATAGGTATCTACTAAAAATATACTTCTATTAACAGTTATCTTATTCATTCAAATCAAGCTGAAGGGCAAGAAGGCAATTTTCAGTAGACAGTTCCTCAGTTTGAAGGCTGCATTAATCAGCATTTGACATCTTTTCTTCTTTTTGTCTTATACTTATTAAATCACAAGTTCAGCATTCCTGATTAAACTACTTCCCAACTTCATTTTACCCTATTTGTTTTTAATGCCTATTGGTTTGCTTCCAAAGGATCCTTTTTTTTTTTTTAATTGGCGGGGGGAGATGAAAACTGGTGACATTTTATCTTTCTCCCTGGCAAATGTTTTTAATCATGTCTGCATTGATCCAAACAAATCATTGATTTACCTGGCAATTTTTCATCAAAGAAGAATATTTATTACAAATGAGTGCCAAATGGAAAAAATATTCCCATTACAAGCTGGGTCCATCACATTCGTACACATCGAATCACTGAAAACCAAAATAATTGAGAAGTCTCAGATGAATGTAAGTAAGTAACTCAGTTTGGATTGTTGGAGAAGCACAACAGTATACCAAATAATGGTCACTTGGACTCCATGATTGGTGTCCTTGTAGCTCATTGCATCTTTAAAAAGAAATCATAAAAAATTCTATCTCCATTGGCACTTATTTTTTCTTATGACACTTCCTGATTTGGCAGCTGGTGTATATTTCTTTTTTTAAAAATTTTTTTTCTATAATGATTCCTTATAGATTTTCATAAGACTACAAATCATGTTTTTGAAAATAATTTGTCTTTAAGCACAGTGGAGAGCAAGGAGCTTAGATATTATATATTTATGCAACTTTGTCTGAATTATATAAGGAATTGCCTTAATATTGGCATTTGCTTTGTCAGCAAAATCTATGAGCCCTTACTAGATAGAGAGCTCTGTGCTGCCCTCTTAGGGATAGAGTCCTAACAATATAAGATGAACTACTTGTGACATTTTGAGGTTTTGCAAGCCTCCTCTGAGCCAGACAAACTTCAGGGGACATCAGGTTAAGAGCCTGCAGGATTCCTGGGTACATCTATTGGTCAAAAGCTTTCAGAGTTTTTCCTTTTCTTGGTAAGGGGCAATCTTGAGGAACTTTCCCCTACTAGTACCCTGAAGCATAGTCTTCAATTCTGACATCATTAACCACTCACCTAGTTCAAATTAGTCCTCTTCACAGTGGGTCAAGAAAGTCCAGCCAGCAACTGCCACATCGGGGGAGGGCCATTTCTCCCAGATTGGAGAGGATTTGGTCAGTCTCCCTCTTGCTTTAGCTTCTACAATATTGTGTCTTCCAAAACTTATGTCTTTATACACCTCTCTGAAAATACCTACTTATCCTGATTAGATATATTAAGCCAGATTTCATACCCAAATTACCAATATGCATGTCGTAATGGATAACAATAGAAGGACACTAGTTCTACTGTATTCAACTGTATACTATTAATTCTATTTATTGTAGATTACTAATTCTATTGTATTCTCCCAATGCTTAGTACACTGCTTTGCACACAGGCACTCAAAAATACTATTCACTGACTGATTGAAATCCAATTCAGAATAGTCTAGCCCTTGCCTGGACAGTCTCTAAAAAGGGATTCAGTATCTCCTCCTATCCTCATCCTTCCTTCCATTCCTGGAAATTTTCAGGAGTTAATCAGTTTGGAGTATTTCAGGTCAGTTCCCATCAGCCACTTGCAGCATCATAAGTCACATACAATGTTTTAGGCAACTTGGTCTAATGCTTGGATCAGTGTACAATTTGGATGGAGAAGAATTGGCAGATTTTAGGGATGCTGTGTAGGTAACAGATTTGGTGACAGACTGAATATGTGCATTGAATGAAAAATGAGTCTATAATAGTGCCAAGGTTATACGCTTATGAGAACAAATGAAAGAAATAAGTTTGGAAGAGGTGGCAAAAGTAAAATGTATTAAGGTTTTGATGAGAGGGCGAAAAGATAAGATTGGAGACACAAAGGAAATAGAAATGGATGAGGTGGCTAGTTAGAATTTTGTGACTAGAAAGGAGTAGTTCTGAGTTGCAGGTGTAGGGTTTGGAATTCTGGAATTTCAGAAACTAAAACAATATGAGGTTCAGTGTGTCCATGCTGGTAAGTGGCCAATGTCAGTTGATTCTAGTACAGAGTAAAAAGTTATTCAGTAGGATAATCAGTGTGGTTGTTGGCCTGTTGAATGTGGAAAGAATACAGTTTAGTTGAATTTAAAATGCATATTTATATAATATTTAATGTTCTTCATTGTTTACTGTGATGTTGAATATCCCCCATAGACTCAAGAACATTTGTGAAAGAAATAGAGTAGCAACTGTTATATTGGTTAAGTACTTACTATGTGCCAAGCACTGTAGTAAAATTCTGGGGTAGCTATACAAGATAATCAGATTTGACACTGTTCCTATCCCACAAGTTCTCATTCTAATTAGGAGAGAAAACAGCTACTGAATCCACATTTTACAAATGAGGAAACAAGCACAGAGAAGTTAAGGGACCTTCCCAAATGTCCATGGCGGCCAACAAATAGAGCCAGGATAAAAATCCAGATCCTCTCTGAGAAATCAAATATTGATGTTAAAATATTGGTATTGACAATTTTACTATGCAGAAGTATCTGCGTGGAAATGTAGTCGCCCATTGAGAACATCAATCCTTTATCTAGAGACTTCAGGACAGAAACCCTATTTGAAGGAATTAAAGTGACAGGTTTGAATAGTACCATTTTACCTTTCTTTATCCCTACCATTTGTGTTCCCTTTGAGGCCCAGAATACACCTGGTGAGCAGGCAGGCAGGAGTAATCAATCACTTCATTGTATTTAAGTGCTTACTAAGAGCCTGGGATAGTAATGATGGTATTTAAGTGCTTACAAGTGCCAGGCCTTTACTAAGCACTGGTGTGGATACAAGCAAATCAGGCTGAACACAGTTCCTGTCCCACATGAGGCTACAGTCAATCCACATTTTACAGATGAGGGAACTGAGGCATAAAGAACTGAAGTGATTTTTCTAAGGCCACAAAGCAGGTAAGTGGCAGTGGATTAGAACCCATGACCTTCTGGGTTTCCAGGTCCCTTCTCTATCCATTGTGCCATGCTGCTCATTAGTACAATATAACAGAGTTGGCAGATGTGTTCCCTATCCACAGAAAGTTTGCAATCTAGAGGGGTGGACAGACATGAAAATGACTTACAGATGAGGTATATAAGCATTGTGGGGCTGACAGTGGGTGAATAAATTACAGCACATTTTGAATAGCAGGGCCCATTTCCTGCTGAAATGACTGCAGAAAATGTACGTTACATCAAATCTGAGCAGACAGTCCCTTTCGTTATCATTGTAGTCTTTGCCGGCAGCAATATTTCAAGATTCCTATTGGTCCTGTCCATATGGAAGAATACCCTAGGTGATTCTTTGGACAGAAGCTTCACCAATGAAGGTTTAAAACTTGGATTTCTTAGAGAATTCAGAATATTGCCTAAGTTTGTAAAAGGATTTGTAAAATACTTTTGAAAGTGCTCTATAAAGCTATCCTTTTTCAACCTTTTTTCACATTTCCATGGAAAAATAAATTGCGGTTTACATGAAGAAATTCTTAGGTTCATTTCCATTTGATAACTTATTGAGCATCAAGAGTTATGTCAATGTCAAGATTGCAATAGTCCCTTGGGGACTTCATTTATTTTGTAGATATTTTTTTATGCTTTAAAATCATGTTTAATTCAAAAGTTTGTCAATCATTTTACTATTTATCTAAATCCATCACAGAGATTAGGGATCTAAGGCAATTAACACAGTAGATGTTCGGATGATTTCTTAAGCCGGGTGAGAGTGGAAATTTATACTTCAGACCCTGCACCAACATTCCACTGATAGGACTGCAACAGAAACATTTGATTGTCTTACATAGGCTGGGCATCATATGAATTCTACCAATCCTGAGGAGAAGGGGTTGAACAATGGTCCAACATGTTGCTGCCTCCCCATCCCACCATATGATGCAATCTGATGTTAGCCCTGACACCCACCCTACCAAAGGCCCCATCGGTAGCAGCTGATGGTACTGCTTCTGCTGCCAGACTGTATGGGAGAAAAGAGATACTGGAACTTGGGCAGGAAAGCAGTTCTGTACTAGCTCTTTGGGAAGGGTTGTACTGCTTAAAGGTCCATGCTACCCTCTGACAAGCAGAGATACAGATCTCAGGCAGCACAGACCCTCCCCAGAAGCCAAGAGAGCTCTGGCTGTAGTGGTTCTGACCGGGCTCACTCCTGTCATGGGGGTCAGTTCTAGGTTCACCCCCATAAGCTTTGGCTTCAGAGAAAACAGTGCCCTCACCCTTGCTCAGCATGGATTCTTTCCTCCTGATTTTCACATATCTTCCTCTGTCTTCCCCCAAGCCACCCTCTGATTGGTACATTGGACAACTTACACTTACCATTAAAATCATGAGACAGATCAATGAGTAACCCCTAAAAAAGCTCTTTCATTATATAATCTTGAAGAATTTTGCCTTAATGTTTCACAGAGCAAAATGTGCCAAAGCAACATGGAATAGTGGTTAGAGCATTGGCCTGGGAGCCCGAAGGTCATGGGTTCATTCATTCTTTCATTCAATCATATTTATTGAGCCCTTACTGTGTGCAGATCACAGTATTGGGCAGTTGGAAAGTACAGTTTGACAACAAATAGAGACAATAGAGACAATCACAGTCTAGAAGAGGGGAAGACAGACAACAAAAGAAAACAAAGCAAGTGGACAGCCATCAAAAGCATCCATATAAATAAATGGAATTATAGATATACACATCATTAATAAAATAAATAGAATAATAAATATGTACATATATAGATAAATATATCTGAGGCTGGGAGGAGGGGGTAGAGCAGAGGGCAATAGGGAGGGGAAGAGGAGCAGAGGAAAAGAGGGTTCAGTCTGAGAAGATAAATATGTACATATATAGATAAATGCTGTGGGGCTGGGAGGAGGAGAGGGTACAGCAGAGAGCAATGGGTTGGGGAGGAGAAGCAGAGGAAAAGGGGGCTCAGTCTGAGAAGGCCTCCTGGAGAAGATGAGCTTTCAGCAGGGCTTTAAAGATGGAACGTTTGCTAATTTGGGAGATGTGAAGAGGGAGGGCATTCAAACCAGAGATAGGGTGTGGGCAGGGGGTTGATGGCAGGACAGGCAAGAACGAGGCACATTGTAAAGAAGGTTAGCCCCAGTGGAACAGACTGTGTGGGCTGGGATATAGAAGGGGAGAAGGGAGGGGGCAAGTTGATGAAGAGCTTTGAAGCCAATTGTGAGTTTTTCTTGATTCTAAAGTTGGTAGGCAACCACTGGAGATTTTTGAGGAGGGGGGTGACACGCCCAGATCGTTTCTGCAGAAAGATAATCTGGGCAGCAGGGTGAAGTATAGACTGAAGTGGGGAGAGACAGGAGGTTGGGAGATCAGAAAGGATGCTGATGCAGTAATCCGGTCAGGATATGATGAGTGATTGTACTAACAAGGTAGTGGTTCTAAACCTGGCTCTGGCACTTGTCTGCTGTGTCACAGTTAACTTCTCTGTGTTTCAGCTACCTCATCTGTAAAATGGGCATTAAGACTGTGAGCCACATTCATTCATTCAATAGCATTTATTGAGCACTTACTATATGCAGAGCACTGTATTAAGTGCTTGAAACATACAATTAGGCAACAGATAGAGACTATCCCTACCAAATAATGGGCTCATAGTCTAAATGGGGAAAACAGACAGCAAAGCAGAACAGAACAAATCAAAACACCATCAAGATAAATAGAATCATGGGGATATACACATCATTAACAAAATAAATCGGGTAATAAATAATATATGCAAATATGCACAGTGCTGAGGGGAGGGGAAGTACGAAGAGCAGAGGGCGGAAGATGGGGGGAATGTGGAGGGGAGGAGAAGCAGAAGGACCAACCTGATTTGCTTGTACCTACTCTATCACTTAGCACAGTGCTTGGCACACAGTGAGCGCTTAACAAATACCACAGTATTATTATGTTGCCCATCCAGAATTCAGGACAGTTTTTGACCCTGCCTGCTGGCCCACAATGATGTGGAGAAGAAAGGTGTGGGTGATTGAGTGTCCCCACTCCTGTTAGTGGGAGGTGTCCCAAGTCCAACTCTCTTGGATGGCAAAGGTTACTTATAGTGCAAGGCATGGGACAATTGGAAGAAGATGAAGGACAATGAAGGATGAAGGAGGAGGGCGAGAATTTGTTAAGCACTTACTATACGCCAGGCACGTTCTAAACTCGGAGATAGATACAAGATAAATCAGGCTTGCCCCACTCCCTGTCCAACAGTCTTAATCCCCATCTGTAAAATGGGGATTAAGACTGTTGGACAGTGAGTGGGGCAAGCCTGATTTACAGACAAGTGGCAGAGGCAGGATTAGAACCCATGTCCTTCTGTCTCCCAGGTCCATGCTCTATCCACTAGGCCAGGCTGCTTCACTTTCTTTACAACTATCCCTGTTTTTATCAATTGGGTACCATATATGTACATATGGTATAGATTGTGTACTTCAATTTTTTAAAAATAATAATAATGTTGGTATTTGATAAGCACTTACTATGTGCCAAACACTATTCTAAGCGCTGGGCTAGATACAAGTTAATCAGGTTGTCCCATGTAGGGCTCACAGTCTTCATGCCCATTTTACAGATGAGGTAACTGAGGCACAGAGAAGTTAAGTGACTTGCCCAAGGTCACAAAACTGACAAGCAGCAGAGCCGGGATTAGAATCCATGACCTCTGACTCCCAAGCCTGTGCTCTTGCCACTGAGCCACACTGCTTTCCATTAGAGCACTGAACTAATTCTTCCCTAGTGAACCTGTGGTTGCTGTAGCTTGACATTTGGTAAATCTCTTATTTGCAGTACAATTTCCCGTCTTTTCATTGACACAGTAATCCCTTGGAGCCATTACCTCGTGGGCTCGGGATCTCTGCTCCCCTGAGACGCAGCCTCGGCCCGCCCGGCCCCGATTCCCGACAAGCCCCCCTTTGCCTCCCGCTCGCCGACTCATCTGCGCCTCCTCCGCCTCCCCCGGGGAGCTGAGCCTCGGACCGCCGGGACCCGCGCCTGCCTCAGCCTTTCGCAACCTGGACCTCCGCACCCCCGCTTGGCAACTCCGACACTAAGGATCTTCGCCCCCGCAGAGCCCCAGCCACCAGCTCCCAGTCCACCCTCCCCTGCTCGGGCCTGGGGACATTGCGCTCCCCTTCTCGACCCTGGGGACACTGTGCTCCCCTGCTCGGCCCTAGGGACACTGTGTCCCCCTGCTCGGGCCCGGGGACATTGTGCTCCCCAACCACTCCCCCACTCTGCCCAAGGCGGCCATTTTGGGAAGCCCCCACTCTGCCTGAGGCGGCCATTTTGGGAAGGCCTCACTCCCTCTTCCCTCTTGAGGTGATTCATCCCTCCCGCCCCCGCCCCGGGCGACGACGTCCTTGTTCTCACCATGTTACCTTACCTTAGCCGCCGCCTACGGCCGCCACCCACCCCGGACAACCTCAGGGCCCCCCCGCCGCCACAGGGACATTTGGTCATGAGCTCTGGGCCTCTCTCGGCCGCTGGCCGCTTGACTTTGAGTCTGATCGGGTAGGGTCGGCTCGTCCCCCGACCCTGGTCATCGCCTGCTTATTAACACTACTGTAGTGTGCCTTAGTGTAACATGTTGCTATATTAGCGATCTCGCTTGTTATTGTTTATTGTCGTCATACTTTGAGTTTGATCAGGTCGCCCCTTAATCGAGTCTACCCCCGACCCTGGTCATCGCCCCTTTTATTAACACGACTATATTGTATCATACTGTGTCATGTTGCTATATTAGCACTACCGTATTGTATCATACTGTATCATGTTGCTATATTACCGATTTCGTTTATTACTGTTTATTGTTGTCAGTGCTGCCACCCACCTCTCTGGCCTCGCCATGTCCCTCCTCCCCCCCTCCCCCCTCCCGCCCCTTCCTATCCTCCCCTTCCCCTTCCCCTTCCCCTTCCCCTCTCTCGCTCAGCTCTTTCCCTCTCTCTCCTCTGTCTCCTCCCCCCCCTCCCCTCTCCCACCCTAGAACCCCACTTTACCAGCGCTACCCCTCTTCCCCCTCCCCCTACTCTTCCCCCCACCAAACCCCCTCTTCACCGCCTCCCCCCTTCTCTCTTCCCCACCCATGCCCCATCCCAGTCCTCTTGTCCCACAGCTACGCCTCATCCCCCTCTCCTCGTCCAGGGCCCCGCCACCTCCTTCCCATCCAAACCCTCCCCTCCCCCCACCCTTCCCCCCCTCCCCCCCTTGCACCCACAGCTACTTTCAAGTGTGGCCTCTGGAACCCCCGCTCTATTACAGGTAAGCTACCTTTCATCCATGACCTTTTCCTCTCGCTCTCTCCTCCTCCTCGCCCTTTCGGAAACGTGGCTCTCTCCCGAAGACACGGTCTCCGCCGCCGCTCTCTCCGGCGGAGGCCTCTCCTTCTCCCACTCCCCCAGACTCATCGGTAAGGGAGGAGGCGTCGGCTTCCTCCTCTCGCCCCGTTGCCGCTTCCGCACTATCCCTCCTCCCCCCTCCCTCTCCTTCCCCTCCTTCGAAGCCCATATCATTCGCCTCTACCACCCACTCCAGTTACTTGTCGCCGTCATCTACCGCCCTCCCGGTCCCACCTCCGACTTCTTCAACCACCTTGACCCCTTTCTCACCTTCCTCCTCTCCTTCTCTCTGCCCACTCTGATCCTTGGAGACTTCAACATCCATACGGATGTACCCGACGACTCCTCTGCCGCCCTCCTGCTCTTCCTCCTTGACTCTGCCGACCTCCTCCCTCATCGACACCCATGCCTGTCACCCCCGCCGATTGTTCCAGACCTTTAACTCTCTCCTTAGGCCCCCTGTTCCTCCCCCTCCCCCATCTCTCACCCCCAATGATCTGGCCACCTATTTCCTCCCTCCTCACCTCCGCCAAACTGATTCTCTTTCCCTCTTCAAAACCCTACTTAAAACTCACCTCCTCCAAGAGGCGTTCCCAGACTGAGCTCCTCTTCTCCCTCTACTCCCTCTGCCATCGCCCCTTTACCTCTCCGCAGCTAAACCCTCTTTTTCCCCTTTTCCCTCTGCTCCTCCACCTCTCCCTTCCCATCCCCACAGCACTGTACTCATCCGTTCAACTGTATATATTTTCGTTACCCTATTTATTTTGTTAATGAACTGTACATCGCCTTGATTCTATTTAGTTGCCATTGTTTTTACGATATATTCTTCCCCTTGACTCTATTTATTGCCATTTTTCTTGTCTGTCCGTCTCCCCCGATTAGACTGTAAGCCCGTCAAATGGCAGGGACTGTCTATCTGTTGCCGACTTGTTCATCCCAAGCGCTTAGTACAGTGCTCTGCACATAGTAAGCGCTCAATAAATACTATTGAATGAATTAATGAATTTGATTTCTTTTTTCTGTGGTATTTGTTAAACACCTATATGTTAAGTACTCTTCTAAGACTTGAGTAAGAGATAAAATAATCAGGTCAGACACAGTCCCTCTCCCCCCACAGGGCTCACAGTCTTAATACCCATTTTACAGATAAGGTAACTAAGGCACAGAGTAGTTAAATGACTTGCCCAAGGTCACTCAGCAGATATAGCAGAGCTGAGATTAGAACCCAATCTCCCAGGTCTGTGCTATATCCACTAGGCAATTCTGAATCTCATTTCTGTCTAATCGTTCTGCCTAACCTGGCATTCTAGTAAATTACTTTTAATGTTACCTCACAACCCTCCCATCCCCCTTAATATGCATTTTTTTGGAAATGCCACTACAAGTATATGAAAATTAAGTGCCTCTTATATTACAAGCTCCTGTGGGCAGGGAACATGTAAAGCAAGTCTATTTTATTGTACTCTCTAAAGTGCTGAGTACTTTGCTCTTGCATACACTAAGTGTTCAAAGAACACAAGTGAATGAATTATTGGAAAATGATCCTTTGAAAAAGTCATTATCAAACGTCATTTTAATCCATTTTAGGAAACAAATTGTTATTCAGGAGCCCACATCAAAGAAAAGACAGTTGAATGTTATATTATGCTCATACTAAGCTTAATCATTTATTAGAGTTGTGTATAGCAATGCAAACTTTGATTACAAATGATTAAGTTAATTTATATATTGATGGTAAATCAAGTGATAATGTTTGTCATACAACACTTAAAAGATGACTGAGCTCTTCTATAGAATATATATTCATCATAGTTTTTAATTTGGACCTAAATATGAATGCACATAAATCTATTATTCATATAACATTATTTTAGTGTTCAGTAGGAATCTTCTCACAGGGACTTGGAGTAGTGCATGATGTTTAAAATAGTCTGAGATATTGCAAGATACTTTCAAAACATTTTCTGCAGCACCAGTGATCATGAGAGCTACATAGCCAAACTGAAACAAGGGCTTCTCAATAATGCCATGAAGATAGAAATAATGATAGACAATCCAAATGATAATATAAAGACTAAAGCCTAGTTTGTCCTAAATCCTTGGTAAAAATTTCCTTTATAGAAGTTTGTATAGCAATAGAGTTTGTGGGAACACTTTGCCTGGGCAGATCTGACTCAATATTTCAGTAACACATAAGTTTTAATTTCTCTTTGGGAATTAAAAGGTGCCTAACAACATAATGGTAATAATTATGAATCTGAGTTGTTAGTATTTGCTAAATTATCTAGTCTTTATCATGTATTCTGTACAGTATTTGGGCTCAGAAAATCAGAAGAGAATCATGGAAGATCATATGTAATTTTGTGTTCTAATAAATCTGTATGGAAATACTTACCTTTCACACTCATTAGGAAGTCCAAATCATTTCCATCAGTTGGGAAATGTTACTGCACATGTGCTGGAAAATGCTTGTGTTAGTGAAAGCACATTCTTTTACCTAAATTATCAGGATTAAAGCTACAGTTCGAAGAATCTACTTCCAGTTTTTTTTTTCCAGACTGATTTTTATTGTCTGCTTTTTTCCCCCCCATCACGGGGCCAAGGAGATAAATGAGAATTATTAAGTAAGAGCTCTGGGTCAGGATTTCTTGTTCTTTTTGAAGTCTAGCCATTTATTTGTTGTGTGACCTTGGAGAAAATAAATGGCAGAGCCAAAATTAGAACCTATGTCTCCTCATGTGCAGTCCTTATTTATTTCCTCATTTCACTGATGAGAAACAGAGGCAAATACCTGCAAACTGTTTCTCTACAACTCTCATTTGGTGGTTCGTTGGGCAATATTTATGGCACTTATTATAATCAATTGATCAATCAATAGTATTTATATAATGATTACTGTGAGGAGGACTGTAACTACAATACAGTCGGTAAAATTATGCCTGTACACAAGGATCTTATTAACTTAGAGGAGTTATAGTAATGATTTCAAGATATTTGCTGGAGGAGGTAAAATAGTGCCTGTCAGAAAATCATATTGAACATAGGCCCTGTCCCACATGGGGTTGACAGTCCAAGTGGCTTTAAAAAAACCAAACAAGTATTTAATCCCCATTTCACAGATGAAGAAACTGGATCACAAAAAAGTCATGTGGCCAGGGTCACTCAGTAGGCAAGAATTTAATTTTACAATTTGCCAATGAGAAAACTGAGGCTGTCCTCCTCCTCCTCTTGGCCTCTGCTTCTTCTGTTTCCCAGTTATAACTCTCTCGCTCACACAAATCTGTCTCCATCACAGATTCCCCCCTCTTTCTCTTTCATAGACGCCCATTTCTCAGTTGTATTTACCGAGTGCTTACTGTGTGCAGAGCACTTTACTAAGCACTTGGGAGAGTACCTTATAACAATGACAGGGAGACAGACATTAATATAAACTGTACACTGACACAACTGATCACTATGAGCAATCAATGTGATGACACCAACCAACAGGAGGGCCAGGGGGTGGCTAATGGCGTTGAGTGTTCATGGTACCAAGGAATTTGGAAACAAGCAAGAAGGAGATACAAACCCTGGCCTTCAAGAAGCTTCCAGTCCAATAGGTTTGTAGGGACACTCGATGTTAACATCCCATCCCACTATTCCACTGGGGCTGGACCTCTGCTAGGCCAAATCTCATGGGGTTTTTTTGGCTGTTTAAGACACACAAATGTAGCAGCCCTGCACTCAAAGGCCTCATATCATCAGACCGGTCCAAGGCCATGGCGGCTCTGCCTTAGAGGGGACTCACAACGTAAACAGGCCCAAGGTTGTGGTAGCCCTACCTTCAGGGACTCACAGCATCAAACAGCCCCAGGGTCATGTGGCCCTGCCCTTAGTGGGCTCACTCTGTTGGAAGGGTGGACCAATCTACATTCTGAGATTTACTATGCAGAGGAGAGGACTGGACACAATTTCACTTTGAGGGCATTTGATGAGCTCAGCTGTCTTAAACTTTAGGGAGGATTCAGCTGAGACACACTATCACTGCTTTTCAAGAGTTCACAATATGACATATGACAGTGCTCTGCACACAGCAAGTTTTAAATAAGTATCATAGATTGATCTGTATGGAGGTGAGTGTTATAATTCTTTACAACTAGCTGTGAGATGAAGGAATGAGAGGAGAGATAAAGCAGGAAGAGTCAGACAGAGTCTCTGTCCACATGCACTGGATCCTTGCCTGCTGCCCTAAAGGGGAAGGTAGGAGAAGTGGGCTGAGCACTGCAGCAGCAGGGGCAGTCCCTCCCACACCATGACCAGTACCCCTTGGGCACCAAGCACTACAATGAGTTTTAGGGGAAACTGAAAGGACTATGTCCAGGACCCTGAACTAGTGGAAGCAGCAGATACACAGAGGCAGACAGCCACACAGAGACCCACTAACTGCCACACAAAGAATGAACCACCTCATACACACCCAACATGTTCCATGCATCACCCCTCAGTAAGGCATCATTTGTCCCAGCCCCCTGGGACCCTCAAACCCAGGTCTAGCAGTCACCCTCAAACCAAGCCTGGACTTCCCCAAGACTAAGGCCAAGTGACCTCAAAGCTTCCCCCCACACAACCCTCCCCACCTTCCTATGCCCTCAATCCCCATCCTGGGCAAGCAAGGGAAGCTCTCAGCCTCCACCATCTCCTCTCTCTGACCCTCTCCCTAACCCCAGCCCAGCAGCAATCTCAGAAACATAATCAGAACCCCCAACACAATCATCACTACCCCAACCCCTCACTTTCCCTAGTGCCCCCCACTCAGGCAATACATAATATATACACATCACTTTCGGTGTCACAACCCATCAGTATCAAGCACCCCAGTACCCCTCCCTTGCCCTTCCAACTTTCATCCCCACACCTGTGCCAACTACCATGGTTCAACTTATACATCTAAATCATTTCTGAAGCCCTGAAGTCAACACTTCCTCCAGCCCCCTCTCCATGCAACCAGCCCAAGACTGATAACCCTGATTCCCCCATCATTATCATCACCGATACAATAGTCATCAACAATACCAGCAACTACAGTCCCAAACCCATCTTAAAAAAAAAAAAGGAGAGGAGGGGGAAAGAAGAGTAGCTGAAGCAACCAGAGCCCTCTACTCACCAAACCCATGCAGGCCACTCTCTGTCTCTTTTCCACTTGCAAACAAGAAGAGGGTTGGCTCAGGAGCCTTTTATAGGGTAGAGAAAGGCCCAGCAGCTTTTGGGGCCTTAAAGGGGCAGTGCTTCCTGACCCTTCTTTGAGACATCACTGAGCCAACACCTGCCTCTTTTTCTGTTTTTGTCTCTGTCTTATGTTCCCCTTTCCAAACTACAGGAAAGGTTTCTCTTGATTACTCAATTAATTAAGGTTATATTGACTGATTGATTGATTTTTTTTTTTACAGAGCACTGCACAAAGTGCTTGAGAGGTAAGTAGACATGATCCCTGCCCTCAAGAGTGAAGGGAGGAAAACACTAAAATAAATTTTTGGTGTGGGAAAGCAACAGAGTTTTTAGATATGCTTATAAAGGATAAGAGGTTGGGGTGAGCATCCTTAATTTGTGACTTTTCAGTTCTTAGAGACCCCCTTTTCTTTCCTACTGAAAGCCTCTACCTACTCTAGAACCGGGCAGACCCTGGCCCCCTCCTCCCCCCTGCCCCCCAACCAACACACACATCTATGAGCCTTTGTTAAAGTAAAACCCAACAGAAAGCATAATAATATCACTAATAATAATTATAATAATGAAAGAATCAACACCATGGGAGTGGAGACTTCATCCTCCTCATCACCCAAGCATAACAGTTCAGAATCCAATGTCCTAACAGCGGATAACACTATGATTCCAAACAGAAGTTCCAGAAGTTTCAGAAAGCTCGAATTCTGGCTTCATGCATGCTTTACACCATGAAGAGAACAGGTTGAAACGTTGTGAGAGGAACTTTATCTGCCAGGGGTTCCAGGTGCAAGGAGTTGCTTTCCCATTGGGATTTCCCTGATCTGGCTACCTCTACAGTACTAATCTGACTGCTCTTGTGTGTGTTTTTTTTTCCTTGCTGGCAGCATGGGGGAGGTAGGGGTAGGTGAGCAATCTTAACCTAGATTTTCAACTCCAGTAAGATTGAGGGTAAATGAGCAGCCTCCAGGAAATGTTCTTGAAATAGAGGAGGGGAAGGTCACCCTGGCACTCATCCTGATGTGCATTCTTATTATTTTATTTCTATCGCAGCTCTTAGTAAAATGCTTGGAACAAGTACTTTTTAAATAAGAAGTGCCTGGGAGAATATGATAGAACATAGTAGATATGCTCTCTCACCAGAAGGAACTTACAGTCTACAGGGGTAGCTATTAAAATAAATTATGGATTTCTGCATGAGTTCTGTGGGGCTAAGGGCAGAGTGAATATCAAATGCTTATAGGATACAGATCCCAGAGCATAGGTGATACAGAATTGGAGAGGGAGTAGGGGGAATGAAGGCTTAGAAGGTATTCCAAGGTGACTCTGGAGTTCCAACGATCTCAAGGTCAAATGCTATCTCATCACCTCCTGAGCCAGCAGGTGGAATTTGGGAGTGAGGGTGGGATACTGCCCCCAACAACTAAAACTGCTAAATTGACAGCCCAAGCCAGGAATACAGAAGTTGTCCCTCTGCCCCCCGCCCCCACCCCATGACAATCAAATTAGGTATGGAGGACAGGGGAAGGCAGAGATTGGATAAACTAAGGCTGGAAGCTGGAATGACCTAGGAACACAGGTGATAAAGATCTGCAGCCTCTGACCTTCTGTGCAGAGGAACAAGATTTGCAGCAGCTGGCTGCAGGTTGCCTCTGTCCAGAGCGTGAGAAGGCTGCTCGGCCTTCACTGAGTGAGGAGCCATGGGATGGGGGAGAGTCTCGTCCTGCTGAATGCTTGTGGGGCTGGAAGCCAGGTCCTTTGCCAGGGGTATATAACACAGAAGTGGATTTTTCCCGGGTGGGAGTGCTTGTGGGTGGGAGCTAGGGCCTTTACCACAAGTATGTAACACATAAGGAGAATTAACACTTAGGTGGATTCCTCCCAAGTGGGAAGGCAAGTGGGGAGAGCTGGCCTTCTCACCACTTGTGGGCAAACCCTAAGTCAGGTCCTCCTGGGTGGGACCCGTCGGTTCTGCCACATGTGACTAACACAGAAGCATAATCCTCCCAATAAGAAAGTTCTAAAACCACCAAGTAATCATATTCCTTCCAAAAGGGGAGTTCAATTTGTTGTGTCTAAACTATCAAATAATTCAATTCGCCTGGAGGAATAAATTTTATAGAAAACTCAGGCTTTCCAACCCCGGCCCCCTCCTCTCTCTCTCACCACGCCGATTCCAAATGAACCATCCCCAGACAAAGGGTGACAGAAAGGGAAGCCTTCTTGAGAAAGTTGTAATTTCAGTAGGACTTAGAAAGTGGAAAGAGCGTTGGCTTGTGATACATGAAGGAAAAGGAGATAGAGGAAAGAAGCCGGCTAATGGGGTCAGCAGTGAAATTCCCAAAAGGTACAGTGAGTAAGTTGGCATCAAAGGAGTGAAGCGTATGGGCTTGGTCATAATAGGAAATCAGTAATGTAAGATAGGAGGGGTCAATTTGATTGCCTTAAAGCCAATGCTAAGGAGTTTCTGTTTGATGTGGAGGTGGTTGGGCAATTATGGAGATTTTTGATGAGTGGGGACACATGGACTAAACAGTTTTTTAGAAAAACATATCTGGGCAGTAGAATGAACTAAGAACTGAAATAGAGAGATCAGAGGCATGGAGGTCAGTGAGGAAGCTGATGTACTAGTAAAAGTGAGTTTAGTGTGGTAGCAGTTTGGATGGAAAGAGAAAGGGAGATTTTAGAAATGCTGTAAAAGTAGAACCAACAGGATTTGGTGACAGATTGAATGTGTGGGTTGAATGAGAGAGATGAGTCAAGGATAATGCCCAAATCATCGTCCCCCATTCTCGCCTATCCCGCCGTTGACCCCTGGGCCACGTCCTCCCGCGGACCTGGAATGCCCTCCCTCCTCACCTCCACTAAACTAGTTATCTTCCCCTCTTCAAAACCCTACCTAGAGCTCACCTCCTCCAAGAGGCCTTCCCAGACTAAGCTTCCCCTTTTCCCTCTGCTCCCTCTGCTCCCCCTCTACCCCACCTTCACCTCCCCTCAGCTAAGCTCTCTTTTCCTCCCTTTCCCTCTGCTCTTCCCCCTCTCCCTTCCCCTCCCCTCAGCACTGGGCTCGTTCGCTCAATTGTATATATTTTCATTGCCCTATTCATTTTGTTAATGAGATGTACATCACCTTGATTCTATTTATTGCTATTGTTTTAATGAGATGCTCATCCCCTTGACTCTATTTATTGCTATTGTTTTTGTCTGTCTCCCCCGATTAGACTCTAAGCCCGTCAATGGGCAGGGACTGTATCTGTTGCCGATTTCTGCATTCCAAGCGCTTAGTGCAGTGCTCTGCACATAGTAAGCGATCAATAAATACTTTTTGAATAAATGAATGAATGATTTTGGGCAAGTCACTTCACTTTTCTGTGCCTCAGTTACCTCATCAGTAAAATGGGGATTAAAAGTGTGAGACGACATGGGACAACCTGATTTCCCTGTATTCATTCATTCAATAGTATTTATTGAGTGCTTACTATGTGCAGAGCACTGTACTAAGCGCTTGGAATGAACAAGTCGGCAACAGATAGAGACAGTCCCTGCCATTTGACGGGCTTACGGTCTAATCGGGGGAGATGGACAGACAAGAACAATGGCAATAAATAGAGTCAAGGGGAAGAACATCTCGTAAAAACAATGGCAACTAAATAGAATCAAGGCAAGGTACAATTCATTAACAAAATAAATAGGGTAATGGAAATATATACAGTTAAGCAGACGAGTACAGTGTTGAGGGGATGGGAAGGGAGAGGGGGAGGAGCAGAGGAAAAGGTGGAAAAGAGGGTTTAGCTGTGGACAGGTGAAGGGGGGTTGTAGAGGGAAGAGAGGGAGAAGAGGAGCTCAGTCTGGGAAGGCCTCTTGGAGGAGGTGAGTTTTAAGTAGGGTTTTGAAGAGGGGAAGAGAATCAGTTTGGCGGAGGTGAGGAGGGAGGGTGTTCCAGGACCACGGGAGGACATGGCCCAGGGGTCGACGGCAGGATAGGCGAGACCGAGGGACGGTGAGGAGGTGGGCGGCAGAGGAGCGGAGCGTGCGGGGTGGGTGGTAGAAAGAGAGAAGGGAGGAGAGGTAGGAAGGGGCAAGGTGATGGAGAGCCTTGAAGCCTAGAGTGAGGAGTTTTTGTTTGGAGCGGAGGTTGATAGGCAACCACTGGAGTTGTTTAAGAAGGGGAGTGACATGCCCAGATCGTTTCTGCAGGAAGATGAGCCGGGCAGCGGAGTGAAGAATAGACTGGAGCGGGGTGAGAGAGGAGGAAGGGAGGTCAGAGAGAAGGCTGACACAGTAGTCTAGCCAGGATATAACGAGAGCCAGTAGCAGTAAGGTAGCCATTTGGGTGGAGAGGAAAGGGCGGATCTTGGCGATATTGTAAAGGTGAAACCGGCAGGTCTTGGTAACAGATAGGATGTGTGGGGTGAACGAGAGAGACGAGTCAAAGATGACACCGAGATTGCGGGCCTGAGAGACGGGAAGGATGGTCGTGCCATCCACGGTGATAGAGAAGTCTGGGAGAGGACCGGGTTTGGGAGGGAAGATGAGGAGCTCAGTCTTGCTCATGTTGAGTTTTAGGTGGCGGGCCGACATCCAGGTGGAGACGTCCTGGAGGCAGGAGGAGATGCGAGCCTGAAGGGAGGGGGAGAGAACAGGGGCGGAGATGTAGATCTGCGTGTCATCTGCGTAGAGATGGTAGTCAAAGCCGTGAGAGCGAATGAGTTCACCGAGGGAGTGAGTGTAAATGGAGAACAGAAGAGGGCCAAGAACTGACCCTTGAGGAACTCCAACAGTTAAAGGATGGGAGGGGGAGTAGGCACCAGCGAAGGAGACCGAGAATGACCAGCCAGAGAGGTAAGAGGAGAATCAGGAGAGGACAGAGTCCGTGAAGCCAAGGTGAGATAAGGTGTGGAGGAGAAGGGGATGGTCAACAGTGTCAAAGGCAGCAGAGAGGTCAAGGAGGATTAGAATGGAGTAGGAGCCATTGGATTTGGCAAGAAGGAGGTCATGGGTGACCTTAGAGAGAGCAGTCACGGTAGAGTGGAGGGGAGGGAAGCCAGATTGGAGGGGGTCTAGGAGAGAATGGGAGTTAAAGAATTCTAAGCATCAATTGTAGACGACTCGTTCTAGGATTTTGGAAAGGAAGGGTAGTAGGGAGATAGGGCGATAACTGGAGGGGGAAGTGGGGTCAAGAGAGGGTTTTTTTAGGATGGGGGAGACGTGGGCATGTTTGAAGGCAGAGGGGAAGGAGCCATTGGAGATTGAGTGGTTAAAAATAGAAGTTAAGTAAAGGAGGAGGGCAGGGGTGATGGTTTTAATAAGGTGAGAGGGAATGGGGTCCGAGGCGCAGGTGGAGGGGGTGGCACTTGCGAGGAGGGAGGAGATCTCCTCTGAGGATACTGCAGGGAACGATGGGAAAGTAGGGGAGAGGGTTGGTGGCGGGGAGCGGAGAGGCGGAGGGGTGACTTTGGGGAGCTCAGACCTGATTGTGTTGATTTTCGTGAGGAAATAGGTGGCCAGATCACTGGGGGTGAGAGATGGGGGAGGGGGAGGAACAGGGGGCCTAAGGAGAGAGTTAAAGGTCCGGAACAATCGGCGGGGGTGACGGGCATGGGTGTCGATGAGGGAGGAGAAGAAGTTTTGCCTGGTGGAGGAGAGGGCAGAGTTAAGGCAGTAAAGGATAAATTTGAAGTGTGTGAGGTCGGCTTGGTGCTTGGACTTTCACCAGCAGCGCTCAGCAGCTCGAGCATAGGAGCGTAGGAGGCGGACAGAGGAGGTGATCCAGGGCTGTGGGTTAGTGGAGCGAGAGCGGCGGAGGGAAAGGGGGGCGAGAGAGTCGAAATGAGTAGGGAGGGTGGAGTTGAGAGCAGAGACCTGATCATCGAGAGTGGGAAGTGAGGACAGGGCGGCAAGGTGAGGAGAGATGCTATTGGAAAGACGGAAGGGATCGAGAGAGCGGAGGTCTCTGTGGGGCAGTAGCGAAGATTTGCAGGGGGAGGGAGTGTGAGAGATGAGGCAGGTGAGAAGGTTATGGTCAGAGAGAGGGATTTCAGAGTTGGTGAGGGAGGAGATAGTGCAGCGGTAGGAGATGACGAGATCGAGGGTGTGACCAAGTCGGTGAGTGGGCGCGGTACGGTGGAGGAGGAGGTTGGCAGAGTCGAGGAGGGAGAGCAGGCGGGCCGCAGAGGAGTCATCGGGTACATCCATATGGATGTTGAAGTCTCCGAGGATCAGAGTGGGCAGAGACAAGGAGAGAAGGAAGGTGAGAAAGGGGTCAAGGTGGTTGAAGAAGTCGGAGGTGGGACCGGGAGGGCGGTAGATGACAGCGACAAGTATCTGGAGGGGGTGGTAGAGGCGAATGATATAGGCTTTGAAGGAGGGGAAGGAGAAGGAGGGGGGAGGAGGGATAGTGCGGAAGCGGCAACGGGGCGAGAGGAGGAAGCCGATGCCTCCTCCCTTACCGGTGAGTCTGGGGGAGTGGGAGAAGGAGAGGCCTCTGCTGGAGAGAGCAGCGGCGGAGACCGTGTCTTCGGGAGTGAGCCACGTTTCTGAAAGGGCGAGGAGGAGGAGAGAGCGGGAAAGGAAAAGGTCATGGACGACAGGTAGTTTACCTGTAATGGAGCGGGGGTTCCAGAGGCCACACTTGAAAGTAGCTGTGGGTGCAAGGTGGGGAGGAGGGGAAGGGTGGGGGGAGGGGAGGGTTTGGATGGGAAGGAGGTGGCGGGGCCCTGGATGGGGAGAGGGGGATGAGGCGTAGCTGTGGGACAAGAGGACTGGGATGGGGCATGGGTGGGGAAGAGAGAAGGGGTGAGGGGGTGAGGAGGGGGTTTGGTGGGGAGAGTAGGGGGAGGGGGAAGAGGGGTAGCGCTGGTAAAGTGGGGTTCTAGGGCGGGGGAGGGGAGGGGGAGAAGAGACAGAGGGGAGAGGGGGAAAGAGCTGAGCGAGAGAGGGGAAGGGGAAGGGGAGGATAGGAAGGGGTGGGAGGGAAGAGGGGCAGAGGAGGGACATGGCGAGGCCAGAGAGGTGGGTGGCAGCACTGACAACAATAAACAGGAACAAACGAAATCGGTAATATAGCAACATGATACAGTATGATACAATACAGTAGTGCTAATATAGCAACATGATACAGTATGATACAATATAGTAGTGTTAATAAGCTATATCTACCGCAGTGCTTAGAACAGTGCTTAGTGCATAATAAGCACTTAACAAATATTATTATTATATTTAATAGAGAAATGTGGACCACAGTCTTGAATTGAGAGAACAAGGAGGAATATAATGGAGTAGAGGTTAAATGATTTAGATAGAAGGAGGTCATTGATGACCTTAGAAAAGGTAGTTTCCATGGAGTGAAGGGTTGGGAAGCCAGTTTGTAGGGGTCAAGGAGAAAATTGGTGGTCAGGATGTAGACAATCTGCAAAGGGAATGAAAGAGTTATCTGGTTTTTATTTTTGTTTATCTGTTAATTTGGGCAAAAGAAAATTATTATTTGTCATACATTATTGGCCTGCATTATCTGAATAATTATCTGGATAGTTGTCATATGTTAACTATTATCATACTTTCCCTTTCCATTTTACAAGGCTTTTTTCCTGAAATATTTCCTCATAATCTATGACCAGATATCTAGAGGACACTTTGGATGAATACAATTTGGATCTGATTCTTTAAATTAAGTATTGCACAGACAAATAATGCCAAAGATATTGAAAGGAACATCTGAAACAATTTGTGTATACATAAGACTTTGGGAGACGGTATGGGAGAAAGTCCCAACAGCATCTAGAATTTAGCACGCCCAAAACTGATCTCCTTATTCTTACCACCCATATCCTTTCCTCTCTCCAACTTTCCCATCACTGTAGATATCTCACAAGCCCACAGTCTTCAAATTTTCTATGATTTCTCTCTCTCTTTCAACCTGTAAATTCAGTCCATCACCAAATCCTGTCAGTTCTCCCTTCACAACTCTAGAATCCATTTGTCTTTCCCCTTCCCAACTAATACCATGCTGATGCAAGCATTTGCCATGTCCTGCCTTGAGTGCTGAGACACACTCCTGATTGATCTCTGTGCCTCCACCCTTTCCCTTTTCCAGGTATTGATTCACTCTACTGCCTGGATCACTTTTCTGCAAACAACTCCCCATTCTTCAAAAACCTTCAGTGGTTGATCATCCATTGTTGAATCAAGGAGATGCTTTCACTACTGGTTTTTAAGGCATTTAAATCAACTCTCTTCCTCTAACCTGTCTCCATTCCTCTCCCACTACAACCCTGCCCCCACATTTCACTCCTCTAACACTAGCCTACTTATTGTGTCTGGAGCTCACTCTCTTCCTCCTGCCTGGAACTTGCTCCCCTTTCATAACCGAAAGATCACTCCTCCCCCATATTCAAAACCCTGGCCTTCTTATCTTTAAACACCCCCCTTCTCCCTGCAGCCCTTGTATACAGATCCTTGTACCCTGTTGTTTCTCCTATCTGTAATTTAGTATATTGTCTGTCTCCTCCACTAAATTTGTAAGCTCCTTGTGGACAGGGATCACATATACCAACTCCCATGCAGTTAATATAGTATTCTGCACCCAATAAGAGTTCAATAAATACTACTAATTAATTGATTTTAGATGAGATGAGTAAGCACATCATTCTATATCAGGTGAGTAGTTCTAGTGAAACTTTCAGTACAGGTTTTGTCTAGGAATGTTGTGTAGTTAGGAGCTTATATAGCACACACAGGAATAAGTAGGGGGAGCTGGAGAATCTTGCTCTAGGGGGCCTATAGATCTTTCTGTAAAGAGCCTGGAGTAAGAATGAATGGAGTTTGGCAGACTTTTGATCAGGCTGCTGAAGGCACAGCAGGAGTGAGTTGAGTTCTTGGCAGAGAAGCTGGAGGACATCTCATCTGTTGCAGCAGGATGAAAGGGCTGCAGACTAAGAAACCCAGCAGGAGGTTCATTAAAGGTAAGAAGGAGGCTGGCTGCTAAAATTCCAAAGCTGGAGCAAGAAACAGAGGTTGAGCTAAAGGGAACATTTGCAGATAGCCACTGGGAAAAGAAGGAATAATGATGCAGAGTACTACTAGTTGGTGATTCTGTTCTGACATTTACTGTTTCATCTGAGGCTACCTGCATTGGAGTTTAATCAATCAATTGATAAATCATTGATCATCTTTATTGAGTGTTTACTCTGTGCAGGACACTGTACTTAATATTTGGGAGAGTACAACAGAACAGTATAACAGACACATTCCCTGCCCACAACAAGCTTATAGTCTAGAGGAGGAGACAGGCAATGATATAAAGGAATGAATTACAGATATGAAAATAAGTGCTGTGGGGCTGAGGGTGAGGGTGATGAATAAAGGGAGAAAGTCCAAGTAATGAAGAAGCAAGTTGGAAAAGAGGAAATGAGGGATTAATAAGGAATGGCCTCTTGAAGCAAATGTGCCATTAATAAAGCTTTTAAGGTGGAGGAGTAATTGTCTGTTGGATATGAAGAGGGATAGTCTTCCAGGTCAAAGGCAGGATGTGGGCGGGGGTCAGGAGCAGGATAGATGAGATCGAGGGACAGTGAGTAGATTGACTCTAGAGGAGCAAACTGTGCAGTCTGGGTTTTAGTAGTAGAGTAGCCAGATGAGGTAGGAGAGGGAAAGGTGATTGAGTGCTTTAAAGCTATGGTAAGGAGATTCTGTTTGATGTGGAAGTGAGTGGGCAATTACTGGAAGTTCTTGGAAATATGGACTGAGCATCTTTGCAGAAAAACAACCTGGGCAGCAGAATGAAATATCCTGGAATGGAGAGAGAGAGGAGGCTGGGAGGTCAGCAAGGAGGCTGATATGGTTATCGAGCGGGGATAGGATAAGTGCTTGGAGTAAGGTGGTAACAGTTTGGATGGATATGAAAGAATGGATTTTAGCAATATTGTGAAGGTTGAACTGACAAGATTTAATAATAAATTGAATGAGAATGAGAGAGAGGAGTCAAGATTAATACCCAGGTTATGGGCATGTGAGATGTGAAGGATTGTGGTGCTGTCTACAGCGAGGGGAAATTCATGGGGAGGACAGAGTTTGGATGGGAAGGCAAGGAGTTCTGTTTTGGACATGTTAAGTTTGAGGCAGGACATCCAAGTAAAGAAAGGTAGCTAGATAAAAGAAAGAAAACTAGAAAAAGCAGTCTTTGCTATCTGCAGCTGCGGTTTCCCTGGGATTAAAAAAACTTCAGAATGGCATTACACTCATCCAGAAACACCAAGAGCTGTGTCTGGTGTACTTTTCTTTAGAAATCATTAAGTAATAATGTTGGTATTTGTTAAGCACTTACTATGTGCAGAGCACTGTTCTAAGGGCTGGGGTAGACACAAGGGAATCAGGTTGTCCCATGTGGGGCTCACAGTCTTAATCCCCATTTTACAGATGAGGGAACTGAGGCTCAGAGAAGTTAAGTGACTTGCCCAAAGTCACACAGCTGACAAGCGGCAGAGCTGGGATTAAATGTAAACATTTGGAACATGTGCTTAGGAGAAGTGAAGGGTGTCACCTAGAATGTAGTGAGAGAAAAACTAAAATGTAAGATGGCAAAGGTGATGGAGAGTTTGGGAGCCTACGGTAAGGAATTTTTGGTTGATGTGTGGGGGGTGAAATGAGTAGACACCAGAGAATTTTGAGGTGTAGAGATATGCTAAATGATGTAGGAAAATGTTCCAAACAACAGAGTATTTAAAAAGAAGCTGAAGGCTAGGTGACTAAAGTTGTAATTATGAATTAATGAGAACTTGAACCATTATGTTGGCCCATATTTAATACTTTTAAAAGATGGAATCTAATTTTATTTTCCAAATTTGGTGGATATATTCAGCAAAATCATCTTCATAAAAGTTGAGAAGACTCCTTGATCCTTACTAATTCACTCTTAATATCATACTTGATGATGGTTTACCAAATGGGTACTAGTTGGTACTTCTGCTAATTTAATTCTCAGGGATAATTGTTAATGTGATCCCAAACTGCAACTTTTTATCTAGTAACATATGCCACTTTTCCTAGGAGTTTCAGAGGAAATAGTATGGATGGCCTAATGAAAACAATTACCATTATGGTAAAAATAAGTTATGTTCAAATTCTGATGTTGCTATGACAAACCTTTGCCCTCATAACAGTTGGAATCAGAATATTTCTCACTTAAATGAAGAGACAGAAAGGGTGAAATTACTGAGAAAATTGAAACCATCAGGTATATTCTCCCTAAAATCTCTCCTGCACTTTCTCATCTTTCCCAGCAGTCTCTCAAGAGATCTCCTGACTTGTCCCAAAATTCATCCCCTCCACCTGTGCATTTTACCCCATATCTTTGCACCTTGTCAAAGCACTTGCTTCCTCCTTCTTCCTTCCCTGAGCACTACCTTCAGCTGTTTGTTCTCCCATTGCTTCTTCCCCATTTCTTTCAAACATGTTCATTCTCCCCTAACTTAAAAAAAGTCCCTTAGGCCCAGTCTCCCTCCAGCCTCTTCACTGGTCTCCCTGCTTCCAGCCTCTCCCCTCCAGCCTCTTCCCTTTTCAGTCCATACCTCATTCCGCTGACCAGTTCACTGTTCTAAACCGTCATTTTGTAGACAACTCCCCACCCCTTAAAATCCTCGAATGATTGCCTATTCTTCTTGTCATCAAATGGAAACTCCTGACCACCATTTTCAAGTAACGAGGGAGTCAGAGGACTTGTATTCTAATCCCTGCTCCACCACCTCTCTGCTGTGTGTCGCTGGGCAAGTCATCCAACTTCTTTGTGCTTCAGTTACCTTTCTGCAAAATGGGGATCAAGACTATAAGCCTCACGTGGGTCAGGAACCATGTCCATCCCATTTGTCTTATATCTACCCCAGTGCTCAGTACAATGCCTGACATATAGTAAGCACTTAACAAATATTATTTAAAAAATGCTTAATACCATTTTTAAAAAAAGCACCCAATCCCCCTGACATATTCTCACTCCTTCCCCACTACACCCCAGTCCATCCACTCCTCTAAAGACAACTTACTCAATATACCTCATTTTAATATCTCTTGCCTACAGGAATCATACCTACTAATTCTACTGTACTCTCCCAAATGCAGAACAAGTGCTCAGTTATACCAATAAAAATAATAATAATATAATAATAAAAATGATACTTGGGTAATAATAATAATAGCGTTGGTATTTGTTAAGCGCTTACTATGTGCAGAGCACTGTTCTAAGCGCTGGGGTAGACACAGGGGAATCAGGTTGTCCCACGTGGGGCTCACAGGTTTAATCCCCATTTTACAGATGAGGTAACTGAGGCCCAGAGAAGTTAAGTGACTTGCCCACAGTCACACAGCTGACAAGTGGCAGAGCCGGGATTCGAACCCATGACCTCTGACTCCAAAGCCCGAGCTCTTTCCACTGAGCCACGCTGTGTCAAGCACTATTCCAAGCACTAGGAAATCAATCAAATTGGATGAAGTTCCAGTGTCACCTGGGGTGCACACTTCCAATGCCCATTTTACAGATGAGGCAACTGAGGCCCAGAGATGGAGCTACAATCCCACAGCACTTTTGTATGTATATTATATAACCTCTTTTTTCCTCTATTTGTAAATTATTTAATTTCCTTTTTCAACCACAAGACTAAAAACCCTTATCTCTCTTGTACTCTCCCAAATACTTGGGACAGCACTCCTTATAGAGTACTGCTCAATAAACGCTTCTTCACTCTGTTGCTGCTATTTTTAAAAAAATATTATTTTCATGTCTCCAAGCACTTATCCTGTTGCCACTGTTGTGCCATTCATTCATTCAATAGTATTTATTGAGCGCTTACTATGTGCAGAGCACTGTACTAAGCGCTTGGAATGTGCAAATAGGTAACAGATAGAGACAGTCCCTGCCCTTTGATGGGCTTACAGTCTAACTGGGGGAGACAGACAGACAAGAACAATGGCAATAAATAGAATCAAGGAGAAGAACATCTCATTAAAATAATAGCAAATAAATAGAATCAAGGTGATGTACATCTCATTAACAAAATAAATAGGGTAATGAAGATATATACAGTTGAGCAGACAAGGGCAGTGCTGAGGGGATGGGATGGGAGGGGGGAGGAGCAGAGGGAAAGGGGGGAGAAGAGGGTTTAGCTGCTGAAAGCTGAGGGGGGCGGGTAGAGGAAGCACAGGGAAAAGAGGAGCTCAGTCTGGGAAGGCCTCTTGGAAGAGGTGAGCTTTAAATAGGGTTTTGAAGAGGGGAAGAGAATTAGTTTGACGGAGGTGAGGAGCGAGGGCATTCCAGGACAGCGTGAGGACATGGCTCGGGGGTCGACGGTGGAATAGACAAGAATGGGGGATGGTGAGGAGGTGGGTGGCAGAGGAGCGGAGCGTGCGGGGTGGGCAGTAGAAAGAGAGAAGGGAGGAGAGGTAGGAAGGGGCGAGGTAATGGAGAACCTTGAAGCCTAGAGTGAGAAGTTTTTGTTTTGTGCAGAGGTTGATAGGTAACCACTGGAGATTTTTAAGAAGGGGAGTGACATGCCCACAGCATTTCTGCAGGAAGATGAGCCAGGCAGCAAAGTGAAGAATAGACTGGAGTGGGGAAAGAGAGGAGGAAGGGAGATCAGAGAGCAGGCTGACACAGTAATCGAGCCGGGATATTACAAGAGCCTGTAACAGTAAGATAGCCGTTTGGGTGGAGAGGAAAGGGTGGATCTTGGTGATATTATAAAGGAGAGACCGGCAGGTTTTGGTAACGAATTGGATGTGTGGGGTGAACGAGAGAGCTGAGTCAAAGATGACACCGAAGTTGCGGGCCTGAGAGACAGGAAGGATGGTAGTACCATCCATGGTGATAGGGAAGTCAGGGAGAGGACAGGGCTTGGGAGGGAAGATGAGGAGCTCAGTTTTGGTCATGTTGAGTTTTAGGTGGCGGGCAGACATCCAGGTAGAGATGTCTTGGAGGCAGGAGGAGATACGAGCCTGAAGGGAGGGGGAGAGGACAGGGGCAGAGATGTAGATCTGTGTGTCATCTGCATAGAGATGGTAGTTGAAGCCGTGAGAGTGGATGAGTTCACCGACGGAGTGAGTGTATATGGAGAACAGAAGAGGGCCAAGAACTGACCCTTGAGGAACTCCAACAGTTAGAGGATGGGAGGGGGGGAGGAGCCTGCGAAGGAGACCGAGAATGACCAGCCAGAGAGATGAGGAGAACCAGGAGAGGACGGAGTCCGTGAAGCCAAGGTGAGATAAGGTGTGGAGGAGAAGGGGATGGTTGACAGTGTCAAAGGCAGCTGAGAGGTCAAGGAGGATTAGAATAGAGTAGTAGCCATTAGATTTGGCAAGAAGGAGGTCATGGGTGACCTTAGAGCAGTCTCAGTAGAGTGGAGGGGACGGAAGCCAGATTGGAGGGGGTCCAGGAGAGAATGGGAGTTAAGGAATTCTAAGCAGCGAGTGTAGACAACTCATTCTAGGATCTTGGCAAGGAAGGGTAGTAGGGAGATAGGGCGATAACTGGAAGGGGAAGTGGGGTCCAGAGAGGGTTTTTTTAGGATGGGGGAGACATGGGCATGTTTGAAGGCAGAGGGGAAGAAGCCATTGGAGAGTGAGTGGTTAAAGATAGAAGTTAACGAGGGGAGAAGGGCGGGGGCGATGGTTTTTATAAGGTGAGAGGCACAGGTGGAGGTGGTGGCACTTGAGAGGAGGGAGGAGATCTCCTCTGAGGATACTGCGGGGAAGGATGGATAAGTAGGGGAGAGGGTTGGGGTGGGGAGACAGGAGGAGGAGGGGTGACTTTGGGGATCTCAGACCTGATTGTGTTACTTTTTGTGATGAAGTAGGTGGACAGATCATTGGGGCCCTCCCTGCCTCCTCTCTATCCCTACTCCAGACTATACTTCACTCCATTGCCCGCATCATTTTCCTACAAAGATGTTTAGTTCATGTTTTCCCACTCCTCAAGAACCTCCAGTGGTTCCCCCCTCCTATCTCACCTCCCTTCTCTCATTTTACAGTCTACCCTGTACACTCTGCTTCTCCACCGCTAACCTCCTCATGGTGTCTCATTCTCGTCTGTCCTGCCATTGACCACTGGCTCATGTCCTACCACTAACTTGGAATGCCCTCCCTCCTCACATCCTCCAAACTAACTCTCTTCCCCTCTTCAAAGCCCTACTGAGAACTCACTCCTCCAGGAGGCCTTCCCAGACTGAGTCCTCCCTTTCCCTCTGCCCCTCCTAACCTCCCCATTGCCCCTACCCCTTCCCTCTGCTCTACCCCTTTCCCCTCCCCACAGCTCTTGGGTATATTTGTATACATTATTTATTAATCTATTTTATTAATGATGTGTATATATCTATGATTCTATTTATCTATTTTGATGGTATTGATGCCTGACTACTTGTTTTGTTTTGCTGTCTTTCTCCCCCTTTTAGACTGTGAGCCCATTGTTGGGTTTGTGTTGTCTTCATCTGTTGCCGAATTGTACGTTCCAAGTGCTTAGTACAGTGGTCTGCACACAGTAAGAGCTCAGTAAATATGATTGAATGAATGAATGCCCATCCACCTCTGCATCAAATGGAAACTCCTTATCATTGGCTTTAAAGCACTCAATCACCTTACCCCCTCCTACCTCACCTTGCTATTCTCTTATTACAACCCAGTCCACATACTTGAATCCTCTAATGCCAACTACTCACTATACCTCAGTCTCCTTTATCTTGACACCGGCTTCTTGCCCACATCTTGCCTCTGTCCTCTAATGCCCTGTCTCCTCATATCTGACGGTCAATTACTCTCCCCAACTTCAAAGTCTTATTCAAGGCACATGTCCTTCAAGAGAGTTTTCCTGACTTAGCCTTCATTTCCTTTTCTCCCACTTTGTTCTGTCACCCTGATTTGTTCCCTTTATTAATGCCACCCCTTCAGCCCCACATCACACTTATACATATCTGTAATGTATTTAAGGATAGTAATTTTTGTCTCCCCCTCTAGACTGTAATCTCACTATGGACAGGGAATGTCTACCAACTCTGTTATATATATTATAGTTATATGACTTAATACAGTCATTTGAACATATTAAGTGCTCAATTAATATTAATAGTGCTCCCCACTCTTCATAAAACCTCCAAGTGTTGCCCATTCACTCAGTCATTCAATTATATTTATTGAGCGCTTACTATGTGCAAATCACTGTCCATCGCTGTGTAAAGCAGAACTCCTCACATCCACTTTAAGGCACTCAATTATCTCCTTCCCCATTACCTCTCCCCAGTTTTTCTCCCACTCCATCTTAACCTGCACAGTCTTTTTTATCTGATACCAACCTATGCACTGTGCTTCACTGTCATCTCTCTAGCTGTGAGCCCCTTGCTCATGCCCTCTGTCTTTTCTGGAACTTCTTCCTCTTTCATAATGCCAGATCACCACTCTCCCCATCTTCAAAGCCCTTAAAAGCACATCTCCTACAGGAAGCATTCCTTGTCTTATCTCTCACCTAACCATTCTATTTTTCTTCATTATTGCATCATCTATTCCTTGTATCCATACCCCCTGCCTCCTTAGGTACTCACCCACCCTCCTCACAACAATTATATACATATCCTTATACTTAGGTGCTTCCCTTTCCTGTAATCATTTTTTGTGTCTTCTGCCCTGCTAGGTTGCATAATCCTTGATGGCAGAAATCATATCTACATACTCTTTTGTACTCTCTTATGCAGTTAATACCATGTTCTGAACAGTTACTGCTAAATATACAACTGATTGGTTGACTGATTTATAGACTTGCACGGTCCCAGGAGTCAGAAGGACCTGGGTTCTAATGCCAGCTTTGCCATTTGTCTGCTCTTTGACCTTGAGCAAGTCACTTAAATTCTCTGTGCCTCAGTTACCTCCTCTGTAAAATGGGGATTAACACTGTGAGTCCCATGTGAGACACGTCTGTGTCCACCCTGATTATCTTATATCTCTTCCAGCACTTAGAACAGTGTCTGGCACAGAGTAAGTGCTTAACAAATACTAAAAGAAAAAAAAAAACATAGGACTTTTAATTTTGTATTTGTTTAAAAGTATTCCCTTAGTATTACAGTCTGTATCAGTGCAGATTGTAAAATCCTAGATCTTAGGGACTGTAACTCTCTATATAAAGACAGGCACAGTGGTTATAAACTTCAGTGTTCTATGGAATTCTGAGAATTCATTTAGAATATATTTTAGAAAAACAAGTTTATTTTTTGGTAGCCATGAAATGGTTTTTCTCTTTTATATATAGATACAAAAGAATGCCATCTAAAGAGTAAATTAGCCTTTTTCTTTGGGAGTCCTTCAATCTTGAATAATTAATTTCCCCTGTGTAGTCAAATCATAGTATTATGGCAAATATTTCCGGTAAAAGGCAAGTCAGCATGCTTCGTCTGTTAAAAGTAGAAGCAGGCAAAGGTAGTCAGACGGCTGATGGCAGTTTAGCCAAGGGTGATAATCCCTATTTCATCAGATACATTTAAACAACTGTGTTTCACATCATCTCCAAAGCAGCTTTGCACATGTCATAGCACAAATTAGTAAAGTCTAAATTTCAGCTCAAGGCATCATGTGTCATTTAATAGAATACATTTGCTAACTGTAGCCAAAAAGCAGGCTTCCATCAGGGACCCTGAAACTTCTAATTTACATAAGAATGGGAAGTTAATTGTGTTACAGATATTCTGGTTTCCCCAAGGAGTTCATTAAGCATTCTGAACATGCTGAGAATATCTTAACTGTCACTTCTGAGAAATTGGGAAATTTCAACTTCAGATACAACACCACTGGCAATAACTAGCATAATTTAACGTATATATTATTCTAAATAAGAGATAGTCTGTGACTAAAATACATAATTATCTTGATTTCTACACCAATAGTCAACATTTTTATTTTGTGTGAGGAAATTCAAGAGAACTAATTTCCCAAAAGTTTGTGTGCCTAGAAATCAGCAACTAAGACTACAGATAATAGTGTTTCTCATATATATAGCACCATGGAAAACACCAGAGGGAGTGAAAATGGGAAAGATAGAATGATGTGATTATTGAAAGAAACAAACTTGGGTAGCCTGTTATTCTTTTATGGGACTTAAATGATAATCTTACCTGATTATTTTATGACCAGTTTTATCCCATCAGGACTGGGAGTTCCCTAACAAAGTGGCCAATACAAAACTACAGTGTTCAGAAGCACAGAGGGTAGAATCCCTGAACTAGGCATCCTGTCCTCCTGCACAGTACCCTTCAATCTGAGGAAAAAGTAGGATTATCTGGGACTATGCCAAGGGCACCCAAGGCCAAGATCAGGTTCCCTAAGACTCCCCACCCCTTGCCCACTCAGATTACCTTTGAACCAAGTAAAAGAGAGTTCCCAAACTCTGGCACTGTGCACCATAGTAAAGTGATCCAGAGAGGAGCAATGGCAGAGAGGCTCGGGGGGAGCTTCTAAGAGTGGTTTGCCTCACTAAAGACTCTAAGCTCATTGCGGGCAGAGGGCAGGTTTAATTCTCCCAAGTGCTCGGTACAGTGCTCTGCACCTAGTAAGCACTCAATAAATACAATTGATTCATTGATCCCTGCCTTGCACTTGATCTGACTCAGCCCCATTCACAATGTTCTTACATTTGATAGAGGTTTTGCTCTGTAAACGGATGCTGTTTATGCACAGGTCATGTAAGTTCATCAAAGTGCTTTCCTCCTTTCCCTTATTTTTTTCCCTTCCTCCTTTTTTAAATCTATGAGAGATACTCTTTGACTTCTGCCCACCCACATTCCTTCTGTAGTACACATTTTGCCTATCATTCATACAGAAACAAAATTTAGTGTATGAAGATACAGTTTTCATTTTATTGGAATTTATTTCCAGTAATCTATATCTTTGAAAGTAAGGATTTGGGAAAAGGATATAAAAATGCATCTGGTTTCAGTTATATTTTCCCAAGTGATTAATAAAGTGTTTCACATTTAGTGAGTGCTCAGTAAATACCATTTATTGATAGATGGCAATGTTATTCAACCATATAAATGGATTTTGGTTTGTTTGGTGCTAAGAAACTATTCTTTTTCTCCTGAGGTAAGCAAAAGAGGACAGCAGGACTTATTTAGGTTGACAACTGGACATGGAAAAATCCTGACTCAACCAGCCGAGAGACACAGGAAAATGTTAGCAATAGGGATTGTTCAAATTCTGGGTTGTTTGTGTAGATTAGAGGAAGCAGTGTGTCTCAGTCGAAAGAGCACGGGCTTGGGAGTCAGAGGTCATGGGTTCGAATCCCAGCTCTGCCACTTGTCAGCTGTGTGACTGTGGGCAAATCACTTAACTTCTTTGTGCCTCAGTCTCCCCTCCCTTCTCTCTTTCTACTGCCCACCCCACACACTCCGCTCCTCTGCCGCCCACCTCCTCACCGTCCCTCGGTCTCGCCTATCCCACCGTCGACCCCTGGGCCACGTCCTCCCGCGGTCCTGGAATGCCCTCTCTCCTCACCTCCAACAATCTAATTCTCTTCCCCTCTTCAAATCCCTACTTAAAGCTCACCTCTTCCAAGAGGCCTTCCCAGACTGAGCTGCCACCTTTTTCCTTCTGCTCCCTCTACCTCCCCTTCACCTCTCCGCAGCTTAACCCTCTTCTCCCCCCTTTCCCTCTCCTCCTCCCCCTCTCCCGTCCCACCCCCTTAGCACTGTACTCGTCCGCTCAACTGTATATATCTTCATCACCCTATTTATTTTGTTTAATGAGATGTACATCACCATGATTCTATTTATTTGCCATTGTTTTAATGAGATGTTCTTCCCCTTGACTCTATTTATTGCCATTGTTCTTGTCTGCCTGTCTCCCCCGATTAGACTGTAAGCCCATCAAAGGGCAGGGACTGTCTCTATCTGTTACCGATTTGTACATTCCAAGCACTTAGTACAGTGCTCTGCACATAGTAAGTGTTCAATAAATACTATTGAATGAATGAATAAAATGGGGATTAAGACTGTGTCCCTCATTTGGGACAACCTGATTACCTTGCATCTACCCCAGCACTTAGAACAGTTCTCTGCACAGAGTAAGCGCTTAACAAATACCGACATTATTAGATTTGAAATAATAATGATGATGGTATTTACTTAATTCTTACCGTTTGCTAAACACTGAACTAATATCTAGTATAGAAACTATGTGAGTTCACATATAGTTCCTAATCACAGTCATAGAGCATACCTAATGGGATAGTGGAATTATCTAGATACATTTTTGATAAATAACATTATGCTAATTTGGAGTATGAATTCCCTCATCCAAAGCTGACTTTCAAAAACTAATAGTCAAAGAAGAAAAAAGAATACTTAACTAAGAACTGTATGTTCTCTCCGCTGCTGTGGTTGAAGGACGAAGGAAGTTCATCATAATCTTCATCCTCAACATCATAGTCACCACTATCTATTGATCTTACTGCGTACCTGTCACCTTGGTCATGATGACCATTTATATCATGTTACTGGATGGAGAAGAAGAAGGTATGATGCAATTATAACTATAGTATTAGTTTAGTGGTTACTATGCATCAAGCACTCTTCTAAATCCTGGGGTTGATGCAAGGTGATCAGGTTGGACATAGTCCCTGTCCCACATGGGGCTCACAGCCTTAACCCCCAGTTTTTGATAAGGTAACTGAGGCACAGAGAAGTGAATTGACTTTCCCGAGCTGGAATTGACTTTCCCGAGCTGGAATTGACTTTCCAATGGAGGAGCTGGGATTAGAACCCATGACCTTCTTACTCCCAGGCCGATGTTCTTTCCACTAGGCCAGGTTCCTTCCTAGAGCCCATCATTGGGCAGGGATTGTCTCCATCTGTTGCTGAATTGTACATTCCAAGCGGTTAGTACAGTGCTCTGCACATAATAAGCGCTCAATAAATACTATTGAATGAATAAATGAATAAGGGAAAATGTGAAAACATTATTGAGGATGTCCAGATAGAACACAGATTGAATATGATGGTGTAAGAGAGATTTGATAGATAACATTAAGAGCAAAAGCTTGTTGAACAAGGGTAGCGGTGCTGATTGATTGTGCTCGGGAGGTTCCAAGAAAAGAGGGAAGGACTGACTTCATAGAGAATGGAAGCAGGACTAGGGAGAAGGAGGAGAAAGCAGTACACCCATTTACAGGTCCTGGAGAGCTGAGCAGAAAGGAGTATTGGGGAAGTTATGAAGCTGAAGGAAAAAACATGTCCTTATTGTGATTCTCTGGAGTAGAGCTCTGAACCTGGCTGGAGGCAAAACTCCCTCCATATTGGGTGGGGCTAGTGATTTTGTAATTCGAATTTAACGTTACAAATAAAGGCCATGTTCTATGACAATGAAAGATGCTTTCATATATGCTGAAAAACAAAACATTATTCCATTTATTTCCTTTCCTGCAATTCTAGCTTCTCAGTTAACAAGGGTTTGCTCTTACCATCTGTTCCCATTTCTGTGTAGTCTTTCAGTTAGAAAATTAAACATGTAATTCATCCTGCAGTGCTAGGACTGCAGAGTATTTACTTTGTAGTGATTGAGAAAATTTCCAAAGATTTCCTAGTGGAGAAGATATGACGTCAACAAACTCCAGTCACTTACTCATATGCTCCTTTACAGTATTTAATGTACTGAATTAAAGTGCCCAAGGTAGATTCAGTAAAGTAGATTCAATCCAGATCAATTATCCAGAGACCAGTTATGTAAAGGGCAACTGCCTTCCAGAAATCTCCATTATTTGTTCAACCTCAAGTGGAAAGTGCTGACCCCTCTTTCGTACCAACACTGCAGAGTGTCGATGTATCTATTATCATCACAGAAAAATGATAGAATATGGAAGAAACAGTAATCTTTTAAGACTCCTTAGCAAACCAATGGTGGTGATGTTGTGCAAAGAGCAATTAACTGCCAATGCCAACCTATGAAGAAATGTCTTTTACTAAAACCTTTGAGGAAGGTATCAAAACCATTAGAGCCAAGAAGTACGGCAAAGCAGTTGAAGATGATGGTATACTTTCAGAGATCTCTAAAATGTCAGGTGTTCTGTTTAGATTCTGCAAAGACTCTTCTTCAAAGAACACAAAGAAAAAGTCGCATTTTCAAAAGTGCTACCATTACCTGCTCTGTGACCTTGGGCAAGTCACTTAACTTCTTGGTGCTTCAGTTTCCTCACCTGTAAAATAGGAATTCAATACCTGTTTCCCTTCATACAGTGAGCCCATTACAGGACAGGGACTATATTCAATCTGATTGTATTTTATCTAAACCAGCTCTTTGTATAGGGCTTTGGAGATAGCAAATGCTTAAATACCATTATTGTCATCATGATCTAAAAATTGGAGACAGAACTGGCTGCAAAAATAATCTCAACTTTCTGGAAAGGCATTAATGAAATATTATTTCAGTTTGTCCTCGGTCCATAGCAGAGCAGAATAGGCATCATTTTTCTGTGATTCAGATGTAGGTCAAGTACAGGAAATAACATCACGTTCTCTAGGATAGACTCCTAGACCTTGTAAAACTATTTGACACCTCTGGTAGAGACTGAGCCATATTGGGTGGAGATTCTGTGGGATGGGATATTCTCTAGGACCTTGTTCTCAAAGGTCTTTCTTTTCCTGAAGTTAAGAAAGCATGGCTCACCAATTTAAGAAGTCAGTCAAGCCTGGAAGAACATTCTGTGTAGGCAACCTTAATTATCCAGATATCCTGCTTCTCTCTGTTTCTGTTTCATTGACCATTTGGCCTCAGTTTGAGAGAAAGTTAATCTTTTTTGCATTGGTAAAAGAAGCCTATCTTTCTTCTTGTCCCTCACAGTAATGATAAATGTTATTAAATTACAGAATCATGTTGCTCTTTTTAATCACTTTTACCTTTTTTATGAGTACAAGAACCTCCCCCCAAAATCTGAATATACCAGAAAGGTAAAAAGGCTCAACCAGTTTCAAATAACTGAGGAATATACAAAATTAAGCAGAAAAAGCAAAGGAGAGTTTGGGAAACATCATGTACCCATCAGGCAAACTGCATGGCTAGTCAGAAAACACACCCAAAATACAGACATTTGAGTGGCTCCTGCCTACTGATTCATGGCTAGAAAACCTCATTTTGCATAGAAATAGAATGGCAATTGTTTAGCGACCGATTTACTATGGCATAAATGAGGAAGGTTCAATTTGAGATTAGTAGGCTGTGCAGGGCAGTGTATAAGATTTCTGATTTGTCTGGGTAGCCTCCTTATTGACAGTGGATGTCCCAGAGATGCTTAAAGGATTGATTCACCCAGTCATGATTGATTCACCCATGATTGATTCACCAGTCAGCCTGGGATTTGGTGCCTCTCCTAGAAGCTACTAACAGGAGGAATAAATAGAACAATAATTTAAGAATAGCATAAAGGGAAGATGTTGCAGTGGGGAGATAGGGACAGAGGGTGGGTTCAGATGTGGGAGGTTGTCAGGAGTGAGGGGAAAGAGGGTGGCTTATGAATGGAAAATCTCCCAAATAAATTCTCTAAAAAAATCTGGAAAATTTCCTGGAATGAGGTGGGCACATTGGACTATATATTCTTGTGTGCTGTATGAAGAATAAGAATGGAATGAAAACAATCAATTGGATTTAAGAAATAGAGTTCAAAATGAAGGATTTCTATAAAAAACTTCATTTATTAAATATGGGTGGGATCAAGCATTTTAAAGAAATTATTTGGTGTAAACAGAGATTCAGGCAGGAAAATCAAGCTCAAGCTAGTTAAACATATATGGCAAACATAATTTATAAATGTCCTTTTGTTAAACAAATACTTTGGTTCCTGTGACAATGAAGACAAGGACATAGCATGGAAGGTGCCTCCTGTAAACACAGGATATGAAGAGCTCCTTTTAAGTCTCAGGCTAAAATTGACAATTGTAATACTGCATGGTATGAAAAGTTTCTAATGATATTCAATAACTATGGTATTTTGTTTACCCATTTCCTTGCTTATCACATACCACATCGAGAGGGAAAACAAGGAAAATACAATAGGGGTTTTCTCAGTGTTGAGGTTCATCCTTTGCTCCCGAAGGAAGAGACTAACTCTTTCCAACTCCTAAAAATTACCAAGTCATCATTTTTTAAGATCTCGTGATTCTTGAGTAAGAGGTCTTTCGTCAGGATGTTCTCAATCATTTGATCAGAGGGTGAGAGGAGAGGATTCTAAGAGGAGCTGGCTAAATAATCAGTGAACCATTGCAGCTGAGTTTTGGACATAGAATGAAAGAAGCAGTCATCCAGGCTGTAGCATGATTAGGATTTACATTTTTCAGGGCAGTATTGGCCAGTGCAGTGGGGCTGCTCCTAAGACAAATATTACTCAGTAGTCCTGTGACCAGAGGAGGCTAGGTTTGAATTTTTCTAGAAGGGTTATCACTTATCTCTGGGAACTGAAGGTAAGCACGGCTAAGATTCAAAGGAGAAGAGGATGAAAGTAAGTAACTCTGGGTTGGGACTTATACAAATAAGTTGGGACTTGTACAATTTCAGTTTGCTTTGTTGTGGGGAACATGGGTTAGAAAATTGTGATTGCCATAGCTGTTGTTGAGGGAGCAGTGATTGTGGAAATGCCTTTACCAAGATATTGTAGAACTGTTTCTAGTAACAGCTAAATTCTTGTTAGTATTTTAATGTTCATTCAGTATAATTTACCCCTCACCACCACAAATTTCTATCAATGTTTTCTCATAGAAACCCAGCTTCTACTACGTGAGAAGCTGTATGGCCTAGTGGAAAGAACACAGAAGTGGGAGTAAGAGGACCTGGGTTTTTATCCCAGTTCTGCCACTTGTCTGCTGACTGATCTTGGGCCTCAGTTTACTCATCTGTAAAGTGGGTTTTTTTAGTATCTTTTTTCCATGTCTTTACTTTGTAAATCCCCTGTTGGACAGGCCCATAGTGTCATCTGAATATCAGAATTACTACTCTGATATTAGATGAGAAAATGATTGGAGTCCACTGGATATTCAGTGAATCAAAATGAATGCTTCACAGTTTTCCCAACCTACTTTTTTTTTCTAGCTGTGAACTAAGATTAATACAGTGGAAAAAAATACGATAACATTTGGGAAAAAATTTGAATAATGGAATATTTTGGAGTGGAAAACAAGCTTTCTTAATCAAAGTTTTTATTTAAAACTGAAAAACAATTAATATGGAATGTAGAGAATATGTGAGTAAGAGTGTTGACCGTTTCTGTGCAATTAATATAAATTTGATACAGAAAAAACTAAAGTCATTCCTCTTGTTTGTTCTGATAAAACCCAACACTCAATGAAGATATGACCAGCGAAGGTCAATCTCCTTTAGTGAAGAATCATTTAGGAAGGCTCCATATTTGTGAGAAATTTGGTAGGGTAGATTTGGGTTCTGAGCAAAACTAGCATAATTTTGCCATGTTGCATTTGAGGAGATTGTTTTAAATGAAGAGGCAGTAATGATGATACTTATTCAAACTGAAAATGTAATGTGACCCAGACTGAAAATGTAATCTAACCTAGTCTTCCTGCCTTTTGAATAGAGGAGAGAGTTGCTGCCCTCTGAACCCATTCACAATATGCCCTCCTGCCAAGATAACCCTGGCTGGTGAGGAGAGCAGATGGCATCTGGCACTATCCTTTTTTCTTGTTACATAACTGCCAGAAAAGAAGCAAAGATGTGCCCACATCATCTGGGGCATTTCTTATTCCCTCTGTGAGGAAGCATGCAAAGAGGTCTCTGGATATTAAAATTGTTGTCAATATGCTCCCAAATTTCACTGAAACCTACTCCTAGAGATTTTCCTATTTGAGTTGTGATCATTTTTAATTAGACTTATGAAGCATGGTGGTCATTCAGCCTAACCTTTTGTGTGCCTGTGAGTACATATATGTGTGTGGCCTGGATGGGTTAGATTCTGCTCCCCTGATCTGAAGGAAATGCAAAGATGTCCATGTGACATTTCATACCATGCAAACATCTTGGCCTACTCCTCTGTGGGTGAATCAACCAACGGTCAAGCTCAACCCAGCAGATGGCTGAGTGACTCCTTTGACTACCTACCTCCCACCAGCAACTCCCAGGACCTTTGGGTCCTTCCTACTGACCACCACCCTGCCTCTCTGGAATTCTGTCCTGGCTCTCGTCTGCATCACCAGGGAAGTTCCATCCAGACCTACTTTGTACCATCCCAGGCCAACAAAGAAAAACAGCCTACCCTACGCCACCTCCACACAAGCTTTGGAATACTGTGATGACTGCCACTGTAGCCGTCATTATGATTGAGGTTGTGCCTGCAGACTCTGAGCTGTGGTAAGGTCTGAAATTCTGCTACCTTACTGACAGTATCCTACTGATCTTTGTATTTTATCTTTATTTTGTTTTAATTAAGTCTTACTGTTTCGTTTCCTCTATCCTTATCTGTCTGTCATCGATTCCTTTTTCCTTTTTAGTTTATAGATTGAGGAACAGGGACCATGTCTATGTCCCGCCATGCATTGTTTCCCAGTACTGAACTCATTAGGTGCTTAATGAGTACTATTACCACTACAGCTATTAAAGAATTCTAGAATTCTAGAGATCTCAAGAATTCAAACTCAAGATTTCCGACACTGGGAAGCAGTGTGGTCCAGTAGAAAGGACATAGGTCTCATTTAGATGTTATGGGTTCTATTCCAGGCTCTGCCACTTGTCTGCTGTGTGGTCTTGGGCAAGTTACTTAACACTTCTCTGTGCCTCAATTCTTCAGTTGTAAAATGGGGATTCAGTACCTGTTCTCCCTCTTAGACTGTAAGCCCCATCTGTGACAGGGACTGTGTCTGACTTGATTAACTTGTATCTTGCCCAGCACTTAGAACAGTGCTTGATGGATAGTAAGCACTTAACAAATGCTATAACAAAATGGTCTAGTATTTATCTGCCTATACAAGTAAAAAGAAATACCTTTGAAAAATGTAGTCCCCCAGAAGGAGAGATTGCCTAATATACTTCCTACTTCCCATTAAATTATTTTCTCTTCCAGTAGGGTTGAATATTTACAAAAGAAGTCTCTTTCATACCTTCCATCCTCCATAAAGCAAATTTGAACAATTTTTCACTGGTTTTTGCTCATTTCTTTAACTCCCCTTTGCACTTATCCAATTTGCCAATCGATTGAATTTTATTTCCTTAAGGTTTTGCTTAGTAAAAATTCAAATAAATGTTGAAGCAGCATGGCTCAGTGGAAAGATCCCGGGATTGGGAGTCAGAGGTCATGGGTTCGAATCCCAGATCTGCCACTTGTCAGCTGTGTGACTGTGGACAAGTCACTTAACTTCTCTGGGACTCAGTTCCCTCATCTGTAAAATGGGGATTAAGACTGTGAGCCTCACGTGGGACAACCTGATTACTCTGTATCTACCCCAGCGCTTAGAACAGTGCTCAGCACATAGTAAGTGCTTAACAACTACCAACATTATTATTAATTTTATCAAATTTAATTCTGAAAGTGTATTTGGTGTATATAGGCAGAAACTATTGAAGTGATGCCTTTTTTAGATAAAAAAATCCATCCATCATAGAATTTTAGCTTACAAAAAAAATGAATAATAAAAACTGGCCAATACCAACAAATTCAACTGGTCCATCCATGGCATGCATTGAGCATCTACAGTGGGCTTTAATTAATTGGAAAGTACCATAAAATTAGAAAAGATGGTCTATAATCTCAAGAAATATATTAGGATGTGGGTTCTAATCCTGGCTCTACCACTTGTCTGTTGTATGACCTGGGGCAAGTCACTTTACTTCTCTGGGCCTAGTTCCCTCATCTGTCAAATGAGGATGAAGACTTTGAGCCCCACGTGGGACAACCTGCTTACCTTGTATCCACCTGTCCCAGGTGACCCTGTGGTACCGACCATCTCAAGGTCAAATGCTATCTCGTGACCTCCTGAGCCAGCAGGCGGAACTCGGAAGTGAGGGTGGGACACCTCCCCCCAACCGAAACTGCCAGATTGACAGCCCAATATGGGAATACAGAAAGTGCCCCTTGCCCCGGTGCCAATCAAATTAGGAATGGAGGAGGGGGGGAGGGCAGAAATTGGATAAACTGAGGCCGGAAGCTGGAATGGCCTAAGGGCTCAGGTGATAAGTACCTGCCGCCTCTAACCTTCTGTGCAGAGGAATGGGACTTGCAGCAGCCGGCTGTGGGTCGCCTCTGTCCAGAGCGTGAGAAGGCCGCTCTGCCTACACCAAGTGAGGAGCTGTGGGATGGGTGAGTGTCCTCTCCTGCTGAGAGCTTGTGGGGTTGGAAGCCAGATACCTCACCATGGGTATGTAATGTTTAAAATGGATTTATGTCTAAGTGGGTAACTTAGAACCGGGTGGGAGCTAGCCACCTCACCGAGAGCGAGTAGCACATAAATGGATTTGATGTCTAAGTGGGTGCCTCCCGAGTGGGACGTGAACAGGGTGGGAGCTAGCCGCCTCACCAAGTGCCAGTAACCATAAGTGGGTAATGCATAACTAGGTTTAACGCATAAGTGTAGGTAACTCATTAATGTTTAATGCATAAGTGTATTTAACGCAAAGGTGGATTCCTCCTGGGTGGGGCGAGCACATGGTAGGAGACAGCCGCCTCACCACGATTGAGTAAATCATTAGTGGGCTCGGGTGTCTGCCCACATGCAAGTAACATACCAGTGTATTCCTCCCGTTAGGGAAGCTCTAACCCCATATTCCTCCCAAAGGGGAAGCTTTAACACCATGTTTCCCCCAAAAGGGAAAGTTGATTGTCACGTCTAAATAATTAATTAAATTCAATCCACCCCGCGGAATAAATTCTATACAAAATTCAGGTTTTTCCATCCCCGGCCTCTCTCTCTGTCTCTCGCCGTGCCGATTCCAAAAGAACCTGTCCCCAGCAATGGGTGACACCACCCCATTGCTAAGAACAGTGTTTGGCTCATAGTAAGCCTTAACAAGTACTATCATTACTTTATCAGCCTCCTTGCAGACTCCCTGCCTCTTGTCTTTCCCCACTCCAGTACATACTCCACTCTACTGCCCGGATAATTATTCTAAAAATTGTTAGGGCTATGTTTCTCCACTCCTCAAATATTTCCAGAAGTGGCCCAACTCCCTCCATATCAAACCAAAACTCCTCACCATTGGTTTAATGCACTTAATTACCCTTTCCCTTTATCTTACCTTGCTGCCTTCCTGCTACTACCCAGCCTGCACACTTCATTCCTCTAATGCCAACCTACTCACTGTACCTCAATCTCATCTTCCTTGCTGATGAGCTCTCGCCCATGTCCTGCTTCTGGCCTGTAATGTTTACCCACCTCATACCTGGTGGATAATCAGTCTCCCTGACTTCAAAGCCTTAAGCCATATCTCCTGCAAGAGGCCTTTCCTCACTAAGCCCTCATTTTCTTTTCTCCCACTCCCTTCTGCATTATACTTGCTCTTCAGTTTACAACCTTCATTCACTCCTACCTCAGCCCTGCAGTACTTACGTACATATTTTCATTTTATTCATGCATTTTAATGTATGTCTCCCCTGCTATACTGTAAACTCATTGAGAGTAGGGAATATGTCCACTGTTATATTTAATCTTCTAAGTGGTCTGCACACAGTAAGCTCTCAATAAATATTAGTGATTGATTGATAGTGTTAGAAGTGAGTTTATAAATGGAAGGGAGAATACCTTAAAGTGAATGGTTGGAAGTGTCTGCTTGAGGGGAATGGAGATGGTGTTCAACTCTCTGTTGGTCAACACTGTTTTATAAATTTAGATAGTCATATAGAATGGGGAATATATCAGTTTCAATCAGTATATATTCTAGGAGAAATGTTTTGCTGCTCTGGGTGATTTATTAATCAAATTTCTGGTAGAAACTGAGGCATTCTGTTTTAGTCCATACAAAATTGATATGTATGTTACATTTTCATGGCACTTGAATTTTTCAAGGACCTATTGGGGATTAGCAAGGATAAGCCCTTCATAAATAAGAGTGGATTTCATATTAGGAAGCTCTTGTTTTGTAGAGGTATTTAACCAAATTACTTAGTTTGCTTCATTACCCATAGCATCTGCAGAAGAACAAAAAAGGCATTTTACCATTTTAAAGTAGAATAAATTGATTTTTTTTTGTAAATTGGTGGGCACTTTCACCTGGCATTTCTAAAGTAGTCCTTAATGTATATTTTTTGGTGTGCTTCAGTATAAAGCCATGGAAGGGTGAAATTTTGTGTTTATGATACTCATCCAATAATCTTTTCCTAACTGCTTACATTTAATCATCTGTTGCTAGGCTTTTACATTTACTATCTGCAATACTTGGTGTATTCATTAATTCTCTTTCTTCAAAATCTTTTAAGTCTTTGTTCTTAAAGAGTTAATAAAGCATTCTGTTATCCACACAGACTGGTTTGTCTGCTGCTGGTGTCTTCCCAGAGTCTTCAGGACTAGACGCAAAATGACTGCCTAATGACCTGACATCATTAATGTGTGTTCTTGAGCCCATTATTGAGAGTGAATGGAGCACTAAGTAGAACCAGGTTCTGTGTATATTCATTGGGAATTAAATAAGAACTTTCATTCATTCTATAAACTACAATGTTGAGATGGTATTATTAGCATGTTTTTTTTTCTCATTAGTCTAGGGTATATACAGAGGTTTAAACATGAGAAAACTATTAAATGATCCTTAACTTTTCAAGGTGAGTCTAGGGTATCCTAAGTAATTTGATTTTCTTGTAAATTATAGGGCAGTTCTGCTTTGTAAGTTATCAAACAGTCCTATTTATAGAGGACTCACTGTGCAGGTCACTGTACTAAGTGTTTAGAGTACAGTATAACAGAGTTGGTAGGCTTGTTCCCTGCCCACCAAGAGTTTACATATACATAATTTCTGTCGGGCTGAGGGTAGGATGAAAGAGGGGTACATATCCAAGTGCAAGGGTAATGCAGAATAGAGTGGGAGAAGAGGAAATGATGATTTAGGGAAGTTTTCTTAACAATATATCAGTGGCATTTTTTGAGCACTAGCTATATGCAGAGCATTTGGGAGAGTATTCATTCATTCATTCATTCAATAGTATTTATTGAGCGCTTACTATGTGCAGAGCACTGTACTAAGTGCTTGGGATGAACAAGTCAGCAACAGATAGAGACAGTCGCTGCCGTTTGACGGGCTTACAGTCTAATCGGGGGAGATGGACAGACAAGGACAATGGCAATAAATAGAGTCAAGGGAAAGAACATCTCATAAAAACAATGGCAACTAAATAGAATCAAGGCGATGTACAATTCATTAACAAAATAAATAGGGTAACGAAAATATATACAGTTGAGCGGACGAGTACAGTGCTGTGGGGATGGGAAGGGAGAGGTGGAGGAGCAGAGGGAAAAGGGGAAAAAGAGGGTTTATTCATTCATTGATTCATTCAATAGTATTTATTGAGCGCTTACTATGTGCAGAGCACTGTACTAAGCGCTTGGGATGAACAAGTCGGCAACAGATAGAGACAGTCCCTGCCGTTTGACGGGCTTACAGTCTAATCGGGGGAGACGGACAGACAAGAACAATGGCACTAAACAGCGTCAAGGGGAAGAACATCTCGTAAAAACAATGGCAACTAAATAGAATCAAGGCGATGTACAATTCATTAACAAAATAAATAGGGTAACGAAAATATATACAGTTGAGCGGATGAGTACAGTGCTGTGGGGATGGGAAGGGAGAGGTGGAGGAGCAGAGGGAAAAGGGGAAAATGAGGCTTTAGCTGCGGAGAGGTAAAGGGGGGATGGCAGAGGGAGTAGAGGGGGAAGAGGAGCTCAGTCTGGGAACGCCTCTTGGAGGAGGTGATTTTTAAGTAAGGTTTTGAAGAGGGAAAGAGAATCAGTTTGGTGGAGGTGAGGAGGGAGGGCGTTCCAGGACCGCGGGAGGACGTGACCCAGGGGTCGACGGCGGGATAGGCGAGACCAAGGGATGGTGAGGAGGTGGGGGGCAGAGGAGCAGAGAGTGCGGGGTGGGCGGTAGAAAGAGAGAAGGGAGGAGAGGTAGGAAGGGGCAAGGTGATGGAGAGCCTTGAAGCCTAGAGTGAGGAGTTTTTGTTTGGAGCGGAGGTTGATAGGCAACCACTGGAGTTGTTTAAGAAGGGGAGTGACATGCCCAGATCGTTTCTGCGGGAAGATGAGCCAGGCAGCGGAGTGAAGAATAGACTGGAGCGGGGCGAGAGAGGAGGAAGGGAGGTCAGAGAGAAGGCTGACACAGTAGTCTAGCCGGGATATAACGAGAGCCTGTAACAGTAAGGTAGCCGTTTGGGTGGAGAGGAAAGGGTGGATCTTGGCGATATTGTAGAGGTGAAACCGGCAGGTCTTGGTAACGGATAGGATGTGTGGGGTGAATGAGAGAGACGAGTCAAGGATGACACCGAGATTGTGGGCCTGAGAGACGGGAAGGATGGTCGTGCCATCGACGGTGATAGAGAAGTCTGGGAGAGGACCGGGTTTGGGAGGGAAGATGAGGAGCTCAGTCTTGCTCATGTTGAGTTTTAGGTGGTGGGCCGACATCCAGATGGAGACGTCCCGGAGGCAGGAGGAGATGCGAGCCTGAAGGGAGGGGGAGAGAACAGGGGCGGAGATGTAGATCTGCGTGTCATCTGCATAGAGATGGTAGTCAAAGCCGTGAGAGCGAATGCGTTCACCGAGGGAGTGAGTGTAAATGGAGAACAGAAGAGGGCCAAGAACTGACCCTTGAGGAACTCCAACAGTTAAAGGATGGGAGTGGGAGGAGGCTCCAGCGAAGGAGACCCAGAATGACTGGCCAGAGAGGTAAGAGGAGAACCAGGAGAGGACAGAGTCCGTGAAGCCAAGGTGAGATAAGGTATGGAGGAGGAGGGGATGGTCGGCAGTGTCAAAGGCAGCAGAGAGGTCAAGGAGGATCAGAATGGAGTAGGAGCTATTGGATTTGGCAAGAAGGAGGTCATGGGTGACCTTAGAGAGAGCAGTCTCGGTAGAGTGGAGGGGACGGAAGCCAGATTGGAGGGGGTCTAGGAGAGAATGGGAGTTAAGGAATTCTAAGCATCGATTGTAGACGACTCGTTCTAGGATTTTGGAAAGGAAGTGTAGTAGGGAGATAGGGCGATAACTGGAGGGGGAAGTGGGGTCAAGAGCGGGTTTTTTTAGGATGGGGGAGACGTGGGCATGTTTGAAGGCAGAGGATAAGGAGCCCTTGGAGATTGAGTGGTTAAAAATAGAAGTTAAGGAAGGTAGGAGGGCAGGGGCGATGGTTTTAATAAGGTGAGAGGGAATGGGGTCTGAGGCGCAGGTGGAGGGGGTGGAGTACACTTCAACAGACTTAGTCCATAACGAGCTAACAGTATAGAGTCTCTTGGAGAATATGTACTTTAAATAAGGATTTGAAGGTGGGGAAAATGATTGTCTCTTGGATGTGAAGAGAGAAGGCGTTCCAGGCCAGAGGCCAGGCATGACGGAAGGGTCATCAGCAAGATAGATAAGATCTAGATACAGTGAGTATGTGGGCATTAGAGGAACAAAGTGTAAAGATTGGGTTTTTGTAGTAATCAGAGAGGTAAAAGTAGGAGAGGGCAAGGTGATTGAGCACTTTAAGGCCAATGGAAAGGAATTTCTGTTTGATGCAGAGGTATATGGACCACCCTTGGAGGTTCTTGAGGAGTGGGAAAACATAGAGTGAATTGTAAAAAAAATTATCCAGGCAGCAGAGTGAAGAATGATCAGAAGTGGGGAGATGGTCAGCAAGAATTCTGATTCAGTAATCAAGGCAGGATAGGACAAATGATTAGATTAGCATTTAATCAGTTGTGGATGGAGAGGAAAGGGCAGGTTTCAATAATATTGTGAAGGGTGAACCAACAGCATTTGGTGACAGATGTAATGTGTGGATTGAATGAGATAGATTTTGCCGAGTCTACAGGCTTGTAAAACAGAGAAGATGGGGTTATATGTACAGTGATGGGACATTCATGGGGAATAAAGTACTTGAGTGGGAAAATAAGTTCTTTTTCTGTTCTGTTTGAGGTGTCAGCTACATACCCAAGTAGAGATGTGATGAGGGTTTTGTAAGTGATTAAGTTTTTTTTAATTTTTTTTTTAAAGATGTATGCTAAGCACTTACTATGTTCCAGGCACTGTATTAAACACTGGGATAGAACAAGCTAATCAGGTTGGATATAGTCAAAGTCCCATATAGGGCTCACAGCCTATATCTCCAATTTTACAGATGGGGTAACTGAGGCAGATATAAGTTAAGTGACGTACCCTAGGACCCATAACAAATATGTGGCAGATCCAGATTAGAAACCAGATCTTCTGACTCCGAGGCCCAGGCTCTTCCTATTAAGCCATGCTACTCCTCACAACCCAGTCATTTCCTTCTCTGTTGTAGGAGGTACTCACCTTTCTGATCCCAAGAAATTACCTTGCTTATTCCAAAAGAGGAATACTATTACACACGAAAAAGGCAAATAGAATATTTAGGGCCAGCTAAGTGTGTTTATCACCTATCCAGGTTGCACCTGGAGTGTTTCCAGTACTCTACCAGTCTTGACTATGGGAAGGAGAATAGACCTGAGCCATATCCATTCCAATCCAAGCTTGGGCAGTGTTTAGCGAGTGGAAAGCAATCTCCTACAATTCAAAACTCAACTGTGCTATGAGCAGCGGCATGGAACAGAGTCAAGGGCAGAAACCACTGGCATACTTTTACCAAGGAAACTATGGATACACTACCAGAACGATTGCAGCTGGAGGTGGGGTGTTCTGGGAGAGATGTGGCCATGGCATCACTATGGGTCAGAGACGATTCAACAGCATGACAAGTGTGTTTATGGGGTGTTCTGGGAGAGATATGTCCATGGAGTCTCTAAGGGGCGGAAACAACTCTACAACATAAAAGAAGATAATTGTGTTTGCAGAGATGTTGCCTCGTTTTCTTACGTACATTTGGTCATTGAGCAATGGAATATGAGCCTCACTATTGTAAACACATATCTCTACCTGGAACTTGCACATTCAATGTAGTAATCAAACCATATAACTGCTGACAATTCTCCTATCCAGACTGACCTATTTCACAAGTCTTTCAACAAATGAGAAAATTATTCATAGATCTGGCTGGAGGAAATACCTATAATGGAAGTAATGCTGATCCCATACAAATTTGAATGATCAATGTAATTTTTTCGTGGACATCCTTTTTTGTGTCCTACTCCAGAATGAGCTAAGGACTGGATTTGTAAGCTTTGCACACTTGGTATTCGCCCCACTCTTAGATCCACAGCCCTTACATATGTATCTATAATTTATGTTTATTATTAATTTATTTTATTATTTATTATTGTTCATTTATGTTTATGTCCATCTGCCAGTCCCTACTGTAAGGGAATGTGTTTACCAATTCAGTTGTTCTGTACTCTCCCAAGCACTCAGTAGAATGCTTTGCACACAGTAAGTACACAAAAATACCATTGATTGATTAAGGTTCCATGAAGCCTGTTAATGAATCATAAAAGCATTTTGTAAGAAGGTGCAATGAAAAAGCTAAATTAGAAATTTGAGAGGACAAGCTCCACAATATATGGATATGTATGTGACAGTGTTCTGAATGGAAGTGTTTATGCTTAATAGAAAAATGTCAGACAAATTGCAAGAGGAATTATTTTGGTCAGTCTATCTCCCCTGATTAGACTGTAAGCCCATCAAAGGGCAGGGACTGTCTCTATCTGTTACCGATTTGTACATTCCAAGCGCTTAGTACAGTGCTCTGCACATAGTAAGTGCTCAATAAATACTATTGAATGAATGAATGAAAGAGGAATTATTTCTATCCATGGGAAACATCTGAATGGTGAATGGCTATGTTCCTCAAAGAAACTGTGAATCTTCTAAGATACGTAAAGATCTTCTACAAACTTGGTTTTTTAGTTTTGCTTTCAAATTTTTTTAAATTTATATAAATTTCTGTCAATGAATAGTAAGGGAAATGTAAGAGTTCAGTCATATTTCTATTAGATTTTTTTCTTGATTTACATAAAGATACTGCCAGTGAAATGTAGAAGTCCGGAAGAGATTAGAATTGTGATTTCAGTCAGGAACAAGATGAAAATGTGAACCAGAAAGGAGAAGAAACATTACGAGGTAACTTCATTTTACATGTCCTGTGATGGGGTTGGAGGATGAAAGTGGGAAAACAGCAATTAGAAGTGAGTTGACAGAATTCCAGGACAAAGCCCTGTAGGTTTAGGAGTGGAGACGAATGATATCATATTGGCTAGGCTGAATTCAAGCTCCCAGTATACTAAAATTCAAGCAAAAATGAATTCATTCATTCAGTCATATTTATTGAGTGCTTATTGTGTGCAGAACACTGTACTGAGAGCTTGGAAAGTACAATTTGGAAATAAATCCGACACTGATATTACAATGCTCTGCATGGGGTAAGCCTTCAATAATTACCACAAATTGATTGATAGGCAAAGCCTCAAGCAAATCTGTTCTGCTTACACTTGATTGATTGATTTCTCATAATTAATTCATTCACTATTGGTACATCTCCAAGGATTTTAAAGGGTTTTACACAAGTCATCTCACTTATTTTTATAATATTTTATATTTGGGAAAGAATAATAATAATGCTGGTATTTGTTAAGCGCTTACTATGTGAAGAGCACTGTTCTAAGTGCTGGGGTAGGTACAGGGTAATCAGATTGTCCCACATGAGGCTCACAGTCTTAATCCCCATTTTACAGATGAGGTAACTCAGGCCAGAGAAGTTAAGTGAATTGCCTACAGTCACACAGCTGACAAGTGGCAGATCCGGGATTTGAACCCATGACCTCTGACTACCAAACCCATGCTCCTACCACTGAGCCATGCTGCTTCCCTATGTTATTTTAACCTTTTAAACATTTTAAACTAAAATGTTTAATATGGAAAATGTATTCATATATTTTTAGTCATTAGTGCCTTATCCTATGATTCCAATGAATCATATAACACTCGGTTCTGGTGTATCTAGAATTTTTATTTTATGTTTAGGATAGAACACAGGAAATTAAGGAAGTTTTGTTTGTTATTATATTTTGTTAAGCGCTTACTATGTGTCAAGCATTGTTCTATGTACTGGGGTAGAATAAAGCTAATTAGGTTAGACACAGACCCTGCCTCATATTGGGTTCACAAATTTAGAAGTAAGGATAGTGGGTATTAAATTCCCACTTTAGAAATGAAGAAACTAAGGCACAATGAAGGTAAGTCTCACGCAGGCAAGATCTCACAGCAGGCAAGAGGCAAGGCCAGGATTAGAACCAAGTCCTCTGACTTCCAGGCCTATGTTCTTTTTCAGTAGTCCCTGCTGCTTCGACAGTGTTCTTCCAACAAGATTCTTCCAGCAATGCGAATCTGTTGGTCTAGGAATGTGCCTCACCATAACCACATGGTCCCTCAGAGCCTAATTGCCTCAGGCAGTTCTTTTAATATAAATACTAATACTACTACTAATAATAATATTGGTTAAGCGCTTACTACATGCCAGAAACTGTATTAAAGATTGGGGTGGATACAGCAAATCAGGTTGAACACAGTCCCTGTCCCTTGTGGGGCTCACAGTTTCAATCCCAATTTTACAGATGAGGTAACTGAAACCCGAGAAGTGAAGTGACTTGCACAAGGTCACACAGCTGACAATTGGTGGAGTTGTCAGCGCCATGACCATGCACCATGGCCATGACCTTGGTAATGGGCCATGACCTTTTGACTCCCAGGCCCATGCCCTATCCACCACACCAAGCTGCTTCTCATTTTAAAACTACCCTAATTATGACTGTAAGGAAGATAGCCACATAGAGTTAAAGAAATGTTTTAAGTATTACAAAATATATATGTGTTGATCTTATTTATGCATTAAATAAACTAAAATACATATTTTTCAAATATTGGTTCCTAATGAATATCTATGTATATTGACATCAATCTGAGGATTTAGATTAGATTTGAATCTGATAGACTTTCTGCTTTTCTTTGGTCATTAAAATATACTTATTTGTCTGAGTTTTGAGTGAATAGGCTATTTGGCGATACTATAGTCCTTCTACCACTAACCCCAGTGAAGTAACTTTCACTATATAATTTTACCCTATGGGGACTATAATATGCCAAATGAATCTGAGTTTATGAGAAGTATTTCTTGTTTAGAATATTTAGCACTAAAAAGCCAAGTGTCCTCATAAAATTTGCCATCACAACACATAGTACCTTTAGCCCATTTCTATAATACTTCATTCTCATTTGTAATGTATTTTGTGGTATTTTGTAAAATATTGGTTAGCTGTTAAGCACCAATTAAACTAAATGGTGGTATTTGTTAAGTGCTTACTATGTGCAAAGCACTGTTCTAAGCACTGGGGTATACAAGGTGATCAGGTTGTCCCACGTGGGGCTCACAGTTTTAATGCCCCTTTTACAGATGAGGTAACAGGCACAGAGAAGTTAAGTGACTTGCCCACAGTCACACAGCTGACAAGTGGCAGAGTCGGGATTCAAAGCCATGACCTCCGACTCCCAAGCCCGGGCTCTTTCCACTAAGTAAGTAGACACATTCATTGTCCTCCAGTGAAATCAAACATGTAATTAAATCTTTCCTTGTCCTCTTTCCCACCCATGCTGAGATTAAACAAAGAACAATGAATAGATTTTAGAAAGATTTCAGTCCATTCTTTTTAGTCAGGTTTTTGTGGCATTAAAGGGTTTGCTGGCAGACAACCATAGAAGTTGTAGAAGTGGGAAGGGAATTTAATTTAAGGTTAGGTGCAGATATTATTCAAAAGAATGAAAGAAGGATACCGTTCATTGTAAATTTGGTGAAATTCTTCACCAAAACTGAAAAAAAAATTACAGCAGTCAACAGAAGACTTCTACTTCTACGGCCTCCTGAAAAGACTCACAGTCCGATTACAACTCCACATCTACTTAAAATTATATTACACTTTGAATTACCTTAATAAAGATTATCGTTAACCTTCATATTCAAATAAGATGCCAGTGATATTTGTCATTATTCAATAGAGAAATTACGTATTTTTCAGTTTTTTGTGGTTTTCTATGTATGATATTTTTAAGTCCTCACTCTATGCCTGGCACTGTATACTAAGTACTGGGTAGATGCACATAGTAAGCACCTAACAAATACTATCATTATTATGCAAGTTAGACAGGTTGGACACAGTCCATGTCTTGCTCACAATCAATACCCATTTTATAGATGAGGTAACTGAGTCACAGATTCATTCATTCATTCATTCAATCTTATGTATTGAGCACTTACTATGTGCAGAGCACTATACTAAGTACAGGGAATGTACAATTTGGCAACAGATAGAGACAGTCCCTGCCCAGCAATGGGCTCACAGTCTAAGTTAAGTGACTTGCCCCAGGTAACACAATAGATAAATGTTGGAGTCAGGATTATAACCAGGTCCTTCTGACTCCAGGCCCATGCTCTGCTAGGCGACACTGCTTCCGGTTACACCCTGGTTCCTGAATGTATATTTTTATGTTTGTCTTCCCTTTTTTATAAGTGTAAGTTCCTTATGGGAATGTGCCTCTTGTTTTATTCTATATTTCTCAAGTACCTAGTGCAGTACACTGCACTATCACTTCATAACATGCAAGTCTATTGAAAACAATATACCACAATACACTATTCCTGATATCTCCGCATATTTAAAGATCATAGCCAGATCATTCATTCAATAGTATTTATTGAGCGCTTACTATGTGCAGAGCACTGTACTAAACGCTTGGAATGTGCAAATCGGCAACAGATAGAGACAGTCCCTGCCCTTTGACGGGCTTACAGTCTAATGGGCGGAGACACACAGACAAGAACAATGGCAATAAATAGAGTCAGGGGAAGAGCATCTCATTAAAACAATAGCAAATAAATAGAATCAGAGTGAGGTACATCTCATTAAACAAAATAAATAGGGTGATGAAGATATATACAGATGAGCAGATGAGTACAGTTCTGAGGGGGTGGGATGGGAGAGGGGGAGGAGGAGAGAGAAAGGGGGAGAAGAGGGTTTAGCTGTGGAGAGGTAAAGGGGAGGGGATAGAGGGAGCAGAGGGAAAGGGGAGCTCAGGCTGGGAAGGCCTCTTGGAGGAGGTGAGGTTTAAGTAGGGTTTTGAAGAGGGGAAGAGAATTAGTTTGGCGGAGGTGAGGAGGGAGGGCATTCCAGGTCCATCGGAGGACGTGGCCTAGGGGTCGATGGCAGGATAGGCAAGAACGGGGGAGGGTGAGGAGGTGGGCGGCAGAGGAGCGGAGTGTGCGGGGTGGGCAGTAGAAAGAGAGAAGAGAGTAGAGGTAGGAAAGGGCGAGGTGATGGAGAGCCTTGAAGCTTAGAGTGAGAAGTTTTTGTTTTGTGACAAGGTTGATAGGCAACCACTGGAGGTTTTTAAGAAGGGGAGTGACATGCCCAGAGCATTTCTGCAGGAAGATGAGCCAGGCAGCGGAATGAAGAATAGACTGGATCTGGGAGAGAGAGGAGGAAGGGAGATCAGAGAGAAGGGTGACACAGTAATCTAGCCGGGATATAACGAGAGCCTGTAGCAGTAAAGTAGCCGTTTGGGTGGAGAGGAAAGGGCAAATCTTGGTGATATTATAAAGGTGAGACCGGCAGGTCTTGGTAACGGATTGGATGTGTGAGGTGAATGAGAGAGCCGAGTCAAAGATGACACCGAGGTTGCGAGCCTGAGAGACAGGAAGGATGGTCGTGACATCCATGGTGATAGGGAAGTCTGGGAAAGGATCGGGTTTGGGAGGGAAGATGAGGACATGTATAGTTAGCATTATTTGCTGCAACTTGGTAGACGTGGGAGTCTTGGTAGGCTTGGGAGTCAGAGGTCATGGGTTTGAATCCCGGCTCTTCCACTTGTCAGCTATGTGACTGTGGGCAAGTCACTTAACTTTTCAGTGCCTCAGTTACCTCATCTGTAAAATGGGGATTAAGACTGTGAGCCTCATGTGGGACAACCTGATTACCCTGTATCTATCCCAGCGCTTAGAACACTGCTCTGCACATAGTAAGCACTTAAATACCGACATTATTATTATTATTTCTTTTTCTGGATGGATATGTGAGGCATATTTGGTTGTTTAGGGTTCTGAGTGACTATCCCTTTCCCTCTGCTCTATCCCCTTCCTCTCCCCACAGCACTTGTGTATATTTGTATATATTATTTATTACTTTATTTTATTAATGATGTGTATGTATCTATTATTCTACTTATTTTGTTGGAATTGATGCCTGTCTACTTGTTTCGTTTTGCTGTCGGTTTCCCCCATTTAGACTGTGAGCCCCTTATTGGGCAGGGATTGTCTCTATCTGTTGCAAAGTGTATATTCCAAGCATTTAGTACACTGCTCTGCACAGAGTAAGCACTCAATAAATACGATTGAATGAATGAATGAAGTCTTTGAAGGGGGGGAAGTCGGATTTGAGGAGGAAGGGCATTCCAAGCCGGAGTCAGGATATGGGCGAGGGGTGGGTGGTGAGATAGATGAGATTTAGGCACAGTGAAAAGGTTAGCATTAGAGGAGAAAAATATATGGGGTGGGTTATAATAGGAGAGTAGCAAGGTGAGATAGGAGGAGGTAAGGTGACTGAGTGCTTTGAAGCCAATGGTGAAGAGTTTTTGTTTGATGGCAGCATGAGGTGGATGGGCAACCACTGGAGTTTTATGAGGAGTGGGGAAACGTATCCTGCACATTTTTGTAGAAAAATGATCCAGGCAGCAGAGTGAAGTATGGACTGGAGTGGGGAGAGACAGGATGCTGGGAGGTCAGCAAGGAGGCTGATACAGTAATCAAGGCAAGATAGAGTGAGTGATTGTATTAAAGTAGTGGCAGTTTGGATGGAGAGGAAAGGGTGGATAGAGGAAAAGGTAGATTTTAGCAATATTCTGAAGGTTCCAAGCATTGTACTAAGCTTTGGGGTAGATACAAGATAATCAGGTCCCATATGGGGACCACAATCTAAGTGAGAGGGAGAACAGTTATTGAAGCCCCATTTCACAGATAAGGGAACTGAAACAGAGATATGAAGTGAGTTGCCCAGGATCACACGTCAGGTATGTTGAGGAGCCAGTATTACAGTCCAGGTCCTTAACTCCCAAGCCCATGCTCTTTCCATTAGACCGTGTTGCTTCTTAAAATTGGTAATTTAGTTGAATAGCTCTGTAGTCGCAATAGGTTTCGGTTAAAGTGCAATTAATTGCCCCTGAGATCAGGCAGGACCTGTATAGAGAATTCTAGCTCTCACTTCTAGAAGTCTATTGCTCTGGTTCGAATTGCAGGATTTGTACAGTGTGTAACCCTCAATGGATAATCAATAATTACCATTGACAAAAAGGCTGATTTACAATTTGTTTCATTTTGGCCATGCAGACCTGTCATGGAATATGAAGGAGACAAAAATCTGCTTTTAATGCTTCCAGTTTAGCATCACTTGTGACTCACAGTTAGCTGCATCCAAACATGGTGGCTTGAATTATGCCTTTGTCAAAACTCAACCATCTGTTGAATTATACTCCTTGCTGGTTGTCCACTAGAATAAGTTGAAGGTTTGTAGTTTGTAGTTGCTGGGCTTTTTTTAAAAGCATAAATGATGTAGGACATAAGAAAGAAATGTAGTTAGGAACAAAATAGCCATTCAGTATTCTTTCCATGAAATATATATCTTTTGTTTTGGCTATTAACATTTACCCTTATGTATTAGAACTGCTGTTCTTCTTATGACACCTGACTTAATTAAGCCATAGGGGGTACTTAAATTCGTAGCAGCATTTTAAAACTGTGCATTAAAAGCCAAATCTCTAGAAAACTAACTACTATAAAACTGTACTTTATTCATCCAAGCTTAAATGAGCATTATCCAGTGCATGCCACCATGGTGGTTGCTTGTTCCACAGTGTTTTTCCAGGACAGATCAAGTTTGCATTTTTCCCTGACTTGAGTAAGTAACATCATTTTGAAGATACACTAAGCTTCTTAATCAGACTGATTTTATATTTCTGTTTCTTAAAAATTGTTTTAGGACTTTTAAGAGGATTAAAGTATCAGGCAGACTGTAAAAATAAAAAAGTTTCACATTGTTGCTATAATTCGACTCAATTACCACACTTCTTTACCTGTAAGTACAGTTCAGTCCAGGAAAATTCACAAATATAGACTCATTATTCCATTTCTGGAATTGAAGCAAGACAACATATTATATGTAGCTTCGGTTATTTGGAGTTCATTTTATTTTAGCTGGACTTTATTTTCTAAGTGTTTTTCTTATACTGCTGTCCTCATTATCTGGGAAGTTTCTACTAATTGTAGTGATATTTTAACAGTTTGGGCATGCGTGAATGAAGAGAGAAATGTATGAACTATACTTTTTTCCCAGTCAATCAATCAATAATATTTATTGACACTGTGTGAAGAGCACTAAGCACTTTGGAAAGCACAATACGTTAAAATAAGTACATGTGATCCTTGCTCACAAGGAGCTTACAGTCTACTCTATGCATGTGAAGAATGTCCATTACTGAATTGTTGCTTTTGTCCCCCTTAATGCCTGCCATCATTCATTTTGTCCATTTAAGCATCTCGATCTTACAGATCCAAGAGAGCCGCATTATTTTAGATTGCTGGACACCAGGCTGATCTGATTTTTACTACTGTCTCCCAGAAGCTGTGTTACACCACATTGTTTGGGACATGATCTATTATGTCTGAAAAGTTTCTTATACCCACTTAGTTCACTATTATTTGGTTTGTTCTTTATGCTCCAAGAACACACCACTGATGGTGACAATCACTTATAGATATGTGCAGAAAGGCCAATTACGTACATACAGTTGTTCCGTTAGTTGTTTACAGCACAAGTTATTATTTTTGCTTTCTTGTCTGATAAATAATTTATTTTCAAAAACTATTGAGTCATTTATTGGTATATAGTGTTCCATTTTTGTCTATGGCAATTTTCCTCGGTTCCTCCCTCTCATTCAAGCTACATATTCAATCCATCACTAACTCCTGTCAGTTCCACCAAAATAACTTTGCTAAAATCTGCTCTTTCCTCTTACAAACTGCTATCACGTTAGTACTATCACTTATCCTTTCCTGCCTTGATTACTATACCAGCCTCCTTGCTGACCTTCCAGCCTCCTGTCTCTCTCCACTCCAGTCTTTACTTCACTCTGCTGCCTGGATCATTTTTCTATTAAAACGTTCAGGACATGTTTTCTATCTCCTTAAGAAACTGCAGTGGTTGCCCATCCACCTCCATGTCAAACAAAAGCTATACACCATTGGCTTTAAAGCACTCAAACACCTCTCCCCTCATCCTACCTCACCTCACTACTCTCCTACTAAAGTCCATCCTGAGCACTTCGTTCCTCTAATGCTTACCTTCTCACTGTACCTCAATCTCGTCTACCTGACCACTGACCCCTCGCTCATGTCATGCCTCCTCAAATCTGACAGGCAATTATTCTTTCACCCTTCAAAGCCTTATTTAAGGCCACCTCCAAGAGGCCTTCCTTGACTAAGCGCCCCACCTTTCCTCTTCTCCCACTTCCCTCTGTGTCACCCTGACTTTATTCCCTTTATTCCTTCCCCTCCCTGCCCAACAGCACTTATGTACAAATCTGTAATTTATTTATGTATATTAATGTCTGTCTATCCCTCTAGACTGTAAACTCATTGTAGGCAAGGAATGTGTCAGTGTACTGTTATATTTTACTCTGCCAAGCTCTTAGTGCAGTGCTATGCATACTGTAAGCATGGATTCCTGGTTTACAACAGAAATAAGCATCATCCAAGGCTTTTTCATGCTTTAAGATTTATTTTTATTTTATTTTTTATTTTATTTTATCTTATTTCAATGTTTTCTTTGCTTTCATTGTCCCAATCCAGTTACAGTTACATGACAGTTACATGGCAATATTTTTGGTCTCATCCTATCAATTATTTTCCCCAACATAATCTCCATGCTAAGAGATTAAGTTCATTCTAGTTATGTGTGCTGGCTTTCTGTGGTCCACTTTGATGGTAGTATTTATTGTAATATATGGATCACCATTCAAGTTTGTCAGCTATAATATCCTTTAATGACAAAAAGGGAATCTGCGTTCTTTTTCATTCAATTATGACAAATGAAACAATATTTCAAATATAAAGCTAAATTAAGCAATGAAGACAAACTTTAACTCTTTTCTATAATTCAATAAATAATATTTATTGAGTCCCTACCCAAAAGAGAGCACAGGTAGTAAGCCCTTAATAAATCATGTAAAATTGGAAGAGATGTTCCCTGACAGCAAGGAGCTTTCAATCTAACAAGGGAGACAAACATAAAATAATTAACGAACAAAAAGAAGACATGCTCAAAAATTTGGGTATAATAATAATGTTGGTCTTTGTTAAGCACTTACTATGTGCAGTGCACTGTTGTAAGCACTGGGGTAGATACAGGGTAATCAGGTTGTCCCACATGAGGCTCACAGTTAATTCCCATTTTACAGATGAGGTAACTGAGGCACGGAGAAGTTAAGTGACTTGCCCACAGTCACACAGCTGACAAGCGGCAAATCTGGGATTCGAACCCATGCCCCATGACTCCCAAGCCTAGGCTCTTTCCCCTGAGCTACGCTGCTTCTCCAATCAGTATATACAAAAGTGTGATGATAGGTTATGAATGTGAGAGTGAAAGTAGAGAGGATGTGACAGATGCATTTGGTGGGGAGGAAGATCAAGGTAGAATGAGCACGTTGGCACTGGAGGAGCTAGGTGCGTGGGCTGGGTTATGGTAGGAAAGGTAAGGCAAGGTAAAATAGGATGGGGCAAGGTGATTGAGTGCTTTAAATGCAATGGTAATGAGTTTCAGTTTAATGCGAACCAATTAATGCCAAATGTATGAGACTATTGCTACACTATATAATGTGTATTACAAATTATTTGTTTATATTAATATGTCTGCCGCTAGACTGTAAGCTCCTTTTGGGCAGAGAACATCTAACACTCCCATGTGCTTGCATACTGTTCTACACATTGTAAGGGCTCAATAAATATCTTTTATGATGATGATGATGATTATATTCTGGTAATTTACCTCTTGACCTCTCAGGGTCATATCTGGAGAGTTTCCAGTACTCTACCAGTCTCGACTATGATAGGGAGAGTCAAGCATAGGCATACCCATTCCTTTCCTAGCTTGGGCAGTGGCTAGCGAGTGGAAGGCAACCTGCTACAAGTCAAAACTCAGCTGTGCTGGGCAGCAGTGGCATGAGAGAGTTGAGGGCGGAGGCTCAGTTTTACTGCGTGGAAGGAGGCAATGGTAAACCACTTCTGTATTTTTATGAAGAAAACTCTAAGAATACACAATCAGAACTATTGCAGATGGAGGTGGGGCATTCTGGGAGAGATGCATCCATGGCGTCACTGTGATCAGACATTACTTGACAGCATAAGACAACAACATCAACAATTTACCTCTTGATTCTCTACTTAATACCACAGAAAGATAGATTTTGATTAAAAGAAAGAAGCATTTGATTAGCACGGGTTATTAAAGTTTTGGACAAATAGTAGGAGCATATATAGCTGCATCAGTGATACAGTCGTCCCTTGTCACATACACTTTTTAAAAAAGAACTTTACAGACACACGCACATATATATATATATATAAAGAAACAGTCCATAAAAAAGGCAGGCTAATAGAGACACCAGAAAGCAAAGTCTCGGAAAGTGTGGTAGTCTACACATGTAGAAAGTCTCTGCATGGCCTAGTAGAAAAGCAACATGGCCTAGTGGATAAACCATGGACCTTGGATTCAGAAGGTCATGGGTTATAATCCTAGCTCCACCATCTCTCTGCTCTGTGACCTTGGGGAAGTCACTTCATTTCTCTGTGCCTCAATTCCATCATCTGGAAAATGGGGATTAAGACTATGAACTCTATGTGGGACATAGTAAGTGCTTAGCAAAAAGATTATTATTATTATAATCCAATAAAATAAAGATACGATATATTATTATATAATATTTGAGTATATTATACTTTAATTCACAGCATAAGATCACCATTGAATTAGACATTCTACCTGAAGAATTATGGAAAATTTAACTTGGAAAAGTGAATTCTAGTATTATTATGAACTCTATGATTGTGTTGCTTTTGCTGCCCTAATCTATCCATTTTGCTTATTTACAAACATAAAATGTACCCAAGAATTAACTTTCAACTTGAATTGTTTCGTTATTTAGTTCTTTACTCTACTCTTTCCTCTATTGCTAATCCACTTTACTATCTGCCTCCCTCTGAAGACTGTAAATTTAATGTGGGTAGGGATCCCATCTAACACTCTAGGGTATTGTACTTCCCAAGTGCTCAGTAAACATCATTCATGGACTGGTAGATTTGGTAAAAATAAATCAGATTTAGATATTTCTTAAAACATTCATAATATTTTAACAGCATTAAAACACATTTGCACATAATTTACTACATTTTATAGGCAGACTATTCTGAACTGTTGTTGTTGCTATAATCTCCAAACAATGTACTAGTATAAACGTGTTTAAAAGTATGTTCTGCACTTCCTGTTTCTGTGCGTTTCCTCTCAGTTTGAAGTTCAATAGTTTTTGGAACATCCATTCTCCTCATTTGACCCATCCAAAGAAGCTGTGGAAGCTTTGTTCCTAGACCTTGTTCTTAAATCAATCAATTGTATTTACTGAGTGCTTATTGTGTGCAGAGCATTGTACCAGGTATGTGGGAAAGAACGATATAACACCCAGAAGGAGTTTATAGACTAGAGGGGCAGATGACAGTCATTAAGGTAAATTGCAGATACACCAGAATGATTACAGAAGGAGGTGAGGCATTGTGGGAGAGATGTGTACATGGCATCGTTATGGGTCGAAGATGATTCGGCAACAAGAGACAAGATGAGACAATGTACATAAGTGCCATGGGGCTGTAGGTAGGGTGAATAACAAGTGCTTAAAGGGTACAAATCCAAGTGCAAGAGAGAGCCAGAAGGAAAAGGGAGGAAAAGAAATGAGAGCTTAGTAGGTTAGGCTTTTTGGAGGAAATGGGCAGGAAAAATATTGGTCCGTCAGAAATGAAGGTGATGAAATTCCAGGACAAAGGCAGGACACAGGCAAGGAGTCAGTGGCAAAATAGATAAGAATGAGGTACAGTGAATAAGTTGTCATTAGAAGAGTGAAGTGAGTGTGCTGGGTGATAGTAGGAAATCAGTGAACTTAGATAGGGAAGATTATTAAGTATTTTAAAGCCAAAGATGACGAGCTTCTGTTACATTCAGAAGTGGAGGATATTGAAGTTCAGGTCTGAGCTCCCCAAAGTCACCCCTCCCCCTCTTGCCTCCCCCCCGCCACTCTCTCCCCTACTTTCCCATCCCTCCCTGCAGTATCCTTAGAGGAGATCTTCTCCCTCCTCACAAGGGCCACCCTTTCCACCTGCACCTTGGACCCCATTCCCGCTCACTTATAAAAACCATCGCCCCTGCCCTCCTCCCTTTCTTAACTTCTATCTTTAACCACTCAATCTCCACTGGCTCCTTCCCCTCTGCCTTCAAACATGCCCATGTCTCCCTCATCCTAAAAAAACCCTCTCTCGACGACAATTCCCCTTCCAGTCATCGCCCTATCTCTCTACTACCCTTCCTTTCCAAAATCCTAGAACGAGTCGTCTACACTCGCTGCTTAAAATTCGTTAAGTCTCATTCTCTCCTTGACCCCCTCCAATCTGGCTTCCGTCCCCTCCACTCTACCGAGACTGCTCTCTCTAAGGTCACCCATGACCTCCTTCTTGCAAAACCCAATGGCTCCTACTCCATTCTAATCCTCCTTGACCTCTCAGCTGCCTTTGACACTGTCAATCATCCCCTTCTCCTCCACACCTTATCTCACCTTGGCTTCATGGACTCCGTCCTTTCCTGGTTCTCCTCTTATCCCAGCTCAGCCACTTGTCAGCTGTGTGACTGTGGGCAAGTCACTTAACTTCTCGGTGCCTCAGTTACCTCATCTGTAAAAATGGGGATTAAGACTGTGAGCCCCTCATGGGACAACCTGATTCCCCTGTATCTCCCCCAGTGCTTAGAACAGTGCTCTGCACAGAGTAAGCGCTTAACAAATACCAACATTATTATTATTATTATCTCTCTGGCCGGTCATTCTCGGTCTCCTTTGCAGGCTCCTCCTCCCCCTCCCATCCTTTAACTGTTGGAGTTCCTCAAGGATCAGTTCTTGGCCCTCTTCTGTTCTCCATTTACACTCACTCATTCATTAACTCATTCGCTCTCACGGCTTCAACTACCATCTCTACGCAGATAACACACAGATCTACATCTCTGCTCCTGTCCTCTCCCTCTCCCTTCAGCTCACATCTCCTCCCGCCTCCAGGACGTCTCCACCTGGATGTCTGCCTGTCACCTAAAAGTCAATTTAGACTTAGACTTAGACAGGGCTTAGACTGTAAGCCCGTCAAACGGCAGGGACTGTCTCTATCTGTTGCCGACTTGTTCATCCCAAGCGCTTAGTACAGTGCTCTGCACATAGTAAGCGCTCAATAAATACTAATGAATGAATGAATGAACATGAGCAAGACTGAGCTCCTCATCTTCCCTCCCAAGTCCTGTCCTCTCCCAGACTTCCCTATCACTGTGGATGGTACGACCATCCTTCCCGTCTCTCAGGCCCGCAACCTCATTGTCATCTTTGATTCGGCTCTCTCGTTCACCCCACACATCTGATCCGTTACCAAGACCTGCCGGTCTCATCTTTATATTATCACCAAGATCCGCCCTTTCCTCTCCACCCAAACGGCTATTTTACTGCTACAGGCTCTCGTTATATCCCGGCTAGACTACCGTGTCAGCCTTCTCTCTGATCTCCCTTCCTCCTCTCTCGCCCCGCTCCAGTCTATTCTTCATTCTGCTGCCCGGCTCATCTTCCTGCAGAAATGCTGTGGGCATGTCACTCCCCTTCTTAAAAACCTCCAGTGGTTGCCTATCAATCTCCGCTCAAAACAAAAACTTCTCACTCTAGGCTTCAAAGCTCTCCATCACCTTGCCCCTTCCTACCTCTCCTCCCTTCTCTCTTTCACTGCCTACCCATCACGCTCCGCTCTTCTGCCACCTACGTCCTCACCGTCCCTCGGTCTCGCCTATCCCACTGTCGACCCGCCCTCCCTCCTCACCTCCAACAATCTAATTCTCTTCCCCTCTTCAAATTCCTACGTAAAGCTCCCCTCCTCCAAGATGCCTTCCCAGACTGAGCTCCCCCCTTTTCCCTCTGCTCCCTCTACCCCCCTTCACCTCTCCGCAGCCAAACCCTCTTCTCCCCCCTTTCCCTCTCCTCCTCCCCCTCTCCCGTCCCACCCCCTCAGCACTGTACTCATCCGTTCCACTGTATATATCTTCATCACCTTATTCATTTTGTTTAATGAGATGTACATCACCCTGATTCTATTTATTTGCCATTGTTTTAATGAGATGTTCTTCCCCTTGACTTTATTTATTGCCATTGTTCTTGTCTGCCTGTTTCCCCCAATTAGACTGCAAGCCCGTCAAAGGGCAGGGACTGTCTCTATCTGTTGCCGATTTGTACATTCCAAGAACTTAGTACAGTGCTCTGCACATAGTAAGCGCTCAATAAATACTATTGAATGAATGAATGAAGACTGGGGAAATGTGGACTGAAAGTTATTTTTAGAAAAGTGATCTGGGAAGCAGAGAGTAGTATTGACTGGAGTGGGGAAAGATCCAAGGCAGGGAGGTCAGCAAGGAAGCTGATGCAGTAATCAAGGTGGGATAGAATAATTGCTTGGTTTAACACTGTAACAATTTGGATGAAGAGGAACAGATGTATTTTTGTTATGTTTTGAAGGTTGAACCAACATAATTTTTTGGGTTTTTTTTGTCTCTCTCCCCCAATTAGACTGTAAGCCCATCAATGGGCAGGGATTGTCTCTATCTGTTGCTGAATTGTACATTCCAAGCACTTAGTACAGTGCTCTACACATAGTAAACGCTCAATAAATACTATTGAATAATTTGATGGTCGATTGAATGTTTGGGTTGAGTGAGAGAGATTAGTCAAGGATAATGACAAGATCATGAGCTTGTGAAATAGAGAAGACAGTGGTGCTGTCCAGAGTGATGGGATAATCAGGGGAAGACAGGTTTTGGGTGGGAAGATAAGGACTTCTGTTTTGTACATGTTAAGTTTAAGGTGTTGGAGAGACATCAAGATAGAGATGTCCTGAGAGCAAAAGGAAATACAAGACTGTTGGTCATGTGGACAGGAAGCGTGTATACCAATTCTGTTTCATTGTACTCTCCCAAGTGCTTAGTGGAGTGTAAATGCTCAATAAACATGATGATGATGATGATGATAATGGTATTTCAAGGATATGAACTGGGAAGGAGTCAATAGATCTCCCATGAATCTAATGACAAATGGAGAACAAATAAGCCTGAAAACAAGGTTTTTCATCTATACGTTTGGTCTTAATTGACCTCAAAGACAGGGAAAGAGTGTAAAGCATGGAGATATTTTGAGCAACTGTTTAGTACAGTGCTCTGCACACACTAAACACTCAAATATCTACGATGATGATAATAATGATGATGATAATGGTATTAGAAAGATACAAACAGGGGAGAATTATCTTCCAAGAATCTAATGACAAATGAAGAACAAGCAAACTTGAAAAATATGACTTTGCATCTATGTGTTCAAGTGGATTAAAGTACCTCAAAAATTGGGAAAGTAGGGAAAGAGTGTGAAATATGGTGTTATTCTGAGCCAAATTAAACTTTGCACATACTGAAAAATCAGAACATTGTAAAATGAGAGGGAGATCTTTAAGGATTACTGGCATTATTTTCATAGCTAAATTTAGATCCCTGGGATTTCCCTGTGGGAGACATGACAGCACAATGTTGTTTTTTTCAGGCCAGTTACCTGATACAATATAACTCTAACTGTGGCTATGCTGTTGCTTATGGGAAAGGGGAAACATGGAGATGAGGGGGTAGGAAAGTTAGGAGTATAGATAAGGATTGGAAATGCAGGGAGATGGGCAAAGGGTAGCTTGTGTATTGAGTTCACAGGCACAGAAAGCTGATTGGAACTCATTTCAATTAGATGTGATTTCTTTGGGACTGTAAATTAGAATTAAATTTTGATGCTCAGTTTTAGCCAAATTCAACCTGTCAATTCACCCAAGCCAGGCTGACCTTCTTAATGTTTTTTTTATTTTTTTTTCTATCTCCCCTACTTGCATTGTTATGTAGTATGCTGCCAATGAAAATGTTAGTTTGCATTTAGCATTTCCATGGTATAGGTTGGGTTATAAACTCTTTTTTACAGCCTAATTGTCAGTCCATATCACTGTTGCCTATGCGGTATTTTTGAAATATGTCAGTTTTTACAAGAGAAATCACTCCTTTAGGAGTGCCGAATTCCATAGAAAAGACAAGGAAAACATATTTGAAAGTGATATATTCAACTAAAATATCTCCGTACTTACTTCAGCCAGATTGAACTTTAAACTCATAGGAAGGGCGATATTTCTCTTATTTTCTACAACTGTATATATTTTTTCACCTTGCAAAACCATATTTTCATTCATTTTAGCTGTAATCTTTATCAATGAGCAGTCAATCCCAGAAATTAATTTGTCAGGGACTGTATCCATAAATAAAATTATAATTTTGTTTCTCACTATGTCAGATCCAAACTATGCTGAGTTCTCTGGCAAGACAATCATTTTAATATTTAGAGTTATGGTGGAGGGTGGGTGGAATAGTTGTATCATATAGTAGGAAGAATAAAGTGTATGGGGAATAAAGAATAAAGTGGGTGGGGAATACACAGATATTGGATTTAATATTATGGCAGATAGGACACATTTAATTAGATGATGGGAAAGAATGTGAAAAATGTTGTAGGAAAGATGGAAGAAGAGCAAGAACAGAAGAGAAATTTCAAGTGTACACTTGAAAGGAAGGTAATTATAAATAGCCTGAACATGAAGGTGTAGACTGGTAGTAAAACAGAAAATGAAACAGAAGATGCACATAGAAAGTGGGGAAGACTAAATTAAAGTAAGAACTTCAAAGAGGGTGATATGAAGAAAGAGTAGATTAGCAACCAAAAGAATTAAGCAGAGCCATAAAGCCAAAGGTAAACACAAGAAGAAAAATATGGAAAAGAGACACCTGGGGGAAAAAAAGAGAAACCTTGAACTGTACAAACAGAAGGAAGTAAGAGATGAAATAAATCAGTCCAGGACAAAATGTGCAACATGCCAGTTATAAGATGGTAGAGCTGTTTCATTTCAGACAGCAAAAAACGAATGCACAATAAAGAATGAATGCCCTTCTCTATGTTGTAATGAAAAAATGAAACAATTTCTAAATAAAAGTGTATAATCTTGGAGCTTTGAATAAGGGCATTATAATACTTGTAAATAAAAGAGTTTAATCTTGGAGCTTTGAATAATAGCATTATAATACTTGCAAATTGTAACATATTCTGTTCCAGAATTTTCCCAGAATTTTCTAATATCCCATAATTAATTTTGGGAAAGTAACTGAATTTGAAAATGCTTTGTCATATTCAACTTTTTTTATCACCCTCAACTTCTGTGTTTTCCTTCCATGCCTTCTATAATTGGAGATTCATTCAATCATATTTATTGAGCATTTAGTGTGTGCAGAGCACTGTACTTAGCACTTGGAAAGTACAATTCATCAACAGAGACAATCCCTACCCTACAACAGGCTAGAACGGGAGATAAAACTGAGGGTCGGAATGTCTGTGTTATTTCCGAATCCTATAAATACCACTGAGCTATTCTCTGGCTGAAATGCTTGTTCTTTCTCTCAACATCTCAGTTAAAGGACTCTGATAATACCTAATCAGCACACTTCAACTAAGATTCCCTGGCATTTTTATTTTTCACCTTTTACAACTTGTATCTATTGAACATCCTTTACTAATCCTGATATCTGAGAGTTTACTCATCTTTCAACACTGATGTGCTTTGTTGTCCAAGTGTTTTAAGTGAGACATATATGCAGTTTTTGAACAGGAGCTTGTACTCTAACTTAGAGGTTAAGTATTGTACAAATAATAGAATCGGAGATCATCAATCTTGATCCATTTCAGTGTAGCTGTTCATCCCATCCTGGGGATAGGATGGAGTCCCTTTCCATTCTATGGTTCTTGGATAGCTCATTAGGTCATGAGATGCTCGTAGACAGGGAATATATGTTTTTTTCTGTAATACTTTGCCATGCACTTACTATAGTGTTCTATATTAAGTAGTAGGTGGTATGTTAATATTGATTACACTCAATTATTCCCACTGCAACTGGCAGAGGAGTCAGTCCGGTCTGTTATTAATTGCATAAGGACACCTACGGGTACTAAAGAGGAAGGTGAAAGAAAGTGCAGGAAAGTAGATCTATGGGCACACATGTATTAGTTTATGTAGGTGAATTTGTCCTAAGGAAGGATATGAGGATGACAGCAATCATTATTTCTTTGAGCTTTATTTAGTGCTATCCTGATTACAGAATGCTGCATTTGGATGGATTATTTTTATATTGCAAAATGACATTCCTGATATTCTTACAATGCTTTTTTTTTGGATTATTCAGAACTCAATGCAAGAACAATGAATCATCAAGTGAATAATGTTGATGGGTTATATGCTTTACATTTGTTACTCTTATGATAGAAAATAGTGCTGAGAATTATTTCACCTTATGTTAATTATATTACCCTGCCCATGGAGAGTTTAATTTATATTACAAAAATGCTAAATGTCATGGAACCTTTACCATTTTATCTTTTATATTGCATTTATTTGTTTGTAGTGCTAATATTCTTCCCTATGAGTGCAGATGGATATCTATATGTGAAATGGGTGAGGAAAGGCTTTTGCTCATCACTTTCTTAAGTCTCTATTCAGTCAAGGTTGCTAATGAAATGAATATTGAATGGCCTGGTCACCCCATGTAGCCACATTTGGGCTGCAGTATTAGATGTAAACTGCCCTAGTACAAATAAAAGTAGCAGACAGTGTTTGTGATAATTTCCTGAAGTGGAACAGTCATACCTCATTCACACCAAGCCCCATTCCTGAGTTAAGTTCCCAAACATATTTACAAGCATATGAATTTGACCAAAGACAGATGCAGAAGATTGGAACTTGAATTGTTATGGGCAGGGAACATACCTGCTATTGTATTGTACACTCCTAAGAACTTAGTACAACAGTGCTCTCCATGTAGTAAGCACTTTGTAAACACCATTGATTGATTCATGAATGACAGGATAATGTGAAATTATTGATATATTTCAATTAACATGCATGTCCATATACACATATATGCATATGCTCTTATTTCTTGTTCTTGAAAGCCTTTTGTCTTTCTCTCCCAAGTGCAATATCACTGTTTTATGATGATATTCACCTTATTCTAAATCCTACAATAGACAATTTCTTTGTAGGAGATCAAGTATGATAGTAGTAGACAAACACCTTGAAAGAGAATAGGCTACATGAATCTTTGAGAGTTCTTGAAAGAAGAAAATGAAACCTCCAGATTCTGATTTATAGTTTCATTTTTTAACCATAAAATAGATTCTTCTTTCTGTTTGTAAGAATAAAATATTATTGCAAGTCCTATTGTCATAATAGCAGCATGGTCAATCTCTTAGGTGTGCTTAATTTGTCTATAATACTGCAATCCAATGGAATATCTCACTTTTCATTATACTGATATATGTTGAAATACCTCTATGTGGTATGCAGATTGAAAGCACTTACAACAATCTGCATTCATTTGATTTAAAAAAAAATTGTAGCAAGTACTGGAGTTTCACGACATGAATTCTTGTAGTCAGTTCTTAACACTTTTGCAAAAAATGGAATTTCTATCATTCAAATGGGTTCACTTTTTAATGGTCACAACTTTTACTCTCCTTGCAGTAATATTTCTGCAGGGAGGCCATGGGTTTGGAAGTATGCTTGCAGCTATTCCCTGGCCACCACATCTCTTGAGGACTGGACAACCTGATTACATGTGAAGTGCAATATTCTTGCATCATGAGTCTAAAGCCTGGTGAGAGGTACGTATTTCAATTCTATACACAATTTATGTTTCCAAATAACAACAGAAGACTGTGCACTTATCAGACCCTACTAACATCCAGTATTAAGAAAAAGAATTTGGCTAATGTCTTTTATAAAGTTTCCTATATTTGTGTAGGTCATAGCTTTAGATTTGCATCATAGCACTAAACACAAGCTAGAGGACTTTATTTCTATTTCAATATATGTTATCAAATAATATCAGAAATCCACACATGTACTTATTAGAGCCTGCTAACTCAATATTAGCCAAAGGAATTTGACTAATGTCTTTTTATAAAAAAAGTTACCTATTTTGATATAGGTCATAGCTTTATTTTCATTTTTCACACAACTTTGCTTTACTAAAACAAGATTCTTCTGTTTCCCTCCAGACATCTGGAACAGTTTTCATGACCACCTTCTCTTTTCACTTCTGATTGCCCTGACAGCAAGGCTTCAGCAGCAAAACGGTGTAAATCAAAATGTCATAGAAATGTGAGCTTCGCTGAAGCAAAAAGTAATCAAATCTGACATGTCAAAAATTCCACGAAAAATCGTTCAGAGTCCTACATTCAGAATTCAGGAGGAACAAAACTCCCCCAAAGCTAATAATTTCTAGAGCTTTCCAGTCTCTATGGTCTCCTTGGCTTTTTACATTCCTGGGACCTATTAAAAAAAACAAAGAGGACCGGATGAAAGAAGTTTTCAGTCTGCTTCAGCCAAATAGAATGCATTATGGAATACAAAGAAAACTCAGGAGTAGCTGATCTTTGGGGACAACAAAAGAATGGACCCCTGAGTTGCAAGAAAATGGAATAAATAAGATGAAGGGAGAGGCAGAAGTAGGAACTCTAGGAGAGAAAAGAAAGGATTAAGAAAGTTGGTGAGAATGAGGAAGAAGTGTCAAAAATGTCAGTTAATATTTCCAACTCCCTCTAACCCCTCTCACTTGGATTTAGACTGCTCTATTCTTTATTCCCCATACCTGTGGCATACCAAACCACCCTCTGGGCTAATTTTTGGTGTAGTCAAATACCATGCCTAAGGCATGAGAGCACTACTCCTTTAGATCTATGCTGCCTTTAATGAATAGATAAATAAATTGATGGCATTTATTGAGCACTTACATGCAGAGCACTGTATAAAGTACTTGAGAAAGTAGAATATCATCATCATCATCATTATCATCAACGGTATTTTTGAGTGCTATTGTGTGCAGAGCACTGTACTTAGTGCTAGGAAAAGTACAATACAATAGAGTTGGTAGACATGTTCCCTGACCACAACTAGTTTACAGTCTGAAGAGGAAGATTGGTTTATTATGTTCTCAGCAACTCTATCCATCAAGTCTTCATTTTTTCATTGTCCTTTAACTACTTTAGAATTGCTTTTCTGCCCACTGTTCATGCCTTGACTCCTGGTCCTTTTTGTTATCTCTATCTCCTGGCTGGTCTTTTACTAGATCCCACAACTCTCAATTGTCTTGGTCAGTAATTTTTTTTCTCCATCTCATCTTCATCTCATTTTCCTCTTTTATGAAACTAAGCATATTCCTTTGGAATGTGATAAACTGACTGAATAGTCTATCCAAGGCCTAACCGTCCAAGTGATGCTCCCACCGAATCCTTCTGGTACTACTAAGATTTTTTTAAAAAACAGCACTATATTGATAATTTATATACAGCTTGTGTTTGACAATGAACTCTACAATTTTTATGCTGTTTTTGTACCTAGTTATATTTCCCCATACCATTTATGTATTTTCATATACTACCTTGCCTTATTTTTTAATTTGAGCCTGTTTTTGTTGGACTTTTTTCCACTTAATTTAGGCTATATTTATTTCTGTCTTCCAATATTTGTATTACTCTCCATCAGTTTAGTATCAACTGAAAATTTGACAAGCATATTCTTGATTCTTTAATCAAAACCAAGCATAAAGATATTAAAAACAACTAACAACTAACTTCTAAAACAACATCTAATGTCTGAAGAAACCTCTTGGTATATTCTTGAAGATTGTTATTGAGAACACTATGCAACCATTTCTTCATTCCTGGACTTTCTTGAAAATACTGATTTTTAAATGAAGATTTGCGTACAAAATTTAATTGTAAAAAAATTTTGAAAGCTGAATTTAAGAAAAGAAGAATTCAAAGAATCAAGAATAGAACAGAGGTTTGAACCAGTTTCAATAAAATTAAAATTAGGCATCTAAAATATACATTTTTATTCTCATCCATTTACTATTTCTAAAAATCTAAGTAAATTAAAAATGCATTATTGTGAAAATAAGTTAGCATAAGATATAAAACTGGATTATCTAAAGATGATTGTAGGTAGATATTTCATAAAGATGATGAATGCATAGCCTGAAGGTGAAAGAAGGTAGAGATGGAATTTAGCAAATATTAATTGAGAATCTGGGCTATATATCAAGGTGACATGAAAGTAGATGAAAACTTGGGGATGCATGAAGAAGATCAAAGGTGCAGTGAGGGGAAACGTGCCTCCTGGTTTGTAAAAACTCCAATGACTTTTACGATTGTGCTTTTATTCTCAAATTTATATTTCTTTCTACTTTTATTTCTGGTTGTTATATGCCTTAAGAGAAATGTAACCTATGGCCCAACTGGAACTTTGATTTGTAATAATTTGGTGATATTTGACAAGCATGTATTACTTTAAACAAGACCCTTGTAATGTACTTGCTTTTTTTGAAGATATCTTGCAAATCTTAAAAACTGATGTTGTTCAAATTACATTAAATTTAACATAGTGGTGCTGTGGCCCTGGGGCAGAAGTTCTATTAATGGATTAATTAGAAAAGATTTGTGGTGTTGTGATATTAAGCTCTTTTCTCCTTTTTTGAATAATTGTCCAAAAACCAAATATATTGAGCTGGGAAGAGGAGATAGAGGAAATTGTATCAACCAATCAACCATATTTTACTGAGCACTTACAATATAAAGGGATTGACAGAGTACAATATAACAGTTGATAGAAATGTTCTCTGACCATAATAAACTAGACAGATATTAATATAAATAAATTATGGATGAGTGTGTGGGTTTGAGGCAGGGGTGACTAAAGGGTATAAATCCAAGTGAAAGAGTAGCATAGAAAGGAGTGGGAGTAGAGGAAATGAGGGCTTAGTCAAGGAAGGACTCTTGGAAGAGATGTACTTTTAATAAGGTTTGGAAGTTATAGGGATTGTCTGTTATATATGAAGAAGGAAGGCATTCCAGGTCAGAGGCATGATCTGAATAAGGGATCAGCAACAAGATACATGAGATTGAAATACAGTGAGAAGGTTGGCAGTGCAGGAGCCTAATGTGCGGGCTATGGTGTAGTAGGAAAGCAGTGAGGTAAGGTAGGAGGGGGCAAGGGGATTTGAGTGCCTTAAAGCTGATGATAAAGAGTTTCTGTTTGATGTGAAAGTTGATGGGTAACCCCTGGAGGTTCTTGAGAAATGGGGAAACACGGACCGAATGGTTTTGTAGAAAAATGATCCGGTCAGCAGAGTTAAGGATGGACTGGAGTGGGGAGGAACAGGAAGCAGGTAGGGAAGCAAGGAGACTGATGCAGTAATCAAAAAGGGATAGGATAGGAATAGGATAATTACTTGTATTAACGTGGTGACAGTTTGGATGGAGAAAAATGGAAAAACTTTAGCAATGTTGTGAAAGTTGAACCAAGACGATTTAGCGATAGACTCTATATGTGGGTTGAATGAGAGAAATGAGTTGAGATAATGCCAAGGTTATGGGCTTATGAAACAGTGAGAATGGTGATGCTGCCAAGAGTGACAGGAAAGTCAGGAGTAGGACAAGGTTTGGGTGGGAAGATAAGATGTTCTGTTTCAGATGTGTTAAATTTGAGGTGTCAGTGGAACATTGAAGTAGAGATGTCTTGAAAACAGGGCAGAAACTGCAGAGAAGGAGAGAAGTCGGGGTGGAGATGTAGATTTTGGGAGTCATCCTCATGGATAGGGTAGTTGAAGCATGGCAGCAAATGAATTCCCCAAGGGAGCAGATGTAGATAGAGGAAAGAAGGGAACCCAGAACTGAGCCTCTAGGGACTCACCACAGTTAGGGGGTGGGATGCAGAGGACGAGCCCAAGAAAGGGATTGAGAATGAATGCCCAGAGAGATAGGAGGAGAACCAGGAGAGGACAGTGTCAGTGAAGTCAAGGTTGGATAATGTTTCCAGGAGAAGGTGTTGGTTGGTGGTGCCAAAGGAAGAAGAGAGGTTGAGAGGATTGGGATGGAATAGAGGCCATTGGATTTGGCAAGAAAGAGGTCATTGGTGACCTTTGAAGGAGTAGTTTCTACTGAGTGAAGGGGGAAGAAGCCATATTTGAAGGGGAGGGCAATGACATAGAGGAGAAGAAATGGGGACAGCATTTGTAGATAGCTCACTCAAGGAGTTTGGAGAGGAAAGGTAGGAATGGTGATACCTGGAGGCAGCTGTGGGGTCAAAGAAGGTAGGTTTTTTTTGGTTAGGGGAAACATGAACGTATTTGAAAGAAGAGGGGAAGAAGCCATTGGAGAGTGAAATTGTATCCTGTTGCCCTTCTTTCCCTGGCCTCATTCATATCCAAATATTAAAAAAGATCTATGCACAAGGCCTTTTCCTGAAAGTTAGATGATAATGCCTTCCTAATATGAATTCTGATGTTTTGAGTGTATTATCTAAGGTCTCCATCTGTTCCCTAACCATCACTAATTTTTCCTCAATAACCTATCCAAAAATTTATCTAAGCCCATCTTAAATATAAGTGTTTTAGTTGACATTTCTGTGGTAGTTTATGCTATAAGTTTGCCACTTATTGTGCTGAAGGAGGATTCTGCTTTATTTGTTTGGAACATAGCACTTCCAAATTTTGATGGTTACCTCCTTGTCTGGGGCTCATAAGATTTGTTGATAAACAATTTCAGGTTTGACCTTGTCTACATCCTTCATGTGTTATAGATTTCAATCATATTCCCAGTGCAGACTGAAAGGTTCTGTTCTTTTCAGCCTCTCCTGATCCAGAATATCTTCCAAGCACTATGATTTTTCTATTATGATATGCAATCTTAGTTAACTTTAATATTGATACTAGTTAACAAATGGGTATCAGTTTTAACTAATGAATTAGGAATCTGTCTAATGTCAATAGTCTTTAATTTGAGGATAACTGTTTATCTGTCAGCATCAAAATTAGGTATTTAATTTTCTGAATCAATTATTACATCTAAAGAAATCTTTCAAAATTTGTTTGTTGCAAAGTAACTTCCATATGGTTAAAGGCTCCTTGGTATTCTAATTATTAAAGGTAATTATTTCTAAACCATTCAACTTACTTTGTTAATGTTCCTCTTCCAATGTGTTATCTCATTAAAATAACCTGAGTGTACCTTTAACATGGCAAATGTTTCCATAGGAATAGCAGTAATATTCAAACATTTTGGAGTATGAGGTTAGAAAAGTTATTATAATTCTTGTAATCACATATGCATTATTATATTGACTAAAGACAATGATTCCATTTTTAGATTAATGTATGTATGTACAACTGCTGGCATTCCATTGCTGGGGCCTTTGTCTTTTTGCCCTCCTCTTCAGTGCCCTTACTAATATGTTGTATATATAAAAAAACAACAAATGTAGTAAATGCATGCTTCACAAGGTTTTTTATTGCTAAATCTAGAATTATTGTATTGCCATCAGATTAGAGAAGCATACTGTGTGAGATATATGTCAAAAATGTTGGTAAAGGGGATTTGATTTAGGGGGCTATGCATAGACATTTAGTGTTTGCAGAAGTGGCAGGCTCTTTGAAATTGAGAAAGTTGGGTCCACAAGTGATGGAGCTGGAATTAGAACCAAGGACCGCCCAATCCCAGAACCGTGCTCTTTCCACTAGGCACTATCAGTAAGTCAGTCAATCAGTCATACTTACTGAGCACTTACTGTGTGCAGCACACTATACTAAATGCTTGGAAGAGTACCATGTAATAAGCAGACTATGTTCCAAACAAATCAGATCCTGTCTGCAGTAATCAAGAATGCGGCTCATTAATGACTTGTAAATTCATTCATTTATTCATTCAGTCGTATTTATTAAGCACTTCCTGGGTGCAGATCATTGTACTAAGCACTTAGGAAAATACAGTACAACAATGAACAGTGACAGTCCTTGACCACAATGAGCTCACAGTCTAGAGGTGGGGAGACAGGCATCCATACAAATAAACAGACATCAATATATAAATAAAATTACAGATATATACATAAGTACTGTGGAGCTGAAAGGCAGGGGAAGAGCAAAGGGAGTGAGTCAGGGCATCACAGAAGGAAGTGAGAGATGAGGAAAAGTGGGGCTTAGTCTTGGAAGACCTCTTACAGATTATTTTACAGATGAGGTAAGTGAGGCACAGAGAAGTTAAGTGATTTGCCCACAGTCACACAGCTGACAAGTGGCAGAGCTGGGATTAGAACCCATGATTCTTATCTAATCACTGCCCTCCCTGTGATTCCCCATGACTGTAGATGGCACCACCATCCGTCCTGTATCACAAGCCCATAAACTTGGTATTAACCTTGACTCCTCTGTCATTCAACATATATATTCAATCCATCACTAAATCCTGCTGGTTCTACTCTCACAACATCCCTCAATCACCCTTTCCTCTCCATCCAAACTACTACAACATTAATACAATAACTTATCCCCTCCCACCTTGTTTATTGTATCAGCGTCCTTGCTGACCTCCCTTCCTCACTCTAGTCCATACTTCCCTCTGCTTGCTGCCTGGAACATTTTTCTACAAAAACGTTCAGGCCCTATTTATCCCTTCCTCAAGAACCTCCAGTTGTTGCCCTTCCACTGCTGCAACAGACAAAAATTCCTCACCACTGGCTTCAAAGCAATCAATCACCTTGCTCCATCCTTCCTTACCTTGCTACTCTCCTACTACATCCCAGCCCACACACTTCATTCGTCTAATGCTAACCTTCTCACTGTACTTCATTCTCAACTATCTCACCACCTACCACTTGCCCGCATTTTGCCTCTGGCCTGGAAAGTCTTCCCTCCTCATCTCTGACAGACAATTACTCTCCCCCAATTCAAAGCCTTATTGAAGGCACATCTCCTCCAAGAGGCCTTCCCTGCCTAAGCCTTCCTCTCCTTTCCTCCCACTCCATTCTGCATCACCCTGACTTACTCTCTTTAGTCATCTCACCTCTCAACCCTTAGCGCTTATGTACATATCTGTAATTTATATTGTATTTATAGAATATAAATAACCGTATTTATATTAATCTTTGTCTTCCACTCTAGTCTGTACGCTCGTTGTGGGCAGGGAATGTGTCTGTTTACTAGTGTATTGTATTCTTCCGAGTACTTAGTACTGTACTCTGCAGACAGTAATCACTCAATAAATACAATTGAATGAATTCAACCTTCTCAGCATCGTTAAAATCCACAGTTTCCTCTTCATCCTAACTTTTAATCCAAGCAATTCTCCCATCCTGCTTTGATTACTGCATCAGTCACCTTGCTGACGTTCCTGCCTCCTGTCTCTCCCCATACCAGTCCCTATTGCACTCTGCTGCCCAGATAGTTTTTCTACAAAACCACTCAATTCATGTTTCCCTACTTCACAAGAACCTTTAGTGGTTTCTATCCTCTTTCGCATCAAACAAAAACTTCTTACCATGAGCTTTATAGCACTCAATCATCACCTAACCTGTTCTGACCTTACCTCACTGCTTTCCTACTGCCACCCAGCCCTTACACTTGGCTCCTCTAATGCCAACCTACTCAGTATACCTCAGTCATCTATCTCACCACTAAACCCTCTCATTCATTCATTCATTCATTCATTCATTCATTCATTCATTCATTCATTCAATAGTATATATTGAGTGCATTCTATGTGCAGAGTACCGTACTAAGATCTTGGAATTTACAATTTGGCAACAGATAGAGACAATCCCTGCCCAATGATGGGCTTACAGTTTAAATGGGAGAGACAGACAACAAAGCAAAACAGAACAAAACAAAAACAAGACAACAGCATCAAGATAAATAGAATCAAGGGATGTACACCTCATTAACAAAATAAATAGGATAATAAATAATATATACAAATGAGCACAGTGATGAGGGGAGGGGAAGGGGGAAGAGCAGAGGGTGGGGGGGAGAGGAGGAAGAGCAGAGGAAAAGGAGGGGCTCAGTCTGGGAAGGCCTCCAGGAGGAGGTGAGCTCTCAGTAGGGCTTTGAAGAGGGGAAGAGAGTAGGTTTGGTGGACTTTAGGACGAAGGGCATTCCAGGAGAGCGGTAGGACGTGGGCCAGGGGTCGATGGCGGGACAAGCACTAATGATAGACAGTGATGAGGTGAGCGGCAGAGGAACGGAGTGTTGGAGGTGGGCAGTAGAAAGAGAAGAGAGGTGAGGTAGGAGGAGGCAAGGTGATGGAGAGCTTTGAAGCCAAGATTGAGGAGTTTTTGTTTCATGGGTTGGTGGATAGGCAATCAGTGGAGGTTTTTGAGGAGGGGAGTGACTTGCCCAGAGCATTTCTGTAGGAAGATGATCCGGGCAGTGGAATGAAGAAAAGACTGGAGGGGGAAAGACAGAAGGAAGGGAAATCTGAGAGGAGGCTGACACAATAATCCCATCAGGATATTATGAGAGTGTGTACCAGCAAATAGCAGTTTGGATGGAAAGGAAAGGGGGAATCTTGGCGATATTGTAAAGGTGAGACCGGCAGGTGTTGGTGAGAGGTTGGATGTGTGGGGTGAATGAGAGAGCTGAGTCAAGGACAACACCAAATTTGTGGGCCTGTGAGACAGAAAGGATGGTAGTGCTGTCCACAGTGACAGGGAAGTCAGGGAGAGGACAGGGTTTGGGAGGGAAGATAAGGAGCTTAGTCTTGGATATGTTAAGTTTTAGGTGGCAGGCAGACATCTAGGTGGAGCTATCCTGAAGGCAGGAGAAGATATGAGCCTGGAGGGAGGGGTAGAGAACAGGGGAGGAGATGTAGATTTGAGTGTCATCTTCATAGAGATGATAGTTGAAGCTGTGGGAGTGAATGAATGCAACAAGGGAGTGAGTATAGATGGAGAACAGAAGAGTGCCAAGAACTAACCCTTGAGGAACCCCTACTTTTCCATCTTTCCCTCCAGTATCCTCAGAGGAGATCTCCTCCCTCCTCGCGAGTGCCACCCCCTCCACCTGCGCCTCGGACCCCATTCCCGCTCACCTCAAAAAACATCGCCCCTGCCCTCCTCCCTTCCTTAACTTCTATTTTTAACCACTCAATCTCCAATGGCTCCTTCCCCTCTGCCTTCAAACATGCCAACGTCTCCCCCACCCTAAAAAAACCCTCTCTCGACCCCACTTCCCCTTCCAGTTATCGCCCTATCTCCCTACTACCCTTCCTTTCCAAAATCCTAGAACGAGTCGTCTACAATCGCTGCTTAGAATTCCTAAACTCCCCTTCTCTCCTGGACCCCCTCCAATCTGGCTTCCGTCCCCTCCACTCTACCGAGACTGCTCTCTCTAAGGTCACCCATGACCTTCTTCTTGCCAAATCAAATGGCTCCTACTCCATTCTAATGCTCCTTGACCTCTCAGCTGCCTTTGACACTGTCGATCATCCCCTTCTCCTCCACACCTTATCTCACCTTGGCTTCACAGACTCCGTCCTCTCCTGGTTCTCCTCTTATCTCTCTGACCAGTCATTCTCGGTCTCCTTCGCAGGCTCCTCCTCCCCCTCCCATCCTTTAACTGTTGGAGTTCCTCAAGGGTCAGTTCTTGGCCCTCTTCTGTTCTCCATTTACACTCACTCCCTTGGTGAACTCATTCGCTCTCACGGCTTTGACTACCATCTCTACGCAGATGACACGCAGATCTACATCTCTGCCCCTGTCCTCTCCCCGTCCCTTCAGGCTCACATCTCCTCCTGCCTCCAGGATGTCTCCACCTGGATGTCATCCCTCCACCTAAAACTCAACATGAGCAAGACTGAGCTCCTCATCTTCCCTCCCAAGTCCTGTCCTCTCCCAGGCTTCCCTATCGCCGTGGATGGCACGACCATCCTTCCCGTCTCTCAGGCCCGCAATCTCGGTGTCATCTTTGACTTGTCTCTCTCGTTCACCCACACATCCTATCCATTACCAAGACCTGCCGGTTTCACCTTTACAATATCGCCAAGATCCGCCCTTTCCTCTCCATCCAAACGGCTACCTTACTGCTACAGGCTCTTGTTATATCCCGGCTAGACTACTGTGTCAGCCTTCTCTCTGATCTCCCTTCCTCCTCTCGCCCCACTCCAGTCTATTCTTCATTCTGCTGCCCGGCTCATCTTCCTGCAGAAACGCTGTGGGCATGTCACTCCCCTTCTTAAACACCTCCAGTGGTTGCCTATCAACCTCTGCTCCAAACAAAAGCTCCTCACTCTAGGCTTCAAGGCTCTCCATCACCTTGCCCCTTCCTACCTCTCCTCCCTTCTCTCTTTCTATTGCCCAGTCCGCATGCTCCGTTGCTCTGCCTCCCACCTCCTCACCATCCCTGAGTCTTGCCTATCCCACCGTCAACCCCTGGTCCACGTCCTCGCTCAGTCCTAGAATGCCCTCCCTCCTCACCTCCGCCAGGCTTATTGTCTTTCCCTCTTCAAAACCCTACTTAAAACTCACCTCCTCCAAGAGTCCTTCCCAGACTGAGCTCCCCTTCTCCCTCTACTCCCTCTACCGCCCCCCTCCACCTCTCTGCAGCTTAACCCTCTTTTCCCCCCATCTCCCTCTGCTCCTCCCCCTCTGCCTTCCCATCCCCTCAGCACTGTACTCGTCTGCTCAACTGTATATATTTTCATTACCCTATTTATTTTGTTAATGAAATGTACATCACCTTGATTCTATTTAGTTGCCATTGTTTTTACGAGGTGTTCTTCCCCTTGACTCTATTTATTGCCATTGTTCTTGTCTGTCTGTCTCCCCCGATTAGACTGTAAGCCCGTCAAACGGCAGGGACTGTCTCTCTGTTGCCGACTTGTTCATTCCAAGAGTTTTGTACAGTGCTCTGCACATAGTAAGCGCTCAATAAATACTATTGAATGAATGAATGAATGAGGAGGAGCCCGCAAAGGAGACCTAGAATGATCGGCCAGAAAGATAAGAGGAGAACCAGGAGAGAACGGAGTCCGTGAAGCCAAGATGAGCTAAAGTGTTGAGCAGAAGGTGATGGTCTAGAGTGCCAAAGGCAGCTGAGAGATCGAGGAGGATTAGGATAGAGTAGGAGCCATTGGATTTGGCAAGAAGGTGGTCATGGGTGACCTTTGAGAGGGTAGTTTAGGGGGAGAGGCGTGGACAGAAGCCAGATTGCAGGGGGTCCAGGAGAGAGTTGGGGGTCCAGGAGAGAGTTGGAGTTGAGGAATTCAAGGCAGAAAATGTAGATGACTCATTTTAGGAGTTTGGAAAGGAAGGGTAGGAGGGAGATAGGACGATAACTGGAAGGGGGAGTGAGGCCAAGAGAGGGTTTTTTTAGGATGGGGGAGACATGGGCATGTTTGAAGGCAGAGGGGAAGAAGCCATTGGAGATTGAGTGGTTAAAGATAAAAGTTAAATAGGGGAGGATGAAAGAAGGGGCGATAGTTTTTATAAGGTGAACTTTTATAAGTTTTCTCTCTCTGGTCTGGGTTGCCCTTCTTGTCCCCACCTTCAGAAACTTATTGAAAGCACATCTCCTGCAAGAGGCCTTCCCTAACTAGCCCTCATTTCCTCTTATGTATCACCCTTGCACTCATATTTGCACCCTTTTATTCACCCCTCCCTCAGCTCCACAGCACTTATGTACACATCTGTAATTTGTTTATATTATTGCCTGTCTTCCCCTAGATTGTAAACTCATTATAGGCAGAGAATGTGTCTACCAAGTCTGTTATATTTACTCTCCTAAGTGCTCTGCACATAGTAAGTGCTCAGTTAATGATTGATTAACTGCTTTTCACACAAGTATTCTAAAAATACAATTGATTCATTGATTCACATGGTCATTGCCCATGCCAACTATTTCAGACTTACTTTGACAATAAAATTGAAACTATCAAGCATAGACTTCCTAAAATTTCCCCCTGCTCTATTACAGTCCCTTCCCCCTCCAGTTTCCTTTTCAACTCCCCCAACCTTCCTGACAGTACTGCAAGGGGAAATCTCCTGCTTCCTCTTAAATTATCCCCTCCAACTAACCCCATTCCTCCTCACCTCGTCAAAGCTTCCTCTCTTCTCTACTCTCTGATTGCCATCTTCAACCACTCACTTTAAAATACCTCCTTTCCAACTGCTTTCAAGCATGCCCATGAATTCCTATCTTAAGTGAAGCCCTGTTTTGATCCCATGTTAACCTCTTGTTATCAAATTCCATGAAATGGGTGTCTACACTCACTGTCTCCACTTCCCAACTGTTTCCTTGATCCACTGCAATCTGATTTCCACCACCTCTATGCCATGGAAACAGTCTTCTATAAGGTCACCTTCTTGCCAAAACCAGTGTTCACTCCTCCATTCTAATCCTTCTTAACCTTTCTAATGCTTTTAACAAGTACCACCCTATTAACCTGGAAATATCTAACCTTGGCTTCACTGTCCTTCACTGTCATTGTCCTCTCCTGTTTCTCCTTCTGTTTCTCTGACTGCTCCTTCCCTCTAGCTTTGGGGATAACTCAAGGCTCAGTCCTTTTCTATTCTTCATCTGTACTTATTTATTCAGAGAACTCATTCATCCCACACCTTCAACTACCATCTCTATGCAGATGATTCCCAAATCTACTCCTCCTGTCCCAACCTCTCCCCTTTTCTAACATCTCACATTTCTTCCTATCCTCAGGATGTTTCTATTTGGATGTCCCAGTGATCTCTAATTTGACAGCTCAAAACAGAACTCTTCATCTTCCCACCCAAAACCTGTGCTCTCCTTTCCCCCCCACTCTTCAATGGGAAGAGCCCGGGTTTGGGAGTCAGAGGTCATGGGTTCGATTCCCAGCTCTGCCACCTGTCAGCTGTGTGACTGTGGGCAAGTCACTTCACTTCTCCGTGCCTCAGTTCCTTCATCTCGAAAATGGGGATTAACTGTGAGCCTCATGTGGGACAACCTGATTACTCTGTATCTATCCCAGCGCTTAGAACAGTGCTCTGCACATAGCGCTTAACAAATGAAGAGAGTATTACTATCCTCCCTGCCTCACAAGCCTGTAAGCTTGGCCTTAATCTCAACTTGTATCTCTCAATACACCAACATATTCCATCTATCAAAAAATATTTTCAGTTCTACCTTAACAGCATCTATAAAATCTTCCCTTTCCTCCCCATCCAAACATATTTCACCTTGAATACTGCATCAGCCTCCTTGCCGACCTCCCTGCATCAGGTCTCTCCCCTCCACAGTCTACCCTTTACTCAACAGCTACCTGTATCATTTTTCTGAAAAATATTCAGTGTATATTTCTCCCACTCCTCAGGAACCTTTGATGCCTGCTCAACTACTTCTCGTTCAATAAGAAGCTCCTTATCATCAGCTTTAAAAGACTCCATCAGCTCTCCCCCTCCCATTTGACCTTGCTGATCTATTAATATAACCCGTCACACACTCAGATCCTCTAAGGCCAACCAATTCTCTGTCAATCTCATTTTCTCTCATTCCTGTAATATCTTCCCCCCTTCATATATAACAGTTCACCACTCTCCTCAAATTCAAAACCCTCCTAATTTCATGTCTGCTGTATGAGGCCTTCCCTAACTTAATTCTGATTTCCCATCTATTCTACCCTCTGCTTTGACTACAAATTTGAATGAATACCCATTAAGCACAATGATACTTGCAACTTTCCATGTATCTTTACTAATCCCCTATTCCTCATATATTTTAATGTCTGTCTCCCCTGTAGACTGTGGGCAGAGATCACACCTACCAACTCTGTTGTAATGTAGTTTTCCAAGCACTGAATACAAGCTGTGCACACAGTAAGCACCCAATAAATATAACTGATTGATTGATTGACACAATTTTCATTAGAATTAAACCTTTCAAATCCCGTGACACTTAATCCCTAAAATTCTACTCAGTTGATTACCTCCAGTAATTTGTTACTAAACCATTCAATCAATTTTGCTGTCCTCCAAGGCTTACGATACATGTCTTAATAAATGAGCTAAGAAGTGGCATATTGAAAATATTTTAGAATAAGAAAAAATTGATTGGCAAGCTAGATGAATTAAGACCACTGGAAAACTATGCATTAAGAAAATCTATGATATGTAAAAGTTATACCAAATTGCATATCAATTATTTTGTCATTTAACTAACCTTGGAAGCTTAACATTTTGATACAAAATATAATTCCTAAATGGCACTGCCTAAATTCTCAATTATTGAAGCTCTCAGTGACTGCTATTGAAATGGTCCAAAGCATTTCTTAAAATATGTATTAGTCACCTAAAGGTATTTTATTCTAAATAAATCAGAACTGTTTAGGACAATGCATAGCTAGTTTTTAGAGATTTACACAGTGTGAAAAGTCTGGCATTTTAAAATATCAGTTGTAGATGTGGGAACCTATTGTAATTGCATAGTCTTAAATTTGGGAGGAAAATAATGATAACATTTTCATGACATCCTCATCAAGCCTAGAAAAGAGTCATGAAGCAGCATGGCTCAGTGGAAAGAGCAGTCCAAACTTGGGCTTGGGAGTCAGGGGTCATGGGTTCTAATCTCAGCTCCACCACTAGTCAGCTGTGTGACTTTGGGCAAGTCACTTAACTTTTCTGGGCCTCAGTTACCTCATCTGTAAAATGGGAATGAAGACTGTGAGCCCCATAAGGGACAACCTGATCACCTTATATCTCCCCCAGCGCTTAGAACAGTGCTTTGCACATGGTAAGTGCTTAACAAATACCAGCATTATTATTATTATTATTATTAATTATTGCATTCCCTTTAATATTCAGCACTAATAAACAGTTATGAAAAGGATAGGGACTGGAATTGGTATGTTTTCAAATATAATGGATAAAATATTGCATGCTATTTATATTTAGTGAAAGAAACAACAGCTTGAACCTAGACTGTAATATGAATAATTGTATAAGTTTAATGGCCACGGATGTGAGTATTTTTTATTATACTGGAAGGGCTTCAAGGATGTTGAAGCAGATGTTAGTTCTCTCTATGCATTCATCCTATCCTGCCTTGACTGTTTCATCACCCTTTTCACTGACCTCCTAACTCCTATCTCCAATTAGTCCAGTCCATGCTTCACTCTGTGCTTCACTCAACACTTATCCACTGTGAGCCCATCGTTTAGACTATGAGCCTGTTATTGGGCAGGGATTATCTCTATCTGTTGCTGAATTGTACACTCCAAGCCCTTAGTACAGTGCTCTGCACATAGTAAGCACTCAATAAATACTATTGAATGCATGCACATAGACATAGCTGATTTATTTGTTAATATGTCTGCCTCTCTAGACTGTAAACTCCTTGGTGACAGGGAATGTGTCAACCAAACTCTTTCATATTGTATTCATTCATTCATTAAATCGTATTTATTGAGCGCTTACTGCATGCAAAGCACTGTACTAAGCACTAGGAATGTACAATTCGGCAACAGATAGAGACAATTCCTGCCCAACAATTGGCTCACAGTGTAAAAGGGCGAGACAGACAACAAAACAAGTAGTCAGGCATCAATACCAGCAAGATAAATAGAATCGTAGATATATACACATCATTAATAGAGTAATAAATAATATATACAAATATGCACAAATGCTGTGGGGAGGGAAAAGGGGAAGAGCTGAGGTATAGAGCAGGGAGAGTGGGGAGGAGAGGAGAGGCAGAGGGAAAGGGAGGGCTCAGTCTTGGAAGGCCTCCTGGAGGAGGTGAGCTTTCAGTAGGGCTTTGAAGGGGGGAAGAGAGTTAGGCGGATGTGAGGAGGGAGGGCATTCCAGGTCAGTGGTAGGACGTGGGCCAGGGATCGATGGCGGGACAGGCAAGAACGAGGCACAGTGAGGAGGTGAGTGGCAGTGGAGCAGAGTGTATGGGGTGGGCTGTAGACGGAGAAAAGGGAGGTGAGGTAGGAGGGGGCAAGGTGATGGAGAGCTTTGAAGCCAAGAGTGAGGAGTTTTTGTTTCATGTGGAGGTTGATAGGCAACCATTGGAGGTTTTTGAGAGGAGAGTGACATGCCCAGAGCATTTCTGTAGGAAGATGATCTGGGCAGCAGAATGAAGAATAGACTGGAGTGGGGAGAGACAGGAGGAACAGAGATCAGAGCGGAGGCTAACACAGTAATCCTTTTGGGATATTATGAGAGTTTTTACTAGCAAGGTAGCAGTTTAGGTGGAGAGGAAAGGGCAGATCTTGGTGATATTGTGAAGGTGAGACCGGCAGGTGTTGGTGACAGATTGGATGTGTGGGGTGAATGAGAGAGCAGAGTCAAGGATGACACCAAGGTTGCGGGCCTGTGAGATGGGAAGGATGGTCATGCTATCCACAGTGATAGGGAAGTCAGGGAGAGGACAGTGTTTGGGAGGTGCTCAGTACACTTCTCTGCACACAGTAAGTGCTCCATAAATACCATTAATTGATCTTCCTCTTACTCAAATAGCAAAGGAAATATTTCATGACAAGTGACCACATACAATACCATAAATATCAGAAACCAATTTGAAGTACTGCAAGAACACTTTTTTCATAAAGCCAAACAGGATACTGTTTGAAAAGATTATTCTGTGAATGAAATTTTTCTTGAAACAAATTCTTCATTTCATTTGTATAGGTGGTAATTTATATTTAGATGGCTCTTGTACTCCAATTCACTTGGAGCATTTTTCTAATGGGAATTCTTTATAAATGATTGCACAGTTTTACCTAGGGAAATAATGGATAATGTAAAAAAAAATTCTTTTTTTCTAACATTCACACAGTATTTCATTTTTAACTTTGAGTAACAGATATCTATAGTGTGGCTCAACTTTATGCGAGTGAAGAATTAGCATTTGAAAAACCTTAAACTATTAATCGAGTGCAAAATTTTTGTATCTTGGTGATGTCAAAGCCTAAACCTTAATGGTATGTTCAAGCAACAGCTGGACTGGGAGCAGTAATTGAACATATTTAAAAATCCGCCCCATGTACTGAACAGATTTCAATGTCTGCTTTGTTTAAGGTCCACTGGGTTGTGAAATAGCTGCTTCATTTACACAGATGTTAATATCTGCAGGCTCTTCTCTAGCTTTGTAACTTCTAATTTACATATTTGCAGTACGTTTGCTGTTCATGAAATGAGACACAGCTACCTGTCACTGCTCTTTGTTAAAATAATACATCTTGAAAATAAAATATGAGAAACTGTAATTATACCTCATTAAGGTTTAAGAAGAAAAATAATATGGAACATAGCAATTGGAGTTCAGGCACTGCTGTTCATTAGTTACCTTTCTGTTTATACCTGGAGATGATGAATACAAATTACTCATTTAAAAAAAAAAAGCTCAAAAAGTTTTCTTCTATATATCTGTCTCTCCATTTACAATAATCTTACTAGATGATAGTCATATATGTTTTAAATGACTCAAAACTATTTCTTCACATAATTGAATTTAATGTTCTGGATATGTTAAGGATTAAATGGATTAAAAATTTCCTATTAAAATCATTTAAAATGTTAGAAAGATCAACTGAGTAATTAGTAAATAAGTAAATTAACCAAATTACAGTTAAAACTTCTAAATCTACACTTAGATATCCAAAAAACAGTCCATCACAGTGACACACCATCAGGACCTAGGAAAACGATGAATAAGCAGATCCACTTTAATGTGTATTACAGGCACAAAAACCCAAACGTCAGACTTCAAATATCCAACTTAGTTCAAAGCCTCTCGTAGTTCTGTAGTTTCTGCCTAGATGAAGTTCATTACACTTCAAGGAACACAGTATTCACACCAACATCAACAAAAGAGTTAAAACTAAAAGATTTGTTGATTTATGGTATTTATTGAGCTCTTACTCTGTGCAGAACATTGTATTGTATTGGGAGAGTACAAGAGAGTTGGTAGACACATTCCCTGTTACAATGAGTTTAGAATCCAGATGGTGAGACAGACATTAAAAAAATATAAATGCATAACTAAATAAATTATGGGTACACACATAAGTGGGGCATATATCAAGTGCCTCACTTGGATATAGGTCCAAAGGCTTAATCATTCAGAAAAGAGAGGGAATCAGGGAAAAGAGGGCTTAATTAGAGAAAGTCTCTTGAAGGAGATGTGATTTTAATAAGGCTTTAAAACTGGCCATCTGTTGGGAGAAGGATTTCTGGGCCAGAGGGAGAATGTAGGAAAGTGATGTGTGTGGGTTGGGCTGGGCTGTAGTAGGAGATCAGTGAGGTAAGATCAGAGGGTCAAACTGATTGAGTGCTTTAAAGCTGATGGTGTGTTTGTTATGGAGGTGGATGCACAAGCACTAGAGGTTCTTAAGGACTGGGAGATGTGGATTGAAGAGTGCTTTGGGAAAATGATCCAGGCAGAGGAATGAAGTATGGACTTGTATGGAGAGATAAAACTTTAGGAGAAGTCAGTGAGGATGCAGATGCAGTAGTCAAAGTGGGATAGGATAAGTGCTTTAGTCAGCATAGTTGCAGTTGGGATGGAAAGGAAAGAGAGGATTTTAGTGATGTGAAGGTAGAACTGACAGGATTTGTGACCAACTGAATATATGGGGTCTATGAGAAATGAGTTGAGGAAAATGTCAAGATTACAGGCTTGTAAGATAAGAAGTATAGTGGTATTGTCTACAGTGATGGTAAAACAAGGCGGAGGATAGAACTTGGCTGGGAAAATAAGGAGTTCTGATTTGGACATGTTTCATTTGGGGATGTTAACAGGACATCCAGGTAGAAATGTCCTGAAGGACTGGAGGAAATGCAAGACTGCAGAGAAGAAGAAGTGCTCTGCACTAAGTTCTTGGGAAGAGTGTAGTAAGTATTTTGAGTGGGCAGATGTTCAAAGAAGTTTTTTAGAATATGATCCAGAGAGAAGCTTTCACTAGAGATGGAAAGCCTGAAAGCTGGGAGGTCAATACAGTTCTGTTCTGTACACAACAAGTGCTCAATAAATCCCACTGATTGATTGATGCTGCTGCCACCATATATACATGACATATTTCCCCTGTCTGGTGGGATGCAACAGAGCCCCCATTCACTTCCTCTCTGTCCCTCAGAGGGGCAACAACAACAGCAGCAGCAGTGATACAACTCCCTCAGAGCCCTCTGGAGCCTCCATTTTGTTTCCCCAGAGGGATGACAGCAAGAGAAGCAACAGGGATGTAACTCCTCAAGCACCCCGGTAGCTCCTTTCTGGCCCCCAGGGAGAAGTGGCTGTGAGAGAAGTTGAAGTCGGGCTCACCAGACTGTCACACCGTCCTCTTCTCCAGTTCCTGCCCTTGTCTCTAGGTTGGTGAATAACATAGTTTAAACCACTTATGCACTGGATGTAGTGGCAAAATACTGCAGCAGCTTATCAATCATCATGGATGATGTAGCCAAACAAAGGGATTATAGTTTAAATAATGCTATCCTTCAGGGAACCTGGAAAACTAATCATTTAATAAGAACATAATTGCAGGATACACAGTTCTCACAAACGTCACCCAATCACCTAGATAAAACTATGCTAAATAACCTTTGGGATATACTTGGCCAGGTGTATTTACTTTAGTTACATCAAATCAATATGTTACAACAATATAACAAGAATAGTAATTATAGTAATAATGATATTTGTTTGCATTAAGTGCTTAGGTAGATGTAAGATCATCAGATCAGACACTAATAACTACTAACTGGAACTTCACACTTACCCCACCATTAACCATTAAAAATTATGATATGCGAACTCCTCTAATAAAGTTGGAAGGAAATGGTACTGAAGTACTCTTGGGATAACATTTTTCTGGGCTTTGATACAGGTTCTACCTATGAATGCCCCGTGGCTACCAAGTGCTGCTCTGCCTTCCCCTCTGTTCCCTGACTTCTAATCGGCACACCCACAGAAATAGATCTTAAAAGAAACAAACCAACAAAAAAGAATCACTTCTTGTCATAGTGAAAGTTGAATCTTCCTAAAGCAAGTAAAAGATAGTGTATAAGGCCAGTTTATGTTGGTTAAAACTATATTAGACCAATTCGTTACAAAATGTTTTGTAATATTATGATTCTAAAGTGTGGTTCCCAGATTCAATTTTGATTGAATCATTCTTTTTTTATTAAAAAAAGTATTTTAAGTGTAAAGATGAGAGTATTTGTGATGTAGGATTCGTAGGAATTCAGTGCAGTTGTTGGGCTGGAAACAAACAATGGGATCAATTCAAATTTGACTTTAAAGGTAAATATTTGAAAATAGAAATTAAACCACAACACACTTTAATTCTTTCTATCACTTGAGTAGTGCTTTCATTTTGACAATCTCACATTTAGCTACATAGATTAACTGACTTGCTAAAGTATTTAGAAAGGCGTTCGTAAATCTGAGAACTGGAAAAAAGAATGTAGTCATTTTCTTATGTCTCTGTATTCAATATTTGTCCATCAGTCATATGAGTGCTTATGGTGCAAAGAATACTGTACTAAATATTTGGGCCAGTATAATACAGTGGTGTTGCTAGACAAATTCCCTGACCACAATGTATTTTCAGGTTAATGAAGAATATTCCTGTAACTATTTTCAGAATCAATCCATCAGTCAATATTTACTGAGTACTTAACTATGTGCAGAGCACTCTACTAAGCACCTGGGAGAGTGCAATGCAACAGAATTAGCAGGAAGGTTCCCTGTGCATAACAGGTTTACAGTATCTGCCATTACCTAGTTCAAACATCAGAAAGTTTGAATTCTGTGCCTTTTTGAAATATGTCTATCATGGTTATTTTAAACACATGATCCCTTACACAGAGCCACAGATTCACAGTAATAGATCTCTGCATTTTGTACACCCTGGCATGATGAGCTCCTTTCTACCAATTTGGATTTCCATATTTTTCTTGTCTTTTTAACGGATGATCACGATTTGTCAGAATGATTCATTACCCTCTTTCTTCAGTGAGTCTCTGTAATGGCAGTTACATCATTTAATATACTTTTTTTGATTGCTCGAGCTCCCATCATTTTAGAAAGCTAACTTTTTTCCTCCTGGAAATTGTAAAATCACTAGAAGGAAGAGACTGCTGAAAGATCAGCAAACTCAAATTGCTGCTTCATTTGACACGTCAGTGAAGTTTAAGACGAAGGATGGAACGTTAAAATAATTCTGCTAGAATCATTCTTACTGCAAGCACTTTGAATGAAGAAACTATATCTCTCCCTTACTTTGAATCAGATATAACTTACCATGATACTAACAATTATATGGACAATCTATTAGACAAACTATCAAGCACATGCTTCTTGATTTGATATAAGGTGAAGTTTACCATTTATATGGCAGAATTCATAAGTTTGAAGCATAAATTTAAGAATTCTTTAAAAAAGATTAAATTGGATAAACCTTGCTATTAAAATCCGTTCTTCCCCCAGTTGTATTATTTTTTTCTGCTTCCACTTTATTTTTGTCTTTATTAGGTTATCAGATTGCTTGTTGCTTGAGGGCTGGGACTATGTGTTTTCTTTGTATGTAATCTCCCCAATAGTGCAGTTCTTTTGTAAATGGTCAGTACTTAAATCCTCTCTCAGGTTTGCACCTGGAGAGTTTCCAATAGTCTTGATTATGGGAGGAAGAGTCAAGCAGAGGCCTACCCATTCCATTCCTAGCTTGGGCAGTGGCTAGTGAGTGGAAGGCAATCTGGTACAAGTCAAAACTTATCTGTGCTGTGATGGGAGAGAGTCGAAGGTGGAAACTAAAATTTACTACATGGAAGAAAGCAATGGTAAGCCACTTAGTATTTTTATGAGGAAAACTCTACAGATACACTACCAGAATGATTGCAGCTGGAGGTGGGTTTTTCTGGGAGAGATGTATCTATGCCATGGCTGTGGGTCAGCGACAACTCTACAGCATAATTCAAGACAAAATCCTTAAGTACAATTGGCTGGTAGCTGATTTATCCATCTATGCAGAAGGTAGTATAAGGCTTAACAAGAACCACTCTCTCCAAAGACTAGTCAGAAAAAAAAAATCACCTTTAATAATGAGTTAAAGTAATTACAAAGGTAATTAAGGAAATCTTCTTGTTCCTATCATGGATTAACTAGAAGAAGTATAAAGCATTTAAATCACCTTCAATGGTAGAATGCACTAGCACAAAAATTCGTAATGTGTGGAATTACTGTATTTGGTTTTCTTGTTTTTTTATGATCTTTTAAATAATATAGTGTCTAAAGTTACAAACATAATTTTCCTAATATGAATAAGATGAAGTCTAGGATGAATTTTAAAATGTGCATCTTTTAATAAGAGGGTCAATTAAAATTATTTCAGGACATATCTCAAAAAAATTTTATGGATTAAGGAAAGGAGACATTGTAATATCAGTAGACTTGATATCTGACAACTAAAGAGTAAGTCTGATCTAATATAGTTTTTTCAAATTCCAAATACTCCTCTATGATGTTTCTCCACATTAGAATTGGAGGAGCTGACAGATTTTACCCTTTTCAGTGAATTCAACAGAATGCAAACACGATTCAGATTCAAAATTCTTAAATCATTCAATAGTATTTATTGAGCACTTATTGTGTGCAGAGCATTGTACTAAGCACATGGAAAGTACAGTTCAGCAACAAATAGAGACCCTGCCCAACAATGGCTCACAGTCTAGACGATGGGAGACAGACTTCAAAATATGTAAACAGGCATCAATATAAATAAAGAGAATTAGACATGTACACATAATTAATAAAAAAATAGAATAATAAATATGTACATACATACACAAGTGCTGTAGGACGGGGAAGGGGGTAGACCAGCAGAAGCGAGTTGGGGTGATGGGGAGGGGAAAAGAAGGGGGTTTAGTCTTAATCATTCATACAGTCCTCCACTATGCTGATGATTGTGTTTTAAAAGTACACATATAAGAAGATATGCAGATGACAATGAACCACTTTTCAGAATCAAAGCACAACCGGTTGGAGATTAGTTTTTAAAGTATAATTGAAAACCTCTACACACAACATCACTGCTACTGAGTTGAATGCCCACACTGTATCGTGAAACTTGGGTAGAAAATTATCCAGTGTTGTAAGAGTAGACAAGGTAATAGAAAATCAAATTGAGAATTCAAGTGACTTTTTTAGAAGGTGCAAGATGGACTGTGGTATTATCTTGGCATCACCATTCAGACAAAAAGGAAATTCTAAAAGGCAATTTTACTGTTACACCTTTGTAGCTGCACGATTAGGATTTAGTATGGTTACTTTATTGGCCTTCAATAATAATTCCCTGGAAATGTCCACATTCTATAGTTGAACAAGATCACCATCAGGTCCAGAAACCAGTCAAAATTTGGGTATTTAAGCAATGTGATTATATCACCCTTTCTTTGGATGGGACAAGTAAAGAAGTAGATAGTAAATATATTGCTCAAACAACACATTGCAATTAGAAACTGTCATAAGCGCCCCTCGGCTCAAACCAAGCAGGACCTTCCAGTCAAGCTTACAGTCAAGCCACACCTCTGATCACCAACGTTACTGTGGAAAGTTTTTTACTTAGTTTTACCAGCATGCAAGAGAGTGACACACACTTTCACTCATTCCACTCCACCAAGGGTCCAATACCAGTCTGCTAATCACAGGAGCCCATTCTGCTAATGCTTATTCTTTCTGCTTCGAGGTACTGTTGCCTTCTGCTTCTTCCAAGTGCTGCTCTCCTGCTACCCCATGTGATTCAAAATGAGCTTGTTTTATCTCCCTTTGGCATCACAGCTGTGACTCTATGTAACAGTCATTGTTTGGTCCAGGTCCATTACTGGGTAGGACAAGAGAAAAAGCCACGTTTCCCTCTATGCTCCACTCCCACAGACCCACAGACACCTTTCTCAGGTAGAGACCATAAGTACTTTTGCCAGTCGCTTCCTTGACATTGCTGATGGGATCACAGACATTAAGTAAAAAGCAAATGGAAGAAACAAACAAAAAGGAACTGTGATTAAAAAGTACATTATAAAAAGGGTAACTCTTTGCACACAGTCTCATTGTTAGTATTGTCAGTCATCCATCACACATTGATCAAATTTCACCACCAATGGCATCATCTTTGAACTTGGAAAGATACATGTGTGTGGATGTGTTGGTTATGTAGTACAGTGCTCTACTCATAGTTAGTGCCTAATTAATACCATTAATTGATTGAATAGGTAGATACGATATCACTTTAACAATCAATTGCAGTCCAAAGTCAATCCAGAACTACTGTTCTTCTAGTAGTTTTTCAGCACAAATTTTTTTGTGTGCTTGATTTGTAAATTTTGAACTCCCCCGATGGGTCTGAGGGAGGCCTAGGTGAATGGCAGAATCAGGAAGGGTACCTTACCTTACCAATTACATGGTTTCAGCCAACAACATACATAAGCATTTTAGAACAAAAATCATCTTTAGATTATTGTTTGGAGTAAAGTTGTGATCTAATTTTCCCCTTTAATGTACACATACTTAGCTACACTTAGTTACATTTAGTTGAATCTAAGATTTTTCTTTGTTTTCAAAGTCAGTAAGATTCCATTTCAGATAATATTGCTTCAATATTTCCTTGTGGGAAATTTTAATTCTATTTTGGGGAATAATGGAAAAGCCTATTTCAGATCCAACCTACCTGTCTCCATTAATGCTTACAAATGTTTTCAAGGAATTAGGATACTTCTTGGTTCATTATTTGGTACTGTATATCTAATTGTTCTAATGTTTCCATGAAGGTGGCACAACTCAGGATTTGATTTCAACTGAATGCAGCTGGTGCATTTTGAAGAGACTGCCTGGCTTTTGAATATAATTAGGTTCAGCAAGTAAGTTGATTCATATTTTTAAAATATTCATAGTTTGCAAGAACAACAAGGTGTAAGGCATATTTTTAATGTAATCTTTGTTACTATTCTGGCATCTTTCTGTTAAATACTGAAAAATACTGCACAGCCACAGTAATCACCACCTTCTCACCTGCCACAGAGGGTCTTTCTTCCCGGCATGCACAGGGTATGCCAAGCCAGGGATAAAAGCTGCTCCCTTGTGCTCTTGGCTGCTCCACTTTTGCTGAGAAAAGCACTGGGGTAAGCAATCAGTGGTATTTATTGAGCAATTATTCTGTGCAGAGCAATATTATTGATTGACTGATAAAACAGATATAGAAGTGAAGAGCCCCTTATCACCAGTGTACAAGGATGACCTTGTGTTGGCCTGTCATAACTGTTCCCTTCAGTGATTGATAGCACAAAAATTGCTCTTTTTGTTGTGTGCATTTGAAATTTATTCTAAAAGTCACCCTATTTTTATTTACTGACCACAAGACCCATCTGCTCTCTGCTGCTGACTTTCCACTGCCCGTGACTATTACTGCAATTTGAGGTTACCTTTCTGGTTTCATTTTTAAAGAACTTCTTCCATCCTCTCTGTAGTTTATCCATTTCAATTATTTCAAATCAGCTGATGCATGTAGCTTGCTGTAGCTTATTTTACTCAAATACGCTCCATCCAGTGAAAATGTGATGTAAAAAGCACTGCTTCACTGTTATTGAACTGACTGCATTCTATCTAGGACCTTGTTATTTATAATCCCTTCATGTAATTTGATTCAGTGTACTTTATCTGTTTACAACCTCATGTCAGTTGAGGACTTTTTGTGGTCAAAGCATAATACCTTAACACAAATTACATGTTAAAATCATAGTTCCTTCTCTCATGGAGTCTGCAGAATAATGGGGAGACAAGATAGAAATCATATACTGATTCTTCTTAAGGATACAGTTGCACTACTTGTTTTGACTATGGTGGAATGATCATATGATAACATCAGCTGCTTGAAGTGTAGCATGATATGGTATCAGAATTGTGTTGTGTGGAATGTGCATTAGTGTAGCACATGTATAGAATATGATGAGTGCTAAAAAATGAGTTTTCATTAAAATGGAGTTCTGTAAAAATGGAAGTAGCTACTTCTAGAAGGACTGGCTGTAGCTCTAGAGGAAACAGTAGGAAAACAACATGTATAATTATTCCCAAATTGAATAAATAAAAATACCCATTAATGTTATATTTTGCTGCCTCACATCAGCCTGGAAGGTGGAGATTAGTTTGTGATTTCTACCTGTAGAAAGTGACTTTTCAGGAGGGTTTTGAAGAGGGCACAGATATCCTCTTGTGGTTTTTCAGGGGTAAATGATTCCAGGCAGAGGAAATGGCATAAACATCTCAAATACAGGACAGTTGAGAACAAGTTATTGTTAGAAGTGAAGTGCACAAAAAGGAATATATCAGGTGAAGAGAACAGGAATATAAAAAGGGAGAGCTGGTGGAAAAAAACTTGTAGCCAATAGCCAGGAGTTTTTGTTTGGAAAAGAATTGAGTAGCCTTGGACATTTTCTAAGGGTGGAGTGATGTGTCCTAGGTGACCTTTAGGAAGAATACCTGGGCAGATGAAAATATGGTAAATAATAATGGAGAGAGGCTAAATCCTAAGTGACCAGTACGAGAGTTAATGAGGTAATCAGTCAGTCAGTCAGCCATATTTATTGAGTAGTTAGTGTGCAGAGCACTGTATTAAATGTTTGGGAGAATAGAATATAACAATATAGCAGATACACAGGTAATCAACTTCTAGTTTCAGCTGAACTGGAATGGTACTTTTATATATGGGGTGAATTGGCATAGCAAATGGCATTTGGCAAGACTGATGGTATATGGAGATCAAACTTTGAGTAATAGGGAAAGTTGGATATTATAGTTGTTCTTAACACCACCAGTTGTTTTGGATTGTGTTGATAGGGTTACATTCTGTCATCTTCTAAAGAACATACAACCTTCTTGATTGATTTTTCTCTTGGTCTCTTGCATCATTCAAAAAGGTACTGACCATACAGCAAAATGCACATACATAAATACAGGGTTACTGATAGATAGCTTTGGTTGTGTGAAGGATTTACTCTGTATAAGCTGGAATACAACCTCAGATTTTTTCAGACTAATCATCAGCTCTTTGCTGATTTTGAAATATGGTATTTCATCCATACATCTTTAAGTGTATTTGCTACTACCCAGAGACATCTGTTACAAGGACTCTCATATGAATTATTTAAGGATTTGGATGATAAGGAAGCCTGTTAATGTGGAAGCATTTTCCCAAGGATCAGAATTTTATTCTAAATGAGTCTCCAGATTCCTTGTTGCATCATTAAAGACAACTTCCACAGTTAATTCCCAATAGTCCAAGTTGCACCTTATCATTAATAGCCATAATCATAGCACATGCAAGCACACACACACATATGAGCGAAGGGGAACAGAAATGAAGTCCTTATATTTGTGTGTGTATGTATATGGATGCATTTGTGTATGTATATATATGTTTATTCAGTTATTTCAGCCAGACAAATGCATGTACCTACCTCCTCTCTTGTTCTTCATCCTGCTTCCACTATTTGTAATCATTTATGTCTGCTTGTCTCCCCATTATATTTCATGCCCCATATAGAGAGGAACTGTGTCTTTTGATTCTAGTACATTCTTTCAATGAATCAGTGACATACATGGAGTGCTTAACTTGTACAAATACTAAAACTAGGGAAGGTTTAATGTCTACAATTGGTAGACTAGACCTCTGCCCTCAGAGACCTTACAGTTTTCTGTACATGGTAGTCAATAAGTAGCACTGTTCAATTCTGATTATCCAAAACTAAGCTCACATTTCAGGCATTCATGGTGGAATTTTCAAAACATGATGACCAGGCCAGTTATTGTGGCAAGAAGATATAGAAAGTGCTTCATAAATTCTGTCGATCATGATTTTCTCGATGTTCTATATGTTGAGGAACAGTGTGCAGACATATTCCCTCCCTTATTAAAGGCCAAACACAAATACCATCAAATCTGAGGGTTTTATTATTTGTAGAAATAAATGTTAGTGACTTCATTAAGTGATGATGTGACACTCATGTTTTCACATGTTGACAGCTTGTAAAAAAGCTATTTATGACCTAAATAACCCCTTCTCATCTCTGATGAAAGTGAAAACTATCGATATTATTTAATATTACAGAAGGTAGTATTCATCAGACCCCTTGTCCTTGCATAAGGTTGGACTCAAATATCAACTTGATGCATGAGGTTGGGATGGAAATGAAACAGTTATTATCTTAATATTAATATTATTATGATGATCTTAACATTTCCTTCTTGTCTGTGAAGCCTTCCGCATTCTTTATATCACAGGGGTGAGTTCATGAGACCCCATTCCCGTGCATAATGCTGGACTTACATATCACTAGGATACATGAGAAATAGTTGAAAAGGAAACAGAAATAGAAGAATACCTGGTGTTGCTATGCCATCAGCAGTCAAGGTTCATGACGAAGAATTACCTAAGGAATCTTGAATGGTGAATAGATTCAACAAGAAAAGTGGTGGTATAGCATAGCATAGTTTAGCATAGGGTCTAAACTGTAATCACCTTGGCTGTAAATGGGTTTTGCATTTAAAAATACCATGTGCCCTTTTAAATGTTCTGCGTTCTTTCCCACCTACTCTCTTGTTGCACCCACTGACCTAGAAGGAACATTACTGGCAGAAACAAGAGAGAGGGACTATACAAATCATTAGCACTGCAATCAACACCTTAGCTCAGGTCTTCCTCAGTCTTGTAAATTTTCATCATTATCATCAATACATTTATGGAAAGCAAAGGAAAAAAGTAAAATAAAGAATAGGTTTCTATCATTTTATAAAAATGCAGCTATGACTCAGAGTATACTATAATGAGGTATGGTTTATTACCCTATGTCTCTTCACACGTGAACCAAAGGAACATGTACTGTAATTTCCTGAAGAATCACCAGTTTTAAGAATGAGCCCTCTAAATAAATATCCTTTCTCTAAAAAATAAACCTTTTATAATTCACTATGAGTAAATTAAAGGCATGCTTTTCCTTGAAAGTGACACTTTGTCTTTATCATTATATCTACACTGTAAGCTTCTCAATCAGTCATATTACTTACTATATGCTGAGCACTATACTAAGGTCTTAACAGGCATGTTCCCTGTCCATGACAAGCTTACAGTCTAGAGATAAGTTTATAGTTATCATCAGAACGAACCTGTCTATTAATTCTGTTGTATTCTCCCAAGCACTAAGTGCAGTGCTTTGCACATAGTAAGCACTCATAAAGCATTGATTGATATAGTAACAAATTTTCTAATTCTTGCCAATCTCCTTATTTAAAACTTTCAATTTCATTTGTTCAATATATGTTTACTATTTAGATTGCTAAACTTTCAAATGTACATAGCTGCTTACTTCAGATTTATTTTGAATGAACAGAACCATTTAGTCTATTGTACCAGGCAGTGTTTAGTATGATTTCACTCAGTTATGAAAATGATGTTGAAGATTGGCATTCCTTTTTAATGAATGCTACCCCTAGACCTTCAATTGACCTGTAACGTAATGCCACACTTTGTTGCTTTCCTAAACAGATGTTGGTATTTATTTGGCTTTCTAACTCTTTGTATATCCTTCTATTGGCAATATACTGCCTAATTAACAAAGTTCAGTGTCAGCATTCCACTCTTTGACATTGGGAGAGTTTTTTGCTATAAATCCTGCCAGGCCTAGTCTGCTGCCTCACCCAAGTCATATCCAAATTAATTGTCAGTCTGTACTGCTTTGCTGATTCAAAAATGAGAGTTCACGATCAAATGCATGTCCTCTTGTATATTTGCATGTGGCTTGTAGAACATAGCTATTAGTGAATACAATTTCTCATAAAACATTTAATGATGCTTGAAGCCTGTTTAGTTGAATTTCCTGAGAACCGAAAGTATGTTGTAACACCAATTCCCTATGATGTTCTCAAATAGATATGTTAAAAAATAGATCAAATAATATAGGACCTACTTTAACTCTACTTTAGTGCATTAACACTTGGAAAAAGGTTTGGAAAGCATCTTCAATTCGAGATTGAATAGAATTAGAGTCTTGTTAACTCTATCTGAGCAGTAAAACTTGTTACTGGCTTCCAGTATCAAAGTTTGATGTTACCTTGTTTACATAAAGCTTATAAATACAATTTTAATATTTTCATATGATTACCTACATTTCTTATCCAGGGAGATGGGAAATATCTTGTCCTTTGTTATAGTCTAAAATCATATTGATATCTGGGAGGGGACAAATTAAATACTATTTAGATAACACACTGAATATTCTAAAACAAAGTCCTTATCTTCTAAGTCTTCTTCAAAACTTCTATCTTCTTCAAAACTTTCCCATTTTTGCTGGTAATACTATTATCCTCACTTACCTCAAAGCTTCCCACTTGGTGTGGTCTTAGATCTTCTCCATTTTTCTGCCACATTTAATCCTTATAAATATTTACATGTTTTCCTCTACAACATTTCATGGATTCACCCCTTTCACTCTACCCTTACCATTACCACTATAGTTCAACCCTCCTTATTTCTTAAATTGGCAACTGGTCATCCTGCCATAAAAATTAATCCTTGCACATTGTTGATCACAGCATAGTTTACTCAGAATCCTTCAGTAACTGTCCAGTTCATCCCAACAAACAGAAAACTTTAGTACTGGCTTCAAGGCATTCCAGTTCACAGGTTTCTTCCTAAACATATTTCTTCGCCACACTTCCCCATTTGAGTTGATTATATCACCATTCTCCCTGTACTAGAAGTGCACAATTTGGGTGCCATCCTCAGCTCTTCACTCTCTTAGAGCCCCCGTTCAGTCGTTTTCTGTATTGAGCTGCTTCCTCCTCCAGAAAATCTCCAGAATTTTTGTGGCCTTTCCACCCAGAGAGTGATTTCTACTCAGTCAATTTCTTGCTATTTTCTAAATTAGAGAAGCAGCATGGCCTAGTGGATAGAGCCCCAACTGGGGAGTCAGAAGGTCTTGGGTTCTAATTCCGGCTCCTCCACTTGACTTCTATGTGACCTTGGGCAAGTCACTTAACTTCTCTGTGCTTTGGTTCCATAATCTGTAAAATTGGGATTAATAATAATTATGATATGCGTTAAACTCCATGCGCCAAGCACTGTTCTAGGCACTGGGGTAGATACAAGGTAATCAGGTTGTCCCACATGGGGTTCCAGTTTTAATCCCCATTTTACAGATGAGGGAACTAAGGCACAGGGAAAAGGGAAATTAAGTGGCTTGCCCAAGGTAACCGCAGCAGACAAGTGCGGAGCTGGGATTAGAACCCATGTCCTTTGGCTCCCAAGCTTGGGCTCTAACCACTAAGCCAAGCTGACAGTGAGCACTGTGTGGGACAGGAACTGTGTCTAACCAGATTATTTTATATCTACCCCCAGCATTTAGAACAGGGCCTGGCACATAGTAAGCACTTAACAAATACAATAATAATAATAATAGAGTACTCTATCAGTCGACTCATACTTGTCCCAGTCTCTAGTTTTTTTTCCTTCTTCTTTAGTGTACATTACAAACCATGTCCAGGTGGCTCTCCATCTCTCCATTCAGCTCCCTTCATTAAACAGTGGTTTTAAAGTTTTCCACCAGCTTCCTCCATTTTACATATTGGTTCTCTGTACCCACTACTTGCTAGAAAGCACTTTTAGCTCCTCCCAAGTTTAATAAGTAATTATTACACATACTACACTTAAGATTTCACTTATCACTTTGGTATATGTGCTTATTCACTTATTTATTTTGAATATTCCATTTGTGATCATATTTATTTGTGTAGGAAAGGCAGGGGTGATGGAGTCAAGGTTTGAGGTGAGGCAGCCACTTCAGAACCATGCCAGAATTCTTTATTCATTCATTTATTCATTCAATCTTATTTACTGAGTGCTTACTGTGCGAAGAGTACTATACTGAGCGCTTGGAAAGTGCATTTCGGGCAACAGAGTTAATCCCTACCCAACAACGGGCTCACTGTCTAGAAGGGGGAGACAGACAACAAAACAAAACAAGTAGACAGGCATCAATACCATCAAAATAGATAAATAGAATCATAGATATATACACATCATTTAAAAATTACATAGAGTAACAAATATCTACAAATATATGTTTCATGCAAAGGTTGATAGGCAACCACTGGAGGGTTTTGAGGAGGGAAGTGACATGCCCAGAACATTTCTGTAAGAAGATGATCCGGGCAGAGGAATGAAGAATAGACTGGAGTGGGGAGAGACAGGAGGATGGGAGATCAGAGAGGAGGCTGACACAATAATCCATCCAGGATATTATGAGAGCTTGTACCAACAAGGTAGCAGTTTGGATGGAGAGGAAAAGGTGGATCTTGGTGATGTTGTGAAGGTGAGCCAGCAGGTGTTGGTGACAGATTGGATGTGTGGAGTGAATGAGAGAGCAGAGTCAAGGATGACCCCAAGGTTGCGGGCCTTTGAAGAGGGGAAGGATGGTAGGGCCATCCACAGTGATGGGAAAGTCCGGGAGTGGACAGGGTTTGGGGCAGAAGATAAGGAGCTCGTCTTGGACATGTTGAGTGGGAGGACATCCAGATGGAGATGTCCTGAAGTCAGGAGTAGATACAAGCCTGGAGGGAGGGAGAGAGAAAAGGGGAGGAGATGTAGATTTGGGAGTCATCTGTGTAGAGATGGTAGTTGAAGCCATGGGAGCAAATGAGTTCACCAAAGGAGTGAGTATAGATGGAGGAAGGACTCTGAGGCCCCTCCAGCCCCTCTTCCACACACTGGGGGCCTGGGATCATTTTCATTCATTCATTCATTCCATCATATTTATTAAGCACTTACTATGTGCAAAGCACTGTACTACTAATCTGTAAGCTAATTGTGATCAGGGAATCTGACTATTGTTATATTGTACTCTTCCAAGCGCTTAGTACAGTGCTCAGGCCTTAGAGTCAGAAGGTCATGGATTCTAATCCTGGCTCTCCCACTTATCTGCTTGGTGACCTTGGGCAAGTCACTTCACTTCTCTGTGCCTCAGTGACCTCTTCTGTAAAATGGGGATTGAGACTGTGAGCCCATGTGGGACAGAACTGTGTCCAACCTAATTTGCTTAACTGAAGTGCTTAGAACCATGCCTGGCACATAGTATATGCTGAAAAAATGCTTTCACTATTACTATTATCATTACTATTATTAATGTCTGTCTCCCCTTTTAGATTGAGTAATGAGGGCAAGGACCGTGTTTAACAACTCTGTTACATTTTACTCTACCAACTGCTTGGGACAGTGCTCTGCACACGAAAAGCACTCTGTAAATGCCATGGATTCATTGATTTATGTCTTTGTCCCACATGACAGTATAAAGTCCACTTAGTCAGGAAATCTTATCACGACTTTGGCTCTTCACAAACTCTTAGTATGGTGCCCAGTAAATGATCAGTAAACAGTATTACTACTCCCTCGACTTGTTGCCTTCTGCCCTATGCACACAGGCATATATATTCTCCCCAAATAGAAGGCATTCAAATTTACCTGCACACAGCATTTTCCCTGATTGGGTCTTCAAATTTACCAGACTATGCTCTTCCACCTTCAAAGCCCTCCTAAAATCCCATCCCCTCAAAGATGACTTTCTTAATCTTCAATGCCACATGTCACACCACTCGAAATGTCATTCTTAGTACTTACACAATTTTACTTTTAACATTTCTTTATATAATCGATTACAGATTTATGTATTCTTGTTACTCTCAGTTATATCCTCTCACTTCCTTCTATCGACTTCCCACTCTCACAATTTATAATTAATGTATGCGCACTTGAATTTCCCATTAATTCAAATATTCCATGAGCATATCTTTGGATGTTCGTGTATGCTTCCAAGCATTTAGTACTGTGGTCTGTCCACAGATGTAAGCACTTAGTACAGTCTCTGCACACAGTAAGCTCTCAATAAATACAACTGAATGAATGCTCAATTCATCCCACTGTTTGACTTACCGATTGATCATTATCAATCAATTCATCCATTCCATTTATTGAGTACATACTGTGTGCCAAGCACCCTACTGAGCACTTGGGAAAGTACAGTGCAACAAACCTGGGAGAGTTAATCTCTGCCCATAAATCCCATACAATCTACAGGAGGAGATGGATATTAAAATAAATTATAGATGTTTAGAATGATATACCAGGGTTAAGTGTAAAGGCTAGTCCTAAATCTTCCCTCATCCTAATGTGGAAACCTTTTTAGGGGCTGGTTGCCAAATGATTGATTTTTTTTATAATTTGTATGTTAATTGATATTTATTTCTAATTAATGTTTTTGTCTGGAAATTTTAGATCTATACAACAAATGCTTGTTTCAATTGATTTTTTTCATGGATGAGTCAAGTTACCATCATAGGAAACAAACCTTCTAATAATATTCAATGGTAAGTCCTTTCTAAAAAATATTAAATTGCCATCATGTAGTTACTACGATGGCACATCATCTAGATTCCTTTCCAGACTTGATAAATGACAGATTATTAGTCTCTTGGTCCCAAAGTTATCATTTGTGTAATTTGAGTTTTGTAATTTAGCCATGTAGGGTGAAATCTTTCATTAATCTTTATATATATATATATATTTTTGAGTTCCTCTTTTTTGTTAATAACATCAATATTTCTGCACTATAGGATGACACTATGCCATTTTGAAAAAAAGAAATGTCTATTGAGTTTACTCGTTACCTCTTCCCCCTCGGACTAGAAAATAATATTTGTCTAATTCTTATACCATTAATTGCAAAGGCTGCTGGAGTCTCATTGGCTGTAGATTTTGATTAGCTAAGCGTCTGTGAGCTGACAGCTGTAATAATGTGAAAAGCAAGGCTTGTGGTATTATAAGATTAACATTTGCTGACTTAATAATGCAGTGTTCTATAGGTCAATTTCATCATCAATCTTCTGCAGAATGCAATATTTATTAAGTCTTTGTAAACCTATATTTTAAGATATCCAATTGACTGTAAGCCATATTATGACCTAGAAAGTATCAGTGGCTTCCCTTCAGAAATTGTAGCTAAGGAAAAATAGGTATGTTTTTAGGATTCCACCTCCTTACATTTAAAAGTATTTTTTGTATGTGTGTACACATGCACACAATGAATATAACAAATGAAATGAAACATATACCCAATATCTCTTCAGTCTTGGATTTCCTCTTGCCTTCAAGACATTTCTGCTTGGATGTCCCTCCTGCCACTTCAAGCTTAACATGTCCAAAACAGCACTCCTTATCTTCACACCCAAACCCTGTCCTCCCCTGACTTTCCCATCACTGTAGATGGGATCACCATCCTTCCTATCTCACAAACCTGTAACCTTAGCATTATCCTCAATTCCTCTCACTCATTCAACCCACAAAGTCAATCCACCACTTAATCCTGTCAGTCTCAATTCACAACATAACTAAAATCCACCCTTTCCTCTCTATCCAAACTGCTACCACGTTGATACAATCACTTATCCTATCCCTCCTGGATTGCTGCATCAGCCTCCTTGTTGACCTCCCAACCTCCTGCTTTCTCCCAACTCCAGTCCATACTTCACTCTGCTGCCCAGATCATTTTTCTACAGAAATGCTCAAGACGTTACCTCACTCCTCACAGAACTGCAGTGGTTGCCCGTCCACTGCCCCATCAAACAAAAACTCTTCACTACTGGCTTTAGAGCATTCAATCATCTTGGCCCCTCCTACCTCATCTCGCTACTGTCCTACTAAAGCACAGCCTGGGGAACTTCGCTCCTTTAATGCTTCTCACTGGTTACTTTTCACTGTGCCTGGGTCTTGTATATCTCACAGCTGAACCCTCACCCCTGGCCTGCCTCTGGCCTGGAACACCCTTGCCCTCAAATCCAACAGACAATTACTATCTGTCCTTCAAGGTCTTATCGAAAGCACATCTCCTTCTGGAGGTCTTCTTGGACTAAGCGTCCCTTTCTCTTCTTCTCACGCTCCCTTCTGCATTACCCTGACTTGCTCCCTTTGTTCTTAGCCCCTCTCAGCCCCATAGCACTTATGTACATATCTGTAATTTATTTATATTAATATCTGTCTCCTTCCATCTAGTCAGTAAACTCCCTAGCTTACTGTGGGGAATGTACCTGTTCATTGTAGCATTGTACTATCACAAGTGCTTAATACAATGCTCTCCACACAGTAAGTGCTCAATAAATACGTTTGAATTGAGTGAACAAGTAGAACAAAATTCAGGTAGATATTTTCAAAATATAGTCTACTGTTGACTTGTAGAAAAATGGGAGGATGAAGCATGAATGTCTGGAAATAGCATTGGTGAGAAAGGAGAAAGCCCACTCCACTTTAATCCATGAGGTAAGGGTAGCAAAAACAAAAAAACTGTTGGAAAGAAAAGTAGGAGGTAGTTTCATGTGGAACTTTTCAAATATTGTTGATGTCAAGGGAAAAGAAAGTGTGTGTTAGGTGCAGGTCATTTGGGTATAGCAAAGCAAAGGTTTGTGGGTAGGTGGTGGAAGAGGAATCCATGATAGGTAACATGATAAGGTCAACTTCTTAATGGATAGGGTATGGTAGTGAAGCTTGGAACAAAAGCAGTTAGGAGAACATGGATGTGGATAGGAAAAGAGAAGGTGGAGCATATTAAAGAATGATGGATCACAGCAAGAAAAATTTGGAAAAGAAATATTATTAAATCAATCAAGAACTTGTTTGGCTTAGCAAGCACATGTTCTCCAGTGATTTTGGAGGTAATCTGGGATGAACAAGAAAAACAGGATTTCCTCACACCAGGAGAAATTGTCAGGAAGAGTCCCTTCTAACCCCACAGGAGTAGAGAGACCCGGAGATGGAGCAGGCAACCCCATTGGAGGAAGGTAACCTCAAGTGTGAAAGGATGGGGAGAAAGCAGATGGGAAATGACACACCAAAATCCTGTTTTTCTTTCTTTTTGTTTGGTTGGTTTTTATGGTATTTGTTAAGCACTTACTATGTGTCAATGAGGTTCAAAGTGCTGTGATAGATATAGGTTATATTGGTTGGTCACAGTTCCTACCTCACATGGGACTCGTTGTCTAAGTAGGAGGGAAAATAGGTATCCCCATTTTACAGTTAGGGAAACTGATGCACAGAGATGCAAGTAACTGACTTGCTGAAGGTCACATAGTAAGTAATTGGGTGAGTAGGGTTAGAATCCAGGTCCTTCTGACTCTCAGGTTTGTGCTCTCTCCACTAGGCCAAGCTGCTTCTTATTCATTCACTCACTGTCACACACTTGTTTTGATCCATTCAACACACCTATGCTCTATCATGAGGATTTTTGGTTCTAGACATTAGAAATGAAGAATGGCAATGTGAAATGTACAGATAAGAAATAGGAGTCCTGGATGGGTGCCAATGTGGAAACACTTCCTTTAAGTAGATTAAAGCCTTAACTCAGAAATATATTTTCAGCTTAGCCCACATTTATAAAATAGAAAATAAAGTGCCTATCGAACTACAGTCACATATATATTAAAAACAAAGCCTTCAAAGTTTGGAATTAACAAATAGTGTGGCCAATTCACTATCAAGAGTTGCCTGAATGAAGTGCCACACATTTAAAATGCCACTTTATTATATTTACTCAAACTGAAATGGAATGTGGGTAATAAAGCAGAGTGAAGCCATTACATCTTAGCTTCTAGGCCATTTTAAAGATGAAGCCTAAAACCACTGAAAAATAAAACTTCGTTGGTGAGTAGCATTTATCCATTGAAATAAAAAAAAATAGAGATGTTTAGTAATTTTTGAAGCGGTTACAGACCATTGCATTCTTGTATTATTTTGACAGTGCATTCTTCCAGTCAGAGAATTTCATTTCAGAGTTTCACTTGGAAAGCCTTGGCATACAGCTGACCCTCCTGTAGTTATATCACTCTGTTGCTCTGAGCTGGCTGATAAGCAAGTGAAAGGGATTGAAGATTTGATTGCATGACAAAAGACTATAAAATGTGAAAGCTGTCAAGCAGCTGAAAATGGAGGCAATAAAAAATAGACGGAGATTAAAAGTCCTCCACATACTTCTTTCCCTTTGGGAAAAGGAGTGTTCAGATGACATAAAGCTAGTATAAAACCAATGACAGAAGGCAAAAATTCTGTCTTTTCATGAAATATTCTCTTGAGAATATGCTTCTTTTTACTCTCCCTTTCCCTCTTGTCCTTCTCCATGTCTTTCATTCCCTCTTTTTCCTTCACTTGTATTCTTCTCCATCTCTCTCACCTTTTCTTCCTACTCTTCCTCTCCTCGCCTTACTCCTCTTTCTCTTCCTCTTCCTCCTCATCCCTTATCACTTAAGCCACAAGGTTTTTTAAAAAATCTATGAATTATTATTTACATTAGTCCTTTCCCTCAGAATTAAAAAATGATTCTATTGTGGTGGTGAGAATCTCATTAATGTGCCAAATTTGGCTACTTGCCAGATAATATGATCACTCTGAAAAAACTTTAGATAGTAATTTTCCACAGTCCTATAAATTACTTAAATCACTGTTTTTCCTCACAATATTACAAGTAACTGAATCATAGAGTAGTAAAGTGACTTCCCTTTTATCAGACAGCAGGCCAATGGCAGAGTGGATACAAACACCCAGATCAGAGTTGTGGCTCTCATCAATTTCTAACTACCCAGTAAGCACTGACTAAATTCCCATCATTATTAAAATTCTGATTATTCAGTTATTTTTGTCAGCTATTTCATCCTTTGTTGGCCACACCCTTTGTTGAGAAATTTGAAATCATGAGGCATGATCTCCCTAAAATCTTCCCTGCTCCTCCCCAGTTCCTCCCTTCTCCAGGCTTCTTCAATGCTCTCATCAGTATCTGAAGAGATCTCTAGCAGTATCTAAGGAGATCTCCTGACTTCTCCCAAAATTCACCCCCTCTGCCTATGACTCTGATCCCATGCCTTCACATCACCTCAAAGCACTTGCCCCCACCCTTCTTCCCTCCCTGATTGCTGTCTTCAACTATTCAGTCTCTATTGGCTTTATTTCACACTGCTTTCAAACTTAAGTTTTTCTTGTCAAAAAAAAAAAAAAATCCCCAAAAAACTCCCTCCCTTGACCATATCTCCCTCCTACCATTCCAAATTCCTTGAGAAAGTTATCTATACCTGCTCTCTCCACTTCCTCTTCTCCAATTCTCTCTTTATCTCCAATCTGGCTTCTGCCCCTCACTCCACAGACACTTCCCTCTCAAGGTCCCCAATGATTTCTTTCTTGCCAAATCCAATGGTCTGTACTCCATCCAAATTCTTCTCGACCTCTCAGCTACTTTCAACACCCCCCCTCCACCCTTTCCTGGAAACATTATTCAATCTTGGCTTCACTGACACTGTCCTTTCCTGGTTCTCCTCCTATTTCTATGGACGTTGATTCACAATCTCTTTGGGGGACTCCTCTTTTGCCTCTCATCCTCTTACTGTGGCATCCCTTAAGGTTCAGTTCTGGGTCCCTTTCTATTTTGTATGCACATGCACTTCCTTGGAGAACACATTTACTCCCATGGCTTGAACTATCATCTCCATTTGGATGATTCCCAAATCTACATCTCCAGACCTGACCTCTCTCTTTCTCTAGCTTTACAGTTTCCTCCTGCCATCAGAACATCTCTACTTGGATGCTCTGCCAACACCTCAAATTTAGCATATCCCAAACAAAACTCCTTATCTTCCCACCAAAACCTTGACTTTCCCATCAGCATAGATAGCATCACTATCTTCCCTGTCTCAAGAACCCATAATTTTGATGTTTTCCTCAACTCATATGTCTCATTCAACCTATATGTTTAATCTGTCACAAAATCCTGTTAGTTCATCAACCACAACATAATTAAAATCCACCCTTTCCTCTCCATCCAAACTTCTACCACATTAATTCAAGCATTTTTCCTAGATCATCTTGATTACTCAGCTTTCTTGCCAACTTCCCTGCCTCTGTCTCTCTACACTTCTGTCCATACTTCACTCTGCTGCCCAGATCATTTTTTCACAAGACCATTCAGTGCTCATTTCCCCACTCCTCAAGAACCTCTAATGGTTGCCAATTCACCTCTGCATCAAGCAGAAACTTTTTACCATTGGCTTTAATTCACCTTGCACCCACTCTTCTACACACACCTTAGGCCCCTGATTTCCTAGAGAAGCAGCTTGGCTCAGTGGAAAGAGCACGGGCTTAGGAAACAGGGGTCATGGGGTGTGACTTTGGGCAAGTCACAACTTCTAGGTGCCTCATTTACCTCATCTGTAAAATGGAAATTGAGACTGTGAGCCCCATATGGGACAATCTGATTACCTTGTATCTTTGTATCTACCCCAGCACTTAGAACAGTGCTCAGCACATAGTAAGCACTTAACAAGCACCAACATTAATATTAGTAGTAGTAGTACAACCCAGCCCACACATTTATCTCTTTTAATGCCAACCTAAGCATGTCTACATGTCTACAAACTCTGTTATATACTCTCCCAAGCACCTAGTACATTGGTCTGTACTCTGTAATCAATAAATGTGATTGATGGGTCCTGATCTTTTGTGCTATCATCTTCAACCCCTTCCGTTTTAGATCATTCCTTGAGAGCATGGAACACATGTCTTGTTTGTTGTAATTTCTCCTAGTCACATAGTACAGATTTCAGCATACACTAGGCACTCAATAAATATTACAAAGGTTGATGATTTTGGTAAAATTTTTGAAAGTGCATCAGGCTAATATTTGATTCTGAGGTAATTTTTGTGTATGTGTATAATATATATCATTCCATATATGCATAGGTATACATGTATATGCCTATATATATACATGTATATGCCTATATATTACATAGCCCTTGCTATTGTACTTAAATCTGAAAATATGTGGGAATCAAACATTCTGAGGATTGCAAAGGTGATATTAAATAAAATATGTTGGAGAATGTCATGTTTCTTTTACTCCTTAACTTCAGGATATCATTCAGTCAAATTTATTGAGCACTTATTATGTGCAGAGCATTGTACTAAACACTTATCATTCAAGATAAAAATCATTTATTCTGTTCTGCTCCTTTAAGAAGTGGTGCTAAGATGTATCTTTGGGTAGGGCTATTGGAGAAATTCACTGGGAATAAATTAATGGTGGTGGTGTTAGGTACTTATTAATCAACCACTAAGCTAAATACTGGCATAAATGCTATTGCAGATTGGATTAGATTAGATAGATTCCCTGTAATTTACAGGGTTCACAGCCTAAGAGGTAGGGAATATAAAAATAAATAATCCCAGTTTTACAGAGAGGAACTGGAGACATAGAGAAGTTGAATGACTAGTCCGATGTCCCACAACAGAAAAGAGGTATAACCAGCATTTAAACCCATCTCCTGACTCCCAGTCTTGGCTCTTTCTGCTAGGTCATGATCTTTCTCTAATAGCTTCCTTGCTTGTGAAAGGACACTTTTATATGAAGTAGCATTTTGAAACGCACAATTGAAGGTCTTAGATTAGTTTAAATTTTTCACCAACTTTCTGTAAAATTGTTTGTCCAGTCCACTTTGTAAAGGACAATTTGGAGTCCATTAATTATGATGAAAACAGATGCATGAATATTGCTACTTATCTGTCTCAAATGAAATCATCAAGCAATGTTATGTGATTTCTGCCATTCCATCCTGATACATTATAGCTCTCAGGAAGTTCCTTTGTGTCAAATATTCCACACCTGTTTAATAAGGACCATGCTCTCCTCATCTCTCGTTATTTGATTTTGGCTGGTTCCATGAAAAAGGATAATACTCCTGGTAAGTGATATAATGCTTATAAAAGGGAACCTGCCCAGTAGAAACATACATTTTCTTGACTTGAAAATTTATCTATGCAGTGACATTTTAATTGAGATCATTTTAATTTCCCAAATATTTTATTATGAAAGGAGGTATATTTGTTGCCCATTTGCCCCATGCAGACCATCTAATATCATATGAAAAGATTTCAAGGTTAGATGGAGTGTTCCATTTTAGAAATTATATTAGAAGATGCTGGCACAATTGGAGGACACATTTTTGTTGCTCACATTTCTCAAAAACTTTTTATGACATATGATCTGTTACCACGAGGCATATAAACGAGGTTCTTCTTGGCAATATACTTTATTCCATTAATGTACAAACAACAGCAGGTTATTTAGTTACCTGTGTGTTCAATTTATTTCCTCTATGAATAGCTGCCTGTTCAAGTAATTAGAAATAATTAGAGTTATTCCTAAAGGAATACCCTTATACCCTCAATTTTGTGCTGTACTGCTTACCTTGATTATATCTATCTGTTCTGAGACACTATTTAAAAAGAATGGGACTTTTACCATAGCCTTTCTTACTACAAATGAACAACTCCAATTAGGACTCTTTCTTAGCATCAAGGGGGTTCAACTCTTCAAAATCCCTGATTATTTCCGAAAATACACATCAATAACATACTTATACTGATGTTATTTATATTTACTTACTATATGTAATTAAGACTTTTTTCTTTTAAATTTAAGCTTGACCCCTAAATATTCAAAGTAAGCAAAATGTGCCAACTACCAGAAACAGACGAATATATTCCAATCAGGTAAAAAAATTTAAAAAAAGGTGTGATTGCTAACAGGTTCTCTACTGCTAGCGTGCTTTTACTTCTTCACAGGTGGGGATAATACATTAAAATGACTTGTCATAATACATATGAGTAAATGTTTGTGTCATTCATTAGGATAGCAAGTGTTTTCTTTTTTCTTCTTTAATGAGTGCAGTAAAAATATAATGTGGACATTTATGGCCCAAATGCTTGCAAATATTCATAAATACAATAATCTTCCAGTTTTTACAATGGGAAATGTAAAATTACCAAGGTCTGCATGGATTTAGTCTGTAGCTGTTGCAAATAATTTATTAGTAATAAATCAGTGCAAAAATGATTGTTCACAAGTACAGCACATAACATAACTTATTTTGTCTTCCTTTATTTCATAATCAGACAACCTCTGTTACAGACTGTAAGCTCATTGTGGGTAAGTATTTTCTCTATAGCTGAATTGTATTTTCCAAGTGCCTAGTACAGTGTGCTGCACACAAAGTGTTCAATTAATGTAATTGAATGCATGAATTTGATATGTATATATATATATATATATATACATATATATATGTATATATATACATTCTTAGACAGGATGTGCTCTTTGAGCTCTGAAAGAATGTTATACTAATTGCCTTGTATCTGGTTAAAATGGTAAAAAGCATTATTTCTTCAATTCTCTATGCAACAAAGGAACAAAGTATCAATGTAAAGGAAATACAGACAAATGATGTTAGTGTTTGTAAATATACCAATATATTTGCTTGATTGCTTTTCATACCACAACAAAGGGAATATATGTCATAAATATGCTGAAATAATTAAAAATCAATATTGTTGAATAGTGATATAGTTTCTTCCTTATTCATTCATTCAATCGTATTTATTGAGTACAATACAACAATAAACAGTCACATTTTCTGCCCACAATGAGCTTACAGACTAGATGGGGGAGACAGACATCAATACAAATAAATAAAATTACAGCTATAAATAAAGTTATAGATAAGTGCTGTGGGGTGGGAGAGGTGAAGAGCAAAGTCAGGGCGATGCAGAAGGAAGTGGGAATGAGGAAAATGGGGAAATGTGCCTGCAATAAGGCTTTGAAAGAGAGGGAGAGTAATTGGCTGTCGGATTTGAAAAGGGAAGGTGATCCAGGTCAGAGACAGGATGTGGGCGAAGGACCAGTAGTGAGGCAAGCGAGATTGAGGTACAATGAAAAGGTTATCATGAAAGGACTGGAGCGTGCAGGCTGGGTTGTAGAAGGAGAGAAGTGAGGAGAGGTAGAAGGGGCCAAGGTGGTTGAGTGCTATAAAGTCAATGGTGATGAATTTTTTTTAGATGCGGAGGTGGATCGGCAACCAATGGAGTTTTTTGAAGGGTGAGGTGACGTATCCTGAACATTTTTTAAGAAAAAATGATTTGGGCAGCAGAGTGAAGTATGGACTGGAGTGGGAAGAGACAGGAGTCTGAGAAATCAACAAGGAAGCTGATACAGTAATCAGTGGGAGAGGATAAGTGATTGTATTAACATGGTAGCAGTTTGGATGGAAAGGACAGATTTTAGTGATGTTGTGAAGATGGAACCGACAGAATTTAGTGATGGATTGAATATGTGGGTTGAATGAAAGAGAAGAGTCGAAGATACAGGTCACAGCCTTGTAAGACAGGAAGGATGGTGGTGCCATCTACATTGATGGGAAAGTCAGGGGAAAAACAGAGTTTGGATGGGAAGATAAAGAGCTCTGTTTTGGACATGTTAAGTTTGAGGTGATAGGAGGGTATCTAAGTAGAGATGTCTTGAGGGCTGGAAGAGATATGAGACTGGAGGGAGAGAGATAAGGGCTGGAGATGGAGTTGAATTGTACTTTCCAAACACTTAGTACAGTAAGCACACAGTAAGCATTCAATAAATATCAATGAATGAATGAGTGAATGAATGAATGAATGAATCCGTACAGAGGTGGTAGTTGAAGCCATGAGAGGGAATGAGTTCTCCAAGGGAGTGAGTGAAGATGAAGAATAAAAGAGGACCCAGAACTGAACCCTGAGGGACACCAGTGGGAGGCAGTGGAAAATCCCCTGAAGGATACTGAAGATGAAAGGCCTGAAGGATAAGAGAAGAACCAGGAGAAGACAGAGTCAGTGAAGCCAAGGTGGAATAATTTTTCCAGGAGAAAGGGGTGGATGACAGTGTCAAAAGCAGCTGAGAAGTTGAGCAGGATTAGGATGGAGTGGAGGCTGTAGGATTTGGCAAGAAGAATATCATTGTCATTGTTGGCATTGGGTCCCATTTAATTTATCACGATTCATGATAGCATATTAATGGTCAGTATGAAAATATAACTAATATTTGTCATATTTGAGGCTTAGTAAAACAAAAAAGAGAGAAAGTAATGGCCAGTGAATTTTGTGCTTCCAGTTTTTCTTGAGCTTTAATTTCTTCCCCTCTAGACTGTAAGCTAGTTGTGGGAGGAAATATATCTACTAACTCTGCTATATTGTACTCTCCCAAGCATTTAGTACCTGCTCAATAAATATAATTATAATATATAATAATTAGAAATAAATATAATTATTTATTAATAATAAATATAATTAATAGCATTCCAAAGAGTGATTTCCATAGCAACAGTGATTACTTCTAATATTAATTGTGATGTTATTAAGTATTAACTATCTGCTACTCCCTGGTTTCAAAAGGGCACAGGCAAACAATATACTTGTTCATCTCTAATGTATTTCAAATTATTCAAGGAAAACTACAGGAGAAGGTGGTCCAAAAGAACACCAAAATCATCATCCTGTATTCATAGGTTTTACAAAAGTATTCCACATGAAACAAAAGTGTGACATGGCATGAAGCATGAATTCAGGAACTACTAATCAAATTTGGCTTGGGGATTTCATATCAAATAATACAATTTCCTGCCAGCCAAAGTTAACTAAATCCAGATACACCCTATTGTGGTCACTTAAAACAGAGATAAGTTCCTTGTGTGACACTATCTTCATTGTCATCTGGTTAAAGCACGACCTTACATAGTTGTCCATATCAATCCATAAATCAGTTAATGGAATTACTGAGCACTTACTGTGTGCCCAGCATTGCATTAATCACTTGGTAAAGTACAGTACAATGGAGTTGGTAGACACAATCCCTGCCAACAAGGAGCTTGCAGTCTAGATGCAGAGACAGACACTGAAATGAAATACTGATAAGGGGAGTGGGAGAGAAGAGGAATATAGAGATATACAGTGAGAAGCAGCATAACCTAATGGATAGATCATGGGCCTGAGAGTCAGAAGGACCTGTGTTCTAATCCTAGCTCCAGCACTTGTCTTCTGTGTCACCGTAGGCAAGTCATTTCATGTCTGTGTCATCTGTAAAATGGAGATTATGACTATGAGCCCTATATGGGATGGGGACTGTGTCCAACCTGATTATCTTATGTGTACCCCAGCACTGAGAACAGTGTCTGGCGCATGGTAAGTGTTTAACTAATACCAATTATTATTGTAATTATTATTATTTTATTATATGCACATAAATTCTGTGGAATGGGGTTTGGGGTGAATATCAAGTGCTTAGGGAGTGCAGATCCAAATGCGTAGGAGATAGAAGGGAGGGCAAATAAGGGAAAGAATAGAGAAGATGATTTAAGCAGAGCTTTTAAGGTAGGAAGAGCCATGATCTGAATATATTATTGAGAGGGAGGGATTTCCATGCCAGAGGGAGGATGTGGGCAAGGGGTCAATGGCAAGACAGGTGAGATGGAGTGAGTGAATAGGTTGTCATTAGAGGTACAAAGTGTTCAGATTGTGTTGTAGTAGAGGAATCAAGGATTTGAAGAAGCCACTGACAGTGCATGAGTGCAGATTTGGCTGAAAAGTCTAATGTGGGACCAAAAATACCAGTAATATTTTGCCCACAAAAAGACTGTCCCTTTTGGTATTGTTGTTTAATGTTTGCAGCACCTGGTGCAGCTTTCCCTTTTGCCCTCTTTTCTCTTTCCACATGAAACTTTTGCTCAAAGAGAGCCACTGCTTCCTTGATAGCAGTGAGCCATGATAATCTATTTGGTCTATCCTCAGCAATTGATTCCCAGTTTTCAGATGGAATGATTCATATTCTGATGTTTTGTTTTACTGCATCCTTAAAATCTTTCCTTCTGTCATCCTTACTTTCACCTATTTTCAGCTCTTTATACAACAGCTGCTTCAGTAAACTCATTGTGGGCAGGAAACATTCCTACAAACTTTGTTGTACTGTACTCTCCCAAGATCTAAGTACGGTTTCCTGCACACAGTAAGTGCTCATTAAATACCTCTGATGATGATGATGTCTTACCCAGCATAGCTGTGTTAAGAAGAGCATGGCTTCAAAGCTAAGACAAGCTATATTCCAGAACTTAATTGTTTGTGATTTTTATATTGCTATTGGTTACTGACTATAACCTTCAAATGACTCTGATGGAACTGCTTGAGGAGCTGAGTGTAGCACCTATATATGGTCCAGGCCACAGTTACAGAGAAGGTTGGACAACACTCCAGCTCTGTAGGCCTTTAATTCATTCTGGATGCTCATACCATGTTGTCACCACAGTCTATTTACTGGACAAGTTCCCAAATAATGTACTGGCCTTAATTCAGTTTTCTATGTCCTTGTCTATCACTGTGTTGTTCATTCATTCATTCACTCACATTTATTGAGCGCTTCCTATGTGCAGAGTACAATATAACAATAAACAGACACACAAACACAGACTCCTGCCTACAACGAGCTTACGGTCTATAGTCAAGGGGGACACAGATGTTAATATTAATAAATTAATTACAAATATGCTCATAAGTGCTATGGGGATGTGGTGGGGATAAATAGAGGGAGCAAGTCAGGATAACACAAAAGGGAATTGAAGAAAAGAAAAAGAGGGATTAGTCAAGCGTGGACTCTTGGAGGAGATGTGCTTTCAATAAGTCTTTGATGTGTGGAATAGTAATTGTCAGATTTGAGGAGTGAGGGTTTTCCAGGCCAGAGGCAGGACATGAGCGAAGGGTCAGTGGTGAATTAGATGACATAGAGGTATAGTGGCACTAGAGGAGTGACATGTGCAGGCTGGGTTGTAGTAGAAAAGTAGTGAAGTGAGGTAGGAGGTGCAAAGCGATTTAGTGCTTTAAAGCTAATGGTGAGGAGTTTTTGTCTGATGTGGAGGTGGATGGGCAACCACTGGAGTTTATTGAGGAGTGGGAAAACATGTCCTGAATGTTTTTCTAGAAAAATGATCTGGGCAACAGAGTGAAGTATGGATGGGAATGGGGAGAGACAGGAGCCTGGGTGGTCAGCAAGGAAGCTGATAGAGTAATCAAGGCAGGAGAGGTTAAGTGATTATATTAACGTGGTAGCATTTTAGATGGAGAGGAAATGGTGAATTTTAGTGATGTTGTGAAGGTGGAACCCACAAGATTTAGTGATGGATTAAATATGTTGGTTGAATGAGAGAGAGAGAGAAGTCAAGGATAATGCCAAGATTAGGGACTTGTTCAGCAGGATGGATGGTAATGCTGTCTACAGTGATGGGAAAGTCAAGGGGAGGACAGGGTTTTGAGGGAAGATAAGTAGTGATCCTTGAAGTCTTTTGAGGTGGGTTTCCCAGACATGTGAAAGCATATTCTAACACCTGCTCTGGGTCTTCTGTTACATTCTTCAAGTTTGGCTGCGTAGAAACATTTGAATAACATTGGGGTCACACATCCCTGATTTACTCCATGGGCCATGGGGCATAGATCAGACAAGAAAACTCTTCTTAACCCATCAGCCATGCTATCATAATATTAACTATGGTATTTGTTAAGCACTTAGTATCCACTAGCCAGATCAGACAGCTCTCATCCCACTTGAGGCTCACAGTCTAAGGAGGGCAGGGAGAAAAGAGGTATGTAATCCTGGTTCTACAGCTAAGAAAACTGAGGCAACCAAAATTTCAGTGACTTGCCCAAATTCACATAACTGGCAAGTGGTGGACCTGTGATTAGAACCCAGGTCTCTCAGTCCTAAATTCTTTCCATAGAAAGTTTTTTCACACATTCAAATAAGATCACAAAGGGAAATATCTTCAAATGTACACATTCTCCTTATTGATTTTTTGAAACTACACATTGATAACTAGTATGTTTTACCTTAGCAACAGGTAAGCAAATAAGCAAATTAAGGATCTGGGAAAATAAGTGGATACTTATGCTTATACATTTATTCCTTAAAGGAGAGAGAGAAAAATCATAGGTCAATGAAATGTTGGATCACTTTATGTTCTAAGTATTTTATGAATACTGAATAAGACAAATTATTTGTAATTGCAGCTGAACAACTAAATAGCCAAACAGTTACTATACATGGTAAATGAAAGAATCACTATGGCATGCATTTTTTTCTCCAACTTGACTCGAAACAATTGGCCTCTGGTCAACATTTTAAAATGCAGAAGAGATATTTATATATATGATTAAATCATTGTTATTACAGCTCTGCAATAGGATTATAATTCAAACAGAGTCCCTTAAAGAAGTAATTTCACCATTAAGGTCACCATGAAGCAGCATAGGGTAGTGGATAGAGTATGGGCCTGGGAGTCAGAAGGTCAAAGGTTCTAATCCTGGATCCACTTGTCTGCTGTGTGACCTTGGGCTAGTAACTTTACTTATTTGTGCCACAGTTGCCTCATCTGTAAAAAGGGGATTGAGAATGTGAGCCACATACAGGACAGAGACTGTGTTGAACTCAATTTGCTTGTATCCATCCCAGTGCTTAGTATGGTGCCTGGCAAATACCATAATTATTGTTAAAACATTTTGAGTATTTATGCATTTCTATATGGCTTCAAAATATTTTTAGTAACAATCATGGAAAATAACTCCTAAAACTAAAGGGGTAAAATTTCTGAATATCTGTTTTACATTGCATTATGTTATGTAGTTTTCCTATTTACATTTATAAAACTGTCAAAAAATGTGACATTATGTTAAAGTTATATTTATAAGTGCATCAAGCATTTGCTAAATAAATAGAACATTCAAAATATTTTCCTTAGTGATTTGAATAAAGGTTTGCTTTATACATTTCAAATAAGAGCAGTGCACTTTTATAATAATTAACAAATTTTCTGCTGGAATAAATTGATCACTTTTTTTTAGGTTTAGATTTCACATTAAAACTATATTATGACAATAAAGTGTTCTGCATAATAAACATTATAAATTAACACTTTTGAATCCTTCAAATACAGATTTTCAAAATTAAGTTCTCTTGAGCTGATAATTATAAGAATAATTATAATTATCACTGATAATTATCTTTTACATATATTTATCAATCACATTTATTGAGCACTTACTGTGTGCAAAGTACTTGAGAGAGTACAGTATAACATCAGACACATTCCCTGCCCACAGTGAGCTCACAGTCTAAATCATGCTTTCATTATTTATTGGCTACCAAAAATCATGTTGAAATTACTGTTTAGAATTGTTTATCAATGACCATTTGCCTGATTTTTGTCTTACCTTTCTAAAATCAGATAAATTATCTTGTCCTTCAAAATTAAATATGGTCAACAATGATAAATTAGTTTAAAATTTCTAAATATGTGATTTCATCAGGAAGCTCTGCAAATTGTATCGCATAATTTCTAGATTGCAAATGGAGTGAATGAGACTTTTTCATTAACTGATTTTCCACAACTAAATTCAATAACAAAGTAAGAACAAAACTTCAGGTAGATATGAATTCAGAACCTAATGATTAGAGTTTTAGAGGAAAGTGAAGACACTGCTTTGACCAAAATTTAATCCAGTGACATAATGAGCAGAAATAATGTGTTTTTAATGTATGACAGATGTTTGGGGTAATGCATATTTCTCTTGTGTAATTAAGCACAATTATAAAGAAGCATTAGATTGTAAAACAGAGTAGTGAGATTTCAATACAATTACATAAGGTGAGACCCACTTTTCACAATTTTTTTCCATACAGAAAGAATATTAAGGAACTAGAACAGCAGACAGCATGAACAACTTTAATAATAAAAGCTTGATTAATAAATTATAATAATTTATAAAGTTTGAAGCACTATAATCTGATTGTAACCTGACTGCCAGTGTCAGGGTTGGAATACCTCTACTTTGGAACACAGGGCACTTTACCTAAAGCCAGGCTATAAACTGCAGCAACAAGAAAGTGAGGCCTATGAAGATGCCCCACCTGACTATTAAAAGTCATTAAATTAAATGAATGTAAATTCATTTTCATTCATTCAATCATATTTATTGAGCGCTACCTGTGTGCAAAGCTCTGTACTAAGCCCTTGGGAGAGTACAACATAACAAGAGGTATTCCTGCCCATTACAAGCTTACAGTCTAGAGGAAGAGACAGACTTTAATATACATTAAAAAAATAAATTACAGATGTACATATGTATTGTGCATATGGGAGGGAGAATGAATGAAGGAGCAAGTAAAAACGGTGCAAAAGGGAGTGGGAGAAGAGGAGAAGAGAGCTTCGTCCTGGAAGACTTAAGGGAAACAAGGTGTTTGAAACAAGGTATTAATAACTTTGGTATTTAAGTGCCTACTTTGTGCACAGTATACAATAATAATGTTAATAATGTTGGTATTTGTTAAGCGCTTACTATGTGCCGAGCACTGTTCTAAGCGCTGGGGTAGACATAGGGGAATCAGGTTGTCCCACGTGGGGCTCACAGTCTTAATCCCCATTTTACAGATGAGGGAACTGAGGCACAGAGAAGTTAAGTGACTTGCCCACAGTCACACAGCCGACAAGTGGCAGAGCTTGGATTCGAACTCATGAGCCCTGACTCCAAAGCCCGTGCTCTTTCCACTGAGCCACGATACTTAACACTGGGATTGATAAGAAGATCAGACAAAGTCCCTATCCCTCATGTGGCTCAGCTCATGATGCCTGCTAGTGCATGTGTATTTAGAGGAGGCCATCCTTTCTCCTGCTCTTTCAAATTTTGCTTAAACTCTCAGGGTTCACTCCATTTAATATTCCTCCTGCTTTTTACTGGGTACTCGTCCAATCTCAGATGTCTCCTTTGCATATCCGTTTTCTCTGATCCATTCATATTAATGCATGCTTAAGAAATAGAACTACACTATCTCCTTGCACCTTTCAGATATCATCCCATCTCACTGCTGCCATTTCTACCCAATCTGTAAGCAGACCATATACACTCACTGCCTTAATTCCCTTCCCAACAACTGTGTTTTCTGCAGCAGCTCTGCAGCAGTCATAAAGTTACCAATCAGGCAACAGATTCCCTCTACCATTCTAGATAGGTTCCCAACCTGCCTCACAAGTTTTTATTATGTACTAACCTGTGTGACCTGAGCTGTATTTCTAAGGCATGGTATCTTTGACAATACAAAAGAAAACAAGATATTGCTGAAAGCACTAGAAAAGCATGCTAAGATCAGAAGAATAGGAGTTGACCAAATTTTCATTCTGCCCTAACCAGAGAAAGTAAGCAAATGTAAATAAATGATAAAATAGACATTCAATTTTACAATGTATTTCTCATGTTTTTTAGATTTCTAGTTCAACTGGCACTTGACCTGCTCTGGATCAGAGTGGGACAGGCAAGCCTCAATCATCTCTGATTCCTCCATAGTCGAAGACCCTTTTACAATAGAGTTAAAAAAATTCTGAGGAAATAATGATGTCTTCTGAGAAAGACTTAAAGCTTGTGTCAAACTGAGATCTTGTTATCATTTCCTTCACAATTTTTACTCTTTGAAATATAGAGGAATAATAACAAGGACCTGTGAGGACTATATGGATATCTCATTATCTAAACTGAACTTTGTCCCAAGTCAGATATTCCAGACATTTTTTAAAAGGAGCCTTTTATTTGTTTTGAACCTAACTCTTCAAGCACCTTTCTGATGAAGTCCAGCATTTTGAATGACTTTAAGGTTTTAAACTTTCAGAAACACAAACTCTTTGTGGCTCAGTCCATTGTAAAATGGGAATATCTGCCTTCACTCCCTCTTAGATTGTAATCTCAATATGGTCCAAAATTGTGTCTGCTCTGATAATTCCATCAATCCTACTTATTGAGTGCTTACTGTATGCAGAGCACTGTACTAAGCATTTGGAAAGTACAATTTGGCAACAAATAGAGACAATACCTACCCAGCAATAGACTAACAGTCTAGAAGGGAGGAGACAGACAACACAAAAACACAAAACAAGTAGGCATCAGTTGCATTATATGAAAATTGTATGATAATTATATTATGTGGCTTAGTGAAAAGAACACAGGCTTGAGAGTCAGAATCATGGGTTCTAGTCCCGGCTCCACCACTTGTTAGCAGAGTGACTTTGGGCAAGTCACTTAACTTCTCTGTGCCTCAGTTACCTCATCTGTAAAATTGGGATTAAGACTGTGAGCCCCACGTGGGACAAACTGATAACCTTGTAGCTTAGTGCGTAGAACAGTGGCACATAGTAAGCACTTAACAAATACCATTACTATTATTATTATTATTATTTTTAAATGATGTAATCAAGATCTCTGATTCAGAGTTTACACTCTATGCTACTTAATCTGCTTTATAAGAGACAAAAAGGTAAGGATTTCTAGTTCAGAAATTTCAAACTATATGGAAGATGAAAATAGGATCAGAGGTTAGTGAGCAGTGGGAGCAGCAGTAACTGTCATACATTTTCATCAATAGCTCAGTTCCAGATAGAGTTTATGACAATTTTGGAAGTATATGTGCCATCAAGATTTCTCCTGTATCTTAGCCTTAATTTAATAATATCAAATAGCTCAATGGCATTTATTGAGCACTTATGTCATGCAGCGCACTGTACTAAGCAGCTACAGAGAAGCTACAGAGAAGCTACAGAGAAGCAGCGTGGCTCAGTGGAAAGAGCACGGGCTTTGGAGTCAGGGCTCATGAGTTCGAATCCCAGCTCTGCCACTTGTCGGCTGTGTGACTGTGGGCAAGTCACTTAACTTCTCTGTGCCTCAGTTCCCTCATCTGTAAAATGGGGATTAAGATTGTGAGCCCCACGTGGGACAACCTGATTCCCCATGTCTACCCCAGCGCTTAGAACAGTGCTTGGCACATAGTAAGCGCTTAACAAATACCAACATTATTATTATTATTACTAAGAAAACTGTACTAAGCAATTGGGAGACTACAATACCATTAATAGATATGAGTCTTCATTCATTCAATCGTATTTATTGAGAACTTACTGTGTGTAGAAGACAGTATACACTCACTGCCTTAATTCCTTCACCAACAACTGTTTTTTTTCTGCAGCAGCTCTGCAGCAGTCATAAAGTTACCAATCAGGCAACAGATTCCCTCTACATTCTCGCTAGGTTCCCTACATTGTGTGTAGAAGTGCTTGGAAAGTACAATTCAGCAATAAAGAGAAACCACCCCTGCCCACTTTGGGCTTACAGTCTAGAAGTAGGGAAGATAGACATCAAAAGTAAATAGGCATCAATATAAATAAGTAGAATTATAGATTTTTACATAAGTGCTGTGGAGCGGGTGGAGAGGGGTAGAGCAAAGGGAGTGAATCGAGGTGAGGCAGAGGGGAGGGCGAGCTGAGAAAAAGTGGGGATTAGTCTGGAAAAGCCTCCTGGAGGAGGTGATCCTTCAACAGGGCTTTGAAGGGGGGCAGTGTGATTGTTTGGTGGATGTGAGGAGGGAGGGCATTCCAGGCCAGAGTTAGGATGTGGACCAGAGGTGGATGGTGGGACAGGTGAAAATGAGGCATAGTGAGAAGGTTAGCACCAGAGGAATGGAGTGTGTGGGCTAGGATGTAGAAGGAGAGAAGGAAGGTGAGGTAAGAGGGGCCAAGGTGATGGAGAGATTTGAAGCCTAGGAGTTTTTGTTTGATATGTGTGGTGAGCCCTCAACAAGCTGCCTTGTTATTAACTCTTTGTGATCTCGTGAACAACAACTAGGAAGAGACTTTATGAAGCCACTGATGGGCTCTACCTGAGACAGGTGATTGCTGACCTGTGGGGACTGGGCATGGAGGGAGTTGTGGCTTTCTATCCCTGTTCTACCCGGTAACCGGGTCTGGACCAGTCAATGACTGCCACGTGAGCCACAGCTGTGACTCCTTAGATAAGGAAGGGGCACCTGGAAACATTCTGAGAACCAGTAGGAGAGCAGTATTTGGAAGCAGAAAGAAGCAGCATTGGTAGAGTGGGCTCTCTTTGACCACAGATTGATACTGAACCCTAGGGTGGTGGAGTAAGTGTAAATATGTGTCACTCCCTTGCAGGCAGGTAAAACTAAGTAAAAAACTTTTCACAGGAACCTTGGTGATCAGAGGTATGGTTTGACTTCTACTACATGTCACTGAGGCTCCCCCAGTCCAGGAATGTCCTGGTAGATACAAACCGGAGGCTTGACATGTGGTGCAGTGGAAAGAGCACGGGCTTTGGAGTCAGGGCTCATGAGTTTGAATCCCAGCTCTGCCACTTGTCAGCTTTGTGACTGTGGGCAAGTCACTTAATTTCTCTGTGCCTCAGTTCCCTCATCTGTAAAATGGGGATTAAGACTGTGAGCCCCACGTGGGACAACCTGATTCCCCTGTGTCTACCCCAGCGTTTGGAACAGTGCTCTGAACATAGTAAGCGCTTAACAAATACCAACATTATTATTATTATTATAAGAAGGTTGATAGGTAATCACTGGAGATTTTTGAGGAGGGGAGTGGCAAGCTCAAAACGTTTCTGTGGAATGAAAATCTGGACAGCAGAGTGAAGAAAGGACTGGAGTGGGGAGAGACAGAAAGTTGGGAGGTCAGAAAGGTGGCTGATGCAGTAATCCAATTGGGATACGATGAGAGATTGCACTAATTTGGTAGCAGTTTGGATGGAGAGGAAAGGGCAGATTTTGGTGATGTTGTGAAGGTGAGACTGGCAGGATTTGGTGATATATTGGATTTGTGGGGTGAATGAGAAAGCAGATTCTAGGATGACACCAAGGTTGTGGGCTTTTGAGACAGAAGGATGGTTAGTGCCGTTCACAGTGATGGGAAAGTCAGGGAGAGGACAGGTTCTGTCTTGGACATGTTGAGTTTTAGGTGATGGGAGGGCAGCCAAGTAGAGATGTCCTGAAGTCAGGAGAAGTTTACAAAGCATTTTATAATTTGCTTGTTCCTGAATTGGAAATCATATACATGATCTGACTATTGATTTAGTAGAATCACAGGACTAATGATCCTGTGCATTGGGTTCCTTGCCAGAATTGTTTTTGCAGATTTTAATCCACATTAAGAGTTACTCAAGGAAGGTAAAGACCTTATGGGCAGGAAGCATTTCTACTAATTCTGTTATATTGTGCTCTCTCAAGAGCTTAGTACAGTGCTCTGCATATAGTAAGTGTTAAATCAATGCCATTGATAAATATAATTACCTTGTAACTTGTCTCATCCTCTTATAAGTCAGAAATGATAAGAAACAAGATATTGGGGAAAATATTATGAATGTGCATTTGTGAATATTTATTCATTCATTCAATCATTTATTGAACAGTTACTGAGTGCAGAGCACTGTACTGAGTGCAGAGCACTGTACTAAGTGCTTGGAAAGTACAATTCAGCAACAGATAGAGACATACATTTATAAGTTGGTTTAAGAGTTCTGTAAAGACAATTTTATTAGTGTCATGTATTTATTTTTATGCTAGATTTGTATTCATTAGAAATGCAAGAGTGAATTGGAGAGGTAATTGAGGTGTATGCAGTTCTGAAGGATACAGGGAAGGTGGATGTTACAAAAAACGTTTTTGAAGGTGATAAGCACAAAATGGACTTAAGTTGAAAAGGATTAAACACAGGGGAATCTAGAGGAAGTTAATTTGAATAGAGTAATTAATGTGAAACAGAGTGCAAAAGGATCTAGACAGATATATATTATCAAAAAGAGATAGGTAGCCACATAAAATAGGAAACAGAACATTACATTTCAAAAATAAATGGTAGCATAGAAGATAGACCTTAATTGTTCTTGGATTTCAAGAAGAGTAATAAATATCCAAATTGTTCTTCCTAACTTTCTGACTCTCCAATTTTTTTTTTTTTTATGATTTGAGAGAGAACATTTTTAGTGTGACAATTGACAAATAAGCTGTGTATTCATCTGGACAAGATGCCCATATAAAGATGGTCTTAATTTTGTGAAACATTTCACTCATGATTTTAAAATTATTTAGCTCACATTTATTTCAAACATAAAAATTGCTCAGATAGGGTACACCTTCAGCCATCCTTTTTATCATCATCATTATCATTATTATATTTTTTTAATGCTTACTAAGGCCTGGGAAAGATAAAAATTAATCAGGTTGAACATAGTCTCTATCCCATCTGGGGGACAGAGTCTAAGAAGGCGGGATGTCACTCACTGAATCTCCCATTTTACAGATGAGGAAACTAAAAGGTTTATTTTACTGTTAAGTGAACTTAATGCCTAGAGGGTGATTGAGGTTGGCAGGAATTGCAGCAAAAACTGAAGCAGCAGTGGCTAAAGGGCAGTCCCCAGGCTAAAGGACAGTCCCCAGGGGATAGGGAGGAAGAAGACCTTCCCCAGCTCATTCTGCAGCTTGGTGAGGATAGTGAGAATCTCTGAGGTCCCTCCAAATTGCAAGTTTCTTGTGGTAGGATAGTGTTCAACAATACTACTGCACTGCACTCTCTTAAATTCTCACCTTAGTGCTCTACACACAGTTAGGTTGCTGATTAGCCTGGAAGTCAAGTCCTAGAAGCAAGAATGCAGTCTCTCAGCCTGAAGAGTCAGTCATTCATATTTATAGAGCACTTACTATGTTCAGAGCACTGTATTAAGCCCTTGGGAGAGTATAATATATAACAATATAACCGACACATTCCCTGCCCACAGTGATCTTACAATCTAGAGAACTGAAAGCTCACTGCACTTCCAATGCAGTGCTTAGAACCACACCGGGATCACTGCAGGGGCAATTAGTGCTGCTGAAGGATGATTGTCTATCTCCAGGGCTGTCCTATTTTCCAGCTTAGGAAGGGGCAAGCACCACATCTGGCCTAGGTCTCCTCCATGTACACTCTGAGAGAGCCTAAACCTTAAGGAGTGGCTCAGTGTCCATTCATTCATTCATTCGTTCAATCATATTTATTGAGTGCTTACTGTGTGCAAAGCATTGTATTGAGTGCTTAGAAGAGTACAATGTAACAACAATCAGATACATTTCTGCCCACAATGAGTTCACAGAGGTACTAAGCCATTGTGTAATCCCTGGTCTATAGAGCTCTGGATCAGATATACCAGACCTCATCGTGAGTTCCAGAAAAGGCAGTCTCAGTCCTGAAGAAGAAAAAATCCACTTTGTTGTCCACTGAACTATGAGTCCAAAAAAAATTATTTTTTTTAATGGTATTTAAGATCTTATAATTGCCAGACGCTGTATTGCAAGAGAAGCAGCATGGCTTAGTGGAAAGAGCACGGGCTGGGGTGTCAGAGGTCGTGGGTTCTAATTCCGGATCCACCACTTGTCATCTGTGTGACTTTGGGCAAGTCACTCAACTTCTCTGTGCCTCAGTTCCCTTATCCATAAAAAGAGGATTAAGACTGTGAACCCCAAGTGGGACAACCTGATTATCCTGTATCTACCCCAGTTCTTGGAACAGTGCTCAACACATAGTAAGTGCTTAACAAATACCAACATCATTATGTCCCACATGGGACTTAAAGTATTAGTTCCCATTTTATAGATGAGGTGAATGAAGCACAGAGAAGTTGTGACTTGCCCCAAGTCCCATAGCAGACAAGTGACTTAAGATTCTCCATCAGTTCCTTCCATTTTATGTTATCATCTATATTTAATTCTCCAGTGCCAGCTCCTTTCTAGCTCAAACCCTTTATTTCTCCCAAGCTCAGTAATTGAAACCCACTTTAATGTCACTTACCTATGACCCCTTTAATATTTCCTGAGTTTGGAACTCCCTCCACCATTAAATCCCTTAGAAATCAGTCACTCCTACTTTCAAAGCTTTTGGAAAGTGCCATGTCCTATATAATTAGCCTTCCCTAATTAATCCAAATATATATAATTACATCTACTCAACTGTCACCTCTGGCATTTATACATTTGTTTGTTCCCATCCTCAGCACTTGAGTGTGTATTTTGTACATATATATATATGTACATTTATATACACAAAAATATATTATATATATGCATATACATGTATTCAATTGTACATTGGTCTGATCCCACAATATTTAAATGTACATCTCTCTTTTTATATTATCATTTCCTTGCAAGTTTATGTGTGCGAATGGTGTGAACAGACTCTTGCCATTGCTTTTTCAGTCACATTAGTACTTATAGTTACATAACCATTAGTGGCATCATCATCATCATCCAACAGAAAGGTCAGTTAGATATTCATTACTATAAGCAGTGACTAAATATAGATATTGGCATGGTTACTGAGCAATACTGAAAAGATGAAATTGTAAGATCAACTCAGTCCTAAGAACATGTGCTTAAGACCAGCCTAATTTTTCCTTTTGCATGCAATCGTGTACTTACTGAATACCTTACTGCCAGTCATGAGTTACAACTAGATACTTCTCTGTTCTCCTACCTCCCACTGCTACAACTTTTGTCCTAATACATTGATTTCATTGTTAGAAAGTCTGTACCTTATGTAGAAACAAACATTCTTCTGAAGAATATAATAAGAATACTACTAATAATAATAATGATACTAATATTAATAATCATTGTTATTTGTTAAGCACTTACTATTTGCCAACTACCATACTAAGCACTGAAGTGGGGACAAGATCATCGGGTTGAAACCATTCCTGTCCCTATGGGGACTATAGTCCAATGTACGTTACCTGAATCACATGCAGATCAGCACACAGCATAGTAGTTACAATCTTTCTAGGCTCTAATATACATAAAAGGTATAGTGGGCACTAAAGAGACCTCTGTATCATATTAATTAACTTTACAAAGTAATCTGATACTATCAACAGACTACATTTCTGGAAATTGTTTAACAAATTCTGTTCCCCCAAGAAATACACCAAGATAGGTCCACCCAGATTCACCAGGTAGATGACATGGTTGATTGAGTCTGTGTTGAAGGAGCTCAATAGGGTTTGTAATAGGTCTGATCCTGTTCAACCTATTCTGCTACCATGTGGAGGGTGGTATAGAGTTCTGCAAACTAGTCAATTTTGCTTCCAATCCACTTAGATACTCTTATTAGGTCAACAGGCCATGGGTTTCATCAGCAGTGCTTGAAGACAGGATTCAGGAAGTGGCTGTGTTCAGATGGTTCACCCCCTAAAGGCATATACACAAGAAGGTGTCCAAATGATTATGAACTGCTTTGTACAATGCAATGGTATGAAGAAGACATAGGTGTTGTACCAGGCTATCCCCAAGAAACCTACATCCAAAGAGAGGTCTTCTATGTCAGTGCAGAACACAAAGGAAGTCACCAAACTCTACTTCTTAGACAGTTAGTTGTCCAACAGTGCTCAGGAAGAGATAGAAAACAGAATTTAAAGGGCCAACTTGTCCTCTGAGAAACTGAAGAACAGAATGTGTGCACAAGAGGAAGTCTGGCTCCATACCAAGTGGAAAGTCTCTTCTATAGCCCTGAGACTTGGCACATTCCATACCTCTTGGCTAACAATTTTGACTCATTGTCTGACCAGTCTGTATGCTTCTACCACTTGGGGATGACCATTATCATTGATGTTGATGTCTTGATGTTTCATGATTTTATGCTTTCTCTTTCACTTGGCTACTCATCCCTGAGCAAAGTCCTTTGGGGAAGTAGTTTCAAGCTGGTGATATAGACATGTTTAGAGCAGCATTTTTTTTATGGTTTTTGTTAAGCACTTACTATTGCCAGTTGCTGGGGTAAATACAGAAGATTAGGTTGGAAGCACTCCCTGTCTCATGTGGGATTCTCAATCATAATCCCTCTTTTCACAGATGAGGTAACTGAGGTACAGAGAAGTTAGGTGACTTGCCCAAGGCCATGCTATTCCTCAAGAGACTACATTTTCTAGTGTCTTCCATGTTTGAGTGGTGCAGTACTTCTAAATATGCCCTCTCAGTTATTCAGCAGTCAAAATGCTAATCTAAGATCATACCTCTTGCATAAGATTTATATATATATATATATATATATATATATATGTAAGGGGAGGATTTGTCTCATACAGCACTTGTCTTCCTGAGAGTGGGATGGTGTGTGCTGATCCATCCGCACTCTCTTATTTGGTCTCCCTGAACCGGGAACAGTTACTTCCAGTCAGAATTAGGGGTGCAGTGTGAGGCTATGGGACAATATATTTCTGTGCATCCTCAGACAGATGTATATTTCAGTTTCTCACTAGCATCACTCCCAACTTGCATTCAGCAGAGATTTAAAATGACAGTAGAATAGCTCTCTTAAAAGATGTATCTTCACATTTTCCTATATTATCACCAGATTCATTAATATTCCCTTTCTGTTTTCCTTAAAAGTATTAAAGGATATTGGTTAAACTGAAGAACATTTGGGATGACAAATTAAGTTTTATTATTTGCATATTCACTGTATAGTTCAATGAATGGCCTCGCTAAATGTGGAATGGTGAAGAATTTATTTGTCTTATGCCGTCGAGTCTTATGACGTTGAAAACAGTTCCAACCCATAAGACACCATGAATACATCTCTCTCAAAACGCCCCACTCTCCATATGCATTTGTTCTCGTAGGGTGTATCCGCAGGGTTTTCTTGGTAAAAATGCGGAAGTGGTTTACCATTGCTGCCTTCTGCTCAGTAAACTCGAGTCTCCACCTTCGACTCTCTCCCGTGCCGCTGCTGCAGGTTGTCCCTAAATTGATTCAATTTTCTGATCCAGAGCATTATCTCTTTCCATCTGTTTTCTCATATGTTTTGTACATTTTCTGGGGTATTTGGGTGGATATTGATGAACAGATGGGTAGGGAAAGAGCATCAGTTTATGATGGGTGAGCAGATTGGAAAGAAATTGAAGAGCATGGGTGAAGATTGCTTCATAACTTCATTAATGAAAGTAATCACTGTCTTCATTTTTGTATATGCTAATACTTATTTTAAATTAAAGAGACTAACGTTTGTTCATGCACCATATTGGAGTAGATAAAATAATCTGATTACTCAAGAAACTGATCATTTTAGGGAAACAGACCATTACACAAGGTAAAGTTCTTAAAGGCTGGAAAATTTAATCTTCATTCCTACTGCTCATTCTATTTTGTCACAGAACTTAAGTTGTGTATTGGAGTTTCACCTCAGGTAGAAAGCTTTGAAGGGTTTAAAAACAATAAAAATCCATAAGCCTCAGGCCTAAAAAAAAGACAAAAAGATATTACTTTAACGGCAGATCCACATTGCTCTGTGAAAATGTTTCTTTTTTTTGTAAATTCCCACCACAAGCCACGGAGACATGCATGTGCATCAGCTCAAGAAAGCACAGTAATTAAGATGGGGTGTTTGGCAAGGAGAAGAGGTGTTGAGCTCAGGGATCTGTTCAGCTTGCAGTGAGGCTCCTGAGGGTGACATGCTTCCACTACCAGGTGGGATATTCTGAGAGCCTCATTCTCAACTGGGGGCCCCCGCTAAAAATAACATTTTTCTTATTCTTCATTGTGCCTTTTATTTTGGAAATTATTAAGATTAGGGAGTCTCCCTGCATTCTAGATCACTCCAGTACTTAGTAGAATGCTATGTACTCCCTTGAAACTAGATATGTATCATTAATTGGGTCCATGAAAATGAAATGTTGAGAGAAAGTACACTAAAGGGAGTCATTTCATATAGGAAATTATTTAAAAGGCACTAGTATATTCCTAAAATCCAAAACATGAAAATGTCACTAAAACTGATAGAAAATATGTTAAATAGAGATCCATGTAAAAGCACCATTGTGGATAGGTACTAAATAATTTTTTCCAATATTGAAAAAATATTGAATTTTGAAAACTATTGTCACATTTTATTCAGAATATTGGCACCATGTAGCAACACTCCCACTAGCTACTCTACATGTCTCTTGCTTTGTACAATAAATATAAATAGTCCTTGTTTGATGATAAATCGTTTTTCTTGGCAATGAAAAGGAATTGGAACTCAAAGGTCTGGTAAAACATATATATCTATATCTAGAGATATATCTATAGATGCAATATTGGTTTTTGTTAAGCGCTTACTATGTGCAAAGCACTGTTCTAAGCGCTGGGGTAGATAGAGGTTAATCAGGTTGTCCCACGTGAGGCTCACAGTCTTAATCCCCATTTTACAGATGAGGTAACTGAAGCACAGAGAAGTTAAGTGACTTGCCCACAGTCACACAGCTAAGTGGCAGAGCAGGGATTTGAACCCATGACCTGTGACACCCAAGCCCATGCTCTTTCCACTGAGCCACGCTGCTTCCCCGATATAGATGTATATGTAGGAATGGTTGTCCAGCGTGACTTGTTTGGAAGCACCAAGTCACCTCACCTCACTTCTCTGCAGTCAAAGTGTAGAGCAGCAAAGACTTTCCACTGACTCCAGAGGGAATGAGACTAATTGATAGAGCATGGGCCTTAGAGTCAGAAGACCTGGGTTCTAATCCCAGCTCTACCACTTGTGGGCTCTGTGATCTTGGGCAAGTCAGTTAAACCTCTGTGCCTCAACTACCTCATCTGAAAAATAGGGATTAAAACTGTGAGCCCCAGGAGGGACGTTTAGACTGTGAGCCCGTCACTGGGCAGGAATTGTCTCTATCTGTTGCTGAATCGTACATTCCAAGGGCTTAGTACAGTGTTCTGCACATAGTAAGCGCTCAATGAATACTATTGAATGAATGAACATAGATTGTGTCCAACTTCAGAGAAGCAGCCTGATCTAGTGGAATGCGGACCTGGTTTCCAATTTCATCTTCACCACTTGTCTGCTATGTGATCTGGGGCAAGTCAGAGAAGCAGCATGGCTCAGTGGAAAGAGCCCGGGTTTAGGAGTCAGGGGTCATGGGTTCTAATCCCGGCTCCACCACCTGTCAGTTGTGTGACTTTGGGCAAGTCACTTAACTTCTCAGTGTCTCAGTTACCTCATCTGTAAAATAGGGATTCAGAATGTGAGCCTCACGTGGGATAATCTGATTACCCTGTATCTACCCCAGAGCTTAGAACAGTGCTTGGCACATAGCAAGCACTTAACAAATACCAACATTATTATTATTATTATTATTATTCTCTGTGCCTCAGTTACCTTATCTTTAAAATGGGGATTAAGACTGACTAGATCATGGACTGCATCCAACCTCATTACTTTGTATCTACCCCATTTCTTAGTACAGTGCCTGGCACAGAGTAAGGAAGGAGAAGCCTGGGGCCAGAAGATGAGCATTGGCAGCAATAGAAATGCAGGAACTTGGAGAGAACTGACTTCAAACTTGCATTGGACTCACCTCAAACTTTAGAAGAATGGTAAAATTAGAGAACTTCAGGAACAAGAGCCTAGGAGCCAGGAAAGGAGATGATGCATTTGAAATGGCCACCTAAGATATCAGATCAAATTCCCACAGTGTGTGGTGTCACAACCATACAATACAACACTATGACAACCTTACTAAGAGCTGTAACAGACTGTGTGGGGCCACAGGACTCACCTGATCCTATGCTCCTGGGGGTGGGGGATGGGAGGATGGGGAGAGTCAGCAATGGGCACCGGTCTGGAGCCCCAGTATGGGTGGGGGGCTAAGTGCCGACCCTAAAGCCACTGAGTCAGTCCCCTGGCAGGCTTCTTGAAGGGGAAACTAAGCCCATGGTACTTAACTGTCCTTTGCTGTTCAGTCCAAGGAATCCTTGCCGATTCCTTGCTAACCCAGGAGAGGGATGGTAGGCCTTAATGACCTTTTCACCTTCAGGCAGATGTCTATACTCACCCAGCGCTTAGAACACTGCTTGGCACATAGGAGGCACTTAAATACCATCATCATCATTGACACCTATATGTGTGCAGGGACTTGTGGTGCCCTGACCTCAAAACTGCATTAGAAGAGCAGGAGACTGAAGGTATTTAGGATCCTTTCGGAGGCTAATGGAAGTTCTGGCACTTGATAAATGAATATAGGGGCTTTTTTAGCCTCAACATTCCAATATATCACATTTTCCCTTCTATTCCATTCCTTTCCTCAATTTTCTCCTTTATGCTACCTTCTTTTCCTTTTCTCCCCCTCATACCCCTTTCCATTAGCTAATAATGTAATAATAATAATGTTGGTATTTGTTAAGCACTTACTATGTGCCGAGCACTGTTCTAAGCACTGGGGTAGACACAGGGGAATCAGGTTGTCCCACATGGGGCTCACAGTCTTAATCCCCATTTTACAGATGAGGTAACTGAGGCACAGAGAAGTTAAGTGACTTGCCCAAAGTCACACAGCTGACAAGTGGCCGAGCCGGGATTCGAACCCATGAACTCTGACTCCAAAGCCTGTGCTCTTTCCACTGAGCGACGCTGCTTCTCTACCAACAACCAACAGTTCTTCTGCCAACAGCTGCTACTATGGGGCAGTTTTATAGAAAAGTGTTGCTAGCAGTTATTCCTGGGCCTTGCATGAGGCGGTTCCTAGAACTGAGTAGTCTTGGGTACCAGGGTGGGAGTGAGATTATTCTACTTCAGCTCTTGTGTAGGGGATTAAGCCTCTAAAACCTGTAGAATCACAAAGAAGTAAGTTACGATAATGTGTTTTTTAAGCATATGTTTGCTCCAACTGCTAAAAGGTTTCATGATGTTTTTTGCTCTTCTGCACACACAAAAAAAAATTCAGGCCCCTAGAGTAAAGTCTGAAGTTCACACAGCAAGCCATTTGGTAGAGTCAGCATTAGAACCCAGATCTCTGACTCCCAGGCCCATGCTCTTTCCACTACACCATGCTGCTGCTATACTATTACTATTACAACTATTAATCAATCAGTTGTATTTATTGTATACTTACAGTGTGCAGAGAAATGTATTAAGAGCTTAGGAGAGTGCAGTGTAACAGAGTTGGCAGCCATGTTCCCTGTCCACAGCAAGCTTGCAGTTTGATGCTATTAACCTCGGTCATCATAAACTACAGCCCAGCTTGACTGCTTCACTCCCCTCAAGGCAACTCTTTCACAATGCCTCATTCTCATCTTTGTTAATTCTTGGAGGGTCAAGATTATGTCTACTAATGCTAATGTACTCTCCAAAGTGGTCAATATGCAGTTGGTGCTCACTAAAAGATATCAACAGAGCATGTGCCTGGGATTTAGGAGCCTTTGGTTATAATCCCTCTCCACCATTTGCCTGCTGTATGATTTCAGACAGGTCACAACTTCACTGTGTCTGTTTCCTCATTTGTAAAATGGGCATAAAATAGATATTTTATATCTATGAGCCCCATGTGGGACAGAGACTGTGTTCAACCTTATTATCGTGTATATGCCCCAATGCTTTGCAAAGTGCCTAACACATAGAAAGTGCTTAATAAATACCTACCCTTCAGACAAAAACATTAATCGAGTGCCAGTTGAGAATAAGGCACTTATATAAAGGTTTTGGGATCATACAAAAGAGAAGGTATGATGCCTTTGTTCAAAGTTCGTTGACTAGTATGGAATATAAATTCTGAAATAATGCTATTGATTAATTTTCTCTTGCTGTTTTCATCATTGTTATAACCACCCCAACAATAAGAGAGTGATTAACAACATGTGAATAGCCATTTGTTTAAAATTATACTTTGTTTTTACTGTAGCTTCCTCAAGATTTTCTCCTTAATATGAGAACTGCATTATAATAAATCACTACTGATATTCTCCTTTCTCTGTGAGAGCTTCTATAGAGCTTTTCCCTGACAGTTTGCAAAGTGTTGTGTGTGTGACTTTGAATTTAATTTACTACTCACTGTACATTATGTTAGTATTTATATCTTGGGGAATAATACTTAGGGGTGAATTACAATGCAGATTTTGGCTCATAATTATTCACAGCTGTATGAATCTGCTTCTAAGCACACACTGACTGCCACTAAGTGGTACCTAATCCATATTCCATGTCATTAGATGTGACTAAGTCCTTCTAAATGAGAAGTAAACTTGTCAGAACTTAGGAATCCCAACCTGGTAATGGCCTTGCAAAAAGAAAGTTAATTATCTGGGATGGTTTTATGTCATCCTTTGGTTTAGCTTGTATCTGGTTCAGAACTTTATTCAGAATGGAAAAAAAAATGTACCTTTCTGTAGCCTTCAAGTTATTATTGCTATGCCTTCTCCTTTCAAACACCAAAAAAAATCAGCAGCATACAAACTTGAAAACCACTTAAATTTAGCCACAGATATACTGATTATGATTAGATCAGGACTGAACTGTGTATGTAGCTGACCTTCATGTTCAAAGATATCACCACATCTGAGTGCAACTGAGCAAAAAGCATGCCCTGCATACCCTTTGGCCCTCCCACAACAGCTGAAAAACTCTGCCCCCAACATGATCTGTGTGTGTCATGCTGAATATAAAAGTCATTGCTGTGCCGCTTCATACCCTCTTTACCTCCACTTAAGTGACGTATTTGGTCGTTGCAGCCTCACCTCCCTATGCACCCTCAGTCCTCCTCCACCATGGCTCTGCCTGTCACTCACGCCAAGTGGGTGAAAAGATTTTTAAAACTGTTAGGTTCAGACTGAAATAAAATAGTTTAATGAGTGTTTAAATTATATGATTGACTCCTTCCATACCAACTTCTCAAAGCTTCCATTTTGTTAGGTTCTTCTGCACAAAAGATTTGCTGACCAGGGTTCTACCATTCAGGCACTTACTCATCATATTCATCTTTCTATTTCTTTTTCCTAATATCTGAAATTATTTCATTTAATAATGTTGGTATTTGTTAAGCGCTTACTAGGTGCCGAGCACTGTTCTAAGCGCTGGGGGAGATACAGGGTAATCAGGTTGTCCCACGTGGGGCTCACACACTTTTAATCCCCATTTTACAGATGAGGGAACTGAGGCACAGAGAAGTGAAGTGACTTGACCACAGTGACACAGCTGACAAGTAGCAGAGCCGGAAGTCGAACTCATGACCTCTGACTCCGAAGCCCAGGTTCTTTCCACTGAGCCACGCTGCTTCTCCAACCACGCTGCTTTTCATTTCTGACTCCTCTGCTCCTTAAAGACAAAGATAGCATTTTCTACCTCTATTTTGCTCTCTTAAGTACTTAGTAGAGTGCTCTGCATACAGCTGTTACTCATTGAGAAGCAGCATGGCCTAGTGGATAAAGCACATGCCTGGGAGTCAGAGGATCTGGATTTAATCCCAACTCCTCCAATTATCTGCTATTTAGCTTTGGGCAAAGTCACTTAAATTATCTGTGCCTCAAGTATCTAACCAGTAAAATGGGGATTAAGATTGTGATCCTCATGTGAGACATGGACTGTGTCAAACCTGATTATCTTGTATCTACCCCAGTGCTTAGTACAGTATCTGGCACATAGTAAGTGCTTAACAATTACTATAAAAGGGTCAATTGTTAATATTTATTGAGAACTTACTTTTTTCAGAGCACTCTATTAACAGCTTGAGAGTATACAAGGCAGATGATATTAATCTGCCATTAAGGAATTTACAATTTTGCCAGACACACAGATAGTAATATAAATTACAAGTAGTTGGAAGCAACAGAGTTTATAAATACTATTGATGGATGGATAGGAGTTTACCATCAATAGTAGTAGTTATAGTATTTAGGAAGTGCTTACTGTGTGCAAAATATTGCACTGTGTGGTATTTGTTAAGCACTTGCCTGGTACTGTACTAAGCACCAGGGTAAATACAAGGTGATTGGATTGGACACAGTTCCTCTTCCGCATGGTCTTAATACCTGTTTTACAGATAAGGTAACTGAAGTAACATAGAATTTAAGTGACTTGTCTAAGGTCACACAACAGGCAAATAGTGGAACAGGGATTAGAATCCAGTTCCTTCTGACTTCTAAAACCTATCCTCACAGCACTTATGTGCATATCTGTAATTTATTTAATTATACTAATTTCTGTCTCCCCCTCTAGACTATGAGCTCAATGTGGGCAGGAAATGTGTCTGTTATATTGGTATATTGTACTCTCCCATGCTTTTAGTGCAGTGCTCAGCACACAGTGCTCAATAAATATGATTGATTGAGTGAAACTAGGCCATACTGCTTCTCAAGTGCTGTGAAAGAGTATATGGGTGGGAATTAGACATGGATCCTGCTTCTTGAGGAATTCACAATCTATGACTATAGGTAGGGGAAAGGATTTGAGACATTTGGAACAAAGAAATGATAAAACATTAAAATACCATAAGAGAAAAGAACAAATACACAAAATAACAGCAGTCTGCAGAAGCTGAAGCTGAAGTTGGAGAATTTCAGGTTCCTTGGTGATTCAGAATCCATGCATACCCAAAACCACAACAGTGGCTTATTCACCAGGCTTCCCAAGACTCATGTGTCAGGTGATGTTCTCTTTTCCCTCTGGATGGCATAGAGCAGAACAGGATAGGCTCTCTCTGATGGTGTAATAATGTTGGTATTTGTTAAGCGCTTACTATGTGCCGAGCACTGTTCTAAGCGCTGGGGTAGACATAGGGGAATCAGGTTGTCCCAGGTGGGGCTCACAGTCTTAATCCCCATTTTACAGATGAGGGAACTGAGGCACAGAGAAGTTAAGTGACTTGCCCACAGTCACACAGCTGACAGAGGTGCCCTAGTCTGTCTCTGGGAAAGAAATATGGCTGGATCACAGGTATGCTGGGGACAGGCAGAGCCATGGTGGAGGAGGTCACCATAAAGGTCATGGACGACAGGTAGTTTACCTGTAATGGAGCGGGGGTTCCAGAGGCCACACTTGAAAGTAGCTGTGGGTGCAAGGGGGGGGGGGGCAGCGGGGGGAGGGGAGGGTTTGGATGGGAAGGAGGTGGCGGGGCCCTGGACGGGGAGAGGGGGATGAGGGATGGCGGTGGGACAGGAGGACTGGGATGGGGCGTGGGTGGGGAAGAAAGAAGGGGGGAGGGGGTGAGGAGGGGGTTTGGTAGGGGGGAGAGTAGGGGGAGGGGGAAGAGGGGTAGCGCTGATAAAGTGGGGTTTTAGGGAGGGGGAGAGAAGGGGGGAGGAGGCAGAGGAGAGAGAGGGAAAGAGCTGAGCGAGAGAGGGGAAGGGGAATGGGAGGATAGGAAGGGGCGAGAGGGAGGAGTTGGGGAGGAGGGACATGGTCAGGCCAGAGAGGTGGGTGGCAGCACTGACAATGATAAACAGTAACAAACGAAATCGGTAATATAGCAATAGGAAACAGTATGATATAATACAGTAGTGTTAATAAGAGGGCGATGACCAGGGTCGGGGGTAGGCTTGATTAAGGGCCGACCTGATCAAACTCAAAGTCAAGAGGCTGGTGAGGCCAGAGAGGTGGGTGGCAACACTAACAACAATAAACAATAACAAGCGAAATCGGTAATATAGCAACATGGTACAGTATGATACAGTTAGTTTGGCAGAGGTGAGGAGGGAGGACATTCCAGGACTGTGGGAGGATGTGGCCCAGGGGTCGACGGCGGTATAGGCGAGAACGAGGGATGACGAGGAAGTGGGAGGCAGAGCAGCGGCGCGTGCGGGGTGGGCAGTAGAAAAAGAGAAGGGAGGAGAGGTGGGGGGGGCAAGGTGATGGAGAGCCTTGAAGTTTAGAGTGAGAAGTTTTTGTTTTGTACGGAGGTTGATAGGCAACCACTGGAGGTTTTTAAGAAGGGGAGTGACATGCCCAGCGTGTTTCTGCAGGAAGATGAGCCGGGCAGAGGAGTGAAGAATAGACTGCAGCGGGGAGAGAGAGGAGGAAGGGAGATCAGAGAGAAGGCTGACACAGTAATGTAGCCGGGATATTACGAGAGCCTGTAACAGTAAAATAGCCATTTGGGTGGAGAGGAAAGGACGGATCTTGGCGATATTATAAAGGTGAGACCGGTAGATTTTGGTGACGGATCAGATGTGAACGAGAGAGCCGAGTCAAAGATGACACCGAGGTTGCTGGCCTGAGAGACGGAAAGGATGGTTGTACCATCCACAGTGATAGGGAAGTCAGGAAGAGGACCAGTCTTGGGAGGGAAGATGAGGAGCTCAGTTTTGGTCACATTGAGTTTTAGGTGACGGGCAGACATCCAGGTAGAGATGTCTTGGAGGCAGGAGGAGATACGAGCCTGAAGGGAGGGGGAGAGGACGGGCAGAGATGTAGATCTGTGTATCATCTGCGTAGAGATGGTAGTTGAAGCCGTGAGAGTGAATGAGTTCACCGAGTGAGTGAGTGTCTATGGAGAACAGAAGAGGGCCAAGAAGTGACTCTTGAGGAATCCCAACAGTTAGAGAATGGAAGGAGGAGCCTGTGAAGGAGACCGAGAATGACTGGCCAGGGACATAAGAGGAGGACCAGGAGAGGACGGAGTCTGTGAAGCCAAGGTGAGATAAGGTATGGAAGAGAAGGGGATGGTCGACAGTGTCAAAAGCAGCTCAGAGGTCAAGGAGGATCAGAATAGAGTAGGAGCCATTGGATTTGGCAAAAAGGAGGTCATGGGTGACCTTAGAGAGAGCAGTCTCGGTAGAGTGGAGGAGATGGAAGCCATATTGGAGTGGGTCCAGAAGAGAATGGGAGTTAAGGAATTCTAAGCAGCGAGTGTAGACGACTCGTTCTAGGATTTTGGAAAGGAAGGGTAGTAGGGCTATAGGGCGATTACTGGAAGGGGAAGTGGGGTCGAGAGCGGGTTTTTTTAGGATGGGGGAGACGTGGGCATGTTTGAAGGCAGCGGGGAAGGAGACATTGGAGATTGAGTGGTTAAAAATAGAAGTTAAGGAAGGGAGGAGGGCAGGGGTGATGGTTTTAATAAGGTGAGCGGGAATGGGGTCCGAGGCACAGGTGGAGGGGGTGGCACTTGCGAGGAGGGATGAGATCTCCTCTGAGGACACTACAGGGAAGGATGGGAAAGTAGGGGAGAGGGTTGGAGGGGGAGAGGCAGGAGGGGGAGGGGTGACTTTGGGGAACTCAGACCTGATTGTGTTTTAGGATGTTACTGATCTTATCATTGAAACTAACTTGTACATTATCAGCCCACATACCTTCTTCCTTGCTGTAAATCCTTTTTTCATTGTTAATCTTTTGTGAACATGGAGAACAATTGGCCAATATCCTTATTTTTAAAAAGTCTCCTCGAAAATATCTATCAAGAGTTTTTAGGCTAGACAACCAAATTCCTTCAACCTCTCCACAATGTCCCAATTCATTTGATTCATTTTCCCTTGATTACTGCAATTTTTCTGTATTCCTTTCAAATGTGTTAAGTCAAACCAGACAATTTTAATTAAGAAGTTGTTTCGCCTAGTAGAGAGAGCATAGGCCTGGGGTTTATAGGACCTGAGTTCTAATCATTAGTCTGCTACATGCTTACCGTGTGATCTTGGGCAAATCACTTAACTTCTATGTGCCTCAGTTAATTATTCTGTAAAAATGGATTAAGACTGTGAGCCCCATGTGGGAAGTGGACTGTGTCCAATCCAGTTTGGCTTGTATGTACCTCAATGCTTGGTATAGTGCCTGGAATTTAGTAAGCTTTTAACAAGCACCATACAAAAAATGAAATGAATATCTGATGAAACTGGGTAATTAATATCTCGAGGAGTTTCGACCCAAGTCTATCATCCCTCAGAAGTTTAGTATAATCACATATTTATTTTCATTGCCCTCAGTTCCTTGATCCATATCACTGGTAAAAATACAAAACAGATCAATTTCTAAGATGATCATTCTGAGACCTAGTGGTTTACCACACTGTCCCTTTTGGGAATTGGACCACAAAGTTCATTTTCAGTGGTTCTCTGCAATGTAAGGAGGTGCATCAAGTGCTGTTTCACAGTGATCAGTTCTAGAAGCAATTCTATTCAATACTGTTATTTATGACCTAGGTAAAGGAATGGAGAATGTAGCCATCAAGGGGGAGCCATGTGGAACAAAATCAAAAGCCCGACTTAAATCTTTTACTTGTTCCTTTTCTGTATGGTCTTTATCTTGATCATAGACAGATAATAAATTAGTCCAGAATGATTTTCTCTTATAAAGCCATCTTGGTTTCCTCCCAGAGGCTCATGCTACTACTTTAAACGTTTTTAAATTGATTGATCATTTGTTCTAATATCTTTCCAAGAATAGATATTAAACTGAGTGCTCTGTAAATTACTAGCTTTTTCTTTTCCCTTTTGTGGAAGATGGGAAAAAGATTAGCCCCTTACTAATTCTCAAGTAATTCTCCTCCCTCCATGAGTTCTTCAAAACGATAGCTAATAATTCGGCAAAAACATTGATTTCTTGAGAACACTTAGGAGTCAGGCTGTGCTGATTTCAATCTACTCAGGCACGGAGTGGAGTCAGGGGAGAGAGAGGAAGAGAGACAAAGACATGAAATATGATCAATCCTTGCTCTCATCCTCTGTACTTATCCTTGGTTGGGACTCAATTTTTTTTTTTTAATATTCATCTCACTCTTTCCTTCATCTATCCTGTTCGTGTTTATGAAGAGAAAAAGTGAGACAGGCCAACCCAAAAATGGGACAAGTGGGAACTGAACTTGATTCTCTGTGCTTTTTCAAGTCCCTCCAGCTGATTCCCTCTAATGGTCAGTTTTGGAGGAAGGGTGAGAGCATCCCAACACTAAGGTTTGAACTACCCCTTTTGCAGCTAGCTTGAAGAAATCCTATGGGAGCAAAACATATGCTTACCTTATTGCACCTCATTCATGGATCGAACTATCAGTTGATCAGTGGTATCAGTGGTAGAGAAGCAGCGTGGCTCAGTGGAAAGAGCCCGGGCTTGGGAGTCAGAGGTCATGGGTTCAAATCTTGGATCTATCACTTGTCAGCTGTGTGACTGTGGGCAAGTCCCTACACTTCTCTGTGCCTCAGTTACCTCATCTGTAAAATGGGGGATAAGACTGTGAGCCTCATGTGGGACAACCTGATTACTCTGTATCTACCCCAGCACTTAAAACAGTGCTCTGCACATAGTAAGCGCTTAACAAATACCAACATTATTATTATTATTACAAAGTACATACTGTGTGCTAGAATGTCACTGACTTCCTCACTTCTGGGAGCTGGCATGCATGTTTTTGAACCTACACAATGATTCATTTATTCATTCAATAGTATTTATTTTGAGCGCTTACTATGTGCAGATCACTGTACTAAGCGCTTGGAATGAACAAGTCAGCAACAGATAGAGACAGTCCCTGCCGTTTGATGGGCTTACAGTCTAATCGGGGGAGGCGGACAGACAAGGACAATGGCAATAAATAGAGTCAAGGGAAAGAACATCTCATAAAAACAATGGCAACTAAATAGAATCAAGGCGATGTACATTTCAGTAACAAAATAAATAGGGTAATGAAAATATATACAGTTGAGCAGACGAGTACAGTGCTGAGGGGATGGGAAGGGAGAGGGGGAGAAGCAGAGGGAAATGGGGGGAAAAGAGGGTTAAGCTGCGGAGAGGTGAAGGAGGGGTAGAGTAGAGGGAGAAGAGGAGCTCAGTCTGTGAAGGCCTCTTGGAGGAGGTGAGTTTTAAGTAGGGTTTTGAAAAGGGGAAGAGAATCAGTTTGGCGGAGGTGAGGAGGGAGGGCGTTCCAGGACCGCGAGAGGACATGGCCCAGGGGTTGACGGCGGGATAGACGAGACCGAGGAACGGTGAGGAGGTGGGCGGCAGAGGAGTGGAGCGTGCGGGGTGAGCAGTAGAAAGAGAGAAGGGAGGAGAGGTAGGAAGGGGCAAGGTGATGTAGAGCCTTGAAGCCTAGAGTGAGGAGTTTTTGTTTGGAGCGGAGGTTGATAGGCAACCACTGGAGTTGTTTAAGAAGGGGAGTGACATGCCCAGATCGTTTCTGCAGGAAGATGAGCCGGGCAGCGGAGTGAAGAATAGACTGCAGCGGGGAGAGAGAGGAGGAAGGGAGGTCAGAGAGAAGGCTGACACAGTAGTCTAGCCGGGATATAACGAGAGCCCGTAGCAGTAAGGTAGCCGTTTTGGTGGAGAGGAAAGGGTGGATCTTGGCGATATTGTAAAGGTGAAACCTGCAGGTCTCGGTAACGGATAGGATGTGTGGGGTGAATGAGAGAGACGAGTCAAGGATGACACCGAGATTGCGGGCCTGAGAGATGGGAAGGATGGTCGTGCCATCCACGGTGATAGGGAAGTCTGGGAGAGGACCGGGTTTGGGAGGGAAGATGAGGAGCTCAGTGCACATAGAAAGCACTTAATAAATGTCATCATTATTATTATTGTTATTATAATTACCTTATTTCACTGATTTCCTTTTACAACCTAGCCCACACATTTTGCTTCTGAAACTGCAACCTACTCTCTGTTCCCTTAGTTTCAGTCATCTGACTTGCACCATGCCTTGCCCACTTCTATCCTCTGTTCTGGAACTACCTCCCCTCTCAGAGCCAACAGACCACCACTGTACCCGTCTTGAAAATCTTCCTAAAATCACAACTTCTCCAAGAGGTCTTTCTTAATTATTCCCTCATTTACCCCATCCACCCTCTCTGCTATATCACTAAGAACTTTTGTTTTTAATGGTATTTGTTAAATCCTTACTATGTGCCAGACACTTTACAAAATGATAGGGTAGATACAAGCTAATCAAGGTTGGACACAGACCAGGTCCCAAATGGGGCTCACATTCTTAATACCTGTTTTACAGATGAGGTCACTGAGGCCCAGAGAAATTAAGTAACTTGCTTCAGGTCACACAGCAGGCAAGTGGTAGAGCTGAGATTAGAACCTGGGTCCTTCTGTCTCCCAGGCCTATCCTTTGTCTACTAAGAAATGCTGCTTCTCCAGTTTATTTTTGTTTCCAAAATCATCGGCTGGTAATAACAGTGTTCTAAGGATTTGAATATCATGCATATAACTATGGCTGAACAATACAAAAGAACAAAAAAAACCCCATGAAATCCATTAAAATGTTCTCTTTACTTTAGGTCCACATTATTTTCCTGCCCAGCTGTCTTAGCTATCTTCCCCAGTGAGATCTCTTGAATTTTGTATCTTGAACTTCATCTCTTTGGAGAGATGCAAAGTTTCTTCTCTCTGGCAGTTATCTTCAACTCTTATTTTCTCTCTGAGATTTAATCCTCTGCCCTAATCAAAGTGTACTTGCCATCACTTCCACTTCCTTCTTTGTCATATTGAATGTGTAATCACTTCTACTCTGTAGCTGTGCTGTGCTGGGAATGGTCTTCCATTCACATTCTTCTTCAAGAATGTGAGACATCTCTGGATAGGCCGGTACCTCTTCAGCCTTGCAATCCCACACATTACAGTACCATCATCATTATTATTATACAACAGACCTCTGCTCTTCCCATCTTAAAGTCTCATTTAAATCACATCTGCTCCAAGAGGTCTCGCGCAATTAAGCGCTAATTTCCCTTATTGCCTCACTGTTCTGTGCTACTTATGCACTTAAGTACATATGCCAAATTGTGCTTTCCAAGAGCTTAGTACAGTGCTCTGCACACAGTAAGTGCTCAATAAATATGATTGAATGAATGAAATAACAAATGATCAGTATTAAGAACCATTAATTTAATTAAATTTTATTCTTACTGAATAATATTCATATTGAAACTGAAGGAACTATAACATGCACATATGGTGCTAAATCAATGTCATTTGTTTTTATTGATGATAATGCAACTTCATGAAATGTACAACATTTTCAGAACAGCCGTGTTTATCACATTAGCACATTTGGTTACACTGCAAATAAATCTTGCAATTGACACATTTGACATAACTGGAGAAAAAAATTCAGGAAAATAGAGAAACTACAAAAAGGAAAAAGGCAAATACATGAGTGAATCATGTGCATTAATGAGGATTCATCTAATGGATAATAACATAAAATGAATTTTTTATATTAAAATCCATTACTCAAATTTTAATTAAAGTACACTGAGAAATATTATAAAGTATCACATTCTAATGAAGGTCCAGTCCCGAGTATCTTCCCAGGTAATAGTATTTCTGGATACACCACAAGCTTTTCCTAGTGGAAACAGCATGGGCCTGTAAGTTCTACTCTAAGCTGTACCATTTGCAGCATGGCCTTAGGCAAGTTAGTTAACTTCTCAAGACTCAGGTTATTCATTTGTAAAATCAGACTTAAATTCTGCTCCCTCCTACTTAGAATCGTAAATAAATCCTACTCCTCCTTACTTAGACCTTGAACCCAACAGACCACCATTCTCCTCAAATTAGAAACCTTACTAAAATCTTATATCCTCCAAGGCCTTACCCGACTAAACAGTACTTGCTTTCCCTTCTATGTCCATCTGCAGTCCCACCCCCTTTCCTTTGCAATCACATAAGGTAGGAGCAGCCTGGACTCAGTGGTCTCACTGTGATGAAATATGTGGATCATGAACCGCTACCTAATCACACACCAGAGCAGCCTGTTCCTGCAGCCTCCAATTTCCAGGTAGTATGCTGTCTGGCCCAGAGTACAGATGACAGCTCTCTCTACATCCTGGGATGGTTCTGTCTGGGATGGAAACCTAAAAGATGACATGGCTTTCCATTTCCACTATCTTTCTGGGCTGAGCAGGATTCTGCCTTTTGCCTCTGTCCAGGGTTGGTTGAGCCCAGGACCCCCCCTCCTACACCGCCACCCCACATGCCAGTCTGGGATTTTCTCTCACCACCTCCTCTCTATCCATAGATGAGCTAGGTTTCCCACAGCACCACATGCCTAGAGAGTGTTCATTCCAGACTACATCCACCTCTCTTGCCTCCTCTTCTCACCCTCACCCACTTACTTCTGATCAGAAAGTCTCCATTCCCTCACAGAACTGGGAGACTCAATCAATAAATCCATCAAGCAATCAGTGGTATTTATTGAGTGCTTACTGTTTGGAGAACCCTGTACTAAGTGCTTGGGAAAATACAATATTTTTGAGTTGGTAGTCCCAAACTGGTCCAAATCTCATCCATCTTGTGGCTCAGGCTAGAACACATGATGGCTTGGGCCCACATGACTGAGCTGGTCTGCACACTGATATATTGTTATTGGAAAATATCGGGGAGGGAACTGCATTTAGGGTATCTGGTTGTGCTGGAAATGGGGGGTGGGGCCCAGACAGGTGAGGCACAATCCAGTGATGTAATTCAGTGCTTAGAACTGTGCTTGACACACAGTAAGTGTTTAACAAATGTCATTATTATATACAGCATGATGTAAGAGTATCGTCACGTTGTACTGGCCATAGTGTGACAGAAAAGAACAAAAAAGATGAAATCCATGAAAGCATTCACTTTAGATCACACTATTCTGCTGCCCAGCAGTCTTCCAAGATATCTCTTGAAAGCTAACCTTAGTATCTTGAACCCTATCACTCTTTCACTCCCTTAAGAGCTTTATCTCCAGGTTTCTCCACTTTGGCTACAAAGAGTCTAATATAGCTCTGAGAATAACAACTGATAATGGCTTAAGGCACATTCCACTGGGGTAGGGAGGGCAGAAAATTTAGAGTGATAGAAAACATGTAACTATTACAATGAAGATGGTTCTGTCAATGGCAATATTAAGCCTGGAAAACTCCCCCCTCGGGAGAAAGTACTGAGGTTTTTATTATTGTGTGGAGGTGGATTGATTACTTCGCTGCATATATCTTCTTATTCCTTTCCTTGGGAAACTGATAAATATATTTTCCTTGAGTCCCTGTTATATCCCTCTCAGAACTGGAGAATTTCCAGTACTCTGCCAGTCTTGAAAATGGGAGGGAAAATCAGGCAAAGGCTTAACCATTTCTAGCTTGGGCAATGGCTAGCGAGTGGAAGGCAATCTGCTATAAGTCAAAACTCAACTGTGCTGGGCAGCAATGGCATGGAAGTCAAGGGCAGAGACTGTTTACTGTGCAGAAGGAGGCAATGGCAAGCCACTTCTGTATTTTTTCTAAGAAAACTCTATGGATCCACTACCAGAAAGATTGCAGATGGAGGTGAGGCTTTCTGGGAGAGATATGTCCATGGTGTCACTATGGGTCAGAGATGACTCGATGACATAAGACCAAACAAGACCTATTATCAGTCTCCCCCACTTTGGATCATGCATATTAAGTATTATTTGCATGTTTATTTTTTTCCCAGGCTAAGTACTTTGTTTTGCACAAAATGTTGAACAAATATTATCACTGTCATCATTGTCATTATTTTTATTCTTGGAATCAGGGGTAAGGGACCAACTGTCAAATCTTTGCTCTTCCTACCTCTCTCAGCATCCTGGACAATGTACAACCCACTGACTGATACTCCAGGACCAGGTTCCAACTATCCTTAGCACTTAGACACCTATACATTGTACCTCAATCTTGTCATCCCACTGTTAGTATCTCACCCACATTCTGCCTCCAGCCTGGAATGCCCTCCCCCTTCATGTCTGACTGATGATCACTCTCCCCACTTTCAAAATCTTCTTGAAGGCACACATCTTCCAAGAGGCCTTCCCTGACTAAGCCCTCATTTCCTCTTCTCCCACTACCTGCTGGTTCACTCTTGCATTTGGACTGGCTCCATTAATTCACCCCTCCACAACACTTAAATACATATTAGAAAAAGCAGTGTGGCCTAGTTGATAGGGCACAGGCTTGGGAGTCAGAAGGACCTGAGTGCTAAATGCAAGCTCCGCCACTTGTCTGATGTTATGACTTTGGGCAAGTCACTTAACTTCTCTATGTCTCAGTTCCCTTACCTGTAAAATGGGGATTAAGACTTGAGCCCCATGTGGAACAGGGACTATGTCCAATCCAAATCACTTGTATCTGTGCTAGCTCTTAATACAGTGCCTTACACAGGCACTTAAATACCAAAATTATTATTATGATTATAATTTATTCATATTAATTCTGTCTTCCCCTCTGGACTCTAAGCTTGTTGTGGACAGGGAACAAATCTGCCAACTATGTTAAATTATACTCTCCCATGTGCTTAGTAGAGTGCTCTGCACAAAGTAAGCAATCAATAAATGATTGATTGATTGATGGTTTGAAATGAAGCCGCAGTGGCATGTGGGAAGGGTATGGTATTGTGAGGTGTCAGAGGTCCAAATACACATAAACCCCAATGGAAGGGAGATTGCTCTACTGCTTTTCTTATTTCATGTTCCTTCAGGAAGTGGGGCTCAGAGTAGTGATGGTGGACAGGACAGTAGGATGGGCATCTTCTCCTAGAGTTGCCTTTTTGCTTCTTTTGGGTGATGGACCCTGACCTGTAATAGCTGCATCAACTTTGACCCCAATGAAAATTCATAGTCAGCTGTAAGGTTTGTGAAGTAAAGTAGTAATCAGTGTGCAGATCATTGTACTAAACAATTGGGAGAAGAAAATATGATAGAGTTGGTAGATATGATCCTTATAATCTAGGACATGACTGGTCTTCTTTTAAGGTACTTTTAAGTCCACAGGAATTGGCTCAGGCATGTAATTCTCACCTTACATGTGTGTGTGAGGCCTCTACTCAAGAACAATCCTATTTTCACTGCTTGCTTAAAGTGCTGAATCACCTGGGCCCCTCCTATCTCACACTTCACTACTCTCTGACTACAACCCAGCCTGCACTCTTCGCTCCCTTATTGCTAATCTACTCAATGTACCTCGATCTCATCATCTCACCACTGACCTCTTGCCCACGTCCTGCCTCTGCCCTGGAGCGCCGCCTCTCTTCATATCTGACAGACAATTACTCTCCCCACCTTGAAAGCCTTACTGAAGGTCCGTCTCCTCAAGAGACCTTGCCTGACTAAACCCTAATTTCCTTTTCTCCCACTCCCTTCTGTGTCACCCTGACTTGCTCCTTTTATTCACCCGCCTCTCCCTCTAGACTGTAAGCTTGTTGTGGGCAGGGAGTGTGTGTTATATTGTTGCGTTGTACTCTTCCAAGTGCTTAGTACAATGCTCTGCATGCAGTAAGTGCTCAAGAAATAAGATTTATTGCTCTTTCTGCTTTTTGCTGTTTTCTCCCCAAAATAATTTGCATACCACATTAAGGTGATGCATCATTTTGTATTTAGAATAGTTGTTGTGCCCTCTTCCTAGCTTGAATAGTTTTCTTTTCAGTTCCCTATTGGCCCATTGCCTGATAATCCATATTTTTCCCTCCAAGTCCCTCTAAGGCCACTGAACCACTGGTCACTGAACTTCAGTGATAAGAGAGCTAACTCTTCTCCAGAGGCTTATTGTTTATGATTCTGTGTTTCCACTTGATTTGAAATGTAGTCAAAAGACAATGTTGATGAAACTGCTTGGAAAGACATATATGCCATCTGTGTTAAACACACATATTATAGTCATACTGCTTTACTACAATTGCCCTTTGTCTTGCAGGAGGTGGCAATTACCAACAGTGATGGAGTTTCCTTAAACATTCAGTTTGGTACAAAAGCTACTGTCGCACTGTTGTCACACTATCAATCTCTCAAACGTCTTGATTCTAAAATTCTCTGTTCAAGGTTCTGCTTACTTTGCATTCATGGATTATTGAGAGTGAATGGTAAAAGGTACCAAATTTGTTGATGATAGTCTTAATTCTGTCATTGAGAATAATATCTGTTGGGTAATTAAAAAATGGCCTTCTTTCAGTCTATTGTCAATCCACAGATCATTTTGAACTCTAAGTCATGGATCATAATCATCTGCATCTTTTCTTGTGCATGTGCCTAGTGTACAGTTATTCTGGATAATGATCTCAAAGAATGGCTGTTTCCTTCCTCTCACTCTTAGCCAATTAATGCATCACCTTAATAAGTTATTCTTGTTCCCATCCAAACATTTACATATACTTCGTAATCTCTGTTCAATCTGTCTTTGGATTTCTTTGGTGGGATGGTGTTACTCATCTCCAGTGGACCAGTTCAAGGATGAGTGTGGCAGAGAGAGACATTGGAGTTAAGACATGAGCTGTAGGAAATTTATTGCATGAGACAAATTGAACTTTCAGGAGGAATATAATTCTTTCATTATTTTTGGACACAGCAAATTGACCTCACCTTTCAGGAGGAGTCCGCTTATGCATTACTCACATATGGCAAAACATCTGGCTCCAGCCCATGAGCACTTTCCAACTGGGAGAAATTCACTTATGCATTACATGCATGTGGTGATGTCCCTCACTCCTGCCCCACGAACATTCAGTGAGCCCTTCAGCTATACCTCTTAGTACGCTGGTTCCAGAGACAGAGAGGGCATCCAGAGCTCTGGGCAGTGGAGATATGGGAGCAATTGCTGAAAGTCCTGACCCGCTGCCCAGAACTTTGGAGGTACCAGGCATTTATTGCCTGTTCTCCCCAGGCCATTCTGGCTTCTGCTTGTCTGAACTCTGCCCCTCCCCTTCCTTCTCCATTCCTTATTTGGTCAGCACAGGGGGTGAGGGACACTGACTTTTGCTTTCCTGGCTTGGGAAGTAAGTGGTTTAAGTTGCAGTGCTGTGAGGTGAGGGTGTCTAGTGGTTTTGGTTTGGGCACATTGCCCGTTCTCCCGAGTTCCACCTTGGTAGCTCAGAGAGTCATGGAGAGTTTTGATCTTGAAAAGAAGAGTGCCCAGGTTCACCGTGGCACAAATGGGTGCATACTGGAGGTCGAGATGAGGTAAGATAGGAAGGCTGTGGGCTAATTAATGAAGAACAGGAAGCATAGGAACTGGGGAATGGGTTAAAGAGAATATGGAGAACCTAGGGCTCCTGTTAATTATACATATTCTTTTAGTTTAATTAGAAATCCTTGGCAAATTACTTTTCCAATCCAGGTGATAGTTCCTTGAAGTGCTAATGCTCTTTCCAAAGTACCTAATTTACCCCTGGGATCTAGTAAGAATTGTACTGATATAATCCAGTCATTTAAGACCTTGACATATTTAACATGTATTATTAATCTTCATTGTAGGACCTAATTAGAAACCTATTTTTCTGCATTTTAAAGATATAAGATCAGGGAAATTCTTACTTTTTTAAAGTATTTCTGAAGTGTTTGCTATGTGCTAGGCATCTGTATTAAGCACTGGGGAACATAGAAACTAATTGGTTTGGACACAGTCCATGTCCCACATGAAGCTCATAGTCTTAATCTCCATTTTACAGATGAGGAAACTGAGGCACAGAGAATTTAAGTGATTTTCTCAAGGTCATACAGCAGATCAGTAGTGGAGGTGGGATTAGACCCCAGGATGGAAGAATAATTTTGCCAGGACGAGGAGAGGGAAGAATTAAAGCATGCAAGGTTGAACTTCAGATAGGCGAGATTAGCCTCATATCTAGATTTTCACCAGCAGTGCTCTGTGGTTCCTGCACAGGAGTGAAGAAAGTGGATTGTGGAGATGTTCGAGGGCTGTGGGTTAGCGGTACAAGATCGAGAAGGGATAGTGGTGTGAGTGTATAGAGAGAGTGGTGTTGATGGTGTCAATTTGGTCTCTCGATTTGGTCCTCTAAACTGCAAGCTCGATGTGGGCAGGAAATGTGTTTATTGTCATATTTTACTCTCCCAAGTGTTTATGGTACAGTGTCTCTACTCAGTAAGCACTCAGTAAGTATGATTGACTTCACCTAATTTGGTCATCAAGGGAAGAAAGTTGGGTTAGGAAGGTTAAATGGGGCATGATGACATGATGGAGATAGAATGAATGCTTGGATTAACATCATAGCCATTTGGATAGAAAGGAAAGGGAGGTTTTAGCAATGTTGTGAAGGTTGAAGTGACAGGAATTGGTGATAGAATGAACATGTGGGTTGAATGGGAGAAAAGATTCAAGGATAACTCCTCGGTTACAGGCTTGTGGGACAGGGAGGGTAGAGAAGCAGCGTGGCGCAGTGGAAAGAGCACGGGCTTTGGAGTCAGGGCTCATGAATTCGAATCCCAGCTCTGCCACTTGTCGGCTGTGTGACTGTGGGCAAGTCACTTAACTTCTCTGTGCCTCAGTTCCCTCATCTGTAAAATGGGGATTAAGACTGTGAGCCCCACGTGGGACAACCTGATTCCCCTATGTCTACCCCAGCGCTTAGAACAGTGCTCGGCACATAGTAAGCGCTTAACAAATACCAACATTATTATTATTAATGCTGTCTTCTTTGATGGGAAAATCATGGGGAGGACAGGGCTTGGATGGGAAGATAAGGAGCTCTGTTTTGGACATTACATATATGTTTTTAAAATCTCCATTAAATGCTTAAAATGTATCGTTAAATTTATATATTTAAAAATGCAAGTTGGCAAAGTGATAAAAGCATAGTGGAATTACTATTGGTATGCCATATAATTTCGTTGAAAAACTACATGTCTGGGAAAATGGATTCTTGTTCCTGATCTGACAGTGGCCTGCTTAGTAACCTCAGAAAAGTCTCTTAACCTCTCTGTGCTTTAGTATACTCCGTTATAAAATGCAATGAATAATACCAGTCTCCTTCAACTACCTCAGAAGGTTGTTGTGAGGATAAATGAGATAATTGATGTGAAAGTACTTTGAAAAAACTAAAAAAGCTAAACAAATAAAAGATAATAATAATCCAGAGTTGAAGCAAGCTTTTCATCCTCACTTAAATTGTGAGACGTGATAAATTATTTTAAATTATTTTCCAGAGTTCTGGGATATTTAAAGCAGCGTGGCTCAGTGGAAAGAGCTCAGGCTTGGGAGCCAGAGGTCATGGGTTTGAATCCCGGATCTGCCACTCGTCAGCTGTGTGACCATGGACAAGTCACTTAACTTCTCTGTGGCTCAGTTACCTCATCTGTAAAATGGGGATTAAGACTGTGAGCCTCAAGTGGGACAACCTGATTACCCTGTATCTACCCCAGCGCTTAGAACAGTGCTCTGCACATAGTAAGTGCTTAACAAATACCAACATTATTATTAGTAGTAGTATTTATTGAGCAGTAACTATGTAACGAGTACTTGCTTTGTCTTGTTTTGTCTTATGCCATCAAGTCATTTTCATACTATCCTTCCCATCTCACAGGCCCGCAAACTTCTGTCATCCTTGACTCAGCACTCTCATTCACCCCACACATACAATCCGTCACCAATGCCTAGTGGTCTCACCTTTACAATATTGCCAAGATCCACCCTTTCCTCTCCATCCAAACTGCTACCTTGCTGATACAATCTCTCATAATATCCCGACTGGATTACTGTGTCAGCCTTCTCTCTGATCTCCCTTCCTCCTGTCTCTCCCCACTCCAGTCTATTCTTCATTTTGCTGCCCAGATCATCTTCCTACAGAAACGCTCTGGGCATGTCACTCCCCTCCTTAAAAACCTCCAGTGGTTGCCTATCAACCTTTGCACAAAACAAAAACTCCTCATTCTTGGCTTCAGAGCTCTCCATCACTTGCCCCGTCCTACCTCACCTCCCTTCTCTCTTTCTACTGCCCACCCCACATGCTCTGCTCCTTCTGCCGCTCACCTCCTCACTGTCCCCTGTTCATGCCTATCCCTCTGTCAACCCCTGACCCACATCCTACCGCTGTCCTGGAATGCCCTCCCTCCTCATGTCTGTCAAACTAACTCTCTTCCCCTCTTCAAAGCTCTACTGAGAGCTCACCTCCTCCAAGAGGCCTTCCCAGACTGAGCCCCCCTTTCCCTCTGCTTCCCCTCCCCTCCCCTATCACCTCTGCTCTTCCCCCTTCCCCTCCCCTCAGCACTGTGCTCATTTATATTTATTATTTGTATATATTATTTATTACTCTATTTATTTTGTTAATGAGGTGTACATCCCCTTGATTCTATTTATCTTGATGATGTCTTATTTTTGTTTTGTTCTGTTTTGGTTTGCTGTCTCCCCCATTTAAACTTGAGTCCATCATTGGGCAGGGATTGCCTCTATCTGTTGCCGAATTGTACATTCCAAGCGCTTAGTACAGTGCTCTGCACATAGTAAGCACTCAAATACTATTGAATGAATGAATGAATGAATGAATGAATTGTTCTGGTACTGTATCCATAGATTTTTTTTTGTGAAAATACAGAAGTGAGTTACCATTGCCTTCATCCATGCAGTAAACTTGAGTCTTCACCCTCAAGTCTCTCCCGTGCTACTGCTGCCCAGCACAGGTGAGTTAAGCAGTTAATACAGTGCTTTGCACATGGTAAACACTCAATAAATACAACTGAATTGAATTGAATTTTGACTTGTAGCAGATTGCCTTCTACTAAATAGCCATAGCCCAAACTACAAGTGGAATGGGTATGGCTCTGATTGACTCTCCCTCCTGAAGCCAAGAATGATAGAGTACTGGAGACTCTGCAAGAACAATCCTGAGAGACGTAAGAGCACTTAGAGTAAAATAGAATCAGTGGACCCGATCCCTGCCCTGGAGGAGGTTTCAATATAGAAAGTTCCAGGAACCACTAAGGGCCAAGACAATACAATAGGAAAGAGACAAAGTTACAGCATGAGAAATTTAATTTAGATATGAGTGATTTTCCTAGTGATAGAGATTCCTGCAACACTGAAAAAGGTTGACAAGAGAGGTGGTGGGATTTTATTCTTTACAGACCTTTGAAAATATTCATCTTATAAGAAGTTTTAAATGTGATCCTGCCTGAAGGTGGAAAGTAGAAGGTTGTTCTAGATTTGCCTTTCAAGCTTCCTTTGAATCCATGATTCTTTGTTTATAACTGGGAAAATTGCTTCTGGGTCTCGTAAAGAAAAGAAACGGGACTTCTGTAGAGCATTTCAAGAAAAAAGTTGTATTCTCTTTAGAAATGCAATGTTAACGTATATACAGTTTCAAAGGCCTTTAGAATAATTAAGCAGTGATACGTCAGAAAGACTGGAAACATTCTCACAAAGAGAATAGAATATCTGAAATAATTCCAGTGACATTTTAAATGTATTATGGAACCACTTCTTACCATTTTCCCTGTACAGTGAAATACAGAGTTCCTATTGAATTCAAAGGAAATTGGAGAGTTTGTCTGACACACTAAATTTAATCACTTGCTATCTATTGACAGTTCAGAATTAATCTTATTCTATCTGTTCGGTTCGTTTCTGCTTACCTAGGAGATATTGGTAAGTTACTCATCTACTTAATTTTTAGTGTTTTGAACATCTTTCCTTTTAATAATAATAACTGCTGAATTGTGGTTATAATAATTGTGCCAAATATCGTATTAAATTGTAGTAGATACATCAGCAGATTCAACAACAGGCTCAACAACAGATTGAACACACATCTTGCCCCACATATGAGATACACTGTAGATAATGGGGTCTGAAGTTGCACCTTTTAAAAATTCAATGATTTGAATTTTTGAAATGAAATAATAAAAAAAAATCTTTGTAAATGAGTAAATGAGTGTGATGTTACCGAGGTTTCTCAGTCCTGACTCTTGGCTGAAAGATGTACTGGAGTTATTTTAGGAACACCCAAACTCTATTAGAGCCCTACAGGTCTTCTATTTTTACAATGCAGGTTGGGAACATTTTGCTCAGTGCTTCCCAAACCCCTGCAACCTGATCACTGCCACCATCTTTAAACTGAAGCCTATTCATCTCCCCGAAGAAGAGGTTACTGTGTCTAGCCTCCCAGGGCTGCTACAGGAAATTCACAGAGAAAACACTTCCTCCATCTTCCCAGTCCACATGTCTCCCTAGCACCTGGAACTTCTCCCCAAGGCTCACCACAGGCAGACACCAAAATTCATTCATTCATTCAATAGTATTTATTGAGCGCTTACTATGTGCAGAGCACTGTACTAAGCGCTTGGAATGAACAAGTCGGCAACAGATAGAGACAGTCCCCGCCGTTTGACAGGCTTACAGTCTAATCGGGGGAGACGGACAGACAAGAACAATGGCAATAAATAGAGTCAAGGGGAAGAACATCTCGTAAAAACAATGGCAACTAAATAGAATCAAGGCAATGTACAATTCATTAACAAAATTAATAGGGTAATGGAGATATATACAGTTGAGCGGACGAGTACAGTGTTGTGGGGAAGGGAAGGGAGAGGGGGAGGAGCAGAGGGAAAAGGGGGAAAAGAGGGTTTAGCTGTGGAGAGGTAAAGAGGGGGTGGCAGAGGGAGTAGAGGGAGAAGAGGAGCTCAGTCTGGGAACGCCTCTTGGAGGAGGTAAGTTTTAAGTAGGGTTTTGAAGAGGGGAAGAGAATCAGTTTGGCGGAGGTGAGGAGGGAGGGTGTTCGAGGACTGCGGGAGGACGTGGCCCAGGGGTCGACGGCAGGATAGGCGAGACCGAGGGACGGTGAGGAGGTGGGCGGCAGAGGAGCGGAGCATGTGGGGTGAGTGGTAGAAAGAGAGAAGGGAGGAGAGGTAGGAAGGGGCAAGGTGATGGAGAGCCTTGAAGCCTAGAGTGAGGAGTTTTTGTTTGGAGCGGAGGTCGATAGGCAACCACTGGAGTTGTTTAAGAAGGGGAGTGACATGCCCAGATCGTTTCTGCAGGAAGATGAGCCGGGCAGCGGAGTGAAGAATAGACTGGAGTGGGGCGAGAGAGGAAGAAGGGAGGTCAGAGAGAAGGCTGACACAGTAGTCTAGCCGGGATATAACAAGAGCCTGTAGCAGTAAGGTAGCTGTTTGGGTGGAGAGGAAAGGGCGGATCTTGGCGATATTGTAGAGGTGAAACCGGCAGGTCTTGGGAACAGATAGGATGTGTGGGGTGAACGAGAGAGATGAGTCAAGGATGACACTGAGATTGTGGGCCTGAGAGATGGGAATGATGGTCGTGCCATCCACGGTGATAGAGAAGTCTGGGAGAGGACCGGGTTTGGGAGGGAAGATGAGGAGCTCAGTCTTGCTCATGTTGAGTTTTAGGTGGCGGGCCGACATCCAGGTGGAGACGTCCTGGAGGCAGGAGGAGATGCGAGCCTGAAGGGAGGGGGATAGGACAGGGGCGGAGATGTAGATCTGCGTGTCATCTGCGTAGAGATGGTAGTTAAAGCTGTGAGAGCGAATGAGTTCACCAAGGGAGTGAGTGTAAATGGAGAACAGAAGAGGGCCAAGAACTGACCCTTGAGGAACTCCAACAGTTAAAGGATGGGAGGGGGAGGAGGCATCAGCGAAGGAGACCGAGAATGACCGACCAGAGAGGTAAGAGGAGAACCAGGAGAGGACGGAATCCGTGAAGCCAAGGTGAGATAAGGTATGGAGGAGGAGGGGATGGTCGACAGTGTCAAAGGCAGCAGAGAGGTCAAGGAGGATTAGAAGGGAGTAGGAGCCATTGGATTTGGCAAGAAGGAGGTCATGGGTGACCTTAGAGAGAGCAGTCTCGGTAGAGTGGAGGGGACGGAAGCCAGATTGGAGGGGGTCTAAGAGAGAATAGGAGTTAAGGAATTCTAAGCATCGATTGTAGATGACTCATTCTAAGATTTTGGAAAGGAAGGGTAGTAGGGAGATAGGGCGATAACTGGAGGGGCAAGTGGGGTCAAGAGCAGGTTTTTTTAGGATGGGGGAGACGTGGGCATGTTTGAAGGCAGCGGGGAAGGAGCCCTTGGAGATTGAGTGGTTAAAAATAGAAGTTAAGGAAGGGAGGAGGGCAGGGGCGATGGTTTTAATAAGGTGAGAGGGAATGGGGTCCAAGGCACAGGTGGAGGGGGTGGCACTTGCGAGGATATATATATGATTGCACTCATGTTTTATCATTTCTCAATACCATTGAAATAATTCTGGTTCTCACCATCTTTCCTACTTCTAAAACCTCTCCCTGGACCTTCTGTACTTATGTAGGTGTCCTGGGGCTCACATTCTTCTGAATCTTCCCCCTCTTCATTCAGTAGTATTTCATTCAGTAGTATTGATTGAGTGCTTACTATGTGCAGAGCACTGTACTAAGCGCTTGGAATGTACAATTAGGCAACAGATACAGTCCCTGCCCATTGACGGGCTTACAGTCTAATCGGGGGAGACAGACAAAAACAATAGCAATAAATAGAATCAAGGGGATGTACATCTCATTAACAAAATAAGGAGGGTAATAGAAATATATACAAATGAGAGGACGAGCACAGTGCTGAGGGGAGGGAAAGGGAGAGGGGGAGGAGCAGAGGGAAAGGGGGGAATGGGGCTTAGCTGAGGGAAGGTGAAGGGAGACAGAGAGGGAGCAGAGGGAAAAGGGGAAGCTCAGTCTGGGAAGGCCTCTTGGAGGAGGTGAGCTGTCAGTAGCCTTCTTCTCTTTGGATGTATAGGTTCCAGTCTTATTCTCTTCAAGTTGTTCTGCAACAGGGTGTTTCCACATCCTTTCTCACATTCGGGGACTGTAGCCTCAGTCCTTCAGAATCCTAGCTGCTGGACCCAAAATTTAAGGGTATCCTAAACCTTCACTTGGAATCATTTCTGATTCCTCCTTGTGCTCTGTGTCTATCCAGGGTCCACAGATGAGCACTCCTCATATCCTTTTCTCCAAGGAAAACAACTTACATCTTTTCATCTCTAAAATGGCCAAAGATCAGCCCTTCCAACTACCTGGCCCCAATACTTTCACTTCAATCCTTCTCTCCAATTGAGTAGGCTAAGTATTTGCACTTCTCTCAGGAAAAGTTAAAATGGAGTGAAAATCCTGCTTTCCTCCTTTCCCTCCTAATTGGGGGATCACTGGAAGTGGTCGTTATACTTCCTTCTTTATCTTAAGTAGAGCATGGCTTTTCTCAACAGACATGTTGTTTGCAGCATCCATATCATGGAAGATACTTCGAGGTACCTTTTATGGACAACAGTTACTAAATATTATATATGAGAAACCAAACACATAACTTCATTTGGGGCACATTCCTTATGTATCTCCCTGGGAGCAGGGAACATCTCTACCAATTCTGTTGTACTGTAGTTTTCCAAGCAATTCCACTTCTCTAAACTCAAGGATGGTAAATTTACCACCCCACACCCAGCTTCTGCTTGTTTGCACACACTATTCTGCTACATGTGTGAGTAGGAGAAATAAATTCCATCTCTATGAGTTAGATTCTATGATTCTATCTCTAAGACTGAGAAGCAGCATGGCCAAGCAGAAGGAGCATGGGCCTGAGAGTCATGGTATCTGGATTCTAATCCCAGCTCAGCCATTTGGCTGCGGTGTGACCTTGGGAAAGTCACTTAACTATTTGTGCCTCAGTTTCCTTAGTTGTAAAATGGGAACTAAATACCTGTTCTCCCTCTTACATAGACTGTGAGCCTATTTGAGATGGGGATTGTGTTCAAACTAACTTATTTGTTTATCCTAAAATTGATAAAATGCATAGCACATAGTAAGCGCTTAAAAATAGCATAATTATCATGTTTATTAGGGGAAGGAGAAGATAAAGAAGAGGAGAGGAGTAGGAGCAGGAGAAACCTTCTATGACTAAACCCTCTTCTCATGTTCTACCGCTCCCTTCTGCTCTTCCCTGACTTGCTCCCTTCACTCATCCTCCCTCCCAGCCCCACAGCACATATGCATATATTCTTTAATTAATTAATTAATTTCTTTACTGTGTCTCCTCCTCTAGTCTGTGAGCTTGTTGTGGGCAGGGAATGTGTCTGTTGTACTCTCCCACATTCTTAGAATAGTACTCTGCATATGGTAAGCACTCAATAAATATAGTTGAATGAATAAATAAGAAGGAGAAGTGGGTAGAAGACTTCTTTCTCCTCCTCAGTGACTGCAAACACCATAATAGCCACTGGGGCCTAACCTGGGCCAGTGCATGAAGAGAAACTCTGGCCAATGGCAGAGCACATATGATGAGCTGCGAAATGCAAAACTTATTTTAAATGCCAGCCTACAAGTTTATTCTGAGCTTAAATCCAATGAAGATTTCATTATTTTTCTATTAAAATACAAAAGTTGCACCCTCTGCTATTTAGCTTCAGAGGTTTTTTTTATGGCATTTGTTAAGTGCTTACTAAACAGTGTGGCTTAGAGGCAAAAAGGACTGGCTTGGGAGTCAGAGGACATGGGTTCTAATCCCAACTCTGCCACTTGTTTGCTGTGTGACCTTAGGCAAGTCACTTCACTTCTTTGTGCCTCAGTTCCCTCATATGTAAAATGGGGATTAAGAGTATGAGCCCCATGCGTGTAAGCCCCACGTGGGACAACCTGATTACCTTGTATCTACTCCAGCGCCTAGAAAAGTGCTTGGCACATAATAAGTGCTTAACAAATAACATCATTATTGTTATTATTAATAAATATTGTTCTAAGTGCTAGGGTTGATACATGTTAATTAGGTCAGACACATTCCCTTCCTGGCATGGGCTCACAGTCTAAGTAGGAAGGAGAACAGATATCTCAATTTTAAAGTTGAGGAAACTGAAGCACAGAGAAGTGAAATGTCTTTTCCAAGGTCACACAGCATGCAATTGCAGAGCTAGGATTCATTCATTCAATAGTATTTATTGAGCGCTTACTATGTGCAGAGCACTGTACTAAGCGCTTGGGATGAACAAGTTGGCAACAGATAGAGACAGTCCCTGCCATTTGACGGGCTTACAGTCTAATCAGGGGAGACGGACAGACAAGAACAATGGCAATAAACAGAGTCGAGGGGAAGAACATCTCGTAAAAACAATGGCAACTAAATAGAATAGGATTAGAACCCAGGTCCTCTGACTACTAGGGCCATGCTCTTTCCATAGCCAGGCAGCTTCAGAGTTCATTGGGATATTCAGTTCCACTCTCCCTCACATTTATGAGGGGGAGGAAAAGCCAGGAGAGTTACTCCAAGGTGGCCCTCCCTGAAGTAAGTGTCAAGACTTACGGTTGCAAACTCAGTATCTGTGGGAGGTGGAAAGTAGGGTAGGGACGGAGCTACTCTGGTTGTGATTGCTGGTGTCTGAGCCAAGACATATTTGTTCAGAATTAATCTAAACAGGGAAAGTGGGTACACTGGGCACCAAACAACCACTGAACTCCCAAAGTCATAGCAGGAATTGTAGGAGATGTGGAGGTCAGGTTGAAGGGTAGGGCAGTTTGAATGTGACCAGGAGGGTGTCTGAGATGAGTCATATTTGCTGCCACTTGTCCTGTATCAGAAGTCAGCTCTAGCCATTCTAAGGCTAAAACTGAACTTCTTATCTTACTACCCAAACCCTATCCTTCTGCTCAGTTTCCCATCACTTGTCGTTGGCACCACCATCCTTCCTGTCTCACAAACATGTAACTTTGGTATTATCCTTGACTCCTCTTTCTCTTTCCACTCACATATTCAAGCCATCACTAAATCATGTCAGTTCTACCTTCACAACATTGCCAGTGTCTGCCCCTTCCTTTCCATTCATTCATTCAATAGTATTTATTGAACGCCTACTATGTGCAGAGCAGTGTACTAAGCACTTGGAATGTACAAATCAGTAACAGATACAGTCCCTGCCCTTTGACGGGTTTACAGCCTAATTGGGGGAGACAGACAGACAAGAACAATGGCAATAAATAGAATCAAGGGGAAGAACACCTCCATTTAAACTGCTGCCACATTAATGCAAGTCCTTAGCTTATCCTGCCCTGTTTATTGTATCAGCCTTCTTCGCTGACCTTCCTGCCTCTTTCTCTTTCCATTCCAGTCCATAGTCCATTCTGCTTCCCTCATCATTTTCCTTCAAAAGCTTTCAGACCCCACTCTTCAAGAAACTACAGTGGTTGCCCATCCACTTCCGCATCAAGTAAATTCTTCACTATTGGCTTTAAAAGCACTTAACCACTTTGCACCCTCCTACTTCATCTCGGTGCTCTCCTACTACAACCCAGCCCACACACTTTGTTCCTCTGGTGCTACTCTTCTCACTGTAATTCGATCTCATCTATCTCACCACCGACCTCTTGCCCACATCTTACCTCTGGCCTGAAATGCCCTCTCTCCTCATATCAGACAGATTGCTCTCCCTTATTTCAAAGCCTTCCCTGACTGAGCCCTTCTTTCCTTTTCTCCTACTCTCTTCTGTACCACTCATAATTGCTCCTTCATTCATTCTCCCTCTCTCCCGCACAACACAAATGTATATATTTGTATATATCTGTAATTTATTTATTTATTTATAATAATGTCTGTCTCTCCCTCTAGACTGCAAGTTTGTGGCGGGCAGGGAATGTGTCTGATGTTACATTATACTCTCCCAAGTGCTTAGTACAGTGCTTTCCACACAATAAGAACTCAACAAATTAATTATAATAATCCCCAGCTTCACAATTGAAGGGGAGGGAGAGAGGAGTGGGCTAGGAGGCCGGGGGGACCCAATGGAGGTTCCTTCAGAAAGGAGAAATGAATCTTTCAGGAAATTCAGAGTGCACCATTCTGAACCCCCACCTTCCTGAGCCTGACTTCTCTGGCAAAGAAATCACATCCTGCCTCGACCTGCTCTTCACCAGCAATGCAGGAACTGAGCCTTAGGATTTTTGAGAAAGGTAATAGTTGCTTTAATAAGCTGTTTTGAAAAAGGTCAATCTTTGATGAATTTTCCAAGTGAGAGAATTCCTATCCATAATGTTGGATAGGCTTTGTGGCATTAGGCCAAAGATAACATGCTCCTAGGATTATCTAGAGTATGTTCCTGCCTCATTGAGTTCATTGAGCTCCTATACTGCCTTTACTCATACAAATGTTATGATCACAGGTTGCCAAAATTTCCCACTGTGTTCAGACCAGTGCAAGGAAGCATAGATAGGAGGAATGCCCGAATTGTTTTCTGGCTGCAATTAGAATGAGCAGGGCTGCAGCAATCAGCCTACAGAGGAATGGAAGGAGTTTCTTTTTCTCCTGGGGACTGGAGGCATAGGAGCATAGTGTTGTCTTTACAGGATTGAGGGAATGTTGTTGAATTTATCCCTTCATGAATTCTTTCCCCTCCTCACATTCAGTTCTTTTAACCATGCCAATTTCATGACACAATGTCTACATGATACTATATTTAAGGTTGTTTCTTTCAATGATCTAGCTTCCTTGTTCTAATGGCACTGAGAATGGAGATTAAGATTAATGAGATTGAGGTGGGGTTTCAAAATCCTGCTTCTTAATAAAATATTATTTTCTCAGCCTCTGAATGCAGAGCATAAACTGGAGATCCAGGGTAGTATTTCAATCAAGTGTTCAATTGATCAATACTTTTTATTGAATGCCTAAGAATACTTTTTGTCTTTGTTAAGTGTTTACTATGTGCAAAGTGTTCTATGCACTAGGGTAGATATAAGGTAATCAGGTTGCCCCACGTGGGGCTCATAGTTTTAATCCCCATTTTACAAATGAGGTAACTGAGGCACAGAGGAGTTAAGTGACTTGTCCAAAGTCCCACAGCTGATAAAAGGCAGAGTCAGAATTAGAACCCACTACCTCTGACTCACAAGCCCAGGCTCATTCCAATAAGCCATACTGTTCCTGTCTACTGTGTGCAGAAGACTACTAAGTGCTAAAAAGTGTACAATACAATAGAGTTGGTAGACATATTCCCTACCCTCCTAAAGGAACTTTAAGACTAGTTGGTGAAGAAGACACAAAATAAAAAATGGATATATACTATGAGTTAGTGATAAAATGATAGATTATGTAGGATATATGCAGAGGTTTTATAGGTGGTTTTCAGTATATAAGTGCATAGTTGGCACTAGAGTGCTGCAGTGGTAGTTGGGACAAAATACCTTAGGAGAATAGAAATTAAGCAAGGAAGGCCTCGTGGAAAAGAAGCAGCGTGGCTCAGTGGAAAGACCTCGGGCTTTGGAGTCAGGGCTCATGAGTTCGAATCCCAGCTCTGCCACTTTTCGGCTGTGTGACTGTGGGCAAGTCACTTAACTTCTCTGTGCCTCAGTTCCCTCATCTGTAAAATGGGGATTAAGACTGTGAGCCCCACGTGGGACAACCTGATTCCCCATGTCTACCCCAGCGCTTAGAACAGTGCTCGGCACATAGTAAGCGCTTAACAAATGCCAACATTATTATTATTATTATTATTAACTTCAGTGCCACTTTGGAATTGGAGAGAGCAGTGTTCTGGCAGATTTGAAGGGGAAGGAAGTTCCTGTCAATGAGAAGGGTATGAGCAAAAGGTCAGAGCTGGCAGAGATTGTGATGAAATACAATCTATCAATCAATTATAGTGACTGAGTACTTACTATGTGCAGAACTCTGATCTAAGTGCTTGGAGAGTGCAATACAATAAGGGAACAGAGTGGCCTACTGGAAAGAAGCAGTGTGGCTTAGTGGCAAGAATATGGGCTTGGGAGTCAGGGGATGTGGGTTCTAATGCCGACTCCTCCACCGGTCTGCTTTGTGACCTTGGGCAAGCCACTTAACTTCTCTATGCCTCAGTTTCCTCATCTTTAAAATGTGAATTAAGACTGTGAGCCCCACATGGGACAATCTGATAAATTTGTATCTACCTCAGCACTTAGAACAGACTTTGACACATAGTAAGGGCTTAACAAATACCATTATTATTATTATTATTATTACAGGCCTGAAAGTCAGAGGACCTCATAATCATTAAAGATATTTGTTAAGTGCATACTATGTGCAGAGCATTCATTCATTCAATAGTATTTATTGAGTGCTTACTATGTGCAGAGTACTGTACTAAGCACTTGGAATGTACAATTCAGCAACAGATAGAGATAATCCCTGCCCATTGATGGGCTCACAGTCTAATCCGCGGAGACAGATGGACAAAGACAAGACAACTTAAACACAATAAATAGAATCAAGGGGATGTACACCTCATTAACAAAATAAATAGGGTAATAGAAATATATACAAATTAGCACAGTGCTGAGGGGAGGGGAAGGGAGAGGGGGAGGAACAGAGGGAAAGTGGGGAAAGAGTGTTTAGCTGAGGGGAGGTGAAGGGGGGGCAGAGAGGGAGCAGAGGGAAAAGGGGAAGCTCAGTCTGGGAAGGCCTCTTGGAGGAGGTGAGCTCTCAGTACTGTACTAAGCATTTAGGAGAGTAGAATAGAATAGAGTTGGTAGAAATATTCTTTGTCCACATCGTAGCATGGCTCAGTGGAAAGAGCACAGGCTTGGGAGTCAGAGGTCATGGGTTTGACTCCCGACTCTGCCACTTGTCTGCTGTGTGACTGTGGGCAAGTCACTTCACTTCTCTGTGTCTCAGTTACCTCATCTGTAAAATGGGGATTAACTGTGAGCCTCACGTGGGACAACCTGATTACCCTATATCTACCCCAGCACTTAGAACAGTGCTCTGCACATAGTAAGCGCTTAACAAATACCAACATTATTATTAACATTATTAGAGGACCTGCTTTCTAATTCTGGCTCTACAACTTGACTGTTACCTTGGGCAAGTCATTTAACTCCTCTTTCCCTCAGTTTCCCCATGTGTAAACCCTATTACCTCCCTTTGAAACTGGGCCCCATGTTTCAAAGGAACTGAGTCCAACCTGATAATCTTGTAGCTACCACAGTACTTCTTTCACTGCTTAGTAAGTACGGTGTTCTTAACAAAGTCCATAATTATTAATACAGCTGAGTTGGTTGAAACATTCTCTGCCCAAAAGGAACTTACAGTGAGTATGATAGCTTAAGTGGAACAAAGAGTGTGAGCTTTGGTGTTCTCTCAAAGAGTGATAAAAGGGAGGAATAAATAGGAAGTAGAAAGCTAATGCAGTGTCTTAAAGACAATGGTTACGAGTTTCTGCGTGATTCAGGGATGAATAGACAACCATTGAAATTTTTTAAGGAGTGGTAAAATATGTGCATAATGATGACTTATAAAAATGATCTGGGCAGCAGAGTGAAGCTGGACTGGAGTGGAGAGAGACTGGAAAAGACCAGTGAGGATTACAGTGCAGTAGGCAAGATGATGAGATAAGAATGTCTTAGATGTAGTGGCTGTTAAGACGAAGAGGGTGGGGTGAATTCTGGAAATTATTTGGAGTAAGAAATGGTATGACTTAATGACAGATGGAATAGGGCAGTTAGAGAAGGGGATGAGTCAAAGCAATTTCCATGTTTGGGAGGGGAAAATGTAATTTGAAGGGAAATATGTCAAGAATTGTGCTCTGCATACAGTAAGCACTCAATAAATACAATTGAATGAAAGAACTGGAAGGGAAAATTAGTTCAGTTTTAGATAAATCCAGTGAGCCTAAAATGCCATTTGGACTTTCATATAAAGATGTCTTGGAGGCATAGAGAACAGTTTTTTTATGGTATTTGTTAAGCACTTACTATGTGTTAGGCACTGTTCTGAGCATTTGGACTAGATACACTTTAATCAGGTCAGATATAATCTCTGTCTCACATGGGGCTAACAGTTTAAGTGGGAGAGAAACCAAGTATTGAATTCCTATTTTATAGATAAAGAAACTGAGGCAAAGAGATGTTAAGTGACTTGCCCAAGGTTACCCAGCAGGCAAGTGGTGGGTCATGGCTTAGAACCTCTGTCCTCTGACTTCCAGATTCACGTTTCTTCCAAACTGCACTGCTTCTCACCCATAGAGTCCAGATCTTCTTGCCAAATCCATTGGCCTCTATTCCATCCTAATCCTCCTCAACCTCTATTATCTTCAAGACTATGCACCATATCCTTCCCCTGGAAACATTATATAACCTTGGCTTCACTGACAATGTCCTTTCCTGATTATTTTACTAGCTTTCTGACTGATTCTTCTCTGTCCCTTTTGCAGGCTCTCCTCTGCCTCTGACGCTTTAACTGTGGCAGTTCCTCAAGGCTCAAGTCTTGGCCTCCTATTCTCCATCTATACCCACTCTCTGGAGAACTCATTCACTCCCACAACTTCAGCTACCATTTTTATGCAGATGATTCCCAAATCTCCATCTCCATCCATGATATTTCTCCTTCTCTGCTGAAGCATATTTCCTCCTGCTTTCAAGACATCTCTTCTATATCCTATCAATACCTCAAAAATAACATGTTTAAAAGAGAATTTTCATTTTCCCACCCAAACCCTGACTTTCCTGTCACTATAGAGAGCACCACACCACCACTCTCTCTGTATCACAGACCTGTGATTTTGGCATTATCCTTGTCTCATTTCTAGCATTCAACACATATATTGTTGTTATATAATCTCACCTCCTCCAAGAGGTCTTCGCAGACTGAGCTCCCCTTTTCCCTCTACTCCCTCTACGCCCCCTTCACCTCTCTGCAGCTAAACCCTCTTTTCCCCCCTTTCCCTCTGCTCCTCTCCCTCTACCTTCCCATCCCCTCAGCACTGTACTCGTCCGCTCAACTGTATATATCTTCATTACCCTATTTATTTTGTTAATGAAATGTATATCACCTTGATTTTATTTAGTTGCTATTGTTTTAATGAGATGTTCATCCCCTTGATTCTATTTATTGCTATTGTTCTTGTCTGTCTGTCTCTCCCAATTAGACTGTAAGCCCATCAAACGGCAGGGACTGACTCTATCTGTTACTGATTTGTACATTCCAAGCGCTTAGTACAGTGCTCTGCACAGAGTAAGCACTCAATAAATACAAATGAATGAATGAATGAATGAATATATTAATCCTGTCAATTTAGCCTTCACAACATTGGTTAAGATCCATCCTCTCCTCTCCATTCAAACTACTACCACATTAATCCAAGCACTTATGCTCTACTGCTTTTATTATTGCATCAGCCTCCTTGCTGACCTCCTTGCCTTCTGTCTCTTCCCCTTCAGTCTATACTTCACTCTACTAGTGAAGTATACTAGTGAAGTATACTGAGAAGCAGCATGGCTCAGTGGAAAGAGCACGGGCTTTGGAGTCAGGGCTCATGAGTTCGAATCCCAGCTCTGCCACTTGTCGGCTGTGTGACTGTGGGCAAGTCACTTAACTTCCCTGTCCCTCAGTTCCCTCATCTGTAAAATGGGGATTAAGACTGTGAGCCCCACGTGGGACAACCTGATTCCCCTATGTCTACCCCAGCGCTTAGAACAGTGCTCGGCACATAGTAAGCGCTTAACAAATACCAACATTATTATTATTACTAACCAGATCATTTTTCTATAAAACCATTTGGTCCATGTATCCCCCTACTCCTAAAGAACTTCCAGTGATTTCCCATCTACGTCTTCGTCAAAGAGAAACTCCTTACCATAGACGTTAAAGCACTCAGTCACCTTGCCCCCTCCTACCTCACCTCCCTGATTTCCTAGTACAACCCAGTCCATACATTTCACTCCTCTAATGCCACACCACTCACTCTTCCTGATCTTGTCTATTTCCCTGCTGATCTCTCGTCCACATCCTGCCTCTGTCCCTGAACTCCTTCTCCTTTCATATTCAACAGACACTCTCCCAATCAGTCTCCCTACCTTCAGAGCCTTAATAGAAGCACATCTCCTCCAAGAAGACTTCCCCAACCAAGCCCTCAATTCCTCTTTTCCCACTCCCTTCTACATTCCCCTTACACTTGGATTTGTACCCTTATTCATGTCATCCTCAGCCCCACTGCATTTTTTTAACCTATCCATAATTTCTTTATTCAAATGGTTTGAATTAACTTTCAATTAAGTTTGAACTAACTAGTCTGTCTCCCATGCTAGACTGTATGCTCCTTGTGGGCAGGGTCTTAGAACTGTTTTTATTGTATTCTCCAAATGCAGTGCTTTCAACACAGTAAGTATGCAGTAAATATGATTGATTGATTGAAGGTGACTCTAGACATCAGGCCTGCCTTCAGATACTTGTAAGTGTATCTAAACAAAAGTTGTCCCACTTCAGCTCCTGGGAATGTTTCTCCTAAATTTCAAACTTTAGTGGGCCTTTTGTGAGCCCACCAAAGCTTCTGAACAAGGGTTCTACTCTTATGCTTTAGCACAGTTCATGTCTCAAAATGTGCAGCTGAAGAAAATTCTAGAATACAGAGAAAATTAGGATATTTTAAAAGTTACACATTTGAGAAGGCTTTTGAGCTATTTTACCAGGGAAAATTGATAACAGGTAAATGTCTAAGCAACTGTGTTTTAAATGTCCTTGAATATGTACATTTATTTGAATGGTGTTGCCATTGCCTATTATTATTTGGTATTACTTGATGTTACTATTCAAATGCTATTCACTCAGTTTAAAAAAATGATTTTTACCTTGGGACCTCAACAAATTACTCAAATGAAGGGAATTTTCCTGAAGGGAGGAGTTCCTTTTTTCTCAACACATAAACAATAATTGAGATTAAAATCTTAATTTTAAAAATTCCTTTTAATATTTGATTTTATCTCCACTATCACAAGCTTTAAATCTTGTCTTCAATTCAATACATTTGAGAGAAGTGGTGTAGACATTTTTATACCTTTAATGATTTAGCACATTGGACATGCTACAGTTCCTCCATACAATGAGGTATGTTAAAGACAAAATTGTGACCCTAACTTCAACTTTATGTATTTAAGACTGACCATTAATGCACTTTCGCTGATTTAATTTCCTTCACAATCATACTTAATTGCTTACTCTATAGCATAATGTTCAATAAAGCAAAGCAATGAAGCAAAAATAGCAGGACCTCTTACAAAGATTCAAATGGAACTCTTATTAGGACAAGAGTGAATAACACCTCAGTGCTAATTATTGTAGCATAATGTTAGCATGTGAAAAAGCTCACTGAGTTCTATTAAGAAAGTAAGTTTAGAATTTATCCATCCAGGTAGATGAATAAAAATGGCCAGCCACATGTTTTCACTTAATGATAGCCTCTCCTACTCATTACGGTGGAATTTTTTAAACTAATGTAAGAATGTGGAAAAAGGATTTTAGATTTTCAGATTTTTTCCAAAACAACAAAAAAAATCCTCAAATATTGCCTTATAGCTAGCAAATTTTTGATGTTTTGTGAATTGTGTTAATTTCTTCAAAAAGGAAAAGATAATGCATAGTTACATTCTTTCTGTGAAAAAGCTGATTGTTATAACTTTTAATTTCTTCATATCTCTAAAACATTTTTATAAATCTGGATCTAATTTAAAGTGAATACTGTATTGGGAGTTGGTTTCCTGGATGAGGAAAGAAAACAAAGTCTTATATTCTCCTGTAAAATGCAACAAAAATATCTTCATTTTATCCATGGTGCTGCACTCTAAACTAGTAAATGACATTAACTGTTCATTTAGTAACTTTAAAGGTATTATCTAGAGCAAGAATCAGAAAATATGCAACTAGAAGAACTGGTATTAGGATTGGAAAACTGGAACACAAATGTAGCAGGAGGAATAGTATGGGAAGGTAGGGGAGACAGAGTACAATGGGTTAGTATTAAGTGATTATTCATTCAGTCACCTACCTTTGCTTTAGTTATGCATTTACTCTTGTAACTATTGCTTTTTTGCACTTTCTGTCAGCTTTGTTGTTTTCAATTGTACTGAAGGAACCATAGAATGGGGAGGTAAGAAAAGTGGGTGGAATAAGAAGAAAAAGAGATGAACTGCCACTCTTGTGTTCGTAAATACTTTTTCCACTTTCTTCTCCTCACTGGGTGTTGGGTTTGATATGAGTGGTTCCTCTTACTTCTGAAACTCCATGAGGAGAAGCAAACTGCCTAGTTCAATCCTTCCAATCTATCTATATCATCCAGTCTATTAGATCCACTGGGATGGGGCAGGAGCAAGAGCAGGAGCTCTCCATGGCTAGTGGTTCCTGGCCAAAAATTAGCATAACAATTGTGTGACACTCCCTGGAGTTCTCTCCATGAGCCCCTCCAATCTGTCTTCCGTGTTCCTTTCTCTCCACAGAAATTGTCATCTCAAAGGACATCAAATATCTCCTTCTTGTCAAATCCAATGGTCTCTCCTCCATTCTATTGCTCCTCGACCTTTCAGCTGCCTTAGACAGTGCCGACCATCCCCTCCTCCTGGAAACATTATCTAACCTTGACTTCACTAACACAGTCCTCTCCAGGTTCTCCTCCTATTGCTTGGACCACTCATTCCCAAGTCTCTTTTCTGGACTGCTCCTTTGCCTCTAACTATGGGTTTTTTTCTATTCTCCATCTATACCCACTCTCTTGGAGAAATCTTTAGCTCAGATCCCTCTCTCCCCGTCCCACAATACTTATATATATATGCATATACCTATAATTCTATTTATTTGTATTGATGTCCGTTTATTTGTTTTGATGTCTGTCTAGGCCTTCTAGACTGGAAGCACATTGTGGGCAGAGATTGTCTCTCTTTATTGCTGTATTGTAGTTTCCAAGAGCTCAGTATAGTGCCCTGCACACAGTAAGTGTTCAATAAATACAAATGACTTCAATTACCACCTCTCTCTGAATGATTCCAGCATCTACATCTCCAGCCCTGATCTATCTCCTTCTCTGTAATCTCACACTTCCACCTGCCTTCAAGTCATCTCTACTTGGTTGTCCCACTGTCTCCTCAAACTTAACATGTCTAATGTATAAGTCCTTATCTTCCCACCCAAACTCTGTCCTTCCCTTGATTTTCCCATCACTGTAGACAGCACCACCATCCTTCTTGGCTCACAAGCCTGTGACCTTGGTATTATCCTTGACTCCTTTCTCTCATTAAGTCCACATGTTCAAACCATTACTAAATCCTTTGTGTTCAACCTTCATAACATCACTAAAATCTGCCCTTTCCTCTCCAACCAAATTGCTACCACATTAGTCCCAGTATTTACCCTATCCTGCCTTGTTAACCTATAAGCTTCCTTGCTGAGCTCTCTACCTCCTCTCTCCCCACTCCAAGCCAATCTTCTTCACTCTGCTGTCTGCGTCATTTTTCTATAAACACATTCAGGGCAATTTTCACTTCTTCTCAAGATGCCCAGTCATTACTTGTCCAACTCTGCATCAAATATTAACTCCACTCCATTGCTTTAAAGCACCCTATCACCTTGTCCCCTCCTACCTCATCTTGCTAGTCTCCTACTACAACCCAGTCTGCATACCTAGCTCCTCTAGTGCTAACCTTCTCACTGTCCCTTCATCTCGTCTATCTTGCCACTAACCTCTCATCCACATTCTGCCTCTGGCCTGGAATGTCCTCCATATTCAACAGACAATTACTCTCCCCACCTTTCAAACCTTATTAAAGGCTCTTGGCCTTCAAGAGGCCTTCTCTGACTAAGCTCTCCTTTCCTCTTCTCCCAGTCACTTCTTTGTCTTCCTGACTTGTTCCATTTTCCAGCCCGACAGTACTTTAGTATATGTCTATAACTTTGTTTATATTAACATCTGTCTCCTCCTCTAGACTGTAAGCTCATTGTGAGCAGGAATTGTGTCTGTTATATTGTTATACTATATTCTCCCAAGATCCTAGAATCGTGCTCTACACACAGTAAGTCCTCAATAAATATGACTGACTACTGACTGACAGTTTAGGCTGCAATGCTACAGAGTCCCGCCCACCCCACCCCTATAGCTGCAAGGCCGGACTGACTCCCTTTATTCATCCCCTCTCCAAGTCTCAGAGCACTTATTACATATCTGCAATTTATTTACTCATATTAATGTCTGTTTCCCCCCTTTAGACTGTAAGGTCATTTTGGGAAGGGAGTGTGTCTGTTGTATTGTGTTCTCCCAAGTGCTTAGTACAGTGCTCTGCACACATTAAGCACTCAATAAATATGATTGACTGACCTACTCAGGCAAGAGGGCTGGTAGAGCGTTGGGGTCACAATTAAGAAAAGTCACTCATACCCAGCCCACAGGAGTTTGGAGAATGGCAGCATAAAGAGAAGTCTAATTTAAAATTCCCTGATATCTAATGAATAAAAACCCAAGCATTTATTGTGAAATAATAAGAAGAAAAAATTACTGGTGTGAAAGATTATATGTGGCCAACCTTAAACTCTGTCTGAACTCATCAAAAGAAAGGCAGATTCATTTCCCCCTTTATTTAAGAGAACATAATAATAATAATAATAATAATAATAATAAAAATGTTGATGTTTGTTAAGCACTTACCATGTGCAGAGCACTGTTCTAAGCGCTGGGGTAGATATAGGGTAATCAGCTTGTCCCACGTGAGGCTCACAGTCTTAATCCCCATTTTACAGATGAGGGAACTAAGGCACAGAGAAGTTAAGTGACTTGCCCACAGTCATACAGCTGACAAGTGGCAGAACTGGAATTCGAAGCTGTAACCTCTGACTCCCAAGCCCGTGCTTGTTCTTCTGAGCCACGCTGCTTCCTAAATGTCCCTGGATTGTTTTACTAAACAGGTTTAAGCCAAAAGAAAACAATGAAAATGACCAGAATCAGAAATCAGAGAGGTGATTGAATAAATTTTCATTTATTCCCCTACTCCAATGTTCTGTTTCCAACTTAGACTGTGAGCTCATATGGGAAAGGGACTCTGTCCAATCGACAAATCTGTATCTACTGCAGTGCTTGGAACATTGTTTGACATGTAGTAAGTTTCCTTACAATCTCTTTTTTTTTTAAAAAAAAAGGCAGGTAGGGTCAAGACATTCATTTCATCTTTAATGGAGTAAACACTGGCTACTCCACCATGGAATCTGACTCAATATAAATGTTGTTATGCTTACTCATTCATGTGGCTCAGTGGAAGGAGCACGGGCTTTGGAGTCAGAGTTCATGGGTTCAAATCCCCACTCTGCCACTTGTCGGCTGTGTGACTGTGGCCAAGTCACTTCACTTCTCGGTGCCTGAGTTCCCTCATCTGTAAAATGGGGATGAAGACTGTGAGCCCCACGTGGGACAACATCATTCCCCTGTGTCTACCCCAGCGCTTAGAACAGTGCTCGGCACATAGTAAGCGCTTAACAAATACCAACAAATACCACCATTATTATTATTATCATTATCACATATATATTTGGCCTTCAGTATGTAGTCTGTTCTACTTTAATGTTTTGTACTGTAGATATCTGTAGAATGCAATTGAAGAATTAGGAACATCCTTCCGATGATGCATGTCTAAGTGACTAGAATACACTGTAGTACTTCAAGAACATTTGTGTGTGTGCACATTAATCAATTAAGATATAAATACTATAATCCAAGTTTTCATTATTTGGGTTTCCTTAAGAATACAATTGTGGCAATACAGGTGCAGACTATAAATACCTGGGAGAAAATATCATTAATAAAACATTTATCATTACTCTGAGTAATATAACTCCTGGATAATTTCAAATAATTGATTAATTTTATATTTCAGTGAATGAATATTTTGTCAGTCTGATATTTAGATATGCATACACACTTTAGATATGCTTGCAGTGTGCAGAGCACTGAACAATATAACAGATTTGTGGACGTATTCCCTACCCAGGTTTTACATGCAAAAACAAGATAATCAACTAATCTTTGTTCACACTGGTTTCAGGATGAAATTAAGAACTCCTGTTTAATTACTTTGTTCACCGGACAGCAGAAGGGGACCAGAACTCGTCATAAAAAAATGTTTGCCATTCTCTATCAAATTAGAATATTTGCAAAGTGAAATTTGAAAGTGAAGTTGTTGATTCCTGTCCTTATGTGTCATCAAATCACGTCTGATTATGTCTGGAGTCCCTGGTATTTAACTGTTATTGAGTGCAGTAATGTAAGAAGCCATGGAGATACTTAATTATCCACACAGTGGGTGTCCAGTGGAAATGCTTCTTTCTAACTTTTACCTCTGTGATAAGATAATTACTGCGGCTGCAATTGCTACTAATATAAATATTCACTCATTGCAAACTGTGGCTCAAGTCCTGTTTCAGATAAGAAGACTTCTATATGACCCTGTGGGAGGGCCATTGGTCATTTCCAAACAAACAAGCACTCTTTAATCAGAAGCTCTCAACTTATTTTATTTTTTTGCCTAATTTCAGGGTGCGATTCTCATAGCTCCATTTGTGAATTCTCTGAAACATGACATGTTCTAAGTGCAGTGTCTCAACTTTGTACCTTAATGAAACTGTACAAAAATGTCACCAAAGATAATGCAATTATGATTAGCTATATGAATTTACTCAGTGGAAAGTAAATCCTTAGGAATTCTAAATGTGTGATTGAATAGATGTAAATCATAGAGATTAATCAACAATCAATCATGTCAACTTGCTAATTTAATGTTCATTATTTTAAGCTTGTTCGACCATCTGTCATCTCAGGAGGTTAATAAATCTGACTTACTGATTACAAATCATTTAAGATATGTACTCAGAACCAGTTATTTTCCTGATTCTTTAATCTCAAAGCATAAAAGGGCTCAAGAGGTTCTCCCACTTTATGTCATCTACCCCCTACACCTTCACCCAAATCCATTCCCTCACACTTATTAAAGCACTTCTCCCCTCTTCCCCTCCATCCCAGGCAGCAATCTTTAACCCTTTCATTCCAATGGCTTCTAACCCACTGCTTTTAAACACACCCGCATATCCCTTATTCTAAAAAAAAAACCAAAAAATCTTCCCTTGACCTCACAGAACCCTCCAGTTATTACCTTATTTCCCTTGTATAATTTCTATCCAAACTCCTCAAATGAGTTGTTTTTACCTGCTGATTACACTTCCTCTCCTCTAATTCTCTCCTTGATTCCCTGCTATCTGGTTTGCTCCTCCTTCATTGCACATAAATTGCTCTAAGGTTATTAGTGAACTCCATCTTGCCAAATCCAATGTCTTCTACTTCATCCTGACACTATGGACCCCCTTCTTTTGGAAATATTATCTAATCATGGCTTCAATCAATCAATAGATTAATAAATCAATCAATGGTATTCATTTAGTGATTAATGTGTACAATGCACTCTACTAATCCCTTGGGAGAGTACAGTTCAATAGAGTTAGAAGGCTCGTTCCCTGCCCAAAATGAGCTGACTTTTCTCTCCTGGTTCTACTACTATCTCTCTGGCTGCTGCTTCTTAATCTCTTTTGTCAGATTCCCCTCTGCCTTCCACACTCCCTAACTCTGGAAATCCTCCAAGGCTCAGTTCTAGGTAACTTCTATTTTTCATTTACAACCATTGGAGAATTTATGGCTACTGTGATTTCAATTACAATCTCTATGTGGATGATTCCCAAATCTACATATCTAGTGACCTTTCTGCTTCTCTGAAGACTCACATTTCCTCCTGCCTTCAGGACATATCTGCTTGGGTGCCCCACAAACACTTCAAACATAACATGTATAAAAATTAACTCATTGTTTTCCCACCCAAACCTTGTACATGATCTAATCTGTCTCACCATGGACCCGTGGCCCTGTCATCTCTTTGACTTGGAATTTATTCTCTGCTCATAACCAACAAACCACCCCTCTCCTCACCTTCATACCCCTACTAAAATCACATTCACTCCAAGAGACCTTTCCTGATTAGGTCCACTGGCGCTGCCACTTGTCTTAACAAATACTATGATTCTTATTATTATTAGGTCCTCATTTCTCATAATCATCCTCCTTTTGCATCACTTACACTCTTGGATCTGTACCTTTTAAGTTCTTGATATTCCATTTTACCTTGTTTCATAGCCCTTAAATATAAATCCTAATACATTCCCCTTTCCCCCAGCTGTAATTTGCTTTATTAATAATAATAATAATAATAATGGTATTTGTTAAGCACTTACTATGTGCCAAGCACTGTTCTAAGCCCTGGGGTAGATACAAGGTATTCAGGTTGTCCCATGTGGGGATCACAGTCTTAACCCCCATTTTAGAGATGAGGTAACTGAGGCACAGAGAAGTTAAGTAACATGCCCAAAGTCACACAGCTGAAAAGTGGTTGAGGCGGGATTAAAACCCACAACTTCTGACTCCCAAGCTCTTTCTACTAAGCTGGGCTGCTTCTCATGGCTGTCTCCTTATCAAGTCTGTAAGCAATTTGTGGGTAGGGAACATGCCTACTGTATTTTACTCTCCCAAGCACCTAGAACAATACTTTAGCACTCATTAAGCACTCAATAAACAGCATTGATTTTGATTGATTGATTAGACTATATCTTGTTAATTTCAGAACAACCACATGTAAAATGCCTTAGCCAGATAAGTCTTCAATCAATTTTTAAGACTTTAACGCTTAATTTTGTTCATTTCTGCACATGGCGTATGTGTATATGTCGTATCTTTCCAAGGAAAAACAAATATAACTTGTCATTAGGGGAATACTAAAATATTTGGGGTTTTATCAATCAAGACTAAGTGAGAATAAAACATTAGGTCACTGTAAGGCTATTGTATTTAATTAGTTTTCAATCACAATTATTAACCATGTACTGAAATATTACCATCTTATTTCAGAGTTTCTATTCTTCAGGAAAATTTGGTGAATGACAGCTCTGCAAAGATTATAATTTGCACTGGATAATTTGTTTCCATTTTTAAAATTTTCAAGAAAAGTTTAAGAAAATGGGGCTATTCCAATATACCTTTCTGTAGCACCAATATTCATATGAATATTGCATATGAATCTACAGTTACCCAGCAGAAATAATATTACACCTAGTCCCAATTCATTCTCAAATAATAAGAAGGGGCTTCTGAACATGATTATTTTGAAAGTTTTTGGAAAAAAAGAGAAAAAAATGTATAGCATCTTAAAGATGACACTGCATAGAAAATGCCTGCTAAATTTTTTTTATCTGTACCACTATCACCAAACCATATGAAGAAAAACTGAGATACTTTAATGCAATTATCTCATTTTATTAATGACAAAATATATGGAAAAAGAGCTTACCTGACAATATTTGTGTAGAAATAACTACCACTTTATCTCCAGGACTTTCAGGAAATGAGTAAAAGTAAAAAATATGCACATTTTCATTTACAATAGTAAGCTAATATTAATTTATGTTGATCAAACTCCATTGTACCCTCTGAAATATGTAATAAATGCTCTGTACACAGTAAGGGCTCAATAAATGCTATTGACTGATTGAGGTTAGCTGACTATTAAGATTTTAAGGAGTACAGATCCACGTGCATAGATGATGCAGGATAGAGGCTGAATTGGAGAAAATAGGACGCCTCAGGGAAGGCTTTTTGAAGAAGATGTGATTTTAGTAGGGAAACGAAGGTGGGAGAGAGGGACTTTGTGGAATATGAGTGGGGAATAAATTCCAAGCCAAAGAGAGGACATGGGTTAGGGTCAATGGTGATCAACCAATGAATGTTATTTATTTTGCACTTGCTATGTGCCCTGAGTAGTACATTACAACATAGTTGTTAGACATGTTCTCTGCCCACAGTGACCATATATGGTCTAGAGGAGAAGACAGCATTAGTATAAATAAATAAGTGATATTATATGATTTATAGATATGTACAGAAGTGCTGTGGAGTTGAGGGTGGTGAATATCAAATACCCAAGGATCACAGATCCAAGTGCATAGATGATGCAGAAAGGATTTATTTATATTAACATCCTTTTTCCCCTCTAGACTGTAAACTCACTGTGGTCAGGGAATGTATGTGTCTATAACATCTATGTTATATTGCTAAATTGTATTCTCCTAAGTGTTTAGTACAGTGCTCTGCAGCCAGTAAATGCCCAATAAATATGATTGATTAATTGATTGAAAAAGGAGAAGGTGGGGTTGCGGGGGAGTTGGTAAAGAGAGCTTAATCATGGAAGTCCTCTTTGAAGAAATATGACCTTAATAAAGCTATGAAGTTGGGGAGGAGGCCTGGCATATATGGAGAGGAAGGCAGTTTTCAGGATAGAAGGAGGACATGGGAAATGGATAAGATAGACAACATCAGGGCAAAAGTGAGCAAGCTGGCACTAGAGGAGTGAAGAGGGAACTAGCTGATATAGTGCTTAAAAGCCAATGATATGGAGTTTCTTTCTGATGCAAAGGTGGATGTCAGCCATTGTAGGTTCTTTATTAATAGGGAGATGTGAACTGAATTTTTTTAGAAAAATGATCTGTGCAGCAGAGTGAATTACAGTCTAGAGTGCGGATAGACAGGAGATGGGGAGGTCAGTGAGAAAGCAGATGCAGTAGGCAAGGTGGGATGGCATAAATGCTGGCATCATCATAGCAGCAGTTTGGATAAAAAGTAAAGGGTGGATTTTAGCAATGTTGTGAAGTAGAACCAACAGGATTTGATGTTAGATTAAATATGTGGGTTGAATCATATCAGTCAGTCAATCATATTCACTGAGTGCTTACTGTGAGAGGAGCACTGCACTAAGCACTTGAGAGAGTACAATATAATAAAAAAGAGACACATTCCCTTCTCACAATAAGCTTGCAGTCTAAGTCAAGAACAATGCCAAGGTAACAACTTGTAAGACAAGGAGGATAGTGGTAATATCTATAGTGATGGGAAAGAGATGGGGAGCACAGGGTTTGGATGGGAAGAAAAAGAGTTCTGAGTTTTGAGGTGTCAGGAGAATAGCCAGGTAGAGATGATCTACACTAAATACACTTTAAAATGCATTTTTGTACTTCTATGGGTGTGTGTTCATGTATGTCTGTGTGCCTGTGTGTCCATATGTGATGCTCTTGCCAGTGGTTTTAAGCTCTAAATCCAGGCTGAAAGAGGTCCTGGGGTCACTTAAGGAATGCAAGCCTGCCCCGGGGTTACCCTCTGCTCGGTCCTAAAAACCCTCAGTTATCCTTCATACTCAATGAAAATGCCACTGTCAGTAATATTCACCTATGGATGCATGTATAGGGCCGATGCAAGACCCAGAGGTAACGGCTCCTACTCCATTCTAATTCTTTTTGACGTCTCAGATGCCTTTGACACTGTCGACCATCCCTTCTTTTCAACACGTTATCCAACTTTGGCTTCACTAACTCTGTCTACTCTTGGTTCTCCTCATCTCTTTGGCCATTCATTCTGTCTCCTTCGAGGGCTCCTCCTCCCCTCCCATCTCCTAACTGTAGGGGTCCCTTAAGGATCAGTTCTTGGTCTCCTTCTATTCTCCATCTATATTCACTCCCTTGGTGACTCATTCGCTCCCATGGCTTCAACTATCATCTCTACGCAGATGACACCCAAATCTCCATCTCCTCCCCTGTTCTCTCCCCATCCCTCCAGGCTCATATCTCCTCCTGCCTTCAGGAGGTCTCTACCTGTATGTCTGCCCACCACCTAAAACTCAACATGTCCAAGACTGAGCTCCTTATCTTCCCTCCCAAACCCTGTCCTCTCCCTGATTTTCCCGTCACTGCGGATGGCTCTACCATCCTTCCCATCTCACAAACCCACAACCTTGGTGTCATCCTTGACTTTGCTCTCTCATTCACCCCACATATCCAAACAATCACCAAATCCTGCCAGTCTCATCTTCACAACATTGTGAAGATCCACCCTTTCTTCTCCATCCAAAGTTCTACCACATTATTACAATCACTCATCCTATCCCAACTGCATTAGAATCCTGCATATCCTGAATTACTGCATTAGAATCCTTTCTGATCTCCCAACCTCCTCCCTCTCCCCACTTCAGTTTATATTTCACTCTGTTGCTCAGATTATTTTTCTACAGGAATATTCTGGGCATGTCACCTCCTCAAAAATCTCCAGGGGTTGCCTATCAACCTCTGTATCAAGCAAAAACTCTTCACTATTGTCTGCAAAGCTCTTCAACACCTTGTCCCCTCCTACCTCATCTCCCTACTCTCCTATAACTTCCCAACCAGCACACTACACTCTTTTTATGCTAGCCTTCTCACTGTGTCTCATTCTCACCTGGCCCACCATCTACCCCTGGCCCATGTCCTACCTCTGGCCAGGAATGCCCTCCCTCCTCAAATCACCAATCAATCACACTTCCCCCCTTCAAAGCACTATTAAAGGCTCATCTCCTCCAGGAGGCCTTCCCAGACTAAGCCCCCCGCCTTCCCAGACTAAGCCCCTCTTTTCCTCAGCTCCCTTTCCCCCCCTCACCCTGACTTCTCCTTTTGCCCTACCACACCTCCCCTCCCCACAGCACTTGCGCATGTATGTACATATCTATAATTCTATTTTTTTCAATATTGATACCTGTTTACTTGTTTTGATGTGTATATATCTATAATTCTATTTATTTATATTGATGCTATTGACTCCTGTTTAGTTGTTTGATGTCTGTCTCCCACCTTCTAGACTATGAGCCCGTTGTGGGCAGGGATTGTTTGTAATTTGCCGAGACTATCTGACTAACTGACAACATAGATTTCCTGAGGCAGCATTGTCTTGGGCTTTCTTTTACCCTAACATTAAAACATTTCCTCTTTTTCTTCGTTTTTGGTTTACCAATTTAAACTCATCAGCAATCTGTTGTCATCCAGTCTCCCCTCACACCTTTCCAGGGAACTGTGTTGAGGGAAACATGGATTCAGTGCTAGGAAATTGACCTTATTCAAAGTTAATACTGATCTTGTTCATGGGCCTCCTGCCTGAATAATATTGAGAAGAGCTTTTGAGTGAACCTGATGGAACTTATGACCTGCTTTATCACTTAAAAATGAAGATCTGTTCTGGATCAACAGTCGACCCTGGGCATTGCACCCCAATGCCGCTTAATAATATTATATTATACAATTTTATCATAATATTGCTATCGCATGTTAATTGTTAACTGTTCTCAGTACTGTCACTTACCTCATTGACTTCACCAACACCTTCGAACCCCCTTCCTCCCATCTGCCCTTCCCAATCCTCACCTTCTCCTTCCCTTCTTCCACCCAGCTCTTTCCCTCATTTTCAACTGCCTCCTCCCCTCCTCCCCTTTCCTGTCCTAGAATCCCATTGTACCAGTGTCAACCCTCATCCCACTCCCCTTGCACTCTTCCCCACCAAATTCCTTCCTCCTATCCCTTTCCCTACCCTCTTCCCCGCCCATATCCCATCCCAGGTCTCCTGTCCCATCGACACCCTTCATCCCCCTCTCCCCGCCCAGGTCCCTGCCATCTCATTCCCATCCAAACCCACGTCTCCCCTCCCCCCACTCCCTTCCCCCTCCCTCCTCTGCCCCCACAGCTGCTGCCAAGTGTGGCCTATGGAACCCCCATATATTTTCATTATCCTATTTATTTTGTTAATGAGATGTACATCACCTTGATTCTATTTATTGTTATTGTTTTAATGAGATGTTCATCCCCTTGATTCTATTTATTGCTATTGTTTTTGTCTGTCTGTCTCCCCCGATTAGACTATAAGCCCGTCACACGGCAGGGACTGTCTCTAGCCATTGCCGATTTGTACATTCCAAGCACTTAGTACAGTGCTCTGCACATAGTAAACGCTCAATTAATACTACTGAATGAATTAATTATAGGTAAGCGCCCTTTCATTCTTGACCTATTCCTTTCCCGCACTCTCTTCCTCCTCGCCCTTACAGAAACTTGGCTAACCCCTGAGGACACGGTCTCTTCTGCTGCTCTCTCCAGCAGAAGCCTCTCCTTCTCCCACTCCCCCAGACTCACCAGGAAAGGAGGAGGCGTCGGCTTCCTTCTTGCACCCCAATGCCGCTTCCATGCTATTCCTCCTCTCCCTTCCATCTCCTTCCCCTCCTTTGAAGCCCACATTATTCGCCTCTCCCACCCCCTCCAGGTTCTTGTAGCTGTCATCTACTGCCCCCCCGGTCTCACTTCCAACTTCTTTAACCATCTTGACCCCTTTCTCATCTTCCTTTTATCCTTCTCCCTGCCGACTCTGATCCTCGGAGACTTCAACATCCACATGGATGTACTCGGTGACTTCTCTGCCGCCCGACTGCTATCACTCCTTGACTCTGCCAACCTCCTCCTCCACATACCTCGCCCACTCACCAACTCGGTCACACCCTCGATCTCATCGTTTCTCACTGCTGCGCTATCTCCACCCTCACCAACACTGAAATCCCTCTCTCGGACCATAACCTTCTCACCTGTCTCCTCTCTCACACTCCTTCCCCATGCAAATCTGTATTATTCCCCCACAGAGACCTCAGCTTGACCCCATCCATCTCTCCCAAAGCATCACACCCCATCTTGCCTCCCTATCCTCTCTTCCCACTCTCGATGATTAGATAACTGCTCTCAACTCCACCCTCTCTACTCAACTCGCTCGTCCCCCTTTCCCTCCACCGCTCTCGCTCCACTAACCCGTAGCCCTGGATCTGTGCCTCTCTCGGCCTGCTTGAGCTACTGAGCGCTGCTGGCGAAAGCCTAAGCACCAAGCCAATCTTATTCACTTTATATTTATCCTTTCCTGCCTTAACTCTGCTCTCTCCTCTGCCAGGCAAAACAATTTTTCTTCCCTCATTGACTCCCAGAGCCATCACCCCCACCAATTGTTCCAGACTTTTAACTCTCTCCTCAGGCCCCCTGTTCCTCCCCTTCCCTGATCACTCACCCCCAACGATCAGGCCACCTACTTCATTACGAAAATTAACACCATCAGGTCTGAGCTCCTGAAAGTTACACCTCTCCCTTCTCCATCCCCCCATTCCCAACCCTCCCTCCTACTTTCCTGTCCTTCCCAGCAGTATCCTCAGAGGAGATCTCCTCCCTCCTCGCAAGTGCCACCCCCTTCACCTGTGCTTCGGACCCCATTCCTGCTGCCCTTATAAAAACTATCGCCCCTTCCCTCCTCCCCTCCTTAACTTCCATCTTTAACCACTAACTCTCCAATGGCTGCTTCCCCTCTGCCTTCAACCATACCCATGTCTCCCCACCCTAAAAAAACCCTCTCTTGACCCCCATTCCCCTTCCAGTTATCATCCTATCTCCCTCCTACCCTTCCTTTCCAAACTCCTAGAATGAGTCATATACATTCGCTGCCTTGAATTCCTCAACTCCAACTCTCTCCTGGACCCCCTCCAATCTGGCTTCCTTCTGCTCCACTCCACAAAAGCTGCCTTCTCAAAGGTCACCAATTACCTCCTTCTTGCCAAATCCAATGGCTCCTACTCTAATCCAATCTAATCCAATGGCTCCTAATCCTCCTCGACCTCTCAGGTGTCTTTGACATTGTCGACCATCCCCTTCTCCTCCACACCTTAACTCGTGTTGGCTTCACGGACTCCATCCTCTCCTGGTTCTCCTCTTATCTTTCTGGCCATTCTTCCTTGGTCTCCTTCGTGAGCTGCTTCTCCCTCTCCTATCCACTAACTGTAGGGGTTCCTCAAGGATCAGTTTTTGGCCCTCTTCTGTTCTCCATCTATACTCACTCCCTTGGTGAACTCACTTGCTCCCATGACTTCAATTATCATCTCTACGCAGATGACACCCAAACTACATCTCCTCCCCTGTTCTCTCCCCCTCCCCCAGGCTCATATCTCCTTCTGCCTTCAGGACATCTCCACCTGGATGTCTGCCTGCCAACTAAAACTCAACATGTCCAAAACTGAGCTCCTTATCTTCCCTCCCAAACCCTGTCTTCTCATGACTTCCTTCTCACTGTGGACGGCACTGCCATCCTTCCCATCTCACAGGCCCTCAACCTCGGTGTCATCCTTGACTCTGCTCTCTCACTCACCCCACACATCCAATCTGTCACCAACGCCTACTGGTCTCACCTTCACAGTATTGCCAAGATCCACCTTTCCTCTCCATCCAAACTGCTACCATGCTGGTTACAAGCTCTCATAATATCCCGACTGGAATATTGTGTTAGCCTCCCCTCTGATCTTCCTTCCTCCTGTCTATCCCCACTCCAGTCTATTCTTCATTCCACTGTCTGGATCATCTTCCTTCATAAACGCTCTGGGCAGGTTACTCTCCTCTTCAAAAACCTCCAGTGGTTGCCCATCAACCTTCACACAAAGCAAAAACTCCTGTCTTAGCTTCAAGACTTTCTATCACCTTGGCCCCTCCTACCTCACCTCCCTTGTCTCCATCTACAGCCCATCCTGTACACTCTGCTCCTCTGCCACTCACCTCCTCACTGTCCCCCGTTCTTACCTGTCCCACCCCTCACCCACATCTTTTCACTGACCTGGAATGCCCTCCCTCCTCACATCCGCCCAACTCACTCTCTTCCCCTCTTCAAAGCCCTACTGAGAGCTCACCTCCTCCAGGAGGCCTTCCCAGACTGAGCACCCCCTTTTCCTCTGCTCCTCCTCCCCTCCCCATTCCCCCTTCTCCCGCCCTCTGCTCTTCCCCCTCCCCCCTCCCCTCAGCACTGTGCTCATTTGTATATATTATATTATTTATTACTCTATTTATGTTGTTAATGATGAGTAAGTATCTATTATTCTATTTACCTTGATGATGTTGTTTTGTTTTGTTTTGTTCTATTTTGCTTTGCTGTCTGTCTCCCCCGTTTAGACTTCGAGCCCATTATTGGGCAGGGATTGTCTCTATATGTTGCCAAATTGTACATTCCAAGTGCTTAGTACAGTGCTCTGAACATAGTAAGTGCTCAATAAATACTATTGAGTGAATGAATGAATTTGGCTACTGGGTTCCTGTAGTTAATGTTAAACACATATTCCAGGGTAGGTGGTTGAGACAAATTTGTCCCCAGACTCTGCCCTCAATGTGATGGATCAGGGCAAAGCTAGGGTTTTAGTCCCAACACTCTCTGAACCATGTTATTTGGCTAATTCTCACTGGAAAAAAGCTTTGCTAGGGCACTTTTCCTCTTGATATGACCATCCTGAGGGCAAAGGAGTCACGTGGGCGGCTCCCCTTCCCTGTCCCCTTCCCTTACCCCATTCCCCCAATAATTTCAATTTGTGTACCTCAAAGTTTCCTGCGTATGAAGCTACCACCAAGCCATGATTTAATGGATCTGAACTCCCTGAAAGGCATAGGCAACCTCTGGGAAGTTGGTTACTGACTTAAAGCTCTCTACTCTAGAGGGTGTTTTTTTGGTCTGTCTTTATGTCACATTGCCACAACACTCTGATGATTTCCAAAAAATATACTGACCTTCTTTTAAATTTTTTTGCTTCCTTGTCTGTCACTGAATCATTGGTCAGTGCTGAATCATTGGTCAGTGCCTAAGTAACACTTCTTAGTAGTGTTCTCAGTGTGTATTTTGGATTATAATTTTTTTTCCCCCCGGTACAGGCTGATACATCCCATTTGTGGGGTTTCTTTTACATTTACCTCCAGCCCATAACTTCTGTAAAATATGGGCAAAATATTAACAATGATTACCTGTATTCTTGGGTATGTGTCTCTAGACCTCTTAGGATATGCCCTCCCCAACACCCCAGGGGACCGAGACTATATCTAATTCTCATCACAGAACTTAATACAGTGCTCTGAACACAGTAAGTGTTTAATAAATACTACTAATACTACTAGAACAATTTAAACTGTGTATAGGAAATATTGTTGTGGGCAGTGAATGTGTCTACCAATTTGTTGTATTGTACTCTCCCAAGCATTTAATGCAGTGCTCTGCACACAGTAAGTGCTCAGTGTATGCAACTGATTAATTGATTGATTGAATGACTGTCTTTGAATGTTGCTCAAAATGTGTTGAGTTGGAAGAGTTTCCCAGAAGAGTGGACACATATCTGAATTTTTTTAGGCACATTCAAATGCATAAATGTGGCCTCATCACGTCATAATAAAGGGCAGCTTCTTTGAAATAAAAGGACATATATGCATGTATGTATATATATGTGCATGTGTGTGTGCATATTTATATTTATATGTTGCATGTATAATGATGGTATTTGTTAAGCGCTTACTATGTTCCAAGCACTGTTCTAAGTGCTGAGCACCATTCTAAGCGCTATATATATATGCCTATACATGAATAGAGAGATCACTTTTTAAAATTGTATTTGTTAATGATATTTGTTAAGTACTTATTATATGTCAAGCATTGTTGCAAGCACTGGGATAGAGGCAAGTTTATAGATTGGATACAGTCCCTGTCCCACATCAGGTTCTCAGTCTAAGTAGGAGGGAGATCAGATATTGAATCCTCATTTTGAAATTGAGGAAACTGAGGCATGGATAAGGTAAGTGCCCAAGGTCCCGCAGCAGGCAAGTGGAAGAGCTGGTATTGGAACCCAGGTGCTAGGAATCCCAGACCCATTCTCTTTCCACTAGGTTATGCGGCTTCTCAAATACTATTTGGATGTTGTTTTAGAAAACAACAATTAAAGCTGATACATGAAAAGTGTATTATAGTGAAAATGACCAGCTTTACTGTTTCATACAAAAACATCCAGGTTACTACTACAATATTGCTAGGAATAATAATAATAATGTTTTAAATGCTTTCTATATGCCAAGTACTGTAGATACAATGTAACAGATGGGTTAGATACAATATCAACAAATCACAAACAGTTCCTGTCTTATATGGGACTCACAGTATTGTGTATTATATAATATATATATGCCTTTATAGTAGACATATATACATACGTGTGTGTGTATGTGTGTGTGTGGCATGCATATATCATTTATATTCATATCAATATCACTGATGGTGAGGCTTTACCCCTGTATGAATGTGACTGGAAAGACTGATGTGAGATAGAAACACCTTTCCCTATCATTCACATAAAGAATAGATCCTTATTGCACTACTGGGTTTCTCTCACATTGTACCTGCCTCTTTTTAGGTTCTGCTTCCTATGACTCCATCTGCATGACTCTATCTGCATGTAGGCTTTGTCTGAGAGATTGATCTTTCTCTCAATTTCTCCTACTGATACTGGTCATTGCTAGAGCCTGAGCTTTACTATCAATCCATCAGTTGTATTCATTAAGGATTTAATGTGTGCAGAGCACAGTTGTAAATGCTTCGGAGAGATACAAAGCAGTGTTTGTGTCAGAAGGACATCGGTTCTAATCCTGGCTCCAGCACATGTCTGCTGTGTGACCTTGGGCAAGTCATTTAAATTCTCTAGGCCTCAGTTATCTCATCTATAAAATGGAGATTAAGACTGTGAGCCCCATGTGGGACAGGGACTATGTCCAACCTGCTTAATTGATATCTACAGCAGCACTTAGAATAGTGCTTGACACACTTAACAAGTATCATAAGTATTAATTGCTATTATTACAGTATGACAGAGTATGCAGGTTCCCCACCCAAAGGGAATTTACAGACTAGCTTATAATCACCATGGCCCCTAGACTGTAAATCCATGGGCAGGGAACATATTTGTACTGTACTCTCCCAAACTAAAAGTACAGCATTCTGTAATAAATACTATATTCAATACTAAATAAATACTATAGGCAATGATGATGTCTTCAACTGCTTTTCCTGCACTCTTGGTTGCATGTGCCTCTTTCATTTTTTCTTGCAGCAATTTCTTAGGTAATGCTGTCACTTCTTCTCATCACATGTACTACCCAGCTGAGCTGTTTGCCGTGACATTTTTTCCATGCAGGTGAGCTGACTGTGTTCCGGGATATCATGGTTAGTGATCTCTATCTGGCCATTTTATGTTGAGTATGGTTTGCTGATGATGTCGATGAAATGGCTCCAGGAACCAGTTGTGTCCTGTGTAGCAGATCCAGGAGGCCTAACAGCCAAAATGAGTCAATCAATCAGTTATATTTACTGAGTGCTTATTGTGTGCAGATCACTGTACTAAGCACTTGAGACAGCACAGTACAAGAATTGATAGACATATTCCCTGCCCACAGTGGAGCTCACATTTTAGAGGGGGAAAGAGATAATAATATGAATAAATGAATTATGGGTATGTATGTAAGTGCTGTGAGGCTGAGGAAGGAGTGAATTAAGGGAGCAAATCAGGGTGATGCAGAAGTGAATGGGAAAAAGAGGAAATGATGGCTTATTCAAGGAAGGCTTCTTGTTGGAAATGTGCCTGCAATAAAGTTTTGAAGGTGGGGAGAGTGATTGTCCGTTGGATATGAACAGGGAATGAACAGGGAAGACGTGCAGGCCAGAGTCAGGATGTGGGCGACAGGTCACGGTGAGACAGATAAGATCAAGATGAAGTGAGTAGGTTGGCATTAGAGGAGTGAAGTGTGTGGGCTGGGTTGTAGTAGAAGAACAGTGAAGTGAGGTAGGAAGAGGCAGTGATTGTAAGAGGTTTCTGTAGATGCAGAAGTAGGTGGGCATGCACTGGAGGGTTTTTGAGGGATGGGGAAACATGGACTAAACATTTTTGTAGAAAAATGATCTGAGCAGCAGGGTGAAATCTGAAGAATGAAGGTTGGACACCCCAGCAACCTTGTAGGTCTTCAAGTCCATAATGGAGTTTATTGCATCACTGTCAGCACATTCAGTCTTGTAGTTCACCAAAAGCCATGCTGACCTATTTGAATCTGCTTTCTATACTTTTGTTTACTTTATTTGAATATTTCCTTGTCTATCATCACTGGATACCTTTCTGCCTAGGCAGCAGTATCCAAAGTCCAATACTACATAATATTTTCATTCTGTTTTTATGTTGCACCCAAAAGCAAACCTTATGCATTGGTCTGAAAGAAATTGTTGTCAATGTAATCCATAGTCAGTCAATCCACATATAGGGAGACTATGCCATTCTGGAACAGTCTCATAATTACATGTAGCATATGATTTCCACCTTTCTGTAATGTCACTCAGATGTTTTTTCAGATTTAAGTAATTTATAATTTAAAATCAAAATGCACATTATGCTCTATACAAAATAGTGTTGCTGGAAATAATTAGTTTAATGGTAACTCTGTGGGGTAATGGAAAAATGGAATAAGGATATTTTGGAAAGGAGATCTTCCTGATTCTCTAAACTTGTAGGCATCCTCCTTTATATTTTATTCACTTTGCATCAGTGTGTCCCTTTGAAATATAAAGACATGCTGTCACTTCAACAATCTGAATTTCTATTATTTTTCCATGCTGGTCACTTTGTGTGCTGGTCAAAAAGAAAAATGTGCTCTTAGCTCTAGAATATCAGAAATGGACCAACCTATAATTATTTGGCTTTTCAAATTATGTAAAGCATGAAAATGTTTACCTTATCTATCATGTATTTGGCACTGGCTTTTGAAATACTTTAAATAAGGACTTGAAGAAGTTGAAGCAAAAAAGCCTAAATTTATCTAAATGCTCACCTTATTATACTCTTACTGAATCTGGCATGTTTGAGTCTAATAATTAGAAAAAGCAGCATATAATTTGTTCTAGACTAGATTCCCTATGTTGCCTTTGCAATTGTTTTTGGAGACAGACCACTAGGAAACTAACTCATTGGTGTGACCTATAATGGTGTTGCCACTGTTCTTAAAATGCTTTCACTGATCCCCATTAAAGAAGCATCAACTTTATGCTCTTTATCACCCCATTTTCCTCTAAAGATATACCCTGAGAAGTCATTCTTAAAATTTATAGGTTGTTTGGATCTGAACCCATTCAGCAGTGATATTTATCCTATCCTCAGGCCAACAGCATTTATCTGCAATTTATTTATTTATATAAATACCTGTCTAACCCTCTGGACTGTAAATTCCTTATCTAGCCTCTAAGTTCCTTGTGGGCAGAAAAAATGTCTACCAGATGTTATATAGTACAGAGCTCTGCAAGCAGTAAGCTCTCAGTAAATAGGATTGACTGAATGATTGATTGATTTATACCCTTTAAGCCACTATTTGCCCCACCTTCAGCCCAAGAGCATTATATTCATATCCATAATTTATTTATAATAAAGTCTAGATTCCAAGCTCCTGTGGGGAAGGAATTTGTCTATCAACTCTGTTGTCTTGTACTCTCCCAATCACTCAATTGTATTTAATCACTCAATTGTATTTACTGACCACTTACTGTACACAGAGCTCGGTAATAAGTGCTTAGGAGAGTAAACCATAACAGAGTTGTACTTGGCTAGTACCTACTTGCTATCTATCAGTCAATCAATCAGTGGTCTTTATTGAGAGCTTACTTTGTGCCTCTGCACTTTGTAACAATGCTGTGCTGCATACCGTAGTAAACGCTTGGTAAAGTGCAATACAACAGATTTGATAGACACATTCACTGCCAACATTGAGCTTTCAGTCTAGAGGATTAAGTGGTCCCAATTTAATAAAGTCTGTGCTTCTGAGTTCAGTAACACTGCTCCTACAGCAACCTGGAAAAGCCACTCCAACACAGGGATGGTGTAGTACAGAAACAGAGATAGGTTTACAGACTATGATGTTCCTGGGGGTTCTCAGCCCTAAATTCCTGCCAAAGAGATCCTGGAGTCACTTGGAGGATTAGCCTTCCTTGGGCCCTAAAGCCCTCCAATCTTCTGTTGTTGAATTGCAGGTTTCAGGATCTGCTAAGAGCTCTCTAAACCCCTATGCCCAGAGCACTGCCATCACAACAACCTATGGTATTTATTGAGTATGTATTGAGAAAATATTGAATACCTATTGAGAGGCAGCATGGTTTAGTGGATAGAGCACGGGAGTCAGAAGGACCTGAGTTCTAATCCTGGACCTGCCACATGTCTGCTGTGTGACCTTGGGCAAGTCAGTTAACTTCTCTATGCCTCGATTACCTCCTCTATAAAAAAAATGAGAATTAAGAGTGTGAGCCCCATATGGAACAGGGGCTGTGTCCAATCTGATTAACTTGTATCTTCCCCAGTGCTTAGTACAGTGCCTAGCACATAGTAAGCACTTAACAAATACCATTATTGTTATGTATATTATTGTTATTATTGTGCATTATTGTATTATTGTGTATATATGTACCCATTTATAATTATAATTCTATTCATTTTTATCGTTGATGTGTATATATCTATAGTTCTTTTTAGATATAATGATGTTACTGATGCCTGTTTACTTGTTTTGATGTCTTTCTTCCCCCTTGTAGACTGTGAGCCTGTTGTGGGCAGGGATTATCTATATTTGTTTTCTATTTGTTGTATTTCCCAAGTGCTTAGTACAGTGCTTTGCACACAGTAAGTGCTCAATAAATACAATTGAATGAATGAATGATGATGATTATTATTGTTACTTACAATGTTTGACAAATAGTAAGCACTTAACAAGTACCGTAATTGTTATTATTATGTACTGTATGCAGAACACTGTGCTAAGTGCTTGGGAGAATACAATACAGCAGAGTTGACAGACACATTCCCTTTCATGAAGAGCTTACAATCTTGAAAGGAGCTGACCCCCAAGGTCTCCCTGAAGGTGAAGAGGTCTTCTGAGATTAGTCAGCCCCACTTTCCTGGCTGCAGGAAGTGCATAGAGGAAGTTTCCACTAAATCCCAACAACTTCCCACATCCATGAACCTTTCCAGCAGAATCTGATATCACTACAATGTTTAATAATGTCTTAATTTGGAAACGATGAAAATAATTCCACTTCAAACTTCCTCTCCCTAGATCCAATATTTCCTTCCTCTCCCCATCAAAACCTTATGGACTTCCTGTAGGCATCCCAAGTCTGACAATTCTTTGGTCCCTCCCTCCTCTCTTAAGGAATCCCAGTCTCACCTATTCTAAGGCATTTGGAAATAGGGTCTCAGTGTCCTTTCTCTCACTCAGGAACAGGATCCTTGCCCCTGCAGAAGACAACTCTGGACTCCAAGGTATCCTAACCTCACCCAGTACCCTCTCAGAACTCTCCTTATTCTCTGTGTTCAATCAGGGTCATAACAAGAGCCCTCCCTGTATCCTGCTCTCCTGCTCTCCCAGACTACCAGCTCACGGCTCACAACTCATTTCACAACTCAAAATGTCTTCCCTAATTACCTGTCCCCATTGTCTCCTCCCCAATACTTCCCTCATACTCATTTGAGTTAGTAATTACACTTTTCTCAGAAAAGGTCACTACGGAGTGACTCTCCTGACTTACTCCTCCCCTCTTACATGTGGGGGGTGGTGCGGTGAATGGAACTGGACATCCCACAGACCAAGACCTATAATACCAGGTTTACATAAGGATTTTGAGACATGATAGCTAAAACATCTCCTTCTCCATTCAAATCTATCTCTCAATTGTCAGCTAAGTCCTGAGGATTAGGCTTGCCCAGGATGATATATGTTGAAAGCAAATATTTCCAAAGAGATGGGGAAATTTTTTCAATACATGTATCAAATAGTTTCCTGAGATTCAAAAAAATATGCTTTTTCCAGTTCTCTTGCCGTGTCCTCAAGAATGACTGCATATTTCAATATTTATCAACTTCAATACTAATTTAGCTTGGGTAGCTAATTGCTCTTTTGGACTGCCTCCTGCACAATAGTGGGGTGGGGCAAAATTCTAGAGTAGTTTTGGAGGAGAGAATAGTGTAGAGACAAAGAAGGAGGTTGCTGAAGTAATAAATTTGAGCGGGAGAGGTCAACTATCTCACTACTACCTTCTCACCCACATCCTACCTCTGGCCTGGAAAGCCCTTCCTCTTATCTGACAGATGATTACTCTCCCCACATTCAAGGTTTTACTGAAGGCACATCTCCTCCAAAAGGCCTTCCCTGACTAGGCCCTCATTTTCCTTTCTTCCACTCCCTTCTGTGTTGCCCTTGCACTTGGATTTGCCCTTTATTCACCCCTCTCAGATCCACAGCACTCATTTGCATATTCATAATATATTTATTCATATTAATACCTGACCCCCCCATTAGTCTGTAAGCTCACTGTAGCCAGGGAATATGTCTACCAACTCTGTTATATTTTACTCTCCCAAGTGCTTATTACAGCTCTGAAAACAGTAAATGTTCAATAAATACAACTGATTGATTAATTGAACTACGGGAGCAGAACAGTAGAGGAAAGAAGAAATTTCTAGAACTTGAAAGTGAGAAACAGGAAGCCCAGGCCAAAGCATAAAAGGTACCTTGAGGCATGGATTTAAGATAAGGGGTGGAGTGATTTATTTTTCTGTTGCTTTTATGGATGCTGTTGATATTGGCTGCTGCCCTTTTGCAGCCAGAGGAAAAGGGTAGGAATCAAAGGCAAGAGGCAACAGGAGAATCAGTAAGAAACACTGGAAGAACAGAGTTATAGAATTATAATATAATCCTTTCAAGAAGGTCATAGCCTAAGATGGAGTTTGTAGAAGCATAAAAATGTATGATATTCCAATGCCCTTTTAAAGCACCTCAGGCTAATTATTTTATGTTGTTTTGAAATACTCTCTCCTTTATTGACACCTACAATAAATCTTCTTCCATTCAATTTTACCTGTATTTGAATGTGGATGACCTGTATCAGGAGGTCTGAGTTAGTCTCAACTACTGAACAAACATAATAGCAATTGCATTTACTGGTAGAAACCAAGTCTCCTATTAACTGAGGGAGATATAGTCCATGACACATCACTACTGAGACCCTTGAAATGAACCGGTCCCCACAACACATCCTCCAACGGGGAAGTTTTCATTCATTCATTCATTCATTCATTCATTCAGTAGTATTTATTGAGCACATACTGTATGAAAAGCACTGTACTAAGAGCTTGTAATGTACCATTAGGCAACAGATAGAGACAATCCCTGCCCAACAACGGACTCACAGTCTAAACGGGGGAGACAGACAACAAAACAAAACAAGTAGTCTGGCGTCAATATCATCAAGATAAATAGAATCATAGATATATACACATCATTAACAAAATAAATAGAGTAATACATAATATATACAAATATACACAAGTTCTGTGGGGAGGGGAAAGGGGAAGAACAGAGGGAGGGAGTAGAGGGAATGGGGAGGGGAGGAGGAGCAGAGGGAAAGGGGGGCTCAGTCTGAGTAGGCCTTCTGGAGGAGGTGAGCTCTCAGTAGGCCTTTGAAGAAGGGAAGAGAATTAGTTTGGCAGATGTGAGGAGGGAAGGCATTCCAGGTCAGTGGTAGGACGTGGGCCAGGGGTTGACAGCGGGACAGGTGCGAATGAAGGACCATGAGGAGGTGAGCGGCAGAGGAGCGGAGAGCATGGGATGGGCAGTAGAAAGAGAGAAGGGAGGTGAGTTAGGAGGGGCCGAAGTGATGGAGAGCTCTGAGGAGTTTTTGTTTCGTGCGAAGGATCATAGGCAACCACTGGAGGTTTTTGAGGAGGAGAGTGACATGCCCAGAGCATTTCTGTAGGAAGATAATCCAAGCAGCAGAATGAAGAATAGACTGGAGTGGGGCGAGACAGGAGGATGGAAGATCAGAGAGGAGGATGATGCACTTGTACCAGTGAGGTGGGTTCAGAAAGTTAATCTATTAAAAATGTATTTTCTTTGCCATAGACCTCAGCATAGCATTTGTTCTTCACTCTAGTAATTCCAAATCAATCAATCAATCAAGCAAGCAAGCAAACAATATTGAACAGGGACAGTGTTTATTGCTTGGAAGAGTATGAAATAACCAATTTCATAGACATGTTCTCTTCCCACAATGAGCTTACAAGCTATAAGCTATAAGGGGAGACAGACATTTATATGAATGAATAAATGACACATACATAAGCGGGGTAGGGCTGAGGGAATAGTGAATAAAGTGTGCAAATTCAAGTGCAAGGGCAATGCAGAATGGAATGGGAGAAGAGGTAATTAGTGCCTAATCAGGAAACATCTCTTGGAAATGTACCTTCAGTGAAGCTTTGAAGGTAGGGAAAGTGATCATCTGTCAGATAGGAAGAAGGGCATTCCAGGCTAGAGGTAGGATGTTGGGAATAGGTCAGTGAGACAGATGAAATCCAGTTGCAGTGAGTATGTTGGCATTAGAGAATCAAAGTGTGTGAGCTGGGTTATAGAAGGAAATCAGAGAGGTAAGATAGGAAGAAGCAAGGTGATTGAGGGTTTTAAAATCAGTGTGACTTAATGGACATAGCACGGGCCTAGGAGTCAAAAGGACCTGGTTTCTAATCCTTGCTCCACTACATCTGCCACATGTCACTTGGGCAAGTCACTTAACTTCTCATGGCCCCAGCTACCTCATCTGTAAAATGGGATTAAGAGTGTGAGCCACATGTGGGATAGGGACTGTGTCCAACTCAATTAACGTGTGTCCATTCCAATGCTTAGAACAATGTTTGGCACAAAGTAAGCATTTAACAAGTACCATAATTATCATTTTTATTATCATTTTTTTTTTTGGTTTGATGTTGGGGGTGGGTGGGCAACCACTGGAGATTCTTGAGGAATGGGAAACATGGACTGAACAATTTTGTGGAAAAATGATCCAATCAGCAGAGTGAAGTATGGACTGGACTGGGGTGATACAGTAGGCAGAGAGGTCAGGAAGGAGTTCTGATCCAGTAATCAAGGTGGGATAAGATAAGTGCTTGGATTAACATGGTTGCAGTTTAGATGGAGAGGAAAGGGCTGATTTTAGTGATGTTGTGAAGATTGAATTGACAGAATTTGGTGACAGATTGAATATGTGGGTTGAATGAGAGATATGAGTCAAGGAAAACACCAGGGGTTATGGGTTTGTGAGACAGGGCATTTGTTGGTTCTGTCTACATGAGAGGAAAGTCAGGGGCAGGGCAGGGTTTGGGTGGGAAGAAGAGAAATTCTATTTTGGAATATTAAATTTGAGATGTTGATGGGACATCCAAGTAGAGATTCCTTGAAAGAATGAGGAAACATGAGATTGCAGAGAAGGAGAGAGATTAGGTCTTGAGATGAAGATTTGGGAATCATTGGCATAGAGATGGTAGTTGAACTCTGGAAATGAATGAATGGGTGTAAATGGAGAGTACAAGGGGATCCAGAACTGAGTCTTTTAGAGACTCCCAATTTAGTTAGAGGGAAACAGAGGAGGAACCCTTGAAAGTGACTGAGAATGAGTGGCCAGAGAGATGGGAGGAGAATGAGAGGGCAATGGCAGTGAAGCCAAGGTTGGGTAATATTTCCAGGAAAAGATGGTGTTTAAAGGTATATCTAGAGTTTGGGAAGGACTGGGCTAGAGTGGAGGCCATTGGATTTGGCAAGAAAAAGATAATTGATTACTTATGAGAGGGTAGTTTCTGTGGAGTGGAGGGAGTGGAAGCCAGATTGGAGGGGTGGGATGTCAAGGAAAGAATTAGAGGAGAGGAAATGGACCCAACAGATGTAATAATAATGATGATGACAGTCTTTGTTAAGTGCTTACTATGTGCCAAGCACTGTTCTAAGTATTGGGGTAGATACAGGTTGTCCCACATGGGTTTCACAATTCTTAATGCCCATTTTACAGATGAGATAACTGAGGCACAGAGAAGTTAAGTGACTTGCCCGAGGTCATCACAGACAAGTAGTGGAGCCAGGATTAGAACCCACATCCTCTAACTCCCAAGCCTGTGCTCTTGACACAAGACAACTCCCTCAAGGAGTTTGAAGAGGAATAGTAGGAGGGAGATGGGATGATAACTGGAGGGTGCCTTGGGGTCAAGGGAAGTGTGTTTTCAGGATAGGGGAGATGGGAGCATGTTTGAAAGCAGTGGGGAAAAAGGCACTGGAGAGTGAACAGTTGAAGATGGCGGTTAGGGAGGGAAGAAAGGAAAGGGCAAGTGCTTAAAATAAGGTCTTACCTAAACTCTGAACTTGTCATCAGTCCTAGGAGTAACATTTTTCAGATGCAAAACTGCTTCTATCAGGAATGTCATCTGTAACCAGCTGCATTTGGCAGCCTGCAAGCATCAGCAGGTATTTTCTGAACTGCTCAATTGTAGTTAAAAACAGTCTGTTGTTCCCTTCTTCATTGACAACCTCCTTGATTCATGCTAAAGCAGCTTATCAAAAGCTAGAGTTATTACTGCAAACAACATTGAACTCTGAGTAAGTCAAGCAAAGGCAATCAGTCAGTTAACTGTTCTGAAAGGCATTTTTCTAGGCTCTGTCACTGGCAGTCAATTCTTTCCTACATGTAAACAGGATGAGCATTAGGTGGAAATCATGAGGTACATTCAAAAAAGAACTTTAACAGGTCTCCTTTTTTTAAGTTTTTAGAAGAATTCAGGTATAGATCCCAAATGCAGCTACTTGGAGAAAAAAATGTTAATGTATATAAAATCACAAAGAATGTGTTAGATTTATACAGGTGTTTTCATTTTTGTATAGTAATCATATAAACATAAAATGCTAGTGAAAAAGTTATTTTTCCAATATTTCTCATCTTTTGGGAAAGATGAGTTATAAGATGCAACAAGATGGTTTCACAAAAATACTAACAAATTTCTCATCCTCAATAGACAGCATCCTTGAATTATCAAGAAGATGATCGATCTATCAATAAATCCATTTGAGCAGATGGGAGATTTGAGCAGAATTATATTTCAGAAAAATGATCTAGGCAGCAGAGTGAAGACTAGATTGTAGAGGGGATGGCAGTAGGCACGGAAATCAGTGAGGAGGCCGATGCAGTAATATAATAATAATGGTATTTATGAAGCATTTACTGTGTGCCAAGCAATGTTTTAAGCACTGGGGTAGATACAAGGTAATCAGGTTGTCCTACATGGGTTTCACAGTCTTAATCCCCATTTTACAGATGAGGTAACTGAGGCACCGAGAAATTGAGTGACTTGCCCAAAGTCACACAGCTGACAAGTGGCGGAGCTAGAATTAGAACCCACAAGCCTGTGCTCTTTCCACTAAGCCATGCAGTAATTAAGGCAGGGCTTACTGAGTACCATAATATGTATGGCAGCAGTTTGGATAGAGAGGAAGGGATGCATTCTAAGATAATATGAAGGTAGAAACAACAGCATTTGTTGATAGCTTGTATAATGAGGAACTTCCACAGTTGTGGAGTGAGAAGCAGAGGAAAAGCCTGTGAAAGAGACTGAAAAGGATTGATTAGAGAGATATGAGTAAAACTAGGAGAGGATAATGTTAGTGAAGTCAAGCTTAGATAATTTTTTCCAGTAGAAGGGAATAATCCACAATTTTGAAGTCAGCTGAATATTTGAGGATAATTAGGATGACTAGAACCAGTGGCTGTGGCAAGAAGGAGATCACTGGTGACCATAGAAAAGGCAGGCAGGGTCCATTGAGTGGAGGTTAACAGAAGTCTGATTAAAGAGGGTCAAGAAGAGAATTGGAGAAAAGGAACTACATGCAGTAGGTAGTGCTCAGGAGATAGTTACTGGGGCACACAGTATCATCTCAGAAATCAAATTGAGAAGATAGCTGAGATTTTGTATGGATTTTTCTTTTTGATGTTCAATTTTCATTAGTATGGGCTACTGCATAGTAATTGGGGAAAAAATCAATAATTAAAATGACTGTGTTTTAATAAAAACTACCTGTATTATTCCAAGCAGATCTAGACAGGATATTTATAAATAGGAAAATGTTGTGAATTACAAAGATGCTTAATTTGAAGATACAGTGGTACACAATTTATGTTCTTAGTTGATGTCTATTTTAAATCTCAGTGGACTGTTTTTGTATGCTTATTGTGTAGAATCCAGACAGATTTATGGCATATTTACTCAATTAATCCCATAAATTCTTAAGACATTCATTTACCTCAAACTGCAAACTGTCTTCCACCACCTGAATTAATTGGAATGTGTTCTTCAATTTCAATTAAGCTTTGGTTAGAATAGTTTTGAGGACATTTTTGTAGGAAAACATAATTAAGTAAAAGTACTTAATATAAGAAAATAAGGCATTTTTCATTATTTCAAAATCTATTATATATAGGCATACATATACCTATATATTTGTAAGGAATGAATATTTCTCTAAATAAAATGACGAGGTGAATGCTCATCACATGCATTTCTGCATGAAAAGTAATTGAGCACTTAATGCCTGATCAATTCCTCCATTGTTATGAGTTGCTTGAAGACAATGAGATGAGTACAATGTTGATTACTAATGATGTAATAAAATATTAGTTGACATATTTGTATGCTAAATGTGTCCATCATTTTGTCTAAAATGTACTGAAGCTTTTGTTTTAAATTTCATTTGGAATAGGAATAAGGGTGATAAATTGTATCCTGCTGCATTTGTTCCATGTTGTTTGCCAGAATACACAATTAGAAGTCTGATCCAAAACATGTAACCATATTCAGAATGTCAGTGAAGTCATTGGGATTTTTGAAAATCAAGAAGGGCCACAATCAAGGTATTCTGTGTGTGAAAATCAAGGTATTCTGTGTGTGATTTTTGGGTGTTTTTTTTTTAAATATCATCTAAGTGCTTACTATCTGCCAGGCATTTACTAAGCACTGGGGTAGATACAAGATAATTAGGTTGGACATGCCTCAAATGCGACTCACAGTCAATCCCCATGTTACAGGTTAGGTAACTGAGGCACAGACCGGTTAAGTGACTTGCCCAAGGTCACACAGTAGACAAGTGGTGGATCTTGGATTAGAACCCAGGCCCTCTGATTCCCAGGCCAATGCTCTTTCCACTAGACTATGCTGTTTCTCTGCCTAGGATCAGTGCCTGCTGAAAGATAACAGAATTAGAAATCATCTGTGGAATATGACATGAACCTATTGTTAAAGGCTGACTAAACAAAGGGTTAAGGTTCTACATACTTTTCACATCTGTTTTGCCACGGGTTAATTAATTACTCCTTTAGGGATCTATCAATCCTTGATAGCGTGGCTTTATAAAAAGTGTTGTTTTGCCACAAAAGCAGGAATGTAGAGTGTGGATTTATGACAAAATTAAACTTCTCATAGCTACAGATTGCCTAATTCATGCAATAGACCTTATAAATAAATGAAATAAATGCAGCCTCCACAATTATCGTGGTCTTTCAATTTACACAGTGAGCAACACACTCATAATATTCCAGTCCTTGCTGGGACTACTCACCTTCTCCCACTGCCACAATTCGAAAGGACCATGAGAGGAAAACATTTACATCTTCAGTCACCCATTGCCACTATAGCGAGAAGAGAATAGAACCAATTATTAATACACAATATTCACTAAATGGAATTAAAGACATGATCTAGCTCCCCCCTTTTTTTTCCTTGAGAGGCAGCATGGCATAGTGGATAGAGCACGGGCCTGGGAGTCAGAAGGTCTTGGGTTCTAATCCCACTCTGCCTCTTGTTTGCTGTGTGACCTGAGCAAGTCACTTCACTTCTCTGCGCCTCAGTTACCTCATCTGTAAAATGGAGATTGAGACTGTAAGCCCCATGTGGGATGGGGACTGTGTTCAACCTGATTACCTTGTATCTACCCAGTTCATAAAGAGTGCCTGGTACATAGTAAGCACTCAACAAATACCATTTAAAAAATGAAAAATTATTTGACAAAATGAAAAGACATATATCTTTGAGATAAAGATAATAATTCCAGCACCATCATAGTCCAACCTAACTCCTTATAGTCACCTCCTGACAGGACTCCTGAATTGCAGCCTTTCCTGTCTCCTCTCCATACTGCACTCTGATGCCCAAATCACTTTTCTAAGACTCTGTACAGATCTTCCCACACTTCAAAATTACCCATGGTTACCTAGAGAAGCAACATGGCTCAGTGGAAAGAGCCTGGGCGTGGGAATCAGAAGTCATGGATTCTAATCCTGGCTCTGTCACATATCTACTATGTGACCTTGGGCAAGTCACTTAACTTCTTTGTGCCTCAGTTCCCTCATGTGTAAAATGGGGATTAAGACTGTGAGCCCCATGCAGGACAAACTGATTATCTTGTACCTATCCCAGCACTTACAACAGTGCTTGGCATATACTAAGCACTTAGCAAATATCATTATTATGAAGCAAAAACTACTGACCAGGAATTTTAGGCACTCATTCAGTTCTCTCCTTCTACTTTTTGTCATTTTTCTCTCTCTACAATCCACCTCGCATGCTTCTCTTTTCTAAAGCCAACTCTCTTACTACACCTCAATCTCATCTCTTGTCAAATATCTTTTGATTGTGCCCTCCTTCTTTCTTGCCTGGAGCTCCCTCCGACCTCACATCCAGCAGACCACATCTTCTAAATCTAAAATCGCATCTTCTAAATTCACATCTTCTCCATTAGTTTTTCTGGGATTAATCTCTCATCTATCTCCAACACATCTGTGTTACCTATACACTTGGATACTCCCTTACCCACTTTCTAACATAGCATTTATGTCATCTTATTTGGGCGTTCTGCACCTTCTTCCCACAACACTGACAAATATTTCTAGTTTACAGTTTTAAAAATGGCATTGTTTTGTACTTGATAGAGATGCTCTTAGTGGGCAGGGAAGAAGTCTATCAAGACTGTTAGGTTGTACTCTTTAAAGCACTTAGTACAATGCTCTGCATTCATTCATTCAATTGTATTTATCTAAGTGCTTACTCTGTGCAGAACACTGTACTAAGCACTTAAGAAAATACAGTACAACAATAAGCAGGCACATTCCCTGCCCACACTGCAAACATTGAGCACTTAAATATGATTCATTAAATGATTAAAGATGATGGTGTGATTGATACTAATGGGAAAGATGGGAAGGTTCACCTCCTCCAAGAGGCCTTCCCAGATTAAGCCCCACTTTTCCTCAGTGCCCAGTCCTTTCTGTGTCAAACTTACTCTCTCTCCCTTTGCCCTTCCCCTCATCCCTGCCCCTCAGCACTTATGTATAAATTTATATATCTATAATTCTATTTATTTATATTGCTGCTTGTTTATTGTATTGATGTATGTCTCCTCCCGGTAGACTGTGAGCCCACTGTGGGCAGGGATTCTCTCTCTTTATTGCTGTAAATACAATGAATACGATTGAATAATAATAAATACGATTGAACAAATGAATATATTTGTGCCATGTACTTGTCTCTACATGGATAGAGATAAATCTATGTCTCTCCATGTGGTGGCATAAAATTATTTGAGAATGTAAAGCAGGTGAGGAAAAGAAACAATGGGGATAGCTTTAAAATCACTGACATATTCTGAAACCTACCAAGGAATCAAATACTGGGCATTGCTTCATATTCAGTATTTAGTGTTATAACAGAATGGCAATTATCTTCTACTAGTATTTGGATACTTCCTTGAAGTGTTAAAATATGCACAAAGTAAAGTTTCAATCATTAATGCTGACATTTACTTCCCTGACTTTTGAAATAGCTGCAGAGAAGGATTTTGAACTGCCTATTGGTAGCTAGTGGGGAAAGACAGTAAGCTGAGCATCCAAAGCTTTGGATATGGCAGTGCTGAAAGCCTGGCAGAAGTGAAGATAATGTATGTTGACAGATTGCTTTCAAATCTGAGTCTTATCTACACCTAAAGAAATCTTTAGGTAGAATGTGTAAATCAAGACTCATTTATTTTTAAATATGGAACAGCATTTCACTGCTAATGTTATTGTAACTCTTGATAATGAATTTGATTTTCTTAAATTGATGAGGAAATTGCTGATTACAGAGGCTTCCATATTTAGTGAAATGCATATTAATACTGTAAAATGATGAATTGCTAATATGGGTAATTGAGCATGCAATCAACCATAAAATATCCCTCCTTTGAAAGACAAGTATTGTTCAGATGATTTTAGAACTTAATTTTTTCCCACATTGTGCTTGGATTTGGAAAGATGCTTTCTCATCAAAGGTAGTATAGGTATTTATAGAAGACCTTGGCAATGTACTATGTGCTAAGGAATATGGATAATAGAAAAAGAAGCCATATTAAAAGTGCTCTCTTTGATTTCCTTGAAACCCAAATTGTGTTATATTGTTTTTGTAGCATTTCTATTAGAGGAAACACTGCTTGATAAAATAAAAGAAAAAATATCATCAATTTTCAGAAAAAAAAAGAGTAGGAGTTGCAGTCCAATCATACTAGTCACAATAATGTAATATTATTTCATAAATTGTTCTTTTCTTATAGAAAATACTGATGCACAGAGGAGTTTGTCATTTTCCACTCCATTAGACTTAAGGTGTAGTGTACTGCTTGTTTATTCATAAGAATAGAATGGAGAAAAGCTTTTCAGTTTGCTTAAAACTGTACAAATGGACAGAGAGCCATGTGACTGTGACTTTTGACAATGTAGTTTAGCTATAATAACTACTCAACATATCTAACTTGGTAGTAAGCTGCTTGACTGAATGTAGAATCTAGCTTTTTAAATTTTTATTGAAGATTTCATAATTTTCTATCAATCATATTTATCGAGCACTTCTTGTGTGCAGAGCACTATAAGAGTTTAGTATAGAGTTGTTAGACACGTTCCCTGCCCACAGCGAGCCTACAGTCTAGAGGAGAGACAGACATTAATGTACATGAATAAATTATAGATATCAATCAATCAATCAATCAATGGCAGAGCCAGGGTTCGAACCCATGACCTCTGACTCCAAAGCCCCGGCTCTTTCCAATGAGCCACGCTGGTTATCCACCCCAAAACAATTGTTTGTCTTCCTCTCTAGTATCAATTTGGGCATGCAGGGAAGGTTGTTTGGGTATGGAGACTAAATGGGAAAGGTGAGTTGAGAAAATTAGATGGATTCAAAACATCAGAGTTGTCTGTTGGGGCATAGGACAGATTTGTGGGGAGAAGGTGTGTGGGATAGAATGCAGGTGAGGAAGTTTTGGTCAGATAAAGGAATTTCAGAGTTCATTTATTCATTCAATAGTATTTATTGAGTGCTTACTATGTGCAGAGCACTGTACTAAGTGTTGAAATGTACAATTCAGCAACAGATAGTGACAATCCCTTCCCAAAAACGGGCTCACAGTCTAAACAGAGTTGCTCAGTGTAGAGTTTGTACAGTGATTAGAGATCATGAGATTGAGTATGTGTTCATGTTGGTGAGTGACTGAGGTGGGATGGAGCAGAAGGTCAGAGAATTGAGGAGTGATAGAAAGCAAGCATCAGAAGTGTCGACAGGAACATCCACATATATGTTGAAGTCCCCAAGGATCAGTGAAGGGATGGAGAAATAGAAAAAAATGTGAGAAAGGGTTTGAAATGCTTCAAAAAGTTCCAAATGGGGCCTGGGAGGTAGTAGATGACTATGACTGGTATTTGGAGTGGGTGTTAGATGATATGGATTTCAAAGGAAGGGAAAGAGAGGGATGAAGGAGGTGGCATTCCCATTTTACAAATGCGAAAACGGAGACATAGGGATATTAAATGACTCACTCAAAGTTACATAGCTGGTGAGTGGCAGAAAGTGACATGGGGGAGCAAGATGTAAACCAATTTCTATCCCTTTCCTAGTAATGATAACAATTGTATTATTTGTTAAGCGCCATATTCCAGGCATGGTACTAAGAGCTGGAGTAGAAACAAGCAAATTGGGTTGGACACAATTCCTATCCCACATGGGGCGCACAGTCTCAATCTCCACTTTGAAGATGAGGTATAGTATACTGCAGAAGGTAAGTGCTCAATAAATACGATTGAATGAAATACATTGAATGCGGTAACTGAGCCCCCAGGAGAGTTAAGTAACTTGGCCAAGGTCACACAACAGACAAGGGGCTGAGCTGGGATAAGAACCCATGACCTTCTGACTCCCAGGTCTGTGCTCTACCAACAGTGCAGATTATTTGGAGAATATGAGCCCTTCCACCCCTAGAGAGAGCAGCAGGGGAGAGAGTGTCATCTGGGGGAAGCTAAGCTTAAATGATGACTGGAGGAAGCAGTGTTTGGGACGGAAATAGGTGCATGATGAAGGAAAGCATTCCTTAAATGTAGCAGGGATTCTACAGGCTGCACTTGTCTGAGGTTGTGGGATGAGGGGATGGAGTGAGGGATCTGGGAGAGGGGAGGGGGGGATGGGAGTGACCTTTTGGGTTCTGTTTCTGAGGATGAGGTGGTGGTTCTGGGACAGGAAAACAAGGATGGGGTTGGGGAGGAGGGTGCAGGTGGCTCAAGGGATGCGTAGGGGATGGATGGAGGGGGATGATGTGGGGGTGCTGGGAAGGAAAAACAAGGGATGATCTGATTGGAGGGAGAAAATTGAGGGGACATAATGGTTATACATGAAGTTCTCAACAGTATTAACTGCTTGATCCAGTGGTTCTGTGATTAAATTGCTGAACTGAATGCAGTCCTTGATTCCTTGAGAGTAGAGAGGTGATTGTTTAGGAGTAAACAGAAGAATGGGTTGATTGTTTAGGAGTAAAAAGAGGAATGGGTTGATCTAAAGGCAGGCAGCTGTTGATATGGGAAAATCTATGTAGTCAGACAGGGACACCTGGTCTGTGTTTCTCTGTAGCTAAGGTATAGAAGTGATTTCATTCAAGTTTTTTTAAATCTAGCTACACCAGATTATTTTTAATATTTCTTGTAATTAGAGCCACAAAAATCCATTTTGACTGTGACCCCCTTTTATAAAAATCTATGTGGCCATGGTTTATGATGTTACCAAAATTGATTTGCAGAAATTTTTGAAATATTAAAAAGCATTTTCAAAAGAAAAAAAACCACAAGCAATATATTCATATTAGCAGCCGCTCATGGAACTGGCAAAAGGGGGATGTTAGTAGGCAAGATATCTAAATAAAGTTTCAGGACATGAAAAGCCAGGAATGAGATAGATCTGTGTTTGTTTTTTTCATTGTATTTGTTAAGCATGTACTATGTGCCAAACACTGTACTAAGCACTGGAGTAGGTACAGACTAATCAGCTTGGGCACAGTCCACGTACCACATGGGGCTCCCATGCGTGGCTCCCATTTAGTCCTAATCCCCATTTAAACAGATGAGGGAACTGAGACACAGAGGAAATGAAGTGACTTGCCCAAGGTCACACAGCAGACAAGTGGTGGAGCCAGGATTATAACCCAGGTCCTTCTGACTCCCAGGCCCATCCTCTATCAATGAGACCACCTGGCTTCTCTCCAATCTATTAATCACTGTTATTATTGATCACTTACTCTGTGCAGGGCACTGCACTAACTGCCTGGCAACATAATACAATAGAGTTGGTAGACCCAATCCTTGCGCTCAAAATTTTATATTGGAAAAATCTGTTGTACTTGTCCCAGCATTTATCATTTATCACAGTAAGTACTCAATAAATCCTACTGGTGGGACAAGGGACTGTATCTAACCTGATTTTATTCTATCTATTGCAGCCCCAAGGCTTAGTAAAGTTCTTAGCACATAGTAAATGGTTAACAAATATCACAATTCATATTATAATCATTGAGATGTGACCATCACCTTCACCAATAAAGACTGGAAGTTTGCTACTTATTTCCCATTTGCATTTCTTACTGTGGTACCACCTAAGCCCATGGCTTGTGGAGTGATATGAAAGTCAAAATTAATCAAGGAATGTGTTTTGGAGGGTATAGATTCTTAGGAGAGCTTTGAACATGTGGCAGGATATGATTTGGAAATAAAGAATGTATCACCTTTATTGTTTGGGCTACTATGTTATAAATTTGGCAGCTTTTTTGCGGCTGTATCAATTACTGTCAACAATCAAAGATGATCAATTATCCTTTCCTCTGGTTTTCATCTGCTGTCATAGTGCCCTACTGAACTCAGCTCTTGAAATGGACTTCATGCTTCCCTGAATGTGCTCATCTTTGGAAACCTGTGAATCAGAGATAAAGCTAAGGAATAGGCCAGCAAATGCCAAACATCTTCTGAATGATTCAGATTTTCCATTGACATCATCATTGATTCACATTTTATTTTGCTGTGCTTCAGCTGTTTAAAAACCTTTCTGATATTTCTGTATAAATCAGTGAGGCCACAAGATGCAGATCATTTTCACAATCCTAGCATTGCAGAACTGAGGAAATGTGAGGATTTGAAACATGTTTTAGGTATTCAACTTCATTAGAGGAAGACAATGCAGTGATAGTTCAGGCTAGAGAGAAAAAGCCCAGCTATTAAACCTTCACTGAAAAAAGCAAGAATAATGAGCATAACTGGATAATGCATTTTAATAAGGAAAAGGAAATGGGAAAAGGGAAAGTAGATTACTTGCCCATATGCCCCTTTACCCTTCCCCCCCCCACCCGTTATAAATATGTCTTGGGCATCCAATATCATGGTTACAAAAATTGAGAATGTGTGTGAGAAAAACAAACATAGAGGGAGCCCACTGAGGCCACGTTGTGGATTAGTGGCCTTATCTACTGATTTATAACATTTATCATAGTGACATATGAGGTATATATAAACTGTTAGAATCTCACAGGTTGGGTCAATTTTGCAACTCTCAGGGGATCACCCTTCAGCCAACAGAAGCCCCAGTATCAATTGGGTGATCTCATCACAGTTCATCAAACTCCCTATCCTTCTCTAATCACCTGCTGTGGTTTCCTGACCCAGCTAAATAAATAGTTCTAGCTGCACTGATACGGGTTAATCATGTTTTGGGCTATGGACAAATAGGCATTGTGAGAAAAGTAGAAGGAGCTGACCTTCAACCTGAGGGTCTCTGGGGCCTCCGGGGCCTTAACCTAGTACCAGAGTTACCAACGGGAAATTTCCGTTGGGCTCAAAATGCTGACATCATGAAAGAATATCATACTTTGTGCTAATCAAAAAAAAAAAAGCTGAAGAGTCCTTCAATATTTTTGTTCTCCCTTCCACAAAAATTGTTAGTCTTATGGGAGACAGGAACTGTATCTGACCTGATCAGCTTGAATCTACCCCAGGGCTTAGTACAGTGCTTGGCAAATAGTAAGTATTTAGCAAATACCATCATTATTTGAGCAATTTAGTACACTAGTGTATGATGATGTGGAATTCTAAATACCTAAATATCTTATACAAAACATTGGGAAAGTCTGAGATTATCCTTCATTTTTATCAGCACCTAAAACATTTGTACTCTATTCTTCAGTATTAAAGGATTCAAAGAGGTATAGTAAGCATGACAGATTTTTTTATTTAGGACCACAAGTAATTTACATTATATTTCAAAATTAGGCCCAATTCATAATATGTATTTCATTTTTCCCTTTAATGGTTTATTAGTCTGAATACATTTTAAATTTATGCACTTCTGCAAATTAATTTTAAAACTACAGCCAAGTAGACAATGTCATAATTATTGGACAGTGGAAATGTCACTGGCAATCAGGCAGAAGAATTATTCTTATTTCACTAATGAGCCCAGAAAAGTATTCAGGCAGGTTGGTGGAATTTATAAGAAATTTAGGATTAAACACCTTAAATGTAAGAGTTCAATTTATTTTTATTTCCATGCAGAAAACACTGCTAATGATCACAAAAATGACGAGAGGCAAGAAAAACAGGAAATAGGAGGAGAAAATGAATTCATTGATCTCGAAATTAAAAAAAAATATTAATCAAGATCCATCACATTAAATGGACACCCGCAGCCTGAATTATGATAGCTATGGAAAAGGCTTTCTTCTCCAGTGTGTAGAGCAAAGATGTGGTACCAATTAGTAAAAAAAAATTCTGGATAACATAAGAAACAGAGTTACAAAGTGCTTAAGTAAAACAATAATATCCAACTGGAAATTTGGTGGCAGCAGGTTTTGGAATGGAAGGGAGGGGCGGGCCTGTGAGGTGCAACCCTCTCCTGGTTCACTCACTTTTGAGGGACACCACCCCTCCCCATTAACACCACCCCGACAATCATATTTTCCTCCCACCCTGTCCAATTGCTTCTCTAGCCCCCAACACCCCAGAGTGCCAGTTCAGGGATTTTTCTTATACCAGAGCTCAGTTCAGGTCAGTTCCAAGTCACATGACTTCCAGCATTACAGATAAAAAGGAACTTTGATAAGTCGAACTGATAGCAATGAAGAGTCACACAGATGGGAATGAAGTGTCTGCAGAAGACTACTTGCTAATTATAGGGAGAACTCTGTGGCAACTCCCTGATGAATTGAATTCAGGATGTGTGGAAGATAGTTATCTGTTGGGATGCAGCCCCTGAAATGCCGTCCTTCCTCCTAGATAGGGACAATTCATACTCATCCTGATCTAAATGTGAGCAGAAACCTATTATTCCAGCAGCAGCTAGCATTTACATCCCTTCCTTCCTTCTCCCACCAAGTGGAGGTGTTTGCCACATGGGACCAAGGGGATAAGATGACTTGTTTTTTTGGGAGCTATCAGAAGTGCCAGTTTTTAGAAACTTCAAGCAAGAAAAATGATTAATCCTTTATTGTATTTTAAAAAATTAAATATACATACATGCCCTTGTTAAGCTTTGCAAGAAAATAAAGACAAAATATTTAGAATATGGGTGAAAAGCAAAAAGTGGGAATTAGTAAAAAAAAAAAAAAGGAAGGAGAAAGAAATGGACTAGAAAAAGGAAAGTAAAAATACAGAAAAACACAGAATGTCAAGTGGTAAGCTGCTGGTATTTGGAGAGCTGAAAGACAGGCCTTACAACTGAATCTTGTGACTGAGGCAAGAGGAAGAAAGTAGGAGCAATGTCTACAAACTAATTCTGAAACCACTTGATTCATGGATGAGGATACTGACACCAATCTGGAAGCCACCAACCATTGAGGCCTAGAAGTTATAGTAAGAATTGAGAAGCAGGAGCTAGTCACCCAGTGGAGCTAGAATTAGAATCCTGGTATCTTGGAATCCTGTCATGATCTCTTTCCATGCAGTTGGGAGAGTACAAAATAATTTGAAGAAAAGGTTCCTGCCTTTACGGAACTTAAAATCTAGTGAGAGAGACAAAAAGTGAATTAGACAAGAGGAAGAGAATGGAAAAATGGGTATGTAGAAAGCCTTAACTAGAAGACTTAATGAATTAATATGTACAGAACTGTACAAGTGATTGTGAGATTTCTACCAGAACTTAATCAATTATATTACTTGCCATTACTTCTGAACATTAATAAATTAGAAGGTTAAAATCAAATTAATCGTTCAGTCATATTTATTTAGCACTTACTCTGTGCAAGGCACTGTACTAAGTTCTTGGGAGAGTACAAACTATCAATATAACAGAGCTGGTAGACTTGGTCCCTGCCCACAAGGAGTTTACAACATACAGTGGGGGAAATCCAAGATATCTTTCCCCTCTTGTTATAATTGAGTTTAAATATATTGTGGAATTTTAGTTTTGGTTTCTTACCCTGTCCACTGAACTTTGAGCTATAGGAATTACAAATAATGTGACTGCGCAATGGCCCTATTGATTCCGCTGCTGTTAATAGAAATCATGTATGAAATCCATCACCTAAATCCACCATTTTCTACACTTGTTATTACATGGTCTTCTCTTGTCTTATGCCATTGAGTTGTTTCCAACCCATAGCAACAGCATGGACACATCTCTCCCAGAACGCCCCATTCTCCATCTGCAATCATTCCGGTAAAAATATTTGTAAAGTTTTCTTGGTAAAAATACGGAAGTGGTTTACCATTGTCACCTTCCATGCAGTAAACTCGAGTCTCCACCCTCTACTCTCTCCCACGCCACTGCTGCCCAGCATGGGTGAATTTTGACCTGTAGCAGATTGGTAGCAACATTTAAATGCAAAAAAGTAATTATACAAAGTGACAAAAAGAGGAGATTTCTTTTCTTAGATAATTGGCGTTTATCAGCTTCTCAGTAAATTATTACTTTATTGTTAATAGGTTGCTCTAGCATGTATTCCAATAATATTTTTTTATGGAATTTAAGTGCTTACTATATGCCCGGCACTGTACTAAGCACTGGTGTAGATATAAGTTAATCAGTTTGGACAGACTCCATGTCCAATGTCCCATGTGGAGTTCACAGTCAATCCCCATTTTACAGATGAAGTAACTGAGGCACAGAGAAGTTAAGTGACTTTCTCAAGGTCACACAGCACACAAGTTGCAGAACCAGAATTAGAACCTAAGCCCTTCTGATTCCATTTATATATTATAGATTTATATATGTCACATTTATATATGTCACAAAATTTGCAGGAATACCTTTAGAAATTCACATTAATTAATTTGCCTTGACATTTACATATGACTGTAGATATTTTATAAAGAAGTAATCAGCAAGTGAACTTCAGTAACTTACAATCTTCATATATTTTAATGTGTTTGAAAGGAGGCTGACCTAATTTTAATGTATCCCAAGTGCCTACAGTAGCTATAACCTCACAAATTCAAACATGATTAGAAACAATATAGCTAGTCTATAAACATTACTAGAAACTAAATGAAATACTTACTACTCTAGAATCTGTCATAGTCTATGTTTAATTTGCTTTACAAACCATTCAAACATACCTGAAGCCTGGAAAAAGCTCATAGATGCCAGATCTACTGAGGAGTGTATAAATTTTTGTTTCTGGTTGCTTTCACATTTCACTGCACAGTATATTGTATCCAGTTTGATCACACAGAAGGATAGTTTTCAGTAAAACTGGCTGCTTTGACTTGTGAAGTCATTGGGGGTCTGGTGAATTTTTGATTAGTTGGGCTCTGGATGATGACCAGAAATGTGAGACCCAAATCATTGACTTCTTGCAGCAAATATGACCAATGATTGCACCACCCTCTATGCCTGGATAGGGTTCCTTCTGAGTGGGGCTACATAGAAGTGTGATAAGGAGTGGTAAACTGAGCCTACATCATGGCTTTCATGGAGACCCAGAACCAGACCTATATTGCATCTCTTTATTAAGAATGAAGATAGAATTAAAAGATAAAATTAGGGCCTTGTGTTTTTCAATTGATTGTATAGCAAGATGTCTCTGTAATTCTAAATATTGGCCATTATTTTGCATATACAAAAACACAGTTGTGCTACTATTCATTCATCAATTCAGTCGTATTTATTGAGCAATTACTATGTGCAGAGCACATTACTAAGTGCTCGGAATATACAATTTGGCAACAGGTAGAGACAATCCCTGCCCATTAACGGGCTCACAGTCTAAATGGGGGAGGCAGACAGCAAAGCAAAACAGAACAAAACAAAACAAAACAAGCAGTCTGGCATAGATATCATCAAGATAAATAGAATCTTAGATATATATACACATTATTAACAAAGTAAATAGAGTAATAAATAATGTATACAAATATGCACAGTGCTGGGGGAAGGGGAAGGGGGAAGAGCAAAGGTCAGGAGAGGGGAGAATGGGGAGGGGAGGAGGAGCAGAGGGAAGGGGGGGCTCAGTTTGGGAATACCTCCTGGAGGAGGTCAGCTCTCAGTAAGGCTTTGAAGAGGGGGAGAGAGTTAGTTTGGCGGATGTGAGGACGGAGGACATTCCAGGTCAATGGTAGGAGGTGGAGCAGGAGTCGACGGTGGGATAGGCACAAACAGGGGACCGTGAGGAGGTGAAGGGCAGAGGAGCAGAGTGTACGGGTGGGCAGTAGAAAGAGAAGGGAGGTGAAGTAGGAGGGGGCAAGGTGATGGAGAGCTTTGAAGCCAAAAGTGAGGAGTTTTTATTTCATGCGAAGGTTGATAGGCAACCACTGGAGGTTTTTGAGGAGGGGAGTGACATGTCCAGAGCGTTTCTGTAGGAGGATGAGCCGCCCGGCAGCGGGAATGAAGAATAGACTGGAGAGATGGGCGGAAGGGAGATCAGAGAGGAGGCCGACATAATAATCCAGTCGGTGTGGCCTAATGAAATGAGCAAAGGACTGGGAGCTAAGAGAAATGAGTTTTTGACACTTGCCTATTGGTCTGACCTTGGCTAAATCACTTAACAGCTCTTTTTTTCACTGTATTTGTTAGACCTTACTTGTACCAAGCACTATATTAAGCTCTGGAGTAAATGCAAGATAATCGGGTCATATCCCACATGGGGCTCACTGTTTACGAGGAAGGGAAAAAGAGGTATTTCATTCCACTCACAGTGAAGTTAAATCACTTGCCCAATGTCACACAACAGGACACTGGCAGAGATGGGATTAGAAACCAGGTCTTCTGATTTCCAAGTCCATACTGTTTCCACTAGGCTATGCTATATCTCTGTGACACATGATACCTTTATATAAAAGGAGATTAAAGAATTATTCTTCTTTCTCCTTAGACTGTGAGCCTCATGTGGGACAGAAACAGTGTGCAATATGATTATCCTATATCTGTTCCAGAGTTTAGCTCATTACTTTTTTCCTGTACTGATTTCAGTCAGAGTGGTGAATTCTGTCATTTCTTTTGAATACAGTGATATGTCTAAAACCAATGATGAGTTTGATCCAGATCACCATATTGATGGGTAGATAATGGTCAGCAGGATCGGGAGATTGCACTCATGAAGTCAAGGGTTTTGTATGGTTGAATACCCTTACTTCATATATACTTTGTCTAAGTTTCAAAACTTGTCAAAAACTATGTTCCTTCCAGCCCTTTGCTTTTAATCCAGATTTGATATTGGCATGGTGCCCCAAAATTATTAAGGAGGCTGAGTATCCAAAATAACACTTAGTAAGTGAATTTCCATTGTTATGAATAAATCAACATAAAAATGTTTCCCTTAACATTTTTTGTTCATTTGTTTCCCAAAATACTAAGATAATTGCCTTAGCACTGCATTTTGTTTTGCCCATGCACTGCTTCAGACAGGGATTTAATGAACTTTGCCATAATAGAAAACTAGATCAGCAAAGTAGCAGTGCAATTGAAATGAGCCAATATAAATCTTCTGACGAAGCAGACAGCTTGTATACCTGGATAGATCCATGGAGGAGATGGTGCTTTTAAAGATCTGACCAAGGCTGAGTTAATGCAGGGACTCACTGGGCTATGATCCAGGGCCCTGAGTTTACCATGGGCCTCCACCAACCTTATGAAGATGGAATTTTTCTTAAAACGGCTGTTGTAAGGCTATCCTGGAGTGCCTGCCTATAGAGTTTTGGATGACGTGCCTGGCTACAGGGTATTGAATAACATGCCCCAGAATCTCCTTTAAAATCTGCCTTAGTCTTCTTTTCTTTCTTCTCAGTTAGTACTGCAGGAGACAGTGATTACACAAATAGGTGCTAATCATTGGTGTTTGTTCCCCTAGTTCTTCCATTCCTAGGTGAATCTCCTTGATTTCCTATCATCCCCTCTAAAGCACTCAATTACCTTGGCCCCTCCCACCTCACTTCACTACTCTTCTACTACACCCAGCCCACACATTTCAGTCCTCTAATTCCAATCTACTCACTGTATCTCCATTTCGTTTAGCTCACTGCCGATCTCTAGCCAAAATCCTGCCTCTGGCATGGAACACCATCTTTCTTCATAACCAACAGACAATTACTCTCCCCACCTTCAAGGCCTTATTTGAAGGTACATCACCTCCAGGTTGCCTTCCTTGAATAAATCCTCATTTCCTCTTTTCCCACTCCCTTCTTTGTCACCGTGACTTACTCCCTTTATTCACCCTCCACCCACAACCAGCCACACAGCATTTACATATATATCAATAATTTATTTGTTTGTATTAATGTCTGTCTCCCCCTCTAGACTGTCAGTTCATTGTGGGCAGGGAATGTTCTGTTATATTCTGTATGGTACTCTCTGAAGTGCTGCTTGTGTGTTTTGCACACAGTCAGCACTCAATAAATATAATCGATTGATTCGTTGGAAGAGCTCATTAAGCCACTAGTATATAGAAAGGGCAAAAGTATCTAAGTGTTGACATTTGCCTGAAAAGTGGTGTGACTCCACTTTCTGTTGCAAATCATAATGACTGGGGGACGATTGAGATCCCTGTCACCCTACTTCATTCCCCACCACGCCCCTCAACCTCCTTCACTTTCAGAAGAGTAAGAAAAAGGGCTAAGTAGTAGAAAAGAGAGATAGGCAAGGTAAGAAAAATATCAGTCCTCATTCTTCCTGCTTCCTCCTTTTTCTTTCCTTCCTACCACACCCCCCCCCCCCCAACCCCCTGCCGGACTACCCACAATTTCTAGGCTAATGGAAACAGCATTTGATAGTGGATAGAGAATAGACCTGGGAGTCAGAAGGTCATAGGTTCTAATCCTGGCTCCACCACTTGTCTGCTGTGTAGTCTTGAGAAAGTCACCTCACTTTTTTTTTCCTCTTACCTCTTCTGTAAAATGGGGATTAAGACTGTGAACCCCGTGTGGGACAGGGACTGTGTCCAACCCAATTTGCTCATATCTACCCCAGCCTGGCACATAGTAAGTGTTTAAATAATGTCAAAATAATAATATACTATATTATTATTATATATTTTATTATTATTATCTCTGCAGCCATTCTGGCTGGTGGTACCCTAATGATATCATCAGAGGTTGAGTTTGAGGACCCCACTAGATGACCCATTCCAGGGTCCAAGCTTTATTAATGCATCTCTGGCTCTGACTGATCTTTTGGCCTACCAGGACTGATTACTCATATAATTGTTGGAGGTTGGCTACAGAAGAGTGATGATCTTGTCCCAATTTCCTGTAATATATGGAAAGAAATAGAAACCTTTGAATGTACAAAATCCCACTTTACATATTCAAAAGTTTCCATTTATTTAGGTTTTTTTTGAATTTTAATTTTAAAATAATACTTGTAGAGTGTATTAAGCCCTATTTGCAAAATTCTGGGGTAAACGTGACTAGTAAAGTGCATCCAATGCTTAGTACAGTGCCTGGAACATCGTAAGCGCTTTACAAATACCATAATTATTATTGTTACCACAAAGTTATGAGATTAGACATAATCACTGTCCTACACGAGACTCACAATCTAATACCCATTTTACAGAGGGTGAAACTGAGAACCAGAGAGGTTAAATTGTCTGCCCAGTGTCACACAGTAAGCCTCATGCTGTTATTGACCTTTCACCTGAGTTTCCTCACTCAAAGTACCTTGCTCATTTTACTTGTTCCTTTAGGTTATTTGTAGTATTGGCCAGATTCTAGAAAATAAATAGAAAGATCCCAAAGATACTTATGGCAGCAAGGGCATCAGCTAGGGCATGGAAATAATATTTCTATCAGATGTCATCAATGAAAAATATGGCTTACTCCTCATCCATGTTATAAGCCATTAGGAATGTCACAGACATAAAGTGGTCTTTATCTCCTTCTTTAAACAAACAGTGGAAATTAAAAACAAAACTTACGAAGCACAAAAATATCACAAACAGAGCAAAGAATTTAGTTTCTGTTTGGGCTAGATTTAGGGTGAGAAGACACTATTAATTTGCCCTGAATATAGTGTTCAACCTCTGCCTTCCTAGCCCTTTAAGGGACCCTCCCCATCCACCGATACGCATACATGAGAAAGAGGACAGCAGCTCACTAGGTCGATCAACCTGCTCTCAAACGTCATTGGTTCTGTGTCAGCTCTGTGGAAAACCAGAGGCTGTTGAGGGTAACGCTTAGTTGAGAACCTAGATTATGCCAAAGTCCCGAGACAAAATAAACTATTTTAAACTGTGAATCTAGATCAATTTTTAGCCATATATTTGCTACATCATCAGCGTATATGCTCCATAACTGAGGAATACTGATAGACTCATTGCAATACCACCAAAGACTGACAAAATGATCATAATGGTATATTTCAGTGCATGGATAGGTATTGATATTGAAATAGAAAAAGGTCACCATACCTCAGGGGATTGGAAAACTAAATAGCTGTGGCTTCCTTGTGCTCTGCAAATGATGAAATATTTGATTGAAATTACCAATGCTATCTTCTATTTCTCAAATAAAAAGAAGTTATTAAGGATGTTCCTATCATTCAAATGGAATTTCATCATTCAGCAGGGCTCCCAGAAAGATATGACCCTGGATAAACTGAAGGAAAGCACACACCAAGGGTTTGCTGCCCAGACCCCCACCATGCTACCGTCACTGCTGGGACCCCAAGTCCCCGTTTCAGTCCAGGCATCATGCAGACCAGCCCTTGGGAGTCTCCTGTGGGCTGTCACTATGAGCAGAGTCCTGAACTGACCCAGCCCGGTCCAACTTGTACACATCCCAACAGCCATGTGATACTGCTTTTTAGAAGATGCACTGACAGATATTCTAATGCTGAGGCCAGCTGTAAGTACAAATATTGGGTTTTCAGCTACAAGATTAAGCTTGTTATGAGCAGAGAATGTGTCTGCTAATTCTGTTGTACTCTCCCAAGCACTTAGTACAGTGCTCTGCACATAGTAAGTGCTCAATAAATGCCACTGATCAATTGATTGAATATCATTTTCTGGTTAGCCAGAATTGTGTTTCTCAGGGTGGGTTTTGGGCTTAGAGTGAAAACGGTGTGCCATCAGATCTGATTAAAAGGACTGTCCCTATGGCATGGACCTAGTGGTGCTGGTCCTGATTATGGGGTGGTGTTTTTCACTTAAGACTTTGCTGGTTGTTCTGGGGGTTTGAGGGAGAATATGTCTTCTGAATTTTTTTTTGTGCAGACTTTAGTGTTGATTTTCTTCGTGGCAGTTGCAGTGCTTGCTTTCTAGTTCCAAGATTGGTAAGAGATAGGTTCAGGGAGTTTTTTTGAGATCAACATCACATCTTACCAAAATCTTAAAGAAAGCTAAGTGGTGCTATGAAGCATATGGCCCTGAAGACTGGGACATCAATATTTACTTGATATGGTAGAGAAAGTTATAACCAGGAAAAACAAGGTGGAGTCCCATTTTTTTGCTGGGTTCCCGTTCCTGCACAGAAGGTTGTGAATATGCAGTGTGGATATAATGTGAAAAATATAGCCAAGAGTAAGTAGAATTTGTTCATTTTTATCAAAAGCCATATACCTGCTCTGGAAGACTGGCTTTCCTGAAGCATACTATACTGTGGCAGGAGTCTTCATTGTGATCTCATTTTGCAGATTTGGAATATTCCTTGCTAGAGCCCTGATATCTGACACTGAAGCTGTGAAAATAGTCGGGCACTTTTGAAGATAAAAATCAGATTCAGGCTGTGAAGGCTAATCCATTTCACTGTAATGAACTTTATATCACCTTACTGGCACTTCCTTGCAGTCCCTGGCATGAAGAATAAATCTGGGTGATGGCAATAGAGATCTACTGATCTGTCACACACACAAATGCACTCAGCTGCCTGCACAAAAACATTTATATGTGTATATGTAACCCTTAATGGTGATGTATTCCAGAACAGCTAAATACCTTTCCAGGCCATGTTCAACTAAGACTCCAGAGTCAGTTTTGGAGATGCAGTGTGCCAAGTCCAGAAAAATTTTAGTCTGATACAATTTATAGGAATTTATAACTTCCCAATCATCTGCGGAGCCTCAGCTGTGCAGATCTAGGAAGTGTCATTAAGCCACTTTTGATGCTTTGGTTAACAGGAGCTACTACTCAGCCTTCAACATGAGGCAAGTTGCTTTTGGTGGAGCAACACTAAGCCATTTTAGTTGTGTTTCATATAGGGTCAGAGGGTCCATAAGCCTGTAAGCCCCACGTGGGACAACCTGACTCCCCTGTGTCTACCCCAGCGCTTAGAACAGTGCTCAGCACATAGTAAGCGCTTAACAAATACCAACATTATTTGCAAATCAATTTCTTTATAATAACGTTGGTATTTGTTAAGCGCTTACTATGTGCTGAGCACTGTTCTAAGCGCTGGGGTAGACAGAGGGGAATCAGGATGTCCCACGTGGGGCTCACAGTCTTAATCCCCATTTTACATATGAGGTAACTGAGGCACAGAGAAGTTAAGTGACTTGCCCACAGTCACACAGCTGACAAGTGGCAGAGCTGGGATTCAACTCATGACCTCTGACTCCAAAGCCCGTGCTCTTTCCACTGAGCCACACTGCTTCTCATCAATTTCTTTTTAGGAATTAAAGAGTCATCCTTTTGTAGTCAGAGCTATGGCTCCTGAACCACCTAGGGTTCTGTGGAGGACTGATGACGTTAGAGAAAGATTGCTCATTTGGGATTTATGTAGATATCTTATATGAATGAAACATTTTTTCCAGAAACCCACCTGCTTTGTCCCTTCCCTTCTATAATGACCCTCCTACACACCTCTACTTCCCTCCCTTGCAAGATTTCATCATGAGTAACCAGTATCTGGGGACCAGAATTGTCCCACTGTTGACAGGTTCTTCTGGACTTAAGTTCCTCATGGCTAGGGATCGTGTCTACTGAATCTGTTATGCTATACTTTCACAAAGGCTTAGTACAGTACTCCACACACAGTAAAATAATATATCTCTAGATACATACTCATTAAATACCAATGATTGATTGATTATGTCACTGAACCTCTAGACTAGGAACTGTAGACTGTAGACTCTCTCCACTGTCAGCTCGTGAGCAAGGAACGCATCTACCAATTCTGCTATATTATACTTTCCCATGCACTTAATACAGTGCTCTGCATACAGTAAGTGCTCGGTAAATACAACTGAGTGATTGAAACTGGGTAAGAGGCCACCACCAACAGCACACCACCGTTTCAATCATTATATATTGGATAAAATTTTCCATTATTGGAATCATCTTGAATAGTCTCTTCTTTTGTAAGATGTACATTCCTATACCTGAACATACATACAATGCTCTAGGGTGTCTTCCCCATTAGAGTGCAAGCTCCTATAGACAGGAAATATGTCTCTGTTTCTAATATGCTTTTTGTTCATTTAGTCCAGGGCATTTCTCCCAGTGTGCATAAATAAATATAATTACTATTTCTATGCTTTACTCTAGACTGAAACCTTTTTGTGGGCAGGGAACATATCTACCAACACTGTTTTATTGTACTCAAGCAAGTGTTTAGAACAGTGTTCTTCATATAAGAAGGACTCACTCAATTACATTGATTGACATTACTACTATCACTCAATTGCTCTATTTGTGTGGAGGATATTCCTTATTTAACAATGTTTCCTCAATCCTCTTATGGAGGGAATACATTATAATCTGCTAAAAGTTTATATTATCAACTTGTCAATCATATTCATTGTGCACCTACTGTGTGAAGAGCACTGCACTAAGCACTTGGGAGAGTACAATATAATAGACTTGGTAGTTATGTTCCCTGTCACAGTGAGTTTACAGTCTAGAGGGAAAGGTTACAGTCTAGAGGATGAAAGGTTACTAAGACAGTGAATAAGAGAAGATTGCATAAAGAAAGTGGAGAAATTGAAAATGAAAATGCAGGAGAAAACCAAAATTAAACTTGGTAGGATAGAATTGCCCAAAGAGTAGTGTTTCTAAAGCAGTCAGTCTTTGTCATTATATTTTCCTTTTGATTTATTTTGTGCAACTGGTAGGTTTAAAGCAGGACCCTTCTCTCTGGGTAGCCCCAAGACATGAACACCCTCATGCTGACTAATCATTCCTCATTGAACATTCTTTAAATATTTCTTTCAGTTTTCTTAGTTTCAGAACTGAGATGCTACCTTGGTTTTCTTCTGTCTTATTTTCCTTTTCTTTGTAGGGCTATGTTTGAAATTCATAGTCATTAATATATAGTTTTTTTCATAGAACATCCTAATAAGTTACTTAACACATGTGCTTAACTTTGTTGTGGATAAGACAGATTGGAGGATACTCTCAAATGGTTGTCAAGGTGCCATAAAGCTTCTGCAACAGATTACTTATGAAGGTGCTACCCATCTAAAACTCAGTGGTGTAGAATGCACATTTATAGCCCTGAAAATCATACATACTCAACTAGTTGGCTCCTAAACCTGCCCGATTTCTTGTCCAGTTTCAATGGGAAGAAAATAAATGGATGGAAACATTAGAATTGCAGAACATTTCAGTTGATTTGGGCACATCTCATCACAAATCCTGCTATTGCTACTTTCATTTATGGGAGGAATATCAATCACACAATCAGTCAGTGGCATTTATTGAGCTTGTATTGTGTGCAGAATACTGTACTAAGCATTTGGGAGGGTTCAGTAGTATAGTCAGACATCATTCCTACCTTCAAGGAGCAGAGTTCCCACAAGGAGCAAACTTTGTGAAGACATAGAAGAGCTTCAGGAATATTCGCCGTATCCTGTGGAAATTATTTCTTGAGCTCCATCAAGGGCCACACACCGGGGAGTAAATTGAAACTTGTAATGTCATTCAATCCCACATCCATTAAAGAGCAGATACGTGATACAGTGAGAATTGCCTGAGAGACTTGAATCCAAATGTCATGACTTTTTCTTTGATTTGGAAAGACACCATCCCTATTCATTCAGTTCATTCATTCTGTCATATTTATTGAGTATTTACTGTATGCAAAGCACTGTACTGAGCACTTGGGAGAGTATGATACAAAAGCAAACAGACACATTCCCTTCCCACAATGAGCTCACCATTTGGGGCTCGCAGCCTAAGTAAACGGAGAATAATATTAAATCCCCATTTTACAGATGAGAAAGCTGAGCCACAGAAATGTTATGTTCAAGGTCACCTAGAAAGCAGGTGACAGAATGGGATTAGACTCTAGCTCCTCTGACTTTCATTCAATAGTATTTATTGAGCGCTTATTATGTGCAGAGCACTGGACTAAGTGCTTGGAATGTACAAATCGGCAACAGATAGAGACAGTCCCTGCCTATTAATGGGCTTACTCCATTAATCGGGAGAGACAGATAGACAAGAACAATAGCAATAAATAGAATCAAGGGGATGAACATCTCATTAACAAAATAAATAGGGTAATAAAAATATATACAAACGAGCACAGTGCTGAGGGGAGGGGAAGGGAGAAGGGGAGGGGCAGAGGGAAAAGGGGGGGAAAAGGGGTCTTAGCTGAGGGGAGGTGAAGGGAGGGGGTAGAGAGGCAGCAGAGGGAGCAGAGGGAAAAGGGGAAGCTCAGTCTGGGAAGGCCTCTTGGAGGAGGTGAGCTCTAAGTAGGGCTTTGAAGAGGGGAAGAGAATAAGTTTGGCGATTAAATTGCAACCACGAAGGGACACGAACCCTCAATCTTCTGATCCGGAATCAGACGCCTTATAGGATTTGAGGAGGGAAGGCGTTCCAGGGCAAAAGCAGGACATGGGGTAGGCCTAGGACGCGTTTTCTGTGGTGACAGAAGAGACAGGGGAAGGACGGGTTTTGGGTGGGAAGAGGGGGAGTTTCATTTTGGACATGCCAAATTTGACTCGCCAGTGTAACATCCAAGTTGAGATGTACCGAAGGCAGGAGGAAAAGCGAGCCTGCGGAAGGGGAGAGGTCAGGGCTGGAGAGGGAGATTTGGGAATCATCCACATAGAGATGGTAGCTGCAACCTTGGCATTATCCTCGACATATTGCTCTCTCATCAAAACCCGCCTATTCAATCCGGCGCGAAATCCCGTCCGTTCTACCTTCACCATCTCTAGCGTCCACCCAAACTGCTACTCCGTTGATCCAACCTCTTGTCCTCTCCCACCTTGATTACTGTAATCAGCCTCCTCGCTGACCTCCCTGCCTCCTGCCTCTTCTCTCTCCAGTTCATACTTGGCTCTGCTGCCTGGATCATTTCTGTGTAAAACGTGTTCAGTCCACATCTTCTCCACTTGTCAAAAACTTCTAGTGGTTGCCCATCCACCTCCAAATCAAACAGAAGCTCCTTAACAGCAGCTTTAAGGCACTCCGTAGGCTAATTTCCCACAACCACCAAACCCACTCACTCCAAATCCTACTCTCTGTATCTTCCAATCCCTCAGCACGGTGTAGGGGATAGAGCCCGGGCCTGGGAGTCAGAAGGTCGTGGGTTCTAATCCGGGCTCCGCCACTTGTCTGCTGTGTGACCTTGGGCAAGTCACTTCACTTCTCTGGGCCTCAGTGACCTCATCTGCAAAACAGGGATTGAGACGTGGGACGGTGGGCTGTGTCCAACCTGATTTGCCTGTATCCGCACCAGTGCTTAGTACAGAGTCTGGCACACAGTAAGAGCTTAATACCATAATTATCATTATCATTCATTCACTCATTCAGTCGAATTTATTGAGGCTTATTTTGTGCAAAGCACTGTACTAAATGCTTTCCAAGGGCAATTTAGCAACAAATAGAGACAATCCCTACCCAACAACAGGCTTTTGAACCTCCACATCCAGGAAACCTTCCCTAATTAAGCCCTTATTTACCTTATCCTCTCTCCCCTCTGTGTTGACTATGAGATTGGCTGTTGTACCCATTAAACTCTTATGTACATATCCTTATCATACATATCCTCTATTTCCCTATTTCCTCAGACTTCTAGGTCTGAGCTCTATTCTAGACCACACTGCTTTTCTAAGTGAAGAGGGAGAAGCGTAGGGGGACTTGCATCGGAGCCTTGCAAAACTCCTAAGGTTAGGAGATTAGAGGCAGAAGGTAACCCAGAGAATAATAATAATAATAATGTTGGTATTTGTTAAGCGCTTACTATGTGAAGAGCACTGTTCTAAGCGCTGGGGTAGACACAGGGGAATCAGGTTGTCCCACGTGGGGATCACAGTCTTCATCCTCATTTTACAGATGAGGTAACTGAGGCACAGAGAAGTTAAGTGACTTGCCCACAGTCACACAGCTGACAGGTGGCAGAGCTGGGATTCGAACTCATGAGCTCTGACTCCAAAGCCAAGGCTCTTTCCACTGAACCACGCTGCTTCTCTATGGCATTGTTAAGTGCTTGCTATGTGCCAAGCACTGTTCTAAGTAATGGGGTAGATGAAAGGTCATCAGATTGTCCCATGTGGGGCTCCCAGTCTTAATCTCCATTTTACAGATGAGGTAACTGAGGCACAGAGAGGTTAAGTGACTTGCCCAAAGTCACACAGCTGACAAGTGTTGGAGCCGGAATTAGAACCCACGTCCTCTGACTCTCAAGTCCATGCTCTTTCCACTAAGCCACACTGCTTCTCAGAGAACAAAACTGAGATGGAATGGTCAAAGAGATCAGAGTAAAACAAGGTTAATATATCAGCAAAATTGAGGTTTATGGAGTTTCTTGGAGAAGGGAAGGGTCCATGGTGTCAAAATAGCTGAGAGATCAAGAAAAATTTGGGATGCATGTACTGCTTGAATGTGGCTTCACAGAGGTCAGTGTTGTAGTGTGTTCTCAACTGAATGAAGGGTCCAAAAGCCTAAATACAGTGTGTCAAGAAGAGAGTTGAAGGTGAGGAAAATAAGCCAGATGGATTACGTAATCTGTTCCAGATATTTGTATAGGAATCAGAGCAGGGTTATAGGACTGCAGCTGGAGAAAACGAAGGGAAAAAGATACAGGCTTTTTTTGGATGGGGGGTGATTTGAGCCTGCTTAAAAGCAGAGGAAAGAAGCCTACTGAAAGAGATGGGTTGAAAATAGCAGTTAAGGATGGGGGTCAGAGAATGAAGAGCAAGGGATTTTAGGAGTAGAGAAGGGATAGGGTCAGAGGCCTACTAAAGGAGTTTACAACACAATACCTTACCCTTATGAAGAAATAGTCTCTTTAACAAGCTCCTTTTCAAAAAACCCCAATAGAGTCCTTTGAAAATACAGAACAGTTGTTCATTCTTTATAGCAATTATCCCATGTATTTTGTCTTGTAGAGAAAGATAGCCTAAAAGAAATGACCAGATATTTTAAAGACTGAGACTATCGATTTTATTTTAACTCTAGTTCTTTGTTGTGAACAGTTTTATAGTTTGGCAGCTGTTTAATTCAAATCATTCAATCAATTTGAGTATTATTTCTACTGCATATTTAAAAGTTGATCAACAAATACTACCTTGCTTGAAATTGACTGTACATTGTGGAGATTTTTTTGTGCATCTAGCAATGTTTGTGTGCTAAATTGAGAATCAGTAAGTATAAAACTAAGAAAGAAAAAGAAAAATCAGGGAATCTCTCTTCAGGGATTATGTATTTATTACCTCTGTTTAACTGAGCATATGTAGCGGAAAATTGTCGAAGTGTCAACTTGTATGAATACAATATGTAAATAGCATTAGTGCTTTAAAAAAATATTTATCTGGAGGTTCCGTTGCCTATGCATTTTTCACATAGCTACCACCTCTGTTCTTTCACCCTTATGTATGGATAGCTTTACTCTCATTTTTACAGTCATTTACCTATTAGGTTTAGTCCCCCTGGATTTATGTTCTAACAACTACTAGATTTGTTCCTTCTGAAAATATTAGAGCCATTGATTGTGCTTTGTTTAGGGTTGCTGTTATGACTTGTTGTCTGCTTGCTAATCATGGGACTAGTTTATCGTCCATTTTATCCTTCTCTGAGTCTATTGATCATTATATTGATTTTTCTATTTGCTGTTTGTCTGAGCTTTCAGGCCAGTTTATACATTAACAGAATGTGTAGTTTATATGTTTTTCTTTACTCTTTCTCTGAGGATTCTTCCAGAATTAGACACAAATGTACTTCTAAAAATGCATCTTAAAATTTGTTCTTAGATAAGAAACTGATTTCACTGAACATACAAGAAAAATAGAGTAGTCTGAAAGGAGTGACAATGTATAAAATCAATAGAATACTCAGGTTAGATCATGAATGACAGCTTTTAGACAGTAAGACTATGAAGGTAGTTTATGTCCTTACACATATGATAATCAATGATATTTACTGATCATTTTGTGCTGAGCACTGTACTAGGTCCTTGGGAGAATATAGCAGAATTGGAAGACATGCTCCCTGCCTAAAGGGACCTTGAAAATCTAGAGGGAAAAAAGGACCTTAAAATAGATAATGAACATATATTTAAGTGCTGTGGAACTAAGGGTAAGATGAACATCAAGTGCTTAAAGAGAAGAGATCCAAATGCATAGACAGTGTACTGTTTCACCTCCCTCACCCCTTTCTTTTCCTTCCTTCAAAACTCATATGATCTACCGCTAACACCTACTCCAAATGATAGTAGCAGTCATCTACTACCCCCTCCCTGACCTTTTGAATCATTTTGATCCCTTTCTCACATTCCTTTCTCCCTTTCTCTACCCCTAAATTGATTCTTTGAGACATCAATAACCACATAGATATCCCTGATGGTGCTTCTGCTGCCCTTTTTCTATCACTCCTAAACTCCACTGACCTCCTGCTCCACCGCAGCTTCCCAACTAGGACATAATCTAATCATCTCTAGTCACTGTACAATCTCTACCCTCATCAACTCTGAAAACTTTCTATCTGACTACAGTGTCTTCACCAGCCACAATAATAATAATAATTGTAGCATTTGTTAAGTACTTACTATGTGCTAGACACTGTTCTAAGTGGATGCCAGCAAAGTGGATTGGACACAGTCAGTCCCTGTACCACATGAGTTTCCCCATTTTATTGCTGAGGTAACTGAGGCACAGAGAAATTAAGTGACTTGCCCAAGGCCACATAGCAGGTAGGTGGCACAGTCAGTCCTCAGTAAGTCCTCAATAAATACTACTGACTGAATGACAATGCCACTTAGCTGTGTGACTTTGGGCAAGTCACTTAATTTCTCAGTACCCCAGTTACCTCATCTGTAAAGTAGGGATTAACACTGAGAGCCCCATGTGGGGCAACTTGATTACCTTGAATCTATCCCAGTGCTTAGAACAGTTCTTGGCACATAGTAAGTGCTTAAAAAATACCATTTGTTATTATTATTATTAATATTCTGGTTCTCCTCCTATCTCTCTGGTCACTTCACTCTCAGTCTCTTTCCTGGGCTTCTCCTCTCTCTTCTAGCTCTTAATTCCCTTAAGACTCAGTTTTGGTCCCCTTATATTCTCCATCTACACCCACTCCCTTGGAGAACTGATTCAGTCCCATAGCTTCACTTACCACCTCTATTCAGATGACGCTCAAATCTACATCTCCAGTCCTTTTCTCTCCCTCTCTGCAGTCTTGCATTTCCTCTTTCTTCAAGACATTTCTACTTGGATGTACCCCCAACACCTCAAATTAGAATATCCCAAATAGAACCCTTATCTTCCCACCCAAACCCTGACCTCCCCCTGATTTTCCCATTACTGTAGACAGCACCAGCATCCTTCATGTCTCTCAACCCCATAATGATATCAGGGTTATTTACATCATCCATGACTCTTCTCTCTCATTCAATAAATAATAATGATAATGATAGTATTTGTTAAGTGCTTACTGTGTGCCAGATACTGTTCTAAGTGCTGGGGTGTATACAAACAAATTGGGGTGGACACAGTTCCTGTCCTGTGTGGAGTCACTATCTCAATTACCTATTTTATAGATGAGGTAACTGAGGCCCAGAGAAGTGAAGTGATTTGCCCTAGATTACACAGCAGACAAGTGACAGAGCCGGGATTAGAACCCATGAACTTCTGAATTCCAGGCCCAAGCTCTATCCATTATACCATGCTGCTTCAAACCACATATTCAATATGGTACTAAATCCTGTCATTTCGACCTTCACAAAATCACTAAAATCTGCCTTTTCCTCTCCACCCTAACTGCTACCACATTAATCCAAGCACTTATCCTATCCCATCTTGATTACTTTAACAGCCTTCTTGCAGGCATCCCTACCTCCTCTCTCCCCACTCCAGTCATACTTCACTCTCCTGCCGGGATCATTTTTCTGCAAAATGTTCAGTCCATGTTTTCCCACTCGTCAAGAACCTCTAGAAGTTGCCCATCCACCTTCTTATCGTACTGAAGCTCCTCACCATTAGCTTTAAGGCACTCAATCATCTTGACCCCTTTTTACCTCACCTAAATGTTCTCCTATTATGACCCAACCTGCACACTTTGATCCTCTAATGGTAACCTACTCCTTGTACCTCGATCTCATCTATCTTGCTGTTGACCTTTCATTAATGCCGTGCTTCTGGCTTCTCACTAATCCCCTGCTTCTGGACTGGAACATCCTCCCTATTTATATTCAACAGACAATTATTCTCTTCATCTTCAAAGCCTTATTGAAGGCACATCTTTTCCAAGAGGTCTTCCTTGAGAGACTTCTTTTCCTCTCATCCCACTCTCTTCTATGTCACTCTGATACGTTCTGTTTATTGGCCCCTTCCTCAGCCCCACAGCACTTATATATATATTTATCTGTAATTTGTTTATTTAAATCTAAGTCTGTCTTCCTCTTCAGACAGCTTGTTGTGGGCAGGGACTGTGTCTGTTATATTGTTCTCTCTTAATCGCACAGCATCCAGTAAGCACTCCATAAATGCAATTGGCTGATTGATTGGGTGGGAGTAAGAGAAATCAAAATATAGCTGGGGAAGGCCTGTTGGAGGACATATGATTTTAATAAGGCATTGAAGTTGAGGAATATTGTGGCAAAGGGAAATCCAGTCCAGAGGAAGAATCTGGGCAAGGAATTGACAGCAAGAAAGACAAAATCAAGGTACTGTAAAGAGGTTGGCATTGGAGGAGTGAAGCTGGTGGGTTGGTCTTTAGTAAGAAATCAGCACTACCTCTCCCAGCATAGCTCACTGGTCAGAGCTAGTTTGGGATGTTGTGGAGGAGAAATACAATTGAGCAGTCTTCTCCCAGGTTTTCTCTGCCACTGCCTCCCCTGCTGCTGTCTACCCTCCCAATCTTTTGCCCTAGGTTATCTCATTCTCCCTCACTTTGGCTGGGGCAGGGAGGGGAGAGAGTCCAGCATTAGCAATGAGCAAATTAAGTGATGCCAAAAACTTGCATTCTTGAAAGTCTTATTTGGCTAGTGGTGGGAGAAAGGTTAGGAGATGAAGAGAAGAAAATGAACTTCTCAAAGGGTTTTGTCATCCTCCTTGTCTATCATGGAGAAAACAAACATCGGTATGTATTGAATACATACTGTGTACAGACCACTGTACTAAGTGCTTGGGAAAATGAAGTACAGCACAGTTGGGAGACACACCCTTGGATCTTAGCTCCTTAGAGTACTAAACACTGCAAAACTCTTCCCCAAATAAGCAAACAAGAACTATTTAAGGCTTCTCTTATTTAGGGACCTATCAGATTGAGTCTGAGGACAGTTACACAAACTAGGAGAGCATATGAGCTGGATCCAGTGCTCCTGGAGTTTCTACCTTCTTATAGAAAGGCCCTGTGTAGGCTGATGTCCAAATGGGCTTAGGAAACCTGAAATACCCTGGATCAGAGAACCATTTGAAGGAATCCAAGGCCTGCACAACCCTGCTGCCTCCCCTTGAACAGAGTAAAGCTAGTCAATTAATCAGTGGCATTTTTTAGCACTTCCTGGATGCCGAGCACCGTACTAAGCTCTTGGGAGAGGACAGTACACCTCCTTGATCTCTCTGCTGCCTTTGACACTGTCGACCATCCCCTCCTCCTCCATACCTTATCTCACCTTAGCTTCACGGACTCCGTCCTCTCCTGGTTCTCCTCTTATCTCTCTGGTCGGTCATTCTCGGTCTCCTTCACTGGCGCCTCCTCCCCCTCCCATCCTTTAACTGTTGGAGTTCCTCAAGGGTCAGTTCTTGGTCCTCTTCTGCTCTCCATTTACACTCACTCCCTTGGTGAACTCATTTGCTCTCACGGCTTTGACTACCATCTCTACGCAGGTGACATGCAGATCTACATCTCCGCCCCTGTCCTTCAGGTTCGCATCTCCTCCTGCCTCCAGGATGTCTCCACCTGGATGTTGGCCCGCCACCTAAAACTCAACATGAGCAAGACTGAGCTCCTCATCTTCACTCCCAAACGCGGTCCTCTCCCAGACTTCCCTATCACCGTGGATGGCACGACCATCCTTCCCGTCTCTCAGGCCCGCAATCTCGGTGTCATCCTTGACTCATCTCTCTCGTTCACCCCACACATCCTATCCGTTACCAAGACCTGCCAGCTTCACCTTTACAATATCGCCAAGATCCGCCCTTTCCTCTCCACCCAAACGGCTACCTTACTGCTATGGGCTCTCATTAAATCCTGGCTAGACTACTGTGTCAGCCTTCTCTCTGACCTCCCTTCCTCCTCTCTCGCCCCGCTCCAGTCTATTCTTTACTCTGCTCCCCGGCTCATCTTCCTGCAGAAACGATCTGGGCATGTCACTCCCCTTCTTAAACAACTCCAGTGGTTGCCTATCAACCTCCGCTCCAAACAAAAACTCCTCACTCTAGGCTTCAAGTCTCTACATCACCTTACCCCTTCCTACCTCTCCTCCCTTCTCTCTTTCTACCGCCCACCCCGCACGCACTCCTCTGTCGTCCACCTCCTCACTGTCCCTCAGTCTCGCCTATCCCGCCGTCGACCCCTGGGCCACGTCCTCCCGCGGTCCTGGAACGCCCTCCCTCCTCACCTCCACCAAACTGATTCTCTTCCCCTCTTTAAAACCCTACTTAAAACTCACCTCCTCCAAGAGACCTTCCCAGACTGAGCTCCTCTTCTCCCTCTACTCCCTCTACCAACCCCCCTTCACCTCTCCGCAGCTTAACCCTCTTTCCCCCCCATTTCCCTCTGCTCCTCCCCCTCTCCCTTCCCATCCCCTCAGCACTGTACTCGTCTGCTCAACTGTATATATTTTCATTACCCTATTTATTTTGTTAATGAAATGTACATCGCCTCGATTCTATTTAGTTGCCATTGTTTTTACGAGATGTTCTTCCCCTTGACTCTATTTATTGCCATTGTTCTTGTCTGTCCGTCTCCCCCGATTAGACTGTAAGCCCGTCAAACGGCAGGGACTGTCTCTATCTGTTGCCGACTTCTTCATTACAAGCGCTTAGTACAGTGCTCTGCACATAGTAAGCGCTCAATAAATACTATTGAATGAATGAATGAAAGAGTTGGTAGACATATTAATTGTCCACAATGACCTTACAGTCTACATGTGGGAAAAACACATTCAAATACATTACAGCTGTGATGCTGATGGTTGGCTGAATATCGATGTTAAAAGCGTACTGATTCCAAGTGCATAGGTGATACACACAGGAGAAGGAGATGGGAAAATAAAGGCTTAGGTAGACCTCTTGGAGGAAATGTAATTTTGCTTTGATAGTAGAGACAGTGGTGCACTGTCTTATATAAAAGGGGAGAGAGTTCCTGGTCCAAGGTAGGACACTGGCAAAGGGTCAGTGGTGAAACAGATGAGATCAAGGTTACAGTGTGACTAAGTTAATATTAGGGCAGCAAAATGTAAGGGCCAAGTTGTAGTGGGAAATTACCTAGGTGAATAGGAGGGGGAGAGATGACTACCTTCTTTGAGCCTCAGTTTCCTCATCTCATTTTGTCCTCAAACCATCCCTGTGAGGATCCCAAGATAGTGGTGGGAGACTAGTGACTATTCTATTCTAGTGACTTTAAAATAACTAATTAGATGTCCAGAAAGGACTGTACAATTAAACCCCAGTGGAATCTATGGGGTTAAGTATTTTCATACTTGATCATTCTATCCCAGGAAAAAAAAAATTGGTATTTATAATAAAGGACATTCATTTACTCAAATAATGCATATTCAGCAAAGTCAGCACTGTTCACATAGTTATTTAGGAGAAAAAAAATCACTTTCCCCCATTTGTAGGGGGTGTTTCTGTTACTGTTACATAGCCACACACTCTCATATGTCTAATATTACCTTTTATCCTTAGCAGCTTGTCTGGCAGATACCTGCCTGGAGGTCAGTACTGATCCTTCCTTACAGCTCCTGGTTCAATTCCTTACTGAGTACAGAGCATGGTACTAAGCATTTGAGAGAATTCTATGTAACAGTATAACTGACACAGTCTAGAGGACAAGCTTAGAGTCTACTACCATCCATTCCCTCAAACCTCAACATGAAGCGCAAACCAAGCTGAGCATAGCCCCAGCAGCTTTATAGCAAGAGTGTGGGCTGCTACCAGCTCCTTGCTTTTCTGTAGTAAATCCTGGGTCAGTCCTAATGGGAAAGGGGAATTTCCTTAGGAGAGAATGATTCCTCTTCCTTCAGGTTCAGGAAAGCACTAGGTAGGTCTTGCTCAGACTGAGGTAAATAGAGCCCATGCAGAAAAAGACAGAAGTCAATGTTGTCAGCAAATTAGTTACTTTCAGCAAATTATTAAAATAAATTTCAATTCAAATATGTTTCCCTAGGAACATTTATTTGATTAAGCTTAGTGCTGATTATTCATCATTTTAAATTATGCTATTTTAATTTGCATTTATAATAAAGATGAATTTGTGCTTCCTAAAAACCTGAAAAATATCTGCCTTACAAGGTTTTTTTTAACTTTTTATCAACAATATTATATTTGTCTCAGGAAAAATTTCAGTACTAGACAGTTTTTTTTTCAAAAGTTTTAAATATAATATTATTCTCTAAATTTGTTCCACAAATTCCATACGTCTAAATTTTTTTACTTTCTTTAATCGTAATCATCCTTTGTGCCCGATAGTGCCCTTTGTTTAAGAGTTCCTAATTTTTAACAGTATGAAAATAGAAGTCTATAGCATACTCTTCTACTTGGCAATTAATTAAAATATTGAACTTCACAATGATGCAATGTGGGAGATAGGCACCAGTTAACCTCACAGACTCAAAATAATTTTTTCATATGGACTTGGTTATAAGTATTTTAAATGGAGGCAGAGAGGTAGTGAGCCGATAGAACTGAGTTTAATTGAGTGTGAAAGTTCAGATTTCTTTCTTTTGGATTTAAAATAGTATGACCTAAGTGGCAGCATAAATTATATGAAGTATTTTCTAAACAGAAAATTGGTTCTTTGAGCTGGCTATATTAGTTTCTTCCCAGTAAAAAGACGATCAATGTGGGAGGAAACAAAGTTATTTCCTTAATTAACCAAGAAATTCACTATTTTATAATCTCAATAAGACACTCCAGGGCGTGAATTGTGTAGTATTAATTCATTCTTAGGTGCCCAGAAGGCCCACAGCCTTCAGTCTCATGCTTAAGAAAACAATAGGTGTGAAATATTATAACACAAATTCACACCCTGTCATGTCTTATGGTTTAATTAGAAATGTTTATGATCCTGTTATTCATTCTCTATCAATAACAGATGACTTAAAAAGAAACAAGGGACCATTAGAAACGGGATGGCATCATCACAGCACATTCTGAAATCAAGAAGGAGATCTCTAAAGGTTGAATAAGAAGCTTGGGAAAAAAAATCTGTTAAAACCAAATGAGGCACAAATGTCCAGCACAGCTGAAAGGCAGTGTTCAGAAAATCCATTGTGATGCAAGTCTGGCAATCATACTTTTGGGTTAGTTTTAGCCAGAGCTCTGATTTGCTGTTGGTCAAATACAAAGAGTGGTGCTTTAGGAATAATAATAATGATGATGATGATATTTGTTAAGTGCTTACTATGTGCCAAGCACTGTTCTAAGCAATGGGATGGATACAGGGTAATCAGATTGTCCCACATGGGGCTCACACTTTTAACCCCCATTTTACAGATGAAGGAACTGAGGCACTGAGAAGTTAAGTGACTTGCCTAAGGTCACAGAACAGGCAAGTGGAGAAGCCAGGATTAGAACCCATGTCCTCTGTCTCCCAAGCCTGTGTACTTTCTACTAAGCCATGCTGCTTTGAGGAGACCTAGATCTTAGCCCTAATTCGACCTGCTGAGATTATTCTATTAATGATAAAGATTTCTGACTGAAGAAACACTCAACTGTTCTGCAAGGTGAAGAAGACTAATGGAGAAGCTTTAAAAAAAATCTATGTTATGGTTATATCGCTCTTTGGCATGGCATCAGGAATATCCTGCAGTCATGTTGACTATTAATGGGTCCTGCCTGGAAAAAGAAGATAAAAACAAAACCACACCTTACCATGTACAATACAAAGGACTACTGCACCAAACTCATTCTCTGCACTCTGTTTTCTTGCAGGAAAAAAAAATGACTGAGAGGGCTAAGAGATTGCAAGTAGTATTATGCAAACCATAAGCATTGGCAACATTTTTTTTTTAACCTAAGTTCTCGGTCCTGGAATCTCAAGACCAGTGCTTATCTGTTGTTCCTGGTAGGAGAAGATGACCACATCATTACCATCATCATAATGACCTCTACCACCACATCATCATCATAATCATCATCCTCAGTTCAATATTTGTAGGACCTTTAATAAGTGATAAAATTTATATATTCAGTGTCACACAAGTGATACAAGATGAGGGGCTCTATTACCATAATTATCCATTTTTTTAATTTTGTGGTTGATTTTCCACAGATTACATTGAGTTCTCCTGTGTTACAAGGGCTGTGTTCCTGCAAACCATATTAAGGAAAACTCTTCTCACAACCCAAACTGCATCCAACATCATCTCTTCCAATTTTATAGCATGCTGAATCCAAATAGGCTGGTTGTGTGCAATGCTGTAGCCAAAATCATATGGAAAACATATGTTATGTTGAAATAAGCTTTGCCTTCAATCCGCATAGGTAAAACCTAACTCAAAGTAGTTAACTATAAGTGAGATGGGCAGATACAGCTTGCAGATAAATCCTGCTTGAGGCATAGAGTTTTGACCCTGCCTAAGGGATGCATGTTATTACTGTATCTATTACATATCACACACTGTGGTTATGAGCCCCATACATGTTAGAGCCAATAAAAGAGATTAATTTCTCACCTGAATGAGATTTTTCATTATAATTTCCTACCAAAATTTTTAGTCCCAGTGATCTTTCCTCAATCTATCATGCTAAAATACTTCAAAATTTCAGGCACACTTCTAGTAAAACACTATGTCCCCACTGCCAGTATTGCTTCCCTATCCAATTGACCCATTACATTTTAAACCCTCTGAGGAAGCACCATAAGTACAGGGAAGCAGCATGGCTCAGTGGAAAGAGCCCGGGCTTGGGAGTCAGAGGTCATGGGTTCGAATCCTGGCTCCACCGCTTGTCAGCTGTGTGACTTTGGGCCAGTCGCTTAACTTCCCTGTGCCTCAGTTACCTCATCTGTAAAAGGGGGATTAAAACTGTGAGCCCCACATGAGACAACCTGATCACCTTGTATCCCCCAGCACTTAGAACAGTGCTTTGCACATAGTAAGTGCTTAACAAATACCACCATTATTATTATATTACAGCTAAAATGGATAGATGTATTTATTCTTTCTGTTTTATTAAACTTTCTCCTGATCTCTCTCCCTACCTGCTCAAACTCACACCTCATGTTCATCTCAACCTCCTTTTAATCCTCATCCACTGAAAATATGTTGTCAAATCTTAGTCCTCCATCAATCTAGTCACTTACATTGATTGTGCATATCATTTTCTCTTAATCCTGAAGTTTAAAATATTTGTCAATTCATTTTCTTAAAATACAAGACTCAACTTCTTATTTTTGCCACAAAAAAATCCAATTTTTTGAAAAGTCAACATTGCATCATCTGTTTTAGTGGGTCATCAGAGTGTTTCTTCTGTCTATTTTGATTATGACTGCCACACATGCATTGCGTAAGAATTTTGTTATCCTTCTGAGATCATAGGTGTAGAAATGCCACAGGAATCTTAAATGACATTATTGAAAATGTAGAAATTTTGAGGTGAATTTTCTCTATTTCTTAATATATGCTGTGCAACACAGATCATTTGCCCTGTAATCTTTTCAGCTCTACTTTGGTCTGAAGCAATGCTGTGATGCTGGGATCTGTGTTATTTAGGTTCTTCAATAGTCATTCTAGAAGGATTCTATCTATGATCCCGATAGTGTGGCTCGATGTGTGAAACTAGATATCTGGTAAACTTATTAAATCACAGAATAGCATCAAACCATTCTCATGGCTAAAAGTCAAACTTTCAGAAAATGAAGACACATGCAAGAAACTTTAAGATAAAATCAACACATCCCCAGTCGTCCTGAATGCTTTCTTATCCTCCTCTTATCACAATCTCCTATATTGTGAGCAACCTGGGTTGGGATTTATAGCTATGTAATTCTTTCCAGAACTTTGTGCTATAAAGTGCACATTGAAAACACTTACTAAATGTCAATGACTTCTACTACTCTACTACCACTACTGCTGCTATTCATTCATTCATTCATTCATTCATTTAATAGTATTTATTCAACACTTACTATGTGCAGACCACAGTACTAAGCACTTGGAATGTACAATTTGGCAACAGATAGAGACAGTCCCTGCCCAATAACGGGCTCACAGTCTAAACGGGGGATGCAGACAGCAAAGCATACAGAACAAAACAAAACAGGACAACATCATCAAGATAAATAGAAACGTGGAGATATACACCTCCTTAACAAAATAAATAGGGTAATAGTATATATTGATATGCACTGTGCTGAGGGGAGGGGAAGGGGGAGGAACAAAGGGTGGGGAGGAGGGGAGGAAGAGTAGAGGAAAAGGGGGGGCTCAGTCTGGGAAGGCCTACTGGAGGAGGTGAGCTCTCTCTGTAGGGCTTTGAAGAGGGGGAGAGAGTGAGTTTGGTGGATGTGAGGAGGGAGGGCATTCCAGGACAGTGGTAGGACGTGGGCCAGGGGTCGACAGCAGGACAGGCGCTAATGGGGTCCGTGAGGAGGTGAGTGGCAGAGGGGCGGCGTGTGCGGGGTGGGCAGTAGAAAGAGAGAAGGGAGGTGACGTAGGAGGGGGTAAGGTGATGGAGAGTTTTGAAGCCAAGAGTGAGGAGTTTTTGTTTTGCGTGAAGGTTGATAGGCAACCACTGGAGATTTTTGAGGCGGGGATTGACATTCCCAGAACATTTCTGTAGGAAGATGATCCAGGCAGCAGAATGAAAAATAGACTGGAGTGGTGAGAGACAGGAGGAGGGGAGATCAGCGAGGAGGCTGACACAATAATCCAGTCGGGATATTATGAAAGCTTGTACCAGCACAATAGCAGTTTGGATAGAGAGGAAAGGGTGGATTTTGGTGATGCTGTGAAATTGAGACCAGCAGGTGTTGGTGACAGATTGAATGTGAGGGGTGAATGAGAGAGCTACTACTACTACTACTATTGGGTCCTCCATTATAGGGAGTCCTGAACTTCTTGTTCAAGTTTGGAAACCTTTTTCATTTTCCATTTGGAACAATGATGTCAAGTAAAGCATATCTCTAAATATTAGCTCTCTATGAAATATGTAATTTTCTTGGTATCTTGTAAGCCATGTATTCCTTCTTAAAGTAAAACAGTATTGTTATGGAGTATTGGTCCAGTTTTCCTGGAGTTCAAAATAAGCGTATACAGGTTTATGCAAGAGAATGGGGTGGGAGTGGTGGAAAAGTGGATGGACAAAGGATTGCTCCTTTTCTACTCATTTATCCTTTATACTGTAAGGTCATTGTGGGCAGGGAGTGTGTCTATCACCTCAATTATACTGTATTCTCACAAGTGCTAAGTACAGTACCCTGCAACCAGTAAGTGCTCAGTAAATGTCATTGATTAATTTATGTACCTCTGTGTTAGGCCAGAGCATGGCAAACCTCTCCACATGTTCCATGAAGCAAGTAGGCAACTGAAACTTCATTCCCTCTCCTTTTTCTAGAAGTGTAGCCCCCAGTTAGAATATCTGAGCCCATGTCAAGCCTAAATAATCTAGGAAGACATTTTCAGGGAAAATGTTTGGATTAGCAATTGTTTCTGTTGAAACCTGGCTCATGGATACTGTGCCCAGCTTATTGAGGATTCCTTCTTTGCAGTTAACCCAGTTGAAAAAGGTAAAATAAAATGTAGAAATGACTGAAAATAATTTTAACAGCATGGCCTATTGGAGAGAGCATAGGCCTGGAGGTCAGAGGACCTGGGGTCTTATCCCAGCTCTGCAACTTGTTTGCTGTGTGAATTTGGACAAGTCACTTAACTTCTCTGTGCCTCAGTTACTTTATCTGGCAAATGAGGATTAAGAATGTGAGCCCCACATTGCTCATAGGACATGGACTGTGAAAAAACTGATTAGATTGTATCCACCCCAGTATTTAATAGAATGTCTGGCACATAATACTTAAAAAATACCATAAAATAAAGATTAATTTTTAAATGACAGAAGCATAAAGTAGTTCATTATAGCTTCTTGAGAAACACAGATTTTTTCATAGTAATTTATTCAGAGAACATATCTATTGTAACCTGATGAACAAATTTAGACAAAATAATCATGAATTCAGGGGTCCAGGCCCTACCAAAGACCATGGAATCTTTCAGATGGTGAAAGGAGACAGAACTTGTGGAACTGAGATCCAAGGGGTTGTGGACCCACCTAACACAATTCCACATACTGAGAACATAGAGCAGTCACAGCCCAGTGCTCATGTTCCCCTCAGACCTGACCTCATCCCTCAAGAGGCTTCCTCTTTCTAGGCTGTCTGGTCCAAGTACGTACCTGTGATTCCCATCTGTGTGTGACTTGTCAGACACAGCTGAGATTGTTTACACAGCAATGAATCCCTGGCAGCAAGCAACCTGACTGACCTATCTCTGTATTGTCCTGGAGATCAGAAAGATCCCATGACTTATCAACAAGGAAACCCCTTCCTAAGGATTTTTACTTCTCTCCAGACTATCAATCACAAAGCCTAATTTAGGATTTTCAGATCATTCTGGGCTATCACCCCAACCAGTCCCTTCTTCCATCCCTCACTGCTATTTTTAACCACTCATTCACTCAACAGCCTCTCCTCCATCCTAATCCTCCTCCACCTCTCAGCTGCCTTTGACAGTGTTGGCCACCCCCTTCTTCTGGAAACATTATCCAACCTTGGCTTCACTGACACTATCCTCTCCTGGATCTCCTTACATCTCTGGCCACTCATTTTCAGTCTCCTTCACAGTCCCTTCTGCTGCTTCCCACCCCCTTAACTGTGGGGGTTTTTCAAGGTTCATTTCTGGATCCCCTTCTATTCTCCATCTACACGTACTCCATGGAGAACTCATTCACTCCCATGGTTTTAAGTACCACCTCTATTCTGATGTCACCCAGGTTTAAATGTCTAGCTCTGATCTCTCTCCATCTCTGCACTCTTGCATTTCCTTCTGCCTTCAGGACATCTCTACTTGGATGTCCTCCCATCACCTCAAACTAAATATGTCTAAAACAAAACTTCTTACCTTCCCACCCAAATCCTGTCCTCCCATTCATTTTGCCATCACTATAGATGGCATCACCATCCTTCCTGTCTCACAAGCCTGTATTCTCGGTGTTATCCTTGACTTCTCTTTCTCTTTCATTCCTTCATTCATTCATTCAATCAATCGTATTTATTGAGCTCTTTGTATGTGCAAAGCACTGTACTAAGCACTTGGAATGTACAATTTGGCAACAGATAGAGACAATCCCTGCCCAACAACAGGTTAACAGTCTAAACAGGAGAGACAGACAACAAAACAAAACAAAACAAAATAAGTAGTTTGGCATCAGTATCATCAAGATAAATAGAATCATAGATAAATACATACCATTAACAAAATAGAGTAATAAATAATATTTAAAATATGCATAAGTGCTGTCGAGAGGGGAAGGGAGAAGGGCAAAGGCAGGGAGTAGGGGGAATGGGGAGGGGAATAGGAGCAGAGGGAAAAGGAGGGCTCAAACTCAGAAGGCCTCCTGGAGGAAGTGAGCTCTCAGTAGGGCTTTGAAGAGGGGAAGAGAGTTAGTTTTGCAGATGTGAGGAGGAAAGGCATTCTAGGACAGCGGTGCTAGGTGGTAAGACATGGGCCAGGGGTCAACAGCGGGACAGGTGAGAACAAGGCGAGGAGGTTAGTGGCAGAGGAGTGGAGTGTATGGGTTGGGCTGTAGAAGGAGAGAAGGGAGGTGAAGTAGGAGGGGACAAAGTGATCGAGGGCTTTGAAGCCAGGCTACTCATTCAACCCACATATCAATCCATACTAATTCTTGTCAGTTCCACCTTCACAACGTTGCCAAAATCTGAACTGCCACCAAGTTTAGAGAAGCAGCATAGCTCAGTGGAAAGAGCACTGGCTTGAGAGTCAGAGGTCATGGGTTCTAATCCTGGCTCTGTCACTTGTCAGCATGTGACCTTGGGCAAGTCACTTAACTTCTCTAGGCCTTTGGTACTTCATCTGTAAAATGGGGATGAAGACTGTGAGCCCCACGGGGGACAACCTGATTACCCTGATTACCTTGTATCCCCCGCCCCCCGCGCATAGAACAGTGTTTTGCACATAGTAAGTGCTTAACAAATGCCATTATTATTATTATTATTATTCTTAAGTTAATAGAATCACTTATCTTCTCTCACATCAATTACTGTATCAGCCTCCTTGCTGACTTCCCCCGTATCTCCCCACTCCAGGCCATACTTCACTCTGCTGCCGGATCATTTTTCTACAGACAATGTTCCAGAACTGTTTCCCCACTCCTCAAGAAACTCCAGTGGTTGCCCATCCACCTCCACATTAAATAAAAACTCCTCAACATTGGCTTTAAAGTACTCAATCACCTTAGTCTCTCATACCTCACATCACTATTGTCCTACTGTGATGCACACTTTGCTTCTCTAATGTTAACTTTCTCATTGTACCTCAGTCTCATCTATCTTGCCCCTAACCTCTTGCCAGCATCCTCCCTCTGGCCTGGAATAATAATGATAATAATAATAATGGTGGTATATGTTAAGGGCTTACTATGTGCCAAGCACTGTTCTAAGCACTGGGCTAGATACAAGGTAATCAGGTTGTCCCACATGAGGCTCACAGACTTAGTCCCCATTTTACAGATCAGGTAACTGAGACACAGAGAAGATAAGTGACTTGCCCAAGGTCACACAGCTGACAAGTGGTGGAGATGGGATTAGAAACCACAACTTCTGACTCCCAAGCTCGTGCTCTTTCCATTAAGCCACACTGCATTTCTGTGGAATGCTCTCCCTCCTCAAATCTGATAATTACGCTCCGCCACATCAAAGCCTTCCTGAAGGCATGTCTCCTCCAACAGGCCTTTCCTGACTAAGCCTCCCTTCACTCCATCCTTCGTAGCACCATAAGCAAAACTACTATCACTTCTGTTTCACAGACCTTTAACCTTGGCATTATTCTTTATTCATCTTTCTCTTTCAATCTACATATGTACATATCTATAATTCTATTTTTCTATGTATTTATATTGATGCTATTGATGCCTGTTTACTTGTTTTGATGTCTGTTTCTCCCCTTCTAGACTGTGACCCCACTGTGGGCAGAGATTGTCTCTCTTTGTTGCTGAATTGTACTTTCCAAGAGCTTAGTACAGTGCTCCGCAAACAGTAAGTGAATGTATTTAGTAAGTGAATGAATGATTAAATACATAAATTAATGAATTACAGCTATCTACCTAAGTGCTGTAGGGCTAGGTGGGTGCCTACAGAAGGGAGTAGAAGAAGAGGAAAGGAGGGCTTAGTCAGGGAAGGCTTCTTGGAGGAGACATTTCTTCAATAAAGCTTTGTAGGAGGGAAGAGTAATTGTCTGTCAGATATGAAGAGGAAAGGCATTCCAGGCCAAAGGTAGGATATGGGTGAGAGATTGGCAGTGGGATAGATGAGATGGAGGTACAAGTGATACTCACTGAAAAATAATAGTTTAAAATTTGAATTTTTTTTATAGTATTTTATAGTGCACAGGAAGTAGAGACATTCAGACACTGCTCTGTGTTAAGAGTAATACACATATTTCTCTTTCGCTAATTTATCCACACATTCCTTTCATTAGAAAGACTCATGCAATCATCCTGTCCTGAACTATTATTTCCATAACTTTTTTGTCCTATATTCACTGATTTTTAGGCTTCAAATTGTATTAAAAATGGTAAAAAAATGATATATAGTTTTGCAATAAATTTTAATGACCCCATTTCATATATTTTTACCATGTAATACTCACTAGAAATAAAAGCAAAAGGTAAAGAATGTTTACTTTATAGCTTGGATAGATAGATTAAATATATATAAGAAAATTCCCAGAGGATTAAAGAACTCTCTGGTGAATATGGATGTATTTCCATGAGCCTCTACAGTTATTCTGCTCTGATGGATATTTATGGCAGCTGACAACTGATGAATTCTCATCAGCAGTAAAACTGGGTTAACCTGGCTGCCCAATTCTCTCCAGTGATCTCAGGAGACTTTATCCCAAGTCACTTTCTGCCCAAAGAAAATCAATCCTGACTACTGGGATGATCTCCTGGATAATTGGTTGTTAAGCAGCAAGGTCACAGGCCTGGCAGAAGGACACCTTCCCCTCCAAAATTTTCTGAAAAAATATGTTAGAGGTCTCAGAAGAGGACCTTCCTTCTCTTCCAGTAGGGAGAAATCTCCATGTCCTGGAGCAATAGCTGAGCTCTCCAGAAGGCACGACAAAGGGAAGTCAGGATATTTGAAGCTGGCTGCTTGTGATGTTGCCTCCTACCTATTATCCTGGAAATCTAGTCAAAAGAGCTTTTCATGTGGTAATTGATTTCTTTTCATCTAAGGTATACCTTGGATATAAAGGAAGCTAGAGTGGGTTACTTAAGTTACTATCCACACTGGGAGGTTATTGTAGACTGAACACTTTCCCAGCTTGTTCCCCAAGTACATGCTTTAGTACATACAGTAACTGATATTGTTAAATAGAATCCTCACTGTGGCCCTTACAGACTTTCTTCTGTTTTCTCTGCTGTGATCATGTCTCATTTGCATTTTTAAGTAAATCCTAACTTTGATCAATCAATCAATCAATCAGTTAATGTTTATTGAACACTTACTTTCTGCAAAGCACGGCACTAAGTGCTTGGGAGAGTACAACAGAATTAGCAGACTCATTCCCTGTCCACAACAAGCTTACAGATTCTTGTTGGGTTTGGAAATCTTGTTCGGCCATGGTCTCTAGAGCCTAAGAGAACTCTTAATTAAGTTCTTAATTCTATTATTTTGCTTTAGTGGTCTAGCTATAGGATGGCTGAATTGGGTTCTTGTTTATGGTTATTCTGTTAAGTAGCTCTTATTTCTATCTTCCAAGGCAAAACACTTATTGGAGTATAATACTAGGACAAATGGGGCTATGGCCAATCTTTCCACACCTATTTATACATAGTCATCCACAGATAATTTGCAGAGACTCTCATGTAGGCACATTCAGAAAAATAGGAAGCCACATGGAAAGAGAGACAAGCAGTGTGGCTTAGTGGAAAGAGCCCATGTTTGGAGATCAGAGGACGTGGCTTCTAATCCTGCTTCTGCCACTTGTCAACTGTGTGACTTTCGGCAAGTCACTTAACTTCTCTGTGCCTCAGTTACCTCATCTGTAAAATGGGGATTAAGACTGTGAGCCCCACGTAGGACAACCTGATTACATTGTATCTACTCTAGTGTTTAGAATAATGCTTGGCACGTAGTAAGCACTTAACTACTACCATAATAATTATTATACAATTATGATGTACCTGTTATAGAAAGATATTCAGACCTACTGTGTTTTCTACCTTACACATTCTTTGTGAGCTCTATATTTAAACCTATGGGGAAGCAGCTGACTGTGTGCAGAGCACTGTACTGAGCACTTGGGGGAGTACAATACAACAATAAACAAACACATTCCCTACCTACAATGAACTTACAATCTAGAGGGTGTAAGATACACATCAATATAAATAAATAAACTTACAGATACGTACATCTAGAGGGGATGAATAAAGATAGTAAGTCAGGGTGACGCATAAGGGAGTGGAGAAGAGAAAAGGGAGATTTAGGGAAGGCCTCTTGGAGGAGATGTGCCTTCATTAAGGTTTTGAAGCCGGGAAGAGTAATTGTCTGTAATTGGATTTGAGGAGGGAGGCCAAAGGCAGCATGTGGGTAAAGGTCAGCAGCAAGCCAGATGAGATTGAGGTTAGCATTAGAAGAGCTAAATGTGTGGGCTGGGTTGTAGTAGGAAAGTAGTGAGGTGAGGTAGGAGGGGGGAAGGGATTGAGTGCTTTAAAGCCAATGGTAAGGCGTTTTTGTTTTATAAGGAAGTAGATGGGCAGCCACTAGAGTTTCTTGAGGAGTGGGAAACATGTCTTGAGTGTTTTTGTAGAAAAATAATCTGGGTAGCAGAGTGAAGTATGGACTGGAGTAGGGAGAGGCAGGAGGCTAGCAGGTCAGCAAGGCAATTGATTCAGTAATCCAGGTGGGATAAAATTAGTGATTGTATTAACATGGTAGCAGACTACCAACAAGTGAGTGTGGTTCATCTGGAGTAGGCTAGGGGACACTCTGGGTCCAGGAAGGTCTTTGTGTACAGGGAATGGACATGTTACCAGAGATTCACAAGCACATTTTCTCTGGAGCAGACCACGGAACATTCTATATCTGATAGGAGCTGTGTGCATGGGAAATGGACTGTCTGTTGTTGATGCATACATCTGATTCTGTTAGAACAGATCAGGGAATCCTCCATATCTAAGAAGGGTTCAGTACTGGGAGCAGATTGTCCACTGTCCATGTGCACGCATGATTTCTTTGGAGCAGACCAGGGGATACCCCATTTCTTAGAGGGATTTGGTGCATGAGGAGTGAACTGTACACTGGGGATGCACATGCATGATTTCTCTTGAGTGGAGTGGAGGACGCGTCATCTGTTGGAGGGCCTGTGTGCATGGAGAGCTCTGTCTTGCTGCGCATTTCAAGGACCTGGGATGGCTGTGGATGGCCCCCACTTCCCGCCCCTCCTGCAGCAGGTGAACTGGGCCTGGGATGAGGAAGGATACTGATTTTTATTTTTAAAAAACATTCTCTCTGCCTCTCAGTATCTGTGTCATACTATGAATTTCACTATTACCTAGGAGTGGGGAGGATTTTAATAAAGCTTCACTGCACTTTTACTCTCTTCCAATTCAGCAGATAGTGTCAGCAGAAACCAATAAGAGGACATGGCTCATAACCAAGCTGTAAATTAAGCCCTTCAACTGAGAGACGGATGATCAGTTAAAGTGCCCAGGGGAAGCTGAAATCCAATCAGATATAATTTAGGCAGTTCACTCAGATCGTAACCCATTTTTACATGTGTATACTATATCCGTGTTCTGTGGGCTTACGAACACAAAGGTATCTCTAACTTAAACTGGCTTGTTCTCGTCAGGGGGAAAATTAGACTCAATGTTTTTAAAGTAAATCAGAGTAAATATCTAGCTTGTGTCAAATAATACCAAATGCAAATTCATTCAAATGTATAATCTGATTGCCAAGTACATAATAATAATAATAGTAATAATAATGGTATTTTTAAGCACTTACTACATGCCAAGCACTGTTCTAAGGATTGGGGTAGGTACAAGGTAATTAGGTGTCCCACGTGGGACTCACAGTCTCAATTCCCATTTTACTGATGACATAACTGAGGACCAGAGAAGTGAAGTGACTTGCTCAATGTCACAGAGCAGACAAGTGGCAGACCTGGGATCAGAACTCACATCCTCTGACTCCCAAGCCCAGGTTCTTTCCACTAAGCCATGCTGCTTCTCATCCTTTGTTACCCATTGAAAAGAATGAATTAACATTTTTCAATTAACTGAATTAAATTTCATCTGACTTTTTGGTCATTTATTTTTCAAGTAAGGATTTCACTTGAGTGAAGGGTATAAGTAAGAGGGTGTCACTGTGATCACATAGATCAAGTTACCAAAAATCTCATTTGCCATTAAGAAGTCAAATATTTCAATCAGAGAAGTATCAAAATTTTGCAGGTAACAGAAATGAGGAGCAAAACAATCAGGTCACAGGACCACTTTATTAGTAAATGAAGTAATGCACACTTTGGAGAAAAGCCATCACTGAGAATGAAGAATTAAAAAAATTTGGATTACTTCCTTGAAAATTACCACTGCTTTGTTAATAGAAAGCTGATAATTAGCTAATGCAGGGATGATAATTAACAGACCAGCAGGAAGAAAACTAATACAATTAAGCTCAAACAGTTTACTATCCCGTTTATTGCCAGATTAGATAATGCTAGACCTAAAGTCTCCTGACTATGTATTTAGCCTTTTTTTAAAGCATTTTCTTTGACATGGTTCAGGTAGGGGGAAGAGGACACGATTAAATTATGACTGAAGGAGAAATCAAATTGGTCTGTCTACATGGCCAGATTCCTTTTAAACTTTATACTTAAAGTTTGACACAGTTTGGACAGAGTGCACAGATTGACCAAGACTTGGTTAAGAAATGATCATCAGAATGACCTTGATTAATGAAAACGATTATTATTAGTGTAGTCCTCCAACTTTGATTTTCATTTCCATTTCTCATTTTGTATTAAACAGAGATTTTTATCATTTCTCACTGAACTAAATTTAAAAACACACTGCTGCATTATTTTTAATTTCTTGAATTTATAACTCTACATAGAACACAGAATGTAAGGATGTTGATTATCTTGTTTTATTTTTTACACTGGGCAAAGAAGAAGCCCAAATTTGTCTTTCAACAAGTTCCCAGAAAGTTTCACTCTAGTCCTGAATATAAATGAAATTAGCATAAATTTCATCTATACTTTTCCCTTAGGATATATGTTTTGTATGAAGGAACACATGATAGACAGTCCTTTCTATCAGTTCCAAAATCCTCACTTAAGCAAGATTTTTCTAAATTTTTGTCTCAAAAATCATTTGGTCTTCATATGTATTTTTTAGCAATAAATATTGTTAGGCTTGCTGCTAATTGATAGTCTACAGATGCTTTATTGTTGAAACATTTTTAAAGGTTTAATTCAATCAAAAACCATAACAGATGGAAGTAATCAGGTAAAATTCTAAAATACTCAGCAGTACACTTAGAAAAAGAATGGATTATTTCAAAAACCTGGGTTATTGCCTTAAAATTACATTTTATTCCTCAAATAAGTAAAATGCAAACAACCTCTGTTATCCCTTGAATTCCAAAAAAAATTCTATATGTTCAGTAGCCTCTGTATATTTGAAAATGCTTATTAAAATAATTCAGCTATCAAATAACTTTTAAACCACTGGTAGATGAAGACATTCTATTGTGAATAACAAATTATCATCATGTGAATAACTAAGTAATCATTCATCACAGTGCAGCATAGGTATCTGTACAGTTCATGAGATGGCTTATTATTCTGAATAAATTTCTAATACAATTGTACAAACTATTTTAATCTTATCATTTGTTTATGATAGTGTAATATTTTAGGTTGCACTGAGTTTGCCTATGTGTTTTATCACTTTCTATATCTTTTTAATTGTGTCTAAAATAGCTAAGTGAAAGCTAAATTAATTTTAAACTCCAGTACAACTTTTATATTTGTAGAAACAAAGAACAAACACAGTAGCTCACTTGAGTAAGCAATATTGGCTCTAATTCTAATGGCTTAATTTCAGAAGCTTCTCACATATAAAATTATTTTTTGCTTCTTTTATGTTTCAATAGATTGATTATGCATACATTGGTAGACAATGGCCTCAAATCGTTGCTTGTTATCATTAGTCATTAATCAATAATCAAAAATATTACTTAAGTGTCTACTATGTGAAAAGCATAATACAAAATTCTTGGGGGAATTCCATAGAGGGAAGACATGATACTTGTCCTAATGGGGTTTACAATATAACAAGGAGTCAGAGAAAACAATACATTACAATTATGAGGAAAATGAAAGATACAACTTGTTATACAATAGAATAAGAAAGTGGATAACATTAGTAATGAGTGGATTTATTAAGTACTTATGATGAACTAAGCAACTCTGCTAAGATATGAGATAGATACTAGATAATTGGATAGGGATCACAGTCTAAAAGGGAAAAAGAACAATGAATAAGTGCTCAGAGAGTAGAGTATGTAAATCAGTATGTATCATCATTCCTGAAGTCAGTGACAGAGGAGCATAGAGAGAATTACAGGAGGAGGAGTCTCTTAATGAGGGAGGCAAAAAGCTAAAAATCATCAGGTGGGGGACTTGATAAATACTACTAGTCACATATGATAAAGCACACTACTGAGCTAGAGTAAAGATAAGTGGGGGAGAGAGTTTTAGAAAGACAGTTTTGCTCCTACCAATAAAAAACAGTCAAAACCTAAGTAACTCCAAAGTAATTGAAACAACTAACCCCTTTTCTTCTCCCCTTCTTGATTTCACAGCAACACTGGGACCAGAAATCTGTAGTTATTATGATATTTTTTAATCTAAAACTGCATTAGAGTATGGTAATTTTACAATTCAGTGGTTTGAAAATGACCATTTCATTGGAGAGCAGATCAAACTTTGACTAAACAAAGAACCCATTTTAAGTACTCAGGGTTGACATTCTGCTTCCTATAGGCAAAGCAATCTTTCTGATTAAAGATAAAAGGCTTGCTGAAGATTACAAAGACTTGTAAAATGCCTTAGAGATCAAACACCTCTTATAAGATGTACTTTGAGTTAAGTGCAAATCTTCAAACAATATGGATTTATTTTTGCCTTGCAGTGCACAGAGTTTAAAAATCAAGTTGAACTGCTTTACAAGATGTGTTTTAGGAACTGTTTACAGCCCAAATAATTGTCTAATCTAAAAGACAGCTATATTCATCCAATTATGAATGATGCTCCTTCACTAATGTACCTCTCAAGGATTTGCTGCCAATGGCTTCAAAGAGAATTTAATGGGCAAAAACAACACTTTTAAGTGGGGATGTTTTATGGAAAACTGTGTTGTCATGGAAGGAAGAGGCTGCAACTGCTTTGAGATTTTGCTGAATAGCAAGTCAATGGACAGAGCAGGAAGGAGAAAGAAAAAGGAATATCCCAATAATCTTCCTCCATTTGCCTCAGTAATTTCTCCTCTTTGTTTCTGAACTTCATTCTATAGTTTTTGAGGGCTCTCACCCTTATTTCCATCCAGTATATTCCTGTAAAGCCCCAATCTCTACTGCCAATAGGCGGGCATAGTCAGAAAGAGAGTTGCTTGGTATTTGCTAATTTGAGATCATCATTCTTATCTTTCCCACTGCCAATGTCTTGGTCACATGAATCACACAACCTCCCAGATGCTAGCAACCCCTTAATCCTTCATATCTAACTGACTAAAGTTCTGCCCATCTCAAAAGCTTTTCTAAGTTTATAATTCCTCAGGAGGCTTTCCAATGTTGTATCCAAGCTCTTCCGCTCCATATAGGCACTCAAGTTATGACTGCTCTTGAAGGATTTTCATACAAAGTTTATATATTCTATTGCTCTTCCTACCTGTAATATATGTTCAGGTCTATCTTCCTGCTAGACTGTAAACACCTTGAGGTTAGGGATTAGGTCTCCATTGCTGGCAATGAGATGGGGTAAGAGAAAAATTGCAACTAATAATTCCATTAATAGAAATGTTTCAATGGCTAGCTGTAGGGTGATAGTTTTAAAATCACATCTGAAAATTATCTGATGGGTGAACTCGTGAGAAAAAAAGAGAAATAGTGTAATTCATCTCTTATTTGGCTGTGATACAGGAATTGTACGGAAAGGAAATCAGACTTTTTGAGCACAATCATTGGCTTCTAGAGCCCAGTCTCTGGCTTTTAGAGCACTGTTTCCACTTTTCACAGCACCGTGTCCAACTCCTCCTATGCACTATACTGAGCACCAAACAGCGAGATAAGATTAAGCCTGCATGTTTTAAGCTCCATGAGTGAAGGGATGTTATCTACGAATCCTATTGTACTATGCCAAGTGTTTAGTACAGTGGTCCACTCAAAGTAGCAGACCTATTGATTGAGGTCACACTTTAAATTTATCCTTTCCTGCCTTAACTCTGCCCTCTCCTCCGCCAGGCAAAGCTTCTTCTCCTCCCTCATCGACACCCATGCCGGTCACCCCCGCCGATTGTTCCGGACCTTTAACTCTCTCCTTAGGCCCCCTGTTCCTCCCCCTCCCCCATCTCTCACCCCCAATGATCTGGCCACCTATTTCCTCACGAAAATCAACACGATCAGGTCTGAGCTCCCCAAAGTCACCCCTCCGCCTCTCCCCTTCCCCCCACCAACCCCCTCCCCTACTTTCCCATCCTTCCCTGCAGTATCCTCAGAGGAGATCTCCTCCCTCCTCGCAAGTGCCACCCCCTCCACTTGTGCCTCGGACCCCATTCCCTCTCACTTTATTAAAACCATCGCCCCTGCCCTCCTACCTTCCTTAACTTCTATTTTTAACCACTCAATCTCCAAGGGCTCCTTCCCTCTGCCTTCAAACATGCCCACGTCTCCCCCATCCTAAAAAAACCCGCTCTTGACCCCACTTCCCTCTCCAGTTATCGCCCTATCTCCCTACTACCCTTCCTTTCCAAAATCCTAGAACGAGTCGTCTACAATCGCTGCTTAGAATTCCTTAACTCCCATTCTCTCCTAGACCCCCTCCAATCTGGCTTCCGTCCCCTCCACTCTACCGAGACTGCTCTCTCTAAGGTCACCCATGACCTCCTTCTTGCCAAATCCAATGGCTCCTACTCCATTCTGATCCTCCTTGACCTCTCTGCTGCCTTTGACACTGTCGACCATCCCCTCCTCCTCCATACCTTATCTCACCTTGGCTTCACGGACTCTGTCCTCTCCCGGTTCTCCTCTTACCTCTCTGGCTGGTCATTCTCGGTCTCCTTCGCAGGCTCCTCCTCCCCCTCCCATCCTTTAACTGTTGGAGTTCCTCAAGGGTCAGTTCTTGGCCCTCTTCTGTTCTCCGTTTACACTCACTCCCTCGGTGAACTCATTCGCTCTCACGGCTTTGACTACCATCTCTACGCAGATGACACGCAGATCTACATCTCCGCCCCTGTCCTCTCCCCCTCCCTTCAGGCTTGCATCTCCTCCTGCCTCCAGGACGTCTCCACCTGGATGTCGACCCGCCACCTAAAACTCAACATGAGCAAGACTGAGCTCCTCATCTTCCCTCCCAAACCCGGTCCTCTCCCAGACTTCTCTATCACCGTTGATGGCACGACCATCCTTCCCGTCTCTCAGGCCCGCAATCTCGGTGTCATCCTTGACTCGTCTCTCTCGTTCACCCCACACATCCTATCCGTTACCAAGACCTGCCGGTTTCACCTCTATAATATCGCCAACATCCGCCCTTTCCTCTCCACCCAAACAGCTACCTTACTGCTATGGGCTCTCGTTATATCCCGGCTAGACTACTGTGTCAGCCTTCTCTCTGACCTCCCTTCCTCCTCTCTTGCCCCGCTCCAGTCTATTCTTCACTATTCCTGCAGAAATGATCTGGGCATGTCACTCCCCTTCTTAAACAACTCCAGTGGTTGCCTATCAACCTCCGCTCCAAACAAAAACTCCTCACTCTAGGCTTCAAGGCTGTCCATCACCTTGCCCCTTCCTACCTCTCCTCCCTTCTCTCTTTCTATCACCCACCCCGCACGCTCCGCTCCTCTGCCGCCCACCTCCTCACCCTCCCTCGGTCTCGCCTATCCCGCCGTCGACCCCTGGGTCACGTCCTCCCGCGGTCCTGGAACGCCCTCCCTCCTCACCTCCGCCAAACTGATTCTCTTTCTCTCTTCAAAACCCTACTTAAAACTCACCTCCTCCAAGAGGCGTTCCCAGACTGAGCTCCTCTTCTCCCTCTACTCCCTCTGCCATCCCCCCTTTACCTCTCCGCAGCTAAACCCTCTTTTTCCCCTTTTCCCTCTGCTCCTCCACCTCTTCCTTCCCATCCCCACAGCACTGTACTCATCCGCTCAACTGTATATATTTTCGTTACCCTATTTATTTTGTTAATGAATTGTACATCGCCTTGATTCTATTTAGTTGCCATTGTTTTTACGAGATGTTCTTCCCCTTGACTCTATTTATTGCCATTGTTCTTGTCTGTCCATCTCCCCCGATTAGACTGTAAGCCCGTCAAACGGCAGGGACTGTCTCTATCTGTTGACTTGTTCATCCCAAGCGCTTATCACAGTGCTCTGCACATAGTAAGCGCTCAATAAATACTATTGAATGAATGAATGAATGAAAAGGTCATGGAGTACTATCAGTTCACCAGCATTGAAGTAATATCCAAACAACCAACTCTGCTTGGCATAGAAGCAGCATATGCTAGTGGAAAGAACATGGGACTGGGAGTCAGAGGACCTGGACTTCTCTGAAACTCAAATTCCTCATCTGTAAAATGGGAATTAACTATCTGTTTTCCCTCCTGCTTAGACTGTGAATCCCATTGGACAGGAAGCAGCATCACCTAGTGTAAAGAGTACCACTCTGGGAGTCAGAGGACCTGAGTTCTAATGTCAACTTCATCACTTGTCCGCTGTGTGATACTGGGGAAGTCACTTCACTTCTCTGTGTCTCAGTTGCCTTATCTGCAAAATGGAGAATTAATACTTGTTCTCCCTGCAACTTAGACTGTGAACCCCATGTGGAACCTGATTATATTCTATCTACCACAGCACCTGGCATAGTCCTTGGCACATAGTAAGCACTTTAATAAATATACCAGAATTATTAATGAGAAGCAGTGTGGCCTAGTGGAAAGAGCACAGGTCTGGGAGTCAGAGAACCTGAATTCTACTCCTGGCTCCCCACTTGTCTGCTGTGTGACCTTGGGCATTTCACTTCACTTCTTTGTGCCTCAGTTGTTGCATCTGGTAAACAGGAATTAAGACTGAGTTCTATGTGGGAGACTGTGTCCAACTTGATTAGCTTTCCTCTAACTGTAAGCTCATTGTGGTACTCTGTACTCTTCCAAGTAATTAGTGCAGTCTTCTGCATACAGTGAGCACTCAATAAATATGATTGGTTGGGCAGGGTCTATGACTGACCTGATTACCTTGTATCTACCCCAGTACTGAATACAGTTCTAGACTTATAATAAATGGTAACAAACACTACAACTATTATTATTGGTATTTGGAGAGAGGATGGACAAATGCAGAAAATTCAAACAACGGTCTAATGGTGAGTTGAAAATTCACATGCCAGCTAGGAGGCCTGAAATAAAGTCTAAGGACACAGTGCTGAACATTGTCAGACAATGTCAAATAGAAACAAATGGTGGGAAACTGGCAGTAAGCATAGGCCAGCAATTGCAGAACTTTTCTCAATTAATTGGTCATATTCATTGAGTGCTTACTGTCTGCAGAGTACTCAGTACTTGAGAGAGTACAGTATAATGGAGTGGTAGGTATGTTCTCTGCCCACCAAAAGTTTCTCTAAAAGAAAAGGCTTTACAAAGATTTGTAAAAATGTTTTCACTATATATTTTTGCTAGAACCCAGTTAGAAAATTAGGAAATGCCTTCCTGACATTTAACTTTTAACTGTATAGAAAGCAGTGTGACAGCAGAAGAAATGGCTGTGCATTGTCATCAGGATTTAGTCAAGGTATCCATACTCTATAGGAGGTCTTCCTAATACTAAGCTCAGTAAGAAGGTAAATTCCAATATTATAGAAAAAAACAAGTAAATTGAGTAGCTGGCTCAAAAGTAGTCTCAAGCTTGATGTGGGTCACACACATTAAATGGGGAAGGATCAATTCTTAAGTGTAGATAATGTGGCAGGTTTTGCATTGGTCTTTTCCATTATGCTCACATACCTGGATAGAATCATTCTTTAGCTATCTTGTAAGACTAAAGATTGCTCTGTGCATGTATGTGTGTGTGTCTCTGCAAACATATGGATTTAGAACTATCTATAAGCAATACCAGAGCTCATGACTTGTTTCTCAAGGGTGTTAATTCTTCTTCTTGCCCCTCCTTTTTCATTAGCTGTGTTCAGATTCAGTCAGTATTGTGAAAAGAAAAACTGTCACAGCTGGACTTGAACAGTGCCCAGAGGCAGCATTTTCCTGCTAGTTGTATGTGTCTGACAAACAACTTGTCAAATCAGTCTGATGAAAACCAGAATGTCTAAAAAGGATGAGAGTTAAAGTCCTTAAGAAGCAAAAACTCATCTAAAAATAACTATTGGTTATATTTTGTCCTGTTCATTTTAGGGGAGCAGTGTGGCTTGTTAGAAAAAGCACAGGCCTGGGAGTCAAAGGATCTGGGTTTTAATCTTTGTTCTGCTATTTGCCTATGTGTGAGCTTGAGCAAGTCACTTGACTTCTTTGGGACTTGGTTTCTTCATCTCTGAAATGGGAATTAATTTCCTGTTTTCCCTCACCTTTAGATTGTGAGCCCCCAGGTGGGACAGGGACTTTATCAGACGAGATTGCCTTGTATCTACTTTAGTGCTTAATTCAGTGTTTGGCATAGAGTACTGTTATTATTAGGATACACTCCCACACCACAATCTCCCAGCCAAACTGGGGTATTTGAACATTCCAAACTCTGGCTTGTCAGCCCCGCCCATTCTCACTATTTTGTAAATTTACCTTGCCCACTGACATCTCCCACCTTCTCCCACCTTCCACCAAATTATTTTTTTCCAAGTTGAATATAACAATAAAAACAAGCGGCTGATAACATTTTTAAAATTTCTGCATTAATTCAGTGAAACAGGTTATTTTTCAAATTCATTTCTCATTGATAAAACCTTTCATTGGATTCTGAATTACCAACAGAATTTATTGTTCGTTTATAGAAAGAATATGTGCCTGTGTGAGAACTAATGAAGGGAAAAATATAAGCTTTGCAGAATTAAAAAACGAACAGAAGGAATGGAGGAATAACATTCAAGACTTCATTCCCCTCCCTGTTATTTCCTCCCTTTTATTCTTAGTATGCAAAATTCAAGAATTGCCAAAATATGACTCTGAATTGCTTATTTCTGTAATTTATGAATTCTAACTTGGCATATGCTACCCAGTGACTCTCAATATGCCATGGGAATTCTTTGTGTTTGAAATATATGGTGCCTCATATATAATCAAATTATTAGTTTAAACAAATTCCAATAAAGCAATCTTTTCTATGAAAACATGAATTGTTTGTCTGCTGATTGCTTATTAATTTGTACTATGAAAAATGCAAGTCACAAAGTTGAAATATTGTAGTTTTTCCTTTTGGAAACATGAATGAATATAAACTCAGATTATGTATTTCATTTTAAAAGTAAATAATTTTACTTAAAACAATCATACCATGTTGTAGAAAATAAACTTGATATAGTAAAAAGATAAACACATTTCTTTTATACCTTTGATCTTTCCTATCACCTCAATGCATTATATATCAAGCAATAATACATTCCTTTTAGTAAAACATTAAGCGAGGTAATAGATATTCAGTAGTAGTAGAACATTGGAATGAAAAATTATCTGCTTTGAGAAGTTGGCATTTTTTGAACTTTTGTTTGGATTATATTTGAAAAAATGAACTTTGAAATATGCTTTTTTATATCACTATTTGAGATAGAATAACACAACTGGGCTCACATAGAATTCTTACTGCACCTAGGATCTAATTTATCTGATAGTAGGCAGAGTTATTCTTCTGACTAAAAGAAGTCACCTGTTGAAAATTCACGTGTGTGTGTGTGTGTGTGTGTATGAAATGAGAAGTACAGAACACTAGGAATTGTCTTGTCTGACAACGTCTTCCCAACCCTATTGTCATTTTCGTTTTTGGCTGCTGGTCTCTTGTCCCTTTGGAAGATTTTGCTCAGAAACATAAGTTTCTTTCCTGACTTGAAGCAAGTTATGCTGCTCTATCCAAAGTGACTGACTTCCAATTTTCAGTTGGGATGCACCGTTCTTATACTTTGATTTATGAACATTAAAATGTCTCCTCTACTCTTCTTGCACTCAGTTTCCCTCCAAAATACAATCATTTGGGTAGAATGCTGTGGTTCATTCCCTCATGTGCCCTTTTCATTGTAGCTGAATTGAGGTGAGACTAGAACTTCAGTGCTCGGAGTTTGACTTTGTCCTAGGACTTTGACATCATAACCTGCCATTTGGTGTTGAATATAGCCACAATTAACACTGATTTAACTCTCCAAGGCATTGTATGTGGCATTTATGTGGGGTCTAGATTCCACAGTAGTAGAGAAGTCTGGACAGCATCATAGCTCTGTAGATCTTTAATTTGGTCTGGAGCAAATGATGTGCTCCAGGGTCATGGATTCCATGCTACTGCTACTCTCTGTCATTCTCCCAAAGGACACTGGGTTTCTTGATGCAGTTTGTTGGTTATTGTGCCATTGATGAATGTGCGGCCAGAATAACGGAATTGTGTGCCAGTGTTTAGTTATGTGTTGTTTATATAACCTGCATAACTTCATACTACCATTTAACAACCATTTGTATGTCTTCTTACATGTTAGTTTCTTGGGTGCAGTCATCTATCTGCAGGCAGAAATATTTGAATGACTGTCTCTAAACTTTTGAGGAAGCTTATTAAGGTCTTTTGAGTTGGAAGTTGTTTCCAGAAGTGGAGTCTAATACTTGCCTCCAGATGTCTTGCTGCAGCTTCCTGCAGGGCTGTGTAGAATGAGTTGAGTATTGAGTTCAGTACACATCTCTGTTTTATTCCATTGGTAATGGGCAATGGACTAGACAGGGCTCTCCTCTGGACAGCTATGCTGTCATGAAGTTGTCATGAAGTTGTCCAGAGCCTATCTCAGGGGAGCCAATTTGCTAAGTACCCTCCAGAGATCAGATTTCCTGATGATTTCAAATGCTTTTGATTTTCTGTGAAAACTACGTAGACATCTAGGTGATGTTCCTGTAAAATTGTGGTACCGCAGTACCCTGAATCTGACTGGCAGCAGAAGCAAGCACACTGTACTACCCTGTGGTCTAAAGTCATATCATGAGTTTGAGAGTGTTTAGTCAATAATACTTTTTAATATCTGATTCAATTGTTTTCTGGGCAGACTCTTTCTGGGAATGGAGAGTAATTAGATCCCTTGATAGTTGCAGTAATCTGATCTTAAATGTTACTTTTTTGAAGATGTAATGATGGTGGAATCTTTAAGGCCATCTGGCATTCCCCATTGTTCACAGAGTAATAACAATGGTATTTATTGAGTGTAGCCTTGCTATAGAGAAGCAGCGTGGCTCAGTGTAAAGAGACTGGGCTTGGGAGTCAGAGGTCGTGGGTTTTAATTCCGCCTCCGCTGCTTACCAGCTGTGTAACTTTGGGCAAGTCACTTAACTTCTCTGGGCCTCAGTTGGCTCATCTGTAAAATGGGGATTAAGACTGTGAGCCCCACGTGGGACAACTTGATCACCTTGTATCCCCCCAGTGCTTAGAACAATACTTTGCACATAGGAAGCACTTAAAATATACCACCATTATTATTATTATTAGTGTTCTGCACTTGGGGCTTGAGAAGTACTGAATAAAGAAGATTCACGTTCCCTGTCACAAGAACTTACACTCTGAGATCCAGTGTAAGTATTTAGCAGCAAATCCCTTCCTTGTTCTTGATCTCAGCAGGTATGCCATTAGTTACCAGGGCTTTTATATATTTTTTGGCTCTGTTGTGGTGGACAGTAGGCAAAGAGCAATATAAGAACAAACATAGTCAGGTAAACACTTTCATTTTTATCAGGAAATATTCCTGCATTGTGCAACTTGTAGTTCACTCAGAAAACAACCATAAACAATGTTTACTTGACTTCAGAGTATTATCACCTCACCCCAATTTTTAAGGAGAAATAAACAATTTTTTTTTGTACCACAGCGATCAGAGATCAACATCTTCCATGAAAGAAGGAACTGCAGCAAATGAGAAGCAGAAAGGGTGGGAATGTGACAGTCCAGCAGGGGCAGGGGGGTCATTAAATACCTAAAGTCTGCAACACCTGGGAGGGTGCAATTCCCACCCTATTTTTCCATTTTTTTGACTTCTTTCCCCTCTTTTTAGTCTGAATTCTTGTATGACCATCATAATAGCTAACTTCTGTTTTAATATTATAACAATTATCAAAAGGTATTAGACAATAATGCAAATGAATAGCATGAAGAGCAGCATGGTCTAGTACATACAGCATGGGCCTGGGGGTCAGAAAGACCTGGGTTCTAATCTTGACTCTTCCACTTGTCTGCTGTGTGAATTTAGGAAAGTCACTTAACTTCTCTGTGCCTCATTTACCTCATCATGGGACAGAGACTGTGTCCAACCTAATTATCTTATATCTACCCTGTGCTTAGTACAGTGTCTGGCACATAGTAAGTGCTTAACAAATACTATAAACAAATTAATGAATATGGTATTACATATGTTATGAAGATTATTGGGTCCAGAATATCTTTTAGCTTTGTAAATATCCCATAATGTGATTTTTAAAATGATGTACATAATAGCATCTGAAGCAAGTTTTTAAATGGGTTTTTTTTTTTCCAGTGGTATTTATTTATTGAGTGCTTACTGTGTGCAGAATGCTGTGTTAAGTGCCTGAAAGGTACAATTCAATAGAATTGGTAGACACATTCCCTGCCTACAGTGGCTTTACAGTTTAAAGGAGGAGACAGACCTTAATATAAATAAATAATTTAGTTCATAGATATATACTCAGTTACCAGGATGCATCACTTCTATTCAATTCATAGAATTGGCCTGTGACAATTAGGCACCCAAGGAATGGTAGATTTGGGAGGGAGGAGGAAATGGGAAGGGTGAAATTTTCTCTTTCTTTAAGAAGGCACTTTGTAAGTGAGAACTTTGTCCAGGTCACTGAGGAAAGTGCCCACTTCCAGCTGAGGATATAGGGGTCAGAGTGGTTTAAGGAATGGAACTACTTGCCATTATAGTTGTTTTTAGCTAGTATAACTACCACATTTGGGATACAGGCATGAGGTGGTGAAAGTGGAAGGAGCACTGATGAAGTGTATTGACATCTTCTTCTTCCTTAAATCACTACCATTAATATGACCTGATTCTCCTCCTACCTCTTTGACTGCTCTTTTATAATTTTCAATTAATTAGTGGTATTTATTGAATGCTCACTGTGTGTAGAGAAAGAGTTCGGTACTAAGCACTTGGGAAAGTACAGTGCAACAAAGTTGGTAGGCACAATCATTGCCCACAAGGAGCTTATTAACTCCTTAAGTCTGGGTATCCTGAAAAATTCTGTGCTCAATCAATGGTATTTATTGAGTACTTATGGTGTGCCATACTGTGTCATTCAATCATACTAAGCACTTACTGTGTGCAGAGCACTGTACTAGGCACTTGGAGAATACAATACAGCAGTGAAGTGTGACAATCCCTGCCCACAACAGGCTTACTGTTTTGAATCCCTTACTCTTCTTGATTTCCATTTATTCTCTGTCTGCTCTGGGGAGGTCCTGCACTCATCCTCTTTGTGAACACTTCAAGTCTACCTCACCAGCACCAAACATTTTCCAGACATTTACTGTCACATTTCCTCTTGCCTCCAAGACATCTTGACTGCTCTACCCCACTATCACTTCAAAATTAACTGAACCTTATTGTTGATGCTGTTGTTGTTAATAGTATTTAAGACCTTACCATGTGCCAGACACTGTACTAAGCACTGGGGTAGATACAAGTTAATCAGGTTGGACACAGTCCATGTCCCACATGGGGCTACAGTTTTAACTACCATTTTACAAATGAGGGAACTGAGCCACAGAAAAGTGAAGTCAGTTGGCCAAGGACACACAGCAGACAAGTGACTAAGTTGGGGTTTGAACCCAAGTCCTTCTGACTTCCAGTTGTGTGCTCCATCCACAAAGCCAAACTGCTTCTCTGGCCATGCTGAACATTTTATCATCACTCCTAAAACTTGTCCTCTTTCAAAGTTCCCATCTCTTTTAAGAACATCAGAGACCCACCACCTTGGTGACATCCTTGACTGCTCATCGTCTTTCAGCTCTCACATTCAATCAACTGTGAAATCCACTCAAAAAGCCACCCTGATTCAAGTTTTAGTCATTATTAGACCTTCTCTTATCTCTCCCCTCTTTCGGCTTCATTTAGCTCCTTAATTGTCTTAAAATATTGCCAAACATATGCTTCTCCACTCCTGAAAGTCTTATAAATCTTCCTCCACAACAGAGAAATGTCTAACCATTGGATTCAAGATGCTCCACCTTTTTTCTCCACCTTAAGCACTTTCACCTGCTATTTTCCAGTTCCCTATCTTCACTTCTAAGGTTTCCTCCAAACTACTCCATTTTGGTTTTTCCTACCAATAAAATATTGCTCATATTTTTCTCACTACTGGGTTTCCGTCCCCCTCTAAATATGCCTGAATCATTCCCATAATCTAAACTTTTCTAAAATTACATCCCCTCCAAGGAGCATTCTCTAATGAATTCCCAATACTCAAAGACATGTCAATTTAACAGCTCCTCTTACCACTGATATATTATGCTGTATCAGAGTTTATGCATATTGTAGCATAGAAAGCACTTGAACTACTGCTAATTCTGATGCCAAGTATCCTTAATATTATCATCATCATTGTTGTTATTATTATATTTGTTAAGCACTTACTATGTGTCAAGTGTCAATGATCTAAGCCCTCGTAAATGCAAATTAATTAGTTTGTACACTATCCCTGTCTCGCATGGGGCTCACAGTCTAGGTAGGAGGGAGAACAGGTATTGAATCTTTATTTTTCAGTTGATAAAAGCAAGGCACAGAAAGTTAAGTGAATTGCTCTAGGTCACACAGCAGACAATTGGCCGAGCTGGGTTTAGAACTCAGGTCCTCTGATCTCTGGAAAGATTCTGTACTCTTTCCAGCAGGCTTCTGTGTTCCAACTTTACTGCTATTCCTTTCAGGATGTCCCAGCATGAATCCACAGGTCCACATGTTGAGTGTGTATTAAGTACATATCTGGGTTTTTATTGGCTTGTCCCTTAAACATTTTCTCCTTAGGATTATCAAGTTAAGCAAATCCTCCAAGACCTTTCATTGGTTGCTGGATCGGCAATCCAAACTCACAGCCAGTCAGTGGTGGGCACCATCAGAGACAGGTGGAATGAATTGAGACCTGCCATCTTAGTTTGGTATACCATATGGCCGGGGTTCAGAGTGTAAGTTCTTGGTGGATGTGGGGTGCTGTGGTGAGACTTTGGAGGAGCTTGGGCCCCTTCCTCTCCTCCACCCCACCCCACTGTTCAAGCCACTTGCCCATGTCCTGTGGGAGTTGGGAGCTCCTGCCTCGCCTCCCTGACTCTGTGGGTTCTCCTTTGTCTAGAATTCTGGGTTCTGCCAAATGGTATGATGAGCAGAGCTTATGTGGATGCTTCCTGATGCCCTGAGCACCAAGCAGGAAATCACCCACCAGGAAATATCTGTCTGAGTAAATTCTGTAGGTGTGTTCATTGATTTATTCAGTGATTTCATCCTGACATATCTGTGTTATCCATTATTCTCGTTTACCCATCTTCCTGTTTCTGCAATTTGTAAGTCATTTAAGCCTACCTGCCTCTTCCATTAAACCCTTAGAGGTCAGGGACCATGTCTTCTCCTGTTGTTGCCCTCCACATAGTAGGTTCTCAATAAATAGAATTTATTGGTTGATGAAGTAAATTCACATTAACCATCTGGCTGATTTTTCCATAGACATATGCAGTTCCTCTCAGATCTTGGGCACATGGGTCAATTTATTTGTGATGCAGTACTCCATTATAAAATTTGATTATCATAGATAGGATGCTTAACATCAGGACCTCCCTGGTAGACTAAAGAACTAAGGCAAATCATTAAAATAATTATCCAAATAATTCAGGTAACAAAACTTGCTTTTGCTTATATCATGCTTGCTTCAATTTTCCATTACGGTGTCTGAAAATTGACCTAGGTAGAGGAACGGCAGTTTCACACTCTAGGAGAATCACTGGCGAGTATGGATTGAGTACACCCTCTGTGGAACTTTAGGCCCTTGTGAAAAAGGTGACTATATGAATGCTTTAATCTGGATGATGAATGTGGACATTCCAGTATTCCATAAAGGATATCCCCTTTCCCAGGGTCCTGGTCTTATTTCTCTCTAGATTGTAAGCTCCTTGTGGGCAGGGAATGTATCTTCCAATTCTATTGTATTGTCCTCTTCCAAGCACTTAGTATTGTGCTTTGTACACTGTAAGCACTCAAATGACATTGATTGATTTCAGTAGTCTGGGACTACTGAGTATTATGTTTAGGACTGTGGAAATAACAATATTACTGTTATGCTGAAATCCTCTCTCAAGGAACCAGTTCATCATTGCTATGTTGAGTTGTGAAGTTCTATGGGGGTAATGAAGCAGATTCTTAACATCATATAAATGAGAGGCCTTAGGATTTTCCTAGTTCAACATTCAGAGAAAATAAACTTATCTTTTATGTAAAATGTATTTTTCACAAAGAAAATATGGATCCATTAGTATCTAGGAATGCAGTGATGTTTTTGCTTTCAATCATATTGTAAATCCTTTTAGTCAAATATTAAGAGACCATTATCTCTCTGACTGCACAGAACAAAATTCAGAAGTGAGAACATGACAGAATAAAGAAGTAGCTTGGTAATACATCATTTATCAAAGTCATGTCAGAATATGTTCATTAACTTTCCCAGATTCTATCTCAAATTGTGAGACAGGCTTCACAATAGCTAAGTTTCTCCCTGATTTTATGTTAGCACCTCTGAAAGTTTCTTTAATCCTTTCAAGTGGCTAGAGTTCCAATGATGTTATTTAGTACACTGGATTAGCAAAATGTAAAATAGAACTGTAGTTATTTTTTTCAAGCAACTTCAAGGTGCGTAGTATGGTATTCATCAGTTGGGAATATATGAAGAAGATATAAATTTAAGAAAGCATTTGCACACTAGTATTCAAATATCAGTCGGAAGTGCTTAATTTGTCCTTGTTAAAGTGGAAGGATTAGGAGTGGAGTGAAATACACTTGAAGAGTGGGGAGATCTCTTTTTTGGCCACCATTCCAAATCAGTCCAGGACTCCTTATTGTATCTGGTAACTTCCACCTTGTCATAAACTTGATATGCTGCTTGGGACCTGGCCAGGTAAGGTGCACTGATCTCTTCCCAAAGGTCTCAGGGCTCTGCCCAAACATCCTGGAAATTGGCACAAATCAAGTTAAGCACTGTCCTGAGGTACCAATTAATCAACCAATCAATGGTAATTACTGAGTGCATACTGTGCTTGGAAATTTCAAAACAACTGAGTTGGTAGACATGATTCCTAGATTTGGAATAGGAGAAATAGTAGATTTAAGGAATGTTTACATAAGCTCTGGGACCGGTGTGAATACCAAAATAATGGACACACAGTAATTTGGAAAAAAAACAGTTAGTTGGCAGTTTCAATATATTTGCCACCATGTCATACATTTAAGGGAAACCAGTATAAGGCAACCTTAGGGAGTGTTTTGGACAATACAACAGAATTCTCAGAGACGGTTCTAGGCGCAAACCACCACTGAGAGAATCACGGGGCCTGTGTTGACAAGGAAGAGATTGGTGACTAGGAAATCTCATCATAGCTTAGGCCTAGAGTCAGAACGACCTGGGTTCTAATCCTGGTTCTGACACTTGTCTTCTCTGAGACCTTGGCAAGTCACTTCACTTCTCTTTGTCTCAGTTACCTCATCTGCAAGCCAGGAATTGTCTTGATGCAGATGCCTCTAACTGGATGACCGGATCATGAAATGGGTACCCTGCTATACTGGATCCAAACCAAATCCAAAGTGTAGGAAGACTATGTAATATAAAAGTGCCAAAGAAGGACAACACCCTCAAAAAACTGGCCAAATGCCAAGTTGACATTATAATAATGTTGGTATTTGTTAAGCGCTTACTATGTGCAGAGCACTGTTCTAAGCACTGGGGGAGATACAGGTTCATCAGGTTGTCCCACGTGAGGCTCACAGTTAATCCCCATTTTACAGATGAGGGAACTGAGGCACAGAGAAGTGAAATGACTTGACCACAGTCACACAGCTGACAAGTGGCAGAACCGGGATTCGAACCCATGACCAAGCCCAGGCTTTTGCCAGACATTATGGCACCGAGTGAAATTATGTTACCTAATGAAGGAGAGCTCACCAACAGCTACCGGATACAACTTCTTCTAGAAAAGCCTCTCCACTAATGCATGACATTTAGCCTCACAAATTTAAGCATAGTAACACATAAGTGACTAATAATCCCACACCTTTTTTTATGGTATTTGTTAAGTGCTTACTATGTGCCAGGCACTGTTCTGGTAAAAACAAAGTAATCAGGATGAACACAGTCAGTGTACTACATGGGGCTCACAGTCTTAATCCTCATTTTACAGATGAGGTAACTAAGGCACAGTGAAGTTAAATGACTTATCCAAGGTCATACAGAAGAAGGAGGAGCATGGATTGAATCCAGTTTCTTCTGACTCCAGGCTCATGTTCTAACCATTAGGACATGCTGCTTCTTCACATCTATGCCTAAAAAATAGGGTTTCACTACTATCTCTTGCTTATGGTCCAGCAGTGATGAGATTAATGAAATCTCATCATAGTTTAGGCCTAGAGTCAGAACGACCTGGGTTCTAATCCTGGCTCTGACACTTGTCTTCTCTGAAACCTTAGCAAGTCACTTCACTTCTCTTTGTCTCTGTTACCTCATCAGCAAATTGGGGATTAACACTGTGAGCCTCATCAGAGACATGTACTCTGTCCAACCTTATTATCTTGTATCTACTCCAGCACATAAAACAGTGTATAGCACATAGTAAGTGCTCAGCAAATGCCATTAAAAAATGCAAAATTTAAAGGGAAAGACATACATCTTCGAGATAAAGTTATAAAGTTGTAGTTTTCAACAGAAGTAATTTGAGATCCAACCAATAGGTTAATTCAATTCAACAATTCTGATAAAATTAGACAAAAAAGGCCCGTTTCTAGCCTGTCAGGGTTAAGTACTATATCCTTTGGTAGGATAACCCAAAATTAAACCTCCTTCCAAAGGGCACTGCTCTTGCTTCACTCCCACACATAATGGTTTCCATTCTTATTGTCAGTATTATAAACAGCATTTAGCACAACCTCCTCTATAAAGGATATTCCACAAGGTATTTAGGGAAATACACTAGTTGTAAAAGCTATAGTACTAGACCAGAGGAGCTTATAACCTAATGGTAGTTCTGTAAAACCTTCAGGATTTGCATATGTCCCCATTTAAAAACTAGTCATTCTGTATATTCACTTTCTTCCAGAAAGTTTTATTACCTATTCCTTTTTAAGAAAAAGTATCTAAATTATAACACAATTTACTATATTATTCATTTGAAATATTTTATAAGGCACAAGTAAAAACACCATTAGCAGGTAAACAGAGTTAAAAATCTAAATTATTCTTTAAGTATGATTTAAATTGTATAGTATACAACTATAATTTTGTTTTGCTAAGTTTTATTGCAGTTTATGAAAATTTAAGTGGGTATAATGCAAGAAGGAACAATTCAAATGTAATATGAAATCTTCTGCAATTCAAGTGGTTAAATTAAAGTTTTCATTTCCTTTGGTTTTATCAAGAAAAGGTAATCAACCTAATTGCATAATTCAATTCTTGACCCATTTTAAAATGGAATTGGTTAAGTGACTTGAAATATTTAGAAGAATCATTGAGTGTTTGCTTTTTTCCCTCCATGTGGTAAGCTTGATGTGGACTGAGAACATGTCTACCAACTTGCTTTATTGAACTCTTCCAAGTGCTTAGTACAATGCTCTGCACATGGTAAATGCTCAATAAGTACTATTAATTTCTTAAAAATATTCAAACAATTCCTATTACATAAAACTTTGTTATAAAACTCATAGGTATGCATTTTAAACAATAGCACATTAAGTGCTTTTAAAACAAAATTGAATGCTAGAACTATGATTGTAGCAAATGTAGTTTAACCAAATTAAGTGACTAAAAGCTTATCGGTTGCACCATTAAACATATTCACTGAGTTAGAGATTGTTAGATAGTGAATAACATTTTTCAACATTAAAGACAAATTAGGGCTTAATTTTGAATGGTTTATAAAGCCATTCATAAAATTTGTCTTTTGTTAAACTAGTCCCTTGCAGATTTTGTAATCTATTGTCACAAAGTAATTTTCACATTGCATTGTGTTAAATTTTTACTTCCTTCTCTAATAATTGAATTTTATTGGAAAAGCTGGTAGAAATTCTAATTATAAAATTTATAAAGTTCTTACCCTGCACTAAATCACTGTGTTAAAACCTGAAATATATACAAAATCAGATCAGATGCAGCACTGTCCCTAAAACAGTTCATAGTCTAAGATACAGTCTAAGGGATATACAGAGCAGTCCTGTTTTACAGATGGGGAAACTGAGTTACTACAAGTTTAATCAGTCATATCCATTGAGCAACAACTTTCATTCATTCATTCAATAGTATTTATTGAGCGCTTACTATGTGCAGAGCACTGTACTAAGCGCTTGGGATGAACAAGTCGGCAACAGATAGAGACAGTCCCTGCCGTTTGACGGGCTTACAGTCTAATCGGGGGAGACGGACAGACAAGAACAATGGCACTAAACAGCGTCAAGGGGAAGAACATCTCGTAAAAACAATGGCAACTAAATAGAATCAAGGCGATGTACAATTCATTAACAAAATAAATAGGGTAACGAAAATATATACAGTTGAGCGGACGGGTACGGTGCTGTGGGGATGGGAAGGGAGAGGTGGAGGAGCAGAGGGAAAAGGGGAAAATAAGGCTTTAGCTGCGGAGAGGTAAAGGGGGGATGGCAGAGGGAGTAGAGGGGGAAGAGGAGCTCAGTCTGGGAAGGCCTCTTGGAGGAGGTGATTTTTAAGTAAGGTTTTGAAGAGGGAAAGAGAATCAGTTTGGCGGAGGTGAGGAGGGAGGGCGTTCCAGGACCGCGGGAGGACGTGACCCAGGGGTCGACGGCGGGATAGGCGAGACCGAGGGATGGCGAGGAGGTGGGCGGCAGAGGAGCGGAGCGTGCAGGGTGGGCGGTAGAAAGAGAGAAGGGAGGAGAGGTAGGAAGGGGCAAGGTGATGGAGAGCCTCGAAGCCTAGAGTGAGGAGTTTTTGTTTGGAGCGGAGGTCGATAGGCAACCACTGGAGTTGTTTAAGAAGGGGAGTGACATGCCCAGATCGTTTCTGCGGGAAGATGAGCCGGGCAGCGGAGTGAAGAATAGACCGGAGCGGGGCGAGAGAGGAGGAAGGGAGGTCAGAGAGAAGGCTGACACAGTAGTCTAGCCGGGATATAACGAGAAACCGTAATAGTAAGGTAGCCGTTTGGGTGGAGAGGAAAGGGCGGATCTTGGCGATATTGTAGAGGTGAAACCGGCAGGTCTTGGTAACGGATAGGAGGTGTGGGGTGAACGAGAGGGACGAGTCAAGGATGACACCGAGATTGCGGGCCTGCGGGACGGGAAGGATGGTCGTGCCATCCACGGTGATGGAGAAGTCTGGGAGCGGACCGGGCTTGGGAGGGAAGATGAGGAGCTCAGTCTTGCTCATGTTGAGTTTTAGGTGGCGGGCCGACATCCAGGTGGAGACGTCCCGGAGGCGGGAGGAGATGCGAGCCTGAAGGGAGGGGGAGAGGACAGGGGCGGAGATGTAGATCTGCGTGTCATCTGCGTAGAGATGGTAGTCAAAGCCGTGAGAGCGAATGAGTTCACCGAGGGAGTGTAAATGGAGAACAGAAGAGGGCCAAGAACTGACCCTTGAGGAACTCCAACAGTTAAAGGATGGGAGGGGGAGGAGGCTCCAGCGTAGGAGACCGAGAATGATCGGCCAGAGAGGTAAGAGGAGAACCAGGAGAGGACAGAGTCCGTGAAGCCAAGGTGAGATAAGGTATGGAGGAGGAGGGGATGGTCGACAGTGTCAAAGGCAGCAGAGAGGTCAAGGAGGATCAGAATGGAGTAGGAGCCATTGGATTTGGCAAGAAGGAGGTCATGGGTGACCTTAGAGAGAGCAGTCTCGGTAGAGTGGAGGGGACGGAAGCCAGATTGGAGGGGGTCTAGGAGAGAATGGGAGTTAAGGAATTCTAGGCATCGATTGTAGACGACTCGTTCTAAGATTTTGGAAAGGAAGGGTAGTAGGGAGATAGGACGATAACTGGAGGGGGAAGTGGGGTCAAGAGCGGGTTTTTTTTAGGATGGGGGAGATGTGGGCGTGTTTGAAGGCAGAGGGGAAGGAGCCCTTGGAGATTGAGTGGTTAAAAATAGAAGTTAAGGAAGGGAGGAGGGCAGGGGCGATGGTTTTAAGAAGGTGAGAGGGAATGGGGTCCGAGGCGCAGGTGGAGGGGGTGGCACTTGCGAGGAGGGAGGAGATCTCCTCTGAGGATACTGCAGGGAAGGATGGGAAAGTAGGGGAGGGGGTTGTTGGGGGGGAGGGGAGAGGCGGAGGGGTGACTTTGGGGAGCTCAGACCTGATCGTGTTGATTTTCGTGAGGAAATAGGTGGCCAGATCATTAGGGGTGAGAGATGGGGGAGGGGGAGGAACAGGGGGCCTAAGGAGAGAGTTAAAGGTCCGGAACAATCGGCGGGGGTGACGGGCATGGGTGTCGATGAGGGAGGAGAAGAAGCTTTGCCAGAGCACTGTACTAAGCACTTGGAAGAGTACAATATAGCAGAATTGGTAGGCACATTTATTACCCACAGTGAGCTTACAGTCTAAAGAAATAATAATTGCAATATTTGTTAAGTGCTTACTATGTGTCAAACATGGAAGGAGATACAACATATTCAGGTCCCACATGAGGCTCATAGCCTAAGTAGGAGGGACAACAGGTAATGAGTGTCAATTTTGTAGATGAGGTAACTGAGGCACAGAAAAGTTAAATGACTTGCCCAAGGTCGTGCATCAGATAAGTGGTGAAGCTGGGATTAAAACTCAAGTCTTCTGACTCCCAGCCCAGGACTGTTTCTCTTAGGTGATTCTCTTCACGCTGTTTCTCAAGTAATTATTTTTGAGTGTTTTTTCCAAGATCCCTCAACTGGTCCAGATAGCAAGTGTTACTAAGAATCTGAAATTTAAGATTATGATATTTGCTTTAAGTTTGTTAAATTTATAGTATGTGTTAAGTGCCAGGCTCTTTTCTAAGCGTTGGGGTAGGTACAAGTTAATTAGGTTGGTTACAGTCCATGTCTCTAATGAGGCTCACAGTCTAAGTAGGAGGGAGAACAGGTATCCCTGCTTTACAGTTGAGACACAGAGAAGTTAAATGATTTGTCCAAGTTCACACAACAAGTAACTGGAATAGGTGGGATTAGAACCCAGGTCCTTTTGATTACCAGGCCCGGACTCTCTCCACTAGGCCATGCTGCTTCTCCAATTCATCAGAACCATTATTTTCAAATAATCTTTACAGCTTTGAGAAGTTTTAATGGATGAAAATGATGGTGGGTCCCCCATCAAGGAGCTATCAAGTTTTATAAATTGTTAAATGATCATTAGGGCAGATGTGAAAAACATGTAACACCTGGCATAAATAATATGTCTAACGAAAATACAAATTTTTATGGTACATTACCACCTTCAGAAATGAGTAATGATCTAAAATGAATTCCACAAAAATTTACAGATGAGGGTCAGAACATAATAGAATCACACTGAACAAAATCAGAAAATAGAATTCATCAAAGTTGCTTATTTTGTTTTGATGTCATTAAATTTTCCAATGAACAGAATTTGAGGTGTGTCTATGATAGGTAATATTTATTTCCTCTAGGATCTGGACTGTTTTGCTATTTATCAGGATTAGAGTTATTATGCATCCCATTCCTCATTATCTGCCTAATTCATTATATTAAAAATTCATCTTACTTTGTTCAGATAAGGCAAGCCAAAACCTCTTAAATTTCATTGTGCTCAAAAGATTAATTTTTTCTCTGCTATGGTGAGGGCTAATAATTTATTCATATTACTTAACTAAATCAGCAAATCATATATTTTTCTCTCAGATTTGTTTGAAAGCTACAGACTTGTTTCATATTTTTTTCTTTTCTATAAAATATTTAAATTTGCAGTTATATTCATGTTAAAGAAATCTTAAACTGAGAAATTAGGTGTTTTACTGATCCATCACATGTTATTCCAATGAAATTTACTTTAAGGCAGCAAGAAAAGTTATTTTTAATCAATCTGTCATCCTCAGGTAAAAATAAGAGGGTATTGCTGATGTTAGTTGTTCATTATTTCCAAGTTATTCTAATTAGGCCAAAAATTGTCCCTCAGTTATATTGCATGTGACAGACCTGAGGAGTAGAGTCAAAGGCAATTAACATTGCCTTTGATATGAGTTTCACAGAACACCACAATTCAGCCGGTCCCAACTTTACCTTAGTCCTTATTGCTGTGCCTAAAATAAAACCACCTTTGAGATCTTCTCATCTTGGAGTCAGGAGTAATGTTGTACAGAAATCCTGGGTAAGAAGGGGACAACCCCTGGTCCTTTCCAGTTCTCCATCTTTCTTCCCCTTCTTCAACTCTCCCACATTTCTCAGCAGTACCTCAACTTGTATCTACCCCAGCTCCTGCCCCCCTTCTCTGTTAGGTTGACAAGAAGAGAAGATTTCTACTGTATGGTATCTACCTGTGTGGTTATTTTTTAAACCATTAAACAGCAGTTTGACTGGAACAAATTTCAAGCCTTTGCCAGACTCAACAAGAAGTCTGATGAAAGTTTGGAGAAGTACTACCATATCCAAAGCACAACTCCTATTTCCACCCAAACACTGTCCTCCCCCTGACTTTCCCATCACTGTAGAGCCTCCCTCTCTCACAAGCCTGTAACCTTAGCATTATCCTCAATTCATCTCCCTTGTTCACAAATATATTCAATATATCACCAAATCCTGTTGGTTCATCCTTTATAATATTGCTAAAATCTGTCCTTTCCTCTCCATTCTTTCTACTACCATGTTAATCTAAGCATTATCCCATCCATCTTGATTACTGTATCAGCCTCCTTGCTGACTCCCCTATCTCCTGTCTCTCCCTACTTCAGTCTATACTTCATCCAGCCTTCAAACTTTGCTTCTCTAATGCCAACCTATTCACTGTAAATCTGTCTCATGTATCTCACTGCCAACCCCTCAGCCACATCCAGCAGCTAGCCTTGAACTCTCTCCCTTTTCATATTTGATATAGGATCACTCTCTCCACCTTCAAACTCTATTAAAATATCATTCACTCCAAAAAGCCTTCCCCAATTAAATCCTCATTTTCTCTTCTTCCACCCCTTCAGTATCACCCTTGTACTTACTTGGATTTGTACCCTTTATTCATCCTATCCCAATCCCACAGAATATATGTACATATCTGTATTAATACTCTACTGAGGCTCCTCTTCTGCCTCCCACCCCCTAGGTGCAAGGTTCAGTTCTGGGTTGCCTTCTATTCTCCTTCCACGTCCACTCTCTTGGAGAGCTTATTTTCTCCCAAGGCTTCAACTACCTCCTCTCTGTGAACCATACCAAATCTACATCTCCAGCCCTCTGCAATCTTGCATTTCCTTCTGCCTTCAAGACATCTCTACTTGGATGTCTCTAATCACCTCAAGCTTAACATGGGCAATACAAAAACTGCTTACATTCTAGGCTGTGAGCCTGTTGTTGAATAAGGATTGTCTTTATCTGTTGCTGAATTGTACTTTCCAAGCACATAGTACAGTGCTCTACACAATAAGCACACAGAAGGAATGAATGAATGAATCTTCACACCCAAACCCTATCCTCTTCCTGACTTTCTCATCACTGTAGACAGCACCACCATCTTTCCTGTCTCCTCTCATGGTGTTATCCATGACTCCTCTTACCTCTCATTCAAACCACACATTCAAACTATCACTAAATCCTTCGGTCCCACCTTCACATCACTAAAATCTGCCCTTTCTCCCCCTCCAAATGGTTAATACAATCATCCTCTCCCACACTGATTACTGTATCAGCCTCCTTGCTGAGCTCCTAGTCTCCTGTCTCTCCCCACTCAAGTCCATACTTCACTCTGCTGCCAGGGTCATTTTTCTACAAAAATGCTCAGAACAAGTTTCCTAACTATTCAAGAAACTCCACTGGTTGCCTATCAACCTCCACATCAAACAAAAACTCTTCATCACTGGTTTTAAAACACTTAATCACCATTTCCCCTCTGAGCTCACCTTGCTAACTCCCCAACTACATCCACCCACACATTCACTCCTACTACATCCACCCATACACTTCACTCTTCTAATGCTAAACTTCTCACTGTATCTCAATCTCATCCATCTCGCCACTGACCCTTCACCCACATCCTGCCTCTGCTCTGGAATGCCTTTCTTTCCTCCTCAATACAACGGAAAGTTAGTTTCTCCCTCTTCCAAGCCTTGTTGAGGGGAGTAGAGGCCTCCAAGAGGCCTTCTTTGATTAAGTCCTCCTTTCCTCTTCTCCCACTCCCTTCTGCATTACCCTGACTTACTCCACTTGTTCATCCCCTCTCCCAGCCCTACAACACTTATGTACATGTCCATAATATAATTTATTTATAATACTATCTGTTTCTGCCCCTCTAGACTGTAAACTCATTGTGGTCAGTGAATGTGTCTGTTTATTGTTGTATTGTACTCATCCAAGCACTTAGTTCAGTGCTCAGCAAACGTGATGTGCTCAATAAATACAATTGAATGAATGAATAATTCATATGAATGTCTGTCTCCCTTTCTAGACTGTAAATTCCTTGTGGGCAGGGAATGTGTCTACCTTCTCTGTTATACTGATCTCTTTCAGGTGCTTACTACAGTGCTCTGAATTCAGTAAGCACTCAATACAATGGGAAAATATTCAGGATTTTTTCATATTGTACTCATATAATTCTTACTCTTTCCTATGCATCCAATCTCCCTTGTAAATCCCTTGTAGGACAGAGACTATCTCTGAATTTTGCTTATAGTTTCCACCCCAGTACATATTCTAATTCGGGGGTAATTGGGTTGGAAACAGTTCCTTTCCATAAGGAGTTCTGTCTAAAGGGGAGAGAGAACAGATATTTAATCTTCATTTTATGGATAAGGAAATTGAGGTACAGAGAAGTTAAATGACTTGCCCAAGGTCACAAAGTAGGCACAGGACTGGGTCTGGGCTAGCACAATGGTGCCCTGACAAAACCCCTTAACATTGTTGACTGCATGAAGGATGTTGCAAACCCTCCCGGTTCATACCAACCAAAACTTTCCTGGACTAGGGAAGCCTCAGTGACACATGGTAGAGTCAAACTACATCTCTGATCACCAAGGTTACTGTGGAAAGCTTTTAATTTAGTTTTAACAACATGCAAAGGAGTGACACACACACACTTACTCCATTCCACCAAGGGTCCAATACCAGTCTGCTGGTCAGGAGCCCATTCTGTTAATGCTTCTTCTTTCTGCTTCCAAGTTCTGCTGTCTTCTGCTGCTCTTCTATGTGCTTTCTCTGTGCCTCAGTGCTTGCTTCTCTGTGTTGCTTCCTCTGTATTCTTCGACTCCAAGTACTTCCCTCTGTGCTGCCTCCTGTGTGTCTTTTCTGCTACTCCCTCACTATTCAAAATGAGCACCTATTATCTGCGTTAAGTGTCACAGCTGTGGCTCTACCCAACAGTCATTGATTGGTCCAGGCCCATTACCGGGTAGAGCAGGGAGAGAAAGCCATGTCTTCCTCTGTGCTCTGACCCCCATGGTCTGGCAACCACCTGTCTTCAAGTGGAGAACATCAATGCCTTCATGAGTTTCTTCTTTGTTGTTGTTTGTGGGATCATAGTCACTAGTAAGAAAGCACACAAAAAAATTCCTTCCATGTCATAAGTATTGTCTGTACATTTTCAGTGATCAAAAACAAACATTTATTTCTGGTCCAAAGCATTCTTCTAATTTGAGCAGGGTACTGAAAAGATTGATATAAGTGATTAAATTAAACTTTCTCTGCTAGAGTGGAATGGTCCCATTGAGAAAAGCTTCTTAAGGCTATTTCATATAGTCTTATACATATACATCCCAGGATGTAGTCATATACATCCTGGGATACCCAAGATAAGATATTGAAAATGTAAGCATGACAAACAAGTACTAACCAAAATATTAAGAAGAAGGTCATGCTATTTATTTCTTAACTAAGGAAGTGATTAAAAGATCCATGGTACAGGTTTCTTAGGGAAAATAGCAGCACATACAAGCAAAGCATATACATTACAAATAAATCTTACTAGTAACAGGGGCTGGAATATATTTCCTTAAAGGAACCTTTTTTTTGTTGTTTGCTTTTTTTTTTACTTTCTTTATCAGACCTGGGCATAAATGAGGAGTCACAACCTTACCAAAGTTCAAACAATGGGGAAGACATGCTATAATTCCATCTTCTTTCTGCACCTCCTAGCAGATTGTGATTTAACCCCATCAACGGTGAATGGGAACACTGCTGTTGCTCATTGAGCTCCAGAACCGTGCAGTTGCAGCTGAACCTTCTGTTGTTTTTGAATTTTCCCCTTGCACATCGCCAAGTACAACTGTGCTATCCCTTCTGGTTTAGCAGATAAGGTTTTCTGGTTGTTTTCCTATTACTATTACTCAGGAGTGCAGATAAAGTAGTATGAAGAGGGAAGGCTTCCCACCTTATGTGCTGCCAGGTAGGTCCATCAATTCCATAATTAACATTTAAAGCTGACAGTTGATGCTTAAGCATCTGATATTTTAAAGAGACTTTCATCTACAGATCTCTATTGATCCTACCATTTAAAATGCAAAGGCATTTGGGGTGCTAGTGAGAAAAATGTCCTGAGTTACCACCTGAGTTCAAATTGTGTTAGACCTAATCCATACTACCAAAGTGAATCAATCTTATCAATTTCTATTAACTGAGTGCTTGCAGTGTGCAGAACAGCTCTTGGGAGAGTAAAACACAAACATATAACAAAGTTATTCCTGCCCTACAATGAGCTTACAGTCTACCATGAAGTGGAGGGATGATGAAATTAACCAGGTAAATCAGTTGAAGTGGCTCTTCATCTTTAAAAAAGCCATCATCATCATCAACACCACATATTAATCTTAAATTACTTGGGTAATTTTGACCTTCCAAATTAACCCCAGGGTAGCATAGAATACATTCCATTCTTCTGTGCATTTAGCTATATTCATAAGTGAATGTTGTGTTAGTGTTTTTATCTTGCTGTTTGTCAAAACTGTAGGATAATGGTATTATAGCACTCAACTGTAAAATAAATAAATTGGGTTAGAGAAAAATAAGCCTAAAAATAAATTGACAAGGGAAATATTTAACTTCATGTGTGCCCCAAGATAGATATCCATTGTAGTTTGCTCATTCTGACAGCTTTATAAAACTTAAATGTTACACTGATATAAAAAAATCCAACCATCAATTACTTTTGTGTAAAGTCATGAAATATTTACTATATACTTGTATAATTGGGTATGATTTTGTATTTTGCATAATTTTATGCTTATTGCAGTGCCAGCCATAAACAAGAAGATACTTCATAAATCTTTTATTGTCTCCTTCTGAAGTTCCACATACTTTCTGAACTGCATAAACAGTTCATGAAAACAGCAGGGAGTGATTGCATAAGTAATTTTTCAAAGTGGACAGGATATTCAATATGATGCTTATATTCTGCCAATAAAATGTAATGCTCGGGATACTGCTGATGCCTATATTTGATTTGGAATCTCAGCCATTTAAATGCAATGCAATCTATATAAAATTGAGAGCATATAAAAACTAGTATTGGCATTATCTCTGTTTATAAATACAAAAATAGGTCACCTTTTAGCAACTTCTTGGGCATTTTACTGTCTTCCATTCTACTCTCAAGTGTGCCCTGCAGAGCTATAAGCTGTGAGCATTTCTTCAAACCTGGTTAGTTGACTGTGTTCCAGGAACTGAATGGCAGGAGAAAATTACCACCATTAACTATGGTTCACAAGTTGCTCTAGTAAAATTGCTCTAGACTGAATGTGTCTTCAATAGTAGATCTGAGTTCACACATATATAGAAGTTCCCACACAAAATATCCTTTTAGACCTTCATCTTGGTATGATGCTTGGTGCTCTATAGTTTTTGCAGTCTTCAGGAAGTCATCCTGTACTTTTATATTCTGTTTTCTATGCATCAGTTAAAATAATAATCATAATGTTGGTATTTGTTAAGAGCTTACTATGTGCAGAGCACTGTTCTAAGTGCTGGGGTATATACAGGGTAATCAGGTTGTCCCTCGTGAGGCTCACAGTTAATCCCCATTTTACAGATGAGGTAACTGAGGCACAGAGAAGTTAAGTGACTTGCCCACAGTCACACAGCTGACAAGTGGCAGAGCTGGCATTTGAACTCATGACCTCTGACTCCCAAGCCCAGGCTCTTTCCACTGAGCCACACTGCTTCTCTGCCTTATAATGCCTTGATAGCAAATATTGGTGACTGCATTATGTTCAACATTGTCGGTCAATCAATCATACTTTATTGAAGTCTTGCTGTGTACAGAGCACTAATAATGGTGGTATTTGTTAAGTACTTACTGTGTGCCAGGCAATGTACTAAACAATAGGATAGATACAGGAAAATGGAGTTAAACACAGTCACTGTCTTACAAGGGACTCACAGTCTTAATCGCCATTTTACAGATGAGGTAACTGAGTCCCAGAGAAGCTCAGTGGCTTACCCAATGTCACACATCAGACTTGTGACAGAGTAAGGATTAGAACCCAGGTCCTTGTGACTCCTGGGCCCATGCCCTTTCAAAGCACTTGGAAAGCACAATATAAGGAGCTTACAATCTTTAGAGAGTGAGTCAATTGAAATAAAATATGGATAAAAGTGGTGGATTGACTAAAGGGTAAAAAATCAAGTGCAAAGATTGTCAGAAGGAGAGTGTATATGAGAGATTAATAAGGGAAGGCCTTTTGGAAGTGTTATAATTTTGATAAGGATTTGAAGGTAAGGATAGTGATCATCTGTCAGATATGAAAGTGGAGGTAGTTCCAGGCCAGAGGCAAGACATGGGCAAAGGGTGGATAGCAAAATATACAAGATCAAGGTACAGTGAGTAGGCTGGTATTAAAAGAGCCAAGTGAATGTGGTGGGTTGTAGTAGGAAATCAGAGAGGTAAGATTGGATGGAAGCAAGGTGATTGAGTGATTTAAAGCCAATCGTAAGGAACTTCCATTTGATGAAGAGATGGATGGGCAACCACTGGAGATTCCTGAAGAGTGAGGAAATGTGGGATGAAAAGCTTCCATTTGATGAAGAGATGGAGGGGCAACCACTGGAGATTCCTGAAGAGTGAGGAAACTTGGGATGAAAAGCTTCCATTTGATGAAGAGATGGAGGGGCAACCACTGGAGATTCCTGAAGAGTGAGGAAACTTGGGATGAAAAGCTTCCATTTGATGAAGAGATGGAAGGGCGACCACTGGAGATTCCTGAAGAGTGAGGAAACTTGGGATGAAGCAACAGGATTTGGTGATAGATTGAATACGTGGGTTGAATGAAAAAGATGATTTGAGGAAAATTCAAGTAGGCTTGTGAAAAATGGATGATGGTGGTGCTGTCTACAGTGATGGGAGTGTCAGAAGTGGCCTGGTTTTCGTTGGAGGAGTTCTGTTTGGAATATGTTGGTTTTAGGTATTGGCAGGATGTTCTGAAGACAGAAGGAAATTCAAGACTGGAAAGAAGGAGAGAGATGAGGGCTGGAGATGTAGATTTGCAAATTACAAAACCCTTGGTTTGAATGCTGAGTATCCCGAGTGTATAATGATATATAACTTGGGTTTTCCTCAGTCTTAGGGCTGCACTCAATCTGCAGAGCTATCCATTCTAATATGCAAATCTTCTTATGTGTGTCTCCAAAACACTATCACCTACATTTAGCAATGAACCACCATCTCAAAAATGTTTGTAGCCTGATGAGATGGAAATACTTCTCATGGATTGGAATTGATTCAGCTTGCATTTCCCTTGTTATGTACCTAAACATAGTAGCAGAGAATTAGGTTGAAGAACTAACCCGTAGTACAACCCTACTTCACTATGACTGTAACTGGGGGAAAGGGTTAGAAAGTACACCTTTGACTCTAACCTGATCAAGTATTCATTGTGAAATAACTAAGGATCTTGATTAATTTCTCAATATAGCCACCTTAGTTAAGCAATTTCACAAACCCTTGTCTGTTGATGGTATCAAGTTATTTTGTATGCTTAAGGTTGTCACAATAGGGTCCATTATACTTTCTAGAATCTGTCATGCTGCAAAAATAAGAGTCATTATATTTTATTAGGGATGGAAACAATGTAGTGTGTTGTAAAGAGTTCAGGGTTGGAAGTCAGGAGAACTGGATTCTAATCCCAGCTCCACCATTTTCTGCTGTGTGACTTGGGCAAGTCATTTAACTCCTCTGTGTTTCAGTTTCCTCGTGTGTAAGATGGCCATTACATGCCTGTTATCTCTCCCCTTAGACAATGAACCCCATATGGGTCAGAAACTATGTTCCATCTCATCATCCTGCTTTTACTCCAGCACTTGCTTGGCACATAGTAAGGACCTAACAAATATCATTAATCAATCAATCGATGGTACTTATTAAGTGCTTACTGTATGCCTATTAATTACTAGAAATTAGAGAGAGAACAATACAGTACAGTTGGTGAGTACTCTGTCCACAAGAACAAAATATTAGGAAATGAATTTTTGATCAATGTATATGGACACTGCCAATACGTCTGAAGAAGCCAAAAGTTATTCAGCGGTCCGGGCCAGGGAAACTTGATTTGTTGTGGGCAGAGAACATGTCTACCAACCTCCAAGTCCTTAGTACAGTGCTCTGTACACAGTAAGTGCTCAATAAATATGATTGATTGACTGATTGGCCAAAGCCAAAGGTTTTCATTAACAACAAACAAGGACTGAGAAACAATTTACAACTACAGTGGAATATGATTTCCAACCATGTGAGTTAGCAGTGGACAGATGGTAGACCACTGAAATGTTCTGACCTTCTGACTAGGAAGTAATCAGAAGAGATATGTTGTCCATGAACAAAGGCTCTCAAAGCTTCAGAAGCAATCTTGAAAATGCTTTGATGTGGAATGCTTTATTTATCATAGGGTCTTTTCTTGTGTACAGTCTGTTGGTCAGGATGCAGATATTCAGTTGCACCCATATACGGGTCTGGCAAACTTCCCCTCTCTCTCTTGACCCTCCCACCTTGCCATTTCTCTTGGGTTATTTACGTTGTTCTTGGAGAGAACTGTTCTATTGCTCAATAAAGTATAGCTCTACCCCCAGAGATGGATCTGGGCTCTTCTGAGAGCATGGAAAAGGGAAATAACTTCGTCAAAGTTCCTTACTAACTGTAATGAGTCCCTGTCTCCTTTCACTGATATTCCACCAGGAAGATCTGCATGTAATAACATATTTTCTGCACACATTCTGTACCTGGTGTAAAAAGAAAACTAGTGTGAGTTACTGTGGCAATTAGTATATTTTGAAGGTAATTTTTGTCAAAATGCTATTTCCCAAGTTTTCCCCAAATTAAACTCACAGGCAACATATGGCTAACTGCATGGCTTATTAATCAGATTCTCATCTTGTCCCAGACAGTCTTAAAACTCAGTAGCTGTAAATACTACCTTTCAAACTTTGTCTTTAATGTTCCTCTCTCATTAGCTCTTCTAATCAAATCTTGACTTTGACCTTGTCTGGTATGGGAGTTTGATTCAGTCATGGCTATTGGACCCTAGACATAACTTTCAACTATATCCTAGGTGGACTTCCTAATTTTATGTACTTCTTCAATAGTTCTAAATATGGGGTGGCTGATTTTGGTCCTCATTTATGGCTATACAGCAAAGAAGTCCCCATTTCAATAGAAGGAAAAAAATGCCTTGGGATCTAATAGCAGGGATACCATTATTCATATAGAAGTCATTTGCTTTGAAGATGTTGTTTTAGAAGATAAAGAGAAGCAGTGTGAAGGAGAGTAGGCCTGGGAGTCAGAGGACCTGGGTTATCATCCAGGCTCTTCCACTTGACGGCTGTGTGACCTGTGTCACTTCACTTGTCTGTGACTCAGTTTCCTCATCTGTAAGATGGGGATTAAGACTGTGAGTCCTATTGAGATCACAGACTGTGTCTAACCTAATTATTTTGTATCTACCCCAGTGCATTGTACAGTATTTGGCACTTAGTAAACACTTGGAAAATACCACAGCTTTATTATTATTATTACCATTGTTAGCAATGACAAGATCCTAGAAAAGTATGGATAATAATTATTATTAAATAATTAGTTGTTTATGTTCCATCTATAATAGTGTAAAATAAAACTTCACTCCTTATAAATGGATTATCATATATCAAGACAAGATATATGAAGTGGTAATAGAAGTTCAATGTGGCATTTAAACTGTAATTCAATTATTTATTTTCCATTTTACTTACCGGTAAGTAGACAACAGGGTTTTTTGTGACAGAGGTATTTCCAGACTTAAAATCCATATAGTACCAGCAGCACACAGTTCACTAAAATGAAGACATTGCATGATATGTGAAAAGAACATGCCTTCATATAAATTTATCAATATTAGAGATAGTGATACAAGTTATGCTTCTCCTGCAGTGATAAAATACATCAGAATAATGAGAAATTTCTCTGCAGTGGATGCAGCATAAGGTGGTTAAAATTGACAAGAAGTGCGTGACTTAGTGGGAAGTAGCATGGCTTAGTGAAAAGAGCACGGGCTTGGGAGTCAGAGGACACGGGTTCTAATCCCAGCTCTGGCACTTGTCTGCTGTGTGACTTTGGGCAAGCTGCTTAACTTCTCTGTGTCTCAGTTACCTCATATGTAAAATGGGGATTAAAACTGTGAGCCCCACGTGGGACAAAGTGATTACCTTGTATCCACTCCAGTGCTTAGAACAGTGCTCAACACATAGTAATACTTAACAAATACCATAATAATTATTATTATTATAATTTAAGTGAAATCAAATATTAATAAAATTCCTCAAGAAAGATATATTAGTGAGTACAATTTAAATTTGTGACAATTTCCACAAATACTACAAGATCACAGACTATTGCATGTTTCCTCAGTACATGGTCATTCAATGTCCAGCTAAAGGCCATTAAAGGCAAAATGATTTTCACCTAATTTTATTGGATTTCAAAAGAATAAATGATCTGGGAAAACATATCAAGACTATCCTTCATAATGTGATCTTAGGCAGCTTGGTAAGGCTTGTTAGTGAATTCAATGAAGTGAGATCCAGAGAACTGCCATGAAAAAGTGACAAATGAGAGTGTACAAATGTCTTTTCCTTATTTCACCTTCAATCCCACATAGATCCATGGCATTAATTGAGCATTTACTGGGTGTGCTTAGTCTACAATGCCCTTGGGAGACTACATTACCATAAATGGATACAATCATTACCTTCAAGATGCTTATGCATTTTATTCTGAGATTCTTGCCTTAGTATTTACTGTGACCTGGAGCTGAGTGCCTAAACAGAGCAAGGGACATTCTCCGTTATCTGTGAAAGATCATTCTTACTTTGCTTGAAGAGAAATTAGTCTGATCTGTCTTCCAACCAACTACACTGATTTTACAAATATTCCATGAAGTCATTATTTTTGAGGAATGTCTGAGGAAGAAAACAAATCAAGTCACTACAGATATTATTAGGTAGAAAAAAGTAAACAGGTTGATGTAAAAATGTTGATTTTAATAATTTCAGTTGAGTTGTCATGCCTTATTTAAAGAAATAAGTGAAAATCAAGTTGAACAATACTTCTTATATTTTAATTTGGAATTTCCAGTTGTAATTCGCCTCAAAATACAATTTGAAAAGAGTCACCAAAAATATATTCAGCTTTGTATACCGTACAATATGATCAGTTTTGCAGTAAGGTGATTCTGGAATCTTCAAGGACTTTTCAAACACCTGGGCAGATGATATTAAATCTAATTAGGATGTTAGGCAACCACATCAATCTTACAGCTGTTAGGAAAATGGTCAAACTACTATAGTTTCAGGATGACCACAATGTAATAGCAACTCATCCAACAATTTAAGCCCCAGATAACACAATTACAAGGGGACAAAATGAAACAGCCCTAAACTAGAAGCTAATTCTGGAAAAAACAAAATTTTGGTATTGAACAATTTTTTATCTACACCCAGCATTTGCAAATATTAACTGGCAAAAGTAAGATATAACATGGAAGAAGAATTAAAGTGAGAATGTTATACCAGAATGAGAGATATATCTTTGTCTTAGCAATGGTAGGTATGCAAAGAAATTTAAAATATTAGTTCTGCTTCCAAGAATCAGCAGTTATAGAGAAATTAAAGAAAACTCATTCAGTTTAATTATAAAATATTTTGTGTATAAAACAGAATACAAAAAGAATTTCTATCTATCATTTAAGTAGAAAGATGATGCTTTGGATAGTGGTATTTTTATCATGTAAAGTGAGCTGATAAAATTTATGTATGATTAATAATTTTTCCTAAATCTTGACAATTTATCTCTTGCCATATATGCTACAACAGTACTGGACAGCTTACAAAGCTAATACACATCATTTGAAATGTGCTTCACTGGGCACTTAAAAGTTGTTTGTTGACAATTTACACATTTTAATCAATGGATAGCAGTTAAATTTTAGGATAGTTTCCATGATAAGCTCTCCTTTCTTCTTGAAAATGTAAATGGTGATGCCTTTGACACTGCAGAAATTGAAGAACAGAGAATTTGTGACCTTCCCAGAGTCACAGAGCAGACCAGGGGCACAGCTGGAAATATAACCCAAGCCATCTGATTTTCAGCACTGGGCCATGCTGCTCCTCTATGGAGTGCATTCTACCAGGTCTTAAGTCCTTACTGCTTAGAATGTTTTAAATTGTGGCGGCGATATCATACTTTTCTGTGAAAACATGGGTGCATGTATTTTTATGTGTGGTGTGTGCATGTAGGTGTATGTGTTTTGTTATAATTTGTTTTGCAATGCTCCCTCAAACCTCCATAGTAAGCAGAGCTAAGGACTGAGAAGAAAAGAGACATGAAGAAGTGAATCTTTTCTATGAAACTACACATTTCCTAGAAGGCAACAGGAAATGGAAAAAAAAAACCCTAAGCTTTTAAGGGACTAAACTTTCAGAAAGTATTTTCCTGTACTTCCTGCCTAAGCAGCTATCCTAGACTTGGGATCTGTAAACCTAGTTGAAGAGCTATATTTCCTTCTCTTGCTCTCTTCCCCTGTGTGTGTCTGTGGGAAGGTCTGAAGTCAATCATTCAATCAGTTATATTTATTGTTATTGTTAATGGTATATGTTAAGTGCTTACTACATACCAGACACTGTTCTAAGCACTGGGGTAGGTACAAGTTAATCAGATTGGACATATTCCCTTTCCCACATGGGGCTGACAGTTTTAATCCCCATTTTACAGATGAGATAACTGAGGCACAGAGAAGTTAAGTGACTTGCCCAAGGTCACAGAGCAGGCAATTTTGGCAGAGCCGGAATTAGAACAAAAATCCTTCTGATTTCCAGACCCCTGTTATATTTTCTAAGTGCTTACTCTGTGTAGAACATAGAACTAAACACTTGAAAGAGTACAATATAATAGAGTTAGTAGACACATTCCCTGCCCACAAAGAGCTTACAGTCTAGAGGGAGAGACAGACATTAATATAAATAAATACATGGAAGTTTTTTATGGTATTTGTTAAGCACTTAAGCAATTTATTAAGTATGTGAAACATCATGGCTTAGTGGAAAGAGCACAGGTTTGGGAGTCAGAGGACATAGGTTCGAGACCCTGTTCCACCATATGTCTGCTGTGTGATCTTGGGCAAGCTACTTAATTTCTCTATGCCTCAGTTATCTCATCCATAAAATGAAGATTAAGCCTGCTAGCCCCACATGGGACAACCTGATTACCTTGTGTCTACCTCAGTACTTAAAATAGTGCTTGGCATATAGTAAGCACTTAACATATACCATAATTATTATTTTATTATCATTATTTCTGTTATGTGGCAGGCCCTGAACTAAACACTGGGATAGATAAAAGTTAATCAGATTGAACACAGTCTGCATCCTACATAGAGCTCACAGTCTTAATCCCCATTTTACAGATGAGGTAACTGAGGCACAGAAAAGTTAAGTGACTTGCCCACAGTCACACTGAAGGTAAATGGCTGTCTTTCTGATTCCCACGGCAGTGTTCTATCTGTCACACCATGTTGATGTGCTGTGGGGGTTAGGGAATGTTGAATGAAGAGAGAAAATCAGAGTGACACAGAAGGGAGTAGGAAAAAAGGAAATGAGTGCTTGGTCAGGAAAGGCTTCTTGGAGGAGATAATAATAACAATAATAATGATGGTATTTGTTAAGCACTTACTATGTGCCAAGCACTGTTCTAAGTGTTGGGGTAGATATAAGGTAATCAGGTTGTCCCCCGTGAGGCTCACAGTCCCAATTCCCGTTTTGCAGATGAGTTAACTGAGGCAGAGAGAAGTCAAATGAGTTGCCCAAAATCACATAAGTGGTGGAGCTGGGATTAGAACCCATGACATCTGGCTCCCAAGCCTGTGCTTTTTCCACTAAGCCAAGTTGGTTCTCTTGCCTTCACTATGGCTTTGAAGGTGGAGTGTGTATTTATGTGTTGGATATTAAGAGAGATGGTATTCCAGGTCAGAGGCAAGATGTGTGCAAGAGGTCAGTGATGAGGTAGGTGAGACTGAGGTCCAGGGAGTAGGTTGGTTATAGAAGAGTGAAGTTTGCAGTTGGGGTTGTAATGGAAGAATAGCAAGGTGAGGGATAAGGTAATTGAGTGCTTTAAAGCCAATGTTTAGAAGTTTATGTTTGATGCAAAGGTGGATGGGAAACCATTAGAGATTCTTAGAGATGAGTGAGATTAGAGATGAGTGGAGAAACATAGACTGAATGTTTTTGTAGTAAAATGATCTGAAGAGCAGAGTGAAATATGGACTGGAGTGGGGAAAAACACAATGAAGGGAGGTCAGCAAGAGGCTGATAAGGTAATTAATTTGGTATAGGATAAATGCTTAGATTAACATGGTAGCAATTTAGATGGATAGGAAAGGGAGGATTTTAGGAAGGTTGTGAAAGTTGAACTTAAAGGATTTAGTGATATATTGAATATTTGGGTTGAATGAGGGGTTTGAGTCAAGGATAACCCTAAGGTTAAGGGCTTGTGAGACAGGAAGGATGGTGGTGCTGTCTACAGTGATGGGAAAATCAGAGGAGCACAGGGGTAGGGTAGGAAGATAGACTATAGACTGTAAACTCGTTGTGGGCAGGGAATATATCTGTTTATTCTTGTACTGTACTCTCCCAAGTGCTTGTTACGGTGCTTTGTACATGGTAAGCGCTCAATAAATACGATTGAATGAATGAAGATAAGGAGTTCTGTTTTATACATATTATGTTTGAGGTATTGGTGGGACATCCAAGTTGAGATGTCTTGAAAGCAGGAGGAAATGGAAGACTGCAGAGAGGGAGAGAGAGACAGGGTGGAAATGTAGATTTGGGACTCATCCCCATAGAAATGACAGTTGAAGCCATGGGAGCTATGGCTTTGAATGTGAGATGAGTGCTGGACTATTGGATTTTAAGTGGAAGGGGTTTGCAGGCCAGAGACAAGAAATGAAGAGGGGGTCGGCTGTGAGACAAACAAGGTACCGAGATTCAGTGAGTAGGTTAGTGCTAGAGGAGAGATTTACCCTGGGTTGTAAAAATAATGATGATGATAATAATAATAATAATGGTATTTGTTAAGCACTTACTATGTGCCAAGCACTGTTCTAAGTACTGGGGGAGATACAAGGCAATCAGGTTGCCCCATGTGGGGCTCCCAGTCTTAATCCCTATTTTACAGATGAGGTAACTAAGGCAAAGAGAAGTTAAGTGACTTGGCTAAAGTCACACAGCAGACAAGTGGAGGACCTGGGATTAGAATCCACGACCTCTGACTCCCAAGCCTTTTCCAATGAGCCACACTGCTTACCTTGTAATAGATCAACAAGATAAGGTAGGAGTAGGAAAGCTTATTGAGGGCCTTAAAGCTGTGATAAGGAGTTTCTATTTGATGCAGGTATGAATGGCCAACCATTGGAGGTTTTTGAGGTATAGGGAGACATGGACTGAACATTTTTTAAGAAAAATTTGGAGAGCAGAGCAAAGCAGAGTAAAGTATGGACTGGAGTGGGCAAAGACAGGAGACAGGGAGGTCAGTCAGGAGGCTGATGCAGTAGTCATGGTGGAGTATCAGTGATTAAGTCATTGTGAGAGCAGTTTGGATGGGGAATAAAGAGTGGGTAAAAGAGATGTTGTGAAGGTAGAACCAACAGAATTTGGTGACACTGGTTTATATGAGAGACACATTTGAAGATAATGCCTAGGTTAATTGCTTGTAGGATAGGGAGGAAATGGTGATATATACGGTGATAGAAAAGTCAGGAAGGACAGGATTTGGGTAGAAATGAATTGTTTTGGACATGTTAAGGTTGAGGTGTTGATGGGGCATCTGAATAAAGATGTCCGATGGGCAGGAAGAAATATTAGATCAGAGAAGCAGAGGGGTCAGGGTTGGAGAAGTTGATTAGGGAATCATTTGTGTAGAGATTGTCATTGAAACTGCAGGAGTGATTGAATTCTCCATGGGAAAAGATACAGATGAAGAATAGTAGAAGACTCAGAACTGACTCCCATGGTTAAGCAGAGAAGAAACCTGCAGAATTGACCAAAATGTAAGCCCCTGAGAAAAATGGGAGAACCAGGAGAGGATAGGATCAGTAAAGTCAACACTAGATAATGATTCATTAGAAAGGGGTGGTCCACAATGTCAAAGGAAGCTGAGGGATTAGAGAGGTTTTGGATGGAGTAGAGGCTGCTGGATTTGGATTTGATATCAAGGTCATCATTGGATTATGTCCAAGAGTGGAGGAAGTGTACTCTGGAATGATTGGCTTAGTGAGGTAATGTGTCAGCCTTCTCTCTGATCTCGCTTCCTCCTCTCTCGCCCCACTCCAGTCCATTCTTCACTCCGCTGCCCGGCTCATCTTCCTGCAGAAACATTCTGGGCATGTCACTCCCCTTCTTAAACACCTCCAGTGGTTGCCTATCAACCTCCGCTCAAAACAAAAACTCCTCACTCTCGGCTTCAAGGCTCTCCATCACCTTGCCCCTTCCTACCTCTCCTCCCTTCTCTCTTTCTACTGCCCACCCCACACGCTCCGCTCTTCTGCTGCCCACCTCCTCACCGTCCCTCGGTCTCGCCTATCCCGCTGTCGATCCTTGTGATTCCCAGGTCCAGGCTCTATTCATAGGGCACACTGCCTCTCATCTATTCTATCCTGCCTTGATTATTGTACCAGCTTCCTTGCTGACCTTACCGCCTTCTGTCTCTCCCCATTCCTGTCCATACTCTATTCTGTTGTCTGAATAATTTTTCTTCAAAACTGTTCGAATTATGTTTCTCCATTCCTTAAGAAATTCAGGGGCTCATTCAGTTGTATTTATTGAGTGTGTGTTGTGTGAAGAGCACTGTCCTAAGGGCTTATAAAGTAACTGTCGTTGCCCACCTACCTACACATCAAACAAAAACTTCTCACCACTGGCTTTAAAGCACTTAATTATCTTGCCCCCTCCCACCTCACTTCGCTACTCTCCTACCATAACCCAGTCTGCACACTTCATTCCTCTAATTCTAACCTTATCACCGCACCTCGATCTCATCTATCTCGCCGCTGACCTCTCGCCCACATCCTGCATCTGACCTGGAACGCCCTCCCTCCACATTTCAGACAGTTAATTGTTCTCCTCCACTTCAAAACATTGTTGAAGGTACATCTCCTCCAAGAAGACTTCCCTGATTAAGCCCTCCTCTCCTCTTCTCCCACTCTGTTTTCCACCGCTCTTACTTGCTCCTTTAGTCATTCTCTCCCCATCTCCATAGCACATATGCATATCATTTATTTATTTATTTATTTATTCATTTATTTATTTATATTAATGTCTGTCTCTCTCTCTAGACTGTGAGCTCATTGTGGGAAGAAATGTTGTTGTTTGTTGTTATTTACTTTCCCAAGCACTTAGTACAGTGCTTTGCACACAATACACACTCAATAAATAACAGTTAAATTCAATGGAATTTATCCAACTATCCATATTTCTCTCTAAAATCAGTATATAACTGGTATGTTTCCATTCATCATAGCCTCTGATTTCTTCAGCCTTAGTATAGCATGCATGTTACTAAACCTTTTTTCTGTGTACCACAAAGTAGGTTTCAATAAGCACCTTTCTGATTAGGGTCATGAGATGCTTCAAGGAATCACTTGTTTTACTTCAGGTAGCACTTTGACCTCAGAGACTTATGTTCAAATCAATCCAGGCATGCTTTTCTACCCATACCCATAATCATAAAAAAGTTTTCAGAACAAAAAACACCATTTGCTTCAGCCAGTGGGACCCACAAATCACGTTTCTAGAACGGGGTGGGATTTTTTTTTAATGGTATTTGTTAAGTGCTTACAGTGCTTATCAAGCGCTGTTTTAAGTGCTGGGGTAGATAAAAGCCTACAGACCCTACCCCATATAGAGCTCACAGTTTAAGAAGGAGGGAGAATAGATACTGCAATCTATTTTACAGATGAGGAAACTAGGCCTTGGAAAATTAAATGACTTGCAAGTGGCAAAGTTGGGGTTACAATCAGGTCCTTTGATTTCCAGGCCTAGACTTTTTCCACTAAGCTATGCTGCTGTGGGGACCGTGAGCCACCTTAGCATCTAATATAAACTTCCAAAAGTTCTCAGCAAGAGGGAGGATGTGGATAAGAGGTCAGCTGCAACAGGGGTACAGTGTGTAGATTGGTGATGGAGGAGCAAAGGTACAGACTGGGCTGTAGAAGTCAATAAAAGTATTTGGAAATTAGGATTGATTTAGTTTCATTTTTCAGTTTAATGTTACTAAATGCAGTGTTTTTGTCCTTATTTACCTTGCCCTATTTGAAGGTAATTAATGATATTTTAAACATCAATTTGACTCCCTGAAAGTTTGCTGAGTTTTCCATTTTCATCTATTTTATAAATTGTTCTACAGTAAGGACTCAAGAAGTATCACTGAATAATTAGTTGATTAATTAGTTGGCAATTTTTACTAAGAAATTAGTGTAGAGAAGTGCTTGGGAGGGAGATATTAACCAGTCCATCAGTGGCATTTATTGAGTGGTTACTGTGTGAAGGGCACTACTATACTAAGATTTTGGCTCATCCCTCTAGACTGTAAACTTGTTGTGGGCAGTGAATGTGTCTTTTTATTGTTGTATTGTTCTCTCCCAAGCACTAAGTACAGTGCTTTGGGCACAGAAAGCGCTCAATAAATACGATTGAAAGAATCTTGGGAGAACACAATTCGATACAATTGGAAGACACTATTCTTGCCCTTAGTGATTTTTACAATCAGTGGAGAGACAGACATTAAAATAAATTACAGTATGGAACAGCTTGATATATGGGGAAAGGAGTTAAAATGAGTCTCTTAATAATTAGGGAATGAGGACTTAAGTATACAGGTAGTGCTATAGCTGGGGAAATAGGATAAGGGGATGTGAGAGTAGTCAGGCAAGTGGTACTAGAGAAAATGTGATTTTAGCAGGGCTTTGAAGACAGGTCTTCATTTGATTTGGTCCCTTTAAAAATAAATAAGGACATAGCAGAATTGAATCAGATTCTCATTCTCTCCTCTTCTGTAAAGTCTCCAAGGATGAAAGTTGGATGAGCATACAGAAGTGAATACAATTCTATCTGCAGTGTGTTTATGTAAGGCTTGTCAACAGTGAATTTCAGAGTTCTTCACAAATAATGTCAATACGACAATCCCACCTTTACAGACTTCTTGATTTTGAGAGAAAATGTCACCAATGGAATTACCTTTTCCACTCCTCAAAGCAGTAACACTTGATTCTAAACTTGACTGTTTAATTTCCCAGTCTGTGATTAGAGGACACAGTTGTTTGTACTGCAGATTTCCTTTCTTATCAGTGTTGTATAAATACTGCATGCCTAGAGGAAGAAAACAATTTAAAATGTGTACAAGAATTTAATATATAATACACACACATACACAATACATAATCCCCTGCTTAAAGGTTATATTTTGTCCAGAATATTAATGCACTTTATTGGACAATCTGGAGCAGGCTTTAAGATAATTAAATAGACAACAGATAATAACATCAAAAAGAAGCTTCTTTGACATAATTGCCTTGGCAATATTGCTATATGGAGTTCAATGCAATTTCCATTCACTGCACTCTTACTTTGATTTTCTAATATATTACTTTGAAACCTATGAAGTAGCAGCTGAGACACTCATTACTACTGACTACAAATAGCTGCGGAATTGATGGGAAAGGTGATGTAGATGGCATATTCAATAAAAAGTCCCTTTTAAGATGTTTTAGTGGCAGACTTTAGCAGCAAGGAATTTCTACTTTTCCCTGGATAATATGAACCAAAATCTTCTTTTCATTTTTACCTCCTTGGGAAGATACAGATACATTGATTTTGGGCATAACGGTATTTGTCCTAAAAATATAGCTATTATTTATTCCAATAGTCTCAGAATGATTCGAATACCCAAATTGCACTGAATTTTAGATTATACTACATAAAAATAGTTTCTGAAAGGAAATTGAAAACATTACAATATGGATTTAAGTGCACATCTCAAAGGTACCTAAAATTAAGGATTGCCCCCATTTCAAAACAATAATCTTCCATAGCTTTCTTTTGATCTTTTTTGGAAAAAAAAATATGTTCACTACATATCCCTATCCCAAAGATACCTTATAAATACAGTGTGAAAAACTGGACTGAGTTTCAACAAAACCCTTGTTTCTTTTTTTGTATTAACCAATAATACTCACTGTCCTGTATTCTCTAGATACTGTTTCCAATTGTCAATCGAGCAAGGCGGAAACATATTTGAGGAAAAACTACTTGTTCTCACCACTGCAGCTGTCTAAACTTTGTCAAAGGAACAGACTGAAGCATTGTCAGAAGAGTAAGTTCTGGATGTCTTCACTACTGGAGTCATTAATTAGACCAGTTTGGGAAGCCATATTATTGTATGCATCTATTTCAGGACAATGTTTTCAGAGGTTCCATAATTGCCCAGAGAAAATCACAACCTCTCTTACTGCTGTTTGTGTAAATTTTCCAGGGCAGGTAACTTCACTCTCCTTAGCCCAGCCATCTGTACTATCCCTGGACTTGCTGACCACCAGGCCCTGAGCTCCAACTCACCTCCCAGTCTCTATTCTTTTCTTTTAGTTTTCTTTTTTTAATAGCTTAAATCCAATGGTCCTCATAGCTGCTGCTGCATCTGCTGCTGCGACCTCTGCATCTGTTTCTGGTTTGAAAGCTGATGCTGCTTGCTTTCACCCCTGGCATAATCCCATGTTTCAGAGCTGCAAAGTCAGCAGGCCACAACAGACCAACTGGGACAAGGTATAGGGAGAGAAGGTGTTACTGGTCTCGTCTGCCTCTGCTTCCTGCTCCGCACTACCTCCTTTCTGGAATCTAGAGAAGCAGCGTGGCTCAGTGGAAAGAGCATGGGCTTTAGAGTCAGAGGTCATGGGTTCGAATCCAGGCTCCACTGCTTGTCAGCTGTGTGACTGTGGGCAAGTCACTTAACTTCTCTGTGCCTCAGTTCCCTCATCTGTAAAATGGGGATTAAGACTGTGAGCCTCACGTGGGACAATCTGATTACTCTGTATCTATCCAGCGCTTAGAACAGTGCTCTGCACATAGTAAGCGCTTAACAAATACCAAGATTATTACCTTCACTTTCCATAGATCATTATTCTTTATCTTCAAAGTCCTATTATAATAACATCTCTTCTATGAAGATTTTCCTCACTAACATCTCATCTATCCACCCTATTCTCCCACACTTCGGCATTCCTTATGGTTTTAGGTCTTTTTCCCCAGGATAATCTGATATTCATTCCACAGTAATTATGTACTAAGATCAGGAAGGTCCTTATAAATCTTTTCAGCATATCCAGAACACATTAATGGAATTTCATTGTCATACTGCATCCTTAAAAAATAGAAGATTGTGTAACATTGCAGTTGATAATCCTGGTTCCATCACTTGTCTGCTGTGTGACCTGGGGCAAGTCCTTTCACTTCCTCTGTTCCTCAGTTACCTCATCGGTAAAATGAAGATAAAGACTGTGAGCTCCATGTGGGACAACATTATTGCCTTGTTTCCATCCCATCACTTAGAACAGTGCCTGGCACATATTAAGTGCTTAATACCATAATAATAATAATAATAATAAGAAGAAGAAGAAATTGTGATTTCAAAACATCCAACCAGAGACTCTTAGAAAGGTTATAGAGGGAAGGAAGAAAACAAGGCTACACTGAGTAGCAATAAAGGGTCTGTGCTGAATAGTTTAAGCTTCTGGAGTTCTTTTGGAAGGGCAGAAGCTAGGACATGCTCTCTTCTCAGGGACCTATGATTCAGAAAGTTTGCCTGTTGCTACCACTCATTAGAAGCAAATTCCTCCTGGTGAGTTAACAGCTTTCATCTAATCAAGCTTGTCAGAAGGTAGAACAGCGAATTTGGAACTTGTTGGGTTATTTATGGGTTTTGTCACTTAAGTCCTTTTTCATTCCATCCAAATAAATCTTTCTGAGTAAATTATTTACTAGCTTTTATTTTGTTCATAAATACTTGTTTCTCAGGCATGCTGAATCAATATTTTGCATCTTTTCAAAAGTTTTATACAGTTTTCAGCATACAGATCTTTTAATTCTTTGCCTTCTTCTTAATATCTCTTGGCCTAAGTGCCATCGAGTCATTTCTGATTCATGGTGACTCTATGGATATATTTTCTCCAGAACTTCATCTGTTGCCATAATCCATAATCTTGCTAATGATTCTTCTGTTATCACTGTTGTATTTTCTATCCAACGCGCTACTGCTCTGCCTCTTCCACATTTTCCCCAGACTTTTCTTATCCTTAGTGTCTTCTCCAGAGAATTAGTCCTCCTGATTATGTACCCAAAATATGCTAATCTAAGTCGAGTCATTTGGCTTTAGAAAGACCACTTTGGCTTAATTTGCTCCAAAATCCATTTGTTTGTTTTTCAGGCAGTTCTTGAAATTTGCAAAAGCCTTCTCCAACACCACAATTCAAAAGAATTGATGCTCTTTCTATCCTGTTTTCACTGTCCTGCTTCTAGAACCCATTCATTGTCACAGGAAATGCCATAGGATTGACAATTTGTATTTCTGTGGCATTTGTTATACCAGCACATTTCATGAGTTTTTCCAGGCTCTTCATAGCAAAATCTCTTGGCTAACAGGATTTTTTATATTATCCAGGGGAAAATTGACAGGCTCTCTTGAATCTCCTAAAAAATAGCTATGCATACCTATGAATGGAAAAATAAATAGAAAAATAGATAGGGATAAAAATCCAAAGCCCTTCTTTAGGCCATTTTGGTTGACTTCACTTCTCTTATTTCCTTATGATTTTCTTCTTTTCCATCTTCTTAGGTCAATTTACTTATCCTTTCTTTGCCTCCATTGTATACTCTGAGTTTTTCCCAGGTTGCACCTTAGGCTTAAGATATTAATTTTCCCTGTGCCATTTAAATGATAATGTAAATGTTAAATTGAGGTGTGACCTATGAGATTTATAAAATGCTACGACTGCATTTTCTCTGGAAAACATAGTCAAGATATTTTGACTTCACAAAGAAAATGAGTGGTGGATAATAACAATAATAATGATAATTAATGTGATATTTGTTAAGCACTTATTATGTGCCAGGCAGTGTTCTAAGTGCTGGAGTAGAAAAAAGATAATCAGGTTGGACAAAGTCCCTGTACCACACAGGGCTCACAGTCTTAATCCCATTGTATAGATGAGGTAACTGAGGCACAGAGAAGTGAAGTGCCTTTGCCCAGTGTCACACAGCAGACAAATAGCAGAGCCAGGATTAAAACCCACATCCTTCTGATTCCAAGGCCAGTGCTTGATCCATTAGGCCATGCTGCTTCCTACTATGGTAATGGAGAGTAAATGAATAAACACTAGGTTTAAGAGAATATGTGATCAAGACAAGTAGCCAAATAAATATTATAAGATAAAAGGAGCCTACTAATTTTCCTTCATTATCCCCAAAATAAGGAAAAAGTAGTATCATGGCCTAGTGGAAGAGCGTAGGCCTGGGAGTCAGAAGACTTGGGTTCTAATCCTGGTGCCACCAATTGTTTACTGTGTGACCTTGGGAAAGTCACTTAACTTCTCTGTGCCCCAGTTTTCCTGTTCACCCTCCTAATTAGACTGTGAGTCCTATGTGAGACAGGAATTGTGTCCAACCTAATTCACCTTGAATCTACTGCAGCGCTTAGAACAATGTTTGACATATATTAACGCCTAGGGGACACCATAAAAAATAAGTTAATTGACATGCTATTTGGATAGAAAATTCCACAATCAACTGGTTAGTCAAATTTTACTTCATTGGCAGTAAAATCATGGCATCAACTCTCCAGGAAGACTCCTCGATGTCAAGTAAGCCAGCACCTGTCTCCACCTATAGGCTCAGTGAGTAATAGGCTCATTGTGGACAGGAAATGTGTCTGCTTATTGTTATTTTGTACTCCTCCGACTGCAGTACAATGCTCTGCGCACAGTAATTGCTCAATAAATGCAATTGAATGAATGAACCTACCCTGTTCCCTGGCCATTCTACTCAATCTCATTCCATTCTTTAAATTTCTCCCCTCCCTGCCCCCTGCCCTATGACTATAGCTATTAAAATGTTTGCCCCATTTTCCCAGAACCTGTGCACTTTATCCCTCACCTGATGTAACATTTTGAATTTTTTTTGTGTTCATTTCATGGCCAGGTCAACATTCTCCCCCAGTTTCTGCTTCAGGACTGCCTTAGCCATAGGACCAGCCTAAAATAAATGAAATAAGGAAAAGGAAAAGGAGGGAACCCTGCTGCCCTCTCACTTCCTAATTCCTCTTCATCTTCTCCCAGTCTTTCCAGTTTTAAAAAATATCCAACAGGGGCACCATGATGAGGTGAAGAGACTTGGTCATCGGGGGATAAGGGTTGATATGTGGGGACAAAGAGAGTGGTGTATGCACATGGAAGCTGGGGAAAACAGTCAGTGTCTTGGAACTATATACAGACATGATTTATAAACAAACCAAATTTCTGGGCCTTCTTATAAGTTCCTTTTAAAGAAGGTAACTTCTGGAACTTTTTTTCCCATTTTCTTCCTGTGTCATCAGTTCTCTTTGAGCTCCTGCTTTGCAAACCAATTTAAATGGTGGGAAATGGGGGAATATTAAAAAAATTCCTTTAAAATACATGACATATACCTTTTCCTCAAGGATGTCTTTGATTCACCTTTATATATATATATAGTAAATGAAACTGCTTTTCCTGTAAATCGGTTTACCTTTTATGTGTAGTATTACCAATTTGTTGGCATATTCATATTCTGTACAAAACTGTTTCATTCTTGGCCCTTCATATTTTCATCAGAGAATTTCACATTTGAAAAACACAGGATTGCAAGTTTCATCTAATTATCATCAGCAGTATATATCATTTAGTTTCCGAGGCAAGGAAAGATATTCTCGAGTGACTCAAAATAGATTAAGATGACAAAGTAATAATGATGATAATGCTATATTAATAATAGCAGATACTGTGTAGCAGTAATAATAATGTGGAAATAATGTTACACTGGAACCCAAATTTGAACCCAACAAAAATAGGAGATACAGAATAAATAGCTAGACACACAGGCACCATTTGTTAAATAATCCTACTGGAAAAATCTAATTGGCCTTAATATTAAGTCACAAAGGATTTAATAATAGCAGAAACATTATATTCATATTGTGAAGGTAGTAAAACATGATTGAATATGAACATACAGACTATTTCAAATCATAAAATTTCTAGAGCAGCATCTGCTACTAATTTTAAAAAGTTGCTAAACATAATTCTTAACAAAATTTAATCATTTTTTTCACAACAATGTCATTATTTGCAAATGTCCTCCCAGTGATTTTATTACTTCACATATGTTTTCATGTTATAATAAATCTTGATCATTTGTGAACTCATGTAAAGAAATAATTTGTTCCACAGATTTGAATAGTACCCTATGGTTTCAAATGACAGTGTGTAAGTTTTATAGTCATCAATTTTTTTGTCTCTTTCTTTGGAACAACAATGTTATTCTTTTCCAAGAGTATAAAAAATAGAAGTACTTCTATGTACTTTGATAGCAATATATGTATTAACAGTGTTTAAACAGCACAGTTTTGAAGGTAGATCATGTGGGATCAAAATCTTGGCATGTGAATAAAATTCATTTTCTTGGGTTCATTTAAAACTAATATTTTTAAGGAATCACTGTCATTTTTAAAAATTGTAAATGGTCATTGATTGAAAACTTTCAATTCCATAAATTTGGAGTGGCACATCTCTAGAGGTATGTGTAAAAATAACCTCATTTCTAGTTTGTAAACTTACTTATTTTGGGCAGAGAATGTGTCCACCAACTCTATACTGTACTCTCCCAAGTCAGTTCAGTATCTGCACACAGATTATGGCTCAATAAATGCCACTGATTGATTGACTGATAAATGTATGATTACTTCCTGATTATCAGACACTCAATTTTTAGAATTAGAAATGCTAAACAACATGCTATCTATATGCAGGTGCCAGGGAGGACAAATAACTACTGTGTCAGAAATTTGGATAGGGGGCACCAATTAATTTTACAGAGATTCTGAAAGAAAATTGAAAAAGAGCCAAGAAGAAAGATCCAAGGAAGAAGTCAGTCAGTCATTCAAGTGCTTACTGTGTGAAGAGCATTGTACTAAGCACTTGGGAGAGTATAATGAAACAATATTGCAGACGTATTCCCTGTCCACAATGAGCTTACAGTCTAGAGGAGGAGACAGACATTAATATATACATAGACTTGTACATAAGTGCTGTGGGGCAGGGGATGGGGGCGGGGCAGATGAATAAAGGGACCAAATAAGTGTAACACAGAAAGGAGCTGAAAAAGAAGAAAAGAGAGCTTAGTTGGAGAGTAAAGGGGATGTGAGATTTTTCTCTGGTACCTTCTCCCCCTTAAGGAAAACTGTTTAATTTTATTAGTGCGCTAACAACAAAACAAAATAACAGAAGAATATATATTGTGCTTTTAGGCTGTCTTGGAGTTAAAGACCGGAGTAAAGGGGTAGAGTTTCCCCAAACCTTGCCTACTCTCTGAGAGGGAAAAATATGAGTTTGCATTTGATAACTTACCTTTGGCAAAACCCCAACATGGTGGGCAAAATCAGTAAGGAGCAGAGTTCTAACTCGTATTGCTCCTTAATGAAGTCTTTCTGTAAGATAAATATAGTCTCCTTGAAAGAGTGTGGTACTGGATCTTAGTGGAAAGAGCCCAGGCCTGGGAGGCATAGAACCTGGGTTCTAATCTTGCCTCTCCAACTTGCCTGCTTTATGACCTTGGGCAACACACTTCACTTCTCTGCATCTCAGTTTCTTCATCTGGAAAGTGGGGATTCAACCTGCTAGCCAAAATATGCTGTCTTTTCATTAACCTCAGAGGCTACAATTCTTGAATATTCCAGCAGTGGGCAACACTGGGAGAAAAGGGTTGGGGGGAGCAATGTTGATATGTTGGAGAAATTGGGTGGGAAGAGTTTACTTGGTTGGGTAGGGTTTGTGGTTTATAAAAAGACATAAAATAATGTTAGCACAGTGCTCTGCACATAGTAAGCACTCAATAAACACGATTGAATGAATGAATAAAATGACATGATCCTTTCTATGTGTCCAGGTTCTACCCTCCAGATTTTGATGAGATGATGAACCCAAGTATGGAGGTGGGAGGTGGAAGCTCAGTGGGATGCTTCAGTTAAGAAGATCCCTGTTAGGAACCAGAATCTCTCTTCTTGGCCTCTTTAGGAATTATTTCCTTAAAGACACATGCAGGCAGTAACAGCTTGAGCTACTTTTTTGATTCAGGTCAACTGCTGGATGTAAAGTGGCCCATACAAATTAAAAGGTGAAAAGTCTGCTTCCTAACATGTCTCTCATTATGCATTGAGAATTTAATTGAGAAGCAGCGTGGCTCAGTGGAAAAAGCCTGGGCTTCGGAGTCAGAGGTCATGAGTTCGACTCCTGGCTCTGCCACTTGTCAGATGTGTGACTGTGGGCAAGTCACTTAACTTCTCTGTGCCTCAGTTCCCTCATCTGTAAAATAGGGATTAAAAGTGTGTGAGCCTCACGTGGGACAACCTGATTACCCTGTATCTCTCCCAGCGCTTAGAACAGTGCTCGGCACCTAGTAAGCACTTAACAAATATAAGCATTATTATTATTATTTAAGTTGTACTTCTTTATCCCCACAATATGTTGCATAATCAAACTGGTGTTTCGTAATTTTATAACACAACTCCTGGTTAAATGTCAAGATCCCTGAGTATATAATAATCATACTTAACTCAGTGGATGAACTGTGAGTTTTTTAATGTGGGTCACCTAAAAGAGCAACAATATCAAGGCTGTTTCAAAAGAGATTGTTAAAATATTATTCTGCCTTTCATATATGTCTGATAATTATTTCATCAATCAATGGTATTTACTGAGTGCTTACTATATTCAGAGAACTGTACTAAGTGCTTGGGAGAGTACAGTACAACAGAATTAGCTGGTACGTTCCCTGCCCATAGTGAGTTTACAGACATTAATAACAAATATGTTTATTTCTGGTAGTTGTGGTGGTAGTAGTAGTAAAAGCAGAGTAGCAGCATGACCTAGGGGAAAGATCATGGGCCTGGGTTCTAATCCCAGCTCCACAAATTGCATGCTAAATGACATGTCCCTGCAGGGCATGTCACCTTCTTTTACAGATTTAATGTTATTTTTTCCCTCCCTTTTAGACTGTGAGCCCCATGTGGAACAGAGACTGTTTGACCTAGCTGTGATGTATCTACCCCAGAACTTGGCACATGGAGAAGCAACGTGGCGCAGTGGAAAGAGCACGGGCTTTGGAGTCAGGGCTCATGAGTTCGAATCCCAGCTCTGCCACTTGTCAGCTGTGTGACTGTGGGCAAGTCACTTAACTTCTCTGTGCCTCAGTTCCCTCATCTGTAAAATGGGGATTAAGACTGTGAGTCCCACGTGGGACAACCTGATTCCCCTGTGTTTACCCCAGCGCTTAGAACAGTGCTCTGCACATAGTAAGCGCTTAACAAATACCAACATTATTATTATTATGATATAAATGCTTAGCAAATACCACTATGATTAATAATCAATCAATAAGAAGCATATATTGAGTGCTGTACTAAGCTCTTGGAAAAGTACAATGCAACAGGGTTGATAGATGCAATCCCTGTCCACAAGGAGCTTACGGTTACAGGAGGAGACAGACACTAAATAGATTAGGATAGGAAAAACATGGTAGAGTATAAGAATATTCACATAACTGCTGTGGGGCTGGGGTATCACAGTACTTAATTATTATAACCATATTTTTTATCATTAAGGGTATTTATTGATTGCCCCCTCTTTATGTAATGGACTACTAAGTATTCAGGAAAGGAACATTTATTTATTCATAACGTTGTCATTCACATTTGTGATAATATGCTTCATAAGGACAGTTATTCATTCAATAGTATTTATTGAGCACTTACTATGTGCAGAGCACTGTACTAAGAGCTCTGAATGTACAAATTGGCAATAGATAAAGACAGTCCCTGCCCATTGATGGGCTTGCAGTCTAATCGGGGGAGACAGACAGACAAAAACAATAGCAATAAATAGAATCAAGGGGATGAACATCTCATTAACACAATAGCAATAAATAGAATCAAGGTGATGTACATCTCATTAACAGAATAAATAGGGTAATGGAAATATATACAATTGAGTGGTCTAGCACAGTGCTGAGGGGAGGGGAAGGGAGAAGGGGAGGAGCAGAGGGAAAGGGGGAAAAAGAGGGCTTAGCTGAGGGGAGGTGAAGGGGAGTAGAGGGGGATCAGAGGGAGCAGAGGGAAAAGGGGAAGCTCAGTCTGGGAAGGCCTCTTGGAGGAGGTGAGCTCTAAGTAGGGTATTGAAGAGGGGAAGAGAATTAGCTATGAATAATGTTGTTTAATTTGTAGCCATTTTTTGAAATGAAGCATGAGCCTCGTTCCTGTCACTTCCAGCTCGTTCTGAAGGGAGCATGGGAGCTGAGTCATAAGGCACATAGCTGACCACAAATTCTACATAGTTGTTTCACAGCACTTGAAGTTGCCTTTCACTTAGCTCAGTAAACCCACCCATTGAAGATTGTATAATTGCCTACACATAACATTTAAAAAAAAAACAAAAACAAAAACTAGGCTCTACCACTTAATGAGAAAGCTCTAGTATTTCTGACAACTTTTTATTTCTCTTTTTTTTGTCCAATAAGCACCCTTCTATTTAAGTCTTAAGCATTTCGATGATACCCAAAATGATGAATAACAGATGGAAAGAAAAATACTGCTCAATAAAGCCAGGGGAAAGAAAAGCATAAAAGAGAGGAAATATTGGTGAAATAACTAAAAACTACTCAACCCATTAAACCTACTGCTTTTAAAATGCTTCTTTCAGTCTCTTAGGGAGCTTTCTAATGGTTTCCTGAATGGCTTCAGTGCTTTTGCCTCCATGGCTCTGCTTGGAGGGTCATTCCACAGGTTTATGGGTCTCTGCGTGAGCAAATGTTTCTTGACATCTGCTCACCTTTCCTTCTAAATTCCCTTGTGATTCCTCAATTTGTTGACTGTGAAAACAAAACAAAAACAAAATAGTAATTTGAGCTTACTATAGCCACGCTTGACATGAGTCTAAAACCTAAAAGATTCTTCTGATTACTAAACCATTCAAAACTGTCATTTTATTTTCCAATACAAATTTGTTAGGTCTCTACTTTTATATCATGTGTGGATTCTTAGGCTTTTAGGTGACAATACCAATTTCCACTTCCCAATCTTTTCTTGTTGGACTGTATCCAACCCAAATTGTTTACATCCACACAAGCATTTAGTACTGTCCCAGGCATAGTAAGTGTGCAACAAATACCATTATCATTATTATTATTATTATCAATAAATCTGACAAAACATACACTTTTTTATAAAAATAAAATTTAAAAGGTTTTCCTAAATATTTGTTCATTAAAATTAACAATTTAATTTATAAATATATCCTAATTCTGTCATGGACACCCATTAAATTTAATTCATTTGTGTAATGAACTGTAATCCCGGGTCTGCCACTTATCAGCTGTGTGACTTTGGGCAAGTCACTTAACATCTCTGTGCCTCAGTTACTCCATCTGTAAAATGGGGATGAAGACTGTGAGACCCATGAGGGACAACCTAATGACCTTGTATCTACCCAGTGCTTAGATGACACGCAGATCTACATCTCTGCCCCTGTCCTCTCCCCCTCCCTTCAGTCTTGCATCTCCTTCTGCCTCCAGGATGTCTCCACCTGAATGTCGGCCCGCCACCTAAAACTCAACATGAGCAAGACTGAGCTCCTCATCTTCCCTCCCAAACCCGGTCCTCTCCCAGACTTCCCTATCACCGTGGATGTCACGACCATCCTTCCCGTCTCTTAGGCCCGCAATCTTGGTGTCATCCTTGACTTGTCTCTCTCGTTCACCCCACACATCCTATCTGTTACCAAGACCTGCCGGTTTCACCTTTATAATATCACCAAGATCCGCCCTTTCCTCTCCACCCAAACGGCTACCTTACTGCTACAGGCTCTTGTTATATCCCGGCTAGACTACTGTGTCAGCCTTCTCTCTGATCTCCCTTCCTCCTCTCTCGCCCCGCTCCAGTCTATTCTTCACTCTGCTGCCTGGCTCATCTTCCTGCAGAAACGATCTGGGCATGTCACTCCCCTTCTTAAACAACTCCAGTGGTTGCCTATCAACCTCCGTTCCAAACAAAAACTCCTCACTCTAGGCTTCAAGGCTCTCCATCACCTTGCCCCTTCTTACCTCTCCTCCCTTGTCTCTTTCTACTGCCCACCCCACACGCTCCGCTCCTCTGCCGCCCACCTCCTCACCGTCCCTCGGTCTCGTCTATCCCGCCGTCGACCCCTGGGCCACATCCTCCCGCGGTCCTGGAACGCCCTCCCTCCTCACCTCTGCCAAACTAATTCTCTTCCCCTCTTCAAAACCCTACTTAAAACTCACCTCCTCCAAGAGGCCTTCCCAGACTGAGCTCCCCTTCTCCCTCTACTCCCTCTACCACCCCCCCTTCACCTCTCCGCAGCTTAACCCTCTTTTCCCCCCATTTCCCTCTGCTCCTCCCCCTCTCCCTTCCCGTCCCCTCAGCACTTTACTCATCTGCTCAACTGTATATATTTTCATTACCCTATTTATTTTGTTAATGAATTGTACATCGCCTTGATTCCATTTAGTTGCCATTGTTTTTATGAGATATTCTTCCCCTTGACTCTATTTATTGCCATTGTTCTTGTCTGTCTGTCTCCCCCGATTAGACTGTAAGCCCGTCAAACAGCAGGGACTGTCTCTATCTGTTGCCAACTTGTTCATTCCAAGCGCTTAGTACAGTGCTCTGCACAAGTAAGCGCTCAATAAATACTATTGAAAGAATGAATGAACAGTGCTTGGCACATAGTAAGCGCTTAAATACCAACATTTTTTTTTTTGCATTTTGGAATGTAATATCTGAATACTTCTGTGGAAGCCCTGATTGAACACCCAGAGTGCTGAGAAGGGCCACAAGAAGCATAATTAGACAAGACCCGAGGATCAGCAGGAAGCTGATCTGGAATAAGGACAAGAACTGCCTTTCTCCAGTAGTAGAACAGTAAACTGCCTTATTAGTGATTATTTGTGATCCCCAAAACAACAAGGAAGAGGCTGGCGACGGCACAGATGAGATGAGAAGCAATGTGGCGTAATGGCTAGATCCTGGGCCTGGGAGTCAGAAGGTCATGGGTTCTAATCATGGCTCCACCACTTGTCTGCTGTGTGACCTTGTGCAAGCCACTTAAATTCTCTATGCCTCAGTTACCTCATCTGTAAAATGGGGATTGAGACTGTGAACCCCAAGTGGGACAACCTGATTACCTTGTATCTGCCCCAGCGTTTAGAACAGTGCTTGGAACAAAGTAAGTGCTTAACAAATACAGTCATTATTATTATTACCTGAGACAGGTGATTGCTGGCCTAAGGAGATGGAGCATGGATGGAGGAGTGGCCTTCTGTCCCTGTTCTACCCAGTAACAGGCCTGGACCAATCAGTGACTGCGACATAGGGCATCCGCTGTGATGCCTAAGGTGGTCATCTTGAATTGCAAGTAGGCATTCAGGAAGCACAGTGAAGTATGCAAGAGGGAAGCACCTGGAGCAGAAGCAGCAGAGAGAATCAAGCACTGAAGAAGCGAGCACCAGAAGGCAGCAGCACTTGGAAGCAGAAGGAAGAAACAGTGGCAGAATGGTCTCCTTTGACCAGCAGACTGGTATTGGACCCGTGATGGAATGAGTATGTGCATGTGTCACTCCTTCTGTGTTGGTAGAACTAAGTAAAAAAGCTTTGCACAGTAACCTTGGTGATCAGAGGTGTGGTTTGACTGTACTACATGTCACTGAGGCTCCCATGGTCCAGGAAAGTCCTGGTTGATACAAGCTGGGGGTTCGTCACAAGTGCAGGTTATGAAAGACTGATGTTTATGATCTATAAGGACTTAATAGGCAGGAATAAGTTGTAAATGCCAGGGGCTTATCATACTACAGGAGTGAAAACCGGGAGTAGATGAAAGAGCAGGACCAGCTAATAATTATAATTAGTAATTGTGGTATTTCAGTGTTTACTATGTGCAAGGCACTATACTAAGTTCTGGAGTGGATACAGGCAAATCAGGTTGGACAAACTCTCCCTATTCCACGAGGGACTCAGTCTTAATACACATTTTACAGATGAGGTAAATTGAAGCACAGATTAAGTAAGGTGACTTTCCCAGGTGCACACAGCAGACAAATGGTGGAGCTGGGATTAAAATCCAGGTACTTCTTACTCCCAGGGCGAGCAAGAGGGGATAGAAGATATGCAGGTGTTGAGATACAGTGTATGTAAGGTACCCAGTGCTACTTAGAATGAGGGTTGTATGGGGAGAGAGACTTGCTCAGCTGACAGCCATTTTGAGAGGGCGCTGACAGAATGGAGTGCTTGCATAGCTCTATCTCTTGCTCAGGCTAGATTTAAACTCAATGTGGGCAGGGAATGTGTCTCTTTATGGCTATATGTACTCTCCCAAGTGCTTAGTGCAGTATTCTGCACAAGTAAGTACTCAATAAATATAGTTGAATGAATGACCCCTAAATATTCTTAATCCCACCACTCACTTGGTGGCATATTAACATTATTGATCCCCATTGGTTGAGACACTTATCAAATCTGATTGTAGGAATTGCCTCTGATCAGCAATTCCTCAATTTATTTCATTTAGTGATCAATCCATCTATCTATCTTGTCTATCACATCTACCTAATACAACAGCTGATTATTCCCCTTACTGCTCATGGTTCTAGTTATCTTGGAAACCTGACTCTATTCCCTAAACCTTCCCCAGTAAATTCTTTCCAGGCCCTGAGAAGAGTGTACTTCATTCACCATTCACTTTACCATCTCCTCAGCTCAAAATTATGAATTGATCGTGCAGAGTTTTAAAGGATTTTGTAGAAAATTCTCTGACATACAGCTGAATGCATCTAGCCTCCACAGGTTTGAGTAAAAGAGTGACTGCTCAAACTATTCAATCAAGTTTATTAGCGAGTGTATAGACTATATATATAGATATAGATATCTATATATACTGGAGAAATATGACTTGTGGCAAAATATCAAGAGACATATACCTCATATACCCTATGAATCGACAACTTATTGTGGCAAGGGAGTCTGTGTATGCTGATGAAGTTTAGAGCTATGCCACATAAGGCTACCCATAATGGAAAGGTCTAAACTGAAGTGTCAGACAAAGTAGATTCATCTGTCCTGAGTAGCAGGGACATGGTAAAAAAATTACAAGACAAGCAATTACTCTTTCTTTCTCTTCCTTTCCCCCGGGTCCTTCAAAGTCTTATTGAAGGCACATCTCCTCCAAGAGGCCTTCCCAGACTAAGCCCCACTTTTCCTCATCTCCTACTCCCTTTGTGGTTGCCCTGACTTGCTCCCCTTGCTCTCTCTTACCCCAAACACAGCCCCATAACACTTATGTACATGTCTGTAATTTTACTTATTTGTAGCTGTTTGTCTCCCCGCTCTAGACTGTAAGCTTATTGTGGGCAGAGAATGTCACTGTTGTTGTGGTGTACTTTCCCAAGTGCTTAGCACAGTACTCTGCACAGAGTAAAAGCTCAGATACAATTGAATGAATTAATGGGAAAGAGTCAAAGGCAGATGATCGTGATCAAACTGTTGATCAAAGACAATGGCAGAGACTCAAGTTTACTATGCAGAAGGGAATGATAAACTACTTCTTTATCTTTACCACAAAAACTACATGGATAAACATACCAGAATGATTTTATGACAGATGATGGAATGTTGTGAAGAGGGTGTGTCCACGGAGTCACTATGGTTTGGAAATGTGACTCAACGACATTTGAAGATACCTCATGGAGGTATTACTTCCAAGTGGTGCTTTGGTATTTTATTAAGCACTTGTGTCAACTACCATTCTAAGCTCTGGATCAGATACAGTCTCTGTCCCACATGGGACTCACAGTCTAAATAAGAGGGAGAGCAAATATTTAATCCCCATTTTACAGATGAACAAACTCAGGCACAGAGAAGATAAGTGACTTTCCTCAGGTCACACAGCAAACAGATGTCAGTTAGAACCCAGTCTTTATGCTTTTGACTAGGCCACACTCTCCTCTCTTCATAATTGATTCAAAAATCAAGAATCTGCAAAATATAACACAGAAATTAAGATATTTGCAGTTTATCAAATTATCTAGAAACTTCTAGTAATGTTTGATCCATTCCTCCTCTCCTCTCCTCTCCTCTAGCCACACATTGGTACCTTCTTGGGGTACCCCTCAACTGTCAGCTCATTGTGGGCAGTATATATATATATACTGTTATATTGTACTCTCCCAAGTGCTTAGTACATTGTCCTGCACACAGTGCTCAATAAATTAGACTAGATTAGACTGTAAGCCCGTCAAACGGCAGGGACTGTCTCTATCTGTTGCCGACTTGTTCATCCCAAGCGCTTAGTACAGTGCTCTGCACATAGTAAGCGCTCAATAAATACTATTGAATGAATAAATATGATTGGCTAATGCATCTCCTCTTACAATTTACTCTTATGAAATATGATTGAATGAATGAATAAATGAACATCTAATCAGTGCTATTTATTAAATGCTTACTGCAGAACAATGGAGTTAATGCTTGGTAGCATTCAATAAAGTAATTGTGATTTGTCAAGTGCTTACTTATGTTCCTACTACTGCACTCACTGCTGGGGTAATCTTGTTGGACATAGTTTCTATCCCACATGGAGTTCATAGTCTAGGAAATTAGTTATTGAATCCCCATTTTACAAATGAGAAAACTGAGACCTAAGTGTTTTTTGCCCATGGTTACACATCAGGAAAGTGGCAGAACCAAAATTAGAACCCAAGTCCTCTGACTCCCAGACCCAACCTTTTCCATTGGGTCATGCTGCTTATTCGGCTCTCAAATAATAATTTTCAATGTAGCAGATCTATGCTTTATCATTTTATTACTATTAATCAGTAAAATATAAAAAGTAAATATTCAAAAAAGATACTTTAAAGGCTTCTAATTCCAGCTAAATAGTTTCCAAATGGTAAGATCACATCTGTTTCTTGTCTGGTGCCTTGTTTGCCCTGCTTTAGAGGAAGGCTGACATATGCAAATAGGATCCCTACATTCTGTTCTAGCTTTCCCCAAGGCCATCTATCCTCAAGGGATTTCCTTGTTTGTTTTCAAATCAAGTAGAGAAAATAACAAGCAAAAGATGACTGCAGTTTTGAGTTGCCCAAGAATGGAATGGAATGCCTAACATCTTAGCTCACAAGTATGTACTGTGTTTCTCTTGTTTTTACTCATGATATTATTTGGGCAGGTTGTTTCTTTCGTTGTTTCAACATGTTCCCAGTATGTCAACCTATTATGAAAGTAATAAAAATTAATTTTTCTGATTCTCATACACACCTGTAATTAAAATGAATGATGCCAATTATTATAGAAAGAAATTCTGCAAGTTATAAAATATCTCCTTCCATGTTATTAAAGATAAACTTTTCAACCAATTTAACTTCACCCAGGGCCAGACCCTAGCTCCTGCATTAAATTTGACTTTGAGCCAAATGTGACAGATAGTCTATCCTGCAGATTAATGCTATTTTGTCTGCCTCAGTGCTTTGTATTTTCGGGTAAGAAAAATTTAAATCAAAGTGAAGTAAATTCTAATTTTGTGATAAACTGTTGGATATAAAGATAGTTTCCAATGAAACCAAAATGTCAAATGATAGCAAATGACTTGGGCTTATATTTATGATTGTAGTTTCCTGGAATATTTTTGAATAAACTGCAAGAATGATATATATTATTGAGACTGCAGAATTTTGCATAAACTATATAAAGTAGGTCTTGTTCCCTCCTTTGCATTAGCTTGATAAAATCAGTTTGTAATCATATTTTCCTGAGAATGGTGAACATCTTTATAGTTAAAATAAATAGACTTTCACATTGAAAATTAAATAGACGATTGGCTTGCTTTGATTTCTGCTTTGCCTTAAGTATTTGCCAACACAGACACTTCTTTCTAAAATAGACTTTGAAGGGATTGTGAACAAACATTAAGGCTTTTTTTTCTTGTTTCATCAACAGAGATTAACAATCATAGTGATGACAGTATTTGTTAAACGCTTACTATGTGCCAAGCACTGTTCTAAACACTGGGATAGATACAAGGTAATCAGATTGTCCCACATGGGGCTCACAGTCTTAATCCCCATTTTACAGATGAGGTAACTGAGGCACAGATAAATTAAGCAATTTGCCCAAAGTCACACAGCATGCAAATGGCAGACCCGGAATTAGAACCCACAATCTCTGATTCCCAAGCCCATTCCCGCTGCTTCTAGTTAATACTAACTAGTCACCATCTCTTGTGCAGTATATATTTCAAATTCCTATTTCTACTTGTAAATCTATTATTATTGTTATTATTATTACTAATAGTATTAGTAATGGTAGTAGTAGTAATAGTAGTATTTATTTAGTGTCTTGCCTTTTGGCTTACTGGATGGAGCATGGACCTGGGAGTCAGAAGGACCTGGGTTCTAATCCCTGCTCTACCATATGTCTGCTGTGTGACTTTGTGTAAATCTCTTCACTTCTCTCTGTCTTGTTGTTCTCACTTTGCTACTTTTGTGCATATCTCCTGTTGTTTTTTTTTAATGAGAGCACGCTTTTTGCTTTATGGTACTTGTTAAATGCTACTATCTGCCGAACACTACTGAGCACTGGGGTAGATACAAGATGAACAGGTTGAACATAGTCCCTTTTCCACGTGGGGGTCACAGTCTTAAATCTGTGATTAAGGGAGAAAGATTTAATCCCAATTTTACAGATGAGGTAACAGAGGCATGGAGTAGTTAAGTAACATGGCATTCATTAATTCATTAAATTGTATTTATTAAGCACTTACTGTGTGTAGAGCACTGTAATAAGCTCTTAGAAAGTACAATTCAGCAGTAGAGACAATCCCTGCCCATACCAGGCTTACAGTCTAGCAGGCAAATGGAGAAGCCAGGCTTGGTACCCAGATTCTCTGATTTCCAGGACCATGTTCTTTCTCCACTAGGACATGCTACTTCCCACAGCATTCAAAGTGTAATTCATTTTATTTATAATAACTCAGCCCATGTTTGCCAAGGTTTCAAACATCGCAGCTAGGTCCATCTTTCATATATATTATCAGGCCATGAGTATATTAAATTCTTATCTTTATGTGCTAAATGCTGTGGTGGGTTCATTATAATTCAACACAGGCTCTGTCCCACACAGGGCTCATAGTCTAAGAGGCTGTCGGGTCTCAAGATTACATTAGAGGGTTCATGTCTTGGAGCTGCTGAGGGAATGACCACCACAGTTTAGTTAGCTACTAGATACTTTAATATTTAGCATGTATCAACAGAAAGTCAAAGGTGTAGTTACAGCACTGAATACAACCATCTGCCATCCAACCCAGGCATAGAGTTCTACTACTGTGAGATGATCAGTCTTGTGTGGCATTCAGGTCTTTAATGGGCTGGACCGGCATTAGGCCCGAGCTCTGTCTTCCTCCCCCTTGGAGGACAATGAGCAACAACATGGGTTTATTTTCCCCTTCCTCTTATACTATTTGGTTTACCGTAACATTGAACTTCTTCCAGGTGTGCCCTTATCTATAGCAGATAGTTCAGTTTCTGGCATCTGTGATGATGGTGTCATTTTCTTTTCTTCTACAGATTAAGCCAGGAGCCCTTCCACTTGAAAGGATGCAATAAGCAGAAGGTTGGGGGTCGCATCTTGTTAAAAAGAGTTAGTTTCAAGAAGTGGGGTCGGGGTCAAGTTCATTTTGAGGTCTTTGGTTTAACCTATTTTTCTTCCACACTCCATGCTGGCCACACGCTGAGTGGAGCCCTGGCTCAATTCCAGTGTCCATGCTTTGAGTAGTCCAGTCTGGGGAGCTTACAGAGAGGCAAAAACAGAGTAGTAGACAAATCAATAGCCATAAAAATATGAGGAGTGAAATGATATGCCGGCTAGACAATTGTGTCAGCCTTCTCTCTGACCTCCTTTCCTCCTCTCTCGCCCCGCTCCAGTCTATTCTTCACTCCGCTGCCCGGTTCATCTTCCTGCAGAAACGATCGGGGCATGTCACTCCCCTTCTTAAACAACTCCAGTGGTTGCCTATCAACCTCCGCTCCAAACAAAAACTCCTCACTCTAGGCTTCAAGGCTCTCCATCACCTTGCCCCTTCCTACCTCTCCTCCCTTCTCTCTTTCTACCACCCACCCCGCACGCTCCGCTCCTCTGCAGCCCACCTCCTCACCGTCCCTCGGTCTCGCCTATCCCGCCGTCGACCCCTGGGTCACGTCCTCCCGCGGTCCTGGAACGCCCTCCCTCCTCACCTCCGCCAAACTGATTCTCTTTCCCTCTTTAAAACCCTACTTAAAACTCACCTCCTCCAAGAGGCCTTCCCAGACTGAGCTCCTCTTCTCCCTCTACTCCCTCTGCCATCCCCCCTTTACCTCTCCGCCGCTAAACCCTCTTTTTCCCCTTTTCCCTCTGCTCCTCCACCTCTCCCTTCCCATCCCCACAGCACTGTACTCGTCCACTCAAGTGTATATATTTTCATTACCCTATTTATTTTGTTAATGAATTGTACATCGCCTTGATTCTATTTAGTTGCCATTGTTTTTACGAGATGTTCTTCCCCTTGACTCTATTTATTGCCATTGTTCTTGTCTGTCCATCTCCCCCGATTAGACTGTAAACCCGTCAAACGGCAGGGACTGTCTCTATCTGTTGCCGACTTGTTCATCCCAAGCGCTTAGTACAGTGCTCTGCACATAGTAAGCGCTCAATAAATACTATTGAATGAATGAATATGTATTATTTAGTCTTCACTTGGAGACTCTCTGGCTGTGATCACAGTCGAAGGACATTAAGTTTAACATGTTTATACAAGGTGTATATGAGGAAATGGAGACCCAAAAATTATTAAACTTACCCAAGGTCACATAGCAGGCAGAGCTAGAACCCAAACTTACAGATTTTTCTGCCTGTGCTATTTCCATTAGGCAGTGCTGTTGCCACATCAGTAGGGCTCAGTTGTCATCAGTCAATAAATAGTACTTATTGAGTGCTTACTTTGTGCAGAGCACTGTGCTAAGCACTTGGGAGAATACAACAGTTGGTAGGTGGGTTCACTGCCAACAGTGATACATAAACAAGGAATCACCTTTTCTTAGATTGGAATTGAATCTGTCTTTTCACATAATAATGATGGCATTTGTTGAGCACTTTGTATGGGCAAAGCACAGTTCTAAGCACTGGGGTGATACAAGGTGATCAGGTTGTCCCACGTGGGACTCATAGTCTTAATCCCCATTTCAAATGCCACTGTGTTTCATGTCCTTACTTGGTTCAGAGTATTTAGCAGTCAAAAGAACATGGTTCATTCAAAATGATATATGTGTATAAGATTCAGAATTGAAATATCTCAATTTAACTCTGTTTTATAGAAAAGTCATATAAATATAAAATATATTGTAACTGAACTAGTCCTAAGTAAACAAACACAAAAAAGATCCAGGAGTAGAATGGGTAATATGTTACTATATAGCCATGACATTTTTATGATTTTATAGCCAGAAATCCATTAGCTAGTACTAGTTTTCATTTTAAGGAGAGATGAGTCAAGGTAGATTGAAGAACATAAGGCATTTTATAAGATGGAAACAACGATCAGGCTCAATATGTCTTGGTTTCATCCTATCATCAACATTTCTTTTAACCACAAGGCACCCTACCAATACAGTTCCATCCTTTCTCATCTTTAAAAATAAATCACAGACCTTCTTCAGCCTATTACTTCTCTTTGCTTTCATTGCCTTCTCTTTTAATTTATTCCATCTGCACAATAGCCTGTGTCCATGAGGACTTTCCAAATAGCCGATTTAATCCTAATTTTCTCATTTTGGCAATTCTCCCTAGTTCTCAGGCAGTTCATCAAGGTGAACAATTTATCTCACTCAGTTAAGCAACTTTATGATTTTAAAAACTTCAATTCATCACTTCACCTAATAAGATCATATCAATGCTTCTTCTTTTCCAGTGAGAATAAAATGTGTTCTTTTAATCTTTCCTAATCACTTTGGTTACTAGGACTTTCCGATTGCCATATCAGACCATCAAAGCCAGGCAAATTTGTATTTCCTTCCACTTAATGAATGAAAATATGTATAAGGTATGGTAACTAACACAGTTTAGAGGAATGCAGTCATTTAACTCATTGTTTAAAATAAATATCAGTGGTACAGCAGTATACTAAAATGGCATGTCACCAGAATAATAATGTTATATATAAATAGTACTGTGTAGAACACTTTGATAAATATAATTATTAGGTGATAATCTTATTTATAATTTCAAAGTGACTGTGAAAACCAAGCTGAAGCATATGCACTTGCTACTTTAGTAAAAATAAATAAATATAATTATTGGGCACAGGGCTTTCCAAATTAATCTGGGCCCTAGGCCATAGGAGTACCCCATAACCTCCATTACATAATTTGTGTTTTATGACTCTAATAATATTTGTGATATTTGTTAAGCAATTATGTGTCAGGCACTGAACTGTGCGCTGGAGTGAATACAAGCAAATTGGGTTCGACCCCCATCCCACATGGGGCTCACAGTCTCAATCCCTATTTTATAGATGAGGTAACTGAGGTGCAGATGTGCCCATGGCCACATATACAAGTGGCAGAGCAGGGATTAGAACCCATGACCTTCTGACTCCCAGACCCATGCTCTATCCACTACTACTTCTCTACCAAGATAACTGCTGCTTGGAATGTTTAATGTCTCCCATTTTATATGTTCTGGTATGATTTGTGGGTTTTAACCTTGCCTGAAGCTAAAAATAGATGCATTCTGATGACATTACCCATCTTGCAAAGCACAGTGGGACAAAATGATGTCATGTGTCTCATGATTGAGGGGCTAATATGTGGAAGAGAGAGGGTGCTGCAAACCTGATTAGCTCCAGCCAATGCGCTTCCATCATTAGCAAGTTACAAGCACAGCACTGATAGGCAAAAAGGTATTGAGAGAAGATGTTCAAGTAAATCAAATAAATGAGAGGTTTATAGATAGCACACCCAAGGAAAGATTAGAAGCATATGATGAATAAAACCTATGTAACTAATAAGCCTGTGTTGATATAAGGGAAAATCTGCTATATCAGTGTAGTCTAATCATGATCATTTAGGTGAAAGCACAATTTTCCAATGAATATTATGATTTTGTGTGTTTGGGAGGGAAGAAAGTCTACATTTACTAGAATGTGAATGTAAAACAGCCCATTTTGCCTATGTGGATAAAAACCTGGTTGCTTTATAGCCCAAGAATTGTATTCTTATAAAACCTTATATTAAGGAAAACTTGGTCCTCACCCATTCAAATGCCCTTTACTTGTGCACAAGTAGTTTTTTTTAAAAATATGTGGCACACAAAGCTAAAACAGGTTCACATTAATGGAAGAATATTACTTAAATTCAACATGATGTTCTGCCCCTTGAATACATACATGATGGCAAAACCAACTGTGCAGGTTCAGACTCAGTGGCAAGGCATCAATTAGAATCATAGCAGCATCAAAGGTTTGGCTTTGCAATCCAAAACTTTCTCCAGGCAATTAATGAATAGTGTATATTGATTGATACTGTTAACTAATAGTATTGTTTAATAATATTTATTGTGTGCCACGTTGCCTCTTTGAATTAATTGACATGATCATTAGCTTCTAAAAGCTTACAGTAGAGCCATGGGAACAGACAGTGAAGTTAGTTCTGATAAGAGGAAGTAATAGAGTAAAGGTAAATACATAGGTTCTATTGTGTGTGTGTGCACGCATGCATGCGTATGTGTGAATGCCAGTATGCATAGATGTACTCATGTACTCCTTGTACTTAAAAATGTACTCCTTACTTAAAAATCACCTCCTCCAAGAGGCCTTCCCAGACTGAGCTCCTCTTCCCCTTCTACTCCCTCTGCCATCCCCCCTTTACCTCTCCGCAGCTAAAGCCTCATTTTCCCCTTTTCCCTCTGCTCCTCCACCTCTCCCTTCCCATCCCCACAGCACTGTACTCGTCCGCTCAACTGTATATATTTTCGTTACCCTATTTATTTTGTTAATGAATTGTACATCGCCTTGATTCTATTTAGTTGCCATTGTTTTTACGAGATGTTCTTCCCCTTGACGCTGTTTAGTGCCATTGTTCTTGTCTGTCCGTCTCCCCCGATTAGACTGTAAGCCCGTCAAACGGCAGGGACTGTCTCTATCTGTTGCCGACTTGTTCATCCCAAGCGCTTAGTACAGTGCTCTGCACATAGTAAGCGCTCAATAAATACTATTGAATGAATGAATACTCAAGTGCTTATGTGGCCCTTGAAGGGATGGGCTGAGAAAGCTCTTTCCTGTCCAGAATGCTGGGATGAAGAAGGTAGTGGCATCCCCCTCATAGTGCCGAATGTGTTTATGCTCAACAAACTTCCCAATGTCTGATTTGGTGAATTAGATCAATTAAGCAGTCAGTGGTATTTATTGAGCACATACTGTGTTCAAAACACTATTCTAAGCACTCTGGAGAGTACTAAGTATATATAATCCCTGCTGTCAATGAATTTGCAATCTAGATAATTTATAAATACTAACTCAATGGTGTGTGTATATATATATATATATAAAACTGAGTTATATATATAACTCAGTGGATTGGTGTGTTCAGGGATTAATGTTACGTGACTGTGCAAATTAGATACAATAATGTAAAAATTCGCCCTCATTTTTGAAAGAGTGCTGTGGCTATTATAAGACATATTTTTCTAATTATCTTACTCAGCTGGAGAAAAAACTGCTATATGGTCTGTTATATTTACTAAAGCATTTATACATTCAATCTTGTTTTTTTAAAAAGTGTGTTTTTGGTTCCTTAGCTGTGCAATATTGGATGTGATACTAAAACCCAAAGTTGACAATCTAATTGGCTGTTAACTGTACTGTTTGAGGGATACCTAACAAGTTTAAACTGTTCACTGAATCTTTTTTATACTCACTTTCAGTTACATTTTGATAAATGTATTTTATAACATTCCTTGGTTGAGAAGTAATGATGAAACTACAGAATTTATAGAAATGTGTGTGAATTATCACAGACAGTATGTAATTTTTTAGCTCACTAGAAATATTCTGAGGGATTGCTGAATCCTTTGCAGGACTGCATTTTTCAGTGTCCCCTTCTATTTCTTCATCCCCTTCAGTTGCTCTTCCCACTGATTTTGTAAGCATCAAATTCAAATCATAATCTTCCCCACACTCTCAAAGATATCTAGCTTTTTTTAACTGACACCTTATTTTCTCTCTTCCTGTGGTCATACAATTCCCCTATGTACTATAGTTGTTCTTTGAGGCTAGTGTATACCTTGAACTTTTTTTTAATAAATGCATCCATCAAGCTATTAGAATTCGTATTCTGGAATATCTCATTATGCCATACCAAACCAAGTTAAACACTAAACTGAGATAGAGTGGTTCTGCCTGATTAAATATCTTCTCTTTTCCTCTGTGCTTGTGTAACAGTTTGATAGCTCTCTTTTACTAAAGCATTTATACATTCAATCTTGTTTTTTAAAAAATATGTTTTTAGTTTGAGCATTATGCTCAGTTCCTTAGCTGTGCAGTATTTGATGTGATACTAAAACCCAAAGTTGGCGATCTAACTGGCTGTAGAAAGAGCTTAATCACCCTCTTCCAATAATCCATGTATCACTTTGTTTCTTTGGTGGGTATACTTGATCTGTCTAAAAGTCAAAATACATCATATATGCATACTTATGAGGCAGTGGAACCTAATACAGTGTGGGGCTGTCATTTAAGAGAACTGGGTTCTAGTCCCAAGTCCGCTGCTCTTCTCTTATGGAATAACCAGTGTGGAACAACTAGGAGTGGCTTCAGAAGCAGTGGAAAAAATGGCTGCCAATGATACCCTCCTTTAATATCTACCAACTCTGTTAAATTGTAATCTCTCAAGTGCCTTAGTATAGTATTCTGCACACATTAAGTGCTCAATTATGATCAATGGTTGCTCCCATGGTCACAATTCTTTGCCATAGCCATTTCCACAGCTGCATATGCTATTCTCTGGAGCTTTTCACTGAGACAAAACCTCTGTTCAGGGTTCCTGATAGAAGAACTTCCCAGGATCCTCCCACAGAAGTATGATGGCTAGGGAAGCAACAATGAGTGTGTCATTCATTCAATAGTATTTGAGTGCTTACTACATGCAGAGCTCTGTATTAAATGCTTGGAATGTACAATTGGCAACAGAGACAATCCCTGCCCAGTGGTGGGCTCACAGTCTAAACACAACAGTAGCTGTGTGGTAGAGACAGTATTGACTCTCAGAGAAGCAGCATGGCTCAGTGGAAAGAGCCCAGGCTTGGGACTCAGAGGTCTTGGGTTCTAATACCGGCTCCGCCGCTTGCCAGCTGGGTGACTTTGGGTAAGTCACTTCACTTCTCTGTGCCTCAGTTACCTCATCTGTAAAATGGGGATTAAAACTGGGAGCCCCACATGGGACAACCTGATCACCTTGTAACCCCCCACTGCTTAGAACAGTGCCTTGCACATAGTAAGAGTTTAACAAATACCACCATTATTATTATTGGCTGCCTTTTGTCTGTTTTCCCATCATAAACAAGATGTCATAGGGTAACATATGATAGACATAGACAACTATTTGTTTTGTTTTGCTATCTGTCTCCCCCTTTTAGGCTGTGAGCCAGTTGTTGGGTAGGGATTGTCTCCGAATTGTACATTCCAACCACTTAGAACAGTGCACACAGTAAGTGCTCAATAAATACAAATGAATTGTTTCTGGATGTGATTTTGGATTTGTGCTTCTGCATATGTACACAGGAATATATTTGTGTGTATAATTGTGTCTGTGACTAAGGTTTTTTGCAGGGAAGAATAGCATAACCTATTGAAAAGAGCACAGGCCTGGAAATGTGTCTGATCTCATTATTTTTGCATCTCTCCCAAGGCTTAATGAAGTACTTGACACATAGTGAGCAGGTAACAAATATTATTATTATCATCATTGTTATTATCTCACCTTGGCTATATGCCTTTCTTTTTCATTGTCTTTCACTGTCTCCATAAATAATAATGGTATTTAAGTATTTACTATGCATCAAACATACTAAATTCATTCATTCACTTGTATTAAGTGCTTACTGTGTGCAGAGCACTGTACTAAGTAAGTGCTTGGAAAAAGTACATTACAACAACAAACAGAGAAGGGTGGTAGGGACCATGTCTACGAACTCTGTTGTACTCTCCAAAGGGCTTAATACAATGCTCAATCAATGCTATTAATTGGTTACTTGATAGTGGTTTACTTGGCACATTTTCAGTCTCTCATCCCTGCCAGTTGTGTTCCTTGTGGGCGCGGAGGGCTACAAGTGAGTAGGTGGGTGAGCATGTGGCACATTACAAAGTGCACACAAAAGCTGTTGTTTCTTTTACATGTAAGACTCTTTTGCTGTCTAAGTGTCTATAGCATAACATCTTGAGCCAGGATATGGTGACTATCATATAACAAAAACTCCTCACTCTAGGCTTCAAGGCTCTACGTCACCTTGCCCCTTCCTTCCTCTCCTCCCTTCTCTCCTTCTACTGCCCAGCCCGCACGCTCCACTTCTCTGCCGCCCACCTCCTCACCGTCCCTCGGTCTCACCTATCCCGCCATCGACTCCTGGGCCACGTCCTCCCGCGGTCCTGGAACGCCCTCCGTCCTCACCTCTGCCAAACTAATTCTCTTCTCCTCTTCAAAACCCTACTTAAAACTCACCTCCTCCAAGAGGCCTTCCCAGACTGAGCTCCCCTTCTCCCTCTACTCCCTCTACCACCCCCCCTTCACCTCTTCGCAGTTTAACCCTCTTTTCTCCCCATTTCACTCTGCTCCTCCCCCTCTCCCTTCCCATCCCCTCAGCACTGTACTCATCTGCTCAACTGTATATATTTTCATTACCCTATTTATTTTGTTAATGAAATGTACATCGCCTTGATTCTATTTAGTTGCCATTGTTTTTACAAGATGTTCTTCCCCTTGACTCTATTTATTGCCATTGTTCTTGTCTGTCTCCCCTGATTAGACTGTAAGCCCATCAAACGGCAGGGACTGTCTCTATCTGTTGCCAACTTGTTCATTCCAAGTGCTTAGTACAGTGCTCTGCACATAGTAAGCGCTCAATAAATACTATTGAATGAATGAATAACATAGCATCTGCAGTCATGCTGCCCACACTATCCAGCTGTTTTTCAGGATTCTTGCTGGTGTATCCACCTCCACCCTGCATAGGTCTTTGGTTAGAAATTTTCACTCCAGATGGCATACACCCACCATGTTGGGCCCTAAATTGCAGAGTTGGAACTAGAACCCAGGTCTCCTGATTACCAGAACTGCAGCAAGTGCTATTTGCACTGGAACAAAAACAGTGCTAGAATGTGTTAGTACTGATTCCCTGGAATGGGCCAATTTCCCATCTATCATCAATTTTCTGTAGCTTCTCTATTCCTATCCTTTTGGTGTTTTGATAATTGTTTGCCATATGCCACTATCTAGAAAGATTAAAGACTTTCTGAAAGAACCTAACTACAAAACAGTAGGTTATTCATTCATTCATTCAATCCTATTTATTGGGCACTTACTGTGTACAGAGCACTGTACTACGAGCTTGGAAAGTTCAGTTCAGCAGCAGATGGAGACAATCCCCTAACCAAGAATGGGCTCACAGTATAAAAGGGAGAATAATGATTGTATTTGTTAAGTGCTTACTATGTGCCAAGCACTGTTCTAAGTGCTGGGGTAGATACAGGGGTAATCAGGTTGTCCCATGTGGGGTTCACACTTTTAATTCTCATTTTCCAGATGAGGTTAGCATTTGGAGACTCTAGCAAAACATGAATTTAGATGCTCTAATAATAATGATTATAATATTAAGCATTTACTACATGCCATATGCACTGGGATAGATACAATACAAAACAGTGCATTAACTTACACCAGAGATAATAACTAGATAATCAATATTGTAATGTCCACCAAGAAACAAGGAGGGTTGAACTATCATCACAGTTTAGTCATGGGAAATTTTTATTCTTATGTATTAAACAGGGAATTTAGGAGTGAAACTTCAAGTATATGATGGTATCACAGTTTTACAGAATGAGAAAATGTCCTATGTCACTACATATAAATTAAATATTCTTTGGAGTAAGCTGTTAAGAACTTTAAACTTCTTTTCACATATGACTCACATAATTTCTCTGTAAATTTCCCAAATGACCTAACTTGAATACCAGAAAATAGCTTAAGCACTAGGGGAATCTGACTTAGTACATATCACTTTCTCACTTTCTTCATGGCATGTTTCCACATATATAAATTAAGTAACCTGGTACACTGTATATTTGGTAGGGTCAGTGGCTTGTGACTAATCCTAAATGATAAAACTTGTACTATTCCAGGTCCTTATTTACTGGCAATACAATTTGGTGATTTACATCATTTACAGAAACTTAAGAAAAAAGGAAAGAACAATATGCTCTAAAATTTCTCAGTGGCCTTTCATTACCATGCTTAGCCTTATTTCAATTTTACTTGTTAAATAGGTGTCTGGTATTTGGAAAGGCTATATGTAAACATGTTTATCTCTGTAAAACAAACAAACAAACAAACAAATAAAAATCCCCTAGTTGTTGAAAATGTCATCACATTGGAACCAGAATAATGAGTTTGTTTGGGTTTATTTATATTTTCCATCCCCAAGATGCTACATCTCATTTCCAAAGCAGACCTGGAACACCACAGATAGCAGCAGCATACATTAAAACACAAGCCAAATGCCAGAGACAGGATTCAACACACTAGGGGGCTTATGTGTAAAGTCTGTTGTTTTTGAACAGAGTTAGTTTAGTCGTGAGTACTGATAAACTGAATTGCAGCTTGGGTTACTGTATTACACTGGCAGACAATGAAAGCATTGAACGACTTGCCCTTGGCCCAGTGACTTATCTGAAAAGGAAAATATTTGGTTTTATATAGCAATAGTTTTATATTATCTCTCTTATTCACCCTGCAAATTCAGTCCATCACAAAATCTGGTCAGTTCTACCTTCACAGGAGGTCTGAAATCTACCTCTTCCTCTCCATTCAAACTGCTGATACAAGCATATCCTAATTTAACTACTGCATCAGTTCTCACTGACCTCCCTACCTCTTGTCTCTTCTCTCTCCAGGCCATACTAAGCTCTGCTGCTGGATCATTTTTATAAAAAAAAAATCTATACAAAGAAGTCTGGCTTATTGGATACAGCACGGGCCTGGGAGTCATAAGGATCTGGGTTCTACCCTGGCTCCACCCCATGCCTGCTGTGTGACCTTGGACAAATCCCTTAACTTCTCTGTGGCTCAGTTACCTCATCTGTAAAATGGGTATAAATGAGTGTGAGCCCCATGTGGGACAGGGACTATGTCTAACCTGATTAACTTTTATCTAACCTAGTGCTTAGAACAATGTTTGGCAAATAGTAAGTGCTTAACAAGTACCATTATTATTATTATCTCCTCACTCTCAAAAAACTGAAATAGTTCCTCCTCTATCTCCACAACCAGTAGAAACTCTTTAGGCAGTCAATTAGCTATCCTTTCCTATTTTACCTCACTAATATCCTAATACAACCCAACCCACACAGTTCATTCTTCCATTGCCAACTAACTCACTGTACCTCTGCTCTCACTTGTCACACCATTGATCTCTTGCCCCTGCCTTCTCTCTGGCCTAGAACTCCATCCCACTTAATATCCAACAGACCACCACTCTCTCCTTCCCTAAAGTCCTACTAAAATCTTATCCCCTCCAAGAGGTTTTTCCCTGTCTTCCCTCACTTCCTGTCTGAGACCTTCTTGCCGCATCACTTGGGTCTGTACCCCTTAAGAATGTTGACATTTACCCTTCTATCACCCACACTAAAATTAGGAACAAAAGCACCTATAATCAATCAATGGTGTATATTGATTACTGTGTGCAGAGACGTGTATTTTAATTTAATATATCTTTATCCTTCTAGTTTGTAAGCTTCTTGTTGGCAGGAATCATGTCTACCTATTGTATAGTATTATACTCTCCTAAGTACTTAATAGAGGCTTTTGCATGCAGTAATGATCAAAAAGTACATATATTTATTCAATAGGTTAACTAGGTGGAATATGGAATCTTATTCTGATATTTGAAATTGCATCACTTTAAATGTGGAAAAACCTTAATGCCAGTGTTAGATTTTGAAATATTTTTGCAAATTATTTACAGAAATGTCCTTCTATAATTCCTTTCATTTGGGAATTTGAACTCTTTAATCATGGGTTCAGGTCTTATGAAATTTAATTTGACTTCCACTGAGACTATGATCAGTAGATTGCTTTAATCTTACTGGACCAATCACTTAATCTGTGGTAATTATTGAATGCTTACTGGTGTGCAGAACACTGTACTAACTACTTGGGAGAATACAATGGATTAAAATAGTATTCTTGACAATGCTTGAAATAGTACAAGACTTAGTATCATGTTTGGTAGAAATCCATACTTGACATACCCAGGTATTTAAAAAAAAATGAGTTTAACCACATCAATCTTTAAGGCCTTTCTTTTGGTTTAGGCTTCATCTCACACCATTAGACCACATATTTTCTTCTAATTCTTGTGAGATGCTGAAATAATTTTCATTTGCATACCCATATTCATCTATCTCATCTAGACCGTAAGCTCTTCATGGTCAGGGAACGGATCTACCAACCCTGTTACGTATTTTGCACTCTTCACATTGTAAGCATGCAATAAATATGATGGATTAATTCATTTTTCCTCCATAAGTGAGTCTTCTCCTTTAAATAAATCACAGGGTAACACAAAAAACATTTTCTCCCTGCGAGTAATGACTTAGTTGGTATCATTTGGTTTCATTTAGACTGTGTCCAACCTGATTTGCTTGTATCCACCCCAGCGCTTAGTACAGTGCCTGGCACATAGTAAATGTTTAACAAATACCATAATAATTATTATTAATAAGGAGAGGAGATGAAGGATTTTGAATTTAATTATGTAACTTTAATTTGGTAGAAATATCTGTGTTTGGCACAAATATCAAGGCAGTCCAACATTAAGTCTAATGGAGATTGAACACTTTTTATATCAATTCAACATTTTAGAACAAAGTATCACCAGATTTCTGTCTGAGAATCCTAATGTAAATGTCTGGACTGAGGGAGAGTATTTGAAATTTCATCCTATCCCCACTTGCCCTGTCATCTTGGATGGCCTCAAGGTAGTTTTTTTCTCCCAAAAAGCCAGATTGGAAAAAATAGATTGGATCAAATGTGAGACCACTAGCATTGGACTAAGATTCTCATTTAATGACTTTCTTGTCAATAAAATGGAATGAACAAAACCACTACCCACCCTACTAGTCAGGTTCCATGTCCAGTCCCCTGATCCTACACTTGTCAAATTTCAAGAAAGAAATATTAGTAGCAGAAGTTCTTTTCATTATCTCTTTAATCAGTTATTGCTTATCAACTCTAACCAATTTTACCTCCACTGCCCTAATATTCCTCCAATTTTCTATCGAATTCATTAAGTAACTTGTAAATAAGCTTATCTTTTAAAGCTCAACTTAGTGGTCAACTAGTTTCCTCCAATTTCTAGTCTTAATTGCTAGGTGTTTTTCCAATACGTACAATTTTTTTTGTGCTAATCTTTTCTGTACCATGTCCTAGGGGAAAAAAGCAGATATTTAAAGTTAAAAGAGAATAGTGAAATTAAATGAGAGCCAATTGTTTGCTTCTTTGTAATCAGGCCATGAAGTGACATTCAGCTATGACTCCACAACAGTTTGAGTGCATAATGGATTCATTTGCAATAGAGGCTTTTTTTTTCTCCAAGAAACCAAAATAATTGGGTTTATGTGTAATAAAACAAAGAGGTCTTAATTGAATTCATTGTTAATTGATTTTTTTAAGCTTGTCATAAAAAGTGAATAAAATTTTCTAATTGATTTCCTAGGGAGGCAATCTCTCAACTTGATCATGTCAATGCAGAGTTTCACTCCAAAATTAGCTGAGCAGAAGAGTGTAAAACCATTAAAAATGTTATTACTAGTTCAAACCAATGGTCCATCAAGACCAGTAATCTACCTCCAATAGTGGCAACAGGAGTGAAGTGGAGTCACCAGTGGCAACAGTCTAATCATTTTTTTCCTTGGTATTCAATTTATACTACCTGTATTACCAAGTTTTTCCCAATATCCTTAATTACCTGTATAGTAATCCATTATGGATTATTTTACCGATTATTCAAGTTTTTCATTACCTATCAAAATTTATGGCCTCTACAACCTTTCATAGTAACGAATCACATTGCTGATCATATACTGTGAACAATAATATGCTTAGAATAGTGTTCAGCACATAGTAAGTGCTTAATAAATACCATTATTATTATTATTATACCTTGAATAATAATTATGATATTTATTAAGCATTTCCTATGTGCCAGGCACTGCTCTAAGCTTGAAATTTGGTTGGGTGTTTCCTCGTTCTTGATCTTTTATTCCCATTTCATTGGTGAAGTGCTGTGGCCAAGAAGGAACCATTCCTTCATCTTCCCCCTTTCTCCGCATCCTGGCCTTGAATCCACAGTGGAGATCACAGATTAGGTGTGGGTATCTGATACCCAGTGACATAACCCAGGTTTTTACATATCAACTGATGTCTGCTTTCATCCCCCAGCAGCTACCACAACAGCCAGATGCAGTCTGTGGATCCCCCATTTCACCATGGGAAACATTCCATTCAACCTTGACCTGTTCCTGACCCAGTCACTGGTCCTCCTCACTATCAGTGAAACATGGTTCTCCTAAGGTCTCCCCTTCATTCTCTGTGGAGGGGGCCTCATCTTCACCCACTCACTCTATATCTCCATCTCCATCTGCAGCCCTGATCTCTCTCCCTCTCTGCAGCCTTACATTTCTTCCTGCCGTCAAGATATCTCTACTTTGATGTTTAAAACAGAACTACTTACCTTCTCGTCGAAGCTTGTCCTCTCCTTGACTTTCCAATCACTGTGGGCAACACCCCTATCCTTCTTGTCCTATAAGCCTGTAAACTTGACTTTATCCTTGACTCATCTCTCTAATTCAACCAATACATTCAATCTATCAAAAAACTCCTGTCATTTCAACCTTCACAACATTGCTAAAATCTGCCCTTTCCTCTCCATCCAAGATGCTACCATGTGAATCCAGGCATTTATTGTGCAATGCCTTGATTACTGTATCAGTCTCTTTGCTTGACCTCCCTGCCTCCTGTCTCTCCCCATTTGAATCTGTACTTCACTCTGCTCTCTGGATCATTTTTCTATAACAATGTTTCCCCACTCTTCAAGAGCCTTCTGTGATGGCCCACCCACCTCCACATCAAATAGAAATTCCTTACCGTCAGTTTTAAAGCACTCAGTCACCTTGCTCTCTTCTACCTCACCTCACTGCTCTTCTACTGCAACCCAGACCGCAGACTTCGGTCCTCTAATGCCAGCCTACTCGGTGTACTCCTATCTTGTCTATCTAGCCACTGACCTGTCACCCTTGTTCTGTCTCTGGCCTGGTACCCTGGTGTACCCTTTCTCTTCATACCCAACAATTACTCTCTTCACTTCACAGCCTTATTGAAGGCACATCTCCTCTAAAAGGGCTTCTGTTATTAAGCCCTCATTTCCCATTCTCTGCTGTATTATCCTGATTTGTTTCCCTTTTTCCCCAACTACCCCTTCCAGTCCCTCTCACTTATGTACAAGTCTGTAATTTATTTATATTATTGTCTGTCTCCCCCTCTTAGAGTTTAAACTTGTTGTGGGCAGGGAATGTGTCCGTCATTTTGTACTCTCCCCAGCATTTAGTAAGGTACTCTGCACACAGAAACTGTTCAATAAATATGATTGATATTTTGTGTGTTTGGGATGGCCTGCATTTACCTTGTTTTAAGGGCTGACAGTGAAATTCATCCAACTGTGTGGTGGTGTCTGAAAATGACATTTTAGCTATATCTCTGTTTTTCAGGTACTCTGTCCAAGCTAACTTTCAACATTTTTTTAAGAATCTTAAGTATGGTCTGTTTCTTCAAAAGTACCAAGTGAAGATAAGTTACAATGAGTAGAAGACAACTGTAGACTTACAGACTCCCATCTTGTACGCAGGGTTATGCATTTATAAAAGTTCCTTAGACATCAGGTTAGTCTGAAGCATGATGCCACAATGACACTACACTCTCGGTCTTACATTTATCCTGATTAATTCATTTACTCATTTGTTCAGTTAATAGTATGTACTGAATATGTATTTGCAGAGCATCATGCTAAATGCTTTGGGATATGCAAAAAGAGTAAAGGATATGATCCCTGGCCTAAAGTAGCTTGCATTCTAAAAGAGGAGACAAGCAGGGATCAGTGGGGCTTTCCCTGGGAGGAGACTGGTCAGCCAATGTCCCCATTCTGATAAGGGGAAGAAAAACTAAATTCACGAGAGTGTCATGCCCACTCAGGACATTCTCCTCCATAAGCCCTAATCCCCATGGTTTCCAGCTCTACAGCAGACAGGGAAGGAGGGCTCTGCGAAGGGCGGTGTCAGTGAAAGGGGTCAGAGAGCTCTCCCAGAGGAGTAGAAGCCAGACTCACTGTAATTTCCCACTTCCTAGCTCCATTCCCTCATCGCTAGGCCAGCGACTAAAGTAGTTTAAACCACTTAGATAATGGATAATGTGGAATGTGGTGAGTATAACTGTTAATGGAATCTACTTCATGGATGAAGGACAAATGATATAGATATATTAAGCATATTTTAAAAAATATCCCATCTTAGTGAACTATTTCTTGGAGGAGACCCAGGTTCTAGTCTGAGCTCCATCACATGTCCACTGTGTGACCTTAGGTAAGGAAATTAGTTTCTCTGTTCCTCAGTTCCCTCATCTTTAAAACGGGAATAAAGTATCTGTTCATCTGTCATCAACTTAGACTGTGCAGCCCTTGCTGGACAAGAACACTGCCTGATCTGATTTTGTTGTATCTTTTTCAGCGTTTAGATGTCTAAGTGGTTGGTAAGCACTATAATAACCATTATCATTATTATTATGGATCTTTCCCTATTCACACTGGAACTTGGATATACATCTTATTCTCATAGGGATGCTTTGGTGGGTTCGGAGACCTCCTTGTTTATAACTTCATTGTCCAGGAGCTTGACATTGAATCGTGCAGAATGTGATTTGGTAAGTAACAAATTATATGTTTGCCAGTCAGTTATATCCCCTTTTTTCCTGAATGAAGGATATGAACTCTTCCAGTCTCATATGTGAGCTTCTCTATTACCTTAAGTTGGTTTTCAGTCTATATACCTTCTCCAGCTCTACTTGTCTTATGCTGTCAAGTCATTTCTAACCCATAGTGATGCCATGGACATATCTCTCCTGGAATGCCCCATCTCCATCTGCAATCATCTGGTAGTACATCCATAGAGTTTTATTGGTTAAAATTCTAAGTGGTTTACCATTGCCTCCTTCCACGCAGTAAACTTGAATCTCTGCCCTCATCTCTCTCCCATGCCACTGCTGCCCAGCACAGTTGAGTTTTGACTTGTAGGACATTGCCTTCCACTTACTAGCCACTGCCCAAGCTAGGAATGGAATGGACATGTCTCTGCTTGACTCTCCCTCCCATAGTCGAGACTGGTAGAGTACTAGAAACTCTTCAGGTGCGACCCTGAAGCCCTAAGCGCTTAAACTCATTCAATAGTATTTATCGAGCACTTACTATGTACAGAGCACTGTACTAAGCACTTGGAATGTACAGTTCGGCAACAGATAGAGACAATCCCTGCCCAATTACAGGATCACAGTCTAAATATGCCATCATTATATTGTACTCTCCCAAGAGCTTATTGCAGTGCTCTGTACACATTAAGTACTCAATAAATACGAGTTAGTTGACTGATTAAGTAGGTTGGCTTGGGTTAAGTGTTTTGCGGTGCCCAAGGAGATGAGGAATAAGCTCTTTAAATGGGTTTTTTGAACCATTTCAAATTGATCCTATTTTTCCCCTGTAATTACTATTCCCTCCTTCCAAGATTGTGAAGGGCTGGGCCTGAATTAATGTATTTTTCCAAGTGCTTAGTAATGATATTAATTAATTATGTTATTTGTTAAGTGCTTACTATGTGCCTAGTGCTGTTCCGTGGCTCAGTGGAAAGAGCACGGGCTTTGGAGTCAGAGGTCATGGGTTCGAATGCCGGCTTATCCACTTATCAGCTGTGTGACTTTGGGCAAGTCACTTAACTTCTCGGTGCCTCAGTTACCTCATCTGTAAAATGGGGATGAAGACTGTGAGCCCCACGTGGGACAACCTGATTCCCCTGTGTCTACCCCAGTGCTTAGAACAGTGCTCGGCACATAGTAAGCGCTTAACAAATACCAACATTATTATTATTATTCTATGCCCTGGGATGGTTACAAGATAATCAGGTTATCCCAAGTGGGGCTCACAATATTAATCCCTATTTTACAGATGAGATAACTGAGGCACAGAGAAGTTAAATGGCTTGCCCAAGGTCAAACAGCAGACAACTGACAGAGCAGGGATTAGAACCCATGTCCTCTCACTTCCAGGTTTAGCAGAAAGAGCATAGTCAGAAGAAGTGGATTCTAATCCTGGCTCCGCAACTTGTTTGACATGTGACCTTTGCCAAGCCACTTAATGTCTGTTACCTCATCTTTAAAATGGGATTTAAGACTGAGATCCCCATGTGGGACAACCTAATTACCTTTTATCTACCCCAGTGCTTAGAACAGTATCTGACCAATTACAGGATCACAGTCTAAATATGCCATCATTATATTGTACTGTATATTAGTAAGCACATGCTAAGAGGCAAGGAGCTTTAGAACAGTACTAAAACTGTCCTTTAAGAATAAGAAACCTATATGCCTCTCTGAATGAGATAGATAAGTGTCTCCAATAAGTACTCTCTAGCAGACTCTCTTTAAGATGTGGACATTTCTAGAAGAGAACACAAGGGATGGTTTGATTTGAATGAGTGTGAATCAAGAAGATACACCTTTCAGAGCCTCAAAGAACACTGACTAAAGAGATGCTTATTTGAAGCCCTTATTGTAGATGACTCATGAAGCTAAAACTTATGCATGGAAAGTGGAGGGAGGCAAAGGCTGAAGGCCAAAAGCACACCAGGATTTCTGTGCCTCTCTAAAATTTGGGGTGAATTAAGACACCCGGGGAACTTGGTGCTTTTTCATTTTTAGATCTTCCCCAGACCTCCTCCTCCTACACTTGACCCCTTTTCCTCCTCTGTAGACATGCCCTGGTCAGGAAATAGGAAGGAACTGTCTATCAGCAAGAGAATGGGCAGGGCACAACATGGGACCAGGACAGCAGCCATGTCACCAAATATAGCATTTATCAACCTGGCTTTGTCCTTCTTCACTGTTTGAGTAGGGGATTCCCATGACTAGAAGAAACTCTGCTGGGTTAGAGGTGGACAGGAATATGTGGGACCAGCTGTCCCCTGAAAAGTTGGTTTAGAATGTGTGAGGGAGAGGAGGAGTCTTGCATGGCATACATATACAGTAATTACATTGGACATAGTCTTTGTTCCTTTTGGAACTCACAATCTAAGATCATAGTCTCTCCACCTGTGCCTCTGACTCTATCCATTCACACCTTATAAAAGCAATTGAGCCTGCACTTGTCTCTATGACTGCTATCTTAAACTCTTTTCTCTCTGATGCCTCCTTTGATCGACAGATTATTTCAAACATGCCTATGTCTTTTGATCCCATTGTCCCATCTCCCTTTTATCATTCCTGTCCAAATTACTCAAACAGGTTGTTTACCACTGTTTTGTGTCCCTTTCCTAATCTTCCAACTCCCTTCTGACCCTCTACAACCCAGTGCTTTCTTCCCGCACTTCACTGAAACCATGCTGTTCATGATCAATAATGACCTTCTTCTCACCAAATCTGATGAATGCCACTCTGTTCATTTTTCTTGAAAAGGTACACAGTAAGTATTCAATAAATATCATCAATTGATAGACTGATTAACTTCGGCTACCTGGAACATTATGGACCAACATCACCTCCTGGAAATACTATCTAATCTAAGTTTTTATATGACGTCTTCTCCTATGTTTTCTTCTCTGGATTATCCTTGTTCTCTTTCACCAGCTTTTTCTCTCTTTGCCCATTCCTCAAAACTTTAATGGTTGTCTATCCACTTCTGCAACAAATAGAAACTTCTTATCATAAGATTTAAGGCAATAAGTCAGCTCCCCCCACCTTGCCTTACTTTGTTGATCTTTTCTTCAGTCATTCATTCTATTATATTGTTGAGCACTTATCATCCTCAGAGCACTGTACTAAGCACTTGGGAAAATACAGACCAGCAATAAAGAGACAGTTCCTGTCTACAATGAGCTCATAGTCTAGAGGTGGGGGAAACAGACAGCAATATAAATAAAGAGACATCAGTATAAATAAAAATACAAATATATACACAAGTGCTGTAGGGGTCGGGGGGAAGAGCAAAAGGGGCAAGTCAGAGTGACACAGAAGGGAGTGGAAGATAAGAAAAGTGGGGCTTAGTCTGAGAAGGCCTCTTAGAGGAGATGTGCCTTCATTAAGACTTTGAAGACAGAGAGAGTAATTATCTTGGGGATTTGAAGAGAGAGAGCATTCCAGGCCAAAGGTAGGATGTGGGCCAGGGGTTGCTGGCAAGATAGGCAAGATCAAGGCACAATAAGAAGGTTAGCCCCAGATGAGCGAAGTTTGCAGGCTGGGTTGTAGAAGGAAAGAAGTGAGGTGAGGTAGAAGAAAGTGAGCCTGCCTGCCTTCATATCAACACAGGCTTCTGCTTACCCCTAAGCATTTGCTGCTTCACTTTCAAGGACCCAAGGACGCACATTTTTCAGCGATTTAAGCATAGAACCACCAGCCTAAGCAGTTATTACTGTTGGCAACCTCATCTATGGCTTTGTCCCCACTATGTCCCCTCAATCCCCTCCCTGCAATCAGCCCATCCCTGTCCTCTTTTCCCTCCAACTCATTCCTCTCCATCCAGTCCTTCTCCACTCCTTGCATTGTCCACGTCCAACTCCCCTCACCCATTCCTATTATCTCCCTTCCCTCATGCCTGGCCCATCAGCTCACTCTCATCCAACCCCTCTCCACCGCTCAAGCCATCCCCTCCCCCTGAACCTTTCCCCTCCCCCGAACCTTTCCCACAGTCTCAGTCAAGTGTGGCCTGTGTAATCCAAGTTCTATTATTAGAAAGCTTTCCTTCATCGTTTACTTGTTATTGACCCAATCACTTCTTCTCTTCATCATCACTGAAACCTGACCCTCCCCAAATGACACTATACCACCCTTGCTGCTCTCTCTAGGGGGAGCCACATCTTCCTCCACTCCACCAGACAGCACCATCATCCTTGCTGTCCCACAAGTCCATAAATTCATTCGACAGTATTTATTGAGCACTTACTTAGCACTTGGAATGTACAAATCAGCAACAGATAGAGACAGTCCCTGCCCATTGACAGGCTTACAGTATAATTGGGGGAGACAGTCAGACAAAAATAATAACAATAAATAGAATCAAGGGGATGTACACCTCATTAACAAAATAAATAGGGTAATAAAAATATATACAATTGAGCCAACAAGCACAGTGCTGAGGGGAGGGGAAAGGAGGGGAGAGGAGCAGAGGGAAAGGGGGGAAACGAGGGCTTAGCAGAGGGGAGGTGAAGGGGGGGTAGAGGGGGAGCAGAGGGAGCAGAGAGAAAAGGGGTAGCTCAGTCTGGGAAGGCCTCTTAGAGGAGGTGAGCTCTTAGTAGGGCTTTGAAGAGGGGAAGAGAGTTTTGCGGAGGTGAGGAGGGAGGGCATTCCAGGACTCCGGGAGGACATGGCCCAGGGCTCGACGGCGGGATAGGCGAGAACGGGGGATGGTGAGGTGGTGGGTGGCAGGAGCGGAGAGTGCGGGGTGGGCAGTTGGAAGAGAGAAGGGAGAAGAGGTAGGAGGGGGCAAGGTGATGGAGAGGCTTGAAGCCTAGAATGAGAAGTTTTTGTTTCATGTGGAGGTTGATAGGCAACCACTGGAGGTTTTTAAGAAGGGGAGTGACATGCCCAGAGCATTTCTGCAGGAAGATGAGCTGGGCAGCGGAACGAAGAATAGACTGGAGCGGGGAGAGACAGGAGGACGAGAGATCAGAGAGAAGGCTGACACAATAATCCAGCTGGGACATTATGAGAGCCTGTAACAGTAAGATAGCTGTTTGGGTGGAGAGGAAAGGGTGGATCTTGGTGATATTATAAAGGTGAGACCGGCAGGTTTTGGTGATGGATTGGATGTGTGGGGTGAACGAGAGATCTGAGTCAAAGATGACACCGATGTCGCGGGCTTGAAAGACGGGAAGGATGGTCATATCATCAACAGTGATACGGAAGTCAGGAAGAGAGCAGGGTTTGGACGGGAAGATGAGGAGCTCAGTTTTGGACATGTTGAGTTTTAGGTGGCAGGCAGACATCCAGGTAGAGACGTCTTGGAGGCAGGAGGAGATACGAGCCTGAAGGGAAGAGGAGAGGACGGGGCAGAGATGTAGATCTGTGTGTCATCTGCATAGAGATGATAGTTGAAGCCGTGAGACCGAATGAGCTCACCAAGGGAGTGAGTGTAGATGGAGAACAGAAGAGGGCCAAGTACTGACCCTTGAGGAATCCCAACAGTTAGAGGATAGGAGGGGGAGAAGGAGCCCGTGAAGGAGACCGAGAATGAATGGCCAGAGAGATAAGAGGAGAACCAGGAGAGGACGGAGTCCTTGAAGCCAAGGTGAGATAAGGTGTGGAGGAAAAGGGGATGGTCAGCAGTGTCAAAGGCAGCTGAGAGGTCAAGGAGGATTAGGATAGAGTAGGAGCCATTGGATTTGGCAAGAAGGAGGTCATGGGTGATCTTAGAGAGAGCAGTCTCAGTAGAGTGGAGGGGATGGAAGCCAGATTGGAGGGTGTTGAGGAGAGAATGGAAGTTAAGGAATTCTAGGCAGCAATTGTAGACGACTTGTTCTAGGAGCTTGGAAAGGAAGGGTAGTTGGGAGATAGGGCAATAACTGGAAGGGGAAGTGGGGTCCAGAGAGGGTTTTTTAGGATGGGGGAGACATGGGCATGTTTGAAGGCAGAGGGGAAGAAGCCATTGGAGAGTGAGTGGTTAAAGATAGAACATAAGGAGGGGAGGAGCGAAGGGGCGATGGTTTTTGCAAGGTGAGCGGGAATGGGGTCCGAGGCACAGGTGGAAGGGGTGGCACTTGCGAGGAGGGAGGAGATCTCCTCTGAGGGTACTGCAGGGAAGGATGGTAAAGTAGGGGAGAGGGTTGTCGGGGGGGGAGGCAGAAGGGTGAGGGGTGACTTCGGGGAGTTCAGACCTGATTGTGAGAATTTTCATGATGAAGTAGGTGGCCAGATGGTTGGGGGTGAGGAATGGGGAAGGGGGAAGAACGGGGGCCTGAGGAGAGAATTAAAGGTCCGGAACAATTGGCGGGGGTGACGGGCATGGGTGTCAATGAGGGAAGAAAAGAAGTTTTGCCTGGTGGAAGAGAGGGCAGGGTTAAGGCAGGAAATGATAAATTTGAAATGGATAAGGTCAGCTTGGTGCTTGGACCTTCGCCAGAAACGCTCAGCAGCTTGAGCATAGGAATGTAGGAGGTGGACAGAGGCAGTGACCCAGGGCTGTGGGTTAGTGAAGCGAGAGCGGCAGAGGGAAAGTGGGGTGAGAGAGTTGAGATGAGTAGACAGGGTGGAGCTGAGAGCAGTAACCTGATAATCGAGAGTGGGAAAAGAGGGCAGCGGGGAAAGGTGGGGAGAGATGCTTTTGGAGAGATGGATGGGACCAAGAGAGCGGAGTTCTTTTGGGGGGTAGTAGTACAGATTTGCAGGGGGAGAGAGAGTGAGAGAGGAGGCAGGTGAGAAGGTTATGGTCTGAGAGAGGGATTTCAGAGTTGGTGAGGGAGGAGATAGTAGAGCAGTAGATGACGAGATTGATCTGCTGTTATCCTTGACTTGTCTTTCTCATCAACCCGCATATTCAATCTGACACCAAATCCTGCTCGTTCAACCTTCATGGCATCCTTAAAATCCAGCTTTTCCCCTCCATCTGATCTGTTACCATGTTAATCTAAGCACTTAATAATGTTGGTATTTGTTAAGCGCTTACTATGTGCCGAGCACTGTTCTAAGCGCTGGGGTAGACACAGGGGAATCAGGTTGTCCCACGTGGGGCTCACAGTCTTAATCCCCATTTTACAGATGAGGGAACTGAGGCACCGAGAAGTTAAGTGACTTGCCCAAAGTCACACAGCTGGCAAGTGGCAGAGCTGGGGTTTGAACCCATGACCTCTGACTCCAAAGCCCGTGCTCTTTCCAGTGAGCCACGCTGCTTCTCTCCTGACCTGATTGATTCATTAGCTTCCTTGCTGACCTGTCTCTATCTCCCTGCCCCCTGTACCTCCAGTCAATTCTTTACTCTGCTGCCTGGATGGATCATTTTCTATAAAACTATTCAGCCCATGTTTCTCCACTCTTCAAGAACCACCAGGGGTGGCCCATCCACCTCCACAAACAGAAACACTTTGTCATATGATTTAAAGTACTCAATTGCCTTGCTCCCTCCTACCTTACATCACTGTTTTCTTACTACATATGGCATAGGGGAAGCAGCATGGCATAGGGGAAGCAGCACGGCGTGGTGGATAGAACATGGGCCTGGGCCTCAGAAGGTCATGGGTTCCAATCCTGGCTCCCCAATTTGTCTGCTGTGTAACCTTGGGCAAGTCCCTTCACTTCTCTGGGCCTCAATTTCCTCATCTGTAAAATTGGGATTGAGACTGTGAACCCTATGAGGTACAGGAACTGTGTCCAACCCGATTTATTTGTAGCCAAACCAGCACTTAGTACAATGCCTGGCATATAGTAAGTGCTTAATAAATACCATAATTATTATTATTATTACTACAATCCAGTCCACACACTTTGCTCATCTAAGGCCACATAATATTTGTGCTTGGATCTCATTTATCATGCTGCCAACCTCTAGCCAAGATCCTGCCTCTGACTTGGAATGGCTTCCCTCTTCGTACTTGACCAACGATCCCTCTCTTCACCTTCAAAATCTTATTAAAAGCATATCTCCTCCAAGACGCCTTTCCTGACTAAGACCTTGTTTCCAGTTCTCCTACTCTTCTATGTCACCATTGTATTTGTATCTGCACCCTGTACTCACCCCTTCCTCAGACCCAGAGCACTTATAAATATATCTGTAATTTACTGATTCATATTAAAGTCTGTTTTCCCCTCTAGATTGTAAACTTATTGTGGAAGGAATGTGTCTACCAACTCTATTATATTGTACTCTCCCAAATGCTTGGAACAGACATCTGCACACAGTAAACCAGCCCCAAATAAATAAGATTGATTCATTGATTGATTGAATGAGATAAATGAGTCACAGAGAATGCCAAGTTACAGGCTTGTGAGGTAGTCAATCATTGGAGCGAACTCCTAGAAAACTGGGGATGGCTGCCTGGTTGGGCTATTCTAGAGCTGGATGTCATTTCCCTGACCTGATCATCAGAAGATGCCCATTAGATTGGTATGCAGGGATTCTCTGACCACTCAACTCTTATTTTGCCTAGAAAGTAAGGCTGGGAACTATAGTTGATGAGTATGGCGAAGGAAGAGAGAGATGTAATTTTAATAAGGCTTTGAAGGTGGGAAGAATGAGGATTTGTTGTTTATAAAGAAAGGGGTGGGAGGTGCACTCGAGAGGGAGGATATGAGCAAGTCATCAGTGGAGAGATAGATGAAATCAAGGTTTCACTGAGTAGGTTAGCATTGGAGGAGTGAAACATTTTGGGTGGGTTATAAAAGTAAGTCAGGGAGGTAAGATATTAGGGTGAAACCTAACTGAGTGCTTTAAAGCTAAATGGTTAGGAGATTCTGTTTGATGTGGAGGTGGATGGGCCACCATTGGAATTTTTTTGAGGAGTGGGGAGACATGAACTGAATTCATTTCAGAAAAATGATTCAAGCAGTCTTATTCATTGAGAGCTAACTGTGTGCAGAGCACTATACTAAGCGCTTGGGATAGTAGAGACAATATAACAGACAAATTGCCTATTCACAATTATCTTACAGTCTAAACAATGAACTATGGACTTGAGTAGGGAGAGACAGAGATAGGGAGGCCAACTAGGGCTGATGCAGTAGCCGTTCAATCAATCAATCAAATTTATTGAATGCTTACTGTGCTCAGAGCACTGTACTAAGCAGTTGTGAGAATACAGAAGAAGAATTGGTAGACACACTCCCTGCCCACAATGAAATTACCATCTAGAAGACAGATATGAGAAGTGCTTAAGATCAGCATAGTAGGAGCATGGATGGAGGGTGAATTTTAGCAGTGTTATGAAGTTCATAGGATTTGGTGAAGGTAGTAAGTCAAGGAAAATGCCGATATTAAGAAGCTTGTGATGCATGGAAGAAAATGGGGTTGTCTACAGTGAAGGGAAAGACAGGAGGACAGAGTTTAGGTGGGAAAATGGGGAGTTCTGTATTGAGCTTTTAAGGTTGAGGTGTAGGCAGGACATCAAAATAGAGAAACCCTCAAGGCAGGAAGAAATACGAGACTGCAGAAGAGAGAGGTAAGGTCTGGAGAAATAGTTTTGGCAATCATCAGTGTTAGAGATAGTAAAGTGAAGCTGTGGGAGTGAATGAGTTTTCCAAGGTAGTGAGTGTAGAAGGAGAATAGAAGATCTAGAACTCACCCTTGAGGGACTTCCACCGTTAGAGCATGGGAAGTGGAAGAGAAGTGTTTAAAAGAGACATAGAAGTTCACAGCATTAGGAGGGGAGAACAAAGAAAGGAGAAAGTTGTTTAAACTCAAGGTTAGATCATGTTTCCAGGAGATTCAAAGGAAATAGTAGTCAAGAAATACACCAAAAATTAATGTTAGCAAGAATTGTTATGAAGAGCCTGGAAAACATCAATTCACATGCTTCAAACCTGGACTAGCAACACAAAAATGCATCACAGGTTGGGATCCATAATTATTGTCCCAATTCACAGTGTTAAAGTAAATGAAAGCATAACATCACAACATTAAGTGAGAACTTACACTATCTATTATAAATATTTGCAGGAGACTTCAAAAGTGGAGGCTACTGACTAACATAGTAGTTTTTTTTAACATTAAGCAATATTTTTTCCAGTTTATATTGAACTCCATTGATCATCATTCTCTTGTGTTTGTAAATACAGTGTTACATGCTAACTCCTTCTGAATACTTTTCAACACTTTTGAGCTTTTATCTCTACCAAGGATTTCAATTATTTTAATAAATTCACCTGTTTTCTTTAAAATTGATCAGGAAAATGTTTTATGCCCAACTTTTAGTTAATGGTAGAGAGATAATTAACTTCATCATTTATTTTCACTTCTGGCAGTAATGCTTTGAATTGCTGAGATTTCAAATAATGGCTGTATCCAGGTTGGATGTACCATGGTACATGGGGTGGTTGTAACCTGAACACACCAGTATAAATTCCTTATTTTTAATGCTAAACCCATTGAAATTACAGTAAAATGAAATTATAAAATGAAATTTTCAGAATAGAGAGGTCACAATAAAAGACTAAAGCAATATGTAATGCCATAAAGGTCCTGCACACATACATCTAGTCATGCTTCATGTAATATCCTCTCAATTATGTTTATTAAAAAAAATCTGCTTTACATTACATTATGATGATGATGTTGGTATTTGTTAAGCGCTTACTATGTGCCGAGCACTGTTCTAAGCGCTGGGGTAGACACAGGGGAATCAGGTTGTCCCACGTGGGGCTCACAGTCTTAATCCCCATTTTACAAATGAGGGAACTGAGGCACCGAGAAGTTAAGTGACTTGCCCAAAGTCACACAGCTGACAAGTGGCCGAGCCGGGATTCGAACCCATGACCTCTGACTCCAAAGCCCGTGCTCTTTCCACTGAGCCACGCTGCTTCTCTAAGACCTGTGCTTGGAGAAGATGTAATTAGATGTAATTTTTATGGATGTTGGGGAGAAAAGTCTGCAGTGCAGAATACAAATAATAGGAAATAAGGAATCTAAAATATAACAGACTGTTATTAATGATGTTCTACTCCTTGAGGATTGGATTCTTCTATAATGAATCCGAAATATGAAGAAAAGTTCTTTAGCACATGACATATCAACTAATTTAAAATGTCGCAATTGACAAACGCAAAATGTCATAATATCATCAATATTTCTATAGTTAATAGAAATGTAAAAACATTGACAAAGATGTTTATTATTATGGTGATAATGATTAATGTTTCAGCTGCTGCAGCAAGGGTCTGAAAAATCCTGCCAGCTAAGCTGAGATGGATCTTTCATCCTTATGTAGAGCATGCTAGCATTAAATTGGAAACAATTAATTGAAAACTCTCAAAGGCACAGAAAGTAAATTAAAAATATGATGCATTCATCTTTTAGAGAATTCCTCTTGCATCATTAATTTCTTAAAAATTAGATAAAATGATTAGAAAAATGAAATTAAAAGTTGCCTAAAATTAAGAAAATGTGCAACGATTCTATTTGATTAAAATGAGAAACATCACAAATCAAATAAATGTATTCAACAAGCAACCTGGTGTCACTGGATATTGTCTGTAGAAGATGGTTATTTTTTCCAGATGTAACCTTAATCTCTAGCACTCAATGCTTACCTTCTCTAAATTTATAAGTCACAATTGCTTGTTAATCTCTTTTGACAAAAATTATGATATTTATTAGGTGCTTAGGAGTGCCAAACACTGTTCTGGGTCTTGAGGTAGATAGAAAATGTATCAAAATCGAAACAGTCCATGTGTTACTTGGCGCTCAAAGTTTAAGAGTAAGGAAAAATAGGTATTTCATCCCTATTTTTTAGATGAAGTCCAGAGAAAGTGATTGCCTAAGGACAAAATGCAGGCAAGTAACAGAGCTGGGACAAGAACCAGGTCTTATTAGTCCCTGTCCTGGGCTTTTCCAGTCACTATGTTGTATTCCTACTGATAGTTAAATAGCCACATATTCACTATATAATACCTATCAAGGCCATTAAGCACTCCTTTAATGGTATTTTTCAAGTGCATATTATCTGCTAGGCACTGTACTATGTGCTGGGTAGATACAAGGTCAGTTTGGACATAATCCCTGTCCCACATTGGGCTCACAGTTTTAATTGCCATTTAACAAACAGGATAACAGGCAGAGAGAAGTGAAATGACTTGCCCAAAGTCACAAAGACAAGAAGCGGAGCTGGGATTAGAACCCAAGTCCTTTTGACTGTCAGTTATGTGTTCTATCCACTAGGCCATGCTGCTTCTCACTTCGATATTCATTTCATCCCCACAGCACTTATGTACCTATCCTTATAGTCTGACATTTCCTTATCTGTAATTTATTTTAATATCCATATATCCCACTGGATTATATGTTCTTCTAAGGCAGGGATTGTGTCTACTAAATGCTCTCAAGTGCTTAGAACAGTTACTTTGTACACTCAACAGAAATACTATTAACTGATTGAGAATATGGTGCTATATTTTCTTTTAAAGCCACAAGGCTACTTGAATATTATTGGCTTTTTTTTAGCTTTTTTTTGTAAAGGCCGTATCTTTTTCATGGTTTCAATATAAAAATACCCTTGAGTTGGGTGGTTCTTAGCTCTCTAGAATGCTAACATTAAATTCACTGTGTTACTATGCAGGGGTGGATACTCCATTCTTAAGACTTCTTAAGAATTACATGCCTCCATATAGTATCTTCCATTTGGGGCTTTAAAAGTGTTCCAGAAAACAACCATTTAATCTATCAGAAATCTATCTGTAATCATCCCAAGTTAATTTAGCCAAGAATTCATTTTCATTCATTGCATGTTTTTACTACTCTAGCATAGGACTCACCTCTCAGGGTCATACCTGGGGAGTTTCCAGTACTCTACCAGTCTTGACTATGGGAGGGGGAGTTAAGCAGAGACCTACCCATTCCATTCCTAGCTTGGGAAGTGGCTAGCGAGTGGAAGGCAACCTGCTACAAGTCAAGACTCCTGTGTGCTGGGCAGCGGTGGCTTGGGAGAGAGTTGAGGGCAGAGACACAAGTTTACTGCATGGAAAAAGGCAGTGCTAAACCACTTACGTATTTTACCAAGAAACTATTGTATATGGAAGTGGGGCATTCTGGGAGAGATATGTCCATGACATTCCTGTGGATCAGACACAACAGCATAAGACAGTAAGAAGTATAGGACTAGAAGTTAAAGGACCTGGGTTCTAATCCCTGCTCCACAGTTTGCCTCCTGTTTGACTGTGGTCAAGTGACAACTTCTCTTGGCTAAAGTTCCCTTAAATAAAATAGGGATTAAAAACTTGTTTTCTCTTCCCCTTAGACTGTGAGCTCTACAAGTGACAGGGACTGTTTCTGATCAGATTTTCTTCTATGTACCTCTGTGCTTAGTGCAGTGCTTTGCACAGAGTATTTCCTTTTGATTATCATTATTATCATTAACATAAGTAATGCCACTTGACTATCTCGACTTTCTTATTTTGCCCATTCTTATAGCTTACACTTTCCCCTTTTGATGGACAAATTAAAGCTTCCTCTCATTTTCTTTGCATGCCCTCTGGGCCTCTTTCGCACTCCCAGAGACTTCCTTCCTTCCCAGTACTCTTAACATACCTCCAGTTTTAAGTTTAAAAACTATTAAGCATTCACTATATGCTAAGTACTGTTATACATTCTGGGATAGATATAAGACAGAAACCTCAGACAGGATCCAGTCACAAAGAAACTTATGATCATAGTTTTGGGGGACATCAGAACTAGGAGCTAATAAGAAACATCCAACCCTGGCAAACCCAGAAATTAAGAGAAAACATGGGAAAAGAATCTATGGAGAATGGTCCTTCAGAGCTTGCCAGCCGCAAATCCTTGATTTTATGCATTTGAGACACCTCTCTGCTGGCTTGCAAGCATTTAATACAGTGCTCTTCACACAGTAATTAGTTGGTTTGCTCTGTTTTTCCATATATTTCATATTAAATTATATAGTCAATTATTCAGTTAGCCATTTCTTTCTGACATACTCTTGTGATTGCCTCTTATACCTTTGACCTTCTTTCTCCTTCCAATATTTATAAATCCTTTTTGTCTCTATCTCCCCCATTAGATTGTAAGCTTCTTGATGGAAGGGGTCAGGCATCTTGTTTCTGTTACCCTGCCAAGGGTTTAAAACAGTCCTGTGCATTAAGTAGGTGCTGTATATATATCTTGAATAATTGATTGATCGCTTGATGGAACAACAGTAGAACTGGACCAGAGGTGATGATTGTAAGATGTTCCCTGAAATAATCGTGAAGCACTTTTGGGAGCACTGTGGATACCTCTAAGGATTTGTGATCACCAGGGAACCCATGTTTTACTTACTATTATTGAGTATTTAGTATTATTAAGTGTTCTTTACTAAGTATTAAGTTTTGAGTATTAGCATGGCCTAGTGGAAAGATCACAAGCTTGGGAGTCCAAAGGACCTGTTTTCTAATCCCAGTTCTGCCACTTGTCTGCTGAGTTGACCTTGGGCAAGTTACTTAATTCCTCTGTGCCTCAGTTCCCTTGTATTTCAAATGGGGATTAAGACTGTGAGACCTCTGTGGGACAGGGATTGTGTCCAGTATGATTATCCTGTATCTACCCTAGCACTTAGAACAATTCTGGATATATAGTAAGTTCTTAGCAAATACCATAATAATAATAATTTTATAAGCACTCAGTAAATATTATTGATTGAAAATGTGATGATCTTTGGAAAATGAATCTTGATGGGAAATTTAAGGATACAGGTTGAATGGGGAAGAAGCTAAGGGTAGATAAGGTGAAAAATGTAGGCCAACATGAAAAGGTTGACCTTAAGAAAAATGTAATCAGAGCTAAAATTATGAAATGAAATTAATGGGAACATGCTTCTGTAATGATAATCAGTTCTAAAAGTAAAATGCCAAGAGCAAATGAACTCTTAAGCAAAGGAATCCATTAAAGGAGGTGAAGAAATGAAGGAAAAAATCAACAAAGTGTGAAATAGCACTAACAAAATAATGAGTTAACTATGCAAAAATAGAAGTGGTGAGAGAGCTACTTAATTATTGTTGGCCAAAGTAGGTCAATTAAAAAAGGATATGATAACTGATCATGGCAAGCAAGGATTCAGGGGGATAAAAGTACTTTTAAGAAAGTACTTTTAGGACAGATGAAGTGGTTTCCGGGAGTGAGATAGGCTAAAAAATAACACCAGCTTTTCTACAACTGAACGCTGTGGCTTGGAAAAGAACATTTAAGACAGCATGAATGGATACTGAGAGTGAAGTAATATTTGCATGGCCCATGTGTTTTTTGTATATATTTTAACAGACAAGGTTAGTAACTGTTACTTCCCTCTCTATTATATACACTATTATCAATTGTATTATGATACAATTGATACACTATTATCAATTGTATTATGATAATAACATATTGTTTAATTAAGAGGAAAACAAGGCTCACTTATTGTTATTATTATTACATTAATCAATATTATTTTTACTGCTATATTTGTTAATCACTTACTATGTGTCAAGCACTGTTGTACCCTAGGGGATAAATACGAATATACAATCTAAGAGAGAGAAGAGGTACTTAATCCCCCTTTTACAGATGAGGAAACTGAAGCACACAGAGATTAAGAGACATGCTCAAAGTCACACAGACAAATGAAGGAGCTAGAGTTAGAATCCAGATTCTCTGACTCTCAGGCCTATGTTCTTCCATTAGGCCATGGTGCTTCTCCTGGGTAAAGAGACTTATGTTTTAAAGCACTTTTTAAACTCAATTTACAGAGTTCTGTGGCTGAAATGTTTTTCTTTGTGGATGAGGATTTTCGTTTAAGGATAAACAGATCAAGAAAACCTTTCAACTTCACTCATGTGGAGAGTACCATAACTAGCCATTCATTATAGTAAAGTGCTCTGCATGTAGTAAGCGGTCAATAAATATGATTGAATAATAATTATGGTATTTGCTAAGTGCTTACTATGTGCAAAGCACTAGTATTACCATAATTAAAAGACCCTGCCCTCGAGCAGTTTATATTTTAAACAATATTCTACGCAGTATAACACAGGATAACTAGAACTCATTCAAACTCTGAAAAGTTTTCCCAAATTCTCTTACCTAGACTCTCAAGGTTTGGACAATATCTTCTTAGAATGTCATCCAAGGAATCTAAATTTTCCTCAATATTTGACTGCATCTAGAATATATCAAGAAAACCAAACATAAGAAAGCGAAAAAAAGAAGGGAATTTGAATTTGTTTTCAGGATGACATATAGTGGCTCAATGATGAACAATACTTAATAATGGAATTCCCACAATTTATCTGGGCAGAAACTTGCTGAATGATGCAAAGGCTGACAAAGAACTATAATGAGCCCAGTATTTCACTTGGGAGACTGACATAAAACTTCCCAGAATTAAATTATGTACCTTCTTCTATGGCTGCAAGAAATTCCCAGATACCAAATTCTATTTCCCCAATTGTTTCAATTGTTTCATCATCATATATGTCACATAATTAATAATATCAATAGCAAGGCAAATTTGTGCAGTACTAGAATCTGGTCAGTCCACCATCATGTGTACCGAGTGGGATATATGAAGTTGAAAGATGCCCACAAGAGTCCCTAATATCTGCTGAATGGTGAGCTGAATCATATTTAAGAGGGAGAGACAAATATAATGAATCAAAACCTCAGACAACAGGACAGAGCTCCTAATTTTCCCACCCAATCCCTGTTCTCCCCTTGGTGTTCTCGTCACTATAGTCAGCACCACAATCTTCCCGTGTCTCATAAACCCATAAACTTGGCATTATCCTTGCTTTACTTTCTCATTCAGTGCACATATTCACTCTGTCACCAAATCCTGTCGGTTCAACCTTCACAATATTTCTAAAATCCACCCTTTGTTCTCAATCCAAACTGCTACTATGTTAATCAAAGCACTTATTCTATCCCACCTTGAATACTGCAGCAGCCTCCTTGATGACCTCCCTATGTTCTATCTCTCCTCAATCCATACTTCAATCTGCTGCCCAGATCATTTTTCTACAAAATTTTTGAGTTCACATTTCCCCACTCCTCAAGAACTTCCAGTGGTTGCCCATACACTTCCATTTCAAATAGAAACATCTTACCTTCAGCTTTAAAGCAGTCAATCATCTTGTCCCCTCCTATCTTACTTCCCTGATTTACTATTAGAACCCAGCCTGTATAGATTTCACTCCTCTAACACCAACCTCTCGCTACACTGCAGTCTCATGTATCTTGATGACCACCTCTCTCATCAATGCTATCTCTGGCCTAGAAAGCCCTTCCTATTGGATTAACATATCTGGAATGTCCTCCCTCTTCATATCTGATGATCATTCTCCCCACCTTCAAAGCCTTATTGAAAGGACATTTCCTGCAAGAGACCTTCCTCAAATTAAGCCCTGATTTCCTCTTCTCCCACTTCCTTCTGCCATCACCCTTGCACTTGGATTTGCACCCTTTATTCACCTTTTTCTCACCCCACAGCATCTCTTTATACATTTCTAATTCATTTATATTATATTAGTGTTTGTGCCTCCTCTAAACTGTAAACTGTGGGCAGGGAACGTATCAACCAACTGTTACATTTTACTCTCCAACATGCTTTGAAAAGTGCTCTGCACACAGTAAGCACTCAGTACATATGATTGATTGAAACATGTCAGAAATAAGACTTATTTGCAGGAGACTCTTTGAGAAAATTGGGAAACAGAGACTTTAATTAAAATGATACCAGGCATTGATGGAAGTAGATAAAAAGCACAACAAGAGGAGATTTTTGCTTGCACGGAAAGTGGAAGTGATTTCTCTTCACTGGATTGTTTTTCAGCCACATATGTGCAAATGGTTAAAAATCTCATTATCAGTAGCGCCTTCTTAGAAAGAAAAAAAGATGATAGACAGTTAGCACTCTGTGTTTAAAGTTTAGCAAGAGAAAAATTCAACAGTTCTGACAGCAAAACTGCAGATAGTTAAAAAGCACATCTATATTAATAGGCAGGTTTGAGCTCATTTTGATGCTAATACAACAGTAAATCTCAGTGTCATGAGTAGTTCAATTTAATGTTAATAGTCAAACTCATTAATGGGTAATATGACTTTTAAAATCTGGATGTGAAAATGTGAAGGAGAGCATTGTCACTATTGATTGTAATGCACATTTATGGACCAAATACCCATTTTGACTAATGAGGAAGAGTCAGAAGAAGATTAATTAGTGTTTCGTTTTCAGGTGCAAAACCTTACTAAGGTCCAACCACTTACTCCCAGTTTGAGAGGAAAATGTGTTAAATAGTAAAATTGTTCCAAGTTGGCCCTAGCTGTGCCCCCAATCCCTGAGCCAACAATTACTGCTAGTCAGTTATTCAACCAATCATATTTATTGAGCTCTTACTGTGTGCAGAGCACTGTATTAAACACTAAAGAAATTACAGTATAACAGAGCTGGTACACATAATCCCTCCCCACAGTGAGTTTACAGTCTAAAGAGGGAGACAGACATTAATATAAATAATTATGGATAAGTACATAAGTGTTCTGGGGATAAGGGAGGGGTGAATAAAGGGTGCAAATCCAAATGGGAAGGTGATGCAGAAGGGAGCATTCATTCAGTAGAGCAGAGAAGAGGAAATTAGGGTTTAGTCATAAAAGGCCTCTTGGAAGGGATCTGTTTTTAATAGACAGCTAGTCAGTCAATCAATCCCTTACCATCATACCTGGATAGTTTCCAGTACTCCACCAGTTTCATCTATGGGAGGGAGAGTCAAGCAGAGGCCTATCCATTCCTTTAATAACTTGGGAAGTGTTTAGTAAGTGAAAGGCAATCTGCTACAAGTCAAAAATCATCTGCTCTGGGCAGCAGTGGCATGGGAGAGAGTTGAGGGTGGAGACTCAAGCTTACTTCCATATTTTACCAAGAAAACTCTATGGATACACTACCAGAACCATTGCAGATGGAGGTGGAGCATTCTGGGAAAGATAAATCCATGGATGGAGTCGCTCTGGGTCAAAGATAACTCGACCGCATAAGACAAAACAGTCAGTCAACTGTATATATTGAGTGCTTAATGTGTGCAGAGCATTGTACTAAGCACATAGTAGAGAAGTACAACAATAAACATTCACATCTCCTACCCACAACTAACTTACAGTCTAGAGGGAGTGAAATAAGACTTTGAAGGTGGAGAGAATGACCAGCTGTTGGATATGACTGAGCCAGCACTGATAAAGCTATTCTGATTTGGAGCAATTCATTCATTCAATAGTATTTATTGAGCACTTACTATGTGCAGAGCACTGTACTAAGCGCTTGGGATGAACAAGTCGGCAACAGATAGAGACAGTTCCTGCCGTTTGACGGGTTTACAGTCTAATCGGGGGAGATGGACAGACAAGAACAATGGCAATAAATAGAGTCGAGGGGAAGAACATCTCGTAAAAACAATGGCAACTAAATAGAATCAAGGCGATGTACAATTCATTAACAAAATAAATAGGGTAATGAAAATATATACAGTTGAGCGGATGAGTACAGTGCTGTGGGGATGGGAAGGGAGAGGTGGAGGAGCAGAGGGAAAAGGGGAAAAAGAGGGTTTAGCTGCGGAGAGGTAAAGGGTGGGTGGCAGAGGGAGTAGAGGGAGAAGAGGAGCTCAGTCTGGGAAGGCCTCTTCGAGGAGGTGAGTTTTAAGTAGGGTTTTGAAGAGGGAAAGAGAATCAGTTTGGCGGAGGTGAGGAGGGAGGGCATTCCAGGACCGCGGGAGGATGTGGCCCAGGGGTCGACGCTCCTATGCTCGAGCTGCTGAGCGCTGCTGGCGAAAGTCCAAGCACCAAGCCGACCTCACACACTTCAAATTTATCCTTTCCTGCCTTAACTCTGCCCTCTCCTCCGCCAGGCAAAGCTTCTTCTCCTCCCTCATCGACACCCATGCCCGTCACCCCCGCCGATTGTTCCGGACCTTTAACTCTCTCCTTAGGCCCCCTGTTCCTCCCCCTCCCCCATCTCTCACCCCTAATGATCTGGCCACCTATTTCCTCACGAAAATCAACACGATCAGGTCTGAGCTCCCCAAAGTCACCCCTCCGCCTCTCCCCTCCCCCCCAACAACCCCCTCCCCTACTTTCCCATCCTTCCCTGCAGTATCCTCAGAGGAGATCTCCTCCCTCCTCGCAAGTGCCACCCCCTCCACCTGCGCCTTGGACCCCATTCCCTCTCACCTTCTTAAAACCATCGCCCCTGCCCTCCTCCCTTCCTTAACTTCTATTTTTAACCACTCAATCTCCAAGGGCTCCTTCCCCTCTGCCTTCAAACACGCCCACGTCTCCCCCATCCTAAAAAAACCCGCTCTTGACCCCACCTCCCCCTCCAGTTATCGTCCTATCTCCCTACTACCCTTCCTTTCCAAAATCTTAGAACGAGTCGTCTACAATCGATGCCTAGAATTCCTTAACTCCCATTCTCTCCTAGACCCCCTCCAATCTGGCTTCCGTCCCCTCCACTCTACCGAGACTGCTCTCTCTAAGGTCACCCATGACCTCCTTCTTGCCAAATCCAATGGCTCCTACTCCATTCTGATCCTCCTTGACCTCTCTGCTGCCTTTGACACTGTCGACCATCCCCTCCTCCTCCATACCTTATCTCACCTTGGCTTCACGGACTCTGTCCTCTCCTGGTTCTCCTCTCACCTCTCTGGCCGATCATTCTCGGTCTCCTACGCCGGAGCCTCCTCCCCCTCCCATCCTTTAACTGTTGGAGTTCCTCAAGGGTCAGTTCTTGGCCCTCTTCTGTTCTCCATTTACACTCACTCCCTCGGTGAACTCATCCGCTCTCACGGCTTTGACTACCGTCTCTACGCAGATGACACGCAGATCTACATCTCCGCCCCTGTCCTCTCCCCCTCCCTTCAGGCTCGCATCTCCTCCTGCCTCCGGGACGTCTCCGCCTGGATGTCGGCCCGCCACCTAAAACTCAACATGAGCAAGACTGAGCTCCTCATCTTCCCTCCCAAACCCGGTCCTCTCCCAGACTTCTCTATCACCGTGGATGGCACGACCATCCTTCCCGTCCCACAGGCCCGCAATCTCGCTGTCATCCTTGACTCGTCCCTCTCGTTCACCCCACACATCCTATCCATTACCAAGACCTGCTGGTTTCACCTCTACAATATCGCCAAGATCCGCCCTTTCCTCTCCACCCAAACGGCTACCTTACTAATACGGGCTCTCGTTATATCCTGGCTAGACTACTGTGTCAGCCTTCTCTCTGACCTCCCTTCCTCCTCTCTCGCCCCGCTCCGGTCTATTCTTCACTCCGCTGCCCGGCTCATCTTCCTGCAGAAACGATCTGGGCATGTCACTCCCCTTCTTAAACAACTCCAGTGGTTGCCTATCGACCTCCGCTCCAAACAAAAACTCCTCACTCTAGGCTTCAAGGCTCTCCATCACCTTGCCCCTTCCTACCTCTCCTCCCTTCTCTCTTTCTACCGCCCACCCCGCACGCTCCGCTCCTCTGCCGCCCACCTCCTCGCCGTCCCTCGGTCTCGCCTATCCCGCCGTCGACCCCTGGGTCACGTCTTCCCGCGGTCCTGGAACGCCCTCCCTCCTCACCTCCGCCAAACTGATTCTCTTTCCCTCTTCAAAACCCTACTTAAAACTCACCTCCTCCAAGAGGCGTTCCCAGACTGAGCTCCTCTTCCCCCTCTACTCCCTCTGCCATCCCCCCCTTTACCTCTCCGCAGCTAAAGCCTCATTTTCCCCTTTTCCCTCTGCTCCTCCACCTCTCCCTTCCCATCCCCACAGCACTGTACCCGTCCGCTCAACTGTATATATTTTCGTTACCCTATTTATTTTGTTAATTAATTGTACATCGCCTTAATTCTATTTAGTTGCCATTGTTTTTACGAGATGTTCTTCCCATTGACGCTGTTTAGTGCCATTGTTCTTGTCTGTCTGTCTCCCCCGATTAGACTGTAAGCCCGTCAAACGGCAGGGACTGTCTCTATCTGTTGCCGACTTGTTCATCCCAAGCGCTTAGTACAATGCTCTGCACATAGTAAGCGCTCAATAAATACTATTGAATGAATGAATGGGATAGGCGAGACCGAGGGACGGCGAGGAGGTGGGTGGCAGAGGAGCGGAGCGTGCTGGGTGGGTGGTAGAAAGAGAGAAGGGAGGAGAGGTAGGAAGGGGCAAGGTGATGGAGAGCCTTGAAGCCTAGAGTGAGGAGTTTTTGTTTGGAGCGGAGGTTGATAGGCAACCACTGGAGTTGTTTAAGAAGGCGAGTGACATGCCCAGATCGTTTCTGCAGGAATGCAATTTAAAGAACCAGAATTTATGTTTACCACATTTTAGGCTTATTTTACATAACTCTATTTGACAGGGGAAGGTTGGCAACAATAGTCCCTATGCTACAACCCTTCCTCCTGCCCCTATATGTTCTTTCATATCCCAGGGCAATGAAGTATCTATCACCAGTCTTTTTGTAGAACCTGACAAGTGCAAGTCAAGAGTAGCAAGAGAAGAGGAGTCAATCAACAAGCCCAAATTTGTAGAGTTGCCTTTTTTTTTTTTTTACTGTGTATCTGTCATCTGTTCTACTTTGAACCACAGAATTAACAATAACTAAGTCATGAGAAGGGTATTTTTTTCAAATACCTCAGAACAAATTGCAGATTTTTGAAAGAGTACTAACAAGGACAACCTAACACATCATGTATTCATGTTATATGTCTTCATCTTTCTTTGCTTATATTCAACTGAACACATTATAAATATCTTTGTCCTCTTGAAATTGGTGGAGAAATTAGGATATATGCTCCCTCAACTTTTCCAAGATTTATAAATATTCACTAAATTCAGAATAGTTTTGGATTATTGCATCCTTCCTATATTTGTCTTCAACTCTACTTAACTCAAGTGTTCTCATCAAGATTTCTAAATAATACAGTTAGTGCTTGGGAAATAAATAGATGTGTCAATGCTGCTGGAATATTTTTCTGGACTTTCTTTCTCCCCTGTTAGCAGGGTCAGCTAAAAGTATTTGACACCATAAGCAAGCAGGCTGGAAATAACATGAAAGGTAGTTGGACAATGAGGTGAAAAACAAGAGTTGTAAAGAGAAAAGAAATTCCCCAATAGTGCACTTGGTTTGCCAGTATGGTAGAACCAAACCTGCCTTTTAACGTTTTATACTCTCTGGGTGCAGGGGTCATATGTATGTTAGCACTTAAGAACTGCACTGCCTGAGGTGACTCAATGCATATTTGTTAACTGAGTAACTGACTCATACTATTTAATAATATGTGGAGAACTTATGTGTAATATTATAATATGCACAATTATTTTAATATGATTTAATTGTGGGATTCTCAATAATTACAGCCTCATGAAGGACCTATGTGAACTTGAATTCCAGATTCAAACAATGATGTAAATGAAATTGCTCACTGTACATCTGAGTCTACAACATAATACATTACACTGAAGTTATTGAATAGTTGTAGTGACTAGAGCAAGTGAGTACTAGGAAATTTCTTGCTCTATTTTATGCAGCATTAAATTGTTCAAAATAACTATTGCTTCAAGATGTCTACATAAATCAAGTCAGTGCAATGGCAGCACAATGATGGATGTCCAATAAACTGAAGGACTGGATTGTAAGACAAAAGCTAAAATGGTGACAAGGCAGAGATAAATGTTTGGTTCAGATTAACATTTCAAGGTCAGAGTGCCTTAGCATCTCAATGAGGAATTCTCAGCTAACATTTTAAGAATATTAATCTCAAAAGGTATAATAAGTAAGTTGAGAAGAAATTGAATTTTAATGAGGTTGTCTTTTATGATTGCCTAAGAAAACATCCTTAATAAAACCATCACAGAGGGATTTGAATTTGTATGTGCACGAGCCTATCTCCTTTAAAATGTCAATCCCTTTTCTATAATTTAATGACATTTTCTATTTTAAGGAACTTTACTAGGCCACCCAATGAGCTAATTGAAGCACAATACCATGATGGAGTATTTCTCTATTTAAAATTAGAAAAAAAGGGAAAATTGAAATATGTAGGCCTCCTTCAGTTAGTTGAATAATGAGTCTTTAGTCTAAGGATATTCAATACGCATGTAATATGGAAGATGGAGACGTAACATTTGCTAGGCATAGTCATCTCCATTTTCTGCCTAATTACCTGGATAATTCACATCCAAGATGAATAGGATTTTTTGCCTAATTATACCAGTAATATGCCTAAGTAATGCTGGTTAAAGCATCTTATGAGCAAGTGTAAGAATGAAATCCCCAGGTCACTAAATTTCAGGATTACTGTCTTCAATCACTATGTGGATATGCTACTTCAGTGCAGTGTTTACCATTAAATGACCTGTATGTTTCCATACGGTATACACACCTCATATCAATCTTTTTCTTCTTATAAATCAAAATTTCACATTGCTAGAAGATGCAGAGAGGTTGTGTAAATTGTGCAAATTGTGACCCGTTTTGCTGGTTTTCTAATTTAACTTTTTGCTTCCAGGGCTTCATTTGATGTCTCCCATTCTTCAAACTTAACATGGCTGAAACTGTACTTCTTATCTTCCCACCCAAACCCTGTCTTCCTGCTCACTTTCCCATCACTGTAGATGGCACCTCCATCCTTCCTGATTCACAAGGCCTTAATTTTGGTGCTATCCTTGCCTCCTGTCATTCAACCCACATATTCAAGCTATCACTAAATGCTGTCAGTTCTACCTTCACAACATCGCTAAAATCTGCCCCTTCCTCTCCATCTAAACTGCTGCCACGTTAATACCAGTACGTATCATATCCCACGGTGATTATTGTATCAGCCTCCTTGAGGACCTCCCAGCCTTCTGTCTCTCCCCTTTCCAGCCAATACTCCATGTTGCTCCCCAAATCATTTTCTTCAAAAATGCTCAAGTCATGTTTCCCCACTCCTCAAGAAACTCCTGTGGTTGCCCATCCACCTCCACATCAAACAAAAACCTCTCACCAGTGGCTTTAAAACACTCAATCACCTTGCCTCCTCCTACGCTATTTATTGCCATTGTTCTTGTCTGTCAGTTTCCCCCGATTAGACTGTAAGCCCGTCAAACGGCAGGGACTGTCTCTATCTGTTGCCGACTTGTTCATTCCAAGCGCTTAGTACAGTGCTCTGCACATAGTAAGCGCTCAATAAATACTATTGAATGAATGAATGAATTGAATGAATACTCACTTCATTACTTTCCTACTACAACTCAGCATGCACACTTCGTTCCTCTAATGCTAACCTTCTCACTGTACCTCGATCTTGTCTATCTCACAGCCAACCTCTAGCCCACATCCTGCCTCTGGCCAAAAATGCCCTCTCTCCTAATACCCGACAGACAATTGGTCCCTTTGCTTCAAAGCCTTATTGAAGGCACAATTTCTCCAACAAGCCTTTCCTGACTAAGCCGTCCTCTCCTCTTCTCCCTCTCTTTTCTGCGTCTCCCTGACTTGTTCCCTTCAGTCATTCCCCCTCCCAGCCCCTTGGCACTTTTGCATGTATCTGTAATTGATTGATTAATTTATGTATATTAATATCTGTCTCCCCCTGTAGACTGTGAGCTTGTTATGGGTATGCTATATGTCTGTTTACTGTTATATTGTACTCTCCCAAGTGCTTTTAGTACAGGGCTTTGCTCACAGTAAGTGCTCAATAAATACCATTGAATGAATGAAAGAATGCTGAACTGGTGGCAGGGAAGACTCAGAGTTTCTGGGTCCAAGCACAGTCTTCATTTATTGAAACCTCACATCACTATGGGGCAGTCCAGCTCCACCGTTCAGACAGATTCCACCATGCACAGGCGATGAGACAGTCTGCCTATGAGCTACACGGATTGACCCAAATCAGATATGCATTCTTCCTTTTAAGCTTAGTTTCCCCCACTTGCATGATGCAGTATCCATTGCATCCCCCTTTGCTCCTTCCTATCCCTTCCCTCATCATATTTGTTGAATTGCTGAATCACTGTATGTTCTCCCTGGTGGCCATTTGGTTTGGCCCACAAGTTCTCCCACAGGCTAGGTTTTGACAAGGGTCACTTGAAACTCTTGGAGATTCCTTTTATGTTATTATGCATGCCAGCTGTCCTTTTTAGTCCTATATAAAGGGATGCTCCTCCTTATTTAGGTTTATTTTATTAAAGGAGTTTAATGATTTCGATGGGTTGTTTTTTGCTTTGTTTTTAACTGTATCAGTTCTGTTGGAGACTTTTTATCCCCAACAGACAGTATTTCATCTTTTTCATTGGGTTAAGATTTTGATTTTGTCAGGAGCAGTACTAATGATTCTTTTGTCATTCATTTTGCCTTTTTTTTCCCCAAATAGGGGATAATTAGAATTAGAGTACAGAAGATTGCAGTGGAACAGGGTGTGAAAAATATAGCTTATTCAATCATTCCACAGTTTGTTCTCCAAAATGAACTATAGAACTGGAGATAAAGGATTTTACTGTAGTGTGTCAAAAATATTATTTCCAAGAATTGAAAACTTACTGAGTTTACAATGCAGAAAACTAACCTATAGAATTGATAATAGGCAATAAAAGCCTCTCAAATGGTTTCATCTTTTTTTCTAGAAAAATATTTCAATTATTGATAACAAAAGATATGCTCAGTGTTTCAAGCCATTGATTGATATTATGTTATTTAGAAAGATAGAGCTCTTGTACTTGTCCCCTGATTTGCCTCCAGATTGTTGGTGACATTTTAGATTTGTATATTGGAAACATCTTTATAATTTCCAGCAGCTCAATTTTGCTGTCTAGAGCCATAGGCAAAATTTCACAGTAATTATTTATCATTAAGTCTGAAATATATATGTAGAGATAAACATGTTAAAATGACTGACATTTCAAATGATTTACTGTCATTTTAGTGGATACTAAGTGTTGCTGAGCATTTGGAGCTCTATAAGAGTGCATAGTTAGAAGTGATGAGAATAGTAATTTGTTTCACAAAACTAAAATTAATGTTTTGATGAGTCACTATAATATTGTTGCATTTGGCTACTTTTTAAACCATAAAGAATGGCTGTATCTATTCCATAACATTCTTTTAGTACTGTCTGTGGGAGAAAGTGATAACATTACTTTTAAAGAAATTTGAGTTAAAAGGTTTTTTTTTGTTCTGGTTTTTAAATCAGTATGCTCTTTATATCCCAAGTACATATTCACAGTAGAAACTGCCTAGGAAAGGCTGGACACTTCTTGGCTTGAACCCTCCCCAAGGGCTGATAGAGGGGCATTCCTAGATCTGGTGTTTCAACATCATGAGCTGTGACATGAACAGTGCTGAAATATTAAGTCCTGCTTATCACTTAAGCCCTGCTCAGTACCATGACTCGCTGCAAAGGCTAGAATCCCCTTGGCTCAGGTGAAAATTTCCCATTCATTCTCAGAGTCAAGGAGAAAGATAATAATAATGTTGGAATTTGTTAAGCACTTACCATGTGCAGAGCACTGTTCTAAGCACTGGGATAGATACAGGGTACTCTGGTTGTCCCACGTGAGGCTCACAGTCTTCATCCCCATTTTACAGATGAGGTAACTGAGGTACAGAGAAGTTAAGTGATTTGCCCACAGTCACACAGCTGACAAGTGGCAGAGCTGGGTCTCGAACCCATGACCTGTGTCTCCCAAGCCCGGGCTCTTTCCACTGAGCCACGCTGTTTCTCTGCTAAACACAGAGGATTTGCATCAGGGTAATAGAATAGATTGCATTTATATTTAGAAGTAGACACTTTCTGATGATGTCAAATAAGAACACACTAAAACAAAGCTTCAAGATAAATCTGCATCTCTGATAAAATCTGGCTAGAACTGTGGATTCCAATTGGCCTTTTTCAGCCACACATGCACTCAAGTGAGTTTTTCCATCAGTGATGTCTTCATTGAATATTTGGGGAAGGTGTGAGCTCATAAAACCCTTCAAGTGCAGCATTACTACTGAATACCTTTCATACATATGATGGCTTAGCATGGCCTGGAAGTCAGAGGAGCTGGGTTCTAACCCCAGTTCTGCCATTGGCCTGCTATGTTGTCTTGGACAAGTCACTTCACTTCTCTGTACTTCAGTTTCCTCACTTGTCAAATGGGGAATTTGATGTTTCTTCTTCCTCCTGCTTAGATTGTGAGTCCCATGTGAGACAGGTACTTTATTCCACCTGATAAACTTTTATCTACTCTAGTGCTTAGAACAGTGCTTGACACATAGTAAGAGCTTAACAAATTTTTATCATTAATAATAATAATAATAATGAAATACTACGTGCAGAGCACTGTGCTAAGAGCTTGGGAGAGTACAATACAACAGAATTAGCAGACACACTACAATAATTTAAGAGTATCATATACAGTATAATAGTACAATATAGTCTTAGAATAATAATGTAAGCTCATGTGGGAAGGGAATGTGTCTGTTGTACTCTCCCAATAACTTAATTCAGTGCTCTGCACACTATAAGCACTCAATAAATATTATTAAATGAATAATAATAATGAACTCACCTATTCCACCCATATGTCATATATGATCCAGGTCTATATTGGGAAGACTGTAGCTGAAAGTCATGTGAAAGAATGAATACAATGCAAAAATAAGAGAACTAGCTTAGAATCTTGTGGGACACCTACATTTAGGTGATGAGAGGTGGAAGGAGACCTGATGAAAAAGACTGAGAAGAGTGGTTACAAAGGCAGGAGGAGATTCGGGTTGGAAGTTGAATTGAGTAACAAGGATGAATGTTTATCAGGGTGGAAAACAGAAAGCTAAGGGTGTTTAGGCCAAAATGGCATCCATTAGTTAAGGATGGTGAGGAAGAAATGTCACAAGCCACCCCTCTCCCCCACCCTTGTACCAATCAGGACCCTCCTAGACCAGCGGAGCCTCAGTGACACATAATAGTGTTCAAACCACACCTCTGATCATCAGGGTCACTGTAGAAATTTTTTTGCTTAGTTTTACCTGCATGCAAGGGTGTGATACACACACTCACTCACTCATTCACTCCACTCAGGATCTGTTACCAGTTGTGGTCAAAGTATCCCATTCTGCAGTGCTGCTTCTTTCTGCTTCCAAGTCTTGCTCTCCTGTTGCTTCTTGCTCTGTGTGCCGCTATCTGCATGCCCTAGCATGCCTCTGTATGTGTACCAGTTGCCCCTTTGCCATTCAAAATGAGTGCCTTTTATCTGTCTTAGGCATTGCAGATGTGGCTCTACATAGTCACTGATTCATCCAGGCCTGTTACTGAGTAGAACAGGGAGAGAAAGCCATGTCTCCCTCCATGCTCCGCCCCCACAGGCCCGTAATCACCTGCCCTCAAGTAAAGCCCATTAGTGCCTTCGAAAGTCTCTTCCTTGTTCATGGATCACAGTCAGTCACTAAAGAAAGCAGTTTATTGTGGGTTCACCACAAGAAGTCATTGGAGACTTTGGTGAGTATGGTCTCTGGAATGAATTGAGTTGGTATGGAAACTAGATATCAGTGGATCTGGAAGAGAGCTGATGAGGAGTTTGAAGAGTTTTGAAGAGTTGTTGAGTTTGAAGAGCTGCTGGCCCATAGAGAAGGCTTTTTTGATATAGGAAATCCTTGATATGGTTTTAATAAAGAAGGAAGAAGTCACAGTGAGTAAAACTTCGAGATATTAGTGAAGATAGGAAATAGTAGGGTGTGGATGCAAGTGTTTTTAAGAATGAGAAAAGATGGGCCTCAGGGAAAATTTGGAGTGCAGTGCAAGTGGAAGACTTCTGTTTTAGAGACAGCTAGAAAGGAACAAAATATGAAGAGAGACCATTTGGAAGATGAGAGTGGAATTTGGGGAAGATCACACATGATGGTTCTTTTTTTAACTAAGAGGTCAGTCAGTTTATCATGGATTAGGGGAGAGATTGGGGCCTTGGGAACTCCAGCAGTTGTTGGTGGGGTCTGAAGGTATAAGGCTTAATAAGGATGACAAAATACTGTTTTTATATAAAGAGAAGGATGAATAATATAGCAGGTCTGGGGGGCATTGGAATTGTCAGAGGTCAATCTGGACTCTAGATTTCCACCAACAATTTTTGGATGCATAAATGCATGAATAGAGAAAGTGGACTGTAGGGGTGATTTATTACTGAAATTGGTGGTGCAATAAAGATGGAGTGAAAGGGTGCTAAAATATTAATAGTGTTGGTATTTAAGCACTTACTATGTGCTGAGCACTGTTATAAGCGCTGGGGTAGATACAAGGTAATCAGGTTATCCCACGTGAGGCTCACACTCTTAATCCCCATTTTACAGATGAAGTAACTGAAGCACCAGAAATTAAGTGACTTTCCCATAGTTACACAGCTGGCAGATGGCAGAGCCGGAATTAGAACCCGTGACCTCTGACTCCTAAGCCCATGCTCTTTCCACTGAGCCATGCTGCTTCTCAAAAGAAATTCTATCACACTATCAACAAAAGTATTTTGTATAAAAAGTCAGCTCTCTATTTTTAATCAATTTGTAGTCATCCCAAAGTTGATGTGTAAGAAGAATCAGGCTATCAAGGTATAAATAGAAAGGTGGTGAAACTTGCCATGATGACTACCATGAAGTGCTGTTGATAGTGTTTGCATAGCACCCATTTGCTGCTCAAATAAAGAAAAGAAGAAGGAGTGAATATTTCCTACCGAGTGGCATATTAACCCCTGATAATTATCTTCCACATGTAGAATTTATATAATAAGAACTAAATCATATCCAATCAATTACCCTCTTCATTTCACCAAGATTTCTAAGTTTTTATGTGCATAATCTCACAAATGTTTAACCTTGAAATGCCGTACTTACTGACAATCTAGTAAATCATATTTTGACAAACACTTGTTTATAATACTTCATATCTAGATATTGGTAAATACTGATTCCAATGATCTTACTTTAAGCTTGTCCAAAATTTATTTTTAATCCTCTTATGGTAAAAAGTATCTATCTCATAGCGATAGTTTAAAATTGTCAAAACCCCTAAATTGAAAACTTAAAATATGGTAAATTTCTATTTGAGGTTTCATCTGCATACCATGGAGCAGAAAAGAGATGGTTTAGAATCACACAATGCTTCAAAGATAATGTTAGGTTTTCCCAGAGTGTCTCTGTATGTTTTCTCATTGATAAAATGTGAGCATATAGTATTCATCCAGTTTCTTATCTAAACATTATCTCCATGAAACAATTTTGTTTTATTCATTTATTCAATAGTATTTATTGAGCACTTACTATGTGCAAAGCACTGTACTAAGCGCTTGGAATGTACAGTTTGGCAACAGATAGAGACAATCCCTGCCCATTGATGGGCTTACAGTCTAATCGGGGGAGACAGACAAAATAGCAGTAAATAGAATCAAGCGGATGCACATCTCATTAACAAAAATAAATAGGGTAATAAAAATATATACAAATGAGCAGACAAGCACAGTGCTGGGCGGGGGGGGGGGGGAGGGAGAGGGGGAGGAGCAGAGGGAAATGGGGGCAAAAGGAGGTTTAGCTGAGGGGAGTGAAGAGGGGACAGAGAGGCAGCAGAGGGAGCAGAGGGAAAAGGGGAAGCTCAGTCTGGGAAGGCCTCTTGGAGGAGGTGAGCTCTCAGTAGGGCTTAGTTTTACAATTATGTGCACTTGGAAATATTGATCTATATGCTCCTTTTAATTTATAGTATACCAAATTAAGGCTGAACTAAAGATTTTATTTTTCATGTAGTAAAGGAAGGGGAATGTCTCAATTTATAAATAAACTAAAAAATATTTAATTTAGTATTTAAATGGGATGCGGCCAAATGATGATAGTATTAATGGAAGTGATGTTTTTCTAGGGATGGCAAGTTGTGTGCAGAACATCGCTGTGATTGCCATCAGGGAATGTGTCTGTTATATTGCTATTTCCTATTCTCCCAAGCATTTAGTACAGTACTCTGCACACAGTAAGCGCTCATTAAATGCAGTTGATTTAGACATGTTAGTTTATGGTTAGGAAAAGCCCTGGAGTATTAGGGGGAGATAGGAGAGTATCAGGTTTTAGGAGGAGAGGGTCTATCAGCCAGTTCTTGGCAGCCCCAGATTCTTTTTGACTTTGGGTCACAGTCCCACATCCTTAACTTGAGACAGCTTGGTTTGTCCTTGTTTAAACCCTCCCAGACTAGTCTCTGGTGGGCCTAACTTAATGGACTCGTTCATGGTACTCATTAAGCACAAACTCTGTGCCAAGCACTGTTCTAAGCACTGGGACCATGTTTCCCCACAACTCATGAACCTCCAGTGGTTGCCCTACCACCTCTGTATCAAACAGAAACTACTTACAATTGGCTTTAAAGCACTCAAAGATCAATTTTCCTCCTCCTACCTTACCTCACTCTTTCCTACAATAATCATTCAATCACATTTATTGACTGCTTACTATGTGCAGAGCATTGTACTAAGTGCTTGGGCAAGTACACTATAATAACATGAGACACATTTCCTGTCCACAGTGAGCTTGCAGTCTAGAGGGGGAGACGGACATTAATATAAATGAATTACACATATGTACATAAGTGTTGTGCAGCTGGGAGGAAGGATGAATAAAGAGAACAAGTCAAGGCAATTCAAAAGGGTGTGGGAGGTGATAAAAGGGGAGCTTAATCAGGGAAGGCCTCTTGGAGGAGATGTGCTTTGAAGCAGGGAAGAGTAATTGCCTATCATAGTAATTGTACTACAGCCAAGCCCACATACTTCACTCCTCTACTGCCAACCTATTCATTATATCTTGATCCCTTCTCTCTCACCTCTGACCTCTGGCTCATGTCCTACTACTGGCCTGTAATGTCCTTCCTCTTATCCAACAGACGATCATTGTCCCCAACTTCTGAAGCCTTCTCCGACTAGGCTCTCATTTCTTCTTCCCTGACTCCCTTCTGTGCACCCTTCCTTTATTCAGCCCTACTTCAGCCCCACAGCACTTATGTGCCTATCCCTAACTTATTTATATTCATGTTTGTCTTTCTCTCTACATGCTAACTCACAATGAGAGGGACCATCTCTATCAATTCTGTTATATCATACTTTCCCAAATCCCAGTACAGTGCTTGTGCATTTAAAACCCTCAATAAATTCAATTGATTGAAGTCTTGTCATATTACAGTGCAATCTGTGTGAACATATGTGGATTTCACAGGAAGGACTTCAATAAATAATTCTTGATGAGTGATTTTGGAGAGATATTAGTTCACATGTGGACACAAAGAATGTAAAAACATCCTGGCTATATCTATAGTTTTATTTTATTATTTACCATTTTACTCCCATTATGTTCTTACAAATTTATCACAAAACAAAGACATAAAATGCAAAACTCATGACTTCATTTTTTATGCTTCTTTCTAAGTAATTGAAATACTATTTTTACTGTGGCTATTACACCATTGTTTTAGAATAGCTTTATTTTCTGAAAGGATGTAGAAATCCATTCCCATTTGAATTTCCTCTTTTTAATCCCTCCAATCACTGGTATTTATGATTGGTTTTGCTTAGTAGCAGGAGTGATATTAGTATTCATCAAGTGTCTACTATGTGTAAAGCACAGTTTAGGTCCTGGGAAATGAGAAACAGACAAAATCCCTGGCCCCCTAGGAGTTCACAACCTAAGTCAGTTGGTAACTGACCTGAAAAGGAAGATGAAACAGTGAAAAACAGAAAAGCACATAAATAGGAAGGGACAAGAACAAATACCATGGATCAAAGAACACACTGTGGCAAAAGGAACAGTTTCAGGCCTCTTCCTCCCAGGCAGAAATGGTCAGGTCCAACAGACACAACAGCCACAGGTAAAACCATCCAAATCCCAATATACTAGAAATTTGGATGACGTTTTCCTGCTTTGTCTTCATCCTGCCACACTGGAAAGTTCAGGTTGAGCCCTGAATTGAGGGCAATAGTGACAAGGCAGATGAAGGATGTCTTCCAGATAAAAGATCTTGAACTCCATTTTGGGGGTGGTAACAAGCATTGTGCTTGGCCCATCCTGCTGCAGTAGAAATATCAATGGGGTCTAGTTGAGGGAAATGCTAACTGCAGGAAGTCAACCTTGGACTATCAGTGACTTTTGTGGTACACTTGGAGATTTGATAACAAATTTTCCATGCTACATTATCTTGTCAACTTAGCTACCCCAGGACATTTCTGATTAAAAAAATAAAATAAAAACAACCTATAAAGAAAGTCATGTTTCACTTCCTATGATCCTCAAGGAAAAAAAAAAAAGACTAAAATGCAGCCTGAAGGCTAGATGCAGCTCTCTGAAGTGTACAAGATCTCTATGAACTATATTTGTCCATAATTGAGTGAGGGGAAAAAACTACAGGTTTTAGAATAAAAATTTAGCAATGGTGGATATTAAGAATTTGCCTGTAAACATTATAGTTACACATATTATTCTATAAAGGAATGAGAAAGAGAAGGAGGGATTCATACAACCGAGTGGAAATCTAATGATCTACAGCATTTTCCCTTAAGGGAGGAATTGGAAAGATAGCCTGCTTTTTCTATTCACTTTTATCATGTGCAGAGAAAGAATTATTGAGAAGCAATTATTAAAGGAAGAAAAGGAAGGAGGGAAAAGGAGAGTGGGAGGTCACTCTCAGCCACAGGAAATGAGTCTCCTATGCCAGGGGAGTGTTAATAAAACAGTAAAATCACTGTCATAGGAGATAAGTGCAACCAGATAAGGGAGCTTCTCGCAGAATTGTACTGACTAAATTTCAACAACAAACAGCAGAGCAAAAAACTAGACAAGGATAAGAATCTCCGTGGAAAAGGAAAGTTTACAAATATTTGGTTTATCCTAACAGCTTTCTAAATGTCTAGTTTCTGGGCTCATTATTTAGAAATCTAATATACCTCCCATCACCATCCCAGTCCTACTTTCAGGACCATTTCTAGAAATCAATATTCCAGAAACATTTTTTTTAAAAAATCACTTATAGAGTAAAATGAAAACTGTATCTCGAAGTGAGGATGTGTGGTGAACTTGGTAGTTTTTTCTTCTTTTTATATTGATAGACTATTTCAAATATGGATAATAGAGGTTATCTACCCTTTCCTTCATTTTTTTTGCATGTGTGTCTCAAGAAGTGTGACCAAGTGGAAAGAGCATTCATTCATTCATTCATTCATTCATTCATTCATTCATTCATATTTAATGAGCGCTTATTGTATGCAGAACACTGTTCTAAGTGCTTGGAAAGTACAATTTGGCAACAGATAGAGACAATTCTACCCAACCATGGGCTCACAGTCTAGAAGGGGGAGACAGACATCAAAATAAAATAAGCAGACAGGCATCACAGGTTGGGAGTGAGAGGACTTGGGTTCTAATTCCTGCTCTGCCACTTGTTGGTTCTGTTGACCATGAGCAAAGCACTTATCTTTCTGTGCCTTAGTTTTCTCATCTGTAAAATGGGAATTAAAATCCTGCTCCCTTCAATTTAAACTGTATCATGTAGTATAGAGACTGTGTCCAACCTATTTATCTTGTATCTACCACAGTGCCTAGGACAACGCTTAGCACATAAGAAGCTCTAAAGTATCAAAAATATTATTGTCATGAAATCACTTTTTTATCAAAATCACATAATGTATCAAAACCTTATAATTTAGATATTGTATGTAATAATGTTGGTTCAGAAGAAAATGCTTGCCTTATAGTTTTTGAAAGCTAAGATATGCATTTGTCACTGTGTAAGTAATGTCCTATTTCTTTTTAAAGTATATGTTATTTTAACAATTTTTATTCTACAAGTAAGTTGATAACTATTGAAAACCTATGAAATCTTCAAATGTTGATTATAGAGTAACTTTATTTTTTGTTACTTAACCTCAATATTTGGCTAAATATCTGCATGTATTATTGGAGCAGCCATTGCTTGAACATTAGTTTTCTTAAAGTTGTTCACTTGCAAAGGAAATTCCAATTACTTTAATCATTTTCACCAAATATAGTTTTCAAGTACAACAGTGCTGTTCTCCAAAGGATTAGTGTTATTTTGTACTACCACCCTTTCATTTGGTGAAGTCCTCCAAGATGAGCAGACAAGCAGCTGCCATATCTCACTATATCATTTATGATTATTATTGTTAATAATAATAGTAATTATAATGGTATTGGTTAATAGCTTACTATGTACCAGGAACTGTACAAATCACTGGGGTGGATTCAAGCAAATCAAGTTGGACAAAGTCCCTGTTGCTTGTAGGGCTGACAGTCTCAATCCCCATTGTATAGATGAGGAAATTGAGGCCCAGAGAAGTAAAGTGACTTGCCTAAGGTCACACAGCAGACAAGAGGCAGAGCTGGGATTAGAACCCATGACTTTTTGACTCCCAGGCCTGTGCTCTATATACCAGGCTGCTTCTATTGTTTAAATGTTTTAAATTGCTTTAGGCGTAAACCTAGTGGAAAAGCTGAGGTAGTTAGGGGTGGGACTTCCTGGTTAGCCAGACTTCTAACCCTCCTGCATTCACCTTTCTGTTCCACACCAAACATAGAAGCTCTCCCATAGTACTCTTCTGCCTCCTTTCTTTCCTCTTCCAGGCAGCAGCATAAACAATCAGTCAATCAATTGTATTTATTGAGCACTTACTGTGTGCAGAGCACTGTATTAAGCACTTTGGAGAATACAACACAACAATATTACAAAAACATTCCCTAGCCATTGTGCACTTACAGTCTCAGATATAAACATAAGTGCTATAAGATTGTGGTGGAGGGAGGGCAGTGGTTGGTGAGTAAATGAAGCAAGTCAGGGAGATGAAGAAGGGGGTGGGAGAAATGGAAATGAGGGCTTAGTGAGGGAAGCACTCTTGGAGGAGATGTGCCTTCAATAAGGCTTTGAAGGGGGTGAGAGTAATTGTCAGTAGATATGGAAAGGGAGCACATTCCAGGCCAGAGGCAGTATGTGGGAAAGAGGCTGGTGGTGAAATAGATGAGATTGAGGTACAATGAATAAGTTGGCAGTAGAGGAGTGAAGTGTGTGGTTTGAGTTGTTGAAGGAAAGTAGCTAGGTGAGGTAGGAGAGGGAAAGATGATTCAATACTTTAAAGCTAATGATAAGGAATTTCTCTGAAGTGGAGCTATATTGTCAACCTCTTGAGGCTTTTTAGAAGTGGGTAAACATGGACTCAACATTTTGTAGAAAAATTATCCAGGCAGCAGAATGAAATAGGGGTGGGGAGAGACAGTAGGCAGGGAGGTCAGAAGAGATGGCTGATACAATAATCAAGGCAGAATAGGATAAATGCTTGTATTAATTTGGTAGCTGTTTGGATGGAGAGGGAAGGGTGGATTTTAGCAATGTTGTGAAGGATGAATTGACAGTATTTAATGATAGATTGAATATGTGCATTGGAGAGAGAGGAGTCAAGAAAAGAACAAGGATGTGGGCTTGTGAGATGGAAAGGATGGTGGTGCTATCTACAGTGATGGGAAAATCAAGGGGAAGACAGGATTTGGATGGGAAGATAAGAAGTTCTGTTTTGGACATGTTGAGTTTGAGGTGTCGTGGGACATCATGAGATGTCTTGAAAGCAAGAAGTGTGAGACTGCAGAGAGGGAGAGAGATCAGGACTGGAGATGTAGATTTGGGAATCAGCACTTAGAGGTGGTAGTTTGAAGCCATGGAAATGTAAGTGGGTCATTGTGATGGGTTATGTTCCTACTCCTCTCACAGCAGCTTCTCTATGTCCTACTCTGGTGGTGATGCAAACATGGCCTCTCTGGGGAACCAGGGTAGCTGTAGCTTTGGATTTTCATCCTGCTCCTTCTTCCAGCTCTGACTAGTGGCAGAACTGTGAGGTTCGTGTATGTGCAGTGGTGGCAGTGAAGGCAGCTGCATGGGCTCGCCACACACAGATGGAAGGAGATGACTGATGAGGCAACAGGAATGGGAGTGGGGAGGAAAAGGACACAGTTCCAGGCAGAAGGTTTTGATGTTTTGGAAAATTCTGTCCTGTCTTTCTCTGTGCCCCATTATCATTTCACTGCATAAGAAAATTACCAAGTCTTACAATCAAGCAGATCCTGCCTGACAGAACCAGTCAGAGAACATGAATCATGAGCATGACATGAAATAACTTCATCAACTGGGTAGTGGATAATCAGAGATGGGCACCCAGGCATGGCCATAATCCAATCAAGATAATGCATTTCTTTATTATGTACTCAAAAGAGCAATCAAAGGGGAGGAAAAGTAAGAAGAAAAAAATTGAAAATGAACAGTTTTTTTTAAGTTAAAAAAGCAACATGGCCCAACAGGTGTGGTTGAAATCTGCCAAGGGAATTTTATAGAAAAAAAGCTCAAATGGTCAAAATCCTGAAGATAAAACTACAGATTTACCTATATTTCCCAGAAGCCATTTGGGGCATTCTGGACTGAGATTGTCTTCTCTGCCTCGGGGAGAAAGATATAGCATCCATCCCCTGGGTGGACCTGGAGCAGAGATTGTCCCAGAATAAAAAATATTTGTTCCTTAACCCCTGAAAAAAGCACCACAGTAACTGCAACCTTTTCTTCTGCCACCAAGGGTCCCCTTTTGTTCAATTGTATTTGTTAAGCACTTACTGTGTTCCAGGCACTGTCCTAAGCACTGAGGAAGATACAAACTAATCAAATCAGAAACAGTCCATCTATGTTCCTCGTGGCAAGAGTGCTTGCAAGAGTACAACAGTATTGGCAGAAACATTCCTGTCCCTAACGAGTTTACAGTCTGGAGGAGGAATTTACCTGTGGTAAAAGTTGCTAGAGATGCTAATTGGGGTTGCTTCTGTTTTATACCTTTTCCATCTCTCCCACTGCTGGTTATGTGTCCAGGGAGTTTGGCCTGAAAACTTAACATAGTAAGCAGCCTTATTTAATTGCTTTGTGTGTGTAATAATAATAATAATGTTGGTATTTGTTAAGCGCTTACTATGTGCTGAGCACTGTTCTAAGCGCTGGGGTAGACACAGGGGAATCAGGTTGTCCCACGTGGGGCTCACAGTCTTAATCCCCATTTTACAGATGAGGTAACTGAGGCAACGAGAAGTTAAGTTACTTGCCCAAAGTCACACAGCTGACAAGTGGTTGAGCCAGGATTCGAACCCATGTCCTCTGACTCTTTCCACTGAGCCAAACTGCTTCTCAAAAAATTTAAGGCAGAGTAATAATAATTGTAGTATTTTTTCAGCACTTACCATGTGCCAAGCACAGTTCTCAGCACTAAGGTAGACTACAAGGCATTCAAGTTGGACATAGCCCCTGTCCTACATGCGGGTCTCAGTCTTAATCCCCATTTTTTCAGATGAGGTAAATGAGGCACAGAGAAGGAGGGCGACTTGCCCAATATTACTTAGCAAAGAAGTGGCATATCGAGGATTAGAACCCATGTCCTCTGACATTTGTGTGTGTATGTACAGGTTGAAAAACTCAGGTTCTACTATTTGAATCTCCGTGTTGTATTGATTTCCAAGTGTAACAGTCATTAAATATTGACTTTGGCTATTATTTGCTTAGTATGCTTACTATGTTCCACATGACTAATATCTGGGGTAATAATAATAATATCTGTGGTATTTAAGTACTTACTATGTGCCAAGCAATAGGGCAGATATATGATAATCAAGTCTCACATGGGGCTCACAGTTTAAATAGCCGGGGGACAGATATTGAATCCCCATTTTACAGATTAGAAAACTGACACACAGACAAGTTAAGTGACTGGCCCTAGGTTACACAGTAGGCAAGTGGTGGAATTGAGATTAGAACCCAGATCTGCTTACTCCCATGCCCATGATCTTTTATTAGGACATGCTGTTTCTCTAGATGTAAGATACATTTCTTTCCACCTTGCCTGCAATTAATATACAGGTCTGATCTGTCCAAGGTAGTAAATGAACAAAAGAACCAGGTTATAATACCTGTTACCCTTCTAGACTGCAAATTTGTTGTGGGCAGGGAATGTATCTGTTATATTGTTGTATTAATAATGTTGGTATTTGTTAAGCTCTTACTATGTGCAGAGCGCTGTTCTAAGCGCTGGGGTAGATACAGAAGCAGCGTGGCGCAGTGGAAAGAGCGCGGGCTTTGGAGTCAGGGTTCATGAGTTCGAATCCCAGCTCTGCCACTTGTCAGCTGTGTGACTGTGGGCAAGTCACTTAACTTCTCTGTGCCTCAGTTCCCTCATCTGTAAAATGGGGATTAAGATTGTGAGCCCCACGTGGGACAACCTGATTCCCCTATGTCTACCCCAGCGCTTAGAACAGTGCTCGGCACATAGTAAGCGCTTAACAAATACCAACATTATTATTATTATTATACAGGGTAATCAGGTTGTCCCACATGAGGCTCACAGTTAATCCCCATTTTACAGATGAGGTAACTGAGGCACAGATAAGTGACTTGTCCACAGTCACACAGCTGACAAGTGGCAGAGCCGGGAGTCAAACCCATGACCTCTGACTCCGAAGCCCAGGCTCTTTCCCCTGAGCCACGTTATATTATACTCTACCAACTCCTTAGTACAGTGGTCTGCACAGTGTGGCTCAGGGGAAAGAGCCTGGGCTTGGGAGTCAGAGGTCATGGGTTCTAATTCCAGCTCTGCCACCTGCCAGCTGTGTGACTTTGGGCAAGTGAATTAGCTTCTCTGTACCTCAGTTACCTCATCTGTAAAATGGGGATTAAAATTGTGAGCCCCACGTGGGACAACCTGATCACCTTGTATCCCCCCCAGCGCTTAGAACATTGCTTTGCACATAGTAAGCACTTAACAAATACCACCATTATTATTATCAGTAGTAGTAGTAAGTGCTCAATAAAACCTGCCAGTCTCACCTTCACAACATCACCAAGATCCTCCCTTTCCTCTCCATCCAAACTGCTACCTTGATGGTACAAGCTCTTATAATATCCTGACTGGATTATTGTTAGCCTCCTTTCTGATCTCCCTCCTGTCTCTCTCCACTCCAGTCTATTCTTCATTCCGCTGCCTGGATCATTTTCCTACAGAAATGCTGTGGGCATGTCACTCTCCTCCTCTAAAACCTCCAGTGGTTGCCTATCAACCTTCGCATGAAACAAAAACTCCTCACTCTTAGCTTCAAAGCTCTCCATCACCTTACCCCCTCCTACCTCACCTCCGTTCTCTCTTTCTACTGCCCACCCCGACACTCCGCTCCTCTGGCACTCACCTCCTCACCATCCCCCGTTCTCACCTATCCCGCCATTGACCCCTGGCCTACATCCTACTGCTGTCCTGGAATGTTCTTCCTCCTTACGTCTGCCAAACTAACTTGCTTCCCCTCCTCAAAGCTCTACTGAGAGCTCACCTCCTTCAGGAGGCCTTCCCAGACTGAGCCCCCCTTTCCCTCTGCCCCCCTTTCCCTCTGCCCCTCTTCCCCTCCCCATTCCTCCTACTCCCTCCCTCTGCGCTACCCCTTCCCCTCCCCACAGAATTTGTGTATATTTGCATATATTATTTATTACTTTATTTTTAATGATGTATATATGTCTATGATTCTATTTATTCTGATGGTATTGATTCCTGAGAACTTGTTTTGTTTTGCTGTCTGTCTCCCCCTTTTAGACTGTGAGCCCGTTGTTGGGCAGGGATTGTCTCTATTGCCAAATTGTACATTCTAAGTGCTTAGTACAGTGATCTGCACACAGTAAGTGCTCAATAAGTCCAATTGAATGAATGAAGTCTAACATTCAATCTAAGTAGTTTGTTTAGGCAAAGTTCTGGGTTGGTTCTGTGGTGGATTAAGATGGTACTTGATGACAACCTACAACTTTTGTATGCTTATGGCAATTCCCGTTAAAACCAGATTGGAGTTAATGGTGAAACTATGATTATAAATTATGTCTTGGTGAAATATAATCTGTATTTCAGAGATCCCAAAACTAAATTTATTTCATTATTTGTCATAAACTTTTGAAAAAAAATGTAGTTTTAATTGGTCTATCTAGACACAGTGATATTAAAATTATATTTCTACAAATCAAAATATTCTTCAAAATGTGGAAAATGAGACTTTTTAGAGAAACAGACTGTTCTAGTGAAAAGAGCATGGGCCTGGAAGTCAGAGGACATGGGTTCTAATCCTGGATATGCCACTTGTCTGCTATGTGATATTGGGCAAGTCTCCCTACTTCTCTGTGCCTCATTTACCTCATCTGAAAAAATGGGGATTAAGACTGAGACCCCCATGTGGGATAGAGGCTATGTCCAACTTGAATGCTTTGTAGTCTACCTTAGTGCTGAGAACTGTGCTTGGCACATGGTAAGGGCTGAAAAAATACTACAATTATTACTCCTCTTCTTTTAAATGAACACCTGAAGTATCAAATGCAAAATTCTAAACCAAGTAGTGAGAGAATTATAAAAATGTATCCTAACAAATGGATAAGATTTTAAATTTATAATTCACTAATTCATTAATCATATTAAGCATTTACTGTATATAAAGCACAGGTCTAAGCGCTTGGGAGAGTACAATAATCTATTTTGAATAATGAATTTATTACTAGTTATCAAATTGAACACTCAAAATCAATAGATAAGTAAAATGAATGCAGCATCAAATCATAGAAGTCTTTGGGTAGATGAGAATGATTTACAGAAATAGTTTGAAATTAACAAAAGATGGAGCCTATTATCAACATTGAAATTCACAGAATTATACAACATTATCACTGTATCTTGGTTTAGTGTCACTCACTAATATAAACTAAGTGGTATATTCTCTAATACTTTCATTGGCAGTGCTTCCTGGGACTCTATCTTTTAAGCACTGGTATTTTTATATTGTTGCCAAATCATTCTTAAAACTCAGTTTAATGCAATGTAATTATATAGGCATAAAACTTTATAGTAGTTTAAAACCTAAAGGATAAACAATCCAAGCATTAGCTCCAAAAAGGCTGTTAAAATTATTTAATTTAGGAAAACTAAGCAAATGAATCATCACACAGTTGGTTTATATTTTGGGTTTTTTTTGCTTGTTTTTTGCCAGAATATTTGTACGTACCAAACAGAGCTGTCCACAGAAGCGCTAACTTGCAGGTGTACTTGGCCATTTAAATTATACAGCTTGTTAGGGTATAGTCCAACTTGAAAATTTTGAGCACATAGTTTTGATTTTTATATTTACTGGATAGGGAATCATGCAAGGAGAAACCTATTTATGTGAGGAACTGAATCTTTAGGCATGTGAAATAGATTATAGGTAATGTCATCTTTTGTTAATAATGATGGTATTTGTTAAGTGCTTACTATGTGCCAAGCACTGTTCTAAGCTCTGGGTTAATAATAATAATAATGATGACATTTATTAAGCACTTACTATGTGCAAAGCACTGTTCTAAGTGCTGGGGGGTATACAAGGTGATCAAGTTGTCCCACGTAGGTCTCACCATCTTAATCCCCATTTTACAGATGAGGTAATTTAGGCACAGAGAAGCTAAGTGACTTGCCCAAAGTCACACAGCTGGCAAATGGCAGAGCTGGAATTAGAACCCATGACTTCTGACTCCCAAGCTTGGGCTCTTTCCACTGACCCATGCTGCTTCCCATGTAGATACAAGTTAATGAGGTTGTTGCATATGGGGCTTCCAGTCTTAATCCCCACTTTACAGATGTGGTAACTGAGGCACAAAGAGGTTAAGTAGCTTGCCTAAGATCACACAGCAGAGAAGTGACAGAGTCTGGATCTGGACTATAATCTGCCTCCTCTGACTCCCAAGCCCGTGCTCTTGCCCCTAAACCACATTACTTCTGTATTAATGACCCAGCTCCTATTTTTGAACCTATAATACTATACGTGGCTTTAAATATGCTATACAAGTTTAGAATGAGGATTTATGATTATAAAAATGATTCAAATAGTTACACAAGGAATAATACACTATCCTGTAACTCATTGAAAAGATTGGATAAAACATAGATATTCAGATCTGTTGTACAATCATTTAATTAATCAATTAATTATTTGTATTTATTGAGCACTGACCATATGAGAAGCATTAGAGAAGCAGTGTGGCTTAGAGGAAAGAGCGCAGGCTGGGACTCTGAAGGTCCTGTGTTCTAATTCTGGTTCCACCACTTGTCTGCTGTATTACCTTGGGCAAGCCACTTAACTTCTCTGTGCCTCAGTTACCTCATCTGTAAAATGGTAATTAAAAGTGTGAGCCCCACGTGAGACAACCTGAGACAACTTACTATGTAAGTGCTTAACAAATGCCATCATCATTATTATTATTCACAAAGCACTGAACCAAATGCTTGGGAGAGTGGTATATAACAGAGTTGGTAGACACATTCCTTTCCTATTAGGAGCTTATAGGGAAGACAGACATTAAAATAAGTTATAGGTATGCACATAAGTGCAGTAGGCTGTAACTTATCCCTTGAGGATGGGTTCAAGGATCACTGTGGTGACGGGGAGGTATAAGACTCAGGCTGAACCATGCCAAATTTATTCCACATGGAGAATTGAACTTCCCTTTCAGGAAGATTTACTTATTTTTAGTTATTCACTTGAGGCGAATTGAACTTCCCTCTTAGGAGGGATACAGTTATTTTTAGTTGGGCACCCTGCATCCACTCAAACTGAAGGCTCCCTTCTTGGGAGGAGTACACTTATGCCTTAATATTACTTGGCAAAGCACCTAGTTCCCATCCCACAGACACTTCCCATTTGGGAGGAATATACTTATGCATTACTCATACGTGGAGGAGAACCTAGCTCCCACCCACAAATTCTTCCCACTCAGGACGAATACACTTATGCATTACCAGCACATGAAGAACTACCTAGCTTCTAGCCCCATGATTGCTCAGAGGGACACTCACCTACCCCATGACTCCTGCCCCATGACTTTTCATTTGGTGAAAATTGAGTTCATTCATTCATTCCATAGTATTTATTGAACGCTTACTATGTACAGAGCACTGTACTAAGCACTTGTAGTGTACAATTCGGCAACAGATAGAGACAATCCCTGCCCAACAACAGGCTCACAGTCCAAACGGGGGAGACAGACAGGAAAGCAAAACAGAGCAAAACAAAACAAGTAGTCTGGCGCCGACATCATCAAGATAAATAGAATCATAGAGATATACACATCATTAACAAAATAAATAGAGTAACAAATAATACATACAAATATGCACAGTGCTGAGGGGAGGGGAAAGGGTAAAAGCAGAGGGAGGAAGGAGAGCTCAGTCTGGGAAGGCCTCCTGGAGGAGGTGAGCTCTCAGTAGGGCTTTAAGCTGGCATCTCACACTCTGGGCAGTGGCAACCCCTATCCAGCTGCTGCAAATCTCGATCTACTGCCCAGAATGTCAGAGGAGGCAGGTAGTTATTACCTGTCCTCCTGGGTTGTTTGGGCCTCCAGATCCCACTTGTCCAATCTTCACCCCACCGCTCCCACTCCTCCATTATTTGGTTGTCATGGGTATGAGGGACACCTTCTTCTGAATTCCTGGCCTGAAGATGTCCAGGAGCTTTGATCACTGGGGTGATTCCCTGCCTATTTTTCTGAGTTCTGCTTTGCTAGCTCCAGCAGATGCATGATAGCATTTTGACCTTGAGAAGTGGGTGCCCCAGTTCACCTTAGCACTGGGTCTGAGGATGGGTTGAGTAAAGGCTACAAATTGAAGTGCAAGAATGATAGAGAGGAAGAAATACGGAACAGGGAAAATGAAGACATTCATGGTGTACCTCTTGGACAAGATGTGATTTTTTTAAAAGCTGTGAAGATGGTGAGACAGGATATGGACAAATTATTGGTCAAATTCAGACAAAACTGAGGTACAGTGAGTAGGTTGGCATCAAAGGACTGAAGCTAATTGCCAAACTGAAGAAGGAAATTAGTGAGGTAATCTAGGAGGGAATAAGTTGACTGAATATTTTAAAGCCAAAGGTGAAGAGTTTCTGTTTGTTGTGGAGGTGGATGGGCAACCACTGGAAGTTCATGGGAAGAAGGGAAACGGGACTGAATGTTTTTTTAGAAAAATGATCTGGGCAGTAGAAACTTCACTACACTGGAATCGAGAGTGACGGGGGCAAGGAGGTCAATAAGGAGGCTGGTGCAATATTCAATGCTGGTAAGGGTAAATGCTTGGTGGCAGTTTGGATGAAGAAGAAATGGTAAATTTTAGTGATGTGAAGATTGAACCCACATTATTTGGCTCCATGTTGATTATGTGGGTTGAATGAGAGATGAGTCAAAAATAATGTGAAGATTATATATGGACTTGTGAGATAGGGAGGATAGTAGTGCTTTCTACAGGGATGGGAAATTCATGGAGAGGACAAGGTCTGAGTGGAAAGATAAGGAGTTCTGTAAAGTTTGGGGAACTGGCAGGACATCTAAGTAGAGATGTTCTGAAAGTAGGAGAAAATTAAAGGCTGCAGAGGAAAGAGATCATGGCTAGACATGTAGATTTGGGAATCATCCACATAGAGTTGGTAGTCAAAGCCAAGGAAGTGAATGAGTTCTCCAGGTTGTGGGTGTAGATGGAGAATAGAATAAAAGAAAGCAAAAATCCACCAAGTGCAAAATGCTATTTTTCCACAGTATCAGCTGGATATTTTAAGGTCATAGCTGAAGCAACATGCTCTCAAACCTAACAAACACACCTGGCACGATAATTCTAAAGTGGAAGCCAGAGCCCAAACTATCAAACCCAAAGGGTAAAGGGTTTGATTTTTCCTTCACTTTTCAGGAGCTATCAGCTAATTCTGGAAAGAACCTAGTTGGAGAGTTCCACTACTCTTGAGGGAGTTCCTCAGGGAGGGCGTGGAGAAAAGTCAGTTTAGTTGATTTTACTTGCTCAATTGTTCATACCTGTTTACTGTGCCAGTCCTCAACCAGATGAAATCTGTGTGGTAATGTATTTCAATCAATCAAATATATTTATTAATTGCTTACCAGGTGCAAAACATTGTACTAAGTGCTTGGGAGTACAATTCTCCTTGCTTAAGCTATACCTACTTTAAACGAAAGCTAGGGTGAGCTAATTTAAGTGTATTGCTCACTTAAATGTATTCAAGTCACTTGACCCTAAAGAAGGCTTTAGGTGGCCATACAGCTGAGCTCACAGTAGTTCTAATCAAGTAATCAAAGTATTCATTTGCAGCTTTAAACCACAGTAGTTTTATATATTCTAAACACATCAGCTTCAGTACATTTGGCACTTTCCAATTCATTATATTGATTAAATATTGACTTTGATCATTAAATCATTTGAGAACTTAATACAGACATGATTATGAAGTCTTCACAGTGCTACTGACTGGAATTTTAGACTGTGTCCCCCATTTAGGACTAAGATACTATCCAATCTGCTTATCTCAGGGTATTAACTAAATAATTAACTAGGGTATTATCTAACTGTGTTAGAGAAGCAGCTGGCTCAGTGAAAAGTGCCTGGGCTTGGGAGTCAGAGGACATGGGTTTTAATCCCATCTCTGCCACTTGTCAGCTGTGTGACCGTGGGCAAGTCACTTAACTTCTCTGTGCTTCAGTTACCTCATCTGTAAAATGGGGATGAAGACTGTGAGCCCCACGTGGGACAACCTGACTACCCTGTATCTACCCCAGCACTTAGAACAGTGCTCTGCACATAGTAAGCCCTTAATAAATACCAACTTTTTTTATTTTTAACAAATATTAAATGATTAGTATATAACATTGTTATATTATCATTATTGTTATTATAATTATTATTATTGTCCAGACTAGAATGTATAATTAGGAATGTATTGATTGCTCTAAACGTAGCATGATCAGCTTTTATAAATGTCCCAGGCTTTATCTCATGAAGAGACATTTCTGAATCTAATATTAGGGAAAATGTGACTGGGTAATTATTATATGTAAATAGGTTTGAGAACAATAATTGCTCTTTCTTGATGGCAGTTGTAATGACTCAGAACATTCCAGTCTTTCCTTGTGGTTGCTCACCTTCCCCAGGAGGCCTTCCCAGACAAAGCCCACTTTTCCTCTGCTTTCCCTTCCTTCCCCATCACCACTTTGCTCTACCACCATCCCTGTCTCACAGCACTTTTATATATATATATATACATAAAATATAAAATATTCTATTTATTTTTATTAGTGATGTGTACATATCTATAATTATGTTTACTTATAATGATACGTGATGCCTGTTTACTTGTTTTGATGTCTGCCTCTCCCCTTCTAAAATGTGATCCTGTTGTGGGCAGGGATTGTCTCTATTTGTTGCTAAATAGTACTTACCAAGTGCTTAGTACAGTGGTCTGCACACAGTAAGCACTCAATGAATATGACTGAGTGAATAAACTCCTTGAGGGAAGGGATCATGTCTATTAACTCTATTGTATTTTCCCAAGTACTTAGTAAGTGCTATGCGCAGAATAAGCACTCAGTAATCACTATTTATTGATTCCGTTATGATACAAAACATTGCATTCTGATGCAATCATCTGGGATTTCAAAGGCAAATTATAAATAAAAGTATATTTAATATTTTGGTATATATCAATCTCCTTTATTGTTTTTACTGAGGAGATTTTTTTCATGTAGATTATATTTTATTCAATCTATTTCTAATAGATTGAAATTCCTTTAATTGAAAATTTAAATTGAGTCCTTTAAATTTTTAGGTCTAAAATCTCTGTTGGTTTGTCCATAAAAATACAAAATAAAAAAAGAAAGTATTTATTCGACTCTTTGGGAATTTTTATTATAGTACAAAAATTTTAGATATAAAGACCCTTTAACCATAATTATTTTTAGACTTCAGTCAATCAATCAAAAAATGGTATTCATTGAGTGCTTATTGTATACGGAGCCCTGCAGTAAGTCCGTGGGACAACAGAGTAAGTAGAAATGATATCTGACCTCAAGGAGATTACGGTCTAGTGCAGGGATGGACTTGAGAATAAATTACAGATAGGAGCAACAACGATTATAAAGATATGTATATATACCATCTTTATAGATTAATGTATTTGCAAACTTTTTCCAGAAAACTGAATTTCATAATGATTTCTCAGGATTCAAAGTAATCCATAAGAAATGATGGCTACTTCTTGTTCATGAGTGTCAGGGAAAACCAGAAAACCTGTGATTTTGATATTGGTCATATTTATTTCTATATTCTGATAGAGCTGTAGATAGAATAGATATAGCTAGATTTAGACATAAATATAACTTAAATCAGAGCCTTTTTCCATTTTCCTATAAGCCCTATTAATTGTCCCAGACTTCTCCATTCCCAGGACATCAACCAACCATGTCCTTGGTCTGCATTACTAGCTCCAGGACATATTATCTTCACATGCATCAAACTATTTTAATACATCATGATGCAACATGTAATTCTTCAATGAAACTTTGATATTACCAGAAAATAACACAGTGCTGAATGTGGTGAAGAAGTGTAGTAACTGTATGGAATACCAAAAAAGGTGTAGGTATTATATTGTCTATTTCAGTAGCAGAAATGTTTTGATTTATAATTAGTCATGTATTTCATGAACTGTAGATCTTACAACTTTGAAAATGATGGCAACAATTTTAGTGGTAAATGAGTATGTGCCTGAAAATAACAGTGAAATATGTGGAAGAACATATGGACACAGCTGTTTTTTGTTTTCAAAGATACACATTTGAGGATAAGATGCTATGCAGATGGGCTGCTATATCTGAAAAGACTGATGTGCAGTCAGCACTGTATTCTATGCTGTATGCATGTAAAAATAGCTTTTTATAGCTCTAATACATTTGCACACATAGTGACTGATATACTTTTGAAAATTCCTCTTTGTTCCCTATTTTTCCCTGTATCTCCTGTTCTAGTGTAGCAATCCTTTATTCTTATTCCTTCATTTTGGGCTGTTTTGCATTATATACTTACATATATTCCAACAACATATGTGTATAAACAACACATGTAATGCTTTTAAAATATTGCTTTTAAAATGGTTCTGTGATGTGTGTTCTACCCTCCATTTTTTGTATGTCAATAATTATTCTGGTCCTAAAAAAGGTCTTCCCACCGAGTCCCATGTAAGTCAGGAATATCACTTGTACTTGAACCTACATCTTTTTTTTTTTGCAAATTTTATTCTTCAATTAAGTTAGGAGTATTTTCTGTCATTTTTATGAAAATGAAACATCATCCTCAATTTATTTAAAGGAGTTGGTTTTATCAAAGTTGTCACTTTTAGATAACATTCTATCAGCACAAAAGGTTTTCCTCTGATTTTCATATATTTTCGGAGAGTTAGGTAGCCCATGGAATCTTGCCAAGTGACTGTTTAAAATTCTGACATGACTAATGATTCTATGATAGGGGTTGTTCCTCTTCCCCAGGAATTAATTCTACTTCTCATGAGATGCTTCATTTTACAGGAAACTTGTTCTGTGAATTCAAGGTTGCATTCTCCTTTCAAGATCCTCATCAGTTACTTATGAAGGCTATGTGGAAGGGGCAGAAGCTAATTTATTCATTTGTGATTGGAGATAAAGCACAATGAAATATGTATTTTTTGTAAAGCAGTCTAACAATTATTTACTTAGGGTAAAAGAGCCCCTTAATTAGATCTTAGTTCCAGTTGGATAATGTGATTAGAAACATCACATCATCTGTTCCACAAAGACATATAATTGTAGAAAATAATATTTGGGAGACATCACTATTAAAAATCTGTCAACATCTTCTTGGACCAATACTAAATTCAAAATATTGAAAATGGAATTGATTCCATTTTCTTGATATTCACTGTTGAACATTAAAGACTTTCCATGTGATCAGGGATTTCCCCTACGTGAAAATAAGAGATCATAAACCAGAATCTTTCTGTGAAAAAGAGGTCTTGTACAAGGAGGGACGTGTAGCCAAGCATGCACAAAGAATTCCTGTTTGAAGAAAAAAACAACAGTAGTTTTCCAAACAGATGGCAGAATTTTGGAGGACACCGAGACCTTTTTTAGCCAGGGAACTTCAGAGGATGGATGAAATGATACAAAGAAATAAATACTGACTCAGACGATCATCCCCCCCAAAAAGAATTGGCCGCTTCTGAGGCAGGCATCAAAGACCAGCAAGAAAGCATTCAAATAGACACCACTATGTGCATGAAATACGTCCAGTTAAATACCTATCCCTAATCAGTAGATCAGTGGTGTTTTTATAGTGCTTACTCTGTTCAGGGCATTGCACTAAGCATTTGAGAAAATGAAATGAAGTTTTGTCTTTTTTTAATGACATTTTTAAAGTGCTTACTATGTTTCGGGCATTCTCATTGATACAATTCTGGTCCTCAAGGAATTTAAAGACTAGTGGTAGTAAGCACTGTAACTCTAGCATTGCATAGGCTAGAAAATATGGTATTATTGCAAACAGTTTCCTTGTTTAGACACTGTGCTGTTACTGGGACTTTTTGGCCCTAAATCCAGATTAAAGAGTTTCTTTAGGAGTGCATTGACCCTGATTATCCTCCACTTTCTAAATATTTCCACTTCTCCCATTCTTATATCAAAGGTCTTGGGATGTCCTACTCACTGCCTCGTAAGTTCCTGCATCTCTCTTACTGCCACCACTCTCTGAATGAAGACCAGACACCTTCCCAAATTCATAGAGGTCATTGGGAACTGGTCTACCAACGGCCCCCAGAGGCTGGCTATGAGAAGAGTGTGGACTAAATGTTCCTGCCCATGCCCATGACTTCCCAATCCACATGTCTCCCTGCCACGTGCAGATTTTTCCCCAGTCCCTATTCTCATATTATTTCTTATTTATTACCAATATATTCTCTAGTACTGGAATTAAGCCAGAACTATCTGAAACTGGGCCCTGAGTTGTAGACTATGAGGGAGCTGCTTCTTCTTCCACTCCCCAAGACTTACGGGGAAAGGGGGAGAAGTGGGCTTCCTTTTTGCTCCTAAATATCACTTTTGCCCAATTTCACTTCCCTCATCCCTTTCTTTCCCTTCCTTAGAAACCCAAATCATCTTTCTTTAACAGTCACTCCAGTCACTAGTCACATCTTCCACCTTCCAAATCCTACTTCCAACTTTCTGAACCATTTTGATATCTTCCTTACATTCCTTAAATCTCTCTCCATCCCTAGATTTATCCTTGGAAATTTCAATATCCATGTGAATGTTCATGATGACCCTTCTTTTGCCCGCTTTCTATCACTCCTAAACTCCACTGACCTCCTGCTTCACCCTACCACACTCATTCACCAACTTGGACACACATTCAATCTCATAAAAGCAAAGGCTTGGGAGACTGAGGGCGTGGGTCCTAATCCCAACTCCACCTCTAGTCTACTGTGTGACCCTGGCCAAGCCACTTAATTTCTCTGTGCTTCAGTTACCTCGTCTGTAAAATGGTGATTAAGCTGTGAGCCCCACATGGGACAACCTGATTACCTTATATCTACCCCAGTGCTTAGAACAGTGCTTGGCACATAGAAAGTGCTTAACAAATACCATAATTTTTATTACTATTATTATTAGTCAGTGTATAGTCTCTATCCTGACCAACTCTGAAATCCTTCTATCTGAACACAACCCTCTCACCTTTCTCCACACACACACACACCCAACTCTCATATCTGTAAGCTCTTTGTAAGCAGGGAATGTGTCTTTTAAGTTGTTATATTGTACTTTTCTGTGTACTCTTTACTGTGTACTCTGTACACAGTAAGTGCTAAATAAATACAGTTGACTGACTGACCCAATGACTGAGAGTCCTGTTCTCCAACAGAAACCTCAGATCTTTTTATGCCATCCAATTTTCTCAAGTCATTGTGCCCCATTTAATCTCCATACCTTCCAATTAATGACTAAATTGATTGGTTCATTCATTCAATCATAATGATTAGAAAGTGTGGCTCAGTGGAAAGAGCCTGGGCTTCTGAGTCAGAGGTCATGGGTTCAACTCCTGGCTCTGCCACTTGTCAGCTGTGTGACTGTGGGCAAGTCACTTCACTTCTCTGTGCCTCAGCTACCTCATCTGTAAAATGGGGATTAACTGTGAGCCTCACGTGGGACGACCTGATTACCCTGTATCTCCCCCAGCGCTTAGAACAGTGCTCTGCACATAGTAAGTGCTTAACAAATATGAATATTATTACAAATATGAATATTATCATTAAGCATTTACTGTGTGCAAAACACTGTACTAAGTGTTTGGGAGAGTACAGTATAACAATAACAGACATGTTCCCTGCCCACAACGTGTTCACAGTCTGAAAGGGGAGACAGATTTTAATATAAACAAATAAATAAATTGCAGATATGTACATAAGTGCTGCGGGACTGTGAGGGTATTTGAACAAAGGGAGCAAGTCAGTGTGACACAGAAGGAAGCGGGAGAAGAGGAAAGAAGGGCTTAGGGAAGGTTTCTTGGAGGAGATGTTCCTTCAGTTGATAATAATAATAATAATGGTATTTGTTAATAATAATAATAATGTTGGTATTTGTTAAGCGCTTACTATGTGCAGAGCGCTGTTCTAAGGGCTGGGGTAGACACAGGGGAATCAGGTTGTCCCACGTGGGGCTCACAGTCTTAATCCCCATTTTACAGATGAGGTAACTGAGGCACAGAGAAGTGAAGTGGCTTGCCCACAGTCACACAGCTGACAAGTGGCAGAGCTGGGATTCAAACTCATGACCTCTGACTCCAAAGCCCGTGCTATTTCCACTGAGCCACGCTGCTTCTCTGTGCTTACTATGTGCCAGGCACTCTACTAAGAGCTGGGGTGGTATACAAGCAAATCAGGTTAGACAGAGTCCCTGTCCCATGTGGGGATCACAGTCTCAACCTTGTTTTACAGAAGAAGTAACTGAGGCAAAGAGAATTGAAGTGACTTGCCCAAGGCCTACAGCAAAAAAGTGGTGGAGTGGGGATTAGAACCTATCACCTTCTGACCCCCAGCCCCGTGCTTTATCCACTACACCATGCTGCTCTGATGCCCGCAACACCACCCTTTCTACTGAACTCAATTCATTTGCTCCCCTAATTCTTCACTAACTCATACCACTAACCTGCTAACCCTGGATCACCACCACAGTCTGCTTCCTCCACTCATATACATGAGCAGCAAACTACTGCTAGTAGAAATCCAAATATCGGGCCAATCTTTTCTACATGAAATGCATCCTTTAACTCTGCCCTCTCCTCATCCTGGAAAAGTCATTTCTCCATCCTTATTGACTCCCATGCACATTGCCCTCTCCAGTTTTTCAGAATAAGACTCTCTCCTTATTCATTCATTCAATCATATTTATTGAACGCTTACTGGGTGTGTGCAGAGCACTGTATTAAGTGCCTGGAAAGTACAATTCGACATCAAATTGACAAAAAGAAATTATCATTTTGCATGTGTATTAGAGGAGTTCATCTACTAAGAAGTCAAATTCCTTTGGCTTCCTTTGGAAAGGCTTACAAACTCTATTAAATCTATAAATAAATCTGTAATTCTGACAAAGTAGTGCAAACAAGAATGATGCTAATCTTTTTACGTTCAATTTGTATTATGTGAAAGAGATGTAGCTTGAGAAGAAAGAAAGGCAACAAATCCAGGAATGAAATAAAATATTGGACTTGAGAAAAGGAAGTATCTACATTTATTCATTCAGAAAAATAAAAAAGAAATCACTGATTGATCTTTGTAACATGAGCACTAAGCATTTTTAAAGGCTATCATAAAACAGCAGAATTATTTAAAAAAATGGAATAAATTGCATTGTATTATTTTTTGAGGTCATGCAGCCATAACACAGCCTTCATCATTTATATATCTATCTGTAATTTATTCTAATGTCTGTCTCCTCCTCATCTGCCAAGATCCACCCCTTCCTCTCCACCCAGACGTCTATCTTACTATTACAGGCACTCATAATATCCCGGCTGTTTTATTGTGTCAGCCTTCTCTCTGATCTCCCTTCCTTCTCTCTCTCCCCGCTCCAGTCTATTCTTCATTCCACTGCCCGGCTCATCTTCCCACAGAAACGCTAAGGGCATGTCACTCCCCTTCTTAAAAACCTCCAGTAGTTGCCTATAAACCTACGCACGAAACAAAAACTTCTCACTCTAGGCTTCAAGGCTCTCCATCACCTTGCCCCCTCCTACCTCTCCTCTCTTCTCTCTTTCTACTGCCCACCCCACACTCTACGCTCCTCTGCTGCCCACCTCCTCACCATCCCCCATTCTCGCCTATCCCTCCGTCGACCCCTGGGCCACATCCTCCCGCTGTCCTGGAATGCCCTCCCTCCTCACCTCCGCCAAACTAATTCTCTTCCCCTCTTCAAAACCCTACTGGGAGCTCACCTCCTCCAAGAGGCCTTCCCAGACTGAGCTTCCCCTTTTCCCTCTGCTCCCTCTGCTGCCTCTATACCCCCCCTTCACCTCCCCTCAGCTAAGCCCTCTTTTCCTCCCTTTCCCTCTGTTCCTCCCCACTCCCTTCCCCTCCCCTCAGCACTGTGCTTGGTCGCTCATTTGTATATATTTTCATCACCCTATTTATTTTGTTAATGAGATGTACATCACCTTGATTCTATTTATTGCTATTGTTTTAATGAAATGTTCATCCCCTTGATTCTATTTATTGCTATTGTTTTTGTCTGTCTGTCTCCCCCAATTAGACTGTAAGCCTGTCAATGGGCAGGGACTGTCTCTATCTGTTGACGATTTGTACATTCCAAGTGCTTAGTACAGTGCTCTGCACATAGTAAGTGCTCAATAAATACTATTGAATGAATGAATGAATCTGCACATTCCTTGTGGGCAGGGATACTGCCTACATACTCTTACTCTTTCAAGCACTTAGTACAGTGCTTTGCACAAAGTAAGCACTCAGTAAATAATACTGATAATTAATTGAATCGTGTCATTTGAAAGGCTGATATCTACTGAGAGGGGACAAGAAATGTAAAAATACAATTATATGGAAGTTAATTCAGATAATTGAAAATTTGGCTAACTAGATCAATTGGATTTGACCTACAAGGTTGAGTGGTTATCCAATTTCTTTCTTTTTTTTTCAGTTACTTGGGCTTTTCATTTTTATATTACTAACTGCTTGCTTTGATTTACAGAGCCAGTAGATCTGATACAATGTTTGTATAATCATCTTTTGTGTTAGTATTCTCTTAAGTTATGGAAATTACTATGGAAATGATTTTGAGATAGTTTACCATTTGTTTCTGAGACATAATTCCTTGTTCACAGACTTGATCCTGACTTTCTTAGTTATGCATAAATAATTACTTAGCTAGCAGATGTTAAATGCATCTAAATTGTTTTCGACTCTAACTCAATATTCACCAATAAGCAAATGCATCTTCCTTAAAGTGGCCAGATAGGGTCCCAAATAGTGAAATCCAGGGTACCGATCAGAACACCAGCATTTAAACAATAATCATTTGATCACACTTTAGTTTTGCAGCACATGTTGGGAGAGTGGAAACCTTCAAGATACTAAAATTACTGGTTAAAAGAGATTGAAAATTGTCTGACTCAGTAGACAGAGCATAGGCCTGGGAATCAGAAGGAACTGGTTTCTACTCCTGGCTCCATGACTTGTATGCTGTATGACCTTAGGCAAATCTCTTAACTTCTCTGTCCTTCAGTTATCTCATGTGTAAAGTGGATATTAAGGCCATGAGCTCCATATAGGACATGGAATGCATGATTAGTGTGATTAGTTTTTATCTAGATTACTGATTAGTACACTGACTGGCACATAGTAAGCACTTAACAGATGCGATTTAAAAAAAAAAAAGGAAAAGGTGAACAGATAAATGATTTAAAGGCACAATGAAGCAAACTCTTAAATTATACAGAATTGCAGAATATTTAGGATGGAATAGTCCTCATTTCTTTTCTGATTTTCACTGTTATGAATATTAAAGGTCAAGGTAGCTCTGGACTTCCTGGCTAGAGTCTCTGCCCCTCCTACTCTCTTTTTAAAAGGTCATCAAGCAACATCTCTGCAGCCCTTCTTTCTTCTTCTTAGGTTGTCTCTAGCCTGTCTAATTATTAATCTTGTATCTACCCCTGCACTTAGCACAGTTCTTGGCACATATAAATGCTTAATAATTACCACCATTATTACTTTTTTTTGTTTTACTATAGGCCTTGTGGAGTAGTAGGTGATATAGGAAAGTGTGTGGACTACTCTGTAGTAGTAGACTATAATTTGCTAAACTTTGACATTCTAGCAGAGGAAAAAGGAGAGGGAAGGTCTATGAAACTGATAAAAAGATATTTAATTTCTGAAAAGGAAAGTACCACAAAAACAGATCCTAGTTGAAAGCATGTTTATAGAAATAGTTAAAGGATAAAGATTCTAGAAAGCTGAATGCTCTTGAAAATAACATCATGCTAGGCCTTAGTAAAATATACATAGCTGAAAGAAAATATCAGCAAACCAAATAAAACCCTTGATGGCTGACTGGCAGAGCATAATAGGCCATCCAAATGGAAAAGTTATCCTTTAAAAAAATAGAAAGTTCCTCCAAGGGAAGAGAATCCATAAATCCGCATAGAGTAGGTGATCAGTTGCGATCAATAAATTAGTCAGGGCAAAAAGGAATCTGAAGAACATTTTTCTAAGGATAACCAAAATAATAATGATATTGACAATCCATCATTGGTATTTCTGGAACATCTACTGTGGGCAGAGGACTATTTTCAATTCTTGGAAGAGTAAAAAAAAAAAAAAGGAAATATAGGTAAGAATTTTACAATCTAGTAAAAGATACTAATTTATAGACAGGAGAAAAGGAGGATAAGTACATGAATTGTTGGTTAATAATACAGATTGATATGAACAAAAGTACAACAGCTGATTGTGAATATAAGTGTTTAGATAGTGCTAAAGTGATAGTTTTGGTGTATTAAACTGGAAATATTTGAGATTAGTCATGGAGAGTTTCTTGGAAGAGATGTAATTTGTAATGGGTTATTAGGAAGGATAGAGTTAATTGAGTATCTAAAGGCATGTGTTCAGGAGGTTTCCTTTTTGCAGAGAATAATGTGAAACTATTTGAGGTTTTTGAATAGTGAAGAAATGTATGCAAAATCTGGAAAGATTGAAGTCAGGGAAGTGTGCAAAAGACTGAGCCATTAATCAAGTGGGAATGTAACAACTTCCAGACCAGTATACTGGCCAGTTGAATAGAGAAGAAGGGGTGAATCCCAGAAATGTTGCTGAGGACAGGATTTGGCAACAGACTCAATGTGGATGTGGAGAGTGCTAGGAGTTAAACTTCAAACCAAGATTGTGGGTTTCAAAGATGGGAAAAATGGTAATGTTGGCAACTGTTATGAGGAAATTAGATGGAGGATGTGATTTAGAAGGGCAGATTAGGAGTTCAGTTTTGGAAATATTGAGCACAAGGTGCTGGTGGGGACATCCAACATTAAAAGTTCTGGAGGCAGGAGGAAAGACTAGATTGCTAAAAAAAAGGAGGAGATGGGACTAGATAGGTAGTTTTGGGAATCATCTAAAGAGCAGTGGTGATTGAAGTCTTGGAGTCAAAGGGATGTGAAGTGAGAATAGAAGGGGATGGAAAACAGATTCATGATGGGCGCTCACAATTAGTTAGTGGAAACAGAAATGCAACAAGTGAAAAAATACCCAGAAGGATCAGCCATAGATATAGTAGGACAACTAGGAAAACTAGGAACACTGAATGGTGAAACCAGAGCTATATAGTGTTTCCAGGAGACTGGTCCAGTGTTGAATGCCACTGAGGAGGATTAGGACACTACAGTCCATTAGATCTAGCAAGGAGGGTGTTATTGGTGATCTTGAAGAGAGAGGTCTCAGTGAAGAGAAGAGGGGTGAGAGCAAATTGTAGAAGGTCGATAAAAGATTCTTCGCTTAAATGTAAAATAGGAAGCCTACAGAATATTAATTAGGCTACCTGACAATTGTGATGAGAAAACACATTCAGGAAAAAAGAGTTAATTGAGGTTTTTAATTTTAATTTTACAGAACAAGATTTTGGAGAGATCTCAAATCATATTTCATATCAGACAGGCCATTGGACATAGACGAAAGAACATTGGGTTGGGAGTTGGAGGTTGTGGGTTTTAATCCTGGCTCTGCCATTTATCGGCTGTGTGACTTTGGGTCAGTCACTTAACCTCTCTGTACCTCAGTTACCTCATCTGTAAAATGGGGATTAAGATTGTAAAATCCATGTGGGACAACCTGATTACCTTGTATCAGTGCTTGGCATATAGTAAGTCCTTAACAAATACCAACCATCATCATCAAATAAATGTGTTACAACCAATGAGGATACTATATTTTAAATTGCTAAACTAGTTGTGAGCAAATCACTGGAACCCAGATAATTTCCATTTAGTAATCTAATGGAACTCAGTGGGCAAGTTGCAGAACTCATAAATGGCCACCACACCCAATATTCATTATAGGTTCCATCTAGAAAAATTATCTAAAGCTGGTGTTGGGAATTACAGACTCGTTCCCACTTCTAAACTTGGCAAATTATATTGCTGAAACGGAATGCTAAGATCCCACAATGTTTTAAGCGATTTTACACAAGAGAAGGATTTATCACCAAGATTGACCCTTTCCTCTCCACCTGAATCTCTACCTGGTTGGTACAATCTCTCATCATAACCTGACTGGATTACTGCATCAGCATCCTTTCTTATCTCCCAACTTTCTGTCTCTCCCCACTTCAATCTATACTTTGCTCTGCTGCCCAGATTATCTTTCTACAGAAATGCTCTGCGTATGTCACCGCCCTCTTCAAAAATCTCCGGTGGTTGCCTATCAACTTTTGTATGAAGCAAAAACGCCTCATTTTTGTCTTCAAAGCTCTCCATTACCTTGCTCCCTCCTACCCAACATCCCTTCTCTCTTTCTACAGTCCAGTCCGCACACTCCATTCCTCTGCTGCTAACCGCACTGTGCCTTGTTCTCGCCCGTTCCGCCATTCATCCCTGGCCCACATCCTTTCTCTGGCCCAGAATGCCCTCCCTCCTCACATTCGCCAAACTAGCTCTCTTCCCCCCTTCAAAGCCGTGCTGAAAACTCACCTTCTCCAGGAGGCCTTCCCAGACTGAGCCCCCCTTTTCCTCTGCCTCTCCTCCCCTCCACATTGTCCCTACTCCCTCCCTCTGCTCTACCCCTTCTCTGCCCCACAGCACTTGTGTGTATTTGTACATATTTATTATTCTATTAATTTTATTAATGATGTGTATGTGTCTATAATTCTATTTATGTATTTTGATGCTATTCATGTCTATCTACTTGTTTTGTTTTGTTGTCTGTCTCCCCCTTCTAGACTGTGAGCCTGTTGTTTGGTAGGGATTGTCTCTATCTGGTTGCCATATTGTACTTTTCAAATGCTTAATACAGTGCTCTGCACACAGTAACCACTCAATAAATATGATTGAATGAATGAATGATACTTCACTACTTCACCTACCTATTTGTGCTATAATGAGGCCCTCTTGCAAAGGCCGTCAATGAGATGCTTTAATAAGGAGGATCTGTCATAAACTTTGGTCCTTGTGTGTGGTCCCTTTATAACTGCTCCAGAGTCTCCAATTTCCTGGGTGTGGACCTTTCAAGTATGTGGATTTGGTTGCAGTAGGAAATCAAGTCTACAACCTTAGCTCCTATAATGCTAACTTACTCACTGTACCTCTATCTCATCTACCTTGCTGCCGACACTTTGTCAGTGTACTTCCTCTGATCTAGAACTCCCATCACCTCCATTCAACAAGCCACCACTCTCACCTTCAAAACCTTATTTAAATCAATCTCCTCCTAGAGGCCTTCCCCAATTAAGCCCTCATTTCCTGTTCTCCCTCTCCCTTTTACATTACCTATGCACTTGGATCTGTACTTTAAACACTTGATATTCACCTTACCTTCAGCCCCACTGCACTTACATACATATTTGTAGTTAATTTATATTAATGTCTGTCTTGTCTCTATACTATAAGCTCCTTGTAGGCAGGGAACATGTCTATCAACTGTGTTTACTGTACTCCCCCAAACATTTGATATAGCTCTGCACACAGTAAGTGCTCAATAAAGACCATTTATTGATTGATTTATAATGCATAACTACTGCTAAACATGCCAAACAAATGCTAGCATATTGATGAAGGAGATACAAAACCTCCTGGTTACAGATCCACCTGAAATACTGTACACATATAACCATTGTTCCTACATATGAGGAAGGATATAAAGAATTGGTAAATGTACAGAGAAGGATAATCACAATAATTGGGAATAATTAAAATGATCAGTGCATTTAGTGATGCTTCCCCAATGCTCTGCCATTTACACACTTCTGCTCCTTCCTGGGCTATACTTAATCAGCAAGTGAATTTGGCCAGGCTTTCATGATTGTGGATTTGGTTGTAGTAGGAAATCAAGTCTACAACCTTAGCTCCTCTAATGCTAACTTACTCACTGTACCTCTATCTCATCTACCTTGCTGACAACACTTCCTGGGCAGAGTGGTGGTCTGTTGAATGGAGGTGATGGGAGTTCTAGGTCAGAAGAAGCACGCTGACAAAGTGTTGGCAGCAAGGAAGATGAGATAGAGGTACACTGAGTAAGTTAGCATTAGAGGAGCTAAGGTTGTAGACTTGATTTCCTACTACAATGAAATCCACATTCATGAAAGCCTGGCCAAATTCACTTTCTGATTAAGCAACTTGTGATTAAGTCATGAATACTGATCAAGCCTGTGATTGGGTTTGTAAACCTTCTTCTGATTCACTTCACCCTTGCCTTTCCATATTTTGAGTAGCTTTAGCTGCTGCATCAGCTTTCCTGTTCTCTTGCTTCCCAAAGTCAACTCACATCCCCTATCCCACTTTATTTTCACACTGTCACTCCTTTTCCCAGCCAGGTTGATTTATTACTTATAACTACTGTTCCCAACATTCTTTTCTCTTTTACATTTTAGCCATTTTTTTTCACTTTTATTGCTATTACAAATACCTTTTCCTTCCCTGGCCTGTAGCTATCATTTCATGAGGCTACTAGAGCTAGGAGTTGGAGGTGGGCCCGAGATAGATGGTGGAAGGTATTTGGCCATGGCAATTAGAGGAGACCTTTGCAGGAATGGTGGGGCCAGAAAAGTAGAATGACTTAGGGGAGTGCAGAATAAGAAGGAGGAAGGCAGAAGCCACAAAGGTTTGGGAAGGCAAAACAAGGTGTGGGAGGAAAAATTTAACCTCTAATTTATCCTAACTAGAAGAATGTCTATGGGCAGTATAGCTAGATAATAATTCTGGTATTTGTTAAGCACTTACTATGTGTCAGGCACTGTACTAATCACTGGGGTAGATACAAACAAATTGAATTAGACATAGTCTAACTGTGATATCTGTGATATCTAACTCTAGATATTTACTACCCATGCATGTTCTGTGAAGTATAGAGCCTATAAGGAATAGAGGCACATGGGAGCACTAGCATGGAAAAGTTCAAGGGAGCAATAGAGAGAAAATGAGTAGCTGATTTAAAATATAAAGTGATTCATTTAGCACCTGTTAAAAGGTCCAGAGGTTGAAACAAACTAGGACAGGCTTATAGGAAGTTATACTCAGAAAGACTAGGAATTTAAATGCCCATTTGAATTGTGAATCACTATACTAGTATTGCACTTTATAGAAATGGCATAGTATGACAAGAGCTTGAAAATGTTTTCCAGTTGTAAAAATGTCAACTAGGCAAGACATTTTTTGTTGTATCTTGATGTATACTACATGAATACATTTAAAGTTATTTATTAATGCACCATTCTAACCTAATCACTTTCATATTTTCCTTTGATGTTCCAAGCTAGGCCATCTCTGCACCGAGGAAATGGAAAAGGGCCTAGAAATTTACCAAATGAGCAAACTGCTAACTTCTCATGACCCCACTCAAAGGGCAAGAGAGAGCTACTGAGATCCAAATGGTAACCAAGCCTGTTAGCTTTGGCCAGATCACTATTTAAGGTGAATTTTGGCCATACTTAAATCCAAGAATTAGGTGAGCATAATTAGCATTAGGAAATTAGGCTCTAAACTGAAGCTCAAGATCAGACATAGCTGCTTGCTCATGGTAAACTGTTTTTTCTACTTAATGAAATCCTAGTCCTCAATGAATCAGTAGAATAGGATTGTGCCTGATTTGACAGATATCAGAAATGCCATTTCTAGAACTTTCTAGTTGGTAAAATGCTAGATAACATAGCTTTTATATTCACTAAAGCAAAGATGACTATTGGTCCAAAAAATTCATTTTCAATACCCTTATGAATTTTAAAGAGGAGGGAAGGAAGGAAAGGAAGGAAAGGAAGGAAAGGAAGGGAAGGAAGGGAAGGAAGGGAAGGAAGGGAAGGAAGGGAGGGAAGGAAGGAAGGAAGGAAGGAAGGAAGGAAGGAAGGAAGGAAGGAAGGAAGGAAGGAAGGAAGGAAACGAAATGAAACGAAACGAAATGAAACTTAGATCATCTCCTGAATTCACAAACCTATTTTTAGACCTTAACTTAAAACTCCTTTAACATGATATCACAAGGCTAGGACCAGTGAATATTCAGGCCACCATCTAAAGCTATCATAGGCAGTTTGATCTCCTATTTATTTAATACTGCAGTGAGAGACTTCATTGAAATGAACAGCATAAAATAAAGTGATTTTGAGTGTTCAAATTCTGTTAAATTGAGGAGGTATAGGGATGCCTTCAGGCTATTCATGCTGAATCCATCAATAAATGCTAGTATTTTTCATTATCATTTAATTGTACCTACAGTGTCAGTGTATGAATTATAAATTTGATCTTTGAAATTTATTCAACTTGATATTTGAAAGTCGCATTTTCCCTACATAGATTTAAAATCAGAATTTACAATTACTGTCTGTTTATTTCAAAAATCAAGTCCCAGTGGCAATGGACAAGTGTGATTTTTGTGTGCTATTGTAATGTTTTACAGTGAATGACAGTTGCAACATTCTTTATATGCATAAAAGAAAGAAAAAACTAATGAATCATAAGGGCCAGCTAGCTTTAGGGAGATAGGCAGAGTTTGGCACAAACAGGATACTTAGGCTTTCTACCAAACTCAAAGTTCACAAAGCTTCTTTTTGCTAAAATTATTTAACCAATGGCAGAAGGCATATGATATTGCTTGAGCAGTATCAAGTATATGTAAAATTGAAAGTGTTTTTCATCATCACCTTCTTGCCTGGCTTTGCAACATGGTGAAGACAAGCTAAGTAGTTACAACATGCTAGATGAAGATGAAAAATATGAGGACGTTAAGGGGAAAGCAGAAGAGGAAGACAATGAAGAAGAGGAGAAGAAGGAAGATGAGGAGGTGAAGAAGATGAACATAGGATAAAGAGTAATTTAGGAGTCAGAAAGTGGATGCCAACACTGGAAGATGACAAGTTAATTCCTTGAATGCTAACTTTGTACAGAGTACAGAATACTCTACTGGACACTTGGAAGAGTACAGTAGAAGAGACAAGTCTCAAGTATAGTAGATTGCCTAATCTGGAGAGTTGCACAGGGTAGCTGGGGAAGAGAGAGAGTACTTTACATGAAACTGGAGAGGAAAGAACCAAGGTTGACCGTGGGAGTAAGGGCCTTTTTCTGTGAAACCTGTATGGGTGAACCTTGAGCTGATCCCCACAGCAGAGGGGACCACAGTCTGGTGGGCCACCACAGCTGAGCTTCTCTCCGAAGGTCACAGACAACTACTCCTCCTGCCTTGTGGCTACCGAAGAAGAAGGGAGAGACTTGAGAATTGTCATTACTGCTGCCTTAAGTAAAGAGTAAATTCCTTGGCACTGTAGCTTCCCTATCTGTGGATGTTATTGGCTATGGAAAGGTGGCAGTGGGCATCAATTTAAATCTCCCAGCACTGGTGAGTCTGGCCCCCACCTCTCCCGTCCCTCCTCCTTGCCCCTGCAACTTCCTTTCTGTCTTTCTCTGCATCTTTGAGCCCTGAAGGTACAGAGTGACTGTAGGTGACCCTGACTCTGAGATATTTGGGGAATCTGGCTTCAAACTCTCCTAGTGCCTCTCCTCCTTCTTTGGGTTCCCTCCATGGTTCCATGGCCCAAGAAGCCAGGTTTTCGAAACCTGGGAGCTGATAAGTGGCAGACTCAGCTCCAAAGCCTTCCAGAAGCAAGGGCAGTGGAATTGAGGGAGGAGAAGGATACTGATTTTGATTTTATGGAAACATTCTCTTGACTTCTTGGTCTGTGTGTCCCACTATGGTCTCACAGTTACCTGGGAACAGTAGAATTTTAATAAAGCTTCTGCTGAGACATATCAGCACCAGCTCCAAACTCCTCCTGCAACAGGAACAACAGACTCGGGATGGGGAAGGATCTACATTCAGTACACATTTTAATAAAGTTTCAGCACCTAGTCAGTAGGAAGGTCCCAGCTGCAAACTCTATCAAGGTTCTAATTTTGACTTTTCAAGAACATTCTCTCTATAAATAAGTTTCAGTAACATTTCAGATTCTGTTGGCAAGGACTGGTCAAAGAATGATGTTCATGTCATGGATAACCAGTAATATATGACAATTTCATTCATTCATTCATTCATTCAATAGTATTTATTGAGCGCTTACTATGTGCAGAGCACTGTACTAAGCGCTTGGGATGAACAAGTCGGCAACAGATAGAGACGGTCCCTGCCGTTTGACGGGCTTACAGTCTAATCGGGGGAGACGGACAGACAAGAACAATGGCACTAAACAGCGTCAAAGGGAAGAACATCTCGTAAAAACAATGGCAACTAAATAGAATCAAGGCGATGTACAATTCATTAACAAAATAAATAGGGTAACGAAAATATATACAGTTGAGCGGACAAGTACAGTGCTGTGGGGATGGGAAGGGAGAGGTGGAGGAGCAGAGGGAAAAGGGGAAAATGAGGCTTTAGCTGCGGAGAGGTAAAGGGGGGATGGCAGAGGGAGTAGAGGGGGACGAGGAGCTCAGTCTGGGAACGCCTCTTGGAGGAGGTGATTTTTAAGTAGGGTTTTGAAGAGGGAAAGAGAATCGGTTTGGCGGAGGTGAGGAGGGAGGGCGTTCCAGGACCGCGGGAGGACGTGACCCAGGGGTCGACGGCGGAATAGGCGAGACCGAGGGACGGTGAGGAGGTGGGCGGCAGAGGAGCGGAGCGTGCGTGGTGGGCGGTAGAAAGAGAGAAGGGAGGAGAGGTAGGAAGGGGCAAGGTGATGGAGAGCCTTGAAGCCTAGAGTGAGGAGTTTTTGTTTGGAGCGGAGGTCGATAGGCAACCACTGGAGTTGTTTAAGAAGGGGAGTGACATGCCCAGATCGTTTCTGCAGGAAGATGAGCCGGGCAGCGGAGTGAAGAATAGACCGGAGCGGGGCGAGAGAGGAGGAAGGGAGGTCAGAGAGAAGGCTGACACAGTAGTCTAGCCGGGATATAACGAGAAACCGTAATAGTAAGGTAGCCGTTTGGGTGGAGAGGAAAGGGCGGATCTTGGCGATATTGTAGAGGTGAAACCGGCAGGTCTTGGTAACGGATAGGATGTGTGGGGTGAACGAGAGGGACGAGTCAGGGATGACACCGAGATTGCGGGCCTGCGGGACGGGAAGGATGGTCGTGCCATCCACGGTAATAGAGAAGTCTGGGAGAGGACCGGGTTTGGGAGGGAAGATGAGGAGCTCAGTCTTGCTCATGTTGAGTTTTAGGTGGCGGGCCGACATCCAGGCGGAGACGTCCCCGAGGCAGGAGGAGATGCGAGCCTGAAGGGAGGGGGAGAGGACAGGGGCGGAGATGTAGATCTGCGTGTCATCTGCGTAGAGATGGTAGTCAAAGCCGTGAGAGCGGATGAGTTCACCGAGGGAGTGAGTGTAAATGGAGAACAGAAGAGGGCCAAGAACTGACCCTTGAGGAACTCCAACAGTTAAAGGATGGGAGGGGGAGGAGGCTCCAGCATAGGAGACCGAGAATGATCAGCCAGAGAGGTAAGAGGAGAACCAAGAGAGGACAGAGTCCGTGAAGCCAAGGTGAGATAAGGTATGGAGGAGGAGGGGATGGTCGACAGTGTCAAAGGCAGCAGAGAGGTCAAGGAGGATCAGAATGGAGTAGGAGCCATTGGATTTGGCAAGAAGGAGGTCATGGGTGACCTTAGAGAGAGCAGTCTCGGTAGAGTGGAGGGGACGGAAGCCAGATTGGAGGGGGTCTACGAGAGAATGGGAGTTAAGGAATTCTAGGCATCGATTGTAGACGACTCGTTCTAGGATTTTGGAAAGGAAAGGTAGTAGGGAGATAGGACGATAACTGGAGGGGGAAGTGGGGTCAAGAGTGGGTTTTTTTAGGATGGGGGAGACGTAGGCATGTTTGAAGGCAGAGGGGAAGGAGCCCTTGGAGATTGAGTGGTTAAAAATAGAAGTTAAGGAAGGGAGGAGGGCAGGGGCGATGGTTTTAAGAAGGTGAGAGGGAATGGGGTCCGAGGCGCAGGTGGAGGGGGTGGCACTTGCGAGGAGGGAGGAGATCTCCTCTGAGGATACTGCAGGGAAGGATGGGAAAGTAGGGGAGGGGGTTGGTGGGGGGGGGGGGGAGAGGCGGAGGGGTGACTTTGGGGAGCTCAGACCTGATCGTGTTGATTTTCGTGAGGAAATAGGTGGCCAGATCATTGGGGGTGAGAGATGGGGGAGGGGGAGGAACAGGGGGCCTAAGGAGAGAGTTAAAGGTCCGGAACAATCGGCGGGGGTGACGGGCATGGGTGTCGATGAGGGAGGAGAAGAAGCTTTGCCTGGCGGAGGAGAGGGCAGAGTTAAGGCAGGAATACTTTAAATTAATCACTTCAACTGAGTAAAGGAAGATCACATAGTGGTGCCAGGGTGACACATTATCCAATCAGATATAGTTTACACAATACTCAGCCCTATCTTGAACCCAACTATTCACTCATTCAGTTATACTTATTAAGCACTTACTGTGTGCAGAGCACAACCAAAGTCCTTCCAAATGCCACTGTATCCACTCTAATTACCTACTTTGATCCTCCATCCTTTCTCGGTCAGTCCAACTCTGTGTTTGTAAACTGCTCATCTTTCTGTCTCTCCATCTAGCCTTTATCGAGTACTCATTCCCTCTACATACTGTATTATACATTTCCCTTAGTTTGTATGAACATACGTTTTGTCAGTAGAGCATTCAAGTATTAATTGTGATTAGCTCTTTATGGACAAGGAATATATTATTTTGTTGTTCAACTCCACAACCTCTTTTAGTGTATTGCATTGTAATCAATCAATCAGACTGTGTCTGACCTAATTAACCTATCTACAGCAGTGTTTAGAACTGTGTTTGACTTATAGTAAATGCTTATCAAATACCATTTAAAAAAAACAATCAATGGTATTTATTAGGTGTTTAGTACGTAAAGACCACCGAACTAAGCTCTTAGGAGAGTTGGCAGGCAGATTCCCTGCCCACAACGAGCTCACAGTTTACAGGGGGAAAATATTTTAATATAAATACATAATTTATGACATAATTTAATTTGAAGATATAATTTAACGAATATAGTGCACCCAATGGATTCTCAAAATTCTTGTCTTATCCCGTCGTGTCACCTCTGACCCATAGCAACAGCATGGACACATCTCTCCCAGAATGCCCCAACCTCCACCTGCAATTTTTCTGGTAGTATATCCATAGAGTTTTCATGGTAAAAATACAGAAGTGGTTTAGCATTGCTTCCTTCTGCGCAGTAAACTTGAGTGTCCACCTTTGACACTCTCCCATGCCACTGTTGCCCAGCACAAGTGAGATTTGACATGTAGCAGATTGCCTTCTCGCTAGCCACTGCCTAACCTAGGAATGGAAATGCCTCTGCTTGACTCTCCCTCCAGTAGTTGAGACTGGTAGAGTACTCTAAACTCTCTAGGTGTGACCCTAAGAGGAGAAATTAATTATACTATAATTAATACTATCTTTAAATGTCTAACTTTAGCATGGCAAAGGATGATTAGTAATTGAATAGGTCAGTTTATATGAATCTGATATTGAAACCTGCAGTGAACTACAGGAGTGGTTCCCACAGGTTGGACTCCTGTATTTGAGATTAGTGATGATTTTGGGAGAAACTGAGGTAAAGTATAAAATACTATGGTAAAAGCTATATCTTAGGGAATTATAGGTAATGGCTCAAAAGATCCTCACATCTCAGTTGGAAGGAGATCAGGCTTAATAACTAATATTATCGGCTCCCATGAAAGAGGAACTATTGTGCTATAGTGGTTAGTAATGGCTCTCTTCATTGTCAAGTAGCAACATTTTCTAATCCATATCCTTGTTGTCCTTTCCTGACTTGAGTATCCCTGTTAACTTCTCATTCCCTGCACTTTTCTTTCCTCTGAAAAATAGTAAAGTGTTTTGCTAAGGCATTGATCCAGAAGGGAGAAAATATTCTGAGCTTAGAAAATTCAGTTACCAGTGACCAGAAGTGACCAGCATTGTTTAGGAAAAGTTTGAAAGTGTCATGTTGGGGCTGGGATAAAAATACAGGAGCTGGAAATAGCCTATGCACTCAGGCACAAAGATTATATTGAAGTCTATAGGAAGGGGCAATATGGAGTTTATCATCATCAAAAAACTTGCAAAGCTTCTATAGCCCCAGGTATTTGTTTTACATCCTCCTATTTGGTGACAAATAGCACAGATTGTCTTTAAATGTCAATGTCTATCAGTCATAAATATCTAGGGAAACTTTTCATTCATTCAATAGTATTTATTGAGCACTTACTATGTGCAGAGCACTGTACTAAGCGCTTGGAATGAACAAGTCGGCAACAGATAGAGACAATCCCTGCCATTTGACGGGCTTACAGTCTAATTGGGGGAGACAGACAGACAAGAACAATGGCAATAAATAGAGTCAAGGGGAAGAACATCTCGTAAAAACAATGGCAACTAAATAGAATCAAGGTGATGTACATTTCATTAACAAAATAAATAGGGTAATGAAAATATATACAGTTGAGCAGACGAGTACAGTGCTGAGGGGATGGGAAGGGAGGGGGGAGGAGCAGAGGGAAATGGGGGGAAAAGAGGGTTAAGCTGCGGAGAGGTGAAGGGGGGGGCGGTAGAGGGAGTAGAGGGAGAAGGGGAGCTCAGTCTGGGAAAGCCTCTTGGAGGAGGTGAGTTTTAAGTAGGGTTTTGAAGAGAGGAAGAGAATTAGTTTGGCGGAGGTGAGGAGGGAGGGCATTCCAGGACCGCGGGAAGACGTGGCCCAGGGGTCGATGGCGGGATAAGCAAGACCGAGGGACGGTGAGGAGGTGGGTGGCAGAGGAGTGGAGCGTGTGGGGTGGGCAGTAGAAAGAGAGAAGGGAGGAGAGGTAGGAGGGGGCAAGGTGATGTAGATCCTTGAAGCCTAGAGTGAGGAGTTTTTGTTTGGAGCAGAGGTTGATAGGTAACCACTGGAGGTGTTTAAAAAGGGGAGTGACATGCCCAGATCGTTTCTGCAGGAAGATGAGCCGGGCAGCGGAGTGAAGAATGGACTGGAGCGGGGCGAGAGAGGAAGAAGGGAGATCAGAGAGAAGGCTGACACAGTAGTCTAGCCGGGATATAACAAGAGCCTGTAGCAGTAAGGTAGCCGTTTGGGTGGAGAGGAAAGGGCGGATCTTGGCGATATTGTAAAGGTGAAACCGGCAGGTCTTGGTAACGGATGGGATGTGTAGGGTGAACGAGAGAGACGCGTCAAGGATGACACCGAGATTGCGGGCCTGAGAATCAGGAAGGATGGTCGTGCCATCTACGGTGATAGGGAAGTCTGGGAGAGGACCGGGCTTGGGAGGGAAGATGAGGAGCTCAGTCTTGCTCATGTTGAGTTTTAGGTGGCGGGCCGACATCCAGGTGGAGACATCCTGGAGGCAGGAGGAGATGCAAGCCTGAAGGGAGGGGGAGAGGACAGGGGCAGAGATGTAGATCTGCGTGTCATCTGCGTAGAGATGGTAGTAAAGCCGTGAGAGTGAATGAGTTCACCGAGGGAGTGAGTGTAAATGGAGAACAGAAGATGGCCAAGAACTGACCCTTGAGGAACTCCAACAGTTAAAGGATGGGAGGGGGAGGAGGCGCCTGCGAAGGAGACCAAGAATGACCGGCCAGAGAGATAAGAGGAGAACCAGGAGAGGACGGAGTTCGTGAAGCCAAGGTGAGATAAGGTATGGAGGAGGAGGGGATGGTCGACAGTGTCAAAGGCAGCAGAGAGGTTAAGGAGGATTAGAATGGAGTAGGAGCCATTGGATTTGGCAAGAAGGAGGTCATGGGTGACCTTAGAGAGAGCAGTCTCGGTAGAGTGGAGGGGACGGAAACCAGATTGGAGGGGGTCCAGGAGAGAATGGGAGTTAAGGAATTCTAAGCAGCGATTGTAGACGCCTTGTTCTAGGATTTTGGAAAGGAAGGGTAGTAGGGAGATAGGGCGATAACTGGAAGGGGAAGTGGGGTCGAGAACCCTGGAGAGATATTTCACCCAGAAGTTATGTCCAGACAATCAGAAATAGAATGGTATGATCTTCAGTGTTTGGAGAGTCTGCTCTTCACTCCAATCACATCTCCTGGTACAACCGGTCAAAAAACAGATGTCCCACTGACAAATTCAGCCTTAGATATGTAGAGGCAGAGTGGTTAGTGTAAAGACAATGGGCCTGAGATTCAGAGAACCTGAGTTTTAATCCTGACTCCACCACTTATCTGCTGGGTGACATTGGGTAAGTCATTTAACTTCTCTGTGTGCTCCAGTTATATAATTTGTAAAATGGGGACTAAGACTGTCTGTGAAACCTCTATGGTACATGGACTGTGTCCAACCTAATTAACTTGTATCTACTCCAGCACTCAATACAAAGTCTGATACATAATAAGTGCTTAGAAAATGGTACTGAAAAAAGATATCCTTACTAAATATATGTAAATAAAATTTTCGGGTAAAAAGGAATGCTTCCATTTCCAGTCTGAAACACTTTTCCTCTTAAAAAAGGTAACAAAATTACACTAATAATATGTTATTTTTCCTATGATTTATTTAGTTTGGGGCTATTTCTGGCTCTTCACCATGGCTGTACCAACTCTGCTGCAGCAAATGACACCTCCAAGTAGGACTTTCTTAGGATTATTTATTGTATCAACTCAACATCAAGATCCATAATTTCAGCACTTTGCTATAAAAATAAAATATTTGGGAGTTGGTAAATTTAAGTTCCCAAATTAATCAATCCACTACCTAGTTTACATTAAGAAGTATGAGGAAAGAAATACCATTTTCTTCAGATTGAGGTATCTTTTGCACTAAAACACCCTTGGAAAAGAAAATAACAAACCAGAATTCTAAAGATTTGTTAAAACATAAAAGGAGGAAAACATTTCAGACACTCTGAAGTACCAATATGACACTTGTATTTGCAGTAGAAATCACAGTCCAAAAATATGACCTTTTCAGAGGATATAAGGATGGCACTATGCAGTATGTATTACCATTTAAATAATTCCAACCCTTGTATGTTAGACCAAGTGTCAAATCTGACAAACCACAGTAAAAAACCCCTTCATATTAAACTAACTTCTTGATGTCTAACATCCACTTGAATATATCACTTTCTTGTAATTGTAAATACTGAAGTCTATGGAACTGAAGATTGTGCTACAGAAAACGTTTAAATTATATCAGTAAAGCAACAGGGCAAATTAAATCTGTGAAAAACTATATTTCTCACTATGCTGTGAAAAGAGCACCAACGTGGTAATCAGAATGGGTTTTAATCCCAGCTACACTTTTTGCCTGTAGTGTGAACTTGGACAAATCACTTAATTTCTATGCGACTCAGCTTCCTCATCTGTAGAATGGGGATTCAATGCCTTCTCTCCCTCCTACTTAAGATGTGAGTCTTATGTGAGACAGGGACTTGTACTACCCCAATGCTTATTATATTGTCTGGCACTTAGTAAACACTTAAAATAATGTCACCCCAAAAGTATCATACATTTTCAACTATTTTTAGAATCTGAGACAGTGGTACTGATGACACTGACAATGTTGATGATGTATTCTCTTGTTATCAACAGTGGATGTGTTCCATTCAGTCATGAAGGCTTCTAGACTGAGACTGCCTGAAATAATTGATTGTAGTATGAATAACCTCTTTGAGGGAAGGAATCATTCCTACCAACTCTATTGTACTGTACTTTCACAAGCACTATAGTGCTCTGCACAAAGGAAGCACCCAATAAATATCATTGATTGATAGATCCATTGATAGTGATTTATTTAACAGCAATCACACTCTCTTGTCACTGTTAGTCATATTTTCATTAGGGCAGATTTTATGGATGAACCTCTCTCACAATTCCATAGAATACATGAAATAGCAGCTCAGTCCACATTACCAGAACCAAAATTTGCACACAAATTGTAACTAAAGAAATCCTAATTTCACCTTATTGTGAATTCTCTCCAGGCCAAATATATCTTATGCCTTTTGGGTAATCAATCAGTCAATCAATTAATCGATCATATTTATTGAGCACCCATATGCAGAGTACTGTACTCAGTATATGTTTGGATACAATAGAATTAGTAAACATCATCTCAGGAGTTTTCTATCGAAGACAATCTAATAGGGAAAACAGGGACTAGAATGGAAAGATAGACAGTAGAATAGGAAGATGAAATAACAGTACAAAAATACACACATAAATGTTATTCTGAGGATCTCATTATCAAAATCTAGTTGATGTGGAAGTGTGCAGTTGTAGGAGACCTTAAGGTGTGGATTTGAGAGATATATTATGGAAGGTCTTCTGGAAGGGCAGTGATTTCAGAAGGGATTAGAAGATGACAGTCATCTGCAAAGATTCATTCATTCAATAGTATTTATTAAGCACTTATGTGCAGAGCACTGTACTAAGTGCTTGGAATGTACAATTTGGCAACAGATAGAGACAATCCCTGCCCAATAAAGGCTCACAATCTAATCAGGGGAGACAGACAGCAGAGCAAAACAGAACGAAAGAAAAACAAGACAATATTATCATGATAAATAGAATCAAGGGGAGGTATAGCTCATTAACAAAATAAATAGAGTAATAAATACTATGTACAAATGAGCACAGTGATGAGGGGAGGGGGAGGAGCAGAGGATGGGGTGGGAAGGGAAGGGGAAGGGGAGCAGAGGGAAAGGGGTCTCAGCTGAGGGGAGGTGAAGAAGGAAGGGGGAGGAGCAGAGGGTGGGGGGGAGCAGAGGGAAAAGGGAAGGCCTCAGTCTGGGAAGGCCTCTTGGAGGAGGTGAGCTCTCAGTAGGGCTTTGAAGAGGGGAAGAGAGTTTGGCGGACGTCAAGAGGGAGGACATTCCAGGACACCAGTAGGACGTGGGCCAGAGGTTGACACTGGGACAGGTGTGAACGGGGGACAGTCAGGAGGTGAGGGGCAGTAGAAAGAGAGAAGAGTGGTGAGGTAGGAGGGGGTAAGGTGATGGAGAGCTTTGAACCCAAGAGTGAGGAGTGTTTGTTTCAAGCAAAGTTTGATAGGCAACCACTGGAGGTTTTTGAGGAGGGGAGTGAGATGCCCAGAGCATTTCTGTAGGAAGATGATCCGGGCAGCAGAATGAAGAATAGACTGGAGTGGGGAGAGACAGGAGGAAGGGAGATCAGAGAGAAGGCTGACACAGTAATCCAGTCGGGATATTATGAGAGATTGTATCAGCAAGGTAGCAGTTTGAATGGAGAGGAAAGGGTGGATCTTGGCGATATTGTGAAGGTGAAACTGGCAGGTCCTGGTGAAGGATTGGATGTGTGGGGTGAATGAGAGAGCTGAGTCAAGGATGACACCAAGCTTGCGGGCCTGTAAGATGGGGAGGATGGTCGTACCATCCACAGTGAGAGGGAAGTCAGGTAGAGGATGGGGTTTGGGAGGGAAGATAAGGAACTCAGTTTTGGACATGTTGAGTTTTAGGTGGAGGCAGACACCTAGGTGGAGATGTGCTGGAGGCAGGAGGAGATACAAGCCTGAAGGGAGGAAGAGAGAACAGGGAAGGAGATGTAGATTTGGGTGTCATCTGCATAGAGATGATAGTTGAAGCTGTGGGAGCGATTGAATTCACCAAGGGAGTGAGTATAGATGGAGAACAGAAGAGGGCTGAGAACTGACCCTTGAGGAGTCCCTACAATTAGAGGCTGGGAGTGGGAGGAGGAGCCCGCGAAGGAGACCGAGAATGAATGGCCAGAGAGATAAGAGGAGAACCAGATGAGGATGGAGTCTGTGAAGCCAAGGTGTGATAAGGTGTGGAGGATAAGGGAATGGTTGAAAGTGTCAAAGGCAGCTGAGAGGTCGAGGAGGATTAGAATAGAGTAGGAGTCATTGGATTTGGCAAGAAGGAGGTCATGGGTGACCTTTGAGAGAGAAGTCTCGGTAGAGTGGAGGGGATGGAAGCCAGATTGGAGGGGGTCCAGGAGAGAATTGGAGTTGAGGAATTCAAGTCAGCGAGTGTAGACGACTTGTTTCAGGAGTTTGGAAAGGAAGGGTAGGAGGAAGATAGGACAATAACTGGAAGGGGAAGTGCGGTCGAGAGAGGGGTTTTTTAGGATGGGGGAGACATGGGCATGTTTGAAGGCAGAGGGGAAGAAGCCATTGGAGAGTGAGTGGTTAAAGATAGAAGTTAAGGAGGGGAGGAGGGAAGGGGCGATAGTTTTCATAAGATGAGAGAGAATGGGGTCCGGAGCACAGGTGGAGGGGGTGGCACTTACAAGGAGGGAGTATATCTCCTCTGAGGATACTGCTGAGAAGGATGAGAAATTAGGGGAGACGCTTGGGAGTCGAGGGGAAGGAGAAGGGTGAGGGATGACTTTGGGGAAATCAGACCTGATTGTGTTAATTTTCGTGATGCAGTAGGTGGCCAGATCATTGGGGTTGAGGAATGGGGAGAGGGGGAGGAACAGGGGCAGAGGAGAGAGTTAAAATTCCGGAACAATTGGCGAGGGTGATGGACATGGGCATCAATGAGGTTAAAGGGAAGATGTTCCAGGCAGGAAGGGGGGCTTAAGCGAGATACTGGTAGTAGAACAGATGAGAATAAGTTCTATAAGTACTTTGTCTAGAAAGGAATGAAGCCTGTGAGCTGGGGGTTAGAGAAGAATGAACAAGGATAAGTAGCTGATTGAGTGCCTTAATGCCTATAATCAGGATTTTCTGCTTGATGTGCAGACCATTCCCTCCACTTACACAAAAATCCAATTAGATGAATTCCAGGCAATAATGATTTTTGCATCAGAATTACTAGTCTCTCCATTGATGAGCCAAGCTAATAGCTGGAAGTCAACACTAGTCCTAAAAATATTTTTTAAGGATAATTTGTATTTTCGATTCTTAAATACTTCTTCCAAAAGACTTAGTTCATAAGGATACATGGCAAGACCATTAGAGCAGCAGGTACATGATACCTTTCCAGTTTGCTAATCTATGACTCCTTTGACAAATTAAAGGCTTTTGATTCCCATTAAAACATTGATTTGTAATCCACCCCTCCTGCTCCTCATCTGATTGACTTCCCTCAGGCAGGATCTAATTGGTGGGCACACATCTGCCTTTCAGTACTCTCTATTGCCTATGCAGGGTATTCATGTTGATTCCCAATTGCCACTGATGCAATGCCTTCTGGTTTGGGGGTGGAGAAGATGTGACAAAGGGGGGCTTAGGGGGATGCTTATTTGGGGTACCTGGAGCTCCCTTTTCTCATGTACTTTTGTGTCATCCATTCTTTCAAAATGTTCCCCTAAATTATCAACATAAACCAATATACTAGGATCATATTCCTAGTTTCCCATCTATCATGCGCCACAAGCAAAGTATCTTCTTGCTAATTGCATTCTTGGGGAAGACAGGGAGGAGAGTAGTCTGGAACCCAGGCTTCCAGTTCCAGCAAAATTGGAGGTAAATGGGTGATCTCTGGGAAGAAGGTAGCAGGATCTTGCCCCATACAGCTTCTTCTTCTTACTCTGACCCCTCTTTACTAGGAGTTCCAAAAATCAAACTTTAATAGGCTGGAAAAGGAGAAAATGGCTTTTTAAAGCTGCCACCAAAACTATCAGTATTGGGAAATTTGTCAAACAGGAGGATCTATGTATAGTCAAATTAGTTTTGCAACTACCAAAGAAATCTTAATTGGTCTGACTCTTCTACATAAGTAGACAGAAGAAGCAGCATGACTTTGTGGAGAGAGCACGGGCTTGGGTTAAGACTGTGAGCCTCATGTGGGACAACCTAATTACCTTGTATCTCCTCCAGCACTTAGAACAGTGCTCAGAACATAGTAAGAGCTTAACAAATACTATTATTATTATTAAGATATTATTATTATTATCATTATTATTTTCATTATTATTATTAATAATGATTAATCTTTTTTTTCCAAAAAAGTTTTAATGTGGAGTTACCCCTCATTGTGTTACCAGGCAAAAATGGTGAAGTGCCAGAATCATTATGCCATCACATAGAGACTCCCATTTTGGGAGTCTGTCTCAGATAGGATTTCCAGCTACAATACAGAGTTTCAAAACTCCATGGATGTTAGCAGCTTACATAAATAACAAAAAACTCAAGACATAACACAGAGTCAAGTCAAAACTTAGAGTTGCTGTCCCTAGGTGAACCTGGAGCACCCACCATTTCAAAGTCCAATGGTATCTCATGAGTACCTGAGCCAACAAGGCAGAACTCAGAAGGGCGAGTGGGATATCACCCCTATAACCAAAACTGCTAGATTGACAGCCCAAGCCAGAAATAGAGAAGGTATCCTTCGCCCCGGGGCCAATCAAATTAGGTTTGGAGGAGGAGGGAGGGCGGAGCTTGGATATCCTCAAGCTGGAACCTGGAATGGCCTACAAGAACAGGTAATAAATACCTGTGGCCTCTGACCTTCTGGGAAACAGATCCACACTTGCAGTACCTCTCTTTGTATCACCTCTGCCCAGAGTGTGGGATACCCTCTCTGCCTGCACCAAGTGAGGAGTCGAGGGATGGGTAAGTGGGGCTGGAAGCTAAGGCTCTTCACCATGAGTGTGTAACGCATAAATGGATTGGGCGAGAAGGGTTCATGAGTGGTAGCTAGTTGCCTCACCATTTACAAACAAGGCATAAGCAAATTCTTCCCTGGTGGGAAGTGTTCATGCTTGGGTCCTAGGTGTTTTGCCACATGTAAGTAATACATAAGTATATTCCTCCTGACAGGGATGTTCTAGTATCATTAAATGATCATATTCCGCTTGAAAGGTTCAATTTGCCGCATCCAAAATAATCAAATTATTCAATTTGCCTCATAGAATAAATTCCTGAACGAACGATTCCTGAACAAACCTGGGCGGTGGGTGACAGTTGCCCAGCAGGAAATCCCCTCTAAGATAAACCATTCCTGCCCTTCAATCTCATATCACACCTCTTATTACAGCTGGTTTTACACCACCAATTTAAAATCTGGAACTGAAAAACTCATCTTCCCTCCTAGACCAACACCTACTTTCCTATCACCATCAACAACATAACTGCTGTAATCTTGATATTATCTTACACTCCTCCCTGATTCATTCATTCAATCAAATTTATTGAGCACTTACTGTGTGCAGAACACTGTAATAAGCACTTGGGGAAGAACAATATAACAATAAACAGACACATTCCTTGCCCACAGCAAGCTTACAGTCTAGATTCACATTCATCTTTCATGCTGAGACTGATGCTAAGTCAGTTTTCCTTCACAATATTTTTTCCAATCTGCCCCTTCCTTGTCATGTAAACATCTGGTCTATCCACCATTCATGTTTTCATGCTTCTAGTATTTCTGGTTTCCCATCTGTAGCTCATTCTGCTACCCAGATCATTTTCCTAAGAAAGGCATATTGCATCTGTGCCCCTCGCCTGCCCCTTCCTCAAAAATTGTTTAAGAGCAACCTATTCGTCTCTGCATTAAACAAGAACTCCTGATCATCCTCTTTCTCTCTAATGGTATTTGTTAAGTGCTTACTATGTGCCAGGCATTGCTTTAAGCACTGGGGTAGATACAAGGTAATCAGGTTGGACACAGTCCATGTCCACATGGGGCTCACAGTCTTTGCAGATGAGGTAACTGAGGCACAGAGAGGTTAAGTGAATTGCCCAGGGTTACACAGCAGAGAAGTGACAGATCCAGGATTAAAACCCAGGTTCATGTGACTCCCAGGCCTGTGCTCTATCCACTAGACCACACTGCTTCTCTTGGTTTAATGCTCCATAACCGCACTTTTGTATTATTCACTCTTTCCCCCAGACCAAGTCAGCCTTCATGCTTTCAAACTCTCTACAGGACCTTGGTTATGCCTCTCTTGCCTCAAATCTTTGACTATGCCATTCCCCTGACTGTAATCAATCAATCAATCAATCACATTCATTGAGCACTTACTGTGTGCAGAGCAGTTTATTAAACACTTGGGGGAATATATACAACAGAGCTGGCAGACACATTCCCTGCACAAACGACTATGTGAGTTACCTGTCTTTTCAAATCCACCGAACTACTACTTTCCCCACCTTCGAAGTCCTTCTGAAATCCAACTTCATGCAGGATGCTTTATCCAGTATATTTTTCCTCACACCAGGTTATAAATTCCAATTACCACAACAGCACCTTTGTGCCACCTGTACTCATATGTACACATATCAATCCACAGTGCCTCTTTCTATATACATTTCATTTATTCATTCATTCAATAGTATTTATTGAGCGCTTACTATGTGCAGAGCACTGTACTAAGCGCTTGGGATGAACAAGTCGGCAACAGATAGAGACAGTCCCTGCCGTTTGACGGGCTTACAGTCTAATCGGGGAAGATGGACAGACAAGAACAATGGCAATAAATAGAGTCGAGGGGAAGAACATCTCGTAAAAACAATGGCAACTAAATAGAATCAAGGCGATGTACAATTCATTAACAAAATAAATAGGGTAATGAAAATATATACAGTTGAGCGGACGAGTACAGTGCTGTGGGGATGGGGAGGGAGAGGTGGAGGAGCAGAGGGAAAAGGGGAAAAAGAGGGTTTAGCTGCGGAGAGGTAAAGGGGGGGTGGCAGAGGGAGTAGAGGGAGAAGAGGAGCTCAGTCTGGGAAGGCCTCTTGGAGGAGGTAAGTTTTAAGTAGGGTTTTGAAGAGGGAAAGAGAATCAGTACTCTACATAATCCCTTACTGATGGAAGTAGCATGGCCTAGTGGAAAGAGCATGGGCTAGTGAGTAAAAGGACCTTGGTTTTACTCCCACTCTGCCACTTGTCTGCTAAGTGACCTTAGGAAAATGATTGTACCTCATTTGACTCATCTTTAAAATGGAGATTCAATATCTGTTTTCTTTAATACTTAGACAATGAGCCCCATGTGGATAGGAATTGTGTCCATCCTCAGAGAAGCAGCGTGGCTCAATGGACAGAGCACGGGCTTAGGAGCCAGAGGTCATGGGTTTGAATCCTGACTGCTCTGCCACCTGTCAGCTGTGTGACTGTGGGCAAGTCACTTTACTTCTCTGTGCCTCAGTTCCCTCATCTGTAAAATGAGAATGAAGACTGTGAGCCTCATGTGGAACAATCTGATGACCCTGTATCTACCCCAGCGCTTAGAACATTGCTCTGCACATAATAAGCGCTTTACAAATGCCAACATTATTATTATTAAATATCTTGTATCTATTCCAGTGTTTACTATAGTGCTTGACACACAGTAAGCACTTAACAAATACCACCGTTATTATTACTCATCCACATGTTATTTTTTCCTTATATTTTTCCTCCTGTTAGACTGTAGTATATTGCCCAACTGCTAATCAATTTTTGGTGGGAGATGTGTGATTTCCAAACATTTTGGTTTCTTACAAGAGATGGGCAAAGATAGGGCAGAGATGAAAAAGTTAAATTAAATTTCCTGTAGGCAAAGGGCCTGACTTACTGCATTTCACAATGAAGAGTCAAGCACTGGTAGATGCTCAGTCAGCAGTTTATTCTCTTCCTTTATAATCTGTTGAAAATAGCTGTTCCTGTGTTTTCTCCTTCAAACTCTGGCCTATGTATTGTGAGAGCTTCCTTAGGGACAGGGACCAGGACTGTATAGAACTCCCACCCATGTTTTCTAAACCAGTTCTGCATAGAGTTTGCGATTAATAGACATTATCACTACTTCTCTGAATATATGCATGCCATGAGTCATCCTCTTTAAAATCATGATCAACCCTTCTGGGAAAGGTTGGAGCAGCAGGTGGGGCCTAGTTTTCTGGTGTGAATATAATAATAATAATAATGTTGGTATTTGTTAAGCGCTTACTATGTGCATAGTAACACTGTTCTAAGCACTGGGGTAGATACAGGGTAATCAGGTTGTCCCACATGAGGCTCACAGTCTTAATCCCCATTTTGCAGATGAGATAACTGAGGCACCGAGAAGTTAAGTGACTTGCCCAAATTCACACAGCTGACAGGTGGAGGAGTGGAATTAGAACCCACGACCTCTGATTCCTAAGCCCGTGCTCTTTCCACTGGGTCACGCTGCTTCTCAAGATTGTCCTTTGGCATTTCTTCTTCAAGGGAATCTTTTATGTTTTTGAGTTAAGCATTATTTTTTGTCAATTATTGAGTTTGGAAATTATCCCCAGACATACTCAAATACATAATCTTGCAGCTTCACTAAGAGTTTATGCAGAGTCTATAGTGTTTTCATCTGTGTACTGTCTAGATTTCTTAATCTTATTGTTTTGGCCACAGAATATTAGCAAGGTCTCCTAAAGACTCTCCAAACACCATCTGTAATTTATTTTCTGTTCTTCTCTCCCACTGTATTGGAAGCTTCTTGAGGGTAGGTAGGGACTGTGTTCTCAACTGCACTCTCCCAATTGCCTAGTAGGGCAGACTGAACAAAGTCAAAGTCAATCCTAATTAAATTCAGATTGATTAAAATTCATATAACCTTTCCTCCCAATCACATTTTCCACAGTTATCAGAATCACTTTTTATTTGATAAAAAAATGAATTCAGACAGTACCTTTTACTCTTAGCATTTTCACATTATAAATTATTTATCATTGCATATCACTTTCAAGTGGGAGAATGCATATTCAGCCTGATTGGTCTTTCCCAATGTCAGATGAATGGCCAAGCCCAGATTTCAGGTATGCAAGATTTCTAGTTGATTGTACATTCCACTGGATATTTTAGCCTCTAAGAGAGAAGTGGAAAGGGAGATAAAAGAGAGGAAAAAAAGAGCAAGAGAAAGAGATACAGAGAGATGGGGGGGATGGGAGAGATTGATGGCCATACGTCTTTTAAAAATGGATTATGTCTGTCTCCTTATATTCCACGATAACTGATTATTGGAAAAAAAAGTAACCAATATGAATTTTCATATTATTCAAACCAGTAAACAGGTCATTTGTTAGTTCAAGAGATTTTTTGTTTGATTTTCAGGTCCATTGATGATAATGCTTGAACTAGACAGTGCTAGAGGTACAAAGGAAATCAAAAAGTGTAGAACTAGTTTTCTAATTGTTATCTATGCCAAATATCTGCTTTAGCAAATAAAACTATCTTACTGAAGCTTGCCTTTTTTAAGAATCATCTTTGAAAGTAGGATGCTCACAAATGTAGCTAATACCTGGCTAGTAAGAGTATGAATAATGCAAAGACCCAGAAAATTATCTTACACTTCAGTTTACATTCTGCTTTCAGGCCCTAAATGTTAAATATGGCAATTATTTAAGCCAAAGGATGTGAAAACCATAGACTATTTTATTGTATTCTCCTTAAGGGCAATGACATGTACTTTATTTCACAAACCTCTTATTCTATGTTTTCTATATATATATATATATATATATATTTAAACTTACAAGCATTTAAAGTTTTATCACTTAATATCAAATCTCCCTACAGATAGCTGACAGGGAAAGTTTTGGTTATGATAAAGGACATAAGCATTGTCAGGTGTAGTTTTTTTTCATTCCCTAATATTTTTCATTAAACAAACATGTATTTCCTCATATAAATTTGACTCATTATTCATCTCTTTTGTAGAACTCACTATGACTGCACATATCCATTAATCTTCAAATGACTCAAAGTGGACCTGTGCACCTACCCCAGAAATTACATTTGATATGTAGAGCAATTCCACCAGTGCCAGCTAGCTATATAGAGAAGCAGCATGGCACAGTAGAAAGAGCACGGGCTTGGGAGTCAGAGGTCATGGGTTTGAATACCGGCTCTAACACTTGTCAGCTGTGTGACTGTGGGGAAGTCACTTAACTTCTCTTTGTCTCAGTTACTTCATCTGTAAAATGGGGATTAAGACTGTGAGCCTCACGTGGGACAACCTGATGACCCTGTAAATCTACCCCAGTGCTTAGAACAGTGCTATGCACATAGTAAGTGCTTAACAAATACCAACATTATTATTATTATTATTATTATTACATTCCAGTTTTTAACATCATGTAGCAAGACAGAATCCCACTGGGGTCCTTAGTCAGTTCACAATATTGAAAAAAAATTATCAGGATAGTGTACATTTCTGTAGAAAAGCATGATGACCTAGTGGAAAAAGCATGGTCCTGGAAGTAAGAGGACTCTGGGTTCTAATCCTGACTCCACCATGTCTCTGCTATGTGATCCCAAGTCATTTAACTTCTCTGTGCCTTGGATACCTCATCTATAAAAAGGGGTTTGAGATTGTGTGCCTCGACAAAGTGAGTGTTTAACAAATACCATCTAAAAAAAAAGTTGGTGTAGGATGCCCAAATTGGTGCATAAGAATGAAAGGGGATTAGTAAGTGTAAACAGAAGAACTTTAAAAGCACAGTGAAGGAAAATCTCAAATAATGTGGCAATAAACTAGAAGCCTGCAGTAGAAGATAGATCAATCTGATCTAAAGAAATTAGAAAAAGGGTGACTCTCAAACACCTTGGGTTAAAGGAAAATCAGGAAATGAGGATTTGACAGGAAAAATTCAAGGGGTTGGGTACTATAAGTAAGAAATGCAACAGAGCATAAAGGACAGTCTTATTATACAAATAACATTAAAATGATCAATGTCCATACATGGGGGCCTGTATGGTCTAATGAAAAGAGAATAGCCTTGGGAGACAGGGAATCAGGGACACAGGTTGTAGTTTCAGCTCCACTACTTATCTGTTGTATGACCTTGGGCAAGTCAATTTCTCTGTGCCTCACTTTTTTCCTCATCTGTAAAATGTAAGCAAAATGTCTGCTTTTCCTCTTTCTTGGACTCTACATCTTATGTGGGATAAAGACTTTGTCCAGTATAATTATCTTCCATCTAGTCCAGCACTTGGCACACAATAAGCATTTACTAAATCCTATCATAGTTATTATTATTGTTAGCCTTGCACACACTATTTTTGAATCTGAAGAATTCTGAAGAGTTTATTTGCCATGCAATTGTGGTGTCACTTTTCATGCTGCATGCATAGAATTGTGCCAACAATTTAAGCAGAGATTTTTCTCCTACCTTGAGGCATTTCAGCAATATGCTCATCCATGCCTTTTCTGTACTTCTTATTGTGAAAAACAAGTTCAACTTCCTGAATTATTTTAGTGTTGATTTTTATCTTAACTACTGGACAAAGATAACTAATGATGACTTTAACTGAGTAAAAGTCAATGAATTTAAACATGTCTTGTAATCAACTAATCATAGATCCCTTTTGCCTTACAAAATCTAGCATGTTTATTCAGTTCCCACTAAGCCTAGCTATGATTAGAAGCATTTTGTAGAGGTAACAAATCTTACTCAATTAACCCACAGTAATGATCACTCATTAATGTGTGATAATATGGAATAGTGTGGGATTCCCCTTTCCTCTAGACTGTAAGCTTGTTGTGTCTGTTATATTGTTACATTGTACTCCCCCAAGTTCATAGTACAGTGTTGTTCATACGGTAAGCACTCAATAAATACAGTTGACTGACGGATCTTGATTAATCAAGAAGAGAAATGATTTTGCAAAGATGTCCACTGACATAGCTACTTTTTAATTAATGGCATGTTTAGGGCTTGAGAGAGAATATTGTCTCTCCATCTTCCCACAGAATCCATAAATCTATTAATAGCCTATGTTGAGCAGTTCCAAAAAGAACAAAACTAGAAACAAGAATGTGGTAGCTAAAGAAGTCACTTGACATCACATTTCTTGGCTCTGCTCTGGCTTTCTAGGAACTCATGGTATACAACTGAAACATGCTTCCTCTGAACATCATTTTAAGCACATTCATGTACCATAAATAAAAATGACTTGGACATCTTTATTTTTGCCTATAAATGTTTTCTTAGGGTTTTTAAATTCATTTTAAGCTAAATTAATACCTTTTTATTCTTGTAAACTGTTTTTCCAATGGTATTTATAATAATAATAACAGTGATGGTATTTGTTAAGAGCTTACTATGTGCCAGGCACTGTACTAAGCACTGGGGTGGAGACAACTAAAAAGAGTTGGACACAGTCCCTGTCCCACGTGGGGCTCACAGTCTCAGTCCCATTTTACAGATGAAGTAACTGAGGCCCAGAGAAGTGAAGTGACTTGTCCAAGGTCACATAGACAAGTAGAAGAACAGACAAGTATAAGTTTTATATAGATTAATTCTATTTTGATATTGTGAGCCAGATGGTGTTGGTAGAAAACTTGCATGAGTATTAGTTATTTTTCAAAATTACTTTAGGGTAATTTAGATGGTCCATTTAAAATAGAGTAATGTTGTGAACTCCTAGATATATATTGCATATAGTTTGTAAGAGCAAATTAATGTAGCAAGTAGATTTTTGAAAATACTTCCTTATCTGACTCACAAAAAGACCAAAAAAGATAATTCCAATAAGGAAATTTAAAGGGATGTTATGCTATTCAAAATATTTAATCAAAAGCAAGATGCAATTTTGGAAGAAAGAGTCTTTTATGTGGCAATGTAAGTGAGATAATGACTACTATGTTTTTCTACATCTGTAGCATGTGCAAATTTTAAAACTGAATTTACTCATGATTCATAGAAAACTGGTGATTATCTAAGAGGAAATCAAATCGTAATTATTCAACTAGGTTTCTTCAGGATCCATTGAGAGAAAAAGAAATCTGTCATTCAGCTGAACATCACTTTTCAGATGGAACATAGTCATTATATTTGCATTTGTAAAATATCTGTAATTTTTTCTGATGATTTTAGAATTAGTTTATAATTAGATTACAATCAGTGTGTTCATGTGTGTGTGTTTGCATGTGAATTTTTAATTTATATTGGCACCATATTATGGCATTGAGAACCTAGAAGCAACCAGTTACATCCAACTATCTGAGAAGGAAATCAGTCAATAAAAATATAAACTGGCTCATTTATGTTCATAGCCTATACCTATTCTTTATTGAATAATATGAAGGCAGATATGTCAATGATAACAAAAACTGTATTGTTTGTATTCAAGTTGATTATTAAGAATGTTACTTGTCAGGAACTTCATTAATGGAAAATATTTTTCAATCCTGTCTTTTTGCCAAATGAGTTCTAGTCACAAATTCTCCTTTTGAGAGACAGGAAAGGGGAAAAAAAAAAACGCTTTCACTCTCATTTAGACTAATTTCCTTGAACTCTTTTATTTGCTTACGTGACACTTGGAAAAAGAGAAAAAGACATATACATAGCTTACATTATTGATTTGTCTTACTATACAAATAATTCATTTTGACCTCTTCACTGTCTATACTATTACTTCCCATCACCTCCTACCATAAATCCATTAAAGAAAAATAGGCTCTTACTGAAAATCTTCCTTTTAACCTCCTTCCCCTGATAATGAGGGGGAGGAACAGAGACAGAGAGAGTGTGAGCACTCTGTCCTTTGTGATAAATAATGATTCTTCTGATTCTGAAACCCTATCTATCTATGTGAACTGCACAGACTGCTGACAAAGTAGCCACACTGTAGGCACATAAATGGTTTCACTTCACTGGGGTGGTATGTTAATTTGTGCAGTGTCCTATCCTTCTTGATTTGTCTCTTGGTACCATGTCCTGCTTTAAGCCTTGATAGGATAAGATCAATCCATCTGCTGATTGCTCCCAGCCTGGATGTCCATCTACTCTTGGGAAAGTGTCTTCTAGAGAGCATTGCTTTTTCTTTTTATCAGTATTAATCTATGTTGGAGCTTATGTACGTAATGATTATGGCAAACAGCATTTTATTTGGAGGACAAAGGAAGAATCATCATTCTGTAGGGCCTCTGTCCAGTTTTACTAGGCTTACCAATCAAGCAATGATATTTATTGAATACTTGCACTGTACTAAGTGCTTGGGAGAGTACAGTACAACAGAGTTGGTAGACGTTCCCTGCCCACATTGAGTTTACAGCCTAGTGAGGGGAAACAGAAATGAATAGAAGTCATCACTTTATGAATATATATATTTTCATGGCTATATATTATATGTTGCATATTATTATGAATATATTATTATATGTTTTTAATTAATGATGTATATATGTCATATACATATATAAAGCATATATATATGCTTTGGAGCTGAAATGTGTATATATATATACACACACATACATATATATATATATATATATATATATATATATGCTTGGAGCTGAAGGTGAGACAAAGAAAATACACTAAGGGCACAGATCCAAGGCAAAGATGACAAGGAAGGGAGAGGAAGCTGGGGAAGGCCTAAACTGGGGAGGGCTAAACTGGGGAAGGCCTTTTGGAGGACATGTGACCTTAATACTTTGAAGGTGCTCAATACATACCATTGATTGATTACTAATGGAAATGTGAGATTGATTAGGTGATTGTCTTTATGAGCAAAGAATAAAACACACATTACATGAAATAATTGTGACTATTAAACAATAATTAAATGACACTGGTATTATATAAGATCTGTCATTCAAGAGAGCAAGATATTATAGAGACACCATATCTTACTCATTTAACTTCCCTCTGTTGTAGGCTTTGTGTGATTTATTTCATTTTACCAATTACTAACAAAAAGAAAAGGGATTAAACTTTACTTGAGGTTTCATAAGAAAATACTTGCTGATTAATGACAAAAACTGAGCATAGTAAAAAAAAAATTGGTTCTTTTTTTAAACTTACTTTGTGAGGCTTTACTTTGAAGACATCAAACTTTGAAGAAAGGGCAATGCTGGTAAGCAGCATTCCTAATGTTAAAGCTATCTTAGGGCTACATAAACATAACAAAATGAAAAGAAACTCTGCTGAAATCCATACTCTGAGTGCCCAGCTTATGAGAAAATAATTATATTCCTGGCACTGAGGGTAGAGTTAATTTAAGTATTTTTAGGATTAAAGATATTGCTGATGGTGTGATTTTTCTCCCATGTACTAATAATGGTTTATCAAATAAAAAACATGGATTCTTGTTCTAAACCCGAGGCAGTTTTTAACTTACTCCATTGGTCTGTAGAGTCCTTTTTATGCACAGCATTGTTAAGTGAAAAACTGGAAGCAGGGTTTCAAGAGTGTTCTGTACCAGTAGTAGAAAATTTCACTCTTTCTAATTGTTACACTGTTCTTCCATTGTAATCTGACTAAAGCCAAATGTGCAGAATAAATAAGCCATTTGATTTTATTCATTATTAAACAGGTTCAAACAGCTTTCTGCTGTGATGGATTGGTGCATTTTTTGTAGAGCCTCCTCACATTTGGGAGACTATTGAAAGGCTTTTCATGTGCAGGGAGCATTTAATAAGAAAAGGTGGAAATGCTGTGCCACAGTGTGATATCCAATAAATAGTACACTGTAACTTCTTCGGGGCAGGTCTGCTTATTGTTATATTGTACTCTCCCAAGTCCTTAGTATAGTGCTCTGCACACTGTAAATGCTCAATAAATTCATTTGACTGATTAAATGAATTTGGTTACACAGAATTTTTAACAAATCATAATTTTTATTCCAAGACAGTGTAACACAATCAACAAGAAATGTGTGGCATATACTCTGGACTGTAATCTCTCTGTAGAATGTAAGCGTGTTGTGGGCACAGAACATATCTACCAACTCTGCATGGTGTAGTGGATAGAGCACAGACCTGGGAGTCACAAGGTCATGGGTTCTACTCCCAGCTCTGCCGTATGTTTTCTGTGTAACCTTGGGCAAGTCACTTCATTTCTCTGTGCTTCAGCTATCTCATCTGTAAAATGAGGATTGAAACTGTGAGCCCCATGTGGGACAGGGACTGTGTCCAACCTGCTTTGCTTGTATTCGCCCCAGGCCTTAGTATAGTACTTGGCATATAGTAAGTGCTTAACAAATACCATCATTATTATTATTACTTGCCCAATTACTGTGTGTATTTGGCACACAGAAAGTACTCAAAAATATGATGATAGATTGATATCAAAATCTCAAAGGCTTTCCTTTCTGAGGGTTTTCATCAGATCGCTATTGGTCCTGTCCCCATTAGAGAATCAGTAGGTAAGCATAACTGCATATTGTCAAAGTTAACATGCAGTTAGATTTCCACAGTGATAATTTCTTCTAGATATACTGTTTTTCACTTTGTTCTTCTTTCTTTCATTCTGCTAGCAGTAGAGAGTGCTCTGCCACTCAAACACAACAGATATTTGAAGTCTCCCGGTTAGGATTGTCGGTTTAATAGTCCAATGCTTTCTTTTTTCCCTAGGGAATTTTGCCATCCTAAAATATTTTCATATTCACTAGAGCTAAAATGGCAACATGCCCTGCTTTCATGCTGGAGTAGAGTTGATCAGGATGCTAGAGGTCCTTTTTGCTGTTTTTATAGGACTTCAGGAAAAGAAATTTGGGAAGATAGCAAGCATTTGACCATTAAAATACTACTTTATAAAGCTAGTTCTGTTCTAGTCACTTGTTTCACCTTTCACAATATCTATTTGGTCGATGTCAGAATATTTAACACTGTCAAGGAAAGATTTCTTGGTGAAATAGATGGCTTAGGTTTAAGGAATTAATATTAAAAGTTATTTTAGTTGCTGTGTGTGTGTATTTGCATGGGCCTACATGTTTTTAAGGAACTACTTTGGACCCCTAACTAATTAGTTGGAGAGTCAGTTTGTCTTTCAGACCACTTAACTACCCTGTACTATGAAAAGAAATATACCAAATGGTATTCATATGAACCAAAGGAGTTAATGACTCTCACTGTGAGCCTAATTTATGAATATAGTGTAATTTAGGCACTAAGAATATTCATCTTTGAAAATGGCCTTACCTTGACAGTTTTAAAGATATTGATCAAGTAATGTCATTTGACTGCCCCTTTTGGTGTTTAATACTTCTACTTATGATTTTTCTGCTTTAGATTTAGCTTCCCACTATTGACTATCTTTACTGCATGAGAACGATCATCCTTTGGCTTACCTAGAATGTACCTCTATGTGTATACATAGGCCATTATCTTTCTTTTCAGCATGCTTTCAGTTTGACTAGAATATATCCTTTGCTCTAATCTTTCTTAAAGAGCTACTTTCTCAAATTTTCATTCCTTTTTTTGTACTCTTTTCTAAACCCTATAATTATCCTACATTTCTTTGGATCTCATGTGCCCTGAAGTAGATGTCATGCTCTTAGACCTGATTGTGACAGTTGAACTAGAATAATGATGCTTTTTGTTTTATTAGAGACATTCAGTAAGATGAAATACTTTACAGCAGTGAGATATACTGTTTGGCATGACAAATTTAATGTAAACTTTATATGCTATGACAAACCAGAGATCATGTTCTGATAACTGACTCGTTTGTTACCATGGATATATCACTTATCACTCAATTTACAGCTTATTTTTTGTCTACAAAAGGAATACCTTTCCAAGCCTTTATGTGAAGCTGCTCTTTGTTTTTGCTGGTAATGTTTCTGTTCCTGTGATCTTAGCTTTGTGTGTAAGCGTGACTGAAAATGTGTGATGATCACTGCTTTCTGCATTATTAGCACTTGACAGTAGATCCCTGTTGTGCTAATAATTGGTTTGTTCCAATCCAATTGGACCCTTCTCCAGTCAGAAGTATTAGCATAATGAATGCTGTTGCTGTTGGGAATACATGCTCGACCACATCCAAGAATGGGGCTAGGAAAATAATAATAATAATGTTGGTATTTGTTAAGCGCTTACTATGTGCAGAGTACTGTTCTAAGCGCTGGGGGAGATACCGGGTAATCAGGTCGTCCCACGTGAGGTTCACAGTTAATCCCCATTTTACAGATGAGGTAACTGAGGCACAGAGAAGTTAAGTGACTTGCCCACAGTCACACAGCTGACAAGTGGCAGAGCCTGGATTTGAACCCATGACCTATGACTCCCAAGCACAGACTCTTGAACTGCACTGCAGCCACAATTTTCAGTTCCACTCAATCTTCAAAGAAAGAAGAGACACATAAATTGCAATATCCACAATCCCTAAATTGCTATATTGATATCCATGTGTATGAACATGGCCACACACCCATAATATCCCTAGTTCTTAATATACCAATCCATTCCTCAGAAAGCTCAACACTTATACTAATCATTATCCTCCAGGCTGGATCAGGATCCTGAATTGATCTTTCCATAGCCCACTACTATATCATGGTATTTGGGCCTTAGTTTCTTAAAAGTAAATTCTTTGGCTTACCAGAGGACTACTAAATAGTTCTTGAATACTATAAATGTTATGTTATTAAGATTTTCTTAATGGAAGGTGAATAGTTGAGATAAGCTGAAAATGCTTCAATTGTTATTGAGATACTGAAGTCTGACTAATGGAAAATAGACTAAATACATTATGTAATCCTCTAAGACAGCTTAGGTATTATATTCCATTTTTTTTCTTTACATGACAACTATTTTGGGTAGTGACACAGGTCCACTAATTCTAACATGACACAAAGACCCTGCCTCTTGCTTATCTAACATGAGGGACAACTCAAACAACACTTGAGGAAATAGATGAGAGTGTAGCAGTATCTCTGGCAGATGAGAAACCACTACTGCTTAGGAGCTACCTCAATTTGTGTTTCAGTGACCAGAGTAAAAGTCTCCTATTTGTCAATTAGTGGTATTTATTGACCACTTACTGAGGCAAAGGACCATACCAAACATTTAGTAAAGTGCAACAGAAGTAAAACAATTCCATGCCCATAAAGAGGTGAAAATTTAATAGATGCCAACAGCTGTTCCTGTCAGGAGTATTAATGTAATGAATGCTTTTGCTGTTAGGCATGCACTTACAAAGAGGCTAGAAAAATCATGGCTAACACTATGGCAGCACAGTTTAGTGGAGAGCCTCGTTAGTCCAACTCAGTCTTCAAATACAAAGGAGATGTAAACTGTATTAGCCACAATACTTAAATTGCCATATTTATGCCAATAAATATGACCATGACCCCACATTTACAATTTCCCTTTTCTCCTTTTTGGGACTCAAAATTATGACATAAAATCCTCCTTTTAATACATGAATTAGGCAAATAAAAATGTCCATTTTATTGACAATCTTGTATTGTGTTGGAAGAATATAATGGTCAAAGAAATTATGCAGGTTTTCTGGATGTGATAGAAAATATTTCCAGAAAATCAGGGAGAAAGTTTACCTCAAATATCTTTAGGTAACACTGTTATTTTTTAAGAGTGTCTATGCATTATATTCAACCTAAAAATTCATATGTGTTTTATTCTACCACATTCTTGAGTTTTATTTCCCAGAATGTGCTATAGAATCAAGATTCCCCCTGAATAAGAGCAACAGGTAAGTCCCCTACCTTAAGAAATGACAATAACCTCAAACCTGGGAGAGAAATAAACATTCTTTTTCCTTTACAAACTAGGTATAAAATGCATAAGTTGCTTGAGCTTGAAGCTCATTCAGCTAAATCTATTGCTATTGGGATTGTACAATAGAACCTAACTGGATTTTAGAAATACCTATATTTGAAAAGTATTTCACAAGGAAAGAAAATAAATCATGTTGCTAAGAATTTAATGATGGAAATTTTGAATAAATATCCTTGAGAGTAACATAATAGTAATTGACAAACTGTCCAATTATCAATTTCTTTTGAAAATGCTAAAAAAACCCTTGCATTGTTAACATTAAGTATAATCTAAAACCTTCCAAGCGAAAGTGTTTAAGAGATGCATCATCAAGAAAAGTGTAAGAAAAAATAAAGTAGTGATAGTTTCTATAGATATTACTTATACAACATCTGACACCCATCAGGGCCTTCAAATTCTCTGTCTTCCCTCTCATCAGAAATATTCTTAGAATAGGCCTTAATACAATACAGTGGCCTGGGTCTCTGAAAGTAGATTCTCTCTAACAGTTAGATATAATTGATTGCTGTTATCAAAGGAGCAGAGTACAATATCTCCAAGAACAATTAGGATGAAGGAAATTTTTGTCTCTACTGAGAGGTGCTGGATATTTTCACTGTTCTTCAAAATAAAGCTTATCAAGATAATTCAAACAGTTGCTTATACTTTCAATCATCGTAGGCTCTTATGTGTTTGGAGCAAAGGGAGGTATTACCTAAAGAAACAGAAAAAACTAAAATGATAATATTGAAAAGGACAATATAGAAAGGGTCAGATCAATTGAGAATTCCAGAAATCAAGGTTATAGTGGACTTTTTTTTAAATTCCAGAAAATGAAAATAAGAGTGAGAAGTAAGAAAAGTAGAAAGAGAATCTGGAGAATACCGAGTTGGTAAAACCAAACCCTTCCTCTCAGGTTCTCAACTGGGGAGATTCCAGTACTCTATCAGTCTTCATTATGGGAGGGAGAGTCAAACAGAGGCCTACCCATGCTTGGCCAGTGGATAGAAAGTAGAAGGCAATCTGAAACAAGTCAAAACTAACCAATACTAGGCAACAGCAACATAGTAAACAGTCGAGGGCAGAGATTCCTGTTTATTGCGCAGAAGGAGACAGTGGTAAAGCACTTGCACATTTTTACCAAAAAAACTCTACAGATACCCTGCCAATTGTAATTTTATTTATTTGAATTGATGTCTGTCTCGCCCCCTCTAGACTGTAAGCTCACTGTGGGCAGAGAATGTAACTGTTTATTTTTATATTGTACTCTACCAAACACTTAGTACGGTACCCTGCATACAGTAAGCACTTAGTAAATACAATTAAATGAATGAACGAATTTTTTAATAATTGCTGAACTTCTGGTGACTTTGAAAGAATGATGAAGGATCCATGCAAAAGAGGATTAGTAAAAGTGACATCGATTCCACCCTTTCTACATTTGATGCTAGCAGGAACACCCTAAAGAGAAGCAGCATGGTGTAGTGGATAGAGCACGGGCCTGGGAGTCAGCAGGTTATGGGCTCTAATCTCACCCTACCACTTGTCTGCTCTGTGGCCTTAGGAAAGTCACTTCATTTTTCTGTGCCTCAATGATCACATCTGTAAAATAGGAATTAAGACTGTGAACCCTATACGGGATGGGGACTATGTCCAACCCAATTTGCATGTATCCACCCCAGCACTTAGTACAGTGCCTGGCACATAGTATGTGCTTAACAAATACCATTCATTAGTATTATTAGTATTATTATATTATCCAGACTTGCCCAGAATATGCAAAAACAAAAAAGTGCCAAAACATCCAAGAAGCAATGTTAAAGACTTACCTTCGAGGGTGGAATCAGAGTGGAATGTTGGAGAGGAGAAAACGGGTTTAGTGAGCTGTGTTTTGCACTGGCCCTGCCACACTCCACCCTGTGAGTTGAAGACCACTAGCCAATATGCCAGTGTTGGGTGGCTATAATGTATATCTTCCTCTAGTGAATGGCATTGTTTTAGGCTCCGTCACCACTCAATTGGTCTGAGAGTTTCTTTGCTGGATGACTAGTAGGGCAATTATGGATTTTGCAGGGTATCTCTTACAGGGACCCCATATATTGTTGATGGGGTCATTACTAAACTGTAAGATTCCTGAGGACAGGGGACTTCTCTACCAACTGTACTGTACTCTCCCAAGTGCTTAGTACTGTGCTCTGCATGCAGTACTCAATAAATACCAGTGATCAATTGATTAATTTATTGAACGGTTATCAGAAGCTGTTAATCAGGGGTAAGAAAAAGAGTCTATGAAGATACTGTGTGCTTCGAAGGGAGTTAGAGTCTGATATAATTGGGTGAAGACAATACATAAGAAATTTTTGTGAAGGAATAGAAAATTGAGGGAATAGAAGAAAAACATGTTTTTCCTTCCTCAAGAAACTAGCAAACAAATTTGGAAAGAGATTATTTACAATAGTAGAAATACGAGGAAAAAAAGAATAAAATAGTTGAATATGTGAATATGTGAAAATTATAGGCAAAAGCAAAGTCAAATAGCACTACAGTCTGCAAACAACAAATGTGACAGCAAAGTTAAAAATATTCTTTGTATTGTCACAGTGTGGTAATGAGTCTGACCTTGGTAGTCACATATTCACATTCAGCAGTAAATTTTGCCATCAGTGAGGTCTTTGAGTTTAAAGGAAATCACAGGCATATTGTTATTCCAGATTATGGCCATGATGATACATAACCTGGGGATATAGTTGGTATCATCGGATACCTTAAACCAGGTTACAAATTCCTCAGAAATGCCACCTATCTTGTTTAAAGTTTAATGTTTTACTTCACACTAAAGCCGAACTACCGTGATGTTCCAGCATAATGCTACAGGCAGGTAAATTCCTTCCCCCATAGACCAAGACTAAGATATGAACAATGACTGGTACACGGAGGAATTTCAGGTCATTGTTTCAATCAGATTTTCACCTACTACAGAAGAAGCAGCGTGACATAGAGGGTAGAGTATGGGCTTGGAAATCAGAAGGACCTGAGTTCTAATTCTGTTCTAATTCTCCATCACTAGAGAAGCAGCGTGGCTCAGTGGAAAGAGTATGGGCTTGGTAGCCAGAGGTCATGGGTTCAAATCCCGGCTCTGCCACTTGTCAGCTGTGTGGCCATGGGCAAGTCATGTCACTTCTCTGGGCCTCAGTAACCTCATCTGTAAAATGGGGATTAACTGTGAGCCTCACGTGTGACAATCTGATTGCCCTGTACCTGCCCCAGTGCTTAGAACAGTGCTCTGCACATAGTAAGCACTTAACAAATACCAACATTATTATTATTATTATTGTCTGCTGTGTGAGTTTGGGCAAATCACTTCACTTCTCTGGGCCTCAGTTATCTCCTCTGTAAAATGGAGCTTGAGACTGTGAACTCCAGAACCCGGGCTTCGGAGTCAGAGGTCATGGGTTTGATTACCGGCTCTGCCACTTGTCAGCTGTGTGACTGTGGGCAAGTCACTTAACTTCTCTGTGCCTCAGTTACCTCATCTGTAAAATTGGGATTAACTGTGAGCCTCACGTGGGACAACCTGATTACCCTGTATCTATCCCAGTGCTTAGAACAGTGCTCTGCACATAGTAAGCACTTAACAAATATCAACATTATTATTATTATTATTAGCTTGTATCTACCCCTGAGTTTAGTAAAGTGCCTGGCACATAGTAAGCACATAACAAGAAACATAAAAAAGACAAAAAGAAAATCCTGAATAGGTAACCGAAGTAGTTGTTAAACTGGGGAAGCAAATTAATTTAGAAATGTTTGACACAAATGTCACTCATTGCATCTCATTCAGAGGAATTGTTGTCCAATAAGAATCTCACTAAACCTCGATAATTCAGTGCAGTACTACAAGATGCCAAACAAATTAAATAGCTATGGCCTCTGGACCAAAAGCTAAAATATTGTGATTAACAAGTCTTGCTTCAATTTGCATTAACATAGATTCATTTTTTTAAAAATATTGATGAAAAAGACCTACCTCCCTGGAGAGAGGACTTTGAAGTTATGAAGAGATATTCAGAAGTTAGCCAGCTACTAGCTACTTTATGAAGAAAAGAAGGCTGTTTTTCAACATAAATTGGAAAAATTCTTCACCAAAGTAAGAAAAAAAAATCCACAATCAACAAAACATCTACTTCTGCAGCCTCCTGTAAAGGCATAAAATCCTATTAAAACTCCTCATTTGGTTATTATTGTGATGTTATCACTTTAAATTACATATGTTAGACAGTGATTCAATGATGTTTCAATGGTATATATAATAATCAAAGGATTTTTTTTTCCATATGTTCTGGAAAAAAGTCATTTTTCTGTGGGAAAACATGCCTTACAATGTAATTCATATGATATAACTATCTCTACAAAAAAGTAGCCCTGCTGTAATCAAAGGTAACAATATATATTTCAGGAAGACATATCAGAAAAAACAATTGACTATACAATTAATATATATGTATATTTTATATATGCATTTAGGGAGGAGTATTGTCTACAGTGATGAAAAGACAGGAGAAGGGCAGGGTTTAGTGGGAAGATGAGTTCAATTTTGGACATGCTTAATTGGAAGTGTCAGTAGGACATCTAAGTAGATATGTCTTGAAGGCAGGAGGAAATGCAAGATTGCAAGGGAAGGAGAGAGATCAAGGCTGGAGAGGTAGATTTGAGAATCATCTCCATAGAGATGATAATTGAAGCCATGGGACTGGATGAGTTCTCCAAGGGAGTGGGTGAAGAGGGAGACTAGAAGTAGACCTAGTATTGAGTCAGGAGGGCCCCCTACTATGATGTTAATCCAATCATTCATCGTATTCCACCTTGATTACTGTTTCATTCATTCAGTAGTATTTATTAAGTGCTTACTATGTGCAGAGCACTGTACTAAGAACTTGGAATGTACAATTCGGCAACAGATAGAGACAATCCCTGCCCATTGATGGGCTTACAGTCTAGTTGGGGAGACAGACAGACGAAAATAAAACAACTTAATCGCAATATATAGAATCAAGGGGTGTACACCTCATGGATAATAAAATAAATAGGTTAATAAAAATATGTACAAATGAGCACAGTGATGAGGGGAATGGAGGGGAGGGGAAGGGAGGAGGGAGGAGCAGAGGGAAAGGGGGCTTAGCTGAGAGGAGGTGAAGTGGGGGCAGAGAGGCAGCAGAGGGAGAAGAGGGAAAAGGGGAAGCTCAATCTGGGAAGGCCTCTTCGAGGAGGTGAGCTCTCAGTAGGGCTTTGAAGAGGGGAATAGAGTTAGTTTGGTGGAGGTGAGGAGTGGGGCATTCCAGGACAGTGGAAGGATGTGGACCAGGGGTCGACAGCGGAATAGGCATGAACAGGGGACAGTAAGGAGGTGAGCGTCAGAGGAGCGGAGCGTTTGGGGTGGGCGGTAGAAAGAGAGAAGAGAGGTGAGATAGGAGGGGGCAAGGTGATGGACAGCCTTGAAGCCCAAAGTGAGAAGTTTTTGTTTCGTTCCAAGGTTGATAGGCAGCCACTGGAGTACTTTAAAGAGAGTAGTGAGATACTCAGAGCGTTTCTGCAGGAAGATGATACGGGCAGCAGAATGAAGAACAGACTGGAGCGGGGAAAGACAAAAGGAAGAGAGATCAGAGAGAAGACTGGCACAATAATCCAGCCAGGATATTCTGAGAGCCTGTACCAGTAAGATAGCCGTTTGGATGGAGAGGAAGGGGCAGATCTTGGTGATATTGTAAAGGTGAGACCAGCAGGCATTGGTGACAAATTGGATGTGTGGAGTGAATGAGAGAGTTGAGTCCAGGGTAACACCAAGGTTGAGGTCTTGAGAGACGGGAAGGATGGTCGTGCCGTCCACAGTGACAGGGAAGTCAGGAAGAGGACAGGGATTGGGAGGGAAGATAAGGTGCTCAGTTTTGTACATGTTGAGTATCAGCCTGCTTGCTGACCTCCTCTCTCTCCTTACCCCATTCCATACTTCAGTCTGCTACCCAGATCATTTTCTACAAAAATGTTCAGACCATGTTTCCCCATTCCTCAAGAAACTCCACTGGTTGCCCATCCACCTTTGCATCAAACAAAAACTCCCCATCATTGGCTTTAAAGCACTAAATCACCTTGTCCTCTCCTACTTCACCTCACTAGTCTCCTACTACATCCCAGTCCACACTCTTCGTTCTTTTAATGCTAACCTTCTCAGTGTACCTCGATCTCATCTATCTCAGTGCCAACCTCTTTGCCCCCAGCCTGCTTCTGCCCCCAGCCTGCTTCTGGCCTGTAACACCTTCTCTCCTCATAACCTATGGAGAATTATTCTCCCCTTCTTCAAAGTCTTAATAAAGGCACATCTCCTCCAAGAGGCCTTCTCTGATTAAGCCCTCATTTCCTTTTCTCCCACTCCCTTCTGTGTCGCCCTGATTTGCTCCCTTCATTCATCACCCCTCCCCCCGCCCCAGCTCCACAGCACATTACATATTATGTAACTGTAATTTATTCATTTATATTAATGTCTTTTTCCCCCTATAGACTGTCAACTTATAGTGGGCAGGGGATATGTCTGTTTATTGTTTTATTATACTCTCCCAAGAGATTAGTACAGTGCTCCTCAGACAGTAAGCACTCAATAAATATGATTGATTGAATGAATGAATGAGGGCTGGAGGCAGAGGAGGAGCCAGCAACAGAGAACAAAAGCTTAATTCCATGGATGGTTTCTAGAAAGAAAAGATCAAAAAATTCCCTTTAGTGTTTATAATTATGCTCAGAAGGGGAATAAGTAAATAGTATTCCTGGTAAACTAACAATGGTGCCTTGAATTTATATAGAACCCCAGGGAACGTTTCCACCTACTCTGTTATTTTATACTCTCCCAAGTGATCAGTACAAGTCCTCATTTTATTCTCATTTTATTCTCATTTTATTCTCACTTTATAAATATTTTCATTTTACTCTCCTACATTCCTTTGAGGATATAGAAAAGGCATTACTATGTTAATCATATTTATTATTATCTTTATCATTAGAAACAGAGTGGCTTAATATTAGAAGTAGTGTGGCTTAGTATTAGAAGCAGTGTAGCTTATTAGATAGACCCAGGCCTGGAAGTCAGGAGGACCTAGGTTCGAATTCCGGCTACACCAGATATCTGCTGTGTGATCTCAGGCAGGTGACTTCAATTCTGTGGCCTCTGTTACCTCATCTGTAAAATAAGGATTAAGTGTGGGAGCCTCATGTGGGACAGGGGCAGGAAGTCCAACCCAGTTGACATAGTAAAAGCTTAACGAGTACCATAATTATTATTATTATTATTATTACTTTATCATGTTTAAGAGAGGAAACATAGGCTTAGTGAGGTTAAGTGATTTTATTCACAATTATAGTTGCTTGTTTCTAGTAAATAAGTAAAGAATATGAAATAGGGAAAGAATATGAGTTTGGGGGCAAACTGTCTAAAAATATTAAGTACTCAATAATAATATTTTAGTGATTTTATTAATATAACACAAATCTCTTACTAAGTACTGACAAACACCAAAATATATTACTAAATATTAACAAACCCCAATATGTCTTACTAAATACTGACAGAGTTTCTATGGTTTAAAATAAAAGCATAAAGACAAATAGTATTCTCTCTTAATGATGAGAACCAGGATTGTGATTTGCATTTACTAACTAGTAATTAAAAATGGTAATAATTTTTTCAATTAAAATGTAAAATAATTTGAACTGGTTAATTTAAAGCCCAATTAGTCACTCCTTGGAACTTTGAATTAATAAAATCATACTAGCCATGTTCTATAGAAGATAAGTTTTCCTTTTAATACTTTATAGCGCAGGCAAATATTTACCTGGCCAATAAGCTTGTCATTAGAGCAGCTCTAATTGTTGGAGTTTTGGAGGAGAGAGAGGCAGCATTCTGGGAAGGGTACCTAGCTTCCTGAAAGGACAAGGAGCATTTTTAACAGTGCCACCTCTTATGCCTTCTGTGTTCCCCATCCCTAAAGGGCCATTTCCAGGGATTTTCCTGAACCAGCAAAGACCACAATCTCAGGTTCCAAGCCGATGTGCTGAAAAAAAACCACAACCGTTAGAAATACAAATAATTTAGGTAGTTTTTAGAAATATCAAGCAATCAATCAGTGGTTTTTATCAAGCTGTTTGTGCAGAGCACTGTACTAAATGCTTGGGAGAATACAATACAGCAAAATTAGCAGATATCTTCCCGCTCCATAATGAGTTTACTAGAGTTTAGAGGGGAGGACAGACAATAGAAATAAATAAATGATTTATAATATATGATTAAATGATATATACATAAGTGCTTTGGGGTTGGGGGTGGGGAGAATATCAAATCTCCAAAGGTCATAAATCCAAATGCACAAATGACACAGAAGGGAGAGCGAGCCCAGTAAAAGAGGGCTTAACTGGGGAAGGTCTCTTGAAGGAGATGTGACCTTAATAATTCTTTGAAGGTGGAAAGAGTGGTGGTCTGGTGTATATGGATGGGATAGGAGTTCTAGGCTAGAGAGAGGATGTGGAAAAGGGATCAGTGGCTAGATAGATGAGATTGGGGCACTAGAGGATTGAAGTGTGCAATCTGTAGTAGGAAGTCAGTGAGGTGAGGTAGGATGCAGCAAGCTGATTGAGTGTATTAGAGTTTGACAAAACATTACATAGAAACATTTTCTTTTAAATAACATATACGTGCATTTACCATCTAACAAAATGTAAGGTCCAGAAGTATCCTGTTTTCTTTACCAATAATAACAATGCATCATTTAAACAATAAAATTATATTTTCATAATTATTGGAAATAGTTTTGCATTTGTATAAGTTAATGACTTTTTCAATTTACTTTAATTGTTGCATAAAATGAAGTGATCCAGAAAAATGAATAATCATAATTATCCAAGGACCATGCTTCACTTCACTTTCCTTAGACTGCTACCAATGTCACTACCATCTCCCTGCACATAGCGACTATTATTGCAGCTGTCAACAAATTAAATGAAATCTATCCAGCAACATCTGGCTCCTAGGAAGGAAATATGAATAATTTCATCAGTTATCCCTATCTCTGCCTGCTGCACTCTAATTATAATGTAATGGAGGACATCAGCATGAGGTGGACTTGGTGATTAACCCAGGGCAGCTGAGAAATAGGTCTAGTGAGATGAGCAAGGCTCTTGGATCAGCTCAATCAATTATCTTTTTTTCATAAGGCTTTTAATACAGCAATGACTTTGTGATGGGTAACAGTAAGTTACACTTCAACCCATTTAAAAGATCAAATACTTCATAGTCCACTACAGGGTCTAAGTACTTATTTTTAGTTCATTTTGATGAACATGGTGCATTTTATCATTTCATTTACAAATGCATGTTCTTGCTTTACTGACAACTACGAGGATCAACTCTCAATTTCTTTTAAAAAGAGTAATTAAACAGAGATATTTTATTTCTGAAGGTACTGTTTAAATGTTTTAGGCTTAGGTTTGGAAAGAGAAGTTGTGTAAGTCCTACTGCAGAGTGCTGAGGATAAGAAATCTGGATTGATTCTTATCTCTGGACTACACTTCATGAATTATAATAATGATAATAATAATAATAAATATTATGGTATTTTTTAAGGACTTACTATGTGCCAAGCACTAGTCTAAGCACTGGGGTAGATACACAAGGTAATTAGGTTGGACACAGTTCCTGTCCCACATAGGCCTCACAGCCTCACTCCCCATTTTACAGATGAGGTAACTGAGGCACAGAGAAGTGAAGGGACTTTCCCAAAGCCACACAGCAGACAAGTGATGGAACCAGGATTAGAACCTATGACCTTCTTACTCCCAGGCCTTTGCCCTATTCACTAAGCCATGCTGCTTCTCAATGTTTCAGCTATCAGTATCTTATGATATAGGTGGTATGGACATGTCTTTAGGACCCATAACTGGGTTTAGAAGGACTATTGATTCAATATGTTGAGGTCCTTCTCTCAAGCTAAATGTGGTTTCTGAGCTGGCCCTCTTACTGTCAGCTGGATGCTGTTGGCATGACAATAGACCATACAGACAAGATTAGGAAATGCTGATAGGAGACATGAATTAACACAGTTCTCTGTGTTCTTAATAACACTCTGTCCTCTTTACTGCTAAATTGGCCACACTGCTTGAAAAAATTATTCTATTCCACCCAGAATACTGCATAAGTCTCCTTGCTGACCTCCCTGCCTCCTGTCTCTCCCTTCTCCAGTTCACACTTCACACTGCTGCCTAGATCATCTTTCTAAACAGGACTCCAGTCCATCTTTCCCTACTTCTCAAGAATCACTAGTGGCTACCTATCCAGCCCTGCATTAAACAGAAACTCCCTACCATTGGTTTCAAAGCACTTAATCACCTTGCCCCATTGATTTCCTACTACAACTCTTCATATTAACTTTGCTTCTCTAACACCAACCTATTCACTATATCTTGATCGTGTCTACCTAGTGTCTGATCCCATGCTTGCATCATGACTCTGGCCTGGAACTTTCTCTCCCTTCATATCCAACAGACTATCACTCTCCCAACCTTCAAAGTTTTATTAAAATCACATCTCTTCCCAGATCCTTCCCCAACTAAGCCCTCATTTCCTCTAATCCCTTTCCCCTCTGTCTCACCCATGCATGCACAGAAAATCAGCATGGCTAGGTGGGAAGAGAGCAGGCTTGGGTAGTCAGAAGACGTGGGTTCTAATCCCTGCTCCACCACTTAAGCTGTGTGACTTTGGGCAAATCACTTAACTTCTCTGTGCCTCAGTTCCCTCATCTGTAAAACTGGGATTAAGACTGTGAGCCCCATGTGGGGCAACCTGCTTACCCTGTATCTACCCCAGAGCTTAGAACAGTGCTTGGCACATAGTAAGTGCTTAACAAATACTATAATTATTATTATTATCCCACCTTAGCCACTTGTCTGCTGTGTGACCTTGGGCAAGTAACTTAACTTTTCTGTGCCTGAGTTCCCTAATCTGCAAAATGGGAATTGAATATCTGTTCTCCTTCATACTTAAACTGTAAGCTCCATATGGGACCTGATTACCTTAGCACTTAGTACAGTACTTGGCACGTAATAAGTATTTAACAATGCCATAGCTATTATTGAGTGTCCACTGCTATCAATGCCCCATAAAAATCACTTAGGAAATAAAAAAAGAGAAGTAATATATTCCCTGCCCACAAGAAGCTTAAATTCTAGTCAATGAATCAAGTATTTTAAACAATTATCAATAGAATAATCAAAATTAATGATTAAATGTAGAATTAAAAAACTGCATACAGTAAACTCCTGAGGATTGATATAAGCATATGGAAGATGACAGGTGGATATGTGAAACTTGGGATTCTGGAATTCATTGGAGAAGTGTTGGGGGATGATAGTATTTTAGGAGGGAATTTAATATTTGGAAGGCCATGATCTGTCAAATTTCGGGAGATAGGGAGTTCCAAGCTAGGAGAACAACATGAATGAGCAGGTAGAGGTAAAAATGAGGTATAGTTAGAAGACTAGCTTTGGAGGGAAATAAGAGAGGGATTATAGGTGAAAAGAACACTCACGCACACGCGTGCACACATGCACATACACACAAATAAAAGTGGGATGAGTTGATGGAGAATCTTAAAGCTGAAGGTGAAAGGTTTCAGGCAGTGGAGTGTTTTGAGGAATAGAAGGATGTAGAGATGTGGCATAGAGTAGGCAATGGCAGCACCAGTGAGCTCTTGCATGCAGGGCAGAGCCCTAGAGACAGGGAGTTGTGTTGTAAGCAGGGAAGATGCTGGGATCTTACTCACAGGCCCATGCTCCTTCCAACCACTGGACATGATGAGGCCTGGCTGGCTTTAGGCTCCCCACCCACTGCACTGCCGCTTTTCTTTCACTGTCCACCATTGCCCAATCTACCAGTGTCACCATCTCCTGGCTGCTAGAACCTTCAAGTCAGGGAATATGGCAGGTGAGGGGGAGTGAATAGAGCCAAATCAAATGTTACATAATGCTTAAATAAAATAAAATAAAATTACAAAACAAATCTCGGCCTAGATATTTTAATTTCAGAGGGCAGAGACCGAGGAGGAAGAGAACGGAGGAGGATCACTGTAATTATGAACCCAAGAAAACTGCTTGTATGTATGACATCACAGGGATCAAGTGAGTACATCAGGGATCTGTGCAGCTGTAGCAGCCATCATTATTAAATCAGAGAAGGGTATCTTCTTCTTAACAACCCAAGTGGTGTCCATCTTGAATAGGTTAAGAGAAATGCCACAGCCCTGATGTGGGCTGCCCAGATATACTTTACTTATCACCTAAAACCATGCATGCCCCCGTAATCTGGGTGAAGATAGGCAGCAAAGACAACAATAACAATGTATTGCATATAAAAACAAGCTACTGAGTTAACAGTTGAAGATAATCATGTCTAGGTAAGTAAAAGAATTGATCTTGGAGAAGGAATCCACAGACTCCTGACTACTCCAAGTCAACAGTCCTCAGTTCTTACAGTCTCCACAGAGTTATAATAATACTAATTCTAGTATTTTGGGGGTGTTTACTATGTTCCAAGCATGGAACTGAGCTCTGGGGTAGATTCAAATAAATCATGTCCCAAATGGGGTTCAGATTATAAGTAGTAAGGAGAACAGGTATTGAATCCCCATTTTTCAGGCACTGTACTAAATATGGGGTGCATGCAAGTTGGACACAATCCCTGTCCACAAGGGGCTCACAGTCTTAATTCCCATTTTATTGATGAGGTAACTGAGGCACAGATAAGATAAATGACTTGCCCAAGGTAATAGAGCAAGCAAGTGAAAGATCTGTGATTAGAACCCAGGTCCTCTGACTCCTAGACCTATGCTCTTTCCACTAGGCAATGCTGCTTCTAATGCTTGTAAAGGTCCCTTATTATCCTACAGCACTGGAGAAGGTTAGCAGAACTAATCTTAAAGGGTCTCTGCCCATTCTCTCCCATGCAGAGAATAGGGCTATGTGGGCATAGTGTCCTGCAACACTGTGGTATGCTATAGCTGCAGCCACAGGCTTCCCAACAAGTTCTAAAACTTGTAAAGGCCATGCACTAGTACCTCACCTCATCTTCCTTCTGTTGCACTGGAAAAGGGAGGCCTAGGAACAAAAATCTATGTTTGGAATGGGCAGTTAGACTCTGGTGTGGTGGACTTTGAGACGGTGGTATTAAGAAAACAGCCCCACTGTGAGCCTGATGGATGAGCATGATGGGTGCCAATGCAAGAATCACTGGGTGGGTGTTGCCAAGACACCTGATCCCAGTCTATCAGGTACTCAGTCATAAAATCAGTGCCTGGAAGTGTTTCAAGGAACAGGTAGTGATCCCTAGTGCCAAAAGCAGCTTAGGGGTTGAAGAGGTTAAGGATGGAGTTAGCTAGCCCTTCAGAGCTGCTACAAAGAGGTAATGGGTAAACTTAGAAAGGGCAGTCTTAATGGAGTGAGGAGTTTGACTGCAGGGGTCAAGAAAAGTTGGTAGTGATGGAAAGGAGGTAGTAGATATATGTGACCATTTCAGGAAATTGCCTAGGAATAAGAGCAAGGAGATGAGGTTATTAGTTGGAAGAGTCCATGGGATCCAGAGAGCAGAGGGTGATGGCAAGGCTTCCTGCCATACTGCAAACTCATTTTGCACAGTTTATGCACTAATATTCTATTTTTGTTTTCTAATTTTAAGAATACAATGTGGGGAAGAAAATCACCCAGGATCTTGGAATTCCAAATAAGACTTTGAAAATAATTTTACAGTAGCTATATTTCTGACATCACTAGTTATCTAAGCAAAGTATAAATGAAATTAATAGATTTCAATGTCTTTTCATCTGGAAAAATTAATCTTTGACATACTTTTTTGGCTTAATGAATGACAGTCAGGAATGAAGTTAAATATGCAGTTAAACATGCAGCTATGCATATAGCAAATTGAAAAGAAATACTAGGCTTTAAGAAGCATTGGATTACTTCATCAGTTTAAAATTAACAAATAGACTGATGAGTCACTAATTTTATTGCCTATGCCACACTATCTTCTCTTATTTAATCATTTCTACTGATAGATGCACTTAACAATTCTCAGTCTTAAAGTCTCTTTGGAAGGTAGAGCTTCTTCAGTATGAGATGCGAGAACACTGATATTCATGTTTTATTATCGAACTGGAAAAAATATAGAAAGAAACAGATACTAACAAATTCAAAAATACAGTTTTGGGTGATCTGTACTGACAGCAATATTTGTTGGCAATATAAGTCTCTTTTTGTATGCCTATTCTGTAATATTTTTATTTTTACTACACAATAGGGTAAACACCAACAAATATAATATTCCCCTAGGAGCACTGTATTTATATATTCTTGAAGAGATTTATAACTGCTAATTTGGGTTTGAACTAATTATTCAGGAAAGTAAAAACACTACTACCAAAGTAAAGTTACTTTACCCACACAGAGTTCTTGGAAGCACAACAAAGCTCAGTTAAGAGATGTGGTTGAAAGAGTAAGTCCCTTCCATTTTTTTCTCTTAATTTCCATTTGAGGCAAGCAAACATCTGCTTCATACAAACAATTGCTCCCTAGACAACAATGGTTTATGCTGCTACCACTCTTCTCCCCACTTCAGCCTCTTAAGTGCATAAGCACAAGAATAATAATAATAATGTTGGTATTTGTTAAGCACTTATTATGTGCAGAGCACTGCTCTAAGCACTGGGGTAGATACAGGGTAATCAGGTTGTCCCTCGTGAGGCTCACAGTTAATCCCCATTTTACAGATGAGGTAACTGAGGCACAGATCAGTTAAGTGACTTGCCCCCAGTCACACAGCTGACAAGTGGCAGAGCCGGGAGTCGAACCCATGACCTCTGACTCCGAAGCCAAGGCTCTTTCCACTGAGCCACGCTGAATCAAGCAGGGCAGACTCACTGGTGTCAGAAACACAGAGGATATGTGCCACCTTTAATGATGACACACCAAATGGTAGGTGCTTTGGGTTCCTTTGGATAGCTCATCCAAGAAGGCTATATCATTGATGAAGACTTTGGAGAACTTTTAATAACCTCTGAGAAAAGCCATCATAATATAATGAAATATAAGACAAGGGGAATAGTAAAAGGGACTCAAAACTTAACCTGGATAAAAACTATCCAGGAGTAATGTTATGTCCAACCAGGATAAAAAGTATCCAAAGAGTAATATTATGTCCTCAATCAATCAATCCAAGATATTTACTAAGTGTTTACTGGATGCAGAGTACTGTACTAAGTGCTTGGGAGAGTACAGTACACAGGGTTGGTAGACATGTTCTCTGCCCGTATGGAGTTTACAAACCTAAGAGGGATTCAAGTTCATACAGGACTCAATTTACAAAAAATCGTGGCCAGTCACTCATATACTTAAAGGAAAATAAGAGGGTAGCCACTGTGACTAGGGAGATGAAGAGGGTTCCCTATGAAGTCAAACTGAAAGCATTAAGACTCTTTTGTCTGGAAAGCTGAAAACTGAGAGGGAACTCGATTGAAGTTTACAAAAGCATAATGGTTATTAGGCTGGGCTTCTGGCATCTCCTGTTAAAGCGTAATGCCAAGATCAGTTTACCTCAGCACCACAAGACACTGTATGCTTGAATCCTCATTCCTTGACTTAACAAGGACGGTGGAGGGACTGGGCACATTTGACTCACAGCCCACTAAAAAATGGGATCAGCTGTTTCAGTTCCTTGACTGAAGCGACCTACCCCTGTCCCTTGCCGGCAGTCTATATGATATTTAGAATTTGGGGATGTTGCAATGGTTTGTAACTAAGAACTTTTTGCCTGGAGCATTGGTAGGATGTCTTAGAATTGCCACTTCCAAGACACCTCCACTCTGTGTTAACAAAGCTTTCTTGATTCGTTAATTCACTTTCACTTGTTGTTTGCAATTTATTGTTACTATCGTCTTGTCTACCTGCTCCATCCTAGATTGTGAGCCTCACGTAGGACAGGAGCTGTCTGATCTGTTCTTATCTATTGCAGCACATAGCAGAGTACTTGGTAGAGGATATGTGTTCAATATATTCTAACACTAATATGGAATTGTTAACACCAGAAGGCCTTCCCTGAAATTGAAAGTGCTAAGTTCAAAACAAAGGGGTATTCTTCATATGCAATATTTGACATGTGGAATTTTTACCATGGGAAATGTGGCAGAATAAAACATTAGGTTCAAGGAGAGACTGGAAAAGTCACAGATGAGAGGTCCTAAAGGGGAATCAGTGGAAAAGTTAGGGGTGTGGAAGGAAATTAAGTGTGTTTTAGAGGATACTTCTAAAATCATTAGAATGTTAAGGAAAAAACACTATCAATCAATCAATCAATCAATCAATTAATGGTATTTATTGAGCATTCACTATTTGCAGAATACTTTATTTAGCAATTGGGAAAATACAAAACAATTCCTACCCTCAAGAAGCTTAGAGGCTATATCAGGAAACAGATATTAAACTAAAACTATAGATAGGAGAAACTATAGACTATCCCTACTGCATGGGAGAATCTTGGGGAGGACAGATTGGGTGGGAAGATGAGGAGTTCTGTTTTGAAAATGTTAAATTTGGCATGCTGAAGTGGCATCCAAGTAGAGATGTCTTGAAGGCAGGAAGAAATGCAAGACTGCAGAGAAGGATATGTACATATGTGCTGAGGGACTGGGGATGGAGTGAATACTTAAAGGGTATAGATCCAAGTGCATAGGTGACACAGAAGAAAAGGTGAATTGGGGAAATGAGAGCTTAGTCAGGGAAGACCTCTTGGAGGAGATATAATTTTTATAAGGCTTAGAAGGTGAGGGAGAGTGGTGGTTCATTGGCTATGAAAAGGGAGGAAGTTCTAGGCCAGAGGGAGTATGTGGGTAGGGGTCAGTGGCAAGACAGTTGAGCTCAATATGTGGCAAGTCATCATTAGAAAAAAACAAAGCAGATGGGTTTGAATTTTAGTAGGAGATTTAGTAGGAAAGAAAGGTAATAATGATGGGCTTACTATGTGCCAGACACTGTACTAAGTGCAAGGGTGGATACAAGCAAATCAGTTGGATACAGTCCCTGTCCCATGTGGGGCTCACAGTCTCAATCCCCATTTTACAGATGAGATAACTGAGGCCCAGAGAAGTGAAATGACTTACCCAAAGTCACACAGCAGACAAGTGTTGGAGTCAGGATTAGAACCCATAACCTTCTGATTCCCAGGGCCGGGCTCTATCTATTAACTATGCCACGCTGCGGTCTTGACTGTAAGTGGGGAGAGAAGAATGAGTGCCTTCAAGTTGATGTTAAAGAGTTTCTATTTCATGTGGAGGTAGGCAATCTTTGGTGGTTTGGGGAATGGGGAGATATAGATGGGACTTTTTTTAAAAAAACAAATTTCCAGGCAGTTGAATGAAGCATTAATTGGAGTGAGAAAAGACAGGAGGCCAGGAAGGTCAGCAAGGAGACTGATAGAGTAGTCAAGGCAACGTGTTGGATCAGCATGTTAGTAGCTTGGATAGAGAGGAAAAGCAGGATTCTAGAGATGTTGTGAAGACAGAACTGATAGGATTTGGTGACAGACTGAATAAGTGTGTTGAATAGGAGAGATGATTTGAGGATAATGCCCAGATTTTTCAGGCTTGAGATAGGGAGGTGGGTGTTGCCTGCGGTGATGAGAAAATCTTAGGGGGAGAACAGTTTGGGTGGGAAGAGTAGTTCTGTTTTGGCCATGCTAAGATTAAAGTGCTGAAGTAGCATCCAAGTAGAGATGTCTTGAAGGCAGGAAGAAATGCAACATTGCAGGAAAGGAAAGAGATCAAGGCTACAGATGTAGTTTTGGGAATTGTCTGCATAGTGATTTTAGTTGAAGCCATGGAAGTGAATTTGTTCTCAAGGGAATGTGTGTAGATGGATAATAGAAAGGGACTCAAACTAAATCTTGAAGGGGTGGGTGGCAGAGGAAGGGCCAGCAAAGGAAAGTATAAAGGAGTGGCCAGTGAGAAAGGGGGAGAATCAGGAGGAAACAGTGTAAGTAAAACCAAGGTTAGATAATGTTTCCAGGAGGTGGCCCATGCTATCAAAGGCAGTTGAGAGGTTGAGAAGGATTAGGATTAGGGAGGACTAGAAGCAATTCGAAGGATTGTATAGTCCAAGAGGGGGCTCAAAGAGGGTGGGACTGCATACTTAGGTGCAGAGAAGATTTTAGGAGAATGATTTCTCATGATTTAAATTTTGTCTATGAATTCGTGTCAAAGTCATTCACAGAGGGAAGACTTGGTAGAGTACAGGAGATTTGAAGAGGTAATTAAACATCTGAAATAGTTTTGGTTTAGGCAATGAACATGGGAGTCAATAAGGATATAGAAGTATTGCTGTCATACAAAAAAGAGGGCAGAGTTAAAGCAGGAGAGGATGAGCCCAAGATGGTCGAGATAATACTGGTATCCAGATTTCCACCAGCAGTGCTCCTCAGCTCAAGAAGAACAGATTATACATACTCTGAAAATATGGGGTTATACTTTATTCTTTGAAGTAGCCTGCTGACACCAACCACATCTGTACCTAGCTAATTGCTAAGGTTGCCTATAAGTAGGCACATAGGAAGACCAGAAATCATAATAGCTGTAGACACCTCTGCTGGGGAGAGGATGAAAGAAGCTGAATTACTTTTGATGATAGCTAGTCTTAAAATCTTGCTCACCTGGTGCTCTCCTGTGCCTCTTTTATCACTAAGTAACTTTTTACTGAGCATCATCCTGTGGTTGTCATTTCCTTCATTAACAGGTGTTGGGACACTATTCCTATGAAATTCTCCAGGGTAACCTCTAGACCTAGTCATTCCCCAAAATGCACTCAATTCAATATGCAAAACCATCTGTTATACTGCCACAAGCAGATTTCAAAATTTGGTGTCTTGGACTTCTTTTAAGAAGTGAAAAACCCTAGTTCAACATAATGAGAGTCAGCCCTTTCAGGCTAGAGGTTTAAAGGGAAAAGTTTGCAATGAACAGTCCCTAATAAAGAACAACTGATTTCTTTTTTACAGTTCCTTCTAGCTTTGCAACTAAAATTGCCTTGTGTAAATTAATATGAGATTTTTTGTTGGGTAAGGCACAGCTTGAGGTTGTGGAAAATCTCTAACACTTATGTCTTCTCAGCAATATGCTTTTCTGTTTTGTGATCACAAGTTTTCCCTCTATCTCATTTTTAGTGAAAAGTCCTGCTGTTTTCTCCCTGCACATAGCAAGTGTTATGTCCCCCTGGGCTATAATACTGAACATACTGACATATACTTGTTTGTGTTCCCTTGATGGTGATTTAGACTGAAATGAGTTTATTGGATATTCAACAAGCTTTACCAGAACTGCATTTTTCAGCTTTTTAAAATATAATTGATAACTATTTTAAAGCATCGTATCTTAAAATTAAAAATAGAATGTTTTTATTCTGAATTACAAGACAATTTGAGGTGAAGGTGCTCTCTGATGTCTCAACATTAGTGTGCACCAATGTATTCTAATTTATTTCTGGACTAGAATTGGATGAAAAATTTGTTTCTAATTTCTATTGCTTCTAAAATATGATTTTGCTGAGATCTTCATATTAATGACCCTGGACTCCACACTATGTGAATGTAAAAACTGTCTTTTGACATCCTTATATATTTGCTCTTTATTATACTTATCACTTTTCAAATCTGTATGTGGTGTCCCCAATTTTCCTATCACATTTCAAAAAACCATCCATTTCTAGACTGTCACACACCAGGTCAGTCTATTTGCTGATATTTTCTCCAATCAACCTTGGTTCTTTTGTCCTTGCTCATGTTTGCCCTATTCAGATATTCAGACACCCTGATATCATCAATTTTTCACTTGTCTCCATACGCAGAGTATCCTGTGATATTAAGCACAGTTTCAATACCACATAGCTGACTGCTACTGAGTGTCTCATCTTGGTGATACTGTTTCCTTATTTAATGTTAAATAAGATATGTAGGGGTGTTAGTGGAGTACTTATAAAATCCATACATATGTACATATATGCACGTATACACAGAATGGCATTTATTAGCTCTAACAGTGCTTAGCACTGAGGTAAATACAAGATTATCAGAACAGAGAAAGTTCCAGTCCAATATATGAGTCACAATCAATCAATGTTTTCTCCATTTTACAGAGGGGGAAATTGAGGCTAGGAGAGTTTAAGCAACTTACCCTATGAAAAACAGCAGACCAGAACAGAGTAAGGGCTAGAACCCAAGTAATAATAATAATGTTGGTATTTATTAAGCACTTACTATGTGCAGAGCATTGTTCTAAGAGCTGGGGTAGATACAGGGTAATCAGGTTGTCCCACGTGAGGCTCACAGTTAATCCCCATTTTGTAGATGAGGGAACTGAGGCACAGAGAAGTTAAGTGACTTGCCCACAGTCACACAGCTGACAAGTGGCAGAGGTGGGATATACTGGCTCCAAGTTGCATTGTTTCTACATTTCTCCACCTCAACTTCTTCTATACAGTATGGTGGATACGTAGGTATTCTATATATATTCATTTTAGTTTTATCTTAATGAACCAATGAATCATTGTGATAGTTGCTGAATGCTTGATATGTTTACAGCACTGCACTAAAAGATTGGTAGAATATAGTTCATATTTTTTCACACACTGCCAGTTTCATTCATTCATTCATTCAATAGTATTTATTGAGCGCTTACTATGTGCAGAGCACTGTACTAAGCGCTTGGGATGAACAGGTCGGCAACAGATAGAGACAGTCCCTGCCGTTTGACGGGCTTACAGTCTAATCGGGGGAGATGGACAGACAAAACAATGGCACTAAACAGCGTCAAGGGGAAGAACATCTCGTAAAAACAATGGCAACTAAATAGAACCAAGACGATGTACAATTCATTAACAAAATAAATAGGGTAACGAAAATATATACAGTTGAGTGGACGAGTACAGTGCTGTGGGGATGGGAAGGGAGAGGTGGAGGAGCAGAGGGAAAAGGGGAAAATGAGGCTTTAGCTGCGGAGAGGTAAAGGGGGGATGGCAGAGGGAGTAGAGGGGGAAGAGGAGCTCAGTCTGGGAAGGCCTCTTGGAGGAGGTGATTTTTAAGTAAGGTTTTGAAGAGGGAAAGAGAATCAGTTTGGCAGAGGTGAGGAGGGAGGGCGTTCCAGGACCGCGGGAGGACGTGACCCAGGGGTCGACGGCAGGATAGGCGAGACCGAGGGACGGTGAGGAGGTGGGCGGCAGAGGAGCGGAGCGTGCGGGGTGGGCGGTAGAAAGAGAGAAGGGAGGAGAGGTAGGAAGGGGCAAGGTGATGGAGAGCCTTGAAGCCTAGAGTGAGGAGTTTTTGTTTGGAGCGGAGGTTTCCCTAAAACCATATAAGTGTTATTGTTTTGTTTTTCTTTAAATCTTTGCTTTCCTTTGGAAATCACATCTCCTGCAAACCACACTTCTTGGTTAATACCTCATCCCCTACCCAATTTCTCTTCCTCCTCTCTGTCCACTGTGAAAACAGTAGGTATGAACTCCATTCCCTACCCCATTTGTGAGGATGGTGGTAGAGGCAGGCATGACCTTCCCCTTACCCTATCAGTACGGCTGGGAAACTGCATTGTGAGGCTTCTGGAAAGAATACTGGTTTTTATTTTGCATAAGCATTCTCTCTTGGTATCTGTGTCCCACTATGATTTCACTGCATCAGAAAATTGGCAGATCTAGCACCAATCAATCAGACCTGTCTCTTGGAATCAATCAGAGAACTTGGCTCCTGAGAGTGTCAAAACAACCCCTACAGCTGGATGGAAGATGACTAGATACAGGCCCCCAGGAACACCTGTAATCCAATTAAATGTAATTTTGTAATTTTGCATGTTTAACATGTACTCAGTGGAAGCACTGAGAAGTTAATTCAATCAATAGTATTATTGAGTGCTTACTGTGTGCAATGCAGTAAACTAAAAACCTATGATTGAATTGCCCAATGTCACACAGCCTGCAAATGGCAGGAGTGGGAATAGAACCCAAGTATTCTGACTTTCAACCCCATTCTCTCTCCATGAAAACTCACTAAACATCTGGACTTAGATTGATAAAAGGGCATTTGAGGCAAGGCACACCAAATTCCAATTTAGGCTGATAGTAAAATCATCACACTCTTCCATGATGTTGGCATTCCCAGCTGGAGATTAGGTAAACCCAGCCTTATCCCTCCTCCTCCCTCATCACCTTGGCTCTCCCCGATCCGTATATAATTCCTTTTTTTTTCCTTTTTCCTTTCTCTTCCCTGGAGAAATTAAACATCATTTTACCCCCATTTTCCCTTTCTCCCCTCTCACTTGCACACCCACATCCAAAGACAGAGATAAAGAGACAGAGTAGGTTTTACTGGTTGAAAACCTTGAGAGTTCAAATAATAACAGTATCCTATTTCCCCCTTGTCAGCAGCCCTGATGGAAGATGGGTGTCTGAATGCCCCTGTAATGGTAGTTTGTGATGGGGTGGAAAGCCAAATGGTTACATTTTAATCATTATGCTTCTAGCCTAGCCCTGATTGATGCTCAGTAAAAACAGAGTGCCTGCAACTACTCTGAGTCCTGAGTCCAATGGAGGACAGTCCTTTAATCAGGGGACAGCCCCTTCTTCCCTTTCTCTTAAACAATGATTTTTTCCCTGACAAATTTGCAAACTTTATGCTATATCATATTAATTAGATGAAATCTTTGAAGTTGATCTGATAAACGAACTCATTATTGGGCCTGTAATTGGCTGTCTTGATAGTTTAAATTACTAGGTCACCTTATTGTCCAACTGGGTGTAGCCCCAGGGCAGACAGAGGTAGGACTTTCTGTAAAGTCAGGAGGAAAGAACCATGGGTGCATGGATCAGGGGATGCAGACTGTACACTAGAGATAAGCACATGCTTCTCTCTGCTCATCTGGCTCCTTGGGAGGGTTTGTGACACCTGAGGTCCATCTCCCTATTTGTCACCTTAGGTTCCAGAGTAAGGCAGGAAAAGGGAAAGCAGAAAAGCACCTGTAGCTCCTTGCCAGACCCAGACCCTCTGGCATCAGAGGATCTTACTTTGGAGATGGAACAAGGCGCTTCATGTTTGTTCTTATTTTATTTTAAAAACGACAAAAAATACATTTATTGGCACCAGGAAGATAATAATAACGGAAGTATTTGTTAAGTGCTTGTATGCACCAAGCACTCTTCTAAGCACTTGGGTAAATACAAGGTAATCAGGTTGTGCCACATGGGGCTCACAGTCTTAATCCCCATTTTACAGATTTGTTAACTGAGGTTCAGAGAAGTGAAGTGACTTGCCCAAAGTCACACATATGATAAGTGGCAAAGCCGGGATTAGAACCCATGACCTCTGACTACCAAGATCGGGCTTTTTCCACTAAGGCATGCTGCTTCTGGGGAGGGGTGACTCCCAGACTGGGTAGCCTGACAGCCACTGCCTCAGATAGGGGGTTTGCGCCTAAGACTCCATTCTGGTTCATGGATGGGTGTGTACAGTGGGTGGGAGGTGGGCACCAGGCTATCAGATTGCATCATGTGACTCAGGCAGGGGGTGCAGTTCCATGTTGGGTAGTAATTCAACACCTTTTACTAGGTATTGGGGTTTCTTGTGGTACTTGTCAGGCACTTACTTTGTGCCAAGCACTATATTCACTGCTGTAGTAGATACAAGAAAATCAGGTTGGATAAAGTCCCTGTCCCATATGGGGCTCACAGTCTAAGTAGGAGGAAGCAGGATTTATTTTCCATTTTACACATGAGAAAACTGAGACATAGAGAAGTTGTGGCTTGTCCAGATCACGTAGCGGACAGTGGTGGAGCTGGGATTAGTCCTTAGGTCCTCTGACTTCCAGGCTTGTGTTCATTCCACTAGCCCTTTCTGCTTCTCTGTGGATATGTGCATAAGTAATAATGATGGTATTTGTTAAGCACTTACTATGTGCAAAGCACTGTTCTAAGCACTGGGGGGTTACAAGGTGATCAGGCTGTCCTACGTGGGTCTCACAGTCTTAATCCCCATTTTACAGATAAGGTAACTAAGGCCCAGAGAAGTTAAGTGACTTGCCCAAAGTCACACATCTGACAGGTGGTGGAGCCGGTATTCAAACCCATGACCTCTGACTCCCAAGCCCATGCTCTTTCCATTGAGCCTCGCTGAGGGATGGGTGACTATCAAGTGCTTAAAGGTACAGATCCACCTGAATAATGATGAGGAAGGCAGAGCAAACAGGGGTAATGAGGGCTTAATAGAGGAAGGTCTCTTGGAGAAGATGTGATTTAACAGAGCTTTGAAGGTGAGGAAAGTGGTGCTCTGTTACACATAAAGCAGGAGAGAGTTGCAGGCTAAGGGAAGGTAAGGTAGATAGGATTAAGATACGATGAGTAGGTTGGCATTAGAGGAGCAAAGCGCCCCAGCTGAGCTGTAGTAGCAAATCAGAGAGGGAGAAATGAGATTAAGAGAAGTAGCGTGGTTTAGTGGATAGAAGCTGGGCTTGGGAATCAGAGGTCATGTGTTCTAATGCAGATTCGGCCATTTGTCCACTAGGTGATTTTGTGAAAGTCACTTAACTTCTCTGTGCCTCAGTTACCTCATCTGTAAAATGGGGATTAAGACTGTGAGCTCCACGTGGGACAACCTTATATCTACCCCAGCACAGTGATGGCCCATAGTAAGTGCATAACAAAAACCATTATTATTATTATTATTAAGTTCTTTATATTCAATGGTAAGCAGTTTATTTTTGATGCAGAAGTTAATGGTCAATCACTGGAGATTCTTGAGGAGTAGAGAAACATGAACTTGATTTTTTTATTTATTTACAAAAGTAATTTTGGCAGCAGAGTGACCTTAGGACTGGAGATACAGGAGGCAGGGATGTCAGTGGAGGCTGATGCATTGGTCAAGACAGGCAGGATAAAGTGCTTGGATTGGGCACAGTAGTAGTTTTAATGGAGAAGAAAAGGCAGCATCTAGATATGAAGATAGAAGTGATAGGATTTGATGACATATTGAATATGAGTGGTTAAATGATAGAACTTAGTCAAAGATATTGCTAAGGTTATAGGTTGTGAGCCAGGTTGTCTGTCTCAGAATCTTTAAGAATTTGGGATTAATTCTCTAGAAAATTCCTGATTATTACATGTGTTCTGAGGAACAGTTCCAGATCCCTGACTGGGCTTGAGTTCTGATCCAGCCATGGTTAGACTAGCCATTTCTTCACCTTTCAATTTTCATATGATCTGTTCTCTTCCAATCTTGATATGGCAAGTAAACCTTTATACCTGGTATTTTCATTTTTTATTACCAGCCTCTTTCTGCCTGGCCTCCTGCTCCCTGGCCCAGGAGCTTGGAAGTGGCACCCATGTTTAGAGGGAAACACAGTGACTCCAGAGCAATTGTTGGGAGGTTTAGGGAATCCTCTGACAATGCTTTATAGGTCATGTCACATATGTTGTCTAGATCATATATGCATTTTGTATGTGCTATATTCTGTTATGTAACTTCTGTAAGGTGTCATATCTGTTGTTTCTCGGTTGGCAAACGGTGTCATTAAGGCTTTATGTGCCACCACTGGCACATAAATTCCGCCTATGAATACCCCATATCTCTGATGCTGAAAAATAGAAATTCTTCTAGTAGCAACATTAGAGTAATAATTGATAGAAAAAAATAATATTCAAAGTAATTTAAGTAATGAACTTGGCATAAAATAGAAATGGTAGTTTCCTAGCCTCTAAAATAATGAGAAGAATTCCTATCCAAGTAAAAAGCACGCTTTCTGTGCTCCTTCCTCAAACCATTTTAGTACGTTTAACTCCTGAGCTGCAAGAAGTCCGGCCTAATATTGGGCTTTACAAGATGAAATGTTCCTCTCATGGCATAAATAACGCCCACCCTTAGATTTAAAAAAAACCAGGACGTGATCTGGATTTGTTCAACCTCTGAATCCTAAAGTCTTTTTTCAGTTCCCTAATTTACAGCTGACAGAGTCATTCTATAAATACCTACATTTCGTTTTTTATTTACATCCCTGAAGGTCTTGACTCTGTTCTCACTCAAAGAAAAATAGATTACCTATTACAGCCAAGAGCTAATTATTCAATATTAACACAGAAGTGGTACAACAGAAATGGGAATACACTTTTACAATGCTGGCTTCAAACAGACAAATCCTTGGATTGACTAGTTCATTTGACCTTGTTTAAATTGTATGTCTCTTAAGGTCAGTTGTGAACTAATGGATAAGATAAATCTGGAAATCTGGAATGCCTTGCAGCAAATCTGTTTCTTGTAGCCTAGGGAGTTGTGCCTTTCTCACTCTGGTCCTATAACTGACAGTTTATAGCAAGTTTTGCAACTTGTCAGCCACTTTTGCAACTTGTCAGCCACTATTGGTTCTGATCCATTTTACACTATGTCTGGTGTGATTTTTGCTTTTTCTGGAGCGAAATCAAATGTGTCACTACCCCAATTAGATATTTTTACTGTATGAAAACACCAAGGAAGCTTGAAGTATTATAAATTATATTCAATGGTTCAGTTTCTGTGTCAAATGTGGAAATTTTAAGCATAGTTTCTGAGTAAGCCTAATGCACCGATGGCACTGTGAAATGTGGCTTAAAGAAAACATGCCAATAATAAGGAGATGTAATTATTTACTACAAGTCAGTTTGTATTTCCATTCCAGTGTTTCATTTCAAGAGGGGGATGACCAAAATAAAGATATTCTAAAACCCAAAAAGGCCTTTCAAATATATATAATAGATGTCAAAGTTGAAAGGAAACTTTATCAATACAGGCCAACCCAGCGCTATATCAATCCAAGAATATATAAAAGCCGGAGCTCTGTCACAAATTAATTGCTATTGTCTCCTGGAATGTGAACACTCCACCCCTAAAATTTTTTCCAGCAATGACTGGTAAATTACTTCCTTCTCCACCTACTTATTCTCTCTGCCAAGCAGTTTTCTTTCCCCTCCAGACCTTCAAACCAGCCCCTCCCTCTCCTTTCTATCCCCCACACCCTCAAATTAGACTCAGAAGTTTTTTAGTTTTTATGTTATTAAGATTGGGTCTGTGTAGCAGAATAAAACCAAACTAGCACCAAATTAGCTATCCATTTTTTAGAACAGTCCAAGGAAGATGTGTAATTAGGAAGCCCAGGCAGGATTGAGTTAACTCTATGAAGGCCATAGTAATCAAGACCAACCAAGATAAAGGCTAAATTTGAGATTTAATCAGTTCTACAAGATGGAAATGAGAAGGCAAGTACAAAATATAGCAGAAAATATAAAAGATGATGTTGACAGAATGATATAGAAAGCCAGAGTGAAGTGTGTAGCTGTAAATTCCAAACATGATTGCATGATTAAATTACTAGAAACCAGAACCTCATGCTTGCGTATACTACCAGTGCCTCAAATTTGCTCATTCTACCTTCCTTATAGTATACCACAAATATAATTTCAATGGAGAGAAATATATTACCACTTGGAATTATTTTTGTGGTGAACAGAAGCATCCATCACATCAGAGCACAGGAAGCTAAAAACGAACCTTGTCTCCATATTCTCCCTGAGAAGAATCTGGGCAATAATGAGAAGCAGTGTGACCTAGTGGGTCTGAGTTTTGTGGTTCCACCACATACCTTGGACAAATCATTTAACTTATCTGTGCTTCTGTTACTTCATCTGTAAAATGAAGATTAAGATGGAAAGCCCCTGTGGGACATAGACTGTGACAAACTTGGGTATCTTGAATGTACCCAGCATTTGGCATAGTGCCTCGATCATGGTAAGCACTTAACAAATGCCATTAAAATAAAAAGAAAGAGGCAACAGTTTACAGATGAATAAAAGAGAAAGAGTTGATAAAGAGTAGGTGATTGCACAGCTAACCTTCCGTAAAGTCCTTGGTTCCAGTTCCTAAAATCTAATTAGATGGTAATCCTGTACCAGACAGGAACTGTGTGATCTGAAAATTTTGCATTTTCTGCTGCTCTTAGCACCGAGTTTGACACATGTTAAGCACTTAACAAATACTATTGGTAAGAGGAGGAGGAGGAGGAGTAATAGTAGTAAAGGTGGCCTTTTACTGACACTTTGTGGAAGGAGATCTTCTCTGAAAGACCTACTTTGGAAGATTTCCAGAATAGAACTCCTCCTCTTTCCATAAAAACCCTGGCCTCCTCATGACTTTCCCAAAACTCTAGACCACCACCCTCCCTGTATCTCAAGCCTAAAATCTTGGCATCATCCTTGACTCATTTTTTTCATAAAACCCATATATTCAATGTGCTACCAAATTCTGGGAGTTCTACCTTCACAATATCTCTAGAATCCTCCCTTTCCTCTCCATCCAAATTGCTGCCACATGGAACCAAGCATTTTTCATTCCCGCTTCAACTACTGACTGCATCAGAGTCATAAAATACCCCCTGCCCATCTCTTGTCTTTTCCTACCCCTTTTTTCACTCTGCTGCCTGGTTGTTTTCTTAAAAAAATATTCAGCCCATGTCTCCCCTTAGAAACCTCAACTAGTAACCTTATCCAAACTCTGCATCAAAAGAAGCTCCTCACCACTGTCTTTAAAGCACTAAATTACTTTGATCCCTACTATGACAGTGATGTACTGCAACAACCATCCAGGACACTTCACTCCACTAATACCAACCTTATCAGTCCTGTGTTCTTTCCACTGGGTAAGCTTGCCTCTTTTTGTTTACTCTTTCCCCTTGCATTACATTAACTAGAGCAAGTGTGTGCCATATGAGTAATCCTAATTACTAGACAGGAAAACTTTTTTATAAAAGGTTCCCTGAGTGTGGAAACTTTCTCTCATGGTGCACTTGTGCTTATCTGTCTATATTATTTATTACTCTATTTTGTTAATGATGTGTATATATATATATGATTCTATTTATCTTGATGGTATTAACGCCTGACTACTTGTTTTGCTTTGTTGTCTGTCCCCCCCGTTTACACTGTGAGCCCATTGTTGGGCAGGGATTGTCTCTATCAATTTCTGAATTGTACATTCCAAGCCCTTAGTACAGTGCTCGACACATAATAAGCACTCAATAAATATGTTTGAATGAATGAATGAATGACATATAGAATCTATGGATTAAGTGGAATTTTAAGTTCCTCACAAAATGTTCCACTTTTTAAAGGGAAGTGGATCTTCAGTAGGGATTTGACATTTGATTTAGAATCAAGACCCTAGTGAATACATTCAAACATACCCATTTTAATTTCAGGGAAAATATGCTAAAACTAAGCTGCTTTTTACTTTCACTGGGCAGAACATGTGAAAATGAAGGACAACAACAGATACCTAGGAATCTGTTGTAGGAGAAAGTAGTGTGACCTTCGGGAAAGATCCAGGGGATTTGATTTGAATCCTGGTAGTGTGACCTGGGGCAAGTTGCTTTACTTCTCTGGTTCTAAGTTTCCTCAAATGCAAAATGGAGATTCAATACCTGTTCTCCTCCTACTAAGACTCTTTGCCCCATGTGGGACAGGGACTGCATCTTGCCTGATTAATTTGTATACATCCTGACACTTAGAACAGTGCTTGACACATAGTAAAATTTTAACAAAGAGCTTAAGAAACAAAAAAAATGAATAAAGACAAAAAAAAGTGTACATGCAATCCAGGGCCTGTTGAATCAAAGTCTCAAACAAACTGTTGCTGTCACTAATCTAGGCAGCATTCAAGAAAGAGGTTGTTTTTTACTTTCAGCTGACACTGTTTAGGATGATGTCCTATACACATCATATCCTGTCTATATATACCAAGTTATTTAGTATGACCTCCTTGCTCATCTCCCAACCTTATGTCTCTCCCCACTCCAGTGCACACATACTACATTCTGCTGCCTGGATCATTTTTCTACAGAAATGCTCAGAATATGTTTCTCCACACCTCAAGAAACTCCCCTTGTTGCCCATCCACCTTTTCATCAAACAGAACTTCTCACCAGGACTTTAAAGCACTCAATCCCCTTGCCTCTTCCTACCTCACCTTGCTATTCCTACTACAAACCAGCCTACACACTTCGTTCCTCTAATGCTAACCTTCTCACTTGTACCTTAAGCTTAATGATCTCACCACTGACCTCTTGCCCAACTCCTGTCTCTGGCCTTGAATGCCCTCTATCCTCCTATCCAAAAGATAGTTGCTTTCCCCTACTCAAAGCCTTAATGAAGGCACATATCCTAGGCCTTCTTTGACTAAGACCCCTTTTCCTTTTCTTCAACTCCCTTCGGTGTCACCCTGACTTGCTCCTTCTTTTCATCCCCTCTTCCAGTCCCACAGCACTTATGTACATATCTGTAATTTATTTATTTCTATTAATGTCTATCTTCCCCTTTGGACTGTAAGCTCGTTGTTGACAGGGAATGTGTCGCTCATTGTTATATTGTACTCTCCCAAGTGTTAGTACAGTGCTCGGCACACAGTAAGCCCTCAATAAATACAACTGATTGACTTACTATATATGCATTATGTTTTTATTCAGCACACTAGAGGTTAGGGCCTTTATATCATTCGAAGTAGTGTTCTTACAGTAGTATTTACCAAGAACATACTTTGGGCAGGGAACTATATTAAGTGCAGGAAAAAATACACCAATAAGACCTAGATATGCTTCCTGGCCTACAAAGTTTCATAATCTAAGAATAAGATAGAGAAGAGTTTGTGACGAATACAATAGAACAGATGAAATAATATAAATACAAAAATTCTGCTGCCAGGATCATTTTTATATGAAAACATTCAGGACATATTTTCCCATTTCTCAAAAAACTCCCTGTCCACCTCCACATTAAACAAAAACCCCTCACCACTGACTTTAAAGTATTCAATAACCTTGGCTCCCCCACCACACCTCACTACTTTCCTTCTATAACCCAGCGTGCACACAATATTTGTTTAATTCTAACTTTCTCACTGTACCTCGATGTCATCTATCTCTCCGCCGACCCCTGGCCTACATTCTGCCTATGGTCTGGAATTCCCTCCCTCCTCAAATCTGACACTCTCCCCCTCTTCAAACCCTTATCTAGGGCACATTTCCTCCAAGAGGTCTTTCCCAAGTCCCTCTTTCCTCCTCTCCCACTCCCTTCTGCATCTCCCTGACTCAATCCTTTTTTTCTTCCTCTCTCCCAGCCTATAGCACTTATGTGCAAATCTGCAATGTATTTATTCATAGCAATGTCTATCTCTCTCCCCTCACTTCCCCCCAGATCGTAAGCTCATTGTGGGCAGGGAATGTGAATGTGTCTATTTATTGTTATATAGTACAGTGCTCTGTATATGGTAAGTGCTTATTAAATACAATTGAATAAATGAAAAACACCATAAAAGACACATGGAGAAGAGTGCAGACTTCTATCATTTTTTTAACCCTTCACAACACTGTATGAGTTCATCGTATGAGCCCTAAAGCTTCAAGTAGCAAAATACTTCTAAAAAAAATGTTAGGATAAGTATCACCTACTTTTCATCATCTTATCCTTCATTTTTAAATATTCCCTTTATGCTTACTTTTAAGATCAAAAGTTTCTCTTAATTGTAACTGAATAACCATGAAAGTTGAATTAAAATGTATCTTTAAACTAAATAAACTCTATATTAACCCACAAAGCTAAAATTAAATTCAATTTCACCACTGCTACAAACTAATTTAGTTATTTTACCAACCAGTGCGAAAGAACTACCAGCATTTTTTATTTGAATTTAGGTAGTTATTAAAAGTTTATCATAAATGTAATCTAACTTGATTAATGAACCGAAAAGGCTCAATTATTAGTACGTTGAATTTTGGCTCTCTAGGGAAACATCATTATTATATCACAGGATTTCAATTAACATTCAAAAATAGATTCACTATCTTTATCTTAACTCAAAATTTTCATCACATACTGTCAGGCTAAAATAGAGATTGAATTTAAATTACTGACTGAATAAGTACAATATGTACCTAAATATACAAAGATCAAATCAAATAAATTGAAAACATCACTCATTGAAAATGGAAATAATGACCTTATTGAATATAAAATTTAAATTGGAGGGTATTTCCACAAATGTTTTACAATGCTTGTAGTTGCAGAGAGCATATACACAAATAATAAAATATGAAAAATACCGGATCATGGAAAACGATAATCCCATATAATTGAAGCAAGAATTCAAAAGGCCAATCACTTTCAAATTAAATGGGATGGGATTTTACATAGGGGTAGAATTCATAATGAATGGAATAAAATAGCATACAAATCTCAAGATTGTTCACTTAATATACAGTATATTTCATACAAACCTGGTTCTTGAATGGAGCATAGACCTGGAAGTCAGAAGAACTTGAGTTCTGATCCCAGCCCCTCACTTGCCTACTGTGAGATCTTGGACAAACCATTTAACTTCTCTGTGCATCAGTTACCTTATCCATAAAATGGGGATAAAGACTGTGAGCTCCAAATGGTATGGTATTGTGCTCAACCCAATTTGTTTATATCCACCCCAACACTTAGTAGAGTTCAAACATAGTAAATGTTTAACAAATACCATTATTATTATCATCATAACTTCTAGTAATGGACCACAAAATTTAAAATATTAAGTAGTCAGACCCATTTTTAGTGGCAACTTACCATAAATAGTTACCTAGGTCGTTTCATATATTCATAATATCCTGCCCTAGGAAGAAACATCTCCACAATTATCTAGCTCCGGAAATATTTGTCTAGTTTTTTTTTTTTACCATCAAGGAGAAGTAAACAAAAATGTAAATGCATATAAGCCTATTGATTGATCTGGTAGCCCTAGGGAAAGTTGGACAATTCTTTACTTCCTTAGAAGTAAATTCTGTACTTCGTTAGAATTTCAGGTCTGTAGAAGGTCCCAGTAAAACCAATTCCCCTATAACAGGAAGGCTGCATTCTTGCTAAGCCTTAGGTATTTCATGTACACTAATATTTTCTTCCTACAATTAACTTGTGTTATTGTTGAGGCCAAAACAGTGTCAATACTGGTTAGCCCAAAAACCTTGGTTTAGAATAACATTCCCTAATTTCCAACTTCTCAAAAATCTCCAATGTTTTTTCATCTCTACATCAGCAGAATCCTATGACCAATGACTTTGTGGCATTCATTCAGCTCTACACATCTTATTTATCCTCTTTCTTGGTTCACTGAAATCTAGTTTGCACTTTTTGTTCTCAGTCCAACCTGTTCACTGTTTCTTGTTTCTACTACTGGTGATCTACTGCTCCCACCTTTCCACTAAATGGAACTCCCTTCCCTTTCAAATCTGACCAGTTGCAATGCTCCCCATCTTCAAAGGCCTTCTGAAATCACATTTGTTTTCAGGAGCCCTTCTCTAATCAATTTGTAATTTCCCCTGTTCATATCCTACCAACTGCTACTTTATCACCTTCATATTACTTTAGTACTTTTAACATTCCATAACAATGATGTACATATCTCTTTTACCCTATTACTTAAGCACTAACTATGGGATATGCCCAAATTTCTTTTCCTATCTGGAAATTATTTACTATATGTCTCCCATACTAGGTTATTAACTCCTTGTTGCATGTATCATGTCCACTAATAATACTTTCCTCTTCCAAGAGTTTAGTACAATGCTCTGCACACAATAGCCATTCAATAAATACTATTAATTGATTTAGTAACAGCATTCTAGACAAGCCGCATATTGAAAGCATTTGTTTAAGCAGAATGAACTGAGAATAAAACAAATTCCTTCCCCATAACACTGTGATTGATAAAAGCCCAAATTTTTGCCAAGGAATTGCACTGAAAGAAATACATTAATAACCTCCCGTAATTTATTCATGTACTTAGCTTGAGCACAATATACATGTATGTGTGATTATATAGTTAATTATTTATTTAGCTATTTAATCCTGACATGCTTATATTGCTATCTTTTATTTACTTTTTCTTCTATTTCCACTCTTTGAAAATAATCTGTTATTGCTTTATTCTTCCATTAAGTTGTAAACTATTTGAGAGTAAGGAATCTATGTTTTCCTCAAGGAGTACCCTCCCTTGTGCTTAGTACAATACTCTGCACTCAACATAGGGAGTCAATAAATGTTACTGATGGACTGTTTAAAAATGGTATCTATGACATTAATTTGTTTAATAAGAAACTTCTTAAGTCTTAATGGCATTAGCTCATCATCTGTAAACATTAAGCCATCCTCTTCATTATCACAAAGTTGTATTTATTACCAGATTCCTTCTGTAATTGGAAAGGCAAAAGGCAAAGAGAGACTGACTCACTAGGACACCAGGAAAATGCTAGACTACACAAACAGCTCACAGAAGTTCTTTTACTTCCAACACCTGAGCTCTGAGCAGCTCCTTAATTGCTTGGAGCTACGTGAGACATGGAATCAACCATTGCAAAGTAGGAAGACCTCAAGCAGAAGAAAATAAACTTTCACTATTATGACCTAAACCTTGATCCAGTCTTGGAGTATGGATAGGAAATATTCACTAGATTATTAGAGATAAATGGGAAACATAAATAGGTTGCATAAATTAGTTAATTCAAGAAGTGTGTGGCATAGAAGTTTAAGAGAGGTAGGTATAGAGAGCTAAAATATGGCTTCTTATCCACTTCATTAGAGAATATCCACTATCAGTTATTTAGTTTTAAACCTAAATCCTCTCCATCCAAATAGTTGACTACTGACCTCCCTGTCTCCAGTTTCTACCCACCACACTGGCCCAAGCACTTTTCATAGCCCACCTTGACTACTGACTTCCCTGCCTCCAGTTTCTACCCACTACAGTTTTTACTTCATTCTGCTGCCTAGATCATTTTAATTTCTTCCTTAAAACATCTTCGCACACTCTCCCCATCTCTTGTTAATGACCTTGTTAATTACTTCATCAAGAAAATTGAAAAACCTACATGGGCAATCTCCCTAAAATCTCCCCTGAATGTCTCCAGTCATGCCCTTCTTCTGCCTCCTTGTCATTTCTCTCATCCTTCTCAACAGTACTTCAAACGCAGATCTCCCATCTCCTCTTTAAATTTATCTCCTCACTTTCTGCCTTGTACCCTATCCCTTCCACACTTCGACACTTATCTCCTCCCCTAATAATAATAGTGATTGTATTTGCTAAATGCTTACTATGTGCCAAGCACTGTTACTATCCTCCCTTACTGCCATCTTCACCATTCGCTTTCCAATAGCTCTTTCCACACTCCTTTCAAACACACCTAAAAAAATGCTCTCGTCTCAGTGGCACCCTACAGTTATCACTCCCTTTCCCGGGAAGTACATAGTAAATGCCATTGATTTATTGGTTGATTGATTGAAATGAAAACAATCAACAAAATTAATAGTTAAGATGAATATTAATATATTTAATAATGAACAAGTCCAGATAGCCTATACTTTTCAGGGAGGTAGGATAACCATCCTTCTATATATTCTAAGTGGATGGCAAATTACACTACAGTTTTGCATTTTCAGGGAATGGTTGAATGATCTATTATCAATATTACTCTTCATTCAAATCTAAACTATATACTATACTATATCAGTACTGCTACTGTGCAGTAATTGCATTATTTAAAAAATCCTACATTAAAATCTGTTATGTTCACTGTTATTTCAAGAGATAACAAAGGTTCAGAGGAAGATAGTTTGAAAACAATTGGAATGATACACTGAAGGGGTAACCAACCCTCCACTTCTAAATTGGAAGTTTGTTGAAGCAACTCTGGTATTTCGGGCTCAGAAATACTATATCAGTTCACTAGCATTTTAAGGAAACTAATTTAAGGTCACTGCTTCCAGTAAAAAATATGGTATAAGTAAACTTTAAACACTAAAATAAGTTTTCTGCACAGCGTTAGTTACTTTCAATTGTGCAGGCCATTGGATGCATAGCTGCTTCACAATAAAAAAGTTTATGGTGCTATGACACAATGCCCTTCTACTCCTCCATCACACATATTTTAGGTAAAAATGCTTTCATTTGGTTTTAAAAAACTCAACTACTACAATTGTAGCAATGTGATCATTTTTGTTCTTATATTTTTCAAAAGTACCTCATTAACATGTAGAATCTAATTGAAATTATTTTTCCATAAGGGAAAGTTGAGTTCAGTGGAGAAGGTGGTTTTGAGCAAATCAATTTGTCAGTCAAGAGAAGATAGTTTGAGTATGGAGACCAAATGTTTGTAGGATGGCTTTAGAATTTTGGAAGGAGTCAAAAAAATGGAGTTTTCTTTTGGAGAACAGGACAGATTTAACCAGGGGGGCATGCATGGAAAGATAGGTGAGGAGGTTGTGGTTTGATAGAAAAACTTTAGAGTTGGTGGGGGTAGATACTGTGCCCAAGTTGGTGACTGTGTGAGGTGGGATAGAGCAGAAGGTCACTGAATTAGAGAATGAGAGGAGTTCGACAGTGGAAGGGTCATTGGCGACATCCACATGGATATTGAAGTCTCCTAGGATCACTGTAGGGATGGAGAATAAGAGAAGGAACGTGATAAAGGGATCAGAAGTGTTAAGAAGGCTGGAGGAGGGGACTGTGGAGCTGTAGATGACTATGACTAATTATTGGAATGAGTGGTAGAGGTGGGTGATGTAGTCTTCAATGGAAGGGTAAGAGATGGATGGGGAGGTGGGATGGTGTAAAAGTGGCATTGGGGAGGGGAAAGTAAAACAACTGAGGAAGGCCAGGTTTCAGTGATCATATGGAGAAGCAGTGATTGGGTCAGAATAAGGTAAATGACGAAGGACGCGTTCCCGCACTGGAGCAGGGAGTCCACAGTCCACACTTGAATCAGGCTGTTCAGAGGGTGTAGGGTGTGGGAATGGGGAGGGGGGTAGGGAGGGAATAAGCTTGTTGGGGCAGGTGTAGGGGGAGAGGGATGAAGGGTAGCCCTGGGACATTGATGACAGGTGTGGGGTGATTGTGATGCAAGTGGTGGGGATGGAGTTGGATGGGAGTGAGCTGAGAGGGGCCAGTCTTGAGGGATGAAAAGAGGAGGGGTGCTGGCCATGGGGGCGCAGGGGTGGTGAGATTACAGCATAAGAGGAATAAGAGCACATGGCAGGGCTAGGATGTAAGAGGAAGAAAGTCTAGAGCTGCAGCAATTGATATGTAGAGCCCTGTGACATGGGCCTGGGAGTCAGGGGACCTGGGTTCTAATTCTGGCTCTGCCACATGCCTGCTGTTAGACCTTAGGCAAATCATTTAACTTTCTGTGTCTCAGTTACCTCATCTTAAAATGGGGATAAAGACTGTGAGCCTTATGTGGGATATGTACTGTGTCCAACCTGATTACTTGTATGTATCCCAGCATTTAGAAAAGTTCTTGGCACACAGTAAACATTGAACAAATACCATTATTATCATTATTATTATTATTATTACTCCAGTAGATGAGGACTTAGCAGCTCCTAGCTGGGGGAGAATATACAAGTATTAAACTGAAATTAGCCAGCCAGTCATTATAGCAGCATTTCTCAAGTCATTGGTTGAAATTATAATTATGATAATTATGGTATTGGTTAAGCACTTACTACATGTGAGGCACTGTACTAAGCACTGGGGTGGATACAAGCAAATGGGTGATATTTGATACATTGCCATTTCCTTGGTGAGCGACTCTCCTGCTTCTTTGATTTAGGGATCTTGATCTGCAGAGAAGTGGAGGTGGTTGGGAGGTGTTCCAGTATCCATTCCCCAGGTGCAGTCCTTGGCCTCCAGTATCTCTTTCCTTTGGGCAGTCCCAGGCCTCTGTGGGGAGGGACTAAGAAGTCGACTCTCCTCTTTGTTAAGGCCTCAGCCACCATCATGCAGAGGATGCCCTTAGTCATGATCTCAGGCCCCTGTGTGAAGGTGAGGGGCCAGAGAGCGTGAAGTGTCTTCCACCCAGACTGATCCTATGCCTCCCGTGTGTGGGGCCAGGGGCAGGAAAGGGTTGGCATAAACCTTCCCCTTGACTCAGTTTTTTGGTCCTGGATGACCCAAGTGAGAACTGGGTTGGTCAACAGCCCTTCTCTCTCACGTGGTCAGAGTTATCTCTGTGGGGGTGGAACTGGAGGGCTTGGCATCCCGCTCCCTCCAGATCAATCTTAGGTCTCCCGTGTCCCCCATAACTAAATATCCACTGCTGTGCCATTTAGAGACATCTCTACACACTCAAAAACACATATTCACTCACACATTCATATCTATTAACTGACATCTTCATATAAAATGATGCAGTAATACATATGCAAATTTCAAAATACAGCATCACTATATTCTCATTTAGTCATAGTCATTCACCTTAATTGGACTAATATAATATCCTGATCTACAGGAAGGGTAATACATTTTTATGTGAGAGAAAAGACTCAAAAGGTTCATTAAGGTTTTTATTTTCATTATTGATTATTTAGAATAATGCTTATCAAAATGGCCAAATAACATGTTTTAAACATATGAGAGGTATCTTCTTATTATTTAAATTTATTATTTTCACTTAGAGCTTAAAACATTGGACCTAGAACTTTTGCACTTTTCCTCCAAATGAAACAAGGACTATGTCTGATCTGATTACCTTGCATCTACTCCTGAATTTAGCAGAATGCTTGGTATCTAGGAAGCACATAATAAATACCTCATTTTTATTTTCAAATGAAATCTGATTACACAGAGAAGAATGATGATATTGTGGCTCACGAAGAAGGAAAATCCTGAAGATCTTAAAAGTTTTCATCCAATAAGTCTTCTCATCAATCCATATCATCTTCTGAATAACAAACACTAATAACCTCGATACATACACCAGCAAGGATGTCACCTCCATTCCCTCTCCTAGATGCAATCTGCCTGTCAATTACAAGAAAACACTCAACTAAAAGGAATTCAATCTTGTTTTAAATATTTGGTTGAAATTGAAGTCCGGGATGTATGTCGCTTGGAGGAGATGAGCTACCAATGCATAATGGAAATCATTATGTTCAGCAGCCCATAAAGTGATAAATCACATAGCAGAATCTTGCTGAAGCTATTTACAACTGTACTTGAATTACGATTCAACAAATTCAATAGGGAAGAGTGGATCAGAATTGCTAGTAAACAATTGCTGCACCTCTTCTTCAGTGATAGTGGTATGATTTTGTAAATTACATGGCAAAATTCAAAGGGAAAAAGTGAACTGTGGATACCATGTCATGAAATTGGGATAAAGATACATCTCCTGAAGACCAAATGACTGTGCAACAAATTTTCCCAGAAGAATCAATTCATATAAATGCTGAAGAAATTGAAATGGAAAGCTACATCTACTTTGGTCAGGAAGTAAACAAGGCAATGCATTTGATAGTGAATGCATCAGGAAGAGGAAAGGAACCAGGATCAGTTTCAATAAAATCAGAAGGTCCCTTTCAGGCAAGAAGTTGAATATAAAGTGACCAGTCATTTTGCTTATCACAAGAAAATCATGATTTTGGAGGTTCCATCTCACTCCTCCCTTAAGGCTAAGGGCAGAAATCAAAGTGGTTGGAATGGACCCAATAGCTCTGGTACCAGTATTGACAGCATACCAGCAGATGAATAAGCAAAAATTGTTCCTTCTAATGGGCATTTCTTGGAATTTTAGCTCAAGAAGGACAGTTCTCCCTGGTACTTGTTAGACCGTTATTGCCTCATCTGGTAGTAACAATTGCAGAGGAGAGGGCAGGAGATTTGCAGAGGAGAGGGCAGGAGATTTGCAGAGAGAGGGAATTCCAGTCTTGCAGTGGCTTTAAGGTTCTCCACCAACTCTTCCCATCTAATTTCTACCAGCTTTTTCAAAGCTTATTTCATTCCTCCAAGTTCACCATTTACCTGTAACTCATTCTCATTTCCCTCACCTCCATTTTCTTGTCCATGCTACTCCCTCAGCCTGGAACTCCATTCTCCACCACATATCTTTCAAACTATCCCACCCTCATAATTAAATCCTGCTAAAATCCTAACTCCTTTATGGAGCCTCCTGTTATGATTCATAATTTGAGAAGCAGTGTGGCTCAGTGGAAAGACCCCGGGCTTGGGAGTCAGAGGTCATGGGTTTCAATCCCAACTCCACCACTTGTCAGCTATGTGACACTGGGTGAGCCACTTAACTTCTCTGTGCCTCAGTTACCTCATCTGTAAAATGGGGATGAAAACCGTGAGCCCTACGTGGGACACCTGATTACCTTGATCCTCCCCAACGCTTAGAACAGTGCTTTGCACAAAGTAAGCACTTAACAAATGCCATTATTATTATTATTATTATCATAATTCCCTAGCTTTATCAACCCAGTACCCAATATTTGTATGTGAAATGAACTTTCCTAGCTTTAGTGTTTATGTGTATAGTGTACATTTATTAGTATTTTCATTTATGTATTTAATTACTTATTTTGCTACTTCATTCTAATATACACAAATCATATTATCAACCTATGCACATAATTTGTAAATAGTATTGTTTATCTTTACCTTAAGCAGAGTGGCTCAGTGGAAATAGCATGGGTTTGGGAGTCAGAAGATGTGGGTTCTAATCCTGGCTCCGCCACTTGCCTACTATGTGAGCTGAGGCAAGCCACTTAACTTCTCTGTGCCTCAGTTTCCTCATCTGTAAAAGGGTGAGACCCATGTGGGAAACCTGATTACCTTGTATCTACCCCAGCACTTAGAACAGTGCTTGGCACATAGTACCTGCTTAACAAATACCATAATCATTATTATTATCATTATTATTATTATTAAGTTCCTTGAAGGAAGAGAACTTGCTTTTCACTTCTTCCTGTAATTTTCCATGTAGTTAAGAGAACATATAACCAAGCTTATAACTGAACTAAACATACAGCTTAGTACAGATAAACAACCAGGGTTCAGTAATAATATTACCTTTAAATTCTGATTATTTGCTAATTTGAACTTCAATTCATTCTTATTTATTGGTAATATTATAATTGAGTAACTTCTAATGAAACAGTAAGCTTTAAAATTCACTCAACCAAACAATGAAACTTCTATCATTTTAAATATCACTTTAAGAATATTTCATTCATTCATTCAATAGTATTTATTGAGCGCTTATTATGTGCAGAGCACTGTACTAAGCGCTTGGAATGTACAAATCGGTAACAGATAGGGACAGTCCTTGCCCTTTGACGGGCTTACATTCTAATCGGGGGAGAACAGTCTAATCAGGGGAGAATATTTCTAATGAGTTAGTTCTACTAGCAGAAACATAGCAGATGCAACTGTCATAGTTAAGAAATCAACAGCAGATGAGAAAATATGTTTTTCTTTTAAGGAAGGAAAATACTGAGCAATATTTTATGAATCGAATTAGAAGAAATTGATATTTTAACTCTAAATAAATGATGAAAAATTGAACCTATCAATCAGAACAAGAACTTAATAATAATAGACATTCTGCTCTGATATTTGGAAAATCAATTATAAATTTTTGTTTATTTAAGAGGCAAGGAATTGATTTTATTCCAGCAATCGATTTTGTTTGGAATTTCTTCTTCTCTGATCTATGGTGCCTGACTTCTTAAGACCTATTTAAAGAGATTAAGATGATGATTATAGAATGACCACATCAGGTCATGGGAAATGAGTATTTTAATCACAAAATATACTCTATGTTAAAGAGCAAAGAGTGATACCAATAATTTCATAAAAATGTCATTTTAAATTTTATAAATGACATAATACTGATTATCATTTTCATTGTATATAATGGTGTCATTATTCTTTTGAAAAATCACAGTATAGTAGATTTATTGCTGAAAAATGAAAATTGAAAGTGTTCTTGGATAATCCATTTTTTCTAGACTTAAAATTTGACTTTTTTGGAGAAATTTGGATATTACATATAACTACATTTGATCTTAGAATCAATAATGACAAATTTTACCCAGGTGGGTAAAATGCCAATGTGTGACTGACATGCCTATCTCTTAGGACTCACCCTAAAGTGGTCTTAGTTGAAATGACATAATTACCGTTGGCTGCTTCATTTTCAGTGCCCAAATTTCTGGTTTGGGTTCAAACTTAAGAGGGTTAAGCATCTAGAAATAGCTATTTATCTATTAAATAACTGCTTACTCTGGGTCAGAGGAAGGGCAATGTTTAGGCTGGTGTCTGAAGGGAAGTACAATTCATTGTGACTACTATTTGCAAATGTTGAGTGAATCTCATGGACAGCTAGAGTTCCTGGGGTGGAGGGGGTGGAGTGTTGTGAGTATTGGGAAGTTTATTGGTACTATTGCTGCAACTGCTGTTACTGCAAGAAACACTTGGGAAACAAATGATGGGTGTTACGGGTTAAGAAAAGACTCCAGGAACTTTACCTTACTCAGTCTTGATGACTGTCCATAAACCCCAAACTGTATCCAAATGCAGAGAAGGACCAAGAATAACAGCGCCCTAACTTAGCATATTAGTAGCAGGAGAAAGAAAAAACTCAAAGAACCCCTGTTATTGTCTTTTGATTGAAATGACCTCATAGGTAAATTATTTCTCTTTTTTCTTAGCTCTGACCCAAGAGATGTTGCCCTATTCATAGCACCATAGTTTGAGTTCTGTTTAAAGCAATGACAGAGATGGTTTGGAGTGCACAGATAGAGTCATTCATTTATTCATTCAATCATAATTATTGAGTGCTTACTGTGTGCAGAGCACAGTGCTAAGCACTTGGAAGAGTAAGGTACAACAATAAACAGGCGCATTTGCATTCCCTTTCCACACGTGGCACAGTGGAAAGAGCACGGGCTTTGGAGTCAGGGCTCATGAGTTTGAATCCCAGCTCTGCCACTTGTCAGCTGTGTGACTGTGGGCAAGTCACTTAACTTCTCTGTGCCTCAGTTCCCTCATCTGTAAAATGGGGATTAAGACTGTGAGCCCCACATGGGACAACCTGATTCCCCTGTGTCTACCCCAGCGCTTAGAACAGTGTTCTGCACATACTAAGCGCTTAACAAATACCAACATTATCATTATTATAACGAATTACAGTCCAGAGGAGGGAAGACAGCCAGTAACATAAACAAATACATTGCAGATTTGTACATAAGTGCTGTGGGGCTGGGAGGGGGAATTGAACAATGGGAGCAAGTCAGAGTGTTGCACAAGGAATTGAAAGATGAAGAGGGGCTTAGTCAGGGAAGTCCTCTTGGATGACATGTGTCTTCAATAAGGCTTTGAAGATGGGGAGGTAATTGTCTATTGGATTTGAGGACAGAGGGCATTCCAGGCCAGAGAAAGGTTGTCTTCAGCGTTGAGATAGACAAGATTGAGGTAGAGTGAGAAGGTTAGCATTAGAAGAGCGAAGTGTGTGGGCTACTACAGTAGGAGAGTAGTGAGGTGAGGTAGAGGGGGGATAGGTGATTGAGTGTTTTAAAGTCAATGGTGAGGAGTTTTTGTTTGATGTGGAGGCAGTTGGGCAACCACTGGAGTTTTTTTAGGAGTAGGAAAATATTTCTTAATGTTTTGCTTGTTTTGCAGTGAAGTATGGACTGGAGTGGGGAGACACAGGAGGCTGGGCAGTCAGGAAGGAAACTGATGCACTGATCCAAGTGGGAGAGGATGAGTGATTGTATTAGCGTGGCAGCATATTAAAAAGGAAGCAAGCAGAGCCACTGTCCTGAGGCCAAACCATTCTGAGTCCCCCAGATCTGTAAGGGCTAAGGGACTAACATAAGTGCCAAACCACTTTGAGGCCAGCATCTACTAGCCACCAGCTGGCATTCTTGTGGAATGGAAGCAGCAACTAAGATGGGAGTCAGATCTCCAGATTTTCTACAGCAGTGGGTACGTATTCCATTATCTCATGTGTTACTTGTGTTGTAGATTAGCTGTGCTGAATTTGATAAGTCCTGGCCCATAAGCTAAGAATCATGTAACCCTGAGATTGTAAACTACATGAATCCCCACTGTATTTCTGCTTATTACCAGGATGTCTGGATGGATCAGGTGGGGCACAGACCCTCTGGCAGTTTACTCCTTTTCATAGGACTTTACCATGACAGTTAGAGGACCCACTGGAGTCTCATCCCATTTTTCCTACCCACAGTGACCAGTGAGGAATAGAAAGATGGCACTGGGGAAGGGGAAGGAATATTGCAAGGAGTAACATTTTCTTCTCCTTCTTTCCCGTCACTTTGTTCCCTTTCTTTCCTCCTCTCTCCTCTTTTTTCTCTTTCTCTTCCTACTTCCTCTCTTCCATCACTATTTTCACTCATCCTATCTTTCCATTCATTCATTCATTCAATAGTATTTATTGAGCCCTTACTATGTGTAGAGCACTGTACTAAGCGCTTGGAATGTACAAGTTGGCAACAGATAGAGACAGTCCCTGCCCTTTGACGGGCTTACAGTCTAATCGGGGGAGACAGGCAGACAAGAACAATGGCAATAAATAGAGTCAAGGGGAAGAACATTTCATAAAAACAATGGCAAATAAATAGAATCAGGGTGATGTACATCTCATTAAACAAAATAAACAAAATAAATAGGGTGATGAAGATATATACAGGTGAGCAGACGAGTACAGTGCTGAGGGGTTGGGACAGGAGAGGGGGAGGAGAGGGAAAGGGAGGGGAAGACGGTTTAATAATAATAATAATAATGTTGGTATATGTTAAGCGCTTAGTATGTGCAGAGCACTGTTCTAAGCGCTGGGGTAGACACAGGGGAATCAGGTTGTCCCACGTGGGGCTCACAGTCTTAATCCCCATTTTACAGATGAGGGAACTGAGGCACAGAGAAGTTAAGTGACTTGCCACAGTCACACAGCTGACAAGTGGCAGAGCTGGGATTCGAACTCATGAGCCCTGACTCCAAAGCCTGTGCTCTTTCCACTGCGCCACGCTGCTTGAGAGGTGAAGGGGTGGTAGAGGGAGCAGAGGGAAAGAGGAGGGAGCTCAGTCTGGGAAGGCCTCTTGGAGGAGGTGAGCTTTAAGTAGGGATTTGAAGAGGGGAAGAGAATTAGATTGACGGAGGTGAGGAGGGAGGGCATTCCAGGACCGCTGGCCCAGGGGTCGACGGCAGGATAGTCGAGACCGAGGGTCGGTGAGGAGGTAGACGGCAGAGGAGCGGAGTGTGCGGGGTAGGCAGTAGAAAGAGAGAAGGGAGGAGAGGTAGGAAGGGGCAAGGTGATGGAGAGCCTTGAAGCCTAGAGTGAGGCTCCTTTTCTTTACTTCCTTTTCCTCCTTATCCTTAAAAATATCTGCCACAATATTCATCTCCTTTACATTCTTCTCCCAGAGGTAGATTATATGTAATATATTTGTCCTTAGTACATGCCAAACACTTCAGTAAGCAGTGGGATAGATACAAGATAATCAAATCAGATACCACCCCATATGGGGATCACAGTGTAAGAGAGGTTACATTGAAAATTCATCTGTTCTATCCAGTGGCTAAGAGGTCAAAGGTATATCTCACCACCAACTGGTGAGCTGTCATTTGCTTGAATGGCATTTGCTGTATTGGTGATGATCTGTTGACATAGTCTTAGCCATTTTTCCTGTGTTGAGTTCTCATCTTGCAAGATAGCTAACAGAGAAACTGTTTGCGGTCATATAACAGAATATGTCTAGGATCTTTGTCAACAGCATATCTCACTGTGGTTTAACCCAATTTCAAAACCATCTTTGAGAATAACTCAATTGGCCTTAATAAGAGTCAGGGTTTTTTTCAAGATTCCTGCAAAAAAAAGGAAAAAGAAGAGGGAAAAACAAACTCTAGGAAAAAAATACAAAGAACTACCTCTTATCACTCTTTCTGCATACACACACATACACACACATTACATACTGCTCAGTGCAGTATACTAAGGAGTAGAACTATATTTAAAGGGTCGAGAAAATGACACGACTATCAGAGTTAGACCTATCTGTGCAAGGACTACTGTTTGGGTCAGAGAGCAATGCAGCATTTCCTTGTAAATCTAAGCATGTTTGGAAATAGTCTCGTTCCAGTGATTGTGGTTTGGCAAAATCACCACTGAATGAGTTCCAAAGAGAAACACCTCTCTCCAAAATTAGTTGCAATAGGCACCTATGTCCATGAGCCATCCATCAACAGGCCATGTCACTTTCCCAGGGCTGAGATAGTGACCACATTTGGCCAGTCCACCTACAACAAGCAGTAGTAGTAGTAGATACTATTGGGTCTCCTTTGACATAGGACTATTCTTATTTTTCAGCACTCCACTCAGAAAGTGTTCAATAGGGACAGAACATTTATAGATAGTGAAAGAGTGGGATAGAGAGAATTAAAAATTTTTTAAAAAGATTTGAAAAACATTCCATGCTATACCAACAATAAAGCCAACTTCCATGAGCTTATCACTCGTGAAATCCCATTTCTGGTTCAGGCCAATGAAAAAACATATTACCCTGCCTACTGCCTGTGGTGAGCCCACAACAAGCTGCCTTATTAATGACTGTTTGTGATCCCACTAACAACAACAAGGAAGAGACTGGCAAAGGCACTAATGGACTTTACTCGAGGCAGGTGATTGCAGGTGTGGGGGTGGGGGGATCATGGAGGGAGGTGGGGCTGTCTTTTCCTGTAACAGTAACAGGCTTGGACCAATCAATGACTGCATGTAGAGCCACAACTGCAACACCTAAGCCTAAAAGGTGGTCATTTTGAATTGCAGGGGCATCTGGAAGCATGCAGAAGGATCAGACACAGACAGAGAAGCCAAGGGAAGCACTTACAGCAGGAGAGAAACACTTGAAAGCAGCAGAAGGCAGCAGTACCTGGAAGCAGAAAGAAGAAGCATTGGCAGAATGGGCTTCTTTGACCACAGACTGGTATTGGACTCTTGCTGGGTGGAGTGAGTGAGTGAGTGTATATATGTGTCACTCTCTTGCATGTTGGTAAAACTAAGTAAAAAGCTTTTCACAGTAACCTTGGTGATCAGAGGTGTGGTTTGAACTCTACTACATGTCACTGAGACTACCCCAATCCAGGAAGGTCCTGGTTGGTACGAACCAGAGACCTATGACACTGTCCTCCTGTTGTCTGCATCTGTTTTCAAGTCCTTGCAGAATGAAACACTTATTTTCAGTGCACAGTGAATTGACACTTAAAAGAGATGTTGTAATGGATGTGCAAATTTTAGACAGCGAGGAATGGAAAAGGAAAGTATAAAATATGTCTGCACATACTCTGGATTCTCCTGTTTCTGAATCATTGCTTACATTGTTTTCACAATTTATACTATATTCTACCCTCTCCACAAAAACTCAACATTCAGTTTCTCTTAAAATCCCAACTTGTTCAACAAGCTTTCCCTAATAACGATGTTGGTATTTGTTAAATGCTTACTCTGTGCAGAGCACTGTTCTAAGCACTGGGGTAGAGACAGGGTAATCAGGTTGTCCCACAGGAGGCTCACAATCTTAATCCCCATTTTACAGATGAGGTCACTGAGGCCCAGAGAAGTGAAGTGACCTGCCCACAGTCACACAGCTGACAAGTGGTAGAGCCGGAATTCGAACCCATGACCTCTGACTCCCAAGCCCAGGCTCTTTCCACTGAGCCATCCTAATTAATTTCCCATTCTTTCAGCTACCTCTCACATTTGGCACTCAGTGGAAGAACAGAACTCCTCATATTCCCATCTAAACCCTGTCTTTCCCCATTTTTCCCTTCACTGTAGACTATAGTGGTCCGTATCTCACAAGTCTATTACTTTGGCATTATCCTTGACTTATCTCTTTCATTCATTCCACATATTGAATGTCATCAAATCCTGTCAGTTCTACCAACACCTCATAACTAAATTTGCCCACTGTTCTCCATCTAAATGCTACCACGCTGATCCAAGGATTGCTCCTACCTCTCCTTGACTACTTACTATATCAGCACCATTGTGAATGCCCTGCCTCTTATCTCTCTCCACTCCAGTTCTTATTTCTCTCTCCACATGCATCGCTTTTCTAAAAATGTTCATTCACATCTCCCCACTTCTCAAGAACCTCCAGTTTTGCCCATCCACATTTACATCAAACTGAAACTCCTTATTATGAGCTTTAAAGCAAATCAATAAATTCTCCCCTTTACTACCTTACTTCACTGATTGCCTACTACAACTCAACCTACACACGACACTTTTCAGATGCAACTTATTCACTGTACTTCAATCTCATCTATCATTCATTCATTCATTTAATCGTATATATTGAGCACTTACTGTGTGCAGAGTACTCAACTAAGCACTTGGAAAGTACAATTTGGCAATAAGGAGAGACAATTCCCGCCTACACTGGGCTTACAGTCTAGAAGGGGATAGCTAGACATCAAAACAAGTGAACAGGCATCAATATAAATAAATAGAATTATAGATATATAGACAAGTGCTGTGGGGCAGGGAGAGGAGAGGAAGAGCAAAGGGAGTGAGTCAAGGTGATGTGGAAGTGAGGGGAGCTGAGGAAAAGGGGGGCTTAATGTGGGAAGTCCTTTTGGAGGAGGTAAGCCTTCAGTAGGGCTTTGAAGGGGGGTAGAGTGATTGTTTTGAGGATTTGAGGAGGGAGGGTGTTCCAGGCCAGAGGTAGGATGTGGGCCAGAGATCAGTGGCAGGACAGGAGAGATCAAGGCACAGTGAGAAGTTTAGCACCAGAGGATTGGAGTGTGCAGGCTGAGATGTAGGAAATCAGGGAGGTAAGGTAAGAAGGGACAAGGTGATAGAGACCTTTAAAGCCAATAGTAAGGAGTTTTTGTTTGATACAGAGGTTGATAGGCAACCACTGGAGATTTTTGAAGATGTGGGTGACATGTCCAGGATGTTTCTGTAGAAAGATAATCCAGGCAGCAGAGTGAAGTATGGACTGAAGTGGGGACAGGAGGTTGGGAGGTCAGAAAGGAGGCTAATGCAGTAATCCAATCAGGACAGGATGAGTGATTGAGTGATTGTACTAATGTGGTAGCAGTTGGGATGGAGAGGAAAGGGCTGATCTTGGCGATGTTGTGAAGGTGAGACTGGGGGGTTTTGATGATGGATTGGATTTGTGGGGTGAATAAGAGAGCAAAGTCAAGGATGACACCAAGGTTGCGGGCCTGTGAGATGGGAAGGATGGTAGTGCCATCCACAGTAATGGGAAAGTCAGGAAGAGGACAGGGTTTGGGAGAGAAGATAAGGAGCTCAGCCTTGGACATGTTGAGTGTAGGTGGCGGAGGACACCCAAGTGGAGATGTCCTGAAGGCAGGAGGAAATGAGAGCCAGGAGGGAGGGAGAGAGAACAGGGGAGGAGATTTATATTTGGGTGTCATCTATATAGAGATGATAGTTGAAGCTGTGAGAACGAATGAGTTATCCAAAGGAGTGAGTGTAGATGGAGAATAGAAGTTATTACCATTATCCTATAAATGCTTCAAAAATCTAACTGCCCTTTTTTCATATTTTCAGGATTTATTTTCAAAAATATTCATTGTAATAATGATCTGCTTAGAGTTGTTTCCTCCTGACCTAAAATCTATGACTTTTACATTCTTCTATGAAGTATTTTATTTTTCTAATTTAATTTTCCATAGAATTGGCAAAATACTATTTATATTTCTTTTACTGTAAAAATGAATTGATGATTTTCTGAAAACAGATCATACATTCCTCCATAGTAAAATCACTCTTTTGAGTTTTTAATGTGTTCACAGCTCAGTGAATATGGTCAAGTATATTACAAGCATTTATTATATGACAAACATTTATTATGCTAAACAAATAGCTCCAAAAAATATGCATTAGTCACATGTTATCTTAATAGAGAAAATGTTTTCAGGTTTGATTTCAGTACAGGGACTGCAGTGCTCTTGATTGATATTTCTTACTCTGAAAGAATGTGTTCTAGGCAGGACTCCTGATTGGAACTGGAGCCTGCCTGATTTGTGGTTACTTCTTTGGAGTGTTGGATATCCAGGGATCCTCTTGAATATAAGAGCTAATCAAGGTGGCAAATTTAGATACAGGAAAGTGGGTTAACATGACTCTTAAGCTCTTGTCCCTTCAGAGTTTGTAATTTTGAGATAATAAAATCAAAGAGCGACAGTGGAATTGCACATACCAGTGAAGAAACGGTATTAAGAGCAGCAGTGAATGATAAGTTAAGGGAGAATTTTTTGGTTGTGAAAAAGCCTTACCATCAGGCAGATGTGCTCATGTCAGTCCCAAATTAGACTCTGAACTGGTATCTGGATATAAAATCATTTCCTTTTATTTCCCTTCTCCCCTCCACTAATGTTGAGTTAGAACTGAGCATTAGTCTTGTCCCCACACAGATCATGTCATAAAACAATTCCAGAAAATAAAAACTGATCAGAAAACACCAATTCTATTCAGACTTTTAAAGTTTACTCAATAAATATTTAAAACTGTCTTCTAGTAGTTTGTTTTTCCAAACAGAGGGATAGTAATCATTTTGTATATTTTTTCACCTAAAAAGGAAAAACCACAATAAGTAGCTGAAGTGATACATTCCCTTAAATGAACTATACTCAAGGGTTTAATGTTTTTATTCACTGGAAAATACATATTTGCATCCAATTGAAAAATTAATAAACAGCTATTTTGATTTGTTTCAGTGGCACATGCACCAATAAAAATATTAATCTTTAAGCTTTTAATGTTTTCCCTCTCCTCAATCCTTTCAAAAATACTGTCTCTGTTGACATATTTCAACTAAATTAGTTTTTGGCAATACCAGTTACTAAAACCAAAGAGTGTTATTGGTATTGGTCTTTGTCTTTGATAACTTTCCTTAAACCTGGGAAATTTCATTTCTGCATCGTGTCCACACTTTTAAAGAGAAGAAATTTTTCTGTTATGTTTATATGAAACAGCATGTCAGTAAAACTTTCAAGGTTAACTAGTTCCATCTAGTGGCTTTACTAAGCATTTTAAAAAGCAAAATTAACAATCATTATGGAAAGGTTGTCATAGGAATGAAAAATTAAGCTTCATATTTTAAGAATATAAATCTGAACCTGGGATTTATAAATGCCATATTAAAATTTCTCAAAAGTCTCCATTTTATTTTTCATGAAACCCAAGGGTAATATAATATTATTAAAGAATACAAGTCACTTCAAGTGAAAAAATTGATACTTGCTTTGATTTTTATTTCCTTCAAATTAATATAGATCACACCTTTCCATTTTCTTTGGCTGTTGCCAATACTTATTCCATAAAAATAATCCCTCATCTAAGTGATTTGTATGGAAGTATAAATGCACAGAGGCATACAATTATCTAGAGATCACAGGCCAACATACCTGAGATCAACTGCTTCTAGGTCAGAGTCTGCCCTTAATTGCTAGATTATTGGGGAAAATAAAATTGGACTATACTTTACTGAGGCTAGGGAACATGGGTTATGTTTCAGATGTAGTTTCTGAAGAACCTGAGTTGTCTGTCTTCAATAAGATGCTCAATAAATGTTACTAATACTAATATCTTTCCTTCCCACCTCAAATCAGTATTGTGAAGATAAATTTGGTAAAAATTTGATTTGTTCAGATTCCCTGAAAAAGATGTACATGAGATATTTTTATGGACATGTGTTAATTAAGCACCAAATACCAATGTGATGTGCGCTATGCACCATTTGTATGCATAATTAGACATAAAAATGTACCCTTTAACTTTACCATCAAAGTATAAAGTAATTCACTACTGTATATTCCTGTTGGATTCAGGCTACTTTGTGAGACTGATTCTCAGTTCCCTGTGTAAATAGTGGTAAGATAACCATTCTACCTCTAACAGCAACCTCGAGGTCACCTGAAAGCTATACCTATCATATTGCTAAATTCATTTTTATTACCTCTAAAGTGGTCAACAATTCAAATTGCATCATGTTAATATCTCTTCAAATGAAAAAAATAAAATCATTATGGTTTAGTCAAGATAGAGCAATTTTATAGGACATGTGAAATTTTTCAGTCTATATACTCTACACATTGCGGAAAGAATGGGAATATCCACAGAAGGGTGAATAACATTACCCAAATTTTGAGATATTTTTAGAGGAAAAAAAATGCCATTTTCAAGAAGGAAAAGTATAATGGGTTAGTTAAGGAGATATAATTCCTCAATGTGTCAATTCTCAATTTTGCTTGTTTAATTAATTTCCCAAATAAAAGTAAATGACATAGAAACCAATTTGTGACACTAACTGATGTTATTGCTGAAACAATTTCGGCTTACTAAAGGCAACTGTTCAGTTTCTTAGAGAAGCAGTATTTCCTGTTGAGATATAACAATTATTGTTTACTAGCATAGGCAATTGCTGTTCCTAGTAAAATCTTATCTTGAAATACGATAGGTTACATGCCAGGCTAACTGGTACATTTGCAGATAAATTATGTCATAGTTTAGTATCAGTATTATTTGGATATTAAAAGTAGACAATATCTGTGGGAAGTAAATTGATTTCTTACACAGATTCAGATGAAAGGATAGTGCTGTAACCTTGGGTAATTCTATCAAGAGATCCTTAAGAAGAGCAAATAATAGTGATAATAATTGAGCTCTGCATACAGTGCTCTGCATACCGAAAGTGCTTAATAAATACAATTGAATGAATAATAATGGTATTAAGCATTTACTACGTGTCAGACACTATTCTAAGAACTGGGGTGCATATAACCAAATCAAGGGGAACACAGATCCTGTCCCACCCTGGGCCAAACCCTGACCCATGCCTGGCTCATAGTCTCAATACCCCTTTTACAGATGAAGTAACTGGGCCCAGGGAAGTGAAGTGACTTGCCCAAGGTCACACAGCAGACACATGGAGGAGCTGGGTTTGGGAGATAAGGGCTGGGAAGACATTCTTCATAGAACTAGGAGACCAGAGTTTACCCTTATAGGAAACTCAAGCCCTGTCAAAGAGATTTAGGATGAGAAAATTTGGGCATCCAGTTAATCAGTCATATTTATGGAGCACTTACTGTATGCAGAGCACTGCCCATAATGCTTGAGAGAGCACAATATAAGATAGTTGGTAGACATATCCCCTGCCCAAGAGCTTGCAGTCTTGAGGGGTAAATGAAGGGTGCAAATCCAAGTACAAGGTTGACACAGAAGGGAGTGGAGAAGAGGCAATGAGGTCTTAGCTGGGGAAGTTCTCTTGGAGGAGATGTGCTTTCAATATGATGTTGAAGATCGGGTAAGTGACAGCTATGAAGAGCAAGGTCATGCTGGCCAAAAGCAGAAATTGGACATCTGGTGAGAAAGTGAGATTGAGGTACAGTGAGAGGATTGCCAATGGTAAGTAGTTTCTGCTTCATGTGAAGATGGATGGGCAACCACTGGAGGTTTTTGAAGAGAAGGGAAAATGATGCAAACCTCAGAGTGAAGTATGGACTGATGTGGGGAAGAAACAGGAAGGACAGCAAAGAGGCTGGTGCAGTAATCACTGCAGTATAGCCTACTCAGCATGGCTTAGTGAAAGGAGCATGGGCTTTGGAGTCAGAGGTCACGGATTCTAATCCCACCTCTGCCCCTTGTCAGCTGTATGACTTTGGGCAAGTCACTTAACTTCTTTGTGCCTCAGTTACCTCATCTGTAAAATGGGGATTAAGACTATGAGCCCCATTGTGGGACAACCTGTATCCCCCCCAGCACTTAGAACAGTGCTTGGCACACAGTAGGAACTTAACAATTGCCATCATCATCATCATCATCATTATAGGATAAGTGCTTGGATTTATGTGATAGCAGTTTGGATGAAGAGGAAAGGGAGGATTTTAGTGATATTGTGGAGGTTGAATGAATAGGATTTAGTGACAGTGAATATATGAGTTGACTGAGAGAGAACAGTCGATGGCAACGCTAAGGTTATGACCTTGTGAAACTGGGAGGATGGTGATTTTATGGTGATGGGAAAGTCAAGCGTTGGCTCAGGGTTTGGGTGGGGATATGAGTAGGTTTTTGGGGGGCGGGTTAAATTTAAGTTAATGGATGGAGAGGGGTTGGATGGGAGTGATCTGGGGACGGTGGGGTGTGGGGCTGGTGCAGGGTGAAAGGGTTGATGGACAACACCGAGACAGAATAACAGGGATGGGGTGGAGGTGGTATAAGGGTTGGGGAGGGATTAGATGGAGGAGGGTGAGATGGGTGCCGGAAAATGGGTGACAGGGACGGTCTGATTGGAGGGAGGGGATTAGAGGGGTGGAGTTTGGTGGGGTCCGAGAAGTTTAAGGGTTATAGATGAAGTTGTCAACAGCAATAACTGCTTAATCCAGTGTTCTGAGATCAATTATTGAATTGGGGCCTCAAGAATGAAGTGAATGTTTAAAAATAAACAGAAGGCTGGGTTGATGTGAAAATAGCCAGCCGTTGATATGTAAAAATCCAGTTCATTATCACCAGGAAGTAAGACAGTCACACCTGTTCTGTGTTCTACACTGTGGGTTCCCTGCCACAGCAGTTCAGAAGCAAGATGTAGGTGTCCTGGTGGGCAGACAGTAGGCAACGATTTGATGACCTGAGCTGGCTAAGGCAGCTCAGCAGAAAGAGATCTCAGTGTTCTTTGGCAGCTCTTTGTCCCGGTGATGTTGTTTGCACTGGGTTGGCTGAGGTAGCTTGGTATCAATCAATCAGTGATATTTATTGAGCACTATCTATGGGCAGAGCACTGTTCTAAGGCCTTGGTAGAGTACAGTACAACAGAGTTGGTAGACACCTTCCCTGTCCACAACGAGCTAACCTTCTAGAAGGAGGAAAGAAATCTCTTTGGTCAGCTCTTTGTCCCAGATGATGTTAGATTGTCTGGGCAGGCTGAGGAAACTCAGTAGGGAGAGATCTCAGGTTCCTTGGGAAGATCTTTGCATGATGTTAGATGGTCTTTCCCTTCCTTTGAACCCTTAAATTTGTGTGTCCTCAGGCAACACCCTCCTCTGGGCAATTTCAGGTGATCTGGGCCAACTGAGGTAACGTGGCAGAGAGAGATCTCAGTGTCCTCAGGTAGTTCTGCCCCAGAGATGTTTGATAGTATGGCCCGGCTAAGGCAGCTCAACAGAGAGAGATCTTAGTTTCTTTTGGCAGCTCTATGTACTGGGTGATGTTAGATGGTCTGGGTCACAATTATTATTATAATTATTTTTAACAATCAGTTTCAATAATATGGGCAAACATCTGTATATTATTACAAGGTAATACTACATAATTCATTCATGATTATTCTTCTACAGAATATGTGTTTTAAAGCACTGGGAATCTGATTCTACCAACTATAGGTGCAAGACAGTACCACACAACCATATTTATTGAGCACTTACTGCGTACAGAGCATTGTACTAAGTATTTGGGAGAGTAGAATATAACAATAAACACATTCCCTGCCCACAACAAGCTTACAGTCTGGAAGAATCCCATAAGAGCTTTATATACATCAAAAATATCTCTCTGTCCTGGATAATGCTGCTTGTAGGCAGTAGGCTGGAAAAGATGATTTACAATTGTATAAACATATGCTAGGAAGTTCTAAGAGGTATTCCCTTGAAGGAACAAGGTGCTCCTACGTGTGGGTTGTCACAAAGCTGTGTTATTTAAGTGTACACTATACATTCGTTGTGTCACTCGTACCTCTCCGGAGGTGAACGGGCACTCAGTCACCTTCCTCCCTTTTCTGATCTATCCAACACTGTCCCTGAGTGTTACTTTCCTTGCTTGCGTCACCACCTTGGGTTCGAATCCTCACTGCTTTTTAGTTCCATTCCCTTTTCGAGTACAGTTTCTTGGCGACCACGAAGGGACCCTCGTGCCGTGACCAACTTCAACGCAGAATGGATCAGAGAGGGGATGGTGAATCCACCTAGCGTGCAATCGTAAGTCTAAGGGATCCGCTTTTAGGGCCCGGATCCTCCCTCCCTCCTTTGACCTGGTTCTGCTTAATTAGGAGTGCCCGTCAGAGAGCGGGTAAGCGATATTTCTTTCCCAGAAATGGGGAAAGGGTTCTCCTCCCGGTGTAGGGTTGGAGGGTTTCTAGTGAAAGACGTTTCACTAGGGTCTGGGAGACGTCTCAGGGTCTGGGAGACGTCCCAGGGTAGGGTCTGGGAGACATCCCAGGATCCTAATCATTTAGGCGGGACCGTTGATCAGTATGGGGTCAGGTCACAGTAAGCCTAATGAGTGTTTAACTAAATTGCAGAAGTTGTGGGATGAGGGTGTCCTTCCGGTACAAAAAGGAATGATGAAAAAAAAAATTCTTGCAGTGTCATAAAGTATGGACCCAGTTTCAAGATCAAACCGGCCATTATATCTGGCCTGAAGGAGGTTCGTTTGATCCTCAAATTCTCAAAAGACTCCGGGAGATCCTATGCGTCTCTTGTGCTGGGGATATGTGTTATTGGTATTTATGGGCTGAGGCGGGAACAAGAGAAAATCCTGGCAGTGTTCCCGAAGCACTAGCCACCCCTAAAACGTCTATTCTTGGGTGCAGTTCTCCCCAGCCACCTGGACTATATCCTCAGTTGCCCATTGCCCCCTCACTTAGCCCTTCCCCACCGTCCTACCTCCCACCGGTGCATCCACCTCCCGCAGTCATGGCCCCGGTACAGGTATCTCATCAACCTGGAGAAGCAGCGTGGCTCAATGGAAAGAGCATGGGCTTTGGAGTCAGGGCTCATGAGTTCGAATCCCAGCTCTGCCACTTGTCGGCTGTGTGACTGTGGGCAAGTCACTTAACTTCTCTGTGCCTCAGTTCCCTCATCTGTAAAATGGGGATCAAGACTGTGAGCCCCACGTGGGACAACCTGATTCCCCTATGTCTACCCCAGCGCTTAGAACAGTGCTCGGCACATAGTAAGCGCTTAACAAATACCAACATTATTATTATTATATATATATATCCATACATAAAGATGTAAAGGTGTAGGAGAAACAGGTACAGATCAGATGGAAGCAGAAGCATGAATGACAGTTCCTCTGTCTGATGTGAAGAGAAAGAAGAGGAGGATACTCTTCCCTCCATCTTCAGAAGCACAGAAGTGGTAATTCAGTTAACTGTAGCTGTTGCGTTAAACAGGGATATGTTAGGTTTGTGGCTGATTAGCTTCATGGCACCAGTAAAAACATCTATTGACATCACATGAGGCAGACCGCTTTGGAATTATACATTATAAATTGTTATAAATGCCCCGCATTTGAAAGTTTTCTATCTACTGGTTTACTAGGAATTATAATAAAAAAGTACTGCATTTCAATATTAGTGTATTCATATTAGTCATTTACATTTGCTTATAAAATATACATTTGTGGTTCAAAACATACTTAACAAAACATCTGTACTTTTGATAGTTTTGACAGCTGTTTATAAGGGTAGTTTAAAATGAAACAAATGATTATCCTTTAAGTGAATGCTTAGTGCTTATTTTTAAACCAAATAGTTTATTTTACCTTTCTCCATATTTTAATCATTTTCAAACAGAAGATATTTATTAATCTTCATGTTATCAATTAAACTAAATTTTATTGAATTACTTTAATGTATAACAGGTACTATATCAAAAAATAGCATTTAACCACTTTATTTTCATAAGGATATCTACCATAGAATTTTCACTACCCATAGAGAATATATTTTAAAATTAAAATAAATCTGGTGAGTGAAACCCTCATAGCCTCAAAGAGGGAAGACTGGTTAAATTCCTTCTGAATACAGATGCCCTAGTTGTCCTTCAAATATTTCTAACTTGAAAAGACAGCCACTAAAGAATTTTGAGTAGAAAATAATTATTTAAAAATAACATTACTTGTCAAAAATACACCTTGCTTTCAGATCTCTAACATTTTTTTTTCATGCCAGGGATAATGAATAACCTAATTATTTATTCATTCATTAAATCGTATTGAGTGCTTACTGTTTGCAGAGTACTTTACTAAGCACTTGGGAGAGTGCAACACAACAATTAAGAGAAATTCCCTCTCCACAATGAGGTTACACTCTGGAAGTGGGCCCCTGTCTTTCCTTCATTCATTCAATCGTACTTATTGAGTGCTTACTATGTTCAAAGCACTGTACTAAGCGCTTGGAATGTACAATTCATCAACAGATGGAGACAATCCCTGCCCAGCAACGGGCTCACAGTCTAAACAGGGAAGACAGACAACAAAACAAAACAGAACAAAACAAAACAATTAGTCTGGCATCAATATCATCAAGATAAATAGAATCATAGATATATACACATCATTAACCAAACAAATAGAGTAATAAATATATACAAATATGCACAAGTGCTGTGGGGAGGGGAAGGGGAAGGGCAAAGGGAATGGGGAGGGGAGAAGGAGAGGGAAAGGGAGGGCTCAGTCGGAGAAAGCTTCCTGGAGGAGGTGAGCTCTCTCTAGGGCTTTAAAGAGGGGAAAAGGGTTAGTTTGGCGGATGTGAGGAGGGAGGGCATTCCAGGTGAGCGGTAGGACGTGGGCCAGGGGTTGATGGTGGAACAGGCGTGAACCATGAGGGACCATGAGGAGGTGAGTGGCAGAGGAGCAGAATGTATGGAGTGGGCTGTAGAAATAGAGAAGGGAGTTGAGGTAGGAGGGAGCAAGGTGAAGGAGAGCTTTGAAGCCAAGAGTGAGGAGTTTTTGTTTCATGCAAAGGTTGATAGGCAACCACTGGAGGTTTTTGAGGAGGGGAGTGACATGCCCAGAGTGTTTCTGTAAAAAGATGATCTGGGCAGCTGAATGAAGAATAGACTAGAGCGGGAAGAGACAGGAGGATGGGATATCAGAGAGGAGGCTGATACAATAATTCAGTTGGATATTATGAGAGCTTGTACCAACAAGGTAGCAGTTTGGATGGGAAGGAAAGGGCGAATCTTGGTGATATTGTGAAGGTGGGATGCCGTTATTTATGAATGAATAAATATTGACTGTGTAAAAAGTACTAATGTCATGATTCTGAATGAACAATGGCATTGCAAAAGGGGAAATAAATGTCTTAATTATTGCCACTGTCTGCTACTTTCTGAATCACAGGATCAAAAATACCACATTTACTGTTGGTTCGATCTAGGGTATCTATGGTCATCTCTGATCCATAATGGTGCCATGGACACATCTCTCCCAGAACAATCCACCTCCATCTGCAATCATTCCGGTAATGTGTCCATAGAGCTTTCTTGGTAAAAATAGAGAAGTGATTTACCACTGCCTCCTTCCACGCAATAAACTAGTGTCTCTGCCTCTGACTCTCTCCCATGCAGTTACTGCCCAGCACAGGGGAGTTTTTACTTGTAGCAGCTTGCCTTCCACTTGTTAGTCACTGCCCAAGCTAGGAACAGAATGGATATGCCTCTGCTTGACTCTCCCTCCCAGAGTCAAGACTGGTAGAGTACTGGAAACTCTCCAGGTGCGACCTTGAGGGGCAGAAGTTGGGAGACAGATATTACTATAAATAAATAAATTACAAATATGTACATAAGGACTATGGGGCTGGGATGGGGGAAGAACAAAGGGAGCAAGTTAGGGTGATGCAGAAGGGAGTGGAAGTAGAGGAAGAGTAGGGTGCTTCATCAGGGAAGGCCTTTGAATAAGACGTGGAGGCTTGGAAGCTTTGAAGTGGGGGAGAGTGATTGTTGGATTTGGGGAGGGAAGGCATTCTACATCAGAGGCAGGATGGGGGAAAGGTAGTAAGATAAACAAGACAGAGGCACAATGAGAAGGTCAGCATTAGAGGAGCCAAGTGTGGGGGGTGGTTTCAGTAGGAGAGTAGTGAGGAGAGGTAGGAGGGGGCAAGGTGATTGAAAGCCAATACTGAAGGGTTTTTGTTTGATACATAGGTGGATGGTCAGTCACTGGAGTGTTTTGAGGAGTGGGGTGACATGTCCTGAACTTTTTTTTATAGAAAAATGATCTGGGCAGCAGAGTGAAGATTGGCTTAGAGTGGGAGAGACAGGAAGCAGGGAGATCAGCAAGTAGGTCAATTCAGTAATCCATGCAGGCTAGGATGAATGATTGTATTAATGTTGTAGCAGTTTGGGTGGAGAGGAAAGGGCAGATTTTAGTGATGTTGTAAAAGTAGGTATATTCTTACCTATAATGCTTCTAAGTAAATTCCATGAAAGGGAATCAATTCACTTCCTTTTGAAACAGTTTAGCCCTAGATGGACATTATCAAGTAACTAGAATCTCTGAAATGTGTTAAAAGACAACTTTCAAATGTTGTTGTTTGGATCAATGTTTGTCATTAATTATTTGTGAAGAACACTCGCATGTACAGAATAAATGGGAAAGAATAGGTTTTTTTTAATTATTCTTAGTGAAATGCTTGCAAAACTTCTGACCATTGTTCCTAAGGGACATAATTAACATTTTCTACTACTATTACTACTACTACCACCACACTGTACTAAGTGCTGGGATAGATTCAAAGTAATCCAGTTGGACTCTGACCCTATCCCCCACGGGACCCACATTATCAATCTTTTCCAACAACATCACACTGGAACGCTTCATTGCTCTGATACCAAGGTGCCTCAGTCTCATCTTTGGCACTTGACCTTTTTTGGCTCATCCCTTCTTTCTACCTGGAAATCCCTCCCACTTCACATCCAACATGCATCCACTGTCCCCATTTGAAGACCCTTTGGAAATTACATCTTTTCCAGAGGCCTGGAAAGAACATGGGCCTGGTAGTCAGATGACCCAGATTCTATTTATGGGTCTCTCACTTCCTCCACTTGCTTGCTGTATGACCTTGGGCAAGCCACTTAACTTTTCTGAGTCTCAGGTTCCTTGGCTGTAATAGGAAATTCAATACCTCCTACTTATATTGTGAGCCCCATGTGGGACAAGGACTGTGTTCAACCTGATTAATTTGTATGTACACCAGGACTTAGAACAATGCCTGAAATGTAGTATGCACTTAACAAATACCATAACCATCATTAATTTCTCTTCTTCCCTCCCCACTTCCCTGTAAATAGCTACTTCAATATTTCTGTATTCCCTAAGCACTTGGATACTCAAACATTCCTTCCATAGTACTTAAGCACGTGTATTTGGACTCTGTTGCTTCCTCTACCTCAAATAGATTTTAGTGCCCATGTTACCACTATATTATAAATTCCTTGAAGTCAGGGGTTATGTCTACTAACTCTATATAGTTTCCTAAACACTTAATTCAATACTCTGCCAGTGTAAATGTTCAATAAATAGTACAATGCTTAAACTCTTAGTACAGTGCTTTGCACACAGTAAGCACTCAAATATGATTGAATGAATAAATATTGACTGTGTAAAAAGTACTAATGTCATGATTCTGAATGAACAATGGCATTGCAAAAGGGAAAATAAATGTCTTAATTATTGCCACTGTCTGCTACTTTCTGAATCACAGGGTCAAAAATACCACATTTACTGTTGGTTCGATCTAGGGTATCTATTCCTCCAACTAGGATTCATTATTTCCATTGCTATTTATAAATACCGTTTAATGTGTTGTGTGTAGAATGCTTTTTTCCCTATCCATAGGGATGTGGAATAAAATGTAAACATTATATACATCCACATATAGATAATACTTTCAAAATCTCACTTTCTCTTCACCCACAAATACTCAAAGCTTAGAAAGAAGTTAAAAACTTCCAAGTTTGAGGATAAGAGGAGTGCTAAAACAGTACTCAATACCTTGAAGCTAATCTGACTTTGTGGAGAGAAATCCTCCTGTTTGTCACTTTCCCAATATTGATCATTTTAGAGGCAGTTTTACAAAATGACTATCCCCTTTCTCAGCTTACTTAGGCTCCATTTCAGCACTACTAACCAAGAAGGGATAGATGGTACAAGGGAAGGAGCCAGAGTGGGACTCCATCTGCCACAGAACTGCCTCTCCGGAGATCATCCACTTATGCCCATTTTTCCTGGAGTTGAAAGCTTGGACTCCAGACTAGCCACCTCCACTTGTTCCCTCCAACTCTACTACCAGCAAGGAAGAAAACCATAGCCAGATCAGTGATGGGAAGTTGTGTGTGCAGAGCGGTGCACCTCTGTATTTCCTGCAACCAGGAAAGAGGCAAAGCCCACCAGATCATCAGGTCTGCTTATTTGGAGGAGTCTCCTTAGGGAGCTCCAAGATGAATGAATCCCCCCTGGATTCTGAACCCTCCACTCTCCAGCCTTCACTCCCCAACAGAGGTTGGGACAGTCAGTGCTCCAGTCTAGGTTGTGGGGAGGGCAAGTGAAGGTACAGCAGTGATCCATGAAGAGAAAGAGAATGGAGGCAGACCCACACTGTCTTAAGGCTTTCTTAGACTTCCTGAAAACTGTACTGGGTTATTGTCACTATAGCACATTGAGAATAAGTGGCAATCAGTATGAATGGGTTTAGATTCCCTACTAACAATCAATCAATTAATGGAATTCATTTAATGCTTACTGTGGACTGAGCACTGAACCAAGAACTTGGGAAAATACAATATAACAGAACTGGTAGACAAGTTCTCTGCCCACAACAAATTTACAATCTAGAGAGGGCTTACAGTAACACATATATGTTTGCCAGAAGGTATTCCAGGACAGTTTTCTGGTAAATGCTAATCCCTGAGGTCAAGAAGAAGCATTTTACTGATTAGAGTCAAACTAAAAAAAAAATAGTAATTCTATGTCTCACCCTACTTCTCTAAGGTCTCCAGTGGTCACAAAGTCATCTCTATATCAAACAGAAATTTTCACCATCGGTTTTAGGCAGTCTATCATTTCTCTCCCTCCTACCTATTCTCACTCCTCAACCATTACAACTACACTGGCATCCTTTGGTCCTTCAACACCAATATACTTACGGAGCCTGAATCTCATCTTTTTCACTGTCTGCTCCATGCTCATGCTTTCCCTGCTTCCTGGTACTCTTCCCTCTCTGCTACCCCTTGTACTCCCCTCCCTGCTCTGACAGACCACCACACTCCCCTTCTTCAAAACCTACCTAAAATCATAGTAAGTAATACTATGGTAGTGACAAGAAGAGTTTTTGTTTGTGTTGCATATTTAAGAGAAAACAACTAAATCAGAAGGAACAAAAAGCAGTTTCAATAAATACTCGAGTTATGTATATATACATAAAGGATAAAAATATATAGGTTATCAGTCTTAAAATAGGCAAATTGTAAGTGAGGTTTATCAGAACAGCTGTCAATTTTCATTAAACAATTGTCACTAACTTTGTTTATCTTGGATTAGAAGACACTGATTCTTAATTCCATCATCCTCTGACTGATGATACAACATGAAGTGTCAGGGCAAGCAGCATAAATGCTTACTTTTAAAGCAAATTTCCCACCCCAGAGTGATGTGGTCACTAGGAAGAATGAAACTTGGAAGCAGTGTGCCCATACTAGTTATCCATCACTTTCCATATCTCACTAACTTTATAACATTCCCACCACATTATCACTTATTGCTTGTTCTAAATTTGAAAATCACATACTTATTGAAAGTTTGCACAATACTTTTCATCTGCAATATGCAAATTATATTCATAATGAAAGACTTTAATGTGTTCTTCATGCCTATTTTTGATATGCCTTTTTTAGAAGTCCACAATGTAGCAAAAATTCTGTCCAGGATATTGATCTTTATTAAGTTAAATTTGCTGAGCTTGTATTCAGGATTTATAGTTATAGCTCTTTCACAGAAAATTATTTAGTAATCAAAATTGGAATATGGCCACATTAACAAAGCAGGATTGTGTTTTCATCTACTCCATGTTAAATAATATTAAAGTATTAGAGCATCATTATCAGTCTTTCATTTGTCTAAAGCTAAAACTCATGTAGCTTAAATTATAGACCAGTGTAAATATTGAGCAAAATGCACACAAACACCCAATATATTGGATTGTATTTACCAGCAAACAATATTCCTAATTATTGTTATAGTAAACTTCAATTGATGGTAAAATGCATAGAATGTCAATCCAACATGATACAGTATATCAAGGCTTCCATCAACTAATTTTCCTCTGTCAAATTCATTAAAAAATCCTTAAAGGTAATTAATCATATTTAGTGAGGAGCTACTGTGTGCAGAACACTGTACTAAGTGCTTGGTAGAGTACAATAAAACAATAAACAGACATATTCCCTGCCCACAACGAGCTACAGTCTTCAGAGATTTCTCAAAGGCTTCTTTGACCCCACACGTTAGAAATGTTTCCACAGAGCTTTAATGAAATGCTAAAAAAAAACAAAACTCCAAAGAAATGGAAATAACTACATAAGTAGAGGCACTGAAACAAGAGCTAGAGTATAATAATCCAGGAGGGAAGGTCGACTCCTGTCCCAAGTCAATTTCTGATGGTTAAATTGGTACTTATTCTAAAGGAGTTGAGCACAACTTCATTTGTTTTTTAATTAATCTATTCATACAATTTACTCCTCTTTTTTGTAGCTTTTAATGGAATCCAACTAAAGCATTTAAATGACTGGGCAAATTCTCTTCAACAAATTAGAATTCTGGTAAATCATTTGGAGAGGGTTTGTTGGAGGAGGGGAAATTTTAGGAGGGCTTTGGATGTGGGTTGAGCTTTGATCTATCTGATATGGGGAGGGAGGAAGTTCCAAGCTGGGGAGCAGTGTAAATGATGGAATGAAGACTGAGGAATTGAGAATGAGGTATAAATAAAAAGTTGGCTTGGGGCAAAGAAAATAGTGAGTTGGGTTATATCAGATGAAGAAGGCAAGGGGTAATGGACAAGGTGGTGGAAACCTTGTAGTCAAATTACTTGGGTGTTTTTTTAAAATCAGTATAGATACAGAAAGTCAGTGGAAGGTTTTTAAGGAGAGAAGAGATAAAGGCCATCAGGAAAAGGCTGGTACATACCTGGAAAGAGAAATCAGTCCATTATAATATATCTCAGGTCCCCATCTTCTCATATCATGTTCATGTACGTATTCATTTATCCTATCGGTAATTTGTTTTCATATAATCTCACTGTGGGCAGGGCTCGTGTACCAGCTTAATTGTACTTTTTCAAGAGCCTACTCTTGAATACTCAGTACTCAGAAAGTGCTCAGAAAACTTAATACCATTGATTGATGATGTAAACAAGAAAGTTTGCTTGAAAACTTGAAATTGAAATCTCACCAAAAGTGGAAACAAGGGAATTTACCTAAAGAGTACAAAAAAAAAAAAAAAAAAAAAAAAAAAGCATGTCACAATGTACCAATGCAAAGTGCAACCAGAAGACATAAAAGCAAAATTTTCCAAAGATGTGAAAATGCCCTATTCTTTTTACAGTAGAGAAATAACCTTATGCAGGACCTTGTTAGTAATTTATATGGCTATTATACTATGCTACCCCCCCATAGGAGACCCTGAACTCTCAGGGCTAAAGGCAGTTCACAGCTAGAGCCGAAAGCCATGTCTTCCTATCATCGATGAAAGACATTTATTAATTCCTTAATGCCTGATTTCTTAGTGGGGAAAAAAATGCCACATAAACGTGTTTTGACAATTAGCTTTTATTTTCTTTCAAGTAACTTTATATGTGTGCTCTGTGAAGGATTCTTTTATCCAAATATCTTGAATGAATGAGGCATACATAGTTTCCAAATGATTTCTTGGGGAAGCACAATAAGTAAAAAAATCAGAGACTAAGATTTTATTCCAATATTGTTGTTTTATCAACTATTTCTCACTTTGCGGATATGGCTTCTTTGGGTGGCATTTTTCTCCCCTTTTTTTACCAATGCAAATTCATTTATAAAGAGAAAAGTGTCTCCTAACACTTATTGCATGGATATGTAAGAAATGAAATGAAAAAGATTCAGATAAGGCAAGTTAAATATTAATAATCTAAACAGGTAGGTGACTGGGATATTGTCTGAACAGGCTATCTCAGCTGAAAATGGCATTCAGAAGATTATATTGGTAAAAAATAGGTAAAAACTGATGAAGTCATTAAATTTTCAGAAGTTATAAATTATCCTGCAAAGCTTCAGTGACTGCAAATTAGCCTTTGCTATAGCCCTCTGCTAACAATCTATAGATCATTGTATTATTCATGAATTTTAGTAATTTCAGGACACCACAGGTCATCTTATGCTCATTTATTTGCTAAACACCTTGTGTTCGTATGCCTTTGCTGAAAAATTGCTACTATTTACTTCCTGTGAGACAAGCAAGCAACAAAGTGCCAAATTTGGCCCTAGACATCCAGTACGCCAGGCAGCATATACATCTTGCTGTCAGTGAAATAAATGAGCCCTTAAATTGGCTGCAAAGCTTTAAGAACTGAAATTTATATGTCTAGTTATCAAACAGAAAGTTCAGAACACCTGCCAATATGAGACATAATTGTGACAAACGGTTACATTTTACCTTTAACTTTTCAGTTTTAACACCACAGCTTCATTATAAGAGATTCCCCACACATGCACATGAAAACAACAAAAGAAAACACAATTGTGAGTGTTTTTTGTTTTCTATTCTAGCATTACTTTTATGCTTTGCAATCTATTACGTTGAAATGCTGGATCAAACATTAGCCGAGGGTAATATGTCATAAATCATGATGGTTACCCAGTTTAGAGTTTTAGAACAAATTCAAATCTAAATGGATAGTATCAAGTACAATTAAATATTTGACAAGCATTGTACATTTCAAAGTTTTCTTTCAGAATGACAAAAATGATTGAAATGTGCTTTTTAGTATTTATTTTTTTTGATGTTGGATCAGTCACTTGTAATATTCAATTTCACCACTGTTGTTTTTGGGAATCCAGGTCAGACTTCCATGAAGGAAATACTGATTTAATCAATTTAATTCCATTCCAGCAATGAACTACTCTTTGATCCTCCTGACTTGGAAATTGGAAGGAAAAAAAAAATCCAAAACAAGACATTTTCTTTCTTGCAAAGTTTTCTTCCATCTTTTTTAAAATACCTTTTCCTCATTAATATTCCAGATAATTCATTATATATCAAAGCTGATATACTTAAATAAAATAAAGTAACTATCAAAGATATATATGATTTAAAACTTCAGTTCCATTTAAAATATTTGAAGTTCAAGATTGGTAAAATATCGTAACTCCTCAGTAACTTTATTTTATTCCTCAGTGAATTTCCCAAAGAGGCTAAGAATGTAAATCTTCTTCTTTTGTTGAATTTAACATTTAGAGTTATTGAAGCATTTTGAAAATCTTTAATAGTTCTAAAATGGAGGGTTCATTTGAAAAAAAGGACAGAAATAGTGATCTGAATGAGGTTTTTATATAGCCATGAGATTGTTGTATGATTTATTTCAGGTATGATTTTTTGTGATTACATTTTGTTAATGATGATGCCACATTATTCGAGGCAGCTAAAATGAAGAGGCTGCATTCTAGGACTTGGAAACTGTTGGTATTTGAAATCTGTTGAAAGATCTTAGGAGAAAATGTGGGCTCTGGATTTAAAAGAATTCTTAAAGTGGAAGCTATTAATAGTTGGGAGAGGAGATTGTCCTGAAATGGCAACCAAAGGAGGAAGAAAATGAGGGAAAAGGCTTTATCATAGTAGTCTAAAATGAACCAACTCTTTCCCCATCCTTAAAAGGATATTGTTGTGGTGTTTCTCAGATGAAAATATGCAGACCAGCAACATTGCATTGGACAGTCAGTAAAGGGAATGGCATCATGCCTAGAATACTGAATCATTTTAACACCATAAAACAAAGATAAGGAAATTCAGACTAACAGGGGCTGGAGATAGTTCTCAAGTTTGTTTTTCTTTTATTATTTTTTGTTCTCAGTCTGATAGGTAAGGCTCCTAATGGGTTTGTAGCTGTAATATGGAAATAAAAATTAAACTTGTATCAGCTAAATGAGAGGCAGAGGAAAATGAATTATTAATTCATGATCACTCCTACTCCTTATTGACTATCAACTGTTTATGTTAAGAGGCAAAGAGAGAATGCACTTCTATGAAGTATGATTAACCATTTTTGGTCTCTTTAAGGCATGAGAGGAAATTTCCCATAATCTCTCCTTTCAGAGTTCACTTATGTACAATCAATGGTATTTATTGAGCACTTACTATGTGCAGAGTACTGTTCTAGGTGTTTGGGTAAGCACAATGCAAGAGAATAAGCAAACATGTTCCCTGCCCACAATGAACTTACACAACTGTCCTTCCCTTGAAGGTGGAAGTAATTTTTGAGCACTGAGAAACACTGGTTTTTGAAATAAGTTCAAGGCACGTCATCTGAACAGTAACTTTGCAAACTCCAGTAGTCCAAAATTAGCTAAATGTAAAGTGATTTTTCAACTGTGTAAATCTGAATTCAGTGCTGTTTCAAACCAAAATGTATAGGTGGTTGAGGCATTTTTAGTTTTCTGTCCTAAATAAGAAATTGCTGTGTATAATTATAACAATGGTAATTGTCAAGCACTGTTCTAAGCACTGGGGTAAATACAAGCTAATCAGGTTGGACACAGTCCATTGTCCAACATGACAATCACAGTCTTATTCCCCTTTTCATGTATGAGGTAATTGAGGCACAGAGAGGTCACAGCAAACAAGTGGTGGAACTGGGATTAGAAACCATGACCTTAATAATGATAACAATAGTAATAATAATTGTGGTATTTGTAAAGTGCTTACTATGTGCCAGGCACTATTCAAAGTGCTGGAGTATTTACAAAATAATCAGATTAGACTCAGTCTGTCCCACATGGGCCTCACAGTCTTAATCCCCATTTTACAGATGAGGGATCTGAGGCATAGAGAAGTTAAATGACTTGCCCAAAGTCATGCAGCAGAAAAGTGGTGGAGCTGGGATTAGAACCCAGATCCATCTGATTCCTAGGACCATGCTTCATCTACTAGACCATGCTGCTTCCCAGAATTATCATGATTACCTTGAAGTTGGTGAATTTTGTTTTGTATTTTCAAACCTGAGTAAAGCGATTTCTAGTGTTTATGCTGAGCTAGGTTTTTCAAAGCAAAATAATGGCAGCCTTATAATCTGATATTGATATTGATTGTTCAGTTGGTTAGAACTACAGTTGTTAAACTACATTAGCCTCCAGGCTACCCACAGAAGATAGAGCCAAGGAAGAGGGAGGTGGAACATTCTGATGAGCCAAACTTCTACTCCTCCCAGAGCCACCTCTGTCCTCTTCTGCTGAAACCACTCCTCCTGGAATTGCCCTCTGCTTCCTCTCCAGCCCACTGGAGACAGAAAACAAAACAAGTAGACAGGCATGCTACTTAGCATGCATGTATACATATCTACTTTATCCATTATTTTTGATCTTATTGTATTTTTATGTTTGTCTCGCTGATGTGTAAGCTCCATGTGGGAAGGGAACATGCCTAAACTGTAAGCTCATTGTGGGCAGGGACTCTATTATTGTATAGTACTCTCCCAAGAGCTTAGTACAATGCTCCACACACAATAAGCGTTCAATAAATGACAATGAACTGTGTCACTCACAACTTCTCAACCACATAATAAGGTGCATCTAAGTGGACACTTGAAAAATGCTGCTGCTAATACAGCTTCTACTACCAAATCCTGTTCATTCTTCCTTCACAACATATTCAGAATCTACTCCTTCCTCTCCATCCAAACTACTATTATACAGGTCCAAGCACTTCTCATATTCTGTCTTGACAACTAAATCAGCCTCTTGGCTGACCTCCTTGCCTCCAGTATTTTCCCCCTAAACTCTGCTTCCTGGATCACTTATCTAAAACGTCATCTTGTGAATATCTTCCCAAGCCTCATAAACTTCCAATGTGTTGCCTATTCCTCTCCCCATCAAGCATAAACTCCTGATTAGTGTAGTGATAGTAATAGTGTTAGTATTAGGTAGTAGTAGTGGTAGTAGTAACTGTAGTAATGATATTACTACACTCCTCTGTGCCTCAGTTACCTAATTTGTAAAATGGGATTAAGACTGTGAGACCCATGTGGGACAACAACTGGTCCAACCCAATCATCTTGTATCTATTTAGCCATTACTCTCTAATAATAATCTTCTGAGTTGTTGGTGAGAAGTAGAATAATCTAGTGGAAAGACCACAGGTCTGAGAGTCAGAAGGTCTGGGTTCCAATACCAGCTCTGCCAATTTCTTGCTGTGTGAGCTTGGATACATCACTTAACTTCTCTGTGTCTCAGTTTTCCTGTTCTCCCTCCTACTTAGACTATGAGATCCATGTAGAACAGGGATTGTGTCTAACCTAATTCATTTGTATCTATCCCAGTCCTTGAATAAAGTTAGACACGTAATAAGCACTTAACAAATACCATAAAAAACTGACATTTAAGGAAAGTCAAAAAAGGTGTGAAAGACATAAACTATAATTTATGTGAAAAGAGCAGCAGGAGTTTAGACTTCTCATAGCTCAAAACAAGAACTTAGTTTCAGCCATGTTGGTGACCTTTTCAACATTCTAAAAGATTGGAAGGTTTACATGCTGCCAGTAGTAAGATCCTTCCTTGGGCTGGAAAAGGGAGTCCTGGGAACCCCACTGTCTCAGGAAAGGGGAGGGTCTTTCTGAATTACTGGGCCCCAGGGAAGGAATCAAGTGTTGGGCACAATTAGCTCTAACTCTGCTACATTTTCTGGCACATCTTTCCTATACACCAGATCACATTCTTTCCTCCTCTCAAACCAACCAACTCATTATGCTTTGTTTCCATTTCTCTTGCCACAGATATTATACTCACATCCTCCATTCTGCCTGGAACCACCTCTTGGGTTCTTACTGGGCAGGCCATTTCTCTGCCCATCTTCAAAGCTCCTCTGAAACAAATCTATCTCCTCTGGGAGGCTTCCCTGATTATTCTCTGTCCTCTCACCAACAATTTCCTTACCTACTGCCACTTCAATACTTCTGAACCTCCTAAATAATAATAACCATAACTGTGGTATTTGTTAAGTGCGTATCATGTGCCAGGCACTGTACTGGCTGGGGTAGATACAAGGTGATTGGGTTGGACCAATTGCTCTCCCACATGGGACTCACAATCTTAATCCCATTTTACAAATGAGGTAACTGAGGCCCAAATAAGTGAAGTGACTTGCCTAAGATCACACAAAAGACCAGTGGTGGAGCTGGGATTAGAACCCAAGTCCTCCTGACTCCAAGGCCCATGCTATATCCACTAGGCTATGCTGCTTCCCTAAGCACCTAAGTACTTGAGTACTCACTGACCCACTTCTCAGAAGACACTTCCCAGCATTTCTCTACCTCAAATTTATTTTAGTGTTTGTCACCTCCATTGAATTGTAAGCTTCTTGAGAACAGGATCCTGTCTACTGATTCTCTTTCACTGACCCAAGTGCTTAATGCATTGTTCTCTACAAATTGAGGGCTCAGTGAATACAATTTATCAATTGCTTGATTGTGCCTGTACTGCCTAAGGGAGAACTGTGGCTACAAGCAACAAGCTAGGATCAAGACCTATCATGACAAACAGATGGGTGATCTGGTATCTGTCTGTCAGCAGATCCAGAGTGGTCCTGTGTTCACATTAGGGTATAAAACCTGGGCAGTAAGTGTGGAGTTTCTTTTTCTGATTTTTTTTATATCATATTTTACAGAGGAAGAAAGAGAAACTACTTTTAGTTTTAATATGCACCTGCAATTTTAGGCCCTGTTCTGGGTAGTCTTCAACGAATATCTGATAACAGATACTTCAGGGTTCAACGAATATCTGATAACAGATACTTCAGGGAATTTGACACCACTGAACAAATATTCCCTTTAATTCAACTGAACTTCCTGATAAAAGTGCCTCTAGGCGAAACTATCAGATTCTAATCTACTGAAGGGGAAAAAAGTCTACTCTGATCATGAATCTTTTGCTGCTCCAGTGAGTCTGAGCAGCAGTGATTCCTTTGATCAGTGACCTAGTCTAGCAGAGGAGGCACTAGCAGTTTGTACATGTTGATCTACAGTAACAATTAGATTTTTTAATAATTGAACTTGTCCATGGATTGATTTCAAGTTTTGAAAATCTTTGATTTGTCAGCAAATGAATTTTAGTCATTTAATTTTAGATGATTTGTCACTCCTTTGACATTTTTATCTATCAGTCCAGTGGCACATATTGAGCACTTACTGTATGCAAAGCACTGTATTAAACACTTAAGAGAATATAATAGAATTAGTAAACACGATCCCTTTCCTGGAGGATCAATACAGTCAGGGAGACATACACCATTATTAAGTTACCTAATTTTAAGAACATATAAACTCATGTTAACAAGTAAAATGGGATAGGTGTATGGATGATGCAGGATTGCTGAAGTGTCTGTTATCAGTGATATAATAGGGAGATGAGAGATTAATAAGGGAAGGCTTCATGGAAGAGATGAAGAACTTTGGAAAGGGCTCCAAGGGAGAGAAGTAGTCTTCCAGATCTGAAGGGAGAAGGCATTTCAGACAGAATGGGGGTGTTGAGCTAGCGATCAGAACTGAGAGGGAGAATATGGCTTAATGAATAACTTTGGCTTTAGAAGAGTGAAGTGTATGAATTATGGCATAGTGGGAAAAGGGGGAGGATACTTAGGCAGGGAATAGTGTCAGTGGTCAACGGAACTGTAACATTTTGAAGTTTTTGAGAAATGGCAGTTATGCACAGAATTATGTTTTAGAGAAATGATGGGGGCAGCAGAGTAAAGTGTAAACTAAAGATGGGAGTTCATGAATGAATGAATTAATGAATGACTGAGACATGGACTGTGTCTGACCTAATTAACTTGTATCTACCCCAGAATTTAGAACAGTGTCTTACACATAGTAAGGCTTAACAAATGCCTTTTGTAACTTGTAAAATGGGGATTAAGACAGTGAGTCCATGTCCTACATTGGACTCACTGTCTTAATCCCCATTTTACAAATGAGATACCTCAGGCACAGAGAAGTTAAGTGACTTGCCCAAGGTGACACAGCAGACAAGTGGAGGAGCTGGGACTAGAACCCAGGTCCTTCTGACTCCCATGTCTATGCTCAATCCACTAGGCTATGCTGCTTCTCTCTCTATAAAACAGGTGCATTGAACAGGTGGCAATTTGGATGAGAGAAAGGAGCGGATTCTGAATTACTTTGGAGGAAAAATTCACAAGATTTGATGACAGTAGTTTCTTTTCCTTTATGACCCTGCCATTTTTTTTGGAACCTCTACATATTCCCCTTAAGTACTAACATCGCTAATTAGAAAATATTTTTTTTTGTATTTATTTTAACCATGCCAATTTTTTTTTCTACAATGCTTTAAATCAGAGTTCAGAGGGATGCAGATGTTCCTTTTAGTTGAGTTGAAAAATTATCATAACAAGATGTTGGCATTATTTAAGAATGTTATTAACCTTATATTTACATGCCTATGCCAAATGTGTCTCCTTTACAGTGTACATTGCTAACCTCCCATTAGAGATAGATATATGGATAGATAGATAAATATATATTTTCTTACTGGTTTTTTTTTTTTTTGGTTTTGGGTCTCATTTCTATGTGAACTTCCTCAGAGTAATTTGTTGTCCCTTCACTCTTTCTGATCATTAGTTTCCCTCTGGCAATAACAAATGCATTTATATGGCATGAAGGGAAAAAAATCTCAATGTCTTTTTCCATTAGGAATTAAATTTTTTCAAAAATATTAGCAAAGCAGAATGTGCAAAAAAGACAATACTAGAAACTATGTGACATTTTTGCTTGTGCTTATTCACACCTTCATATTAATGACTCCATTTTTGTTCATATAAAGAAAGTATATTCTTGCCCATTCTCCCATGCATAATGTGAGAAAATTATGATCCCCTTGGAAGGGACATAGGTGGGTCCAAAAGAAGACAGAAGTAAAGTGGGAAGAAATAGGAGAGGTGGACATAATTGAGAAGGGGAAGATGGAAGTAAAGGGCAAAGAAAGAAAATGTAAATGAAGAAAAGGGAAGGGAGAAGAAAGAGACAAGTAGCAGAGAAAAAGACAGGAGTGTAGAGCAGAATAAAGGCAAAAAAGGGGTAGGATACCTCAATTGATGGAACTATCTTCTGGATCCTGACCTCCAAAATGTTTCAGATCATGATTCCAAGCCATGAGATGTCTATATGGTATTTAATGGTAGCTTATCCACAAGTGTTAATAGGAAAGAGGTCTGAGAGAAATGCTTATATTTCCAAGGATTTTCCAAAACTTTCACAACTGAAAAGCAGAATCAACATGGTCTAGTGGAAAGCACATAGGCCTGGGAATCATGGACTGGAGTAAATGACAACTTCTCTGACCCTCAGTTTTCTCATCTGTAAAGTGGGAGTTCGCTATCAGTTCCCTCCATCACTTAGACTGAACCGTAAGTAGAACAGCATTCTTATATGTCTGATCTGATTATCATACATCTTAGTTAAATGCTTGGCACAGAGTAAATGTTTAACAAATTTCACAGTTATTAATAGTTGCAGATTGTTTATATCAATTTGATTATGATATCCTCCCAAGTGGTTAGTACAGAGCTTTGCACACGGTAAGTGCTTAATAAGTAACATTGATTCATTTCTGAAATCAACTTATGTATATCATATCATCAAAATATTTTATTTAGTAAATGTCAAATGATGAGGTCACAGCTGAAATGGTGTCCTTTAAAAACTTGCCCAACAGGCCTGGCTGAAAGTCTGGTAAGAGAAAGAAGAACACCACAAAAACCAAGAGTGTAATGAGCCTAATTCTGTCTAGACTTTTTAGAAGCCAAGGAACATTCTGGAAAGAGTGCCTTAATTGCCAATAGAGAGATTCCAATTCCCTGTTCTGGGAAGTACTGACTTCTCATCAAAGAACAATCAATCATCAATCAATCACATTTATTATTTACTGTGTTCAGATCACTGTACTAAGCACTTGGAAGAATACAACATAGAGCTGGTAAGGCACAACCCTAACTTTCCCATCACTATATATGACACCACCATCCTTCCTAACAGGCCCATAACCCTTGACTCTTCTCAGTCGACCCACATATTCAATCCATCAGTTTTACCTTCACACCATTGCTAAAACCTGCCCTTTCCTTGCCATCTAAACAGCTACCATGTTAATCCAGTCACTTATCCTTTCCTGTCTTGATTACTGTATCGGCCTCCTTGCTGACCTCCCTGTCTTCGGTCTCTCCCCACTCCAGTCCACAGTTCACTCTGCTGCCCAGATCATTTTTCTACAGAACTGTTCAGGCTGTATTTTCCCATTACTCAAGAAGATCCAGTGGTTGCCCATACACCTCTGCATCCGATAACTCTTCACCATGCTTTAAAGCACTCACTTTGCCCCCTTCTACCTCTCCTCACTACTCTCCTACTCATCCCAGTCTGCACACTTTTCTCTTCTAATGCTAGCCTTCTCCTTGTACATCAGTCTTTTCTGCCTCAACACTGACTTCTCACTCACGTCCTGCTTCTGGCCTGAAATACCATTCCTCCTCATATCTGACAGATAATTACTTTCCCCCAATTCACAGCCTTATTGAAGGCATATCTCCTCCAAGATGCCTTCCCTGACTAAGCCTTCCTTTCTGCTTCTCCCACTCCCTTCTGCATCATCCCAACTTCTTTATTCATCTCCCCTCCCAACCCCATGGCACTAATGTACATATCTGCATATTTTAAGTTTATATTAATGCTTGTGTCCCCCTCTAGTCGGTAAACTCATTGAGGACAGGAAATGTGTCCATTTATAGTTATATTGTACTCAAAAATGCTTAGTATAGTGCTCTGCCCACAGCAAGCGTTCAATAAATACGATTGATGATATTTATTGTGGGAGAAGCTTGTACTCTAGATGGGGAGGAGCAGTCTCGAGGTACACTGACAAAAGCCTCAGTCGTGCTGCTCTGTCCCTTGCTTGCTCTTATCCCAGGTTCTAATCCAGATTCTGCCAGTAGCCTGCTGTATCACCTGGGTTAGGGCACTTAATTTCTCTGTGTTTCAGTTTACTGATACATAAAATGGGGACTCAATACCTGTTCTCCTTCCTACTTACAATGTGAGCCCCATGAAGGACAGGGAGTATATCCAATCTGATTAACCCTACCCCAATGCTTAAAACAGTGCTTGACACACACTTTACAAATACAATCATTATCATTACTGGTGAGTTTCTACATCCTAGACTGGCCTGGGTCTCTGTCTGAGGGAAAAGGTTTTCCATGTAAGGAGGTTGCTCTCTCTCTGCACAAGTTGTACCTGAGTTAAAATGGAAAATAGGGTGAGCTCGTTCGTCATTCTTTCAATCCAAAATATTTTCTCCAGTCCTATAACAATCTCCTATCACTGTAGACAGTACCACCATCCTCCTTGTCTCACAAGTCCATAACCTTGGCATTATCCTTGACTCATCACTCATTCAACCCACATGTTCAATCTTGTTGGTTTTACTTTCACAACATCTCTAGAATCTGACCTTCCTCTCCACCTAAACTGCTACTGGACTGATCAAAGCACTTATCATCCTCCCTATTGATTTCTGCATTAGCCTTATGGCTGACCTCTCTACATCCCACCTCTCCCTTCTGCAGTCCAAACTTCACTCTGCTAACCAGATCATTTTTCTGAAAAACCATTCAGTCCATATCTCCCTACTCCTTTAAAACCCCTCCAATAGTTGCCAGTCCCCCTCCACTTCAAATATAAATTCTTTAACATCAACTTTAAAGAACTAAATCCGCTCTTCCTGCCTACCTTAACTCGCTACCTTAATTTCCTACTACAACCCAACCCTCATGGTCCATTCCTCTAACACCAATCTACTCTCTATACCTCTATCTTGTCCATTCAATCCCATCAATCAGTGGCATTTAGTCAGTGCTTACTATATGCAGAGCACTGTATTAAGTGCTTGGGAGAGAACAATACAACAAAATTAGCAGACATATTACCTGTCCATAACAATTCAGAGAAGCAGTGTGATTCAGTGGAAAGAGCACGGGCTTGGGAGTCAGAGGTCATGGGTTCAAATCCCACCTCTGCCACGTGTCAGCTGTGTGACTGTGGGCAAGTCACTTAACTTCTCTGTGCCTCAGTTACCTCATCTGTAAAATGGGGATGAAGACTGTGAGCCTCATGTGGGACAACTGTATATATTTCCATTACCCTATTTATTTTGTTAATGAATTGTACATCGCCTTGATTCTATTTAGTTGCCATTGTTTTTACGAGATGTTCTTCCCCTTGACTCTATTTATTGCCATTGTTCTTGTCTGTCCATCCCCCCCGATTAGACTGTAAGCCCGTCAAACGGCAGGGCCTGTCCCTATCTGTTGCCGACTTGTTCATCCCAAGCGCTTAGTACAGTGCTCTGCACATAGTAAGTGCTCAATAAATACTATTGAATGAACAACCTGATTACCCTATATCTACCCCAGCGCATAGAACAGTGCTCTGCACATAGTAAGCGCTTAACAAATACCAACATCATTATTATAATTCCCTGCCCACCTTCATCCTCTGGACTGCAACTTCCTCCCACTTCATACAACTGTTAGTGAGTAAAAGAGGTGCCTTAACTGGAGAATGAGACCTTCCCTGCAGGTATGATGTTACCTGCATCACAGGCAATGAAGCTGCTGAATACACAGTTTCCTCAGTTAAGTGATTTTATGGCCCAAAGCATTTCTGAGCAACTTGTATCCTTGGAAAATTCCTTTTATTTCTATTGTGGTCCAACGAATAGCTTTTAGTTGTTATTTTGTTATTTTATATTGGATTATTCTACTATGGCTTAAGGTGTGCTCTTATGGATTGTGAAGAAAATAATTTATCTTGTTGTTGCCTAATTTTTACTTAAATTTGTCAGTTTTGTTTGCTTTTGTCAATTTTTTTTTTAAATTTTGTTTCATGGGTCTGAGAATCTTTTTACATAGCCAAACACTGAACACCCTCTTGGCTCTATTGAGTGCATTTGTAACCTGATTGATTTGCATTTTATAATCACCATTGCAATGTTTTATGTGAACTCTTTAGATTTGTTTTCTTCATCAAGAGCTAGCATAGATATAGAAAAAGAACTCAAAATGCATCACTTTCTACTGTAGTCAATAAAATGGGAAAGATTTGGCTCCTAAATTCTACTCATTGGTTCAGCACCTTGGCTAAGTAGGAGGAAATACCTAATTTCACAACAAAAATTGCTCTTTACTACTCTGAGTGTAATCCAACTTTATTTCCCTCAGGCTAAGTAAAAAAATACATAGATCAAAATTCAGTGAAACTATATTTTTTGGAATGGGTATTGCATCCAATAGCTTTCAAGGTTAACACCATTCCTTCAAAATCAATTTTCATCATATTTACATGTTTACATTACTCTGGGATTTTGAAAAAGAGACAGATATAAATTAATTCATAGGTCCAGTTGATCTAATGCTTTTTTTCATGTCAAGGAGGGTGTGAATGTTGGAGGAAAGAAGGATCTTCATTCAGTATTTCCTGAATGTCTGAAGAAGCTATACTTTCACCTGGCTCCACTAGAAAATGTCTTGTAAAATAACTTCAGCCAATTAGTCACGTATTGAGAGCTTTCTTGTGCAAAGTAGCACATTAAGAGCTTTGTATAGTACAATACAGTAGAGTTAGTAGACACAATCCTTTCCCACAGGGAAATTACAGTCTAGCGAGAAGACAGATATAGGAAAAAGCAGGGTATAAAGGTATAAATGTCCTATGAGCAGAAGGAAATGCAGGACTGCAGAGAAGCATGAAGCAGAAATCACACGAGAAGCAGCATGGCCTAGGGGAAGAACATGGTCTTGGGAGTCAGAGGGCTTAAACTCTAATCCTGACTCAACCATGTGTCTGCTGTGTAATCTTTGGTCAGTCACTTAACTTCTCTGTGCCTCAGTTACCTCATCTGTAAAATGAGGATTAAGCCTGTGAGCTCCACATGGGACAATCTGATTACTTTGTATCTCCCCCACACCCCCCACACTTAGAGCAATGCTGGCACATAGTAAGTGCTTTAAAAAATTCCATTATTAACTTCTCTGTTCCTCAGTTATCTCATCTGTAAATGGAGATTAACTCCTACTCTTTCTTACTTAGTCTGTGAGTTCCATGTGGGACAAGGACTGTGTCCAACCTGATTATCTTATCTTGTATCTATCCCAGTGCTTAGAACAGTGCTTGACACATAGTGAATTAATTAATTAAGAAGAGAGGTCAAGGCTCAGAGATAGATTTGGAATCCTGTACATAGAAGAGAAAGTTGAAGCAATGAGAGGAAATGAGGCCTCTAAGAGAGTGGGTTTAGGTGCACGATAGAAGGGGACACAGAACTCACACTGGGGCACTACTAGAGTTCGTGGGTGAATGGCAGAGAAGAGTGTGTAAAAGAGAATTAGAAGGAATTGACAGAGAGAGGAGGAGAATCAGGAGAGGGCAATCTCCTGAAGTCTCACATTTCCTTCTACCTTCAGGACATCTCTACTTCTTGTATTGTACTCTTCCTAGTGCTTGTATACTGCTCTGCAAACAGGAAATGCTAAACAAATACCATTAATTGATTAATTGATGTCCCACTCACACCTCAAACCTTTCATGTCCGAAAGAGAACTCCTTATCTTCACTCATAAACCCTGTCATTCCCATCACTGTAGTCAGCAACACTATCCTCCTGCCACCACAAGCCCATAACCTTGGCTTTATCCAGTGGTTGTCCAACCCACTCCACATCCAACAGGCTTCTTACCATCAGCTTTAAATCACAAAATCACCTTGCACTCTCCTACCTAACCTCCCTGATTTCCTACTAAAACCCATCCTGCAAATTTCACACTCCTCTAATATAAACCTAATCACTATACCTTGATCTCAACTATCTTGGTGCCAAATTTCACTGACATCCTGCCTCTCTCCTGGAATGCTCTCCTTCTTCAGGATCAGATATTCATTTTCCTGACCTTCTTCTCCAGGACCCAACTAGCCCCTCATTTCCTCTTCTCCAACTCTTTTCTATGTCACCCTTGCACTTGGATTTGCACCCTTTATATTCACTCCTTCTTCAATCCCACAATACTTATGTACAGATCTGAACTTTATTTATTTTAATGTCTCTATCCCCATCTAGACTGTATGCTTGTTGTGGCAGGGAATATGTCTGTTATATTGTACTCTAGACACAGTATGCAATGAATACATACAAATGAATGATTGGCAGTGTTTTTGAAGTGAAGATTTGATAATGCTTCCAGAAGCAGATTGTGAACAGTATTGAAGTCAGCTGAGAGGTGGAGAAAGATGAGGATGGAGTAAAACCCATTGCATTTGTCAAGAATGAAGTCTAAGTTCATTTCTGTCAAGAGAAATAGGCAGAAGTCAGATTGCCGGAGGGTAAAGGATATAATTGGAAGAAGGAAAGTGGAAGCAGTAGGTATAGACAGTCTCTCAAGGAGCTTGGAGAGGAAAGGTATGAGGGAGATGGGGCAATAACTGGATTAAGGATATATAGACTTGTTTGAAAGCCATGGAGAAAGAGCCTTTGAAAAGTGAGTTGTTGAAAGGAGAAAGAGAATAAGGGAGGGGAAAGGGTTTTGATATTGTGAAAATGAATGGGATCAGAAGCACGGGTAGTGGGGCTAGTTTGGAAGATTTCTTTAGATGGTGCTCAGAAGGATGGGATAGTCAAAGACAAGAAGAAGAAAGGAACAGAAGTGATTTTAGGGAGATTATACCTGATGATTTCAACTCATCAATGAAGTGTGTGGCAAGGTAGTTAGGGACAAGAAATAGAGGGGCCAGAGCTACAGGAATTTTAAGGAGAAAATTAAGACTGAAACTACTATCATGGACAATAGTCATGTGAGTTGATAAGGATCTAGAAGTATTGTTACCAAACACAGCAGAGGTGATAGAAAAAAGCAGGTGAGAATGAGCTCACTGAAATGGACAAGGTGGGACCCAAGCTGGATTTCTATCAGTAAACACTCTACAGCTTTTGCACAAGAGAAGCATAAGCATACTGTAGAAATGATCCAGGTCTGAGGGTTGGTAGGAAGAGATCTGTGGAGGGATGATGAAGTGAGGGAGCTGACATCAGTGGATGGGTATGAGTTTAGGCCACAAATTTGTTCATCAAGGGAAACCATACTCCTTTATTCCAGAAGCCAAGAGATACTCAAATAATCACGATTCCTGGGTCACCCGGGTCCTTCCCCTGTCATGGAACATGCAATATTTAGACAATTTCTCTCTGAGTTTTACATTATCACTCTCTTCCCATGTGGAGCTATTGTATTATTTTGGGAGAGAGTTTTTTTTTTACAGTCTCAAGACTGTAAGCTCACTGTGGGCAGGGGATATTTCTACTGACTATTATACTGTACTCTTTAATGTGCTTAGTACAGTGTTCTGCATAGGGTAAGGTTTTCAGAGAAGCAGCATAGCTCAGTGGAAAGAGCATGGGCTGGGGACTCAGAGGTCATGGGTTCAAATCCCAGCTCTGCTGATTGTCAGCTGTGTGACTTTGGGCAAGTCACTTAATTTCTCTGTGGCTCAGTTCCCTCAAATGTAAAATGGAGATGAAGACTGTAAGCCCCATGAGGGACAACCTGATGACCTTGTACCCTCCCCAGCTCTTAGAACAGTGCTTTGCACATAGTAAGAGCTTAACAAATGCCATCATTATTATTATTATTTCAGTAAATATTCATTCAATAGTATTTATTGAGTGCTTACTATGTGCAGAGGACTGTACTGAGCACTTGGAATGTACAATTTGGCAACAGATAGAGACAATCCCTGCCCAATAATGGGCTCACAGTTTAAACAGGGGAGACAGACAGCAAAGCAAAGCAGAACAAAACAAAGACAACATCATCAAGATAAATAGAATCATGGAGATATACACCTCATTAACAAAATAAATAGGGTAATAATATATACAACAGTATACGCACAGTGCTGAGGGCAGGGGAAGGGGAAAGAGAAATGAGCAGGAAGGGAGGAGAAGCAGAGCGAAAGGGGGTGCTCAGTCTGGAAAGGCCTCCTGGAGGGGGTGAGCTGTCAGTAAGACTTTGAAGAGGGAAAGAGAGTTAGTTTGGTGAATATGAGGAGGGAGGGCATTCCACGTCAGCGGTAGGACATGGGCCAGGGGTCGACGGCGGTCGGCGGGACAGGTGTGAATGGAGGACCTTGAGGAGTTAAGCAACAGAGGAGCAGAGTGCACAGGGTGGGCAGTAGAAAGAGAGAAGGGAGATGAGGTAGGAGGGGGGCAAGGTGATGGAGAGCTTTGAAGCCAAGAGTGAGGAGTTTTTGTTTCGTGTGAAGGTTGACATTTGAAAAGTGATGTGTGTAGTTTGAGTTGTAGTAGGAAATCAATGAGGTGAGGTAGTAAAGGGGAGAATTGATTGATTTGCTTTAAAGCTGATAATAAGTTTCAGTTTGATGCAGATGTGGATGGGCAACACTGGAGGTTCTTGAGAAGTGGGGAGATGTGAACTGAACATTTTTAGAAAAGTGATCCATGTGGAGAGTGAAATAAGACCTGGAGTGGAGAGATATAGGAGGCAGGGCATTCACAATTATTTTTCACCGTATTTGTTAAGTCCTCATTATGAGCGAGGCATTATGAGCGAGGCAATATGAACAATTATTATGTTCTTGTCTGTTCTTGTCTGTCCATCTCCCCCGATTAGACTGTAAGCCCGTCAAACGGCAGGGACTGTCTCTATCTGTTGCCGACTTGTTCATCCCAAGCGCTTAGTACAGTGCTCTGCACATAGTAAGCGCTCAATAAATACTATTGAATGAATGAATGAATGAATGAGGCACTGTACTAAACACTGGACTAGATACAAGTTAATCAAGTTAGACATTCATTCAATTCATTCAATAGTATTTATTGAGCGCTTACTATGTGCAGAGCACTGTACTAAGCGCTTGGAATGAACAAGTTGGCAACAGATAGAGACAGTCCCTGCCCTTTGATGGGCTTACAGTCTAATCGGGGGAGACAGACAGACAAGAACAATGACAATAAATAGAGTCAAGGGGAAGAACATCTTGTAAAAACAATGGCAACTAAATAGAATCAAGGTGATGTACATTTCATTAACAAAATAAATAGGGTAATGAAAATATATACAGTTGAGCAGACGAGTACAGTGCTGAGGGGACGGGAAGGGAGAGGGGGAGAAGTAGAGGGAAGTGGGGGGGAAAGAGGGTTAAGCTGCGGAGAGGTGAAGTGGGGGTGGTAAAGGGAGTAGAGGGAGAAGGGGAGCTGAGTCTGGGAAGGCCTCTTGGAGGAGGTGAGTTTTGAAGAGGGGAAGAGAATTAGTTTGGCGGAGGTGAGGAGGGAGGGCGTTCCAGGACCGTGGGAGGACGTGGCCCAGGGTCGACGGCGGGATAGGTGAGACCGAGGGATGGTGAGGAGGTGAGCAGCAGAAGAGTGGAGCGAGTGGGGTGGCAGTAGAAAGAGAGAAGGGAGGAGAGGTAGGAAGGGGCAAGGTGATGGAGAGCCTTGAAGCCTAGAGTGAGGAGTTTTTGTTTTGAGCAGAGGTTGATAGGCAACCATTGGAGGTGTTTAAGAAGGGGAGTGACATGCCCAGAATGTTTCTGCAGGAAGATGAGCCAGGCAGCGGAGTGACGAATAGACTGGAGCGGGGCGAGAGAGCAGGAAGGGAGATCAAGAGAAGGCTGACAGAGTAGTCTAGCCGGGATATAACAAGAGCCTGTAGCAGTAAGGTAGCCGTTTGGGTGGAGAGGAAAGGGCGTATCTTGGCAATATTGTAAAGGTGAATCCAGCAGATCTTGGTAACGGATAGGATGTGTGGGGTGAACGAGAGAGACGAGTCAAAGATGACACTGAGATTGCGGGCCTGAGAGACAGGAAGGATGATCGTGCCATCCACGGTGATAGGGAAGTCTGGGAGAGGACCGGGCTTGGGAAGGAAGATGAGGAGCTCAGTCTTGCTCATGTTGAGTTTTAGGTGGCGGGCTAATATCCAAGTGGAGACATCCTGGAGGCGGGAGGAGATGCGAGCCTGAAGGGAGGGGGAGAGGACAGGGGCAGAGATGTAGATCTGCGTGTCATCTGCGTAGAGATGGTAGTCAAAGCCATGAGAGCGAATGAGTTCACCAAAGGAGTCAGTGTAAATGGAGAACAGAAGAGGGCCAAGAACTGACCCTTGAGGAACTCCAACAGTTAAAGGATGGGAGGGGAAGGAGGCACCTGTGAAGGAGACCGAGAATGACCGGCCAGAGAGATAAGAGGAGAACCAGGAGAGGATGGAGTCCGTGAAGCCAAGGTGAGATAAGGTGTGGAGGAGGAGGGGATGGTCGACAGTGTCAAAGGCAGCAGAGGGGTCAAGGAGGATTAGAATGGAGTAGGAGCCATTGGATTTGGCAAGAAGGAGGTCATGGGTGACCTTAGAGAGAGCAGTGTCAGTAGAGTGGAGGGGACGGAAGCCAGATTGGAGGGGGTGCAGGAGAGAATGGGAGTTAAGGAATTCTAAGCAGCGATTGTAGACGACTCGTTCTAGGATTTTGGAAAGGAAGGGTAGTAGGGAGATAGGGCGATAACTGGAGGGGGAAGTGGGGTCAAGAGCGGGTTTTTTTAGAATGGGGGAGACGTGGGCATGTTTGAAGGCAGAGGGGAAGAAGCCATTGGAGATTGAGTGGTTAAAAATTGAAGTTAAGGAAGGGAGGAGGGCAGGGGCGATGTTTTTTAAAAGGTGAGTGGGAATGGGGTCCGAGGCGCAGGTGGAGGGGGTGGCACTTGCGAGGAGGGAGGAGATCTCCTCTGAAGAGACTGGAGGGAAGGATGGAAAAGTAGGGGAGAGGGTTGGTGGGGAGGAGGGAAGAGGGGGAGGGGTGACTTTGGGAAGCTCAGACCTGATTGTGTTGATTTTTGTGATGAAGTAGGTGGCCAGATCATTGGGGGTGAGAGATGGGGGAGGGGGAGGAACAGGGGCCTAGGGAGAGAGTTAAAGGTCCGGAACAATTGGCGGGGGTGACGATCATGGGTGTTGATGAGGGAGGAGAAGAAGCTCTGCCTGGTGGAGGAGAGGGCAGAGTTAAGGCAGGAACGGATAAATTTGAAGTGTGTGAGGTCGACTTGCTTCTGGGACTTTAGCCAGCAGCGCTCAGCAGCTCGAGCATAGGAGTGTAGGAGGCGGACAGAGGAGGTGATCCAGGGCTGTGGGTTAGTGGAGCGAGAGCAGCGGAGGGAAAGGGGGGGGCGAGAGAGTTGAGATGAGTAGACATAGCCCTTGCCTCACATGAGGCTTAAAGTCTTAATCCCCATTTTACATATGAGGTAACTGAAGCATAGAGAAGTTAAGTGACTCTCCCAAGGCCACATAACAGACAAGTGGTAGAGCCAGGAAGAGAAACCAGGTCCTTCTGAGTTCCAGGTCCATGTTCTATCCTCTAGGCAACCCTGCTTCTCTGATTTATTTTACTGTCTTTTATTTGAAAACGTTAGGGCATGTTTATAAAAAATACTCTCTAAATTAATTTTCTTATGAGGAACAACTTTGAGGTGAGGAGGAAATAGACAATTTTGCTCCCCTGAAACTCAGATTGTTGTTATTATTATTATTATTATTATACATTTGCTTTGATCAAGCACTATTCTGATAGGGTAAATACAAGATAATCAGGTTGAGGAAACTGGAGCACAGAGAAGTTTAGTGACTTACCCAAGCTCACACTGCAAGCCATGGGAAGAATCAGGAATAGAACCCAAGTCCTTGACTCCTAGGACTTTACTCCTTCCACTAGGACATACTGCTTCACCCTCTGGTGGCAAAGTGATTTGCTTTGCCTCCCAAGTTTTGGGGGATGGGGACTCATAAGCCTTTCCTTATCAGCACAGTGGGTATTTCCTTTTTCTACTATAATGGATGGTGGACTCTGTCTAGACTTTGCTGGGGTGTGACATGCTGAGATATACAAAGCAACAATGAGGTGAATTGGTCTAGCATAGCTCCATGAATGCTAAGAGCATGCCTCAACTTCCCTTCCTCTCACCAATAAAGCTGTCAGTAAAGAGTGAAAGGGAGGAATAAATTGAATCCAAGAAATAGGAAAGGACATTTAGAGAAATAAAAGTCAATTAAATAAGAAAGTTTCTTGCTGAAAATGTGAAAAAGAGAAGGCTGTTGACTGATAAAAAAGGCATAAAGAGTTTGAAGGTTTCTTTTTTTTTCTAAAATACATAGAATCATAAAACAAAAAATACAGGTTACAAGAAACAGACAGGTAAAATGATACATATGTTTATTGTTTTATGGATTTAAATGCTCCTTTATTTTTAAAACACAATATAATGTTATAACTATTTACTTTTCTCCATATTTTACCTGTGTGTGGATATTTTTGTCTCTCCATTATTGTTATACATTCATCATATGTTTCTCCGGTGTTGAAACCCTTGAGAGCAGGTGTCTCCTGAGAAATGTATGATTTATGTATAACAGACTGTATAACTTAGATTTTCTAAAATAAAGTATTTTCAGAATCTTCCCCTTCCTCTCCATCCAACTGGCCACTACATTATCATACCAAAACTAGATTATTGCATCAACCTCTTTTCTGAACTCAGCTGCCTCTTTCTAAATTGTTGTTCTACACATTTTCTAAAAATTGCCTAATTTTTAAGCCTTTCCTCCTTACATCAAGCAAAAACTTATAACCATTTACTTTGAGGCCTTCGTCTTCCTATCAACACTCTTCTCTCATTACACTTCAGAATGCACGATCTTCATTCCTCTCAAATAAGCAGCTTGCACCATATCCCCTTCCTGAAACTGTCTATTCCTCACATCTGACATGAATAGTCACCCCATTTTCAAAGCCCTTCCAAAATATCATATCCTCTGGAAGTCTTTCTTAATGTATTTTTTACCTTCCCTGACCTTTTAATCCTTCAATACCACTTCAACATTTCCATATTACCTAAGAAAAATGGGGGAATGGGATTATCTGCAAATCACATACTGTATTATTTCCTCCTATCTGTAATTTAATTTTCCGTTTCTGACTAGATTGTAAGCTCCTTGAGGGTATGGATCATATGCACTAATTTGGTTGCAGTTTCACAGTGCTTAGTATAGTGTTCTGCATGCCTCAGTTGGTACGCAAAGAATACTTTGCATTGATTGATTGATCCACCATTATGAATGTTTGAGCACCCAATTCAGTAGTGCGCTGCTCATTTTGAAAGCTGTCCCTAAAAATAGCTGCCTTTGCCCAAACTCAGCTCACCAGTAAATTGCAGCTGGTTAGCTATATATCTCTGATGCCAAATTATGCATACTAAGAAAATAGCCATGGCGTGTGGAGAATGCTCTGTTGGATGTAAACAGTTATTGCCTGTAATTAGAACAATTACAATAATGCTATTCTGCTCTAACTAGGTATGGAGTTGATAGCACAATATTAAAGTGACATTAACACTTTATCCACTTTATCCACACATATCCAAATATCCACACTTGAGTTATGTGGCAACATCCTAGCAGCCCTGTTAACTGGTCCTGGGAGTTAGAAGATCTGGTTTTAATCCCACCTCTGTCACTTGCCAGCTGGGTGATCTTGGACAAGTGATTTCACATCTCTGGGCTTCAATTTCCTAATTTGTAAAATGAGGATTAAATACCTGTTTTCTCTCCTATTCAGACTGTTAGCTCAATTATCAAAATGTAATTAATGATGATTGAGGTATCTCTCAATGTCACAAGCCCCCTGGTTTGTAAAATGACATTAGACGTCGGCAAGAACGACAGCACAGAGTTAGGTGCTGAATGCACCTTCTTTTGGACAGGGTTTTCCACTTCAGAACCATACTTTACAGTGGTGAAATTTGCAAGCACACAATCACTAATATCAGTTCTCCTTAATTTGCCCAAGTTATAAGTGACTGTCTAATAATGCTAGGTTTTCCCCAGAAACAAAATTTACTTTGGCAGTATCACAGATGTTCATGCTCCAAAGACAAATTATAATGTAGAAAAGAAAGCCCTACAGAGATTTAGGCAAACTCATCCCAAGAATACCAGCATTGGATAAAGAATTGCAATGGGTGATTTCAATTTCAGAATTAGAAGTGATGCCCACACTTAGAGGAAAGTCACCGAACCAATGGAATTGGCAAATACAAAAGCCAGCCTACTTCTGCTGAGTGCATGTGCCTCACGCCATATCCCAGTCACAAAAAAAACCCAAAAAAAACGCACAACAACAAAAAAACTAATTCACTTGCCAAAATGGAAAAAAATTCTGGGTGACATTGTGATGTGTTGACAACTTACTGTTTATATCACAGTGGAGTATCTGGATCCTAGTGACATACAGATTGAGCAGTTATGCATACAGGGGCTATTAAACAGAGCATCAACTCAGACACCTCAGATACTATCTTTAGAATTTCTGCTTTGAAAAATGCCTTCCAAACCACTTAAATAGTTAAGCATACAAGGCCTAGCAATTGCAATTATCTACACTGAGTTATGTGGCAACATCCTAGCAGCCCTGTTGCCTGGTCCTGGGAGTCAGAAGATCTGGTTTTAATCCCATTTCTGTCCCTTGCCAACTGGGTGATTTTAGATAAGTGACTTCACATTTCTGGGCTTCAATTTCCTCATTTGTAAAATGAGGATTAAATACCTGTATTCTCTCCTATTTAGACTGTCAGCCTAATTATCAAAATGTAATTAATGATGATTGAGGTATTTGTTAATGCCACAAGTCCCCTGGTTTGTACCAAGCAGCATCTTCCTGGACCATGGGAGTCTCAGTGACACATAGTAGAAGTCAAACCACACCTTTGACCACTGAGGTTTCTGTGGATAGTTTTTTACTTAGTTTTACCAACATGCAAGGGAGTAACACATATACATACACACACTCACTCCAACAAGAGTCCAATGCCAGTCTGTGGTCAAAGGAGCCCACTCTGACACAGCTTCTTCTTTCTACTTCCAAGTACTGCTCTCCTGCTGCTTCTGCTATTTCTCAGTGTGCCTCTATGCTGTCTTCAGGTGCACCCGGGACATGCCTCAAAGCAACTGCCTTTTATCTGCCTTAGGCATGACAGCTGTGGCAACACGTGTCAGTCATTGATTGATTCCAGCCTATTACTCAGTAGAACAGGGAGAGAAAGTCCTGCCTCCCTCCATGTTCTTTCCTGCCAAAGGACAGCAATCACCTGCCTCAGGTAGAGTTCATCAGTACCTTTGCAAACTCTCTTCCTTGATGCTAATGGGATCACAAACAGTCATTAATAAAGTATCTTACTGTGGGCTCACAACAGTTAAATGCTTAGTTTGTGCCAAGCAGAATACTAAGCCCTCGAGTATTCAGGATAATCAGATCAAGCATAATGTCTGTCCCACAAAAGAGTTACCTTATGGGGGAAGGGAGAACTGATATTTTCTCTAAATTTTATAGAAGAGAAAACTGAGCCACAGAAAACTCAAATAACTTGTCTCTTGTCAGACAGCGGGCAAATGGCAGGGTTGGGGTTACATCTCAGGTCTCCTGAATCACATTCCTGCTTTTCACACTGCTTATCACAATCCCCCAATATTTTCCATGATGCTGGATTCCAGGCAGTCAGCCAACTGTATTTGTATTGTGTGCTGAGCACTGTACCAAGTGCTTGAGAGAGTGCAATATATAGAGGTGGTAAACTTCCCTGCCAACATTTGAATGTTTGGCATGTTCTAAAGAAGGCACCAAGAAGAGTTTGATGCAAATAAATGACTTTGTAAAGACCTTCTTGCTGTGAAACATTAACTGTACTAGCATGGGCTTAGAGCACAAGAGAACTCATGCTCAAGTCATATCTTCAGAATATTTCCACAACTTGTAAATCAAAATGAGAAACATGTGCTGCAGATGCTAGGATGCCACAGTGGAAGATATACCCTGTAACCAGATCGCCATGAGCCCTAAATCCTCTACACATCATTAAGATATCATGCTGTCCTGTTCATGGCATCATGGTTCATTTTAAGAACATAGGCTGATCCAGTCGTTCAGTCCATGTTTCCCCACTCCTCAAGAAATGGCAGTGGTTGCCCATCCACCTCCGCATCAAGCAAAAACTCTGCACCATTGGCTTTAAAACACTTAATAATGTTGGTATTTGTTAAGCGCTTACTATGTGCCGAGCACTGTTCTAAGCGCTGGGGTAGACATAAGGGGATCAGGTTGTCCCACGTGGGGCTCACAGTCTTAATCCCCATTTTACAGATGAGGGAACTGAGGCACAGAGAAGTTAAGTGACTTGCCCACAGTCACACAGCCGACAAGTGGCAGAGCTGGGATTCGAACTCATGAGCCCTGACTCCAAAGCCCATGCTCTTTCCACTGAGCCACGCTGCTTCCCAACACTTAAACAACCTGCCCTCTCCTACCTCACCTCCTGCTCTCCTACAACAACACAGCCCACACACTTCATTCCTCTGGTGCTAACCTTCTCACTTTCATTCATTCAATAGTATTTATTGAGTGCTTACTATGTGCAGAGCACTGTACTAAGCACAGGGAATATACAATTCGGCAACAGATATTGAGTATCCCTGCCCAATAACGGGCTCACAGCCTAAATGGGGGAGACAGCAAAGCAAAGCAGAACAAAACAACATCATCAAGATAAATAGAATCATAGAGATATACACATCATTAACAAAATGAATAGGGCAATAAATGATATATACAAATATGCACAGTGTTGGGGGAGGGGAAGGGGGAAAAGCAGAGGGCGGGAGAGAGGGGAATGGGGAGGGGAGGAGGAGCAGAGGGAAATAATAATGATGAAATAATGTTGGTATTAGTTAAGTGCTTAGTATGTGCAGAGCACTATTCTAAGTGCTGGGATAGATTAACATGGTAATCAGGTTGTCCCAAAATAATGTTGGTATTAGTTAAGTGCTTAGTATGTGCAGAGCACTATTCTAAGCGCTGGGATAGATTAACACGGTAATCAGGTTGTCCCACGTGAGGCTCACAGTCTTCATGCCTATTTTACAGATGAGGTAATTATGGCACAGAGAACTGACTTGCCCACAGTCACACAGCTGACAAGTGGCAGAGTCAGGATTCGAATCCATGACCATCCCGGGGGAAAAGGGGGGCTAAGTTTGGAAAGGTCTCCTGGAGGAAGTGAGCCCTCAGTAGGGTTTTCAAGAGGAGAAGAGAGTGAGTTTGGTATATTTGAGGAGGGAGGGCATTCTAGGACAGCGGTAGGAAGTGGGCCAGCGGTTGATGGTAGGACTGGCACGAAAGGGGGACCGTGAGGAGGTGAGCGGCAGAGGACCAGAGTGTGTGGGGTGGGCAGTAGAAAGAGAGAAGGGAGGTGAGGTAGGAGTGGGCAAGATGATGGAGAGCTCTGAAGACAAGAGTGAGGAGTTTTTGTTTCATGCAGAGGTTGATAGGCAACCATTGGAGGTATTTGAGGAGGTGAGTTTTATGCCCAGAGCATTTCTGTAGGAAGATGATCTGGGCAGTGAAATGAAGAATAGACTAGAGTGGGGAGAGACAAGAGGAAGGGAGATCAGAGAGAAGGCTGACACAATAATCCAGTCGGGATATTATGAGAGCTTGTACCAGCAAGGTAGGTAGCAGTTTGGATGGAGAGGAAAGGGTGGATCTTGGCGATATTGTAAAGGTGAGACCGGCAGGTGTTGGTGACAGACTGGATGTGTGAAGTGACTGAGAGAGCAGAGTCAAAGATGACACCAATATTGCAGGCCTGTGAGACGGGAAGGACGGTAGTGCTGTCCACAGTGACAGGGAAGTCATGGAAAGGACAGGGTTTGGGAGAGAAGATAAGGAGCTCAGTTTTAGACAGGTTGAATTTTGGGCGACATCCTTGAGGCAGGAGGAGATGTGAGCCTGGGGGGAGGGGAGAGAACAGGGGAGGAGGTGTAGATTTGGGTGTCATCTTCATAGAGATGATAATTGAAGCCATGGGAACGAATGAGTAGAGATGATAGTTGAAGCTGTGGGAGCAATTGAATTCACCAAGGGAGTGAGTATAGATGGAGAACAGAAGAGGGCCAAAAACTGACCCTTGAGGAACCCCTAAAGTTAGTGGATGGGAGGGGAAGGAAGAGTCCATGAAGGAGACCGAGAATAAATGGCCAGAGAAATAAGAGGAGAACCAGGAGAGGACAGAGTCCCTGAAGCCAAGGTGAGATAAAGTGGGAGGAGAAGGGGATGGTGTATCTCGATCTCATCTATCTCACCGCTGGCCTCCCGCCCACATCTTTCCTCAGGCCTGGAATGCCCTCCCTTGTCATATCAGACAGATAATTGCTCTCCCCCAATTCAAAGCCTTATTGAAGGCACATCTCCTTCAGGAAGCCTTCCCTGACTGAGCCTGACTCTCCATTTCTCCCATTCCCTTCTGTGCTGCTCATACTTACTCCGTCATTCATCCTCTCTCCCTTTCCCATGGCATATATATAGTAATTTATTTATCTTTATATTTTTATTAACATCTGTCTCCCCCTCCTGATTGTGATCTCATTGTGGGCAGGGAATGTGTTTGATGTTATATTGTACTCTCCCAAGTGCTTAGTACAGCACTTTGCATATAGTAAATGCTCAATTAATATGATTAATAATAATAATAATAATCCAGTCTCATCCCAAGCAATGAAGGGATAATAAAAGGCTGGTTAGTACTTTTCAATTTCTCCTCAATATGCCTTCTGCTACTGAAGTCAACACTCCAATATGCCAAAGATAGGGCACCTTTCATTCATTCCTTCATTCACTCAATCTTATTTATTGAGTGCTAACTGTGTGCTAAGTGCTTGGGAAAGTGCAGTACAAAAATAAACAGTGACTTTCCCTGCCTATAATGAGCTCACAGTCTGGAGTGGGGAAGACAGACATCAATACAAACCAATAAAATTACAGATATGTAATTTGTAAAGAGATATGTAAAGGGATATGTAAAGATATGTAAAGGGAGACAGGGCAAAGCAGAAGGGAGTGTGAGATAGGGAAAAATTAGGGCTTAGTCTGGAAAGGCCTCTTGGAGATATGCCCTCAATAAGGCTTTGAAGCAGGGGAGTGTGGTTGCCTGTCAGATCAGAGGATGAAGGTTTTTGAAGCCAGAGGAAGGACATGGGGTAGGCGCTGGCAGAGAGACAGGTGAGATCAAGGCACAGTAAGAAGGTTAGCACTAGAGGATCAAAGTGTGTGGGCTGGGTTGTAGAAAAAAAGTGAGGTGAGGTAGGAGGGGGAAAGGTGATAGAGTCCTTTAAAGCCAATGAAGAGGAGTTTTTTATTTGGTACAGAGGTGGATGGGCAACCACTGGAGTTTTTTGAGGAGTGGGGTGACATGCCCATAAGGTTTCTCTAGAAAAATGATCAGGGCAGCCCAGTATGGACTTATTCATTCATTCAAATGTATTTATTGAGTGCTTACTGTGTATAGAGCATTGTACTAGGCACTTGGGAGAGTACAATATAAAAGTAAGCAGATACATTCCCTGCACATAATGAGTTTACAGGAGATTGTATCAACTACTGGGGAACTCACCACAGTGGAAACAAAAAGGGAAAAGCATCTGGATTGAATGGCATAAGCATGGAATAATGGAAGACTGCCTCATATAAGCACCTACTCAGGGACTTCTACAACATCTGAGACTCTGTGGAAATGTCACAAGATTTCAGAGAAGCCACCATTACAGCTTTCTTCAAGAATAAAAGTGAATAGTCAGGTTGTGATAATTATTGAGGCATCTTATTGTTCTCCATTGTCGCAGACAAAGTGCACCAGATCCCCTGCTAATGAATATTGTTGGCTGAATGCTCCCATAATCCCAGTATGACTTCAGCTCACAATTTGATGTTGGAAATTATGCCAAAAAATGCAGCTTAATCTAGTGGAAAGAGCATGCTTCTGGGAGTCAGAAGATTTGGGTTTTAATCCCACCTAAGCCACTTCCCATCTGGGTGATCTTGGGGTAAGAAACCTCCCTTCTTTGGGCTTGTTTCCTCATTTATAAAATGAGGATTAAATACCTGCTTTCCCTCCTATTTAAACTATGATCCAATTACCACTGTTATGGTAATTATGAAAAGACCTTATGAAAAGAGTTAATACTTCCAATATTCTGGAACTCTGGAAAAATCTTTAAAAATCTGTTTCATCAAGGTTCTGAGATTACTTCATGGCATCATGGCTGCCTAGATCCAATCCAAAGTTTCCATCTCCATTCTGCTCGTGATTGTTAAAGAGAAAAGCAGGGATGCATAGTGGGTTCAGTCAAGATCAATTTATTCTATGTAATTCTCCTGGAAGATGCAACAAGAGATCCATATTTAGGAGTTAGACTACACATCCACATTTCTGGTAAACTCTTCCAACTCAACAAACTTCATACAACATCTGAAACCCTAGAGACAATCATTCAAGAATTGTATGAAATAACCTAACCCTAAATGACACAATCAAAAAGACATGCACATGATAGGAAACTATTTCTCCGAATCTACCAAGCATTGTGGACTCACTATATGTTTAAATAAATAATCATAAATGGCACTTATTAAGTACTTACTATGTGCTAAGCACTGTTCTAAGGACTGGGATAGTACAAGTTAGATCGGACACAGTTGGTATCCCACATTGGCCGCACACTCTTAATCCTTATTTTTTACAGATGAAGCAACTGAGGTACAGAAAAGTTAAATGTCTTGCCCAAGGTCCACACAGAAGACATGTGGCAGAGCCATGACTAGAACTCATGACCTTCTGACTCCCTTATCCATGTTTTATCCACTACACCAAACTGCTTCACTGAGAAATCTTAGGTTATATATCAACCCAGCTTGAGGGAACTCAAATACAAAACCAAAAAATTTTTAATTTGTATCCCAGAGCTAAATATTTTCAAATAATTCTGTTTTTTAGGCAGTATATGGACCAATGGTGCAATTATAGATTAGATTGTAGAAAGCAAATCAGAAGAAAAGCACAACTTGTGGGTGACTATCAAAAGAAGCAGCGTGGCTCAGTGGAAAGAGCATGGGCTTTGGAGTCAGGGCTCATGAGTTCGAATCCCAGCTCTGCCACTTGTCGGCTGTGTGACTGTGGGCAAGTCACTTAACTTCTCTGTGCCTCAGTTCCCTCATCTGTAAAATGGGGATCAAGACTGTGAGCCCCACGTGGGACAACCTGATTCCCCTATGTCTACCCCAGCGTTTAGAACAGTGCTCGGCACATAGTAAGCGCTTAACAAATACCAACATTATTATTATTAAAGAGGGTGGCAGAAATGTAGAATCAGGCTCGAGACCAAACTAAATGTCTTCAGAGCTCTAATACTGTTCAACCTTCTCTTCAGCTGGGAGACCAGGACCCCATGTGGGTGCCATATTCAGCTACTTGAGAAGCAGCAGCCCATGTAAAGAGTGATGTCCTGAGAGTCAGGAAATTAAGTTATAAACCCAGCTCTGCTACTTGCATGCTGTGTGATTAGGGCAGGTCACTTAACTTCTCTGTGACAGTTTTCTCATCTTTAAATGGAGGTCAAATACCTTTCCCTTAGGCTATGTCCCACAGTATATTTGAACTTATTGTATTGTATCTACCCCAGTATTTATGTCAGTATGTTGATCTATGGTAAGCATTTATTAAATATTATTATTATTATGATTAATTCATTCATTCAACTGTATTTATTGTTTACTGTGTGCAGAGCACTGTTGTAAGCACTTGGAAAGTTACAGTTCAGCAATGAAGAGAGACAATCCCTGCCCACACCAGGCCATTGACATCAGTTATAGTCCATATTCATATGAAGTGGAAGGAAGGATCATGAACAATGAGTTTCTAGTGTGAACTTTGTGTTTTTGCATTGAGTTGTAGCATGAGGGGAATGAAAGACAGCTGGATACTAAAAACAGCTACTGTGTGGAGGACTGAAATTAGGAAGTAGAGAGCAAATAGAAAAACTTTTAAGGACCCAGTAAAACAAAGCCTCAGATTAAAAGTATAATGTCTTTATAGACATATAGTGTTTGGAATACATATCATATAATGTTGGCGAGGGGCATCGTCTTTTGTATAATATGTGAATCAGATTAGAGAAAGATTCAATTTCAAGTACTACATTGCAAGGGAGACAGTGCATTAAAAAAAAACTAAAAAAAAGTAAAAATGAATTGTGGGCATAGGATTAATAATAACACTTGGTAGTTTACTTCACATTTTAAATTGAATGTATACAGGTCAGATTAAACAATTTATAAAGACAGAAATCCAGGTGGTAATTCATATGGTCTAACCATATTGAAGCCCTCTTAAATTCCTATCAAATTTGATTAAATACACTAATTACATTTTATCCATTAATAAAATAATATTTCATCATAATTGCTGTACATTCAAGGAATAGTGTCAATAACATGTCTTAGTTAAGGAATAGCACAGGCACACTACATGTGTTATTTAGAGATAATTCCAACACCTAAGGCTGTCTCTAAATTTATGTTTTATTGAAAAAGGGGAATTAAGCTAGTAGAGTAAGAGGTAAATTTATAATTAAAAAGTTTTGCTACTTATATAGAGGAGAATGAATATGGACTTAAAAGTTTTTTATGACTAAAATTTTGCATGAATAATACTAACAGGTAAAAGTAATTTAAAAAATAGGGTTTCACTTGTCCCATTTCAGATTATATATATACATATATATATATATATATAAAGATATCTATACATCTAGATATCTAAATATTATTTCCAAGATGAATGTTGCCACCCAATATTCTAATGCCTAGTATATGCTGTATTTGTAATCCATTATGAAGTGTGGTTTCCTTGAGGATTAACCCTCACTGTATTTCTTGCATAGTAGACATTCCAAGGAGGATATTAACTCAAGAGCATCTTCATTTATTAGAGATTTGTCATAGAGGAAACTCAGGAATGTTAAAATAATCCTGGTTCAGTGAGCAATTGTGCAAGTAGCTTTTTTAAATACCTTGTAGAAACAATTCTGTGAAGAAGAAATGATCCTCCTCAATGAAGCCCATTACCACTTTAAGGTTGTTACATATAAATATTATGGCAGCCAATGAAGCTATTTGAATGTAGCTTTTAAATGTATCTTTTGAAATAGTCCTTTTCACTCTAAGATGATTTCACTCAAGTCCTTCCTACTTGACCAGGGTGAAACACCTTTAGGGCAGTGATGGTGCCCATTAACTATGTTGTTTTTTTCCAGTGTTTAGAACTGTGCTCTGCAAAGAATAGACCTTCAATAAATATTGTTTATATTTTATCTTTGACATTTATTCATGTGTTTTATGTCAAGACTAAAATCTAGTGAAAATATTCTTGGATAATTTTATAGTTGATTCAAATGTATATGTTATGAAATGAGGAATCTCGAAGGTGGTACCATAATCAGAGACGCAGCGTAGCCTAAAGGAAAGAGCCTGGAAGTCAAGAGACCTGGATTTTAAACCCGACTCTATCATTTGCCAGCTATGTGACCTTGGGCAAGTCACTTCATTTCTCTGTGCCTCGCCTCAGTTTCCTCATCCATAAAATGGGGATTAAATATCTGTTCTACCCCCTGCCTTAGACTATGACTGAGGGACTGTGTCCTATCTGCTTATCTGTTGATACTAAAGTTTAGGTACAGTGCTTGGAATATAGAAAGTAAGACCTTAACAATACCACAGTTATTATTAGAGGTGAAAATGCAAATCAACTCTCACAGGAACAGGGAGTGGGACCAAGTATAAAACCTGGCAGTAGTGCTTCTGTTTTAATTTTCCAATATAATCCAGAGTTGTGCAGGGTAAAAGAGGATAAGAGTGGGTGACACAAGATATTTGAAACCAGTGAAGCATAGCAATGCAATCTCATGAAACAGACCTGAAGTTATGTCCTGTCGGCCAGAGAAGCTGGAGCAGTATGGCTTGGGCCACTTCTCCTATCTCCTGCTGTGCCCCAGAGCCACGGGAGCCAACCGTGCTGCTGGTGGCTGACTGATTGATTGGTACAATGCTCCTTATTACCCACATTGCCTCACAGGGGATTCTTCACTGGGGCCAAATTCACTTCTTGGCACACACAACTATGCCAGGGAGACCCATACCGCCATGGAAGCCCTAGTTCATGAGGCTCAGTTTGGACCCAGAAAATTAAGAAAAAATCATTAGGAATAGGCACATTGGCAGCTTTTCGAGGGCAGGAACCATGCTTACCAAATCTATTATACTTTCCCAAGTGCTTCATTCAGTGCACTTCACACAATAAGTGCTCAGTAAATACTTTTGATTTATTGATTATTTGTGCTTTCCAAACGATTCTGATGTACTGTTCAGAATATGGTTACATTCCTCTGGGAACCCTTTCAACTTAACAAATTGAAAGCATTTAAGAACTTCCTTGAATCTCTCAAAAGAACTCCCAATATGTTGATGAGTATGCTCAAGAGCAGCCATCTAAGGATACAGATAGATGATTATAAAGACCTCTAGTCTGTACACTTCCTATAGGCAAGGAACATGTTCACCAGCTCTCTATACTGTACTCTTCCAAGTGCTTAGTGCAGTCTCTGCACACAGTAAACCTCAATTAAACATGATTTATTGATTGGTTGACTGATTGATCCTGACTGATCATTAGCCCAAATTGAGAGGATAAGATTGTAGTTCCAAACGTCTTCATAGCTATGTAAGCTTTCCACCTTCTTTGGATGGAAAGCATGCAAAACAATAGAACTTTAAACCTGACTAAAAAGAGATAGTGACCATGGTGCAGGGAATGTATTTATGTCAATCTTTTTTTTTTTTCAGATTTGTATCTGGGGTTTTTATCATTATCTCTGATCTTGCTCTGTTGTTGTACAAATATTATTATAATAAAATACCTTGATGTAAAAAGCAAAATACTAAATAAAAAACATGATTTTCAGACTTATAAAAGCTGATTGTGAATTTCTAAGTTAATGAAATTGTCTTAATAAAGCTCAGATTATAGTGAGACAAGTCTCGAAGGAGTCTAATTTCAGGACAATTTTTATTTTAACTTATCAGTTATACTGCATAAGATATGCACTATGAGACAGGTATATTTCACTTCACTTCAAATGCCTAGTTCTGCACATCAATACCTTTTTACCATGTTGTCCTTTAAGAATGTCCACGACATAAGAATGCTACACATTTTCTTGTTTTGTTTATGGCATTTAAGTCCTTACTTTGTGCCAGGCACTGTTCTTAATGTTGGGATAGATACAACTTAATCAGGTTGGACACAGTTCCTGTTCCACACAAGGCACACATTCTTAATCCCATTTTATAAATGAGGCAACTGAGGCATAGAGAAGTGAAGTGACTTAGCCCAAAGTCACACAGCAGACAAGTGGCAGAGTCTGGATTAGAATTCAGGTCCTTTGACTCGAAAGTCCATGTTCTATCTATGGTGAGCCCACAACAAGCTGCCCCACCAGTGACTGTTTGTGATTTCACGAACAACAAGGAAGAGACTTTGCAAAGGCACTTATGTGCTCTACCTGAAGCAGATGATTTCTGGCTTGTGACGGGCAGAACATGGAGGGAAGCAGGGCTTTCTCTCCCTTTTCTACCCAGTAAGGACCTGGGCCAATCAGTGACTGCTACATAGAGACACAGCTGCCATTCTGAAGGCAGATAAAAAGCAGTTGCTTTGAGGCATGCATGAGGGGTAGTTGGAGGCATATATACAGAAGGCATCACTGGGGCAGAAGCATGCAGAGATACAAGAAAGACATGCTGAAAGCAGCAGAAGATAGACTTGCAGACAGAAGCATGCTAAGACATGGAAAGAAGAAGCATTGGCAGAACGGGCTCCTTTGACCACAGACTGCTATTAGACACTGAGTGGAGTGAGTTAGTGAGTGTGTGTATGTATGTGTCACTCCCTTGCATGCTAGTAAAATAAAAGTAAGTAAAAAACTTTCTAAAGTAAAATTGGTGATCAGAGGTGTGGTTTGAGCTCTACTATGTGTCACTGGGGCTCCCCTGATCCAGGAAGGTCCTGGACTGGGCAGGGGCAGGGTCTGGATCTACTGTAGCTACCTTTGCCAGCACCTTCATCAGTTTGGGGGAAAAGACAAGTGAATTTATGGCAAGAGATCCCTCTCAGCTGAACTCTGTCATGAGCCCTGACTCAGGAATTGCTCCCCTTTAATATCAAGTGCTCAATGACATATTCCAAAAGTGAAACCAAACCATCACTCACTATTGCAACAGAAAGCTTAAATTCATACTAAAAACTGGGGTAGGGAGGGGTAAACACATACACACACACACAACACCAATAGTTACCAATACAACAACTGTTTCTCCCCATGTCTTTGTGAAGATGGTCCCACATTGGAGGAGCTTCAAGGAGTCCAACCGTCTGCAGTTTGTTGTCCTGGTTCAAGTCTTAGATCTTTTTTTTTTTTTTTGGCAACAACCAAAAGGTGTTCAAGTACATGGCATACATGGTTTTGTTGTGCCACCACTGGAGGGAGGAACCAGTTCTTTTCCCTTTGATCCATTGTTTTGGGGGAGGGAGGAGGTTTGCAGTGGGAGCTCCTCAGTATTGCCTGCTACCCCCTGCTCATTACCAGGTAAACTGGGGGGCACAGCAACCCCCCGCCCCCCATGCTTATACCAGCAGGTGTAACCCCATTCAGCAGCATTTCTGTTCAGCAGAAAAATTTAGTGCCTCCTCAAGCCCCTCTACAAAACAATTGAGTTTCCAACAATTCAGGGCCTCAAAACTCATCAGAAAAATAATATAGTTTCTCCTCCAATTCTTTCTTCAGTCTTGTTGCTCCTGGGATCAAATAATCTCATACTTTGACCAGATGGAGCCACTTTTTTCCCCAATTCATCCTTTGGTTTTATTGTTCTCAGGGTAAATAACCTCCTATATGACAAGATGGACTCAGTTTTGCTCACATCTTCATCAGTCATCTCTGTCATCTCATAGCACCTTTCCCCCGACCTCCTTATCCTGGTCTACTGCCTGAATCCCTATATCATGCTACTGACCTGGCCTCAGTTCTTCAATTTTATTTCCATGGCTCACGGGAACATCTACCCACAGTACTGATGTCTTCAGTGGCAGTGTTAAAAATGGAGGAAAATGAACAGAATAAAAATAACATAGAAAGCTATTTGGGATATGGAGAAAGACTATGAACCCTGGGACATGAATTCAGGGTGTGAGGAAGAGGAGCAGAAAAGCTATGGGCCATGAACAGGAGAGGGTGGGAGATGTAGGGAATGTACAGGGCTACCTATTAGTGAGTCTGCAACAGTGGAATCACTGAATTAAATCACTTTTACAAGAAGTAGATTGGGTGTCCACAACAGATTTACATATTGCCATTTTTACCTCTATATACTTCAAGATACGCTTAATTCATCCACAGTATTTTAATCTCTACTAATATATTAGTATTTCTATAGTTATCCTTATTTCACAATGGCACTACTGTTTGTGAAGTTTATCTACTGATGCAGGTGAAAAGACAATGCAGAATTGATCTCCCTGACCACACCATTCATTGTGATGCATATTTAAGAAGTTAGAAACACAGAAAGGTAGGCGAGATATGTCGTATTTTATGATGAGATTTTATTTTATGCTCTTTCAATTTTGGTACTGGGCAGCTTGTAATCTCTTGTAAGACTGTTAAATAATGATGGATGTTTTTGCCTAAAGTTATTACCTAAACCTGAGCTTTAGCAAAATGTTTATAATATCCTTTTCTATATAAATGAAAATCCTTTATGTCTTGTGTTCTTTATACCCATTATCCTTTGGGAGACCATATTCCTTCCAAAAGCAGCAAGTTGTGCAAGCTTAGAGAAATCCTCCTATAGTGGAACCCTGTCCTGGCTTCCTCACCAGTTCAGAGGGGTTAAAGCTTATGTCATGAGATGGTTAATATAGAGAAGCAGTGTTGCCTAGTGGAAAGAGCATAAGCTTGAGAGTCAGATGACCTTAGTGCTAATCGTAACTCCCACTTGACTACTATATGACGCTGGGCAAGACACTTACCTTCTCTGTGCCTCAGTTCTTTTATCTTCAGAATGGAGATTCAAAGCCTGTTTTCCCTTTACTTACTTACTTACTTACACCGTGGGACCTGATAATCTATCACAGTCTTGTCTTGTCTTATGCTATTGAATCATCTACAAACTATAGCGACTCCAGGAACACATCTCTCCCAGAAAGCTCCACCACCATCTTCAAACGTTCTGGTAGTGTATCCAAAAAGGTTTTCTTGGTAAAAATATAGAAGTGGTTTACCATTGCCTTCTTCCATGCAGTAAATCTGACTCTCTACCCTCGACTCTCTCCCATGCCACTGCTGCCCAGCACAGGTGAGTTTTGACTTGTAGCAGATTGCCTTCCACTAGCTATCCACTGCCCAAGATAGGAATGGATTGGGTATGCCTCTGCTTGACTGTCCCTCCCGTAGTCGAGACTGGGATAGTACTGGAAACTCTCCAGGTGTGATCTTGAGAGAGGTTATTTACCACAGTACTTGGCACATAGTAAGTGCTTAATAAAAAACACTGTTATAATTATTATTATTATTATTCTAAGAGTTTTATAGCTAATCTCTAAGAGATTTATAGCTAGTAAAACAAGTGTGGAAGATGGAAATTCCTGGGTCACAACAAACCCCACTGATTATCATTAGTGAAAAGTCCTGGCTTACTTAGACAACATAGAGGCCATGCCCTGAATGTGAGGCCATTAGAAGATTTTTCTCAGAAACACAACCCTGACTCAGCCCTCATTTCCCTGTCTAAACCCTCCCTTCTATGCCTATGACTTGGGTGTATCCTTAAGCACTTTGTTATTCACACTTCCCCCACCCCCACAGCACAGATCATAACTCTATTTTTAACATGTCTTCATCTCTAGTCATGGGGAAGGAACTTTTCTACCAACTCTACTGTACTGTACTCTCCCAAGCACTTAGAATGTTCTGTACAGAATAACCGTTCAAAAAATACGATTGATTCATGGATTGAAAAACTTCTGGTCTTTGGTCTGAGCTCCCACATCTACAATATGCAGCTTCCCTGGGACTGTCATATTTGGTGTTTGTAGTGTCTGGACTTACTTCCATTTTGATCTTGATTAACTATCTCCCAGAAGTTTCTTTTCAAAAAGCATCTTCCTTTCTGGATTGCAATGCGTCAGTCTGGCTGTTGCAGTTGACTGTTTTCTGGGGATGCCAGATTTTCTAAGGAGAGGTTTGCTGTTCCTGATGCTTTCAAGCTGCCCTGTTTCAGCTTAACATACAATTGCTGGGTAGATATCACTTCATCCACTCCCTACAAATGCCACTTAACGAAAGTACATTGAAGTGACTATGGTTTCAATGCTATTTGATAAACTTTCTTCCTAGATTCCATTGTTTTCAGGTCTGTATTTTTACTTAACATTGATGGTATTACGAAAGTGACTGATGGAATTCACAATGATACTGAAGGTTGACAACAATAGAGATGCACAGTCCTATAGTTTCATCTGTAGTATGAAGCCCCATGTCTGCTACATTCTACTACTGTATATTTTCTGATAGAGAATTTTGGCCTTCTTCACTCTGCTCTCACACTTCCCTTCTCCAAAGTTCACCGTTCAACCCATATTGAATATTTTTGCGCTACCCAACAATTTCACAATCTGCTAGACCACAGTTCTCTTGAAATATTATACTTTGTCTCTGAAGTGTTTCCTGATTAATTCACTCCAATTAATTAATTGATTATATTCAAGTCAACCCTTATCATTCATGTATTTCATTCCTATCCTAGGAATTATGTGCCTACATATTTTAATCTGTATACTCAGTTATTTATTTTTCCACTTCATCCTGACACATTTGCTCTGCTTCGTGTTCTATCATTGCTTCTCTTCCGACTCCTACTATTCGTAGAGCATTGTTGTTGGTCTGTTCACCCCCATTAGATTGTAAACCCCCATAAGGCAGTGTTTGTGTGTCTTGCTTCTGTTGGGGTAAAAAAAACCCAAAAAACAACTAAGCATTAAGCAAAACAGCATTAAGTTGAATTTTCCCATAATCATTAAGGCAAATAGGTTTTGTCCATTATAGGTGGCGTGCAATTTGAGGTTAATGAATGTTGTGAATGGCACCCTGCCTCACAAACAACTAAGCTAATTAACTTATTTAAAATAAAACTAAAGCTAGGAAAGAAATTCATATAAAGAAGTCTATAGTTGGTTTCCCTTAAACCTAACCTAGAATTAAGGAGTTGAAAAATTATTTCTAGGGCTTTAAGAAAACATTCACAACATTTTCCCATAGGAATTAATGTAAATAGATTTTGTTCATCCCAAGGCATATTTTTGTAGGTTAATGAATGCTATAAGAAGAGTAATGTATTCACAATCAACTAAACAAATCAGTGTTAAATCCAAGTTAAGTGAGTGTAATACTGAAATAAGTCCCCCATGAAGAAAATAGATGAAAACTATAGAAGTTATTTCCTAACTGAGAAAATGATATGGTCCTGGTTTTCTAGCCTTCCTAAATGTTAAACCATTTATTTCAAAAAGACAAAAGTTAAGGGTTAAAAAGATTTTTTTTTCTGTTTTTTGTTATTACATACTTCTAGAGCATCATATATCATATACATACATCAACTGTAAGAGAGTTTTATATTAATAATGACATAATAATAATTGTGGCATTTGCTAAGTGCTTACTATGTGCCAGCCACAGTACTACAAAGCTGGGATAGGATATAGGACTGACAGATAGGATATTCTGTAGCTCCTCAAGTTGTTAGGAACATGATGCTCCACCAGTAGAACTCTTCTAATTATCTGATTATCTAATTTTTTCCTATCTGCCTTAATTTGGGTTTCTTCTTTTAGAAAATGCACTGCCTAGTTTGCAAAATTAAATAACATCTTTTAAATTTGTATCTAATTAAATATTTGGCTGTACAATTTCTACAATTACTTGAGCATAGCCTGCTCAAGTCAAGTGTTGGTCCATAATACTAGAATGATGCTGTTAAATGATTGAAAAGTTGTTGGGTTCTCCTCTGGGTGTTTTAAGAATGCCGTTTTTGAAAACTTGCATAGACTGTGCTCATTGTGGGCAGGGAATTGTCTACCAACTAACTCTATTGTGCAGAGTGTACTATCCCAAGTACTTAGTACAGTGTTCTGCACACAGTAAGCACTCAATAATTACGATTGAGTGCTTGATTTATTCTGCTTATTCAATTGTAATAATTTCCCAAAAATCAGATTTGTATTATGATTCCAAATTTTGGGTTGTATATTTTTCAGTGAGCAGTACTTCATGAAACAAATAAAATTTAACTTTTTATTCAACCCTGTTTCTTGGTTTGCTTTATAACCTATTACCTATTATACTTCAATGTGTGGATCCTCAATGATGAATTAGATTTGCTAAACTACTTTTCAAGATTTTGAAAGCTTCAACTGATTTTCTTTTCAGCCATTGATTTTCCAGACTAAAGATCCTTGTCTTTTTCGTCTTCCTTTACTTGGAAACTATTGTCTTTATTGTAGTTTTCATTTTTTTTTCAGTACTTTTATCCACTTGCCTACATGCAATACCACAGTTTTAACTCCATAGCTCCCTCCATGTAATCAATCAATATATCAATCATATTTATTGAGTGCTTACTCTGTACCAAGCACTTGGGAAAGTATGATGTATCAGAGTTGCACTGTGAGAAGCAACATGGTTTAAGAGATAGAGCACGGACTTCAGAGTCAAGAGGACCTGGGTTCTAATCCTGACTCCACCACTGAGTAATCTTGGGCAAGTCACCTGACTTCTCTGTGCCTCCATTACCTCGTCTGTAAAATGGGGATTTTGACTGTGAGCCCTGTATGGGACACAGTCTGTGTCCAACTTGAATAGCTCATATCTACCCTAGTGCATAGTACAGTACCTGGCACATAGTATGCATTTAAAAAATATCATAAAAAGAAATTAGAGTTGTCGACATGTTCCCAGTCGACAAGGTGCTTACTAGGCTGGAGTGGAAGATAGATATTGAAATAAATTACAGACAGGTACATAAGTAGAAAATCCCTACATTCTACTTTTGATTATAGGCATTAATTCTGCCTCTGCTTCAGCAGGAAGGAGGTGGGCCTTGGGTATGTAGCCTGCTGGTGGGTGACTCTCCTTTTACTAATGATGTGTATATATCTATAATTCTATATATTTATCACGATGCTACTGATGCCTGTTTACTTGTTTTGATGTCTATCTTCCCCATTCTAGATTGTGAGCCCATTGTGGGTAGGGATTGTCTCTATTGGTTCCTGAATTGTACTTCCCAAGCAGTTAGTACAGCGCTCTATGCACAGTAGGTGCTCAATAAATACGATTGATTGCATAAATGAATGAATGGGAAAGCTGTTATTTTGAATGCCTGGGCAGAAGGCAGAAGCGTAGGGTTCAATTTCCTCCAGCCCCTACAATGCAAGGATTGTCCTAAAACTAAGGAGAATATCCAGTTTCATTACCACTCAACCCACTGGCCCTGGTGAGCTCTGTCCCTGAAACAGTAATGCCACGACAGAATTGAGAGAATAAAAGAGATATTTTATTTTCATCACTATAATGAAAGATCAACAAGAAGCCTTGATGGAGATCTCAAGCAGTGGTCGGATGCAATTGATTTTTTACTTTTTAAAGTGCTAACAGCCATATTTGAGCTGTTACATCATGTGTAAAGGTGTCAGAGAGTGGTGGTTCTTTTATAAATTGCAACTAATCTTTCATACAGTACAACAAATTAATCTTGAATGATATTAAAGTTTTTGAATCATTTGAATCCCAAATCTTCCTTACTAGTCACAAACTCTCTCCTTCTTTGCAATCTAGTATATCTTTCTGCCCCAGGCTATCTCTACATAGATTGTTCAACATATCAAAAACTGAACTCCTTATTTTCCCACCAAGGCCTTCCTCCAACTTAACTTCAACCTACTGTTGAATCACCACCATTCTCCCCATAATTCAATCTTATATCCTTGGATTATCCTTCACTCCTCCCTCTCTTTCAACCCACAAATTTAGTCCAAACCAAATTCTAACAGTTCTTTCTTCATAACAAACATATCAAGGATCTTCTTGATGAGGATCTGCTGACTGAACAACCTTGGGAAAGTCACTAACTCTCTGTGCCTGTTTCCTGCTCTGTAAAATGGGGTTTCAATACCTGATATTCAGTCTTTCATTCAATTGTATTTATTAAGTGCTCACTGCATGCAAAGCACTGTATTAAGTGCTTGGGAGTGTAAAATGAAACAACAGACACATTCCCTGCCCACAGCAAGCTCACAGTCTAGAGGGGGAGACAGACATTAATATATAGAAATAAATTACAAATATATACAGATACATATGTACATATATCCTTCAGATGGGAAGATAGATGAATGAAGGGAGCAGGTCAGGGTGATGCAGAAAGTATTGGGAGAAAAGAAGAGGAGGGCTTAGTCAGGGAAGACTTCTAGGGTAAAATATGCCTGCAATAGGCTTTGAAGTGGGTGAGAGCAATTATCTGTCTGATATTACAAGGAAGGGCATTCCAGGCCAGAGGTAGGATGTGGGTGGGAGGTTGGTGGTGAGATAGATGAGATCAAGGTACAGTGAGCAGGTTAATTTAGAAGAACAAAGTGTATGGGCTGGGTTATAGTAGGAGAGTAGTGAGATGAGGGAGAAAGCAAGGTGATTAAGTGTTTTAAAGCCAATGGTGAGGAGTTTTTGTTTGATGCAGAGGAGGATGAGCAACCACTGGAATTTCTTGAGGAGTGGGCAAGTGTGGTCTGAACGTTTTCGAAGGAAAATGATCCAGGCATCAGAATGGAGTATGGACTGGAGTGGGGAGAGACAGGAAGCAGAGAAGTTATCAAAGAGGCTGATACAATAATCAAGGCAGGATATGATAAGTGCTTGAATAAATATGATACCAGTTTGAATGGAGAGGATGTTATTTATTCCCTTCAGACTGAGAGTCCCCAGTATGTGACAGGGATTTTTTTTTTCTGAATTGCTTGTTCTGTATCTATCATAGTGCTTCGCACATTGTAAGCACATTTTTTACAGGATTTGTTAAATTTTTAGTATGTGCCAGACATTGTGCTAAATACTGGAGTAGATATAAACTGATCAGGTTGGATACAGTCCCTTTCCCACATAGGGTTCACAGTCTCTATTCCCATTTTACAGATGATGTAACTGAAGCACAAAAAAGTGAATAGACGTGCCCAAGGTCACAGAGTAGACAAGTAGAGGAGCTGGGAATCAGGTCCTTCTGACTCTCAGTCTTGAGCTCTAACCACTAGGCAAATGCTTCTTCACATTACAAATACTGTTATTATTATCAGTAGCATTAATAGTAGTAGCTGAAGCAGCATGGCATAGTGGCTAGACCACAGGCCGGGGAGTCAGAAGATATTGGTTTCTAATTCTGTATCTACCACTTGTCTGCTGTGTGACCTTGGGTAAGTCGCATCATTTCTCTGTGCCTATGTTACCTCATCTGTAAAATGAAGATTGAGACTGTAAGCCCAATATGGGACAGGGACTGTGGGACTCTTTCCAACCCAATTTGCTTGTATCCATCCCAGCACTCAGTACAGTCACTGGCACACAGTAAAGGCTTAACAAATATCACAATTTTATTATTATTATTAGTAGTAGTAGTAGTAGTAGTCATAGTAATGTTCATCCAAATTGCTACAAAACCAGTTGCAAGTAGTTAGCATATTGCAACTAGACTATTGTATCAACCTCTTCGCTGAGCTCCCTAACTCTTTGTTTCTTCCCATACTTCACTCTTATTCCCTCAGAACCATGTGTTCAAATAGCTTCCATTTTGAATAATGTTTAACATTTTTATAATTACCCAATTATCCATTAAAATCAGATTTAATAGGGAATTTAAAGGAAAAAATGCTCCTTAAGGACAGGGAACATGTCCACTAATGAATGGTACTTCCTAAGAAGTTGAAACAGTGCTCTGAACACAGTTAGAACTCAATAAATACTACTGATTAATTAATTCTGGACTATTTAATCCATCTCTAGAAAAATAAAAGTTACAGGTATTTTAGAGAAGCAGCTTGGCTTAGTGGAAAGAGCACGAGCTTGGGAGTCAGAGATTGTGGGTTCTAATCCCGGCTCCGCCACTTGTCAGCTGTGTGACTGTGAGCAAGTCACTTAACTTCTCTGGGCCTCAGGTACCTCATCTGTTAAATGGGGATGAAGAAATGTGAGCTCCACCTGGGACAACCTGCTGACCTTATATCTACCCTAGTGCTTAGAACAGTGCTTGGCACATAGTAAGCACTTAACAAATACCAACATTTATTTTTTTAATTTATTTTTTAAAAGTCATTGTGAAATAATGCCATTTAATCAGAGTATGTTATTCAAACTTTGACTTTAATTCCAAATGTCATATTTCCTATTAATTTCATGTTAATGTCATATGTCAAACTTTATAAATTAATTCATTTCATGATATAAATTGTTGAGAAAGAACTAGACCCATGTAAGAACTCAATGTACAGTGATTGCTACTTGATTTTCACTCAGTTTAGTTTCATGTAGTCAATCTCACAGTATTTGAAATTACTGACCTCATTTTTAGTGGGAGCAAGGGGTTGGGAAATCCCCCCACTGACCTGGAGTTGGAAAGGATAACAGGCTTTTTTTAAACAAAAGTATGGGATATAAAACATAATGCCATTTTAATGGAATTATTGATTTGTCATAGGTTGCAAAAGGCTTTGAAAATATAGAATTGTTTGAAAACATATGGCTTCTATATATGAAATGTGATCCAATAACAGCAAGAACTATATGTACTGTACATAGCCATTGTAAAGCAGTTTTCATTGGTCCATGGTCACTCATGGCAATAAATGCTCTTCAGTACTCAGACAATAGGTACTCAAAACCTAAAAATGACCAGTAAGCAGACATCAGGGACGTGGCCCATAATACATTTGCTTATACCCTTTTTTTTCTATTCCCTATTTTTTTGGTATCAGTAATATATACTTGTGAGGAAAAAAAAAAAAAACCTCAACAGGTTTTTTGCAAACATGTTTGACTGAGGAACTGAGAGATCAGAGATCAGAATTAGTGAATACAGATGAGGGTTCATCTTGATTCAAATTTATATGAGAATAATCATTGATCAAATTTCTTTGACTGCAAAGATCTTCAGAAATAGATAGTGAAATGAATATGTGCTTGCGATAGAGAAATCCATGTGTTTAGATACTGTGTCTGGCACTCAGGGAAGTTAGAAGGGTGATAAAATGGCAGAATAAGCTACTTTACAATTCATCCCTACAAAAATCTCTGGAAATTAAGAGGAAAATTATACAATGCAAAAACATACTTCTCAAAGTGATGTTTATAAAATGTCTAAAAGATTAAATCATTGCATTTAAGAAGAAATTACTAACAAAGAAGAAGAATCACAAAGTAGAAGAATCAGATCTGTCAATATGATTGTTTTGCTAGGTAGTGCCAGAAGCCACAGAATAGTGGTCAAATCACTCTTGTCATTTACAAAAAATATGAATAAAAGAAGTTTCCCCTTCATGTAGTGAAAGAGATTTGCAGAAGTACAACACCTTTGGGTGGTACTAAGGCCTTTATATCTAGTACACTGAAAATCTAACCCCCGGAGTATAGAGTAGAAGTTAGTATTTCATTTCTCATCTAAATCTTTAATCCCTTAGCCTCCTTTGAAAAAAAGCAGTTGAATTTTTAAGCTTTGTGTGAGTGAAAGCACTATGTCCTTTTATTTAGTAACAATCGACTCATCATATTTGATCTTCTGGTGAACTCTGAAAGCATAAAACCTCTATGTGAACATCACACAAAATCCTCACCATTTATTCCTTTGTTAAATGGAGGCAACTGCTTTCGGCAGTTAAAAGCACTTCAATCACCCCACTTTCTGAAGTTGGAGCCTTTACCAAGAAGGCTTCTTGACTGCTAAGGTAGTTTCCAAATAGTGCAAGTTGGGGACAAGCTATTGATGTTTTATGACATTTAATTACTTCATGTAAAATGCTAATTTGAGCTCTTGAATGCCCAGAAAAACCTTAGATTCCATGCAGAATTCATACAATGCAATTAACATTCAATAATTTGTTATTGCATAATCATTACAATACATTTTGGCCTTATTATTTCAAGGGTGTTGGGAGAGATTAATTTTTACCCTTGATTTAGAATCAATCATTCAAGAGTATTGATTTAGTACTTTGAACAGAGCACTATACAAAGCACTTGGGAGAATATAATAGAGTTAATAAACATGATCCCTGTCCACAAGGAGCTTTTCTTTTTCTTAATGATATTTGTTAAGCACTTACTATGTGTCAGACACTCTAATAAAAGTTGTGGTAATCTAGATAATCAAGTTGGACACATGGGGTTCACAGTCTAAATTTGCACTTTACAGATGAGGGAACTGAGAAACAAAGTAATAATATTAACAATTACAGTATTTGTTAAGCACTTACTATATAATAATAATAGTAATAATAATGGTATTTGTTAAGTGCTTACTGTGTGATAATAATAATAATAATGATAATAATTGTGGTATTTGTTAAGTAGTTACTGTGTGCCAGGCACTGTAGTAAGCGCTGGGGTAAATGCAGCAAATCGGGTTGGACACAGTCCCTGTCCCACCTGGGGCTCAGTCTTAATTCTCATTTTAAAGATGAGGTAACTAAGGCACAAGAGAAGTTATGTAACTTGCCAAGACCATACAGCAGACAAGTGGAAGAGCCGGGATAAGAACCCATGACCTTCTGACTCCCAAGCCCATGTTGTAACCACTATGCCATGCTGCCAAGCACAGTTCTAAGTGCTGGGGTAGATGCAAGATAATCAGGTTGTCCCACGTGAGGCTCACAGTTTTAATCCCCATTTTACAGATGAGGTAACTGAGGCACATATAAGTTAAGTGGCTTGTCCAAAGTCACACAGCAGACAAATGGGGGAGCTGGGATTGGAACCCAGGTCCTTTAGACTCCCAGGCCTATACTCTGTCAACTAGACCAAGTTGCTTCTTAAATAGTCTAATCTTAATCTAATCTTCTCTTAATTTAACTAATTTAGCAGGAAAAGAATCATTAATATAAATTACAGGTAGGGAGAAGCTACTGAGTTTAAAACTAAGGAGATGAATGTTGTGGGGCAAAGTGGTTTGGGTAACTAAGTGGTTAGGTAGAGAGGCCTTAAGTGCATATGTGATTCAGAATAGGTGAGTGGGAATACAGTGTGGAATTTGATAATCTAATCAGGGAACATTTCCTGGAGATGTGATTTAAGAAAAGCTTTGCAAAAAACCAAAACAGTTGTCCATAGGTTGTGAAAAGTGTAGGAGTTCAAGACAAAAGGGAGGGTGAGGCACAGTGGATAGGTGGCACTAGAGGAACAAAATACAGGGGGTCTTGTAAAGAGAGTGCTTTAAAACCAATGGTAAGGACTTTTTGCTTGATAGGCAGAAGGATTAATCAATCATGTTCATTGAGCGCTTACTGTGTTCATTCAGTCATTCATTCATTCAATAGTATTTATTGAGCGCTCATTGTGCAGAGCACTGTACTAAGCAATTGGAATGTACAATTTGGCAACTGATAGAGACAATCCTTGCTCAGTGATGGGCTCACAGTCTAAACGAGCATTGTACTACACACTTGGGAGAGTGCAATGTAACAGCACTGGTAGACATGATCATGGCCCACAATAATTAAGGTTGCCCATCAACCCCTGCATTAAATAAAAGCTTACTACTATAGGCTTTAAAGCACTTATCACCTTGGCCCCTCCTACCTTACCTCGCTAACTTCCTACTACAACCCAGTCCACATAACTTCATTTCTATAATTACAATCTACTCACCGTAGCGCAAACTCATCTACCTCACCACGGACCTTTTGCCCACATCATGTCTTTGGTCTAGAATGCCGTCCCTTTTCACCTCCGATAGACAATTACTATCCCCATCTTCAAAGCCTTATTGAAAGCACATCTCCTGCAAGAGGTGTTCACTGACTAAGCCCCTATTTCTTCTTTGCCCACTCCCTTCTGTGGCACCTTTGCACTTGGATTTGCACCCTTTATTCAGCTCTTCCTCATCCCCATAGCACAAGTACAAATATATAATTTATCTTAATGTCTGTATCCCCCCCCAGACTGGAAGCTCATTTTGGGCAGGGAACATGTCTAATGACTCTATTATAATGTTCTCTCCCAAGGACAGTGATTTGTACATAGTAAGCAATCAATAAATGGGGCTGATTGATTAAGGAGCTAGCTTGCATTCTTGAGGTGGAGACAGACAATAAAAATAAATTATGGATATGTATATGTGATGTGGGGCTAAGGATGGAGTAACTATCAAGTGCTCCAAGGGTACATATCCAAGTGCAAGGGTGATAGAGCAAGAAGAGAGAATAAGGAAATTGAGGGCTTCGTTAGGGAAAACCCCCAGAAGCAGTGTTGCCTAATGGGTACAGCATGGACCCAGCTCTGCCACTTGACTGATGTACAACCTTAACTTCTCTGTGCCTCACATGCTTCATTTGTAAAATGGACATTAAGACTGTCTGGGACATGGACTGTGTCCCACCTGAGTAGCTTGTATTTATCCTAGCACTTAGTAGGGTGCCTGGCACATAGTAAGTGCTTAACAAATACAATAAAAAAGTCTCTTGGAAGAGATGTCATTTTAATAAGGTTTTGAAGGTGGGGAGAGGTTTTTTTATGGTAATTGTTGAGCACTCACTATAGTCCAGTCACTGTTCTAAGCTCTGGGGAAGATACAAGGTAATCAGGTTGGACACAGTCCATGTCCCACATGGTATTCATTTTATAGATGAGGCAACTAAGGCAAGGAGATGTAAAGTGACTTGTCCGACGTCACACAGCAAGCGTCAGAGCCAGCACTAGAACCAGGTCCTTCTGACTTCTCAGCCCATACTGTATCCACTAGGCCACAATGCAGATATGAAGTGCGTGGGAATCAAAGCCAGAGGCTAGCCATGGGCAAAAAGTCAGTGGTGAGATAGAAAAGATCAAGGTACAGTGACTAGGTTGGTGTTAGAGGAGCTAAGTGAGAGTGCTGGATTGTAGTAGGAAACAGCAAGGCTAGAAAGGACAGGGCAAGGGGTTTGAATGTTTTAAAGACTATTGGAAGCAGTGTGGCCTATTGGAAAGAACACAGTTAGGAGTCAGAGGACCTGGGTTCTAAACCCAGCTCTTGTAGTTGTCTTCTGGGTGACCTTGCTGAAGTCACAACTTCTCTAAGCCTGAGTTTCCTCAACTGTAAAATAGGGATTCAAAACCCACTGAAAGGCAGCATGGTCTAGAGCAAGGACCTGGGAGTCAGAAGGTCCTGGGTTCTAATTTTGGCTCTACCATATGTCTGCTGTGATGCTGGTCCAGTCACTTCACTTCTCTGTTCCTCAGTTACCTCATCAGTAAAATCGGGATTAAGACTGTGACTGTGGAACATGGACTGTGTCCAACCTGAGTAACTTGTATCTGCCCCAGCACTTAGTTCAGTGCCTGGCACATAGTAAGTGCAGCATGGTGTAATCAAAAGAGCATGGGATTGGGAATCAGAGGTCGTGGGTTCTAATCCTGCCTCTGCCACTCATCTGCTATGTGACCTTGGGCAAGTCACTTAACTTCTCTGTGCCTCAGTTACCTCATCTGTAAAATGGGGATTAAGACTGTGAGTCCCACGTTGGACAACCTGATTACTTTGAACCTATCCCAGCACTTAGAACAGTGCTTGGCACATGGTAAGCACTTGAAAAATACCATTATTATTATTATTATTATTAACAAATACCTGATTTTTAAAAATCCCTGCTGTCCCTCCTACTTAGACTGTAACTCCCATCTTGGACAGTGACTATGTCAATCCTAATTAATCAGGGACTGTATCAATGCTTTATCTACCTCAGCACTAGGAACAGTGCTTGATTCAAAGCATTTAATAAATGCTATAATAAATAAAATGAATGAATGGTAAGGAATTTCTCTGATATGGAGCTCTGGAGGTTTGTGAAGAGTAGAGGAACATTGACTGTTTTTAAGAAAAATGGTCAGGAAGCAGAGTGAAGTATGGACTGAGTTGGGAAGAGGCAAGGAGGTCAGAAAGGAACCTGATGCAGTTGTCAAGAAAGGACATAAGGGCTTGAAAGATTGTAGCAGCAGTTTGGATGGAGAAAAAAGGTGGTTTTTAGTGATGTTGTGAAGGTAGAATTGACAAGATTTAGTGACAGATTTAATATGTGAATTGAATGAGAGCTATGAGTCAAGGATATTGCTAAGATTATGAGTTTGTGAAGCACAGAGAGTGGTGGTGATGTCTACAGTGATGGAAAATCATGGGGGAAAAAAAAGAGCTTGTGTGGGAAGATGAGGAATTCTGTTTGGAAATGTTAGGTTTGAGGTGTTGGTGGAAGTAGAGAGGTCCTGAAGAGAGTAGGAATGCAGGACTTCAGGGGAAAGAGATTGGAGCTGGAGATGGAGATTTGGGAATCATCCGCACTGCGATGGTAGTTGAGGCCATGGTAGTGAATGAGTTCTCCAAGGGAGTGGGTATAAATGGAGAATAGAAGGGGATACAGATCTAAATTTGAGGGAGTCCCACAGTGTTATGGAGTAGGAGGCATTTGGAACCACTGGATATTTTTGAAGAGTGAGGAGAGGATCACAGAACAATTTTTAGAATAATATGGGAAACAGAGTGAAGCATTGGATGGAGAGAAGAGAGGCTACTAGTCAGAAAGGTTAAAGAGGAGGATGACTAAATAGTTTGAGAAGGATACGATGAGCATGTGGACCAATATGGTAGCATTTTGGATAGAGAGGAATGGGATATTGTGAATAGGATTTCATGACTGACTAAATATGTGAGTTTAAAGGTGGATATGAGTCAAGGATAATGCCAGTATTGTAGCCTGGAAAAGGGGGATGATGGTGGTAATGTCAGCCCAGATGGAACATGATAGGGAAATAAAGTTTTGGAGGGAAGATGAGTTTTGAATATGTTGAGCAATAGATTTTGTTGAGATGTAAATTAGATATCTTCTAAATGCAGAATGAAATGTATAGATTGTGAAAAAACAAAGAGGTTAGGATTCATGAGGTAGATTTTTGGGTCATCACCTTAAGCAGTGGAAGCGCATATGTTATCCAAGAAATCATTGTAAATTGATGCAGAACTTAGTTCTGAGAGGATCCCACAGTTCAGGGGTGGGAGGCAGGGGTTGGGAGGCTTGACAAAAGAGACCAAGAAAAAGCAACCAAAGATGCAGGAGGAGAACCATGTGAGAAGAGTGCCATAAAAACCAAAATTAGTCTTTCTAGAATAGTTTGATCCACAGTGTCAAAGGCAAGGAAGATGTCATTGGTGACTCTGGAGAGGGCTGTTTTAGTAGAGTGAAGAGGGTAGAAACCTAATTTTCAGGGAATCTAGGAGAAAGTATGAATTTTTAAAGTTTGATAAGGAATTACAGAAAGGAAATGGGATGGGATGGTGGAAGTGGAATTGAAGGAGTTTTATTTTTTAGTTTTGGTCATGTAGGCATGTTCAAACACTGAGGAAGGAGCCACTGGAGAGTGACCAAATGAAGTCAGTGAAATAAGAAGAGAGGGCACAGATGTTTAATAAAGTGCTAAGGGATTAGGTAGAGGGACAGATGGAGAGATTAGATTTGAAAAGGAAGTGGGATATCTATACTTGAGAAGTGGCTGGGAAGGAGGAGCCATGAAATCTAGAGATATATTCTACAAAAAGAAGGCTACTTTTCACATGAGTAGAAATTCATCAAATACCATTTTTAGAAAAACGCAGAGCAATATACTTGATTCTGATTAATTTAATGTAATGAAAGACCTCAGGTACTTCTAATAGTTAAATTTGAAACTTTTTTCCTCTTTGTAAAGGAAAAAAAAGATTCGGTCAAGTTTTTAAGTCTTCTAAGCAAAGAAATAAGGGAAATAGAATATAGTTTACCATATTTTTCAACTTCCATTTTGAAAACTGTATAAACAATCTGGTAAAAACAGATTTCTGCATTCAAATCATATATGAGCAGGCAAAATGAATAAAAACTAACATAATGAGATATCTTTCCTGTTTGTGAAATTCAGGGTCCCTGTTGGGCAATTTTGCATTCACCAAATGGAACCTATTAAAGTATAATGCATATAACTATATCATATTTGCACTGCTATATGAAAATAAAAGAAATAAATTGGACTATGACATTGATAATAGTAAAAACTGAACAAATCAGGTGCATTTGATACTCCCTTGGTGAACTCATTTGTTCCCATGGCTTCAACTATCATCTTTATGAAGATGACACCCAAATCTACATCTTCTCCCCTGTTCTCTCCCTCTCCCTCCAGGCTCACATCTCCTCCTGCCTATAGGACGTCTCCACCTGGATGTCTACCCACCACCTAAAACTCAACATGACTAAAACTAAGCTCCTTAACTCCCCTCCCAAACCCTGTCCTCTCCCTGACTTCCCTGTCACTGTGGACGGCCCAACCATCCTTCCGGTCTCACAGGCCCACAACCCTGGTGTCATCCTGGACTCTGCTCTCTCATTCACCCCACACATCCAATCCGTCACCAAAACCTGCCGGTCTCACCTTCACAACATCGCCAAGATCCACCCTTTCCTCTCCATCCAAACTGCTACCTTGCTCATACAAGCTCTCATAATATTCCGACTGGATTATTACTTCAGCCTTCTCTCTGATCTCCCATCCTCCTGTCTCTCCCTGCTCCAGTCTATTCTTCATTTTGCTGCCCAGGTCATCTTCCTACAGAAACGCTCTGGGCATGTCACTCCCCTCCTCAAAAACATCCCAGTGGTTGCCTATCAACCTTCTCATGAAACAAAAACTCCTTACTCTTGGCTTCAAAGCTCTCCATCACCTGGGCCCCTCCTACCTCACCTCCCTTCTCTCCTTCAACAGCCCACCCCATACACTCCGCTCCTCTGCCGCTCACCTCCTCACTGTGTCTCATTCTCACCTGTCCCACCATCAACCCTTGGCCCATATCCTACCTCTGACCTTGGATGCCCTCCCTCCTCACATCCGCCAAACTCTCTTTCCCTCTTCTAAGCCCTTCTGCGAGCTCACCTCCTCCAGGAGGCCTTTGCAGCCTGAGCCCTCCCTTTACCTCTGCCCCTCTTCCCCTCCCCATTCCCCCTACTCCCTCCCTCTCGTCTATCCTCTTACGCTCCCCCCACAACACTTGTGCATATTCATATATATTATTTATTACTCTATTTTATTAATAATATGTATATATCCATGATTCTATTTATCTTCTATTTATATTGAAAGGGAAGTACAGGGAGTGAACATAACAATTTTGCAACATTTTGCACCCAAAAAGGGGTGGTGCTGAGCATAGCCAAGCCCCTTGAATTATCTTGGTAGAAGTGAAGAAAGAGGTGGGTTAAAGAAATTTCATTTGTTTTGCAAAACTGGCTTCATATGAGCAAGAATTTCATTTCATCTAATTAAACTTTTGGCAAGGTAGGCCAGGAAAGTGGGAAGTTAAATATCTATTTTAGAGTTTTCTGGTGCCAATCTTAGTAGTTTAAAAATCCCTTTTTACTCTTAATTTACTATTTTGCATTCTTTTCAAATGTACCTCCAATTAAAATATCACTTAATGGCAGATATCAAATTAGGATTTAATAGTTCTTCAGGTGACTAGGTAGAGTGTCTTTTAGGATTCTGGGTTGAACACAAGGGTTTGGTGTCAGGCTTTTAAAGCTATTATACCCCCTCATTCTGGGTAATGTATCAAGGTGAGTCTATTCAACAGAGGTGCAGTGAACTGGCAGCTCCACATCCTACCACTGTCCTGGAATTCCCTCCCTCCTCACATCTGCCAAACTAACTCTCTTCCCTTCTTCAAAGCCCTACTAAGAGCTCACCTCCTCCAGGAGGCCTTCCCAGACTGAGCCCTCCTTTCCCTCTGCTCCCCCTCCCCCTGCTCTCCCTCTTTCCCCTCCCCTCAGCACTGTGCTCATTTGTATATATTATTTATTATCTTATTTATTTTGTTAATGAGGTGTATGTCTCCTTGATTCTATTTATCTTGATGATGTTATCTTGTTTTTGTTTTGTTCTGTTTTGCTTTCCTGTCTGTCTCCCCCATTAGGCTGTCCAAGTGCTTAGTACAGTGCTCTGCACATAGTAAGCGCTCAATAAATACAACTAAATGAATGCTATGCTGCTACCCTGTCTGGCACAGGGCCTTGAATCATTTGCTTACCTCCCTGTTTGCTTACCTGAGAGTTACACTGAGGGTAAGGTACATAAAAGTCTGTAGTTAAGTGTAGTAGGCTGTGTCCGTATATGCTGGAAATGAATGTGATTCTGAAGGTGCATAATTATTAAAATACAGGTGAATGTAAAGTGCCCGTTGCTTTTCTAAAGTCATATGGATTTGTGGGGGTGAGGGGAATCCTTTTTTCCTAATCTCTCCGTTATCATCAATCAACATGCATTATACATTCACATTGCAAAATGCTGGTTCCTTTGAAGTGACAGATTAAAGTGTGTAGAGACAGTTTAATGTCTGCCTTAGAATAATTTATGGTCTAGAGGGATGTTCAGGTTAAAATACTGGTCAATAGTTCCAAATAGACTAGGTCAGCTCTTCTTTTTTACTTGTAGGCATTTGGAAGATCAAAGTATTTTTTTCCATGAGTTTTCTGTTACAATATTCCAGATTCATTCATTCTATCATATTTATTGAGTGCTTGCTGTGTGCATAACCCTATAGTAAGTGCTTGGGAGAGTACCATACAACAGTAAACCACATTCCCAGCCCACAACAAACTTACAGTCTAGACAAATACATAAAATTACAGATTTGTACATAAATGCTGGACTGGGAGGGCAGAAGAGCAAAGTCAAGGTGAAGCAGAAGGGAGTGGGAGACAAGGAAAAGTGGAACATATTTTGGAAAGGCCTCTTGACAGAGTTGTGCAATAAGGCTTTGAAGGGGGAGGAAACTAATTACCTGTCAGATTTGAGGAAGCAAGGCAGAGGCAGGATATGGGCTAGAGGTTGGCAGTGAGACAAATGAGATCGAGTGAGAAGATTAGCCCAAGAGAAGCAAAGTGTACGTCCTGGTTCATATAAGGAGAGAAGCAAGGTGAGGTAGGAGGGGCAAGGTGGTAGAGTGTTTTAAAGTCAATGGTGAGGAGTTTATCTTTGATGCATGAGGAGGTAGATGGGCAACCACAGGAGTTTTTTGAGTTGTGGGGTCACATTTCCTGAATTTTATTTTTAGAAAAATGATCCTAGCAGAGTGAAATAGAGACTTGAGTGGGGAGAGATAGTAGGCTGGAAGGTCAGCTAAGAGGCTGATGCAGTAATCCAGGTGAAATAGGATGAATGTATTAACATGGTAGCAGTTTGGACGGAGAAGAAAGGGAGAATTTTAGCGATGCTGTGAAGGTGGGACTGACAGAATTTAGTGATGGATTGAATATGTGGGTTGAATGAGAGAGAGAAGTCAAGTTACAGGCTTGTGGGACAAGAAGGGACAGTGGTAACTCTAGAGTGATTGGAAAGTCACAGGGGAGGTCAGAGTTTTGGTGGGAAGGTAAGGACCTCTGTTTTGGACTTGTTAAGTTTGAGGTGATGGGAAGATACCCAAGTAGATAATTCTTGAAGGAAGGAGGAGATGTGAGACTGGAGAGAGTAAGAAAGATCAGGGATGGAGGTACAGATTTGGGTATTATCAGCATTGAGGTGGTAGTTGAGCCATGGGAGCGATTGAGTTCTCCAAATAAGTGGTTATAGATGGAGAAAATAAGGGGGCCCAGATTTGAACCTTGAGGAACCCTCACAGATAGGGGGTGGGAGGCAAAGGAGGAGCCTGCAAAGGGGACTGAGAATGAACAACCAGAGAGATAAGAGGAGAGCCAGGAGAGGACAGAGTCAGTGAAGACAAGTTTGGAGAATGTTTCTAGGAAAAGGGGGTAGTCATTCATTCATTCATTCAATAGTATTTATTGAGCGCTTACTATGTGCAGAGCACTGTACTAAGTGCTTGGAATGAACAAGTCGGCAACAGATAGAGACAGTCCCTGCCGTTTGACGGACTTACAGTCTAATCGGGGGAGACGGACAGATAAGAACAATGGCAATAAATTGAGTCAAGGGGAAGAACATCTCGTAAAAACAGTGGCAACTAAATAGAATCGAGGCGATGTACATTTCATTAACAAAATAAATAGGGTAATAAATATATACAGTTGAGCAGATGAGTACAGTGCTGAGGGGATGGGAAGGGAGAGGAGGAGGAGCAGAGGGAAATGGGGGGAAAAGAGGGTTAAGCTGCGGAGAGGTGAAGGGGGGTGGTAGAGGGAGTAGAGGGAGAAGAGGAGCTCAGTCTGGGAAGGCCTCTTGGAGGAGGTGAGTTTTAAGTAGGGTTTTGAAGAGGGGAAGAGAATCAGTTTGGCGGAGGTGAGGAGGGAGGGCGTTCCAGGACTGCGGGAGGATGTGGCCCAGGGGTCGACGGCAGGATAGGCGAGACCGAGGGATGGTGAGGAGGTGGGCGGTGGAGGAGCAGAGCGTGCAGGGTGGGCGGTAGAAAGAGAGAAGGGAGGAGAGGTAGGAAGGGGCAAGGTGATGTAGAGCCTTGAAGCCTAGAGTGAGGAGTTTTTGTTTGGAGCGGAGGTTGATAGGCAACCACTGGAGTTGTTTAAGAAGGGGAGCGACATGCAATGTTACAGGAGCTGAGAGGTCAAGGAGGATTAGGATGGAGCAGAGGCCATTGGATTTGGCAAGAAGGAGATTATTGGTGACGTTTGTGAGGGTGGTTTCTATGGAGTGAAGGGGATGGAAGCCAGATTGGAGGGGCCTATGAGGAGAACTGGAAGGGTTGGAGAGTAATGGTAGGAGTAAGATGGGACAATAACTGGAAAGAGCATAGGGGTCAAGGGATGGTTTTATTTAGGAGGGAACATGGACAAGTTTGAAAGCAGTCGGGAAGAAGTTTTGGAGAGCGAACGGTTGAAGATGGATGCTAGGGGAGGAAGAAGGGAGAGGGTGAGAGTTTTGATAAGGCCAGAGTTTGATAGGAAAGGGGTCAGATGAGCACCTGGAGGGCATGGCTTTTGACAGGAGTCAGGAGATCTCCTCTAGAGATACTGCTGGGAAGGATGGGAGAGTTGAAGAGGGGGCAGAAAGTGAAAGGGACTAAGAAGGGTCGGGTGATTTGAGGGAGTTTAGAGCTGATGGTGTCAATTTTCTTAATAAAGTCCGGTGGCCAGTTCATTCAGGGCAAGGGATAGGGAAGGTGGTGGGGGTTGGGGGGAAGGGGGACAGAGGACCTGAAAAAGGAGTTAAATGTCTGGAACAACTGGTGAGGGAAATGGGCATAGGTGTCAATAAGGGTGAAAAATTAGTTTTGCCAGGCAGAGAAGAGTGCAGTCAAAGCATGCAAGCATAAACTTAAAGTGGATAAAGTCAGCCTGATATTTAGATTCCCACCAGTAGCACTCTGCAGCTCAAGCACAAGAGCAAAGGAGATGGAATGGGCTGTGGGTTAGTGGGTATGAGATTGATGAAGGGATAGGGGATCGAGGGGGTTGAGTTTAGTAATAATAATAATTATAATAATTATGGTATTTATTAAGTGCTTACTATGTTCGAGGTTCTGTACTAAGGACTGGGGTGGATACAAACTAATCAGGTTGGACACAGTACCTGTTTCATGTGGGGCTCATAGTCTCAATCCCCATTACAGATGAGATAACTGAGGCACAGAGAAGTTAATTGACTTGCCCAAGGTCACACAGCAGACAAGTAGTGGAGCTGGAATTAGAACTCATTCATTCATTCATTCATTCAATAGTATTTATTGAGCGCTTACTATGTGCAGAGCACTGTACTAAGCACTTGGAATGTACACATTAGCAACAGATAGAGACAGTCCCTGCCCATTGACGGGCTTACAGTCTAATGGGGGGAGACAGACAGAAAAAAACAATAGCAATAAATAGAATCCAGCTGATATAGATCTCATTAACAAAATAAATAGGGTAATGAAAATATATACAATTGAGCAAATGAGCACAGTGCTAAGGGGAGGGGAAGGGAGAGGGGGAGGAACCGAGGGAAAGGGGGGCAAAGAGTGTTTAGCTGAGGAGAGGTGAAGTGGGGGTAGAGTGGGAGCAGAGGAAGCAGAGGAAGCAGAGGGAAAGGGGGAAGCTCAGTCTGGGAAGGCCTCTTGGAGGAGGTGAGCTCTAAGTTGGGCTTTTAAGAGGGGAAGAGAATTAGTTTGGGGGAGGTGAGGAGGGAGGGCATTCCAGGACAGCGGGAGGACGTGGCCCAGGGGTCGACGGCAGGATAGGCAAGAACGGGGACAGTGAGGAGGTGGGCAGCAGAGGAGCAGAGAGTGCAGGGTGGGCAGTAGAAAGAGAGAAGGGAGGAGAGGTAGGAGTGGGCAAGATGATGGAGAGCCTCGAAGCCTAGAGTGAGAAGTTTTTGTTTCGTGCGGAGGTTTATAGGCAGCCACTGGAGGTTTTTAAGAAGGGGAGTGACATGCCCAGAGCATTTCTGCAGGAAGATTAGCCGGGCAGTGGAATGAAGAATAGACTGGAGCGGGGAGAGACAGGAGGAAGGGAGATCAGAGAGAAGGCTGACACAGTAATCCAGCCGGGATATTATGAGAGCCTGTAATAGTAAGATAGCCATTTGGGTGGAGAGGAAAGGGCGGATCTTGGCGATATTATAAAGGTGAGACCGGCAGGTTTTGATGATGGATTGGATGTGTGGGGTGAATGAGAGAGCCGAGTCAAAGATGACACCGAGGTTGCGGGCTTGAGAGACGGGAAGGATGGTCGTGCCATCCACTGTGATAGGGAAGTCAGGAAGGGGACAGGGCTTGGGAGGGAAGATGAGGAGCTCAGGTTTGGCCATGTTGAGTTTTAGTTGGCAGGCAGACATCCAGGTAGAGACGTCTTGGAGGCAGGAGGAGATATGAGCCTGAAGGGAGGGGGGGAGGACAGGGGCAGAGATGCAGATCTGTGTGTCATCTGCATAGAGATGATAGTTGAAGCCATGAGAGTGAATGAGTTCACCGAGGGAGTGAGTGTATATGGAGAACAGAAGAGGGCCAAGAACTGACCCTTGAGGAACCCCAACAGTTAGAGGATGGGAGGGGGAGGAGGAGCCTGCGAAGGAGACCGAGAATGAACGGCCAGAGAGATAAGAGGAGAACCAGGAGAGGATGGAGTCCGTGAAGTCAAGGTGAGATAAGATGTGGAGGAAAAGGGAATGGTCAACAGTGTCAAAGGCCGCTGAGAGGTCAAGGAGGATTAGGATAAAGTAGGAGCTGTTGGATTTGGCAAGAAGGAGGTCATGGGTGACCTTAGAGAGAGCAGTCTCGGTAGAGTGGAGGGGATGGAAGCCAGATTGGAGGGGGTCCAGGAGAGAATGGGAGTTAAGGAATTCTAGGCAGCCAATGTAGACGACTCGTTCTACGAGCTGGGAAAGGACGGGTAGTAGGGAGATAGGGTGGTAACTGGAAGAGGAAGTGGGGTCGAGAGAGGATTTTTTTTAGGATGGGGGAGACATGGGCATGTTTGAAGGCAGAGGGGAAGAAACCATTGGAGAGTGAGCGGTTAAAGATAGAAGTTAAGAGGGGAGGAGGGAAGGTGCGATGGTTTTTATAAAGTGAGCGGGAATGGGGTCCGAGGCACAGGTGGAGGAGGTGGCACTTGCGAGAGAGGGAGGAGATTTCCTCTAAGGATACTGCAGGGAAGCATGGGAAAGTAGGAGAGAGGGTTGGATGACCTTCTGACTCACAAGTCCATGTTCTATTCACTATGTCATTCTGCTACTTCCAGTAGAAAGGGTGGCATTGAGAATGTCTATTTGTTCATTAAGGGAGGGGAGTTTGGGTATGGAGGCTAACTAGGGCATGAGTTGAGAAAATTGGATGGGATCCAGAGATCATAGGTCTCTGTGTGGGAAGAGTACAGATTTACAGGGAAGAGGTGTTTGGGAGAGGAGGCAGGTGAGGAGGTTGTGGTCAGAGGTTGTGGTGGGCTAGCACTTAGAACAGTGCTCAGCGCTTGGTACATAGTAAGTGCTTAATGCTATCGTTATTGGTGAGGGTAGAGGCTGTAAAATGGTTAGGAATGATGAGATTAAGTTTGTGTCCGAGTTGGTGAGTGGAGCAGGTGGTCAGTATAGTTGAGGAGTGATAGAAGGTGATCAGCATCAGCAGAAGAAAGAAACAGGGTTGGGAGGGGCAGTGAGGATAGTAGATGGGTAGGTCCAGGGTAATAGAGCATCTTCAGCACTGAGGAAAAGCAGGAATTTTTGGAAATAAATGAAATAACAATCAATCAAATAATTAAGGGCATTTATAAAACTCTTACTGTGTGGAAAGCACTGTACTAGGGGCTTTGGAAAATATAACACTATTGGTAGAAACAATCCCTGTCCAGCTATATATCTCAATAACAGGTTAAATTATCCTTGTTCACCTGTTGCCATATGCAATAAAATTTAAAGAAAGAGTCTTCTAAAATGTTACTCTTCAATGTTGAACTGTTTCCTATTAGAGCAATAGTCACCTTTTATCCACAGTATTGAAAACATCACTTACAGGAATATTTTGTTCTGTTCTGCTTTTGCATGGCACATAAGTAATAAATAGCCAGAATTACCTCTGGGAAAAGACACATTTAATGAAAATTTTCCTCAGGGAAAATTTGGTTTCTAATCATAATGTCACCCAGGGTCTCAAACCAATGTTTTTATGGAGAGTACCGTTCAAATAGGAAGTGTTTATTCTGAGGATGCCTAGTTCAAGAACACTGCCAATACAACACTGTGTGATTAACAGAATCTAGTACACTTACAACTCTCATTCTGGTCCTACACTCTCTCTGCTATCTATGGTATCATTCATTCATTCAATAGTATTTATTGAGCACTTACTATGTGCAGAGCACTGTACTAAGCACTTGAAATGTACAAATCGGTAACAGATAGACAGTCCCTGCCCTTTGACGGGCTTACAGTATAATCGGGGGAGACAGACAAGACAAGAACAATGGCAATAAATAGAGTCAAGGGGAAGAACATCTCATTAAAACAATAGCAAATAAATATAATCAGGGTGATGTACATCTCATTAAATAAAATAAATAGGATGATGAAGATATATACAGTTGAGCGGACAAATACAGTGCTGAGGGGATGGGAAGGGAGGTGGGGAGGAGCAAAGGGAAAGGGGGGAGAAGAGGGTTTAGCTGCGGAGAGGTGAAGGGGGGTAGAGGGAGCAGAAGAAAAAGGGGAGCTCAGTCTGGGAAGGCCTCTTGGAGGAGGTGAGCTTTAAGTAGGGTTTTGAAGAGGGGAAGAGAATTAGTTTGGCAGAGGTGAGGAGGGAGGGCATTCCAGGACCGCGGGAGGATGTGGCCAGGGGTCGACGGCGGGATAGGCGAGAACAGGGGACAGTGAGGAGATGGACAGTAGAGGAGGAGCGTGCGGAGTGGGCAGTAGAACGAGAGAAGGGAGGAGAGAGGTAGGAAGGGGCAAGGTGATGGAGACCCTTGAAGCCTTGTCCCCTCCTATATCAACTCACTCCTCTCCTACTATAGCCCAGCTTGCACACTTTGTTCCTGTAATGCTAACCTATTCACTGTACTCACCTATTCCATCTCATTTAAATTGCCACTGACCTCTAGCCCACATCCTGCCTCTGGCCCTCCTCTGCGTATCTGACAATTATTTTCCCCACGTTCAAAGTCTTACTGAAGGCAGATCTCTTCCAAGAGGTCTTCCCTGAATAAGCCCTCCTTTCCTCTTCTTCCACTCCCTTCTGCATCGCCCTGACTTGTTTCCTTTATTCTTCTCCCCTCCACATCTTTTATGTATATGTCTGTAATTTCATTTATTGATATTAATGTCTCTTTCCTCTCTAGACTATAAGCTCATTGTGTGCAGGGAATGTGTCTGTTATATTGTACTCTCACAAGTGCTTAGTACAGTGCTCTGCACATGGTAAGTGCTCAATAAATTCACTTGACCGACTAAAAAAAATTAGTTCACTTCTCGCCTTGCCTCAGTAATCTCCAGGAGTTTTCCATCCACTCCATTAAACAGAAACTCATCTGTCTCCATCCTATCTTACCTAACTGATTTCCTACTACATGCTAACCCACACACTTAGCAATTCTAACTCCAACTACTACTCACTGTACCTAGATCTGTCTGCTCACCACTGACCTTTTGCTCACTTTTTCTGTCTGGCCTGGAATTCCTCCCCCGCCCCTTAATACACAATAGACCACAATGCTCCCAACCTCACCTTTTATTTTCCTTACTTCTTTCCCTGTGTCACCTATGTACTTAGATCTATACCCTTTAAATGCTTGATAATCCAACCCCTCATCCCTCTCTTTCCCTTCCTTGAAGCCCATATCATCCATCTCTACTACCCATCCCTATTACTCTCAGAGCCATAATTTACCACTCACCAGGGCCCACCACCAACTTTCTGAACCATTTTGACTCCCTTCTAACTTTCCTTCTGTCTTTCTTCATCCCTAGACTGATCTCTGGGGACTTCAACAGCCACATGGATGTTCCCTCTGAGTTTTCCTCTGTCTGCTCACTTTCACTTATCGACTCCACCAACCTCCTGCTCCACCCTACCTCATTCCTTGGTTACCTTCTCTGATGAGAAGGAACTGAGAAGGAATGGGGGGTGGAGGTGAGGAGTAGATGGATGGTTTGGGAAGAAGGAGGAGAAATTGAACCATCATGATGTGTAAGAGAAGCAATTGATTTGCCTATGGAGAGAGGGACATGGGAAGACCTCGTGCTGCAGACCCTGGACAACACAGAATACAGGGAGGGATAAAAATGGATCCCTGGAGGTTCATAAACCAGTGACCAGGATTCTGAAGGAATTAGGCAACCTTCAGTAGACAAATGGCAAATCTGGAGGTCTTAAGGACCTAGGAAAAGCTGACCAGGGTCTGGGCACTACTACAGTGACTTCAGGGGCTTTTTCACTCCTGGATTTAGGCAAGAAAACCCTGGTAACTTAACAAGGCCTTCCCATACTAAGCCTTTTATTTTCTCTATCTGCTCTCCCCTTTACATACCTATGCTCTTAGATCTACTCCCTTAAAATCATTGAATCTCACCCAAATCCCACAATACCTTTTATTATTTCATTTCCCTTATCCCTACTCTATTTTAATATCTGTCTTCCCTTGTAAACTGTAAACTTTGTGGGCAAGTATGACATTCATTCAATAGTATTTATTGAGCGCTTACTATGTGCAGAGCACTGTACTAAGCGCTTGGGATGAACAAGTCGGCAACAGATAGAGACAGTCCCTGCCATTTGACGGGCTTACAGTCTAATCGGGGGAGACGGACAGACGAGAACAATGGCAATAAACCACCAATTAGGTTGTATTATACTATCCCAGCACTTAGTACAGAGCACTGAGCACAGTAAGTGTTCAGTAAATATGATTCATTTTTTAATGGTATTTAATTGCTTACTACATGTCAAACACTGTTCTAAGCGTTGCAGTAGATATAAGTTAATTAGGTTGGACACAGTCGCTGTTCTGCATGGGGCTCACTCACATTCTAAGTAGGAGGTAGAAAAGGAGAACTGAAGCACAGAGAAGTTAAGTGATTTGCCTAAGGTCACATTGCAAGCATTTAGCAGAGTCAGGTACACTGACTCCCAGCCCCAAGCTCCTTCCACTAAGCCATGTTGCTTATCTAATTATTTGATTGATTGATCAAAGCTTATGCCTACTAAGCTTCTCATTTCTCCTACTTCCTTTCCCTGCTGCACTGCCCTTTCATTTGGATTTGTACCCTTTAAGAACTAGATATTCACCCCACCCTAAGCCCCACAGCATACATGTTCATACCTATAATTTCTTTTAATGTCTGACTCCCCCTACACACTGAAAGATCCTTGAGGACAAGGATCATATGTACTTATACTATGTTACTCTACCTCCAACTACCTAGTACATTGTTCTGTACACAGTAAGCACTCAATACTATTGATTAATTGATTGGGTCAGTGATTGTGTCTCATAAAGGTTATTTACCCCAGAGATTAGTACAATGCTAGGCAAATATTAAATGCTAAACCAGTTCTACAACTATTATTATTATTGACTGGCCTGCCTAATTTTGTGTAGCTGGTCTCTGAAAGATATACCAGTAAGAAACATGATTTAACACAAAATCATTAAAACCCCCAATACTATTCATATTTACATTAATTTTCCTTTGGCTAACTAACTATTTATTTGATAAATGTGTCTCTCATATTGCATTTCATTGTATTAGAATTTAAACTACAGACATTGCATATTTTTCCAATAAGTCAACTGAGGAGCAAACTCATATGCTTATGATATTGAATTAAGAATAAAACAATTAAATCAAACTATTCCAGGAGAACAACATCTAATTGTCTATATAATTAATTTCCTTAATGAATATAGTTACTCTTTAATTTTCAATAATGAATAACAAATTCCCAGACCTTTGCTTATAATGAAAGATATTCCCTTGAGTTTGCAGCTAGCTGATGAAGGAAGCGAAATCTGCCTAAATCATAACTCAGAGGAGAGTAAATAGTAACTCTCCAGAGATTATCACTTCCTATTGTTTTGTAATGACACAATTTCATTGCTGAAATAAAATTGGTACATAAATTTTCAGTTATTTATTAAATAAGGCTATGCATTGCAAAGCATAAAATATTCACTACATTTAGTTGAATGCTTAACCATGTGGAAATTTAGCCATTAAAGCCAGAACTATCATATGTGAATAAAGGTTTATGCATTTTTTTTAGTACAGCATCAATAAATCCATCCTAAAACAACAGAAAAAAATCAGACCGAACTGAACTGGGAATTTCAACATGTCCCCTATATTTGAGATGGTCTAGATGTCAGATCCATCCATTCATTCATTCAATCATATTTATTGAGCAGACCATTGTGTGCGGACCACTGTACTAAACAGTTGGAGAGTACAATATAATAATCAGACACATTCAAAGATGTTTTGCCAAAGCAAGAAATCAAAACCCTACGCAAGTTGCACGAGAAGACTAAAACACTTTTTTTGGAAGCACATGATTCTGATTAACAATCAATCTTCCTCTAAAGGGAAGTTCATTCATTCATTCAATCATATTTATTGAGCCCTTAATGTGTGCAGAGCACTGTACTAAGCGCTTGGAAAGTATAATTCGGCAACAGAGACAATCCCTACCCAACAACGGGCTCACAGCCTAGAAGGGAGAGACAGACAACAAACAAAACAAGTAGACTGGAAGTAAGGCAATCTCTTCTAGGGACTACACCTTCCAGAAGGCAGAAAACTTACATTTTCCAGAACCATTTAGCAACAAACGCTAATCACACAGAGGGAACCATGCTGACTAATTTTATATTTGAGTGCCTTAGGTGGACCTGAGATCTTGTAAACCTTGAGCTGTTGGTGGGTGCATCTTTTGAGAATCTAGGAATTTGTGTTCTTGGGGATTTTGTAGTACTGTAGTATACATGCAGTCACAGTAATATTAGTAATCCAATTTGGTAATCAGTGGTAATAGTTGTTCAAGAAGTGAAAAATTTCCAACATAGGCCAATAAGCATTTGGGAACTTAAGAAATACTGCTTCATAGTCAATTTTATATTCTGTTAAACTGCAGGCTCTGCCATTGAGTTGTAGCAGAATTGAGAATTTTCCTTTTTGAGTGCAGTTTTCTTATCTGTGAACAGGAAATTGGAGGATGTTCTTCCCAATTTCACAGAAATTTAGTGAAATAAAATATTTACAAATGTCTTAGAATGGAAATTATATACATGTAAGATATTACCATATTATGGAATTTTTGGCTGACTTTCACTGAGTCAGTAAGACTTAGATGTGATAAACATTATTAGATATTACATTCTGAAAATAATGAAGCAGCGTGGCTCAGCGGAAAGAGCACGGGCTTTGGAGTCAGAGGTCATGGGTTCGAATCCCGGCTCGGCCACTTGTCAGCTGTGTGACTTTGGGCAAGTCACTTAACTTCTCGGTGCCTCAGTTACCTCATCTGTGAAATGGGGATGAAGACTGTGAGCCCCACGTGGGACAACCTGATTCCCCTGTGTCTACCCCAGCGCTTAGAACAGTGCTCGGCACATAGTAAGCGCTTAACAAATACCAACATTATTAATTTGAAATTTATAATAGTGTTTAATTTCAATCCATGCCAATCCAAATTGAATAGGCAATTTCTGTTCTCGAAAAGTTTCCAATCTAATGGCACAAATTATTTGTAATGAAAACTCTTCCATGACTTACACAAGCAACAGCTCAACCCTAGAGATTTTAAACTATGATAGCAACATAAGAGGAACCATGGCTGAGTACTGGCATCATCCTAAATACCTTGATCAAAAGTGTCCCAAGTTGGTAACAATTCTATCAGAAGGCAGCTAAACATTGTTGTAAAAAATATTTCGGGATTTCAAGGATTCAATATTTATGGCATGTGGCCAAGAAGAAAGAGCATAGGGCCTGGAATTCATTCTAATTTTGGCTCTACCATTTGGCTTCAGTGTGACCATGAGTCATAACTTCTCTATGCAACTGTTCCTCATATGTAAAATAGGAATTAAATTCTGGCATTCCTCCTATTTACTGAGCCATGTGTGATATGGACTGTCTCCAGGCTGGTTATCTTGTACATACTTTAGTGCCTAGAACAATATTTATCTTATAGTGAAGTGCTAACAAATTTATTGCCACTGTTCTTGTCTGTCTCCCCCGATTAGACTGTAAGCCCATCAAAGGGCAGGGACTGTCTCTGTCTGTTACCAATTTGTGCATTCCAAGCACTTAGTACAGTGCTCTGCACATAGTAAGCACTCCCCGACCATCCTTCCCGTCCCGCAGGCCCGCAATCTCGGTGTCATCCTTGACTCGTCCCTCTCGTTCACCCCACACATCCTATCAGTTACCAAGACCTGCTGGTTTCACCTCTACAATATCGCCAAGATCCGCCCTTTCCTCTCCACCCAAACGGCTACCTTACTGCTACGGGCTCTCGTTATATCCCGGCTAGACTACTGTGTCAGCCTTCTCTCTGACCTCCCTTCCTCCTCTCTCGCCCCGCTCCGGTCTATTCTTCACTCCGCTGCCCGGCTCATCTTCCTGCATAAACGATCTGGGCATGTCACTCCCCTTCTTAAACAACTCCAGTGGTTGCCTATCGACCTCCGCTCCAAACAAAAACTCCTCACTCTAGGCTTCAAGGCTCTCCATCACCTTGCCCCTTCCTACCTCTCCTCCCTTCTCTCTTTCTACCGCCCACCCCGCACGCTCCGCTCCTCTGCCGCCCACCTCCTCGCCGTCCCTCGGTCTCGCCTATCCCGCCGTCGACCCCTGGGTCACGTCCTCCCGCGGTCCTGGAACGCCCTCCCTCCTCACCTCCGCCAAACTGATTCTCTTTCCCTCTTCAAAACCTTACTTAAAAATCACCTCCTCCAAGAGGCGTTCCCAGACTGAGCTCCTCTTCCCCCTCTACTCCCTCTGCCATCCCCCCTTTACCTCTCCGCAGCTAAAGCCTCATTTTCCCCTTTTCCCTCTGCTCCTCCACCTCTCCCTTCCCATCCCCACAGCACTGTACTCGTCCGCTCAACTGTATATATTTTCGTCACCCTATTTATTTTGTTAATGAATTGTACATCGCCTTAATTCTATTTAGTTGCCATTGTTTTTACGAGATGTTCTTCCCCTTGACGCTGTTTAGTGCCATTGTTCTTGTCTGTCCGTCTCCCCCGATTAGACTGTAAGCCCGTCAAACGGCAGGGACTGTCTCTATCTGTTGCCGACTTGTTCATCCCAAGCGCTTAGTACAGTGCTCTGCACATAGTAAGCGCTCAATAAATACTATTGAATGAATGAATGAATGAATACTATTGAATGAATGAATGAAATACTCTTTACATCTTTATGCTTTATCAGTACACCTTTGCAGCAATCGATAGTGCTTTTAAATAGATCTGTGCCACTGAAAGAAGAAAACTGAAAAATTCTGTCAAAAAATCCCTCTTAGCTGATGTTAAACAATTTATATAAAACATGTATAACTGTGACACTCATTATTAAGGAAGAAAAAGTAGGGTCAGAAAGATTTAATCTACAACATATAGCATAGTTTGCAATTTATTATTTTGTTTCATTTAAATGGCTAAAGACATCACATTTCCCAGTACAATATCCTATTATTCTAGAGCTCTGGGATTTAGCTTAATTTCAAATATTTTGATATCAATCAAGACTTTGAGAAACAATTATTGAGACAGGGACATAAAGTAAACCCAAAAGCTACTGAAAGATACTTAATTATCTTTGTTAAAAAAATCCAAAGGGAATCTAAATTTTCAAAATGTCACCTTCTGGTGTGTGATTTATAAAGTGAATGAGGTAAAATAATTCAAAAATTTATCATGAATATAATCATTATCATCATTGAATTTATATTCATGGGAGATTTAAATGACTGAGTGCTTAGTGGATGGGTAGGCAGGGGGAAAAATGGCAGCCTTTGATACTGGGATCACTCCCTTCTGTCTTTCTCCAGTAAACCCTACTGAACCTTGGTAACATTCACACCATCCTCTCCTGGTTTCTCCTGGTTCTCCCTCTGTCTCTGTTGCCATCTCCTCTCTGGTTCCCACTTCTAAATGTTGGAAGGTATCTCAAGGCTAAGCTATGTGTACTCCTCTTTTCTTCATCTATACACACTTCTTTGTAGGACTCATTTCCTCCCATTACTTGTAATCTCTATGTGGATAACTCCCAAATCTGTCTCCAGCTCTTACTCCAGAACAACTAATGATAAAAATTGTGAAATTTGTTAATTGCTTGCAAGCTCTGTACTAAGCCCTGGTATAAATAAAAATAATAATTGAGTTAGGTAGTGACTTTTCCCACATATGGCTCACAGTATAAATAGGAGTCAGGATACTTTACTGACAATGGAACTCAGGTGTGGAGAAAAGTAGCTTTCCTAAGGTTACACAGCAAACAAGTGGCAAAACCAAGGATTAGAACCCAGGTAACTGACTAGCAAGTCCCCAACTATATCCACTAGGACATACTGCTTCTCCACTTGGATATTCCACTGATACACAGCGTGGCTCAGTGGAAAGAGCCCAGGCTTGGGAGTCAGAGGTCATGGGTTTGAATCCCGGCTCCGCCACTTGTCAGCTGTGTGACTGTGGGCAAGTCACTTCACTTCTCTGGGCCTCAGTTACCTCATCTGTAAAATGGGGATTAAGACTGTGAGCCCCAGTTGGGACTACCTGATAAACTTGTATCTACCCCAGCGCTTAGAACAGTGCGCTGCACATAGTAAGTGCTTAACAAATACCAACATTATTATTATACCTTAATCTTAATATATCCAACATTGAATTCCTTATCTTCCCACAAAAACTGTCTCCTTCCACCAATTTTATCATCACTGTTAATGGCACCACTATCGTTTCTGCTTTATAATCTTGAAATCTTGGCATTATTAGGCTCCTCACTGACATTCCTGCCTCTAACCAGTCCCTATTTCACGCTGTTGTCTGTGTCATGTCTGCATCAGACACTCTTTGTCATCAGCTTTAAAACACTCAATCAGCTCTGCCGCTCCTACCTTACCTTACTGATCTCTTACTACAACAAAGTCTGTTTACTCTACTCCTCTAATGCCAACTCTACATATTATTCCTTAAACTTATCCCCTTCATTATCAATCTGTACCAAACATTCATCCTTCATGGGTGAAACTTCCTTCTACCTTTGTACATGACCTCTGACACTTCCCCATCTCCAAAGTCCTATTAAAAACAAATCTTCTCCAGAAAAACACTTCTGATTAATCTCTCATCTCTCCATCTGATTTGCCCTCACTTCCATGTCACCTATGTACCTGTCATACCCTAATCTATCATAATCAATCAATCATACTTACTGTGTGCAGGATACTTTAATAAGCACTTGGGAGAGTACAACACAACAACATAGCAGACACATTACCTGCCCACATTACCTGTGAGCTTACTTCCTTCACAATTTGATATTAATCCTACCCTACAGAATTTAGGGGCATAAAGTTATTATCTGTTGCTTCCCTTTTAATAATTTATTTTTTGTGTTTCCACTACATAATTGTAAATTCTTGAAAGCAGGAATCCTGCCAAGCTAGTCTCTATTGTGTTGTACTCTCTCAAGTGCTTACTTAGGACAGTACTCTGTACTCAGTAAATTCTCAATAAATAACATTGGTTGGGGTTAAATGTTGTTGTCCTTCACCATTTAACTATGATCCCCATGTAGGAACAGTTGAGCTTATTGTATTGTTTCTGCCCCAGTGCTTTTGCAAGGTTCTTGTCACAGAATTCATTTTATTTCTGGACACATTGGATGGGAACAGTCTGTTCCATTCAGATAACTTTACAACATGCTCCAAGACCATTTGAATTTTTTTTTTTGCCTTTTCCCTTTATTTTCATTTACTATTTACCTTCTCACTTTGGCCTTTAACAAAGAGGAAATTGAGGTTTAGCAAGGCAATAGCAATAGCATCTTGCTTATGCATCACAATCCATGTATTTAAAGTTTAACTATGCAGTAAATACAATCATTTTGGCCCAGAGGAGGTTAAACAATGTGTGCAGTTTTGCTTTTGTTTTGTTGGTCTTTTTTCTTTTTTTTAAAAAAAAGGAGATCCATTTCCCAAATGATTATTTTCCCTTGCTACTGCTTCCCCTCCAAAGAAGGTATAATCTGTTAAATGTTAATCGTCAAGGTAACACCTGGCAATCAACTCAGTTTTCTACCTAAGAGCCTGTTAATAGCCTGCTAGAAGGAGCAGGAGGAAGCAGGAAGGGAAAAGAAGCCTGTCAGTCACTGAAAAATTATATTTTGTGCTGTTTTTCATAAGGAGGTAGCAAAATTTCAGTGACTGGGGAAAGAAAAGATTACCCCAACTCACTTCCTACTGTAATAAAAGACGTGGTGAGGTAGGAGGCAGAAGTTTGTGGGCTCTTCCCCTCCCATCCCCTAACTGTAGGAGTTCCTCAAGGGTCAGTTCTTGGTCCCCTTTTGTTCTCCATTTATACTCACTCCCTTGGTGAACTCATTCGCTCCCATAGCTTCAACTATCATCTCTATGCAGATAACACCCAAATCTACATCTCCTCCCTGTTCTCTCCGCCTCCCTTCAGGCTAGCATCTCCTCCTCCCTCCAGTATGTCTCCACCTGGATGTCTGCCAGCCACCTAAAACTCAACATAAGCAAGACTGAGCTCCTCATCTTCCCTCCCAAGCCCGGTCCTCTCCCAGACTTCCCTATAACCGTGGATGGTACGACCATCCTTCCCATCTCTCAGGCCCGCAACCTCAGTGTCATCTTTGACTCGTCTCTCTCGTTCATCCCACACATCCAATCCATTACCAAGACCTGCCGGTCTCACCTTTACAATATCACCAAGATCCGCCCTTTCCTCTCCACCCAAATGGCTACCTTACTGCTAGAGGCTCTCATTATATCCCGGCTAGACTACTGTGTCAGCCTTCTCTCTGATCTCCCTTCCTCCTTTCTCGCCCCGCTCCAGTCTATTCTTCACTCCGCTGCCCAGCTCATCTTCCTGCAGAAATGCCCTGGGTATGTCACTCCCCTTCTTAAACACCTCCAGTGGTTGCCTATCAACCTCCGCTCAAAACAAAAACTCCTCACTCTAGGCTTCAAGGCTCTCCATTACCTTGCTCCTTCATACCTCTCCTCCCTTCTCTCTTTCTACTGCCCACCCCGCACGCTCCGCTCTTCTGCCGCCCACCTCCTCACTGTCCCTCAGTCTCGCCTATCCTGCTGTTGACCCCTGGGCCACGTCCTTCCACGGTCCTGGAATGCCCTCCCCCCTCACCTCCGACAATCTCTCTTCCCCTCTTCAAATCCCTACTTAAAGCTCACCTCCTCCAAGAGGCCTTCCCAGACTGAGCTCCCCCCTTTTTTCCCTCTGCTCCCTCTACCCCCCCCCTTCACCTCTCCGCAGCTAAACCCTCTTTTCTCCCCTTTCCCTCTCCTCCTTCCCCTCTCCCGTCCCACCCCCTCAGCACTGTACTCATCTGCTCAACTGTATATATCTTCATCACCCCTATTCATTTTGTTTATTTTGTTTAATGAGATGTACATCACCCTGATTCTATTTATTTGCCATTGTTTTTATGAGATGTTCTTCCCCTTGACTCTACTTATTGCCATTGTTCTTGTCTGCCTGTCTCCCCCAATTCGACTGTAAGCCCGTCAAAGGGCAGGGACTGTCTTTATCTGTTTTCCACTTGTACATTCCAAGTGCTTAGTACTGTGCTCTGCACATAGTAAGTGCTCAATAAATACTATTGAATGAATGAATGAATGAAGACTAAGCTCCTTTTCTTCCCTTCCAAACCCTGTCCTCTCCCTGACTTTCTTGTCACTGTGGATGGCACTACCATCCTTCCTGTCTCACAAGCCCACAACCTTGGTGTCATCTTGACTCTTCTCTCTCATTCACCCCACACATCCAATCTGTCACCAAAACCTGCCGGTCTCACCTTCACAACATTGCCAAAATCCACCCTTTCCTCTCCATCCAAACTACCTTGCTGGAACAATCTCTCATAATATCCTGACTGGATTATTGTGTCAGCCTTCTCTCTGATCTCCCTTCCTCCTGTCTCTCCCCACATCAGTCTATACTCCACTCCGCTGCACGAATTATCTTCCTACACAAACGCTCTGGGGAAGTCACTCAAAAACCTCCAGTGGTTGCCTTTCAACCTTTGCATGAAGCAAAAAGTCCTCACTCTTGGCTTCAGAGCTCTCCATCACCTTGCCCCCTCCTATCTCACCTCTCGTCTGTCCTTTTACAGCCCATCCCGTACACTCCACTCTTCTGCCATTAACCTCCTCACTGGGCCTCTTTCTCACTTGTCCTGCCATTGACCCCTAGTCCATGTCCTACCATTGATCTGGAATGCTCTCCCTCTTCACATCCACCCTCTGCTCCCTCAGTGCCCTCTGACTCAGCAGTAGCACTCTGCAGTGGTCACTTTAGTTAGAAATTGGTTTTGTCTGCAAAATTCTCATCATACTGAATCTCTGCCTCAGCCGGAGGACATGACTAACAGGAATAGTGGAATGTGAGTAGCTCTTTACAAACGAATACTACCATAATTCATTCTTTTATACAGGTTCATAGTCCCAGAGTCTTTGTGACATGATTGAGATGCATCTGTTTGACAGGATTAAGTCTCATCCATTGTTCCAAATGGAAGAATTCTTTGTCAAGAATTCTTAAAGTTTTATTCTGAGAATAAGATTGTACAAAGTACATGAGAAAGATTTTGAGTTAGTTTTCATTTAAGCAACTGAGGAATTCTTGTTGGCAAGTTTTATTAACCATTTTTAATGGTATTTGTTAAGTGCCTACTATGTGTCAGGCACCATTCTAAGCATAGATACAAGATAATCACATTGGACACAGGCCCTCTCTCACATGGGGCTCACACATTTGATCCCCATTTTACAGATGAGGTAACTGAGGCACAAAGGAAATGAAATTACTTGCCCAAAATCATACAGAAGGCAAGTAAGTGGAAGACTAGAATTAGAACTCAGATCCTTCTAACTCCCAGGCTCATTCTATATCCACTAGGTCATGCAGCTTCAGTTGTGATAATTACATTAGATTATTGAACTATCAGTATTAATCATGAGCTTCCGCATCTGATTATCAAGGGTTTCCCAATACCACTTGAATGGTACTAAAATGAATACAGAATTATCTGATGGAAAATGTGTCATATGTATGTATTTTTTGCTCCCCAAATTTGATACTGTTTGCATTTCCTAAGTGCTTGTTTTGTTGATTTATTCTCTTCATAATACAATACCCTGAAGGAATGACTCCATTTTTAACAGCAGCACTGTTAAGGCAACAATAGTAAAATTGAATTTAGACATAATGAAAACCCCCCCTATCAACTTCCTACAAGTTAATGAGGATTAACTACTGCAATGAAGAGATATGGGGACCTCTTTCAATTTAGTTCCTTGTTGTTTAGCCCTTCTGTGCTTTTAACTTGGTTTGTTCTATACAAAATTTCCTGTCAGTTATCTAAAATCATTCATTTGTCAACTAAATTAATTCAGATTTAATTAATCTGTGTGTTCTCAAATCACAAGATTAAAGAACAAGAATCTAAACACCATAGAAAAATAAACAGCTGCTCTCCAGTCCAACACAATCTTGAAACACTATCAGAGATCAGTTAGTACTGGGAATCCCCTCCTTTGATTGGTTTCAAAGAGTTGGCTTTGTGAAATACATTTGCACCCTATAGACCGTATAGGCTATTGATTCCTGAAAATAATTTAAGGGGTTGATTTTTATCTTTGGATCCCTACTTTCTTTAATGCTGTAGTTAACTTAAGAATGGCTTATCTTCAAGCTAGTCTTCAAAAAGCCAAGTGAAAGACATTTGAAACAGTCTTATGGCTGGGGTGGCCAAGCCTCATAACTGGAGAACCACAAGCCATAAACCTAATATGCTGAGACCCACTGATCAGGACTGTAAATCAGGAGACCTGGGTTCTACTTCCCACTTTGCCACTTGCATCCTTTGTTAATCATTGTGGTTCACGGAATGTAGGGTACTTTAAACTAAGTTCTTGAGTAGAATACTGTAGATTTGAAAAATGATTCCCCACCCTCAAGGACCTATGATATAGTTGGGGGGCACATAAATTAAAATAAATCACAGGTAAAGGAAGCAAGATATGTTCATAACATATGTGAACAAGATATGATATGCAAGACATCTGGTGGGGGTGGGGTGAATATCAAAGGCTTTATAGGAGGTACAGACCACCAGATGCAGAAGAAGGATGGGAAGATGAGTGGTTAGTTAGGTAAGACTTCTTGGAGAAAATGAGATTTTTATTAGAACTTGAAAGTGGGGAGAAGTGGTCTGACGAATACAAAGGGGAGGGAGTTCAAGTGGGAAGGAGATTGTGAAAAAGGGATCTGTGGTGGGAGATCTGGCTCAAGATATAGTAAGTCGGTGTTAGGGGAACAAAATGTTTGGGCTGGATGGTAGTGGGAGAGAAGGCAGGTTGACGAAGAATAATAGAGCTGATATAGTACCTTAAAACCAATAGTGAGGAATTTTCAATTCTTAAATTCTTGTTTGGTTGGAGAACATGGATATGTGGAGTTATAAAGGCATTACTGGTGGTTTTTGAGAAGTGGGGTGATGTGCACCATCTTTTTTTCCAGAAAAGTGATCTGGTGGTAGAATGAAGCATTAATTAGCAAAGAGGAAAGACAGGAAGCAGGGAGCAATAGCATGGAGGCTGATACATTAGTCAAGATGGGATATGACCTACATGACCTAAGGCAATACTTTAATAATAGTTATATTTACTGAGCTCTCACTATATACCAACCATAAAGAGAAATACAACGCTATTAGATGATGGTAGTTGTTAAGCACTTACTATGTGACAGGTAGTGTTCTAAGCGTTGGAGTAGATACAAGTAAACCGGTTGGACACAGTCGCTGTCCCACATGGGGCTCACAGTCTTAATCTCCATTTTACAGATGAGGGGACAGAGGCACAGAGAAGTTAAGTGACTTGACCAAGGTCACACAGCAGACAAGTGGTGGAGCTGGGATTACTTGGTCCTCTGCCTCCCAAGCCAGTGCTGTGCTTTTTCCACTAAGCCACACTGCTTCTCATTAGACAAAGTACCTGTTCCAAGTGGTCCTCACAATTTATTGGAGTGAGTTTTCCCAGCCAGGATCTAATTGGTAAGTTACTCTGCCCCTTGAGTGTTCACCTATAAAAAATAGGTGGAAAATCTTCCTGTAGAATCCCCTATGCCATAGTTATTAACTATTACCATAGTGCTTGGCAAATAGTACACAATTAACAAGTACTATAATTTATCTTAAATTTTTTAATGGAGCAGTGAGCTACTGTTCTTGAGGTGTATGGGTGGCAGAATGGTGGTGGCGAACAAGAAACAGCTAGGGTAGGGAGTGGGATTGGGTGCCACACTCCTTCCCTGGCCCAGTCTATCATGGATAGACTGAGATCACCTTCATTAGAAGAGTTGGAGCAGTGTCATACTGCAATCCACCAATGAGGAGAAATCTTAAAGAGATGATATAAGCACAAAGTGCTCAGCAAGAGAAGATGTGAGCTGCAGTTTCAGGATCTCTAGTCTATAGCTGCAGGTCAGGAGGATTATATGAACAGTTGTAGATTCTGAAATTTATTAGTAACTTTGATATAAAAGTATTCATTCTTCCCTGAATATATATGAGTAAAAAATTTTGAGACTGCATGTTTGGCATGCTTTTTTTTTAAGGAAAATTCCAGGATAATTGAGAAATTTGAACCATGATTTAATTTTATGTAAGAATAAGGAAACTCAGAGTCAGGTTTTGGAGTGGCACCATGTCCATCAGCAGAGGGTTAGCCAGTCTCATAGTGATTATTTTTTATTTATTAATTGTATATATTGAGCACTTACTGTGTGCAAAGAACTGTATTAAACGCTTGGGAGTATAACGTCAACACTTTCCCTGCTCACAATAAGCTCATAGTCTATTGTGGCTATGGTCATAGAGGGAGAGACAGACAATATAAATAAATAGATAAATAAATTACATAATTATATATATGTGCCATGGGGAAGGGAGAGAGGATGCATGAAGGAGCAAGTGTGAGTGGTATGGGAGAAGAGGAGAGGAGGGTTCATTCAGTGAAGGCTTCCTGGAGAAGATGTGTCTTCCATAAGACTTTCAAGTGGGGTAGGGGTAGGTGGTGAGATAGTCGAGATTGAGGCACTGTGATAAGGTTAGAATTAGAAGAGTAAAGTGTGTGGGCTGGGTTGCAGTAGGAGAGTAGCAAGGTGAGGTAGGAGGGAGCAAGTTGATGGAGTGATTTAAAGCCAATGGTGAGACATTTTTGTTTGATAGAGGTGAGTGGGCAACCCCTGGAGTTTTTGTTTGTTTGTTTCTGAGGAGCAGGGTTACATGTCCTGAACGTTTTTGAAGCAAAATGATCTGGGCATCAGAGTGAAGTATGGACTGGAGTGTGGAAAGGCAGGAGCCTGGGAGGTCAGCAAGAAGGCTGATGCAGTAATCCAAGCACGATCAGATGAGTGATTGTATATTCCACAATGTACCCCAAAATTTCCTGGACTAAAATTTCCCACAAAATTATCCTCCATTTCTTCTCACATACCTTGACTTGGGGTGGGAATAATATTCAGTTACCCAGCAAGACATTTTTGAAGGGATGGTCTGTAGACTTGACCGAGCTCATAGAAACAGCAATATGCGAAAAGCTAGGGCCTGCAGCAAGGGTAAATGTCCCCATTTTGAAGGACATCTATCCTGATTCCTACTAAAAGAGAGAGATAATTTCATATTGAATTATGTTCTCTAGTATAAATTTATTTAGAAATCTTAAAAATAAAATCACCATTTATTTTGATGCCATCTTCCTTTGGTAGAATTTGTTCGCCACTCTTTTCTTCAGGAAATATTAATTTTCTGCAATGTCATGGAATAAGAATGCCTACTATTGACAGTTTGTTTAAAATAACTACTTGTTATATTTCCATTGACTAATCCTGGAACAGAGCATAATAAATAATGCAGTGCTTTTAGAACAAAACATGAAAATATGGCTTGATTATACAGCTCTGAAGCTACCATTTTAGATAACATCATCCCTTGATCTGACCACTACTAGTCAGGACACTTTCACAAGCTTGTCCTCTTCCACCCTCTAACAGTGAGAGCCCCTCAAGGCTCAGTTTGGGATTTCCTTCTATTCTCCATCTACATCCAAACCCTTGGAGAACTCATTCACTTCAATAGCTTAAGCTACCATCTCTATGTAGATGATTCCCTAATTTACTTTCCAGCTTTGACCTCTCTCATTCTCTGCAGTCTTGCATTTCCTCCAGTCTTCAGGACAGCTCTACCAGGATGTCCCAGAGTGCTTTCAACTAATTGTTTCCCAAACAGAATTCTTGGTCTTCCTACCCAAATCCTATTCTCCCCGTCTTCCCCATCACTGTAGACAAGAGAACTATCCTATCTCTCAAGCGCATGATTTTGTCACTCAACTCATCTATCTCATTCTGTCCATGTATTTCATCTGTCATTAAGTCTTGTCAGTTCTACCTTCACAAATGCAGTAAAGTACACCTTTTCTCTCCATCCAAACTGCTATTATGCCGATCCAAACACTGGTCAAAGCCTGCTTTGACTACTGCATCAGCTTCATTGCTGACCTTCCTTTTGCCTCATCACTCCCCACTCCAGTTCATACTTCAGTTGGCTGCTGCATCTATTTCCTATAAAAACATTCAGCCCATGTCTCCCAGGAAGTTCTCAAGATGGAGGATGCTCATCCATGTGGATGCCCATCCATGTCCTCATCCCAGAGAAACTCCTTATTGAGCATCGAATAGTGGATAGAGTCCAGGCCTTGGAGTCAGAAGGTTATGAGTTCTAAATATGGCTTGTCCACTTCTTTGCTGTATGAACTTTGGCAAGTCACCTCATTTCTCTGTGCCTTAGTTACTTAGTTGTTTACCTGAGTTAGTTAAAATGGGGATTGAGACAGTGAGCCCCACAGGGGACAGGGATTGTGTCCAACTTGATTTGCTTGTAATAATAATGATGGTATTTGTTAAGTGCTTACTATGTGCCAAGCACTGTTCTAAACACTGGGATAGATACAAGGTTATCAGGTTGTCCCACTAGGGGCCTCAAAGTCTTGAGCCCCATTTTACAGATGAGATACCTGAGGCAGATTGATTGAAGTTAAGTGACTTGCCCAAAGTCACAAAACTGACAACTGGCAGAGTTTGGATTAGAACCCACAGCCCCTGACTCTCAAGCCCATGCTCTTGCTACTAGGCCATGATGCTAGTGCCATCGTTATTATCATTAGTTCTCTTCCTACCTTACCTCACTGATTTACTATCACAACTCAACCTGTACACACCTTTACTCTAACGCCAACCTACTCACTGTACATCCATTTCATCTGTGTTGCCACACCTACCTCTTCATTCCCTACCTCTTCATATACAACAGACCACCACTCTCCCTGCCTTAAAAGCCTTATTAAAAATCACATTTTTTCCAAGAGACTTTCCTTGATTAAGCCCTCATTTCTCTTACTCCTTTTCCTATTATATTGCCTATGCACTTGAATCTGTACCCTTTAAGCACTTGATATTCATTCCATACTGAGCCCCAAAATATACATACCAGTAATTTATTTCTTTATAATGTCTGTCTCTCCCTATAGACTGTAAACTCCTTGTGAGCAGGGAGTGTGTCTATCAGCTCTGTAGTACTGTACTCACTCTTAGTACAGTGACTTGCACATAGTAAGCATTCAATAAACACTTAGGTACACCTTCTATTATACGCATCCTATTCACATATGAAAGGACTATAAACTTAAAATAATTATCTCTCTCAAACAATGCTGTGACTTTTAAGACCTGGAAGTATAATAGATGAGTTATAGTTTATCCCATTTTAGTGACAACTAAATATCAGATAGAGTTTATAGCTAAAAAAAAATGTAAAAACTAAAGGAGCTATTAGATGTTCTCATTAACATTGATTTCTTTTGAAAAACATAGGTAAATTGATCCACAAAATATCCCTTTTTTGATTCTCTTATCTCACACAGAGAAGGAGAATTGGGACAAATGTAATCAATGAATCTCAGAAAGCTCATTTGAATCCCATATGAGGATGAAGCGAACTATCATAAATTCCATAAATCATCTGTATATACTATTTCTAAGTCATAAAACTAAACAATAGAAGTGGTGGGAGTGTCAGTGCTCTTAGGAGCAAACCAACTATGCTTCAGTGTTGTATAAAATGAAAAAAATTTACTAAAATTAGTAAAGGGAATATGGGAGTATTAGTAAGAATGAGATCTCTTACTTTACTATCCATCTTCCCCACTAGATTGTGAGCACCTTGAAGACCAGAATCTTGTCAATTAATTCTATATAATTCTATTGTCTTCTCCCAAGTACTTAGTAAAGCTCTATAGCTACTTTGCTGGAGTTCCCTGAAGGATGACTAGGGTCTTAAAGGTGACCTTGTGGACTTTTCTCTAGTTCAGAGAACTTGTCTGTAATATTTCAGTCACACTCAAACAAATCGAATATATGTTGAGCACTCAGTATGTGCATAGTTCTATATTAAACACTTGGGTACTATGCAACAGAAGCAGCATAGCCTAGTGGCAAGATCATGGACTTGGGAGTCAGAGGATGTGGGTTCTAATCCCAGCTCTGCCACTTGTCTGCTGTGTGACCTTGGGCAAGTCACTTAACTTCTCTGTGCCTCAGTTACTTCATCTGTAAAATGGGGATAAAGACTGTGAGCCCCAGGTGGGAAAACCAATTACCTTGTATCTACCCCAGCACTTAGAATAGTGCTTGGCACATGGTAAGTGCTTAACAAATACCTTAAACATCATCATCATCGGACATGTTGCCTGCCTACAACAAGCTTAGCGTCTATAGGGAGACTGACATTAATTTAAATAATGTATAATATATAATTCAAAGATAAGTAGATAAATGCTGTGAGGTTGAGGGTGGAGCTAATATCAAATGTCCAAAGGTCACAGATCCAAGTGCATAGATGACAAGAGGGAGAACGAGCCAGGGAAAAGAGGGCTTATTTGTGGAAGTCCTCTTGAAGGATATGTGAATGTGACTTTGAAGGTGGGCAAACTGGTGGTTGGGCATATATGGAAGGGGAGGGAGTTCCAAGCAAGGGAAAGGGTGTGCAAAAGGAGCTGGTGATAGACAGACATAGTAAGATAGACACAGTGAGTAAACTAGCACAAGAGTAGCAGAGTGCATAGGCTGGACTGTAGTAGGAGATTAAAGAGGTCAGGTATGGTGGGGTGAGCTGACTGAGCTTTAAAGTCAATGGTTAGAAGTGTCTGCTTGATGAGGAGGTGGCTGGGCAGCCATTGAAAGTTCTTGAGGAGTGGGAAGACATGGACAAAATTTTGTTCAGAAAAATGGTCCGGGCAGCAGGGTGAAGTATGAACTGGAATGGGGAGAGACACGCTTATGCATACCAATAAAGAGAGAACCTTCATTTGTGTCTTCTTTGAAAGTTAAGGGCAGCAATGCGGTTGTGTGTGTGTGTAAGTGAAGTTAATATGTGATCCTATTATTTAACATATGTTTCTGAAAAAAAAATGAATTCAATTTATCTCCCCAAAACTTTTGTTACAATGTATGACCTTAGTAAAACTCAACTGTACATCTCACTACATCCCCCGAATCAGTCCTACAAGAGGTCTTTTGTACCTTACAATTTTTATTTTATGTTTTGAGATTCTCCAGGATGGAGTCAGTTAGATTCAAAGATCTATAAATTATTCACTCTACAATTGATTGAAACAAAGGCTATAGCAGCTCTATATGGTGGGTTGCATTTCTTTGCTTCAAAAATAGGTCACTTTCATTATTTAAAGTATTGTCTTCCTTTAGGAATTTGTGTTGATTGAAAGGAAACCTTCTTACATAATTCATTTTGATATCAAGATTTATTTCATTAAACATTCCTCCTAGAAAGTTTCTTGTGGTGCTTAACAAAATTGAACAATTATGTTTGACATTTCTTTACTAAAATTTTTGTGTTGGCAAAATTAAAATGGTCACAAATTATCCTGCATTGATTTATCCTGAAATTCACTTTCAAGGGCAGAGAAAAGGAAACTATGACTTGAAAATGCATTTTAGAAATTATATCTAATAAGCAAAATAATATGTACCAAGCACTACACTAAGTTCTGGGCTACACATTACAAGATAATCAAGTTGAACACACTCACTGTCCTAATAAGGGATGAGAAAACAGGTATTTAAGCCCCTATTTTTACAGATGATGAAACTGAGGAGAAAGGTAAAATGTCTTGCCCAGATCACAGAGCAGGCAAGTAAGTGGCAGGTGCAGAATTAGAACTCAAGTTCTCTGAGCTGTTTACACTAGGCTTCAATTGTGAGTGCCATGTAGGACAGGTGCTGTATTTGACTGGATTGTGTCTTGTATCTATCTTCAGTGCTTACTATTGTGTTTGGCATATAGTAAGCCCTCAACAAATATTATTATCAATATCATCATGTCAAGCTGTTTCTTTAGCATGTTAAACTAGAACCTACAATGAAATTTGTAGCACTTGCATTAACTATACACTAGAAATAATGATTTAGAATAATTCAACCCAGAAAATATATTTCAAGTTACAATCAGATAGTTTATGTGCATTAAAATGTATATGATGTTATTTCTAACTAATTTTTCCCTCATTCTGTAGTTTATGAACATGGGATTCATTCAAACACATTACTATAAGAGGTGACTATGAGCAAGGAAATACATTTGAAAAATGGCAGTTTAAAATTTCAAGGCTTGACCACTGTTTTGGATATCTGACAAAAATTATTCCTAGAAGAAAAAACAGTGAAGATATTTAGAATCAAAAATCATGAAAGCTAATTTCCAGTTCAAAAGTTGTTTTGAACATTGATGTAGTTGCCAGAACTCTGAAGACCTATCTTGCCCCCTGGAGTTTCTAATTTTCTGACCTTAAACAGTCATTTTATCTTCCTAATTATCCATTTCCCCAAATATGAAGGTAGAAAAGTAATGTTAAACACCCTAAGAGAACTGAGTGGATTAATAACATTGTAATCCTTAATCTTTCTTCCTATGAAGCAGAGAGCATTGAAAAAAATATATTTTGCCTAAATTCAACCATACTGAACTTGGGTAATTGCTAACTGGGGAACAATACATCACACCTTTAGTCATTCACACAAGCACTGTGACACTCCACACAGCTACAGCACCTTACAACAACACTTGTCTCTGAAATTTCTCTATCTTCCCTTATATCAGTCAGAGTATGCAACAGTGTCTCATAGCTTCAAAGGTAATAGCCTTCCATCCAGCCACCAAAGAGTAATGTCAGCAAAAATGCAGATATATGTCTTTAGACAGTTCCTTGAATGTGTGTGTGTGTGTGTGTGTCTCTCTCTCTCTCTCTCTCTCTCTCTCTCTCTCTCTCTCAAGAGTTCATTGCTAATCACATTTCTCCAACTGACTTCACTCTCGAGAACCTGAGACTTCTCAAATCTTGAATTTTGGAGAGAAGACTTAGGAATTGCATAAGAGAGAGAATTATAGTTATTAGAAAAGAAGTGATTAACATGAATAAAAAATTCATTGGAGGCAGATTCAAGGTAAGTATTAATTCAGAAAATGTTCTGCTGTTGATAGGTAGAATTATAGACCAGGGAGGCAGAAGAAAAAAAAAATATTCTGAAGATGAATTGATCCAGTTACTTTCCAGGTCAGACAAGGTTTCAAAGTATAGCTGCTGCTTGTGAAAATAGTACAAAGAATCTTTTAATTTTTAATTTTATTTCAAGAAGTGGTGTCATTTTATTATGAAGAAATGCATTTTTCTAATGATTGTTATATTTTTCCTATATGCATGAGGAAACTTTATGTCCTGAGGAAGTAAATGACTCATCTGGAGTTCTGGAGAAGAATATATAATATGGTGAAAAATCAGAACCTTATTATCTGTCTCTAAAGTTAGAAGCTCTATCCTCTTGGCTATGCTTTTTCCATTTCAGTTGCTAGCAGTTTTGTGGAAACAGAAACTAATAGAATCACCAATGTCCTATATAGTATATATACACATTAGGAGACTCAGTCATTGAATGTGAATAAGCTGAAGAATTGCATGGTCTATGTCAAATACAATATCTAGGGAGGCATTAAAATCTCTCTTTTAATGGGAATTTGAGCTTCAAAGATCTCTTGATGAACACAAAGACAAGTTGTAAATCCTTCCAAAAAGATGGAAATGTATACAGAAAGGCATTTCCCTTTAGAAATCCAAAACTAAGCAAAGAAATGTGAATTTGTATTGTTCTAAAATCATATTTACAATTTTGATCAAAGCCTTGGTGATCAGAAACGATCTTTATGTACCATACTTAATTTCAAGCTATGATATGTTCTGCTCATGTGGTCTTCACAGAGGAAAGCAAATGGAAAGCAGCATGATTTGGTGGAAATTGCACAGGTCTAGGAGTCAGAGGACCTGAGTTCTAATCCCAAGTCTAGCACTTTTGTGCTGTTTGACCTTGAGCAAGTCACTTCACTTCTCTATATCTCAATTTCCCCATCTGTGAATTTAGACTATGAGCCTCATGTGGGACAGGGATTTTATTCAACCTGATTATCCACTATCCATTCCAGCACTTAGTTCAGGGCTTGACACCTAGGAAGTGCTTAACAAATACTATTATTATTATTCCCATAACAAAGAGGTCAGGGTGGGGGAAGCAGACAACAAAAAAGGGGATCCAAAGCAATTTACTTGTGTGACTCAACTCCCTTTCTCCCATATGCATTTTCCAGCATTGTTTTTCCTATTTCTCCATCAATGCCATGGTGTATCCAGAGTTGACTGAGAAGGACTCCTCAGACATCCACCCCTATCCAGATTTCAACTTGCAGTATCTCTGAATGGGTTAAGATTTTATTTGGCACCAGCCAACTCCAAAAGTGTAGTGCACCAATCACAGAACAAGAAGAACTCATGCACGATTCCAGGAGACTGGGTCATGTGAGTCCAGGGATGCCATGGGTGTATTGACCTATGTATGGGATTTGCTAGTACTTTTTATCCCCCAGGCACAACAATACATAACGCATAATGACAACACTCATGTAGAATGGCCCCATAACAGACTTCTTCCCTGGGTGAAACACCCAAATCACAGAACAAGTTTAATTTCAAACTTATGCCACTGATTTTTGGTATGAAATGTGAAAAGTACACTGCCAAGAAGATGCTGAAAAATGATAAATCATTATGCATTTTTCTGTCAGAAAAGGAAGAAATCAATATTTTCTCTTATAAAACAGAAGAAAGAAAATTACTTTTCAATTGTTCAAATGATTAAATATTTCAGGAGTCCACAGTGCATTTCCAATTTTGTTTAAACCTGGTTCATGTCCTTTGTAAATCACGTTAGTAATGAGAGATTTCCCCAAAGCCTGCTTCATACCTCAGCTGGGTGATGGGGGTGAAATGTCTATAAGTAGAGGAATCCTTGCCATTCTGAACCAGCATGGATGTTAGGTTTCTAATCAAAAAGCCACTTAAGAAATAATAAGAATAGTTATAGTATTCATTAAGCACATATTATATATCAAGCAATGTTCTAAGGGTTAGGGAGATCATCAGGTCAGACACAATCCCTGCCCAGACAAAGCTTTCAATCAATGTAGGAGGTAGAAGAGTTATTGAATCCCCATTTCACAGGTACCAGCACAGAGAAGTTAAGTGACTTTCCCAAGGTCACACAGCAGTCCTGTGATGCTGTGGGATTAGAATGTAGGCCCTCTGACTCCCAGGCCCATGTTCTTTTTACTAGGTCATGCTGTTCCTATCTTGTGTGATGGAGAGATTCAGCAAGAATTATGAAGACAGCTGCAAGAATTATGAAAACAGCTGGTTAACATGGAGAAGGCAGACCAAGGCAGTTAACCTGGCAACCTCCTATTGACCCTAGGTTCCTTAACAAAAATGGATATTAAGTTCTAGGAAAAAGGTATAGAACTGTAGGCAATATAGCCTTCATATATCCTATTTCACCCACTTATTATGTTGGAGGCACACTAGCTCTTATCATCACTTGTTTTTGGTCCTTGAGAGCACTCATTCATTCATTCAATAGTATTTGAGTGCTTACTATGTGCAGATCACTGTACTAAGCGATTGAATGTACAATTCGGCAACAGATAGAGACAATCCCTGCCCATCAACGGGCTTACAGTCTAATCGGGGGAGACAGATGAAAACAAGCCAACTTATTCACAATAAATAGAATCAAGGGGATGTACCCCTCATTAACAAAATAAATAGGGTAATAAAAATATATACAAATGAGCACAGTGCTGAGGGGAGGGGAAGGGAGAGGGGGAGGAGCAGAGGGAAAGGGGGGAAAATGGGGCTTAGCTGAGGGGAGGTGAAGAGGGGCAGAGAGGGAGCAGAGGGAAAATGGAAAGCTCAGTCTGGGAAGGCCTCTTGGAGGAGGTGAGCTCCAAGTAGGGCTTTCAAGAGGGAAAGAGAGTTAGTTTGGCAGAGATGAGGAGGGAGGGCATTCCAGGACAGCAGAAGGATGTGGGTCAGGGGTCAATGGCGGGAAAGGCCTGAACGGGGGACGGTGAGGAGGTGAGCGGCAGAGGAGCGAAGCAGGCAGTAGAAGGAGAGAAGGGAGGAGAGGTAGGAGGTGATGGAGAACCTTGAAGCCCAGAGTGAGAAGTTTTTGTTTCATGCGGAGGTTGATAAGCAACCACTGGAGGATTTTAAGGAGGGGAGTGATATGCCCAGAGCATTTCTGAAGGAAGATGATCCCGGCAGCAGAATGAAGAATAGATTGGAGTGGGGAGAGACAGGAGGAAGGGAGATCAGAGAGAAGGCTGACACAATAATCCAGTCGAGATATTATGAGAGCCTGTACCAGTTAAGATAGCCATTTGGATGGAGAGGAAAGGGTGGATCTTGGCGATATTGTAAAGGTGAGACCGGCAGGCATTAGTGACGGATTGGATATGTGGGGTGAGTGAGAGAGCTGAGTCAAGGATGACATCAAGATTGCGGGCTTGAGTGACTGGAAGGATGGTCGTACCATCCACAGTGATAGGGAAGTCAGGAATGGGACAGGGCTTGGGAGGGAAGATAAGGAGCTCAGTTTTTGACATGTTGAGTTTTAGGTGGCGGGCACACATCCAGGTAGAGATGTTCTGGAGGCAAGAGGAGATACGAGCCTGAAGGGAGGGGGAAGGAACAGGGGAGAAGTTGTAGATTTGGGTGTCATCGGCTTAGAGATGATAGTTGAAGCCGTGAGAGTGAATGAGTTTACAGAGGGAGTGAGTGTAGATGGAGAATAGAAGATGGCCAAGAACTGACCCTTGAAGAACCCCTACAGTTAGAGGATAGGGGTGGGGGGAGGAGCCTGCGAAGGAGACCTAGAATGAATGGCCAGAAAGATAAGAGGAGAACCAGGAGAGGACGGAGTCCATAAAGCCAAGGTGAGATAAGGTGTGGAGGAGAAGGGGATGATCTACAGTGTCAAAGGCAGTTGAGAGGTCAAGAAGGATTAGGATAGAGTAGGAGCCATTGGATTTAGCAAGAAGGAGGTCAGGGGTGACCTTAGAGACAGCAGTCTCAATAGAGTGGAGGGGATGGAAGCCACATAGGAGGGGGTCCAGGAGAGAGTTGGAATTAAGGAATTCTATGCAGCAAATGTAGATGACTCGTTCTAGGAGTTTGGAAAGGAAGGGTAGGAGGGAGATAGGCGATAACTGGAAAGGGAAGTGGGGTCAAGAGAGGGTTTTTTTTAGGATGGGGGAGACATGGGCATGCTTGAAGGCAGAGGGGAAGAAGCCATTGGAGAGTGAGCAGTTAAAGATAGAAGTTAAGGAGGGGAGAGGGAAGGGGCGATGGTTTTTATAAGGTAAGCGGGAATTTGGGGGGTCGCGTAAGTAGTTAGCATGCCAGAGTCTCATCCGTTATTGGAATTAACCAGACAAATCGCTCCACCAACTAAGAATGGCCATGCACCACCACCCACAGAATTGAGAAAGAGCTATCGATCTGTCAATCCTTTCCGTGTCCGGGCCGGGTGAGGTTTCCCGTGTTGAGTCAAATTAAGCCGCAGGATCATGTCTACCATCACAATTGTATTGGCCTTCCCCAAATACTTAGTATAATGCTCTGCATACTGTGAATGCTCAATAAATATGAATGATTGATTCAAGCACCAATACCACTGATTTACTGTACCATTTTTAACCATTCATATTCCCACTCTCTGACCACAAGCAAGAAGTCAAACTTGCCTTCTCACCCACACCACACTGCTCACAAAAGTGTTCTCTCTTCCAATATCTAGACCTCCTCCACTGATCCCAGGTTATCATGCTCTGCTTATGTTTCTTATTTTGCACCCTCTCTTGATGCACAAACCTCTCTCAGCACTGTCCTTGCTTCCAAAATCAACCTCTTTGCTTCTCCCCACCTTGTTGCTATTGCACACCAAGTCTCCATCCCTGAATCATCTCTCCAGGACACACTTCCTTTGCTTCTTTTAGTGTTGGTAAAAATTCAGGCATCAAACCAAATCGGGCCATTTCAAATTCCTTCTTCACAAAAATATTCATTCATTCATTCAATTGTATTTATTGAGCACTTATTGTGTGCACTGTACTAAGTGTTGGGGGGGAAATAATACAATAGTAAACTGTCACATTCCCTGCCCACAATGAGTTTGCAGTCTAGAGGTGGGGAGACAGACATTAATATGAATAAATAAATTACAGATATGTACTTAAGTACTGTGGGGATGTTAGGAGAGGAGAACGAAGGGAGCAAGTCAGGGCGATGCAGAAGAGAGTGGGTGAAAGGGAAAGGGGACTTAGTCAGGGAAGGCCTCTGAGGTGATATATATCTTGAATAAGGTTTTGAAGTGGGGGAGAGTAATTGCCTATCAGATTTGAGGAGGGAGACCAGAGGCAGGACATGGACTATGGGGTGGCAGTGAGATAGATGAGATTAAGACACAATGAAAGGTTAGCATTAGAGGATCAAAGTGTGTGGGCTGGGTTAGAGTAGGAGAGTAGGGAGGTGAGGTAGGAGGGGGCAAGGTGATTGGGTATTTTAAAGTCAATGGTGAGTACTTTTTGTTTGATGCAGAAGTAGATGGGCAACCACTGGAGATTTTCAAGGAGTGGAGAGACATGTTCAGAATGTTTCTGGAGAAAAATGATCCATGCAGCAGAGTGAAGTATGGACTGGAGTGGAGAGATACAGAAGGCTGGCAAGTCAGCAAGTAGGTTGATACAGTAATTCAGGTGAGATGGATGAGTAATTGTATTAACATGGTAGCAGTTTGGATGGAAAGGAAAGGGCAGATTTTAGCAATATTGTTGAGGTGGGACTGACAGAATTTAGCGATGGTTTGAATAAGAGAGAATAGTCAAAGATAATGCCAAGGTTACAGGCTTGTGAGACAGCAAGGATAGTGGTGCTGTCTAGAGTGGTGGGAAATCAGGGGGTGGACAGGGTTTGGGTGGGAAGTTAAGGAGTTCTGTTTTGGACATATTAAACTTGAGGTGCTGGGAGTATATCCAAGTAGAGATGTCTTGAAGGCAAAAGGAAATGCTAGACTGCAGAGAGGGAGAGATATCAGGCCTGGAGATGTAGATTTGGGTTATCATCCCCATCAAGGTGGTAGTTGAAGCCATGGGAGCGAATGAGTTCTCCAAGTGAGTGGGTATAGATGGAAACATTTCTCCTCTGCCACAGAATCTCGTGCCCAGTGTCCTCATCAATTATTCCAGACCTCTAACTCCTTCCTGAAATCTCTTGTGGCCCACCTTATTCCTTACCTGTCCCTGATGGCCTTGCCAATTGCTTAACTGACAAAAATGATAGCACTGAGTCTAAGTCCCATTAAGCTTCACCCCTTTAAATCTCTCCCCATTTTCATTATTTCCAGCCAGTGGTTCAAGGGGAGATCTGCCACCTGAATTAAAAATCTACCTGCTCCCCTTTTTCTTAGAAATAATATCATGTTTCTAGTGAAACAAAAAAGGGCAGCATGTTAGGAGACATGGGCTATTGTAACAGGTAAACCACTTACCTACTGTGTGTCCCTGGGGGCAGTCACTTAACTTATCTGTGTTTAGTTTCCTCACCTGTGTAATGGAAATTAAATATCTCTCTCAAACTGTAAGCCCCATGTAGTACAGGGACTGGTCCACATCTGATCTGATTATGTTGTATTTATCCCAGTGCTTGGCATTAAGTACTTAACTCATTATTATTGTTACTACTGTTGTCATTGTTATTATGTGCTTCAGTTGCTGCATACTCATACCAACTCCAAGCAGTTCTTTATATTCAGCTGGGCTCTCCCTGAAGAATACAGAAATGTACTATTTTCAGTGGATTGGATCTGAGTGAGCCCATGTGAATAAAAAAATAGTTTCATTCCTTCAGCTGAGCAACCAATTGGGTTAACAGCTCCCATCACCCTCATGGAATTTAGTAGATTTCCTTTGTTTTCTGAAAACTGGCTTCCTCAGGTGTAGTTCCTGATAGACCTGGGAGTTTGCCTCATTTTGCAGCTGCTACCTGGTCAAGTCAATGATTACCAAAGACCAGTTTTAAAATTACTAGGGTGTTGTATTTCTATGTAGTCTGAGAGTCATTTTTTTTCCTTTCCAGCTCAAACAGTGAGCTCATTAAACTCAGGAATATAAAGGAAAAATCAAGGAGAGAATGGAGGGAAACACAATGAAAGAGCAACAAAATTTGGTATGTGTGGCCTGTTAAGTGAAAAAATGTGTGGATGGAAAATTGTAGAGAAGGGGAGAAGAGATGGGTGGATAAGTTGTAACAGCCAAGAAGGTTAATAGTAAATGAATCCCCACAAGTTGTTAATGCCCAGGAAATTTTGATAGATTGGAAAAGTTGTCATTTTGCCTTTTCCTCTCACTCTATGTAATTCTGAAAAGACCATTTATCAAATTGGTATTACATCTAATTTAGATTAATTTTTAAGAAGTAGTCATCACCTGTCAGTTTGCCCAGAATATTTCTGGTTTATACATTAGAAACTTGTCCATACATTCCATGCCACCATGACTTGGAAAAATTGCTGTTCCCTTTTTATATTAGTAGTAGCCAAAGCAATAAACCTGACTCTTTTAACCTTTTCTTCTGGATTGCATTACTCTTTTAAAGTTCTAGAAACCTAGAGAGAAGTCTTTGTAATTCTATTTTTTAAAACTAGATTGCTTAAAATTTGTGTTCTTATAGAAATTGGAGTCTTTATGTGTCCCTAGCAGTGTTGCTAGGAGGCCTAGAAAGGGCTTTTTTTTTATCCTGATCCTTGAACTTCATTACTGAATTCTCAAGCCCGGAGATGCCATCCAAGTTTAACCTTTGCTTAATATGAAGTGTTGACATCAATGATTTTTATATAATTGACAAAATATGCAACGAAAACCTGCCATTGAAAAATATATATTGAGAAAGGGAAATATTTCAAGTACTTAGAATCTTTGAGGGAAAATGAGCTTTGGCACATGATCAGACTTCTTGGTGTTGTCCAAAGCTCCCATGCAATGAGTTACCAAAAATCAGGAAATTTTACCATCTATAGTAATTTCCCTTTGTTCAGAGATATCATTAATTATTATGATAGTATAAAGCTCCTACTCGATATCAAGTACTTTCAAAGACTGGGATGGATGCAGGCTAATTTTTTTTAATGTTATTTGTTAAGTGCTTACTTTGTCCAGGCGCTATAGTAAGACTAAGGTAGATACAAGATAATCAGGTTGGACACAGTTCCTGGCCTACATATGGCTCAGAGTTTTAATCCCCACTTTACAGATGAGGTAACTGAGGCATAGAGAAGTGAAGTTACTTGCCCAAGGTCACATAGCAGACAAGTAGCAGAGCTGAGATTAGAACACAGGTCCTTCTAACTCTCAGGCCTGTGGTCTATCCACTAGTACATGTCTGTAATTTATTTGTATTGATGTCTGTCTCTCCTTCTGTAGAGACTGTAAGCTCATTGTGGGCAGAGAATGTGTCTGTTTATTGTTGCATTGTACTCACCCAAGCACTTAGGATAATGCTCTGCACACAGTAAGCCCTCAATAACTATGACTGAATGAATGAATGCGGTCTCTGGGTTTAGCAGTTGAGTGTTGCCCTGAGGTCAATTAGAATTTTTGTAATACCTTTTCATTGGTTAAAATTGGTGGCTTGGGCAGTGCAGATGATGGAAGACCTGTAAAACCAGGCTCACCAACTTCTGACCTCTTTCTAAATCCTGGAGCACTTGTTGAGAATATGAGCCATCTCTGCTATAGAATCTGAAAGAACGACCACACTCCCTCCTCAAAACCAACAGACAATTATTCTGCCCTGCTTCAAAGCCATATCTCCTCCATAAAGATAAAGGCATATCTCCTCCAAGAAGGCTTCCCAACTAAGCCCCACTTTTCCTCATCTCCCACTCCTTTCTGCATCACCCTAACTTACTCCCTTTTTTCTCCCCAACCACCTCCCAGACCCACAGCACTTATTCATTCATTCAGTTGTATTTATTGAGCACTTACTGCATGCAGAGCACTGTGCTAAGTGCTTGGGAAGTACAATACAGCAGTAAAGAGAGACAATCCCTGTCCAAAATGGCCAATCTAAAGTGGGAGAGACAAACATTAAAGTAAACAGATTTCAATATAAATAGAATTATAGGTATATACATATATACATGAGTGCTGTGGCATGGGCAGAGGGCAGAGAAGAGCAAAGGGAGTGAGTCGAGGTGACATAGAAGGGAGGGGAAGCTGAGGAAAAGGGGACTTAGTCTGAGAAGACCTCTTGGAGGAGCTGCACGTTTAATAGGGCTTTGAGTTTGGGGGGAAGAGTGATTGGCTGATTTGAGAAGGGAGGATGTTTCAGGCTACTTATGTATATAGTTGGAATTTTATTTATTTGTACTGATGTTTGTTTTCCCCCTTCTAGACTGTGAGCTCACTGTGGTCAGGGATTGCCACTGTTCATTGTGCATTGTTCTATCCCAAGCGCTTAGCAGTGTAATCTGCACACAGTAAGTGCTTAATAAATATGATTGAATGAATGCATTCAATAGTATTTATTGAGTGCTTACTATGAGCAGAGCACTTTACTAAGCTCTTGGAATGTACAATTCAGCAATAGATAGAGACAATCCCTGCCAAAAAACAGGCTCACAGTCTAAACAGGGGAGACAGAAATCTTTAGGGGCATTGGGAAGGGGAATGAAGGGGGCTGGCAGGAGTGGAAAGGAGGTTGTCCCAGCCTCACGTTATCACATTTTCAAGGAGGACATTACAAAAGAAGCAGAGTGGCTCAGTGGAAAGAGCCTGGGTTTGGGAGTCAGAGGTCATGGATTCAAATCCCTGCTCTGTTACTTGTCAGCTGTGGAGCTGGGGCAAGTCACTTAACTTCTTGGGCCTCAGTTACGTCATCTGTAAAATGGGGATTAAGACTGTGCGCCTCACATGGGACAACCTGATTACCCTGTACCTACCCCAGCTCTTAGAACAGTGCTCTGCACATAGTAAGCGCTTAACAAATAAATTAGTATTAGGATTTAATCCTCATTTTGTAGATGAGGAGATTGAGGTACAAAGAAGTGACTTACCTAAGGCCATACAGCAGAGTAGAGGTAGAGCTGGGATAAGAACCCAGATCCTCTGGCTCCCAGGCCCGTACCCTTTCCACTGAGTATATTGTTTACCATCTCCCAGACAAGCTTTTTCTGTAGAAATAAGACAGTTGATTCTAGCTATAGCTACACTGAGAAAATTTTTTCAAGACTTTAGCTCTGTTTTTGCTACACCTGTTTCAGCATCTGCATGTTATAATGCAAGCACAGATAATCCATTTAAAAAAGGACATTTTTACTCACTTCTTTGCCAGCAAGGCACTTATTTAGGGCAATTTTTGTTGTATTACTGAATTTGTCCCATGGTTTAAGTTGGGGCAGTCTTCAAATGATTAGTCTGACCCCTCTGGGCTTCTGGAACCAATAGCAAAGAGATGGAATTGGTTTCTATAGCCTCAAAATATCTAAGAGAAATGACCAACTTTCTCTTTTGAGTCTGGGAAAGCTGTTCTTGGACCCATAAATTTAGTTTGCTATGCCTGCAGACTTAGTTGTTTCTTCACCTATTCAACGAATACACTCAATGCTCTCCTTCCTCCCTGCAGCATATTGATAAGTGATATGAACTGTGACAAAATGTACCAAAGAATAAACTACACTCTGTCATTTTAATGAAGGTGAATGAATGTCTCAAAAACAAGGTTTTTCACTTGTATAAAAATTTACTGCTTTCGGTTTGGAGTATTCTGACCATTTTCAAGCATATTCACTCCAGTGGAAGCTGAGAATAAACAAGTGAAATGAATAAAGCAATAGAAAATCCATTATCCACATTTGTTTTGATAAATGGGCAGTTACCCACCCTGAAGGCAGTTAGGAATATTAAAAAAAAATTGGAACCATACCTGTTAGGTACAGGTCAAACCAATGCCAAACACAAACTTTGCTGCTGCACCCAAATAAGTATGGTAGGGCCTTTCCAAGTTAAGTTAAGAAGAAGCATGGCCTAGTGAACAGAACACAGGCCTGGGAGTCAGAAGGAGTTGGATTCTAATCTTGACTTCTCCACTTGATAATAATAATAATAATGTTGGTATTTAAGTGCTTACTATGTGCCAAGCACTGTTCTAAGCACTGGGGTAGATACAAGGCAATCAGGTTGTTACACATAGGGCTCATAGTTTTAATCCCCATTTTCCAGATGAGGTAAATGAGGCACAGAGAGGTTGTGACCTACCCCAGGTCACAAAGCTGATATTGGCAGAGGCAGTATTAGAACTCACAACCTCTGACTCCCAAGCCCAGGCTATTTCCACTGAACCACACTGCTTCTCTACTTGTCTGTTGTGTGACCTTGGGGAAGACACTTAACTTCTCTATGCCTCAGTTACTTCATCTGTAAAATGTGGATTAATACCGTGAGCCCCATGTGAAACATGGACTGTGTCCAGCCTGATTAGCTTGTATCTACCCCAGCACTTAGTACAGTATCTGGCATATAGAAAGCACTTAACAAATACCATAAAAAAATGGAAACAATCAGATTTTACTTCTACTTTTTCTTTTAATTTGAGGAAGTTACATAAACAGTGACTTCGGAGAAGCAGCGTGGCTCAGTGGAAAGAGCACGGGCTTTGGAGTCAGAGGTCATGAGTTCGAATCCCAGCTCTGCCATTTGTCAGCTGTGTGACTGTGGGCAAGTCACTTCACTTCTCTGTGCCTCAGTTACCTCGTCTGTAAAATGGGGATTAAGATTGTGAGCCCCACGTGGGACAGCCCGATTCCCCTGTGTCTACCCCAGCGCTTAGAACAGTGCTCTGCACATAGTAAGCGCTTAACAAATACCAACATTATTATTATTATTACCTAAGATGAGAAACCTTTGCTAGCGCTTCTCTAGATCAGGTATTCAAAAGAAAAAAAAAGAGATGGAAATCCAAAATTCCAAAGAGAACTCTGAGTGCTTTGTAGAATTATAAAACTCTGATTATACACATCCTCTTATATTTAATATTTTAATTCATGATAATTGAAAAGAACATAAGTAATTCAGAGTTTAAAACAAAGCTTTAGATAAAAAACATCTCATCAATTTTCCCATCCTATCTTTTCTATTGAGCTTATCAGTCAGTGAATGACATTTATTTAGTGTTTACTGCATGCAGAGCGCTGTACTAAGCACTTTAGAGGCATAATACCATAGAGTTGGTAGATAAGATCTCTGCCTGCAAGGACTCCCCTAACATGGAATCATCTCTGCAGGGGGAGATGAAGAGACTACTTCCCTGATACACATAGGAGAGCAAAGACTGCTCCCAAGTATTTCTTCCTCCTATCAAGAGAAGAGGTATGACTCTGCCCAGGTCTACCCACTACTAAGATGAAAAGAGGTCATGAGTCAATCCATTTGGCTCTCTGCAAGTATAGTCTCTGGACTCCTTCCTTGTCATATTTCAGCAGGATCATCTGCAAGTTTTGAACAAAGATACCTCTCATCAAAGACAGATCTTAATACAGTAACATCAGCAGAAGTGAAATAGTGTTAGAATGGAAAAAAAAATTCATTTTTAAAATGACTAAGGGTATATATGGTATGTTTATGATTTGGAGACACCAACTTCTCTTTGACGCTATATATGCGGCCAATATATAGATGGATATATATAGCTATATCTAAATCTCTATATATGTATATACACAGTTCAGCTGTTTCATGATTTGTTCTGAGTACACATTATGATTCAGGTAACTCATTAGTAGTCCATCTAGAAGGACAATGGAAGGAATCTTTTCAGCAAAGGAAAACATGGGTGTTTCACAGCTAAAGCCAGTTCTCTTTCTTTCTTGAAAATGAAAATTTATTTAGCCCTCCTTAAGGTCTTATTGCATTTCTTTAGAAATCCATCTGTTGAGGAAAAGCTTATTCTGATGCCTTTCCTCATTTTTTGATTTCTGCAGAATACTCTTGCATATGAGCTCTTTTTCAATAATTGTAACTCTCACCTATGGAGATTAGTGACTCAGAAGAGAGATGATTGAGTAGTCAATAGAAAAGCTGCATGGTGTAGCGGATAGAGCACAGGCCTAGGAGTCAGAAGGTCATGGGTTCTAATTCCAGCTCTACCACTTTTCTGCTGGGTGACCTTGGGCAAGTCACTTCACTTCTCTGTGCCTCAAGTACCTTATCTGTAAAAGGGGGATTGAGCCCCCACATGGTACAGGGACTCTTTTCAACCCTGTTTATTTGTATCCACCCCAGTGCTTAGTACAGTGCCTGATATGTAGCAAGCACTTAACCAATACCATCACTAATATTTGTTGGGAAACTTTGCTTGATGTGGACTGGAATGGGTAGTCAGTGGAAGCTTTTGAGGTCTAGACAGTCATGCAAAGTGGACAGTATCATAAAGAATGGACTGACTTGGTGTACCTTGGAGATCTTCAGTTTTGGTATATTTCTAAGTATGTCTCAGTTTATTATGTGTGTTGTTCCAGGGATTTCTATGCTGCCCCACTGTTAACATCATGAGGAATTGTGAAATGTTGATATATTTCATGCTTGCTAAGCATTTGGGTCATTTTTACCTAAGCTACCTTGATGTCTGCATGGTAGAACATATCTCTGATAAGTTACCATTTGACATCCAAGCTTGTGATAATGGTTTTCATCCACTGCTAAAGACCCTGAAGTCAGCATAATGCAGGCACTATGGGTCCTGTTCATACCTGAGTAGGCAGTTAATGACATAACTAATTTTGTTGTTAAATGGTCACTGAATAAATATGACCACCACATAAGCATCTCAGAACAGAAAACTCATAAACATCAAATCAGAGCAGTTGGTTTAATGAGAATTTTTTTTTAAAAAATGGATGAAATTGTATGAAAACTGACTATGCTAAATGTGTAAGCATATTTGTGGTATGTAATATGAATTTTTCTTATAGGATAAGTTTCACAACTAGCTTTAGAAGATATTTTATTGGTTTAAGTATTCTCTGGCTAATATATACAAGTGAAGAAAAAGTTATAATTTTAAATCTTTCATTTTATAAAATAATGTAATAATAACTTGGTGCTACAGAATTGAATGTGAAAAAGTAAGCTTAGCAAGGAGAAATGCTTTGCTTCTCTTTAATTAAATGTTTGATTCCATTCTGATACAAAGAAATGACAATTTTCTTAGAAGCATAAAACCTCTGATGGTCAGTAACAATTTGGTAATTACTTGTTCAGAATGAAAGAAAAGTATCTAAGAAAAAGGAATTAAAATTTACTTACTGCACGATCTCATTCTGGACTTGGAATTGCATGTATGCTAAACACAGAGTGTTTTCTAATACCAGGACTACTAGTAGTCATTTGCATTCCTATTGAAGTTTGTGTAACCATATGCTTTTATAGTGTGTGTGGGTGGGGGGAGGGAGAAAAATAATCAGGAAGCTATTAAAAAGGTAATTCTCATGAATATATACAATTCATTTCAAGTGTTGTTCCCAAGACTTTTGGTTGGGTGTAAAATTTCTGGCATATAAAGTTGTTCACAACCTCCGGGATTGTCAGTTCATAGTTCCATCAGTCAATCACATTGAGTGCTTACTGTGTACAGAGCACTGTAGTAAGTGCTATAACTGACACATTCCCTGCCCATAATGGAATCACAATGGCCTATGGAAAGACCATTGTCCTGGGAATGAGAGGACCTGGGTTATAATCCTGTCTCTACCACTTGCCTGATTTGTGACCTTGAGCAAATCACTTAACTTTCCACCTCTGTAAATGAAAGCTTCAATAAATCAATGTCATTTACTGAGCACTACTGTATGCAGAGCACTGTAATATGTACTTGGGAAAGTATTGTATATACAGAGTTATTCAGGGATGAGCCCTGTCCACTGTCTGATGATCTTGTGTCTACCCTATCTTCTGTACAGGGCTTATTACATAGTAAGGACTTAACACTACTGTTAGTAAGAAGTAGTAGTAGTATTTTTAGCCTGATGATCTAGCCAAACTTTTCAAAGACTAAACTGATGTAATGGTTGCCAAAGTCTAGGTGTCTGGAAGATTTAAAGTGCTTTTGTAAGACCTACAAAAACAGTATTGGCATTGATAGTTCCCCTTGCAATTTTTCTGCATTTATTGTAAGCTTCTCTAAGGCACATGCAGTGCCTTTTGCTGCTAATGTATTGTCCCAATCATTTACTACAGTGCTCTGCGCTCAGTAGGTTTTCAAAAAGATGTTGATGGTGAAAGTTCTGCTTGTGCTTAGTCTCACTATGATTCAGAGAAAGGCATGGTTAACTACACCCTTTGATAATTTGTGTAGAAGGAATGAACAGTGCTTGGCACATAGTAAGTGCTTAAATACCATCATTATTATTCTGCCTAGAATCTTGTTGGCAATCAGAAACACCTTACACTGTGGTCATTACAGTTAGCTCTACCACCTCTCTTCCAATTTACTAATATAAGAATGGGAGAAAAAAAAGCTAAACAGAAGTCAATAAGTGAGAAACAATAAGTGAATGTCACTGCTAACTTTTAGTCCTTAAACCTTTGAGTGACACTTAACAACTTTGTATATACCTGAGGTTAAAAAAAAAATGTTACACAAATACTTAATGAACATCCTTTACCTTTTTGAGTCTTTGCACTACCACATTCTTTGAAAAGCAGTTTAGTTTGAAGATAAATACTTACATCTAACCACTATCACCTGGATATTTCTCCACTGGTTATCGTTAACTATCTTGTGCTTCAAGTAGACATCCTAATGAGGGAGCATGCTGTGACAATCTGCTAGCTAAGCTACTATACACAGACCAATTTCATTATATTTAATGTATGTTCCCTGACTATGAATACAAGATGTTTCATTTACTTCTATCATTAAATTTTGGTAAAGATCCATGAAAAAACTCCAAAAAACTCCAAATAATCTCTTAGTGTCTTAGATTTGCATTTACAAACTTCTTAACTTTACATCTGTAACTGAATTGCTGATAAAAACCTAGAAGTCTTCTTTATGCTAGGATTAACAAAGTCTTTTCTTTGTAATGCAGAAGAGTCATTTCCGCTTATTCTCTTACATAAATTTCATTAGACTATTACCAAAGTTCAGAATCTACCGGACACGTAAAATATAGAATACTGTATTAGAACAATTTCATTTTTTGTTATTACCTTTGTTCTGAATTTAAGACATTAAAAAACTGACTCAAATATAGCAAAGATTGTACTGTTTGAAGATATTACAACAGTAAAGTTTACCTAGGAATATGTGTGGCTGTAAATCTTGAAATGGGACTTATGAGTCCCAGGTACAATGTACAGATAGATACACAAAAAATATTGTAAAGTATTGTCCTTTATAATACTGGCAAGCTTGCTGTTTGCCTTATTTCATTGTGCATGGTCTTCTTTTTTAAATTTACTTGAATCACTTTTTGGGGAGTATGTAAGAGTTTCTTAATCTGTTCATGTTTAAGGCAGAAGAATTAAGGGGGTGATTATATAGGAACTCTTGCAAAATTTAACTAATGTCAGTATTTGGCTATATCAAGATTATACTGTATGAAATTTATGGACCTGAAAAATAAATATTTAAAAGTAGCATGGCCTAATGGAAATTGCACAGGCCTGGAAATCAGAAGACCAGGTTCTAATACTGGCTTTGCCACCTGCCTGCTGTGAGATCTTGGACAAGTCATGTAACTAGTCATTTATTCAATCATATTTATTGAGCACTTACAGTGTGCAGAGCATGCTACTAAGCACTTGGAATGTACAATTTGGCAACAGATAGAGACAATTCCTACCCAACATTGGGCTCACAGTCTAAAGGGGGAGACAGCAAAACAAGACATTAATACCATCAAAATAGACAAATAGAATCATAGATATATGCACATTAATAAAATAGAGTAATAAATAATATAAAATATACACAAGTGCTGTGGGAAAGGGAAGGGGATAGAACAGAGGGAGGGAGTAGGGGAAATGTGGAGGGGAGGAGGGGGAGACAAAGGGAGGGCTCAGTCTGGGAAGGCCTTCTGGAGGAGGTGAGCTCTCAGTAGGGCTTTGAAGAGGGGAAGAGAGTTAGTTTGGCAGATGTGAAGAGGGAGGGCATGCCAGGTCAGTGGCAGGGCATTCAAGATGACTGCACTGCAGTGCAAAACTTCTGCAGTGTCTTGTCAACTGTGAGTGTTTTTTAAACTACATTAGTCCCCAGTCTAGCAAAAAAGGAATGGAGGCAGGGAAGAGGGAGGTGGGGCATTCCAGTGAGCCCAGTTTCTATCTAGTCTGAGGCATCCTCTTTGACCTTCTTGACTAACACCACCCCTCCCAGGGTTGACAGCGGGACAGGCGAGAACAAGGCACAGTGAGGAGGTGAGCAGCAGAGGAGTGGAGTGTACAGCGTGGGCTATCAGAGGAGAGAAAGGAGCTGAGGTAGGAGGGATCAAGGTGATGGAGAGCTTTGAAGCCAAGATTGAGGAGTTTTTGCTTTTTGCAAAGGTTGATAGGCAACCATTGGAGGTTTTTGGGGCGGGGGGTGGACATGCCCAGAGCATTTCTATAGAAACTCTGTACTTCATCTTTTAAATGAAGATTAAGACTGTGAGCCCTTGTATTTAGCCCAATGCTTAGCACAATGCCTGGAAAATAGCAAGTGCTTAACAAATACCATTTAAAAAAGTGAAATGGGTTTAGTAATTGTAATTATGGTTTTGTAGTTTAAAAGTTTCTAGATTAACATTCTTAAGTAAATGCAATATGTCAGAAAATCAGAAACACTTTTTGCTAATAATATTTGATAAGCAATTATTATTTGCCAAGCACTGTATTAAGTGCTTGGAGCAGGGGGAGAATGCAAGCAAGTTGGGTTGTCCCACACCGGGCTCACAGTCTTAATCTGTTTTTATAGAAGGTTACTAAGGCACAGAAAATTGAAGTGACTTGCCCAAGGTCACACAGCAGACAAGTGGCAGAGCCAGGATTAGAACCCATAACTTATCCCAGGCCCTTGCTCCATTCACTAAGCCATATTTCTATCAATTCCCACCACCTTTTTTTTTTAAAAAAAAATCTTTATAACAAAATTACTTATAACCCAAATTTTTTAGTCTTTGATGTATTCTGGTAAATATAAATGTTTTTCCTCCTTCACTATGGATTGCAAAAAGTCCCCAGGAAAGATGTCGTTTTCATGGAATGATTAAGACTTGAGACATTTTGATTAATATTTGTCTTCATCATCTACATCTATCAAACATTGCACATTTCTATGCATAAATAAAAATAAAATTTAATAATAATGGTATTTGTTAAGCACTTACTCTGTGCTAAGCACTGTTCTAACTGCTGAGGTAGATACAAGGTAATCAGACTGTCCCACGTGAGGCTCACAGTCTTAACCATCTTACAGATCAGGTAACTGAGGCACAGAGAAGTTAAATGATTTGCCCAAGGTCACACAGCAGACAAATGGCAGAGCTGGGTAAAGAACCCATGTCCCCTGGTTCCCAAGCCCAGGCTCTTGCCATTAGCCATAATGCTTCTAATAAAATTTTCCTATCTCAAATGTAAGAGCTCAAAGAATCCTTAGCTAGGCTTAGCTAGTATTATTCAAATCTCTTGAAAAGATTCCTACAACAGCTCTACCAGGATCCCTTATATTTCAACTGCTGCTACTTTATGTGAATTCAAATATCTCCCAAAGAAAGTTAGCAATTACATTGTAATGTGTAGAAGTTTCATACTCTAGGTAAATGTCTTGGAATTTGGTTAAGGCCAGTAAGTTTTCTACCCTTCAACTGAAAAGTGAATGCAACTGGAAAATATGTTTAAAATGCTTAGAAATATGACACTGAAATTTGAAATATCTTTTAAGTATCTTTGACATGATCAAAGCACTGGTTTTCTCTGAAGGTCAGAGGATTCAATTCTTATAATTTCAAGTTCTCTCTTTTCTTTTAGATGCAAGAGCTCTTAGGTCAGATAAAAGTAGGTTTACATAACAATGAATAAATCAAAAAAAGAACCTGGTGTTTACTGAGAGATGAAACCTGTTTCCATGAGAAAATATGAGAGTTCTTTATGCAAAATGTCCAGTAAACTTGGTAACATTTTAAAGCCAACCATCCATAGATAAAAAAATGCTGCTGTGCTCATAAAGGAAGTGTTCAAAAGTGAACTTGCTCTTTTTAAATTTTTTTCCCACAAAACTGGGAGGATATGGAAATACTTCCTCTTTTTATTGAGAAAGTTCTATTTATTGTCTGATGAACTTAAGAACTGACACCAGCTAGTGTCAGTGATTCATCTTAAAATGGACATATGAAATGACTATTATGATTTACATTAGATTTTGTTCTATCACTGCAGGTTTTTCTTTAAATGCATACATTTAAAATTGCCAAGGAGGTTTTCTCTGAAAACAACAAACTAGAAAAGATGGCCCATCACTTTCTCTTCCAGCCTTATTTCATGGTAATTAGAAGGTCTATAGCAAAAATGAAACAACCCTTTTGGATAATGATATCTGTTACAGTGCAATCCTGAATGGTTATATGAACAGTCATGTTTTCTGGTAATTAAAAAAAAATTAAAATGGGGACCCACATCTGAAATGTGGATAATTTTATATCATTAGAGGTAAAACATAGGTGTTTCTTACCACTCATCCTATCCAAAGGTTAAATGGACTTCATTTAATCCTTTTCTACAAACCCCAACCTTGATATATTAATGAGGACTCTATATCCTCATTATAACTGTTGTAAGCCCTCCCAGTTCATACTAACCAGCACCTTCCTGGACAGGGAAGCCTCAGTGACACATAGTAGAGTTCAAACCACACCTCTTTCATTCATTCATCCAGTCAATAGTATTTATTGAGCACTTACTATGTGCAGAGCACTGTACTAAGTACTTGGAATATACAAATTGGTAACAAATAGAAACAGTCCCTGCCCTTTGACGGGCTTACAGTCTAATCGGGGGAGACAGACAGACAAGAACAATGGCAATAAATAGGATCAAGGGGATGAACATCTCATTAAAACAATAGCAAATAAATGGAATCAAGGTGATGTACATCTCATTAACAAAATAAATAGAGTAATGAAAATATATACAGTTGAGCAGACGAGTACAGTGCTGAGGGGATGGGAAAGGAGATGTGGACGAGCAGAGGAAAAGGGGGGAAAAGAAGGCTTAGCTGAGGAGAGGTGAAGGGGGGTAGCAGAGGGAGAAGAGGGAAAAGGGGAAGCTCAGTCTGGGAAGGCCTCTTGGAGGAGGTGAGATTTAAGAAGGGTTTTGAAGAGGGGAAGAGAATTAGTTTGGCAGAAGTGAGGAGGGAGGGCATTCCAGGACCGCGGGAGGATGTGGCCCAGGGGTCAATGGTGGGATAGGCGAGAACGGGGGATGGTGAGGAGGTGGGCAGCAGAAGAGTGGACCGTGCAGGGTGGGCAGTGGAAAGAGATAAGGGAGGAGAGATAGGAGGGTGCAAGGTGATGGAGAGCCTTGAAGCCAAGAGTAAGTAACCTCTTATTACTAAGGTTACTATGGAAATGTTTTTACTTATTTTACCAACATGCAAGGGCACGCAATACATACCCTCACTTACTCCACTCCACTCCACCAAGGGTCCACTACCAGTCTGTGGTCAAAGGAGCCTGTTCTACCAATGCCTTTTCTTTCTGCTTCCAAGTGCTGCTGCCTTTTGCTGCTTTCAAATGCTGCTCTCCTGCTACTTCTAGTGCTCCAGCATACCTCTATTCTGCTTCTCTCTGCATGCCCCCAGGAAGCTTTTCTGGTCCTCATCATGATTCACCAATGATCACCTTTTATCTGTCTTTGGTGTTACAGCTGTGGCTCTACATAGCAGTCACTGATTGGTCCTGGCCCATTACTGGCTAGAACAGGGAGAGAAAGCCCTGCCTCCCTTCATACTCCATCCCCACAGGCCAGCAATCACCTACCCTCAAGTAAAACTCATCAGTGCCTTCACCAGTCTCTTCCTTGTTGGATCACAAACAGTCACTAAGAAGGTAACTTGTCACTACAAGGACAGGGATCATGCGTACCAACTCACTGAATTGTATTCTCCCAAGCATTTAGTAGTGTTCTGTACATAGTAAGCACTTAAAAATTACCAATTCTTGAATGATTGATATAGAAAAACATATAGCTAATTACCATTTATTTCAAAGGCAGCACAACCATATGAATTTATAATAATAATAATAATAATGTTGGTATTTGTTAAGCACTTACTATGTGCACAGCACTGTTCTAAGTGCTGGGGTAGATACAGGGTAATCAGGTTGTCCCATGTGAGGCTCACAGATAATCCCCATTTCACAGATGAGGTAACTGAGGTACAGAGAAGTTAAGTGACTTGCCCAAGGTCACATAGCTGACAAGTGGCAGAGCCAGGATTCAAACCCATGACCTCTCACTCCAAAGCCCGGGCTGTTTCCACTGAGCCACACTGCTAATAAACCTAAAGGTAACCAAGGTTATATTGCAGCCTACATTCAAGTAACCATAGACACAGTCAAATATTTTCATCAGCATCATGCGATTCAACAAATTTGGGAATACATAATCTATTGATATCCAACAGACAAACTAGAAAGTAGAATCAAGAAATCTAATTTGTCCTTTGAGATAGTGACAGAGTTTATTTTCAATGGAGCATCATGTTTCATATCTCAAACAGAAGATAATTAAGAATGTGATATCCAACTTTTATTTATGAGTGAAGTCTATACCTAGCAAAGAAGGCATGACCAGTTTTTATATCTTTATATCACATTCATTTCTATTAAATGCAAGCTTGAAAAACTATTCCTTTACTCCTATAATTACTAATTTTCCCCTGATTTGTCAGTTTTTTAACCCAAGGAAATGTGGAGTATATAAAATGTTGCCAGGAAATATTTATGTTTAGAATTTCTAGTTTACTAAAAAAAAGTTTAAAAAATATCTACATCTCATTTCTATTAGAATATATTTGTTCAGCTGAATGGTTAAACATGTACGGGCAGGAAGTAGCATTTTTTAATTTTTTTTCATAGAGGAGTATTATATTTAAATAAATAGTATCTTTCTATGTTATGACTTTTTCAGTTATAATCAAAAGAGAAGGGGTAATCGACAGATATGAATAACAGGTGCATGTGAACAAATAAATATCAATGTGAGTAGTAACATTGCTAATGGGTTGGTATTAAAAAAAAGGAATTTTATAGAGATCCATTTGCATGATTTAGCTGTTCCATCCAGTCATCTGCCATCAACCCACCAGAAATACGTGAACCCCTAGAAACTCCTCTGAGGTATCCAGGCTGGCAGTCAAGTGAAGGAACAGGGATGAGAAAGGAACAAGCCTGGAGTCTTGCCTATTAATCGTGTGGATGTGCTTACTGCAGGCTTGGAGGAAGGTCAAATGAGGTAATTCCCAGTAATTTTTTAGGTTTTTGATTTGTTACTAGCCTCTCAATACACTTGGAGAAAAGCACCAGGCTCCCTGAAATTAAAAGAAAAAGCTCTTCATTTGAGCATGATACAAATGAACTCTGCCACCTGGATACTTTAAGGGAAAAGGAGGTTCTGGCAGATTAATTTATTTGGATTGGTTTGATTGAAATGGATTAATCTACCCCAGTGCTTAAAACAGTGCTTGACACATAGTAAGTACTTGGCATATAATATAAAAACTTTAATGTCATTTATTGAACACTTTATTTTTAATGGTATTTATTAAGTGCTAAGTAGATGTTAGGCACTGTACTAAGTGTTTGGGTAAACACAAGAGAGGGTGGACACAGAGACACAGGATTTAATTAATTAATTAAGGGACAGTGCTTTAGCAAATGATCATGACAATTTATGCAAGTAGAGTATTCAGAAAGTTGCAACTGTGTTACTTCTCCATATGGCATGCCATGAAAAAGGCTGTTTATATAATATTAAAATTGATTGAGCTCATTGACTAGAATCAAACTATATTGCGCTCACAGTCAATCCCCATTTTGCAGATGAGATAAATGAGGGACAGAAAAGTTAAATGATTTGCTTAAGATCATACAGTAGCAATAGAATCTATCTGATGGGCTAATCTATCTACTAAGTGCCTTCCACAGTTCCTCTTATGGATGATCCTCCAGGGTTGTGATGCAACTCTCTGGGCCGAGGGGCTGAATGAAATGGACAAGGGAAGGCATAAATGGGATTTTGGTGGCTGGACTGGCTGTGGTAAACAACTGAGTCTCAGTCTAACATTTATTCTGAAGTATGCTTCTCTGGTAAGCAGAAAAAAAAATTATTTTACCAAACATTGGGCAAACCATGCAGATCCCAAACTATCTTATCTATTCTAGAGTATGTATATATATTTATATATATATATATATATATAATATATAATATATATAATATATAATATAATATATATATTTATATATATATATATAATCTCATATATAACCAGTACTGTTTGGATTAGTAAGGACTCAGGCCAGTTGTCTTGGCATTTTTCTAACCAATGGTTTCAGTGATTCTTCAAATATCTTAGAAGCACATAAATCCAGCTATAACACTATATGCCCTGAGAATGAGTGTCATTCATATTTCCACTGATGTTCCTGTCAGTTTTATCTAGTGGTTTCTTCTAGTAGACCCATATTTACAATAAGCTGGAAAGATAGTGACAGTGAACACTGAGTTAGATTTAGGGTTGCATAGCTTTAGAATTAATAGTTAAAATGTTATCCTACTCTTTCAACCAAGACACCTTTGTAATTTATCTTTCCTTAAATTAACTGGTGTGACATTCTTCTGAAGTGATAAAAGTGAATTTCCAACTGGTTTGAAAGGCAATTTTCACTTTAGTAAATTTTTTTTAGAAAGTAGTCAAATTTCAATAATTTCAGCATTCACTTGGCACTCTCTTCTGTTATTGCTGGCAGTGTTCAGTGTGCTCCACTTATTTATATTTATCTGGCCCAGGATGGAAGCCAACACATGTAGCTACACATGGTGAATATTTGGCTGGACTAACCTCCCAGATGTTAAAAGATGCATTTTGTTAGCCCTAGCAGCTGTGTCTGTGTCTGTTCCCTGCTTCTAGTCTTGGTATGACCTCTAGATTGGCTCTATTACTGGATGTTGTTTCAGCTGTTCAACTGCAGCCAGGCTTTGTCCCATACTGCTGTTTCTTATTATTTATTACAAAAATAACCCTGAAAATGCATAATGCACTAAAGATTAAAAAATTAAATATCTGAAAAAGTTTTCATTCACAAACATGAGTCCTAATTTCTCAATATGAAGTCATGAAGTAAGCAAGACATTAGCAGCAAAAAAAGTAATGAGAATTCATTTTGTTCTACCTCTTAAACAAGATGCCAAATCTATACACTTATTCTTCCCCAGAGGACAAGGAATTAAATTACATGTTAAACTGAAATGTGTTTTAAAATAACCCCATTTCTCCTTTCTTACATTAGGCTTCACAGCAAGGTGCCTTTATAGAACTTCTGACAGAATAAAATAAGACTGTAAGCCCCCTGTAGGACAGGGACTGTATCCAACCTGATTAGCTGGTATCTACCCCACTTTTAGAACAGTGTTTGGCACATAGTAAGAACCTAACAAATACCATAATTATTATTAACTGTGACCTTCACCAAGCTAAATCTACGAATGCTACTCAATACTAATCCTCCTTGGCAACTCAGTAATTGAGAAGCCACATAGCATAGTGAATAAACCACAAGCCTGGGAGCCACAGGACCTGGGTTCTAATACTGACTCCTCCACTTGACTGCTGTCTGACATAGGCAAGTCATATAATTTCTTTGTGTCTCAATTTCATCAGCTACAAAAACTGTTCTCCATCCTACTTAGACTGTGGACACCAAGTGTGAAAGGGACTGTATATGGACTATTCCTTTCTCCTTGCAACACAATCAAACCTAGTTTTGCCTGAACTCTCTTTTCCTGATTTTCCTCCTATCTCTCCAGGTCCTCCTTTTCAATCTCTTTAGCTGGGCCCTGTTCTGCCTCCCATCCTCTAAATGAGGGGATCCTTCAAGGCTCAGTTTTGGACTTTTATTCTCCATTTATACCCTCTCCCTTGGTGACTCCACCTTCTCCCATGGCTTTAAGTACTATCTCTGAAATTTCATGAATCTCCTCCCCATTCCTCTCCAGCTTTACAAACACTAAAATCCTTACAAACACTTCAAGGAATAGGTCTACCAACTATGTTATATTTACTCTCCCAGGTGCTTAGAACATTCTTCCTTCATTCATTCATTCTATTTATTGAGCACTTACTCTGTGCAGAGCACTGTACTAAGCATGTGGGAAAGTACAATATAACAATGAACAGTGACATTCATTGTCCACAATGAACTCACAGTCTAGAAGCGGGGAGACAGACATCAATACAAATAAATAAAATTATAGGTATGTATATTAGTGCTTAGGAACTGGGGGGGGAAGAGCAAAGGACAAATAAAATTACAGATATGTACCTAAGTGCTTTGGGCCTGGGAGAATGAAGAGCAATAGGAGCAGAAGGAAATAGGAGATGAGGAAAAGTGGGGCTTAGTCTGGGACGGCCTCTTGGAAGAGATGTGCCTTCAATAAGACTTTGAAGTGGGGATAGTGGTTGTGTCTCGTATTTGAAGAAGAAAGGTGTTCCAGGCCAGAAGCAGGCGTGGGCTAGGGATCGGTGGCAAGACAGGTGAGAATGAGGCACAGTGAGGTTAGCACTAGAGGAGCTAAGGGTATGGGCTGAGTTATAGAAAGAGAGAAGTGAGACATAGGAGGGGGCAAGGTGGTGGAGTGCTTTAAACCCAATGGTGAGGGATTTTGGTTTATGTGGAGGTGGATGGGCAACCACTGAAGTCACATCTCCTCCAAGAGGCCTTCCCCAACTAAGTCCTCATTTTCCTCATCTCTCACTCCCTTCTGCATCCCTTGCACTTGTATTTGCACCCCTTATTCATCCCTCCCTCAGCCCCAGAGCACCTATGTACATATCTGTAATTTATATTAATGTCAGTCTCTTGTTATATTGTTCTTTCCCAAGCCCCTAGTACAGTGCTCTGCACACAGAACATGCTCAATAAGTATGATTTATTGATTGATTAATAATTGTTTCTACTAATCTATTACCATTAACTCATTCATTGATTTAGTTGATAAAATTTGCATACCTTTAGAAGTGTTTTTCTTAAAGAAGAATAAATGTAAGCATCAAAACACATATGTTGTCACTGATAATCTTAGTTTCAAGGTCAAACAAGCCAGAGCACTATAGAGAAAAATTAAATTAGAATTTGACCTTTAACACAATCAAAACTTCTATTTCATTCCAAAGGTTTGTTAACCAGTATGTGTACAGTATGTTTATCTGACTCACAAAAACTGTATGTATCTTGAACATCAAGTGTCCAAACTCCCCAGAACATTTGGTGATCAATTAATGGACCAAATGAAGTCTTATTTAGACATCTACATTACAAAAGCATCAGAGGTAGCATTGTAAGATTAAAAATTGGTTTAATATCAGCTCATAACGATAGTTACATTGAAAAAAGTAGGAACAAAGAATTAAACAAAAAACAGTACATTACTTGCATCATGTAAGCTCAAGTAAAATGTTTTAAGTCATTTGATTTCAAGATCAAATCTGCAATTGGCTTGCCTAAGGGACCAAATCTTCAGATTGCAATATAAGATACTGCTTGACTATGTGATATACTGTATTATTTTTCTTATATCTGTTAAAATAATTGATTCAAGGAGCCAAAATAAAAACAAATGATAGTTTGCTCTAAATCTGAAGTAAGGATTTCAGCAACTAGAACATATATAAATGTTTTTCCCCCACTGAAAAACTTTTCAGTGGCATTGATTGAAAGGGACACTTGTTTCAATTAATACTTGCCCCTTTACTTTCACTGTTAGTATGTAGAAGTAGCCTTATGAAAAGGTAATTACCTAAGGCAAACATCATTATGCATTGCTGTTTTAATTAACATAATTGGGTTTCAGTGTCACAGTGATTGAATAATGCAAAGATTCTTGAAATTTTTGATCCTTGAAAAGGTATATAGGAGAAGCAACATTGAAGAATTGGAAAAAAGCCCAGCCTGGAAATTAGAGAAATCAGAGGTTCTAGTCCCAGGTCTGCCACTTGCCTCCTATGTGACCTTGGGAAAGTCACTTAACTTCTCTGTGCTTCATTTCCTCATCTGTAAAGTGGGAATTAAATACCTGTCCCACATAGACTGTGAACTCTGTGTAAGGCAAGGACTTTGCATCTGATCTGTTTAATTTGTATCTACAATACTTGACATGGCTACATGACAAGGGTACATACTGCTAAGTTACATCTAGTTGGTTTATAGCTGTCCCAGATGCCCCTCTGTCTGATCTTCCTTCACTCAGTTGAAAGGATTAATTTATGACACATTTGAGACACCTCATTTGATTGGTTATTGCCAACGTGAGCTGACTTTTTTTCTTTTTTTATTGATTCTCTGTCTCCAGCTCCAGCATCCCTGCGGTGTGAAGGGTTTGGAGCGGCCAAGGGGCTTCGGGTTTGCTGAATGGATATGAAACTTTATTAAAACTTTATTGGAGATGGAGAGACAAAATGTTTCCTAAAAAATCAATATTTTTTACCATCCCTAGTCCCTCAGACCCTGCTATGAGAAGTTTTTGGAGCTGGAGCTTCTGCTTCTCTGTGCCCACAGTCACCTAAACTCCTCAGCTCTCCAGCTCCCCACCACCTCCTGCAGCTCTGAGAGTGGCAGTAGCCATGGTGGCACCAAGGGCAGCTGCTCTCTGTGACAGATTAGAAGACCACAAGAGGTGGCCCAGAGTGAGATCAGATCCAGATTCACCCCCACACACTTTGTTTCAGAGGCAATCTCCTGCTCATATGGGTTCCTTCTTCTCCAGCTACATGGAAAGTGCCACCTTCCTCTTATGCAGCTTCTCCTCCTGCTCTCTCAAGTGGGCGATGTGGTAATTCAAACTGAGAGAGAGTGTTTCCCAAAGACATTTGAAAACACTGCCTGATATAACATCTTGAAGGATTTTGCCTGAATAGCATGCCAAAGAGAAGAATATGCTGCCCTGTCATGGAACCCTTGACACATAGTAAGATTTAACAAATACCAGAATAATCATTATTACTATGTTTCACCCAGAATGTTTTTAGAATATTTAAAATCACATCTTTATGTTCTTGATAAATCAAATTTCATTTTATTTCAATAAAAGAATCAAATGTTCCCTTATTCTGCAAATGTTAGGTTCAAATTAATGCATTTGAGTCTGAAAGTGTAGTATATCATCATGCTCTAATTTTTGACATTGAGACTCAAATGCACAAAAATGTTACATAAATTAAAACATAAAACTGACAAGAAATCGATAATCATTTGAAAAATTTTTACCTTATTTCATTAATTTACTTTGTTATGCTTTTATTCATTTAAACAAGTAGTGTGATCTACTGGAAAGAGAATGGTTCTGTGAGTCTGGACTCAGTTCCATTACAGGTTGGCACATTTTGTGTTTCAAAATGTTAATGAGATGAAATCCTTCAAGATAATGTGACGAACTATAGGTTTTTAATGGCTACTGATTGACTGTCTTACAGTTTAAATTATTAGGTCATCCATTCTTCTTAACAGGTGGTGGTGCTCTGGCGAAGAGGACAGAGGGACTTTCTGCAAAGTGGAAAGGAAAGGGTTCACATGCTTAAGGGGAAGGTCTGTGGTTTCCTCAGAAACTGAAATATGTGTGGGCAAAGGGTAGCACTGTGCACACAATTTCCAGCATTGGACCAAGGAACAAAGAGGAGAGGAGGAAAGTACTGGAGGATCTTCACCAGACTTTTAACCCTCAGGTTTGTGCTATTTGAGATCTGTCTCCCCACTTGTCATGCTGGGCTCTAGAGCAGCAGCCAGAACAGGGAAAGCAGGAAATCCAGGTCCAATTCCTCCTTCATGTTTGTTTTCTTTGTATTTTTTAAAAATGGCAAAAAATAAGTCCTTCTTTTCCTGTTCATTTCCCTTAATTAAAAGAGCCTGGAACTTACGACCCACTCTGATGCTGCACTGGGCTCATGTGGTGGCAGTCAGGCAGTGAGTCAATTAGTTTTGCTGAGCACTTACTGTGTGCAGAGGACTGTACTAAGCTCTTGGGAAAGTTCAATATAAAATATAACATATACATTACCAGCCCACAATAAACATACCAGTCCAAAATCGGATTGTGTAATATGACTAGCAGGAGATCTCATTTTGAATCATAGTTCAGCCCTTTCACGTTGAGACTGGTAGAACTGATAGGATACCCAGACAAATTTGTGAACCAAAAAATGCCCATAATGAAAATCACATCCCTGGCTCAGACCCCTAGTTTCTAGTCCTAGTTTTGCTCCTTGCCTTCTGTGTGACCTTGAGCAAACCAATTAATATCTCTGTGTTTTTTCCACATCTGAAAGAGGAGGACCTGTTATATTAGTAATAACAATATTATATTAACTATGTTATATTAGTAATAACAATAACAGTAGTATGTTTACTTAGATCTATCTGTACTCCTTAAGCAGTTAATATTTAAATCAGCCTCTTATATATATATATACATATATATACATTTAGATGTATATATATATATCCTTATACCCTGTCATTTCCCATGTCTGTAATGTCCAGCCCTGATCTCCCTCCTTCTCTCACATTTCCTCCTGCCTCAGGTCATTTTTTTAATAGTATTTGTTAAGCACTTACTATGTGTCAGGCACTGTTCTATGCTAATTAGGTTGGACATAGTTTCCATGCCACATGGGGCTCACAGTCTTAATCCCCATTTTACAGACGAGGTAACTGAGGCAGAGAGAAGTTATGTGACTTCTCCTAGCTTATACAGCAATGAAGTGGCAGAGCAGGAATTAGAACTCAAGTCCTTCTGACTTTCAGGTCCATGCTTTATCCACTAGACGATGCTGTTTCTAAGTAGACATCTCTACTTAATGTCCCACTGACAGCTCAAATTTAACATGTCCAAAACAGAAATTTCTCTCCCTCATTCTCCCAGATTCCTTCATTCTTACTGAGGGCCAGAAAAATCTGCCTAAGAACTCATACCTATACTTGTTCATCATCCACTACTTCCCAGCCCCCACACTTCATTCCCTAGCACCAACCTCCTCCTTGTATCTCTATCTCATCACTCTCACCATAGACCCCTTGCCCACACCCTCTCTCCTGGAAGGAACCCCCATCGTTTTTTCATACAACAGATCACTAGTCTCTTCATGCTCAAAGTCCTATTAATATCATATTTTCTACAGGAAGCTTTCACTTTTTAACCTCTCATCTTCCCACCCTATTCTCTCTTCTTTGTCACCTAAACATTTGGGTTCATGCTACAGCGCCTTTTGATATTCACCCCACCTTTCTCCCAGGTCACTTACATGCATATTCTTATATATGGGTTCGAATCCTGGCTTTACCACTTGTCAGCTGTGTGACTTTGGGCAAGTCCCTTAACTTCATTGAGCCTCAGTTACCTCATCTGTAAAATGGGAATGAAGATTGTGAACCCCACGTGGGACAACCTGATCACCTTGTATCCCCCCAACGCTTAAAACAGTGCTTTGCACATAGTAAGCGCTTAACAAATGTCATCATCATTATTATTATTAATATACTCTATTGCTTCCCACATCTGTAATTTATTTTGTCTGTCTCCTCAATCAGATGGTAAGCTCCATGCAGGCAGGAATAATATCTACCAAATTCATTTTACCATATCTACCAAATTAATTCATTATACTTTCCCAAATGCTTAATTCAGTGTTCTGCATATAGTAAATGCTCAATAAGTAGCCTGGCTCAGTGGAAAGAGCTGGGCTTGGGAGCTAGAGCTTGTGGGTTCTAATTGCAGCTCTGGCCACTTGTCAGCTGTGTGACTTTGAACAAGTCACTTCACTTCTCTGTGCCTCAGTTATCTCATCTGTAAAATGGGGATTAAGACTGTGAGCTCCATGTGGGACAACATGATCACCTTTTATCCTCCTCCAGTGCTTAGAACAGTTCTTTTCACATAGTAAGAGCTTAACAAATACCATCATTATTATAGGTACCACTGATTTATTGATTAATTGATATGATTGGATAGTGACCTTAAAAGGTAGTGGGACAATTCTAAAACTTTCAGCAGACATCTGGAGAGAACAAAATTCTTTCAGTATTAATTATTGAGCACTTACTATTTGCAGGGCACTGTATTCTATCTGAAGCCTTATTTTAGTTTTGATGATAGACAGGAAGCTTATTGGAATGACACTTTTTCTTTATTTGGATATATAAAAAGAACGTTTTGGAAAAAAATAAATTGGAATGGAAGTGAGACGTCAACAAGAAATCCAACAAAAAGTAATTTCAAAAAGTTTAAATAATAATAATAAAATAATGGCACTTATTAAGTGCTTACTATGTGCTGAGCATTGTTCTAAGTGCTGGGGTAGATACAAGGTAATCAGGGTGTCCCACGTAAGCTCACAGTCTTAATCACCATCTTACAGATGAGGTAACCAAGGCACAGAGAAGTCAAGTGACTTGCCCAAAGTCACACAGCTGATCAGTGGTGGAGCTGGGATTAGAAACCATGACCTCTGACTCCCAAGCCCATGCTCTTTCCACTATGCCACGCTGCTTGAAAGGGAACCAAGTAGACAGTCTTTGGGTACATACTTTCAATTTGATTAGCTAGTAGGAAACACTGGGACAACAAAGATAGAAGGCTATTTTAAACTCATTCAGAAAACATCTAGTTTTTCTATTTTAAAGATTCAGTCATTCTTCTGAGATTTCATATGAATATAAATGTTTGTCCTAAAAAATAAAACGAGCCTCATTTACATCCTGGAATCTATGGAATGACACTTCTTCTCTCAGCCCCACAGCACCTATATTCATATCCATAATTTATATATTTACATTAATATCTATCTACCTCTATAGACTGTAAACTCACTATGGGTGCAGAATGTGTCTACCAACTCTTATATTGTACTCTCCCAGTCACTTAGTACAGTGTTCTGCGCACAGTGAACATGCAATATATATGATTGATTGACCTTAATCTCTCTGGGATGCCCACAAAGTCCACTATAAAGGCCCCATAGAAAGTAATTTGGGAAAAAGAGCTGGTGCCACAGTACTGCCAGCAGGAAGGAATAAGGTGCTAAGAGCAGCGGGGCATCAACAAGAAGACAGGATAGGCAACTGAATCAAAGGGCAGAGGCACCAAGGAGCTCAAGTCCACCTGTGCAATCAAAGTGCAAATTGTACTCCTACTTGTCATGAAGCTGGGACCATTGGGACATTTAAAAATTGGAACTGAAAATAAGGGTGTCTGAGGCAAGAATCCTCATTATCTCTCTACCAAGTGCAAGGTTCGTCCCATAATACAGTAAGTATAAATACCTAGTGAATTTTTGAATTACCCTTCCTGCTCCCTGTCACCATTTCAGTCTAACTTTCATCCTCAGGTCAGCATCTCCTGGCTCTGTCACCACAACCTCTGTCTCTTTGCCAAGTTTCACTGGAAACCAAAAACCAAAAGAATGGTCATTTCTATGCTCTGTCTGTCCACTTGCACCTTCTTGGGGACTATTACTATTACTGCCCATAGATGCCTCCTGTCTCTGCCAGCTGGATAAACTAATGAATGGCAGCAGTGGCTAGTTTTCCTCCCTGTCCAAACATGGAAGCAATCCCTGGCATACCTGCCACCTGTTCTGAGCCATGCCAGACTTGATGTAGGAGTGTGCTGCATTGCTGCTGGTACTCTGCAGTCCAGCACCACCTTTCCACCTTCCATGCCCTTTCCCATGGCTGCCAGCCTGCCTCGGATGGAGGGAAGAACTCCCAGGCCATTTGGGATATTTTTTGCTGGCTCCTGCATCTCTATTTGCTCTCGACATATTATATTACTGTCCCAGGAGAATATGAAGTCTGACACAGCCGCAGAACTTAGCAACAGAAACTGCAATGGAGTTTAGCCTTAGCCTTAGCCTTTCCAAAAAACTGACAAAAAAACTCACACTAAACTCACTTTCTTGTATATTCTGATTTACCAAGAATAAGTTGAATCAAATTCTGACTTACTTTCTCCTCTAGAAAATGAATCTACGCTGTAGTACTCATCTATATTTTTAGGCTGCATATACATGTCAAAACATTTCTTCAAGACAATAATGGTGGATTTGTTAAGCACTCACTATAAGCCAAACCCTAGGATAGGTACATGATAATCAGACACAGTAGTTGTCCCACATGAGATTTCCAGTTTAAGAGGCAGGATTCAATCTCCATTTAATAGATGAGACAACTGGGGCATAGTGACTTAACCAAAATTACACAGTTGGCAATGGTGGAGGTGGGGTTAGAACCCAGGTTTCCTGAATCCCAGTCCCATATTCATTCCACTGAACCATGCTGCTTCAATTTCTTCCAACCCTATGTTGTTGGAAAAACCTTCTTGTCCCCTCATAAGGGTTTAATTGAAAATTTACAAGGAAAAATTCATAATGGCAGAACTGATAGTTTATGACCCACATAAGATCTTCTCTCCTTTTCTCCCACTCCCTTCTGCATTACCCAGACTTGCTCCCTTCATCCATCCTCCTTCCTATCCCCACAACACATACATACATATCTGTAATTTACTTATTTATTCTTTTATTTACATTAATGTCTGTCTCTCCCTCTAGATTTTGAGATGCTTGTGGGAAGGGAATATTTCTGTTGTTGCACTGTACAACTGTACAGTTGTTGCACTGTATTAGAATATTAGAATATTTCAGAACAGAATATTTCTGTTAGTGCACTGTACAACTGTACAGTTGTTGTTGCACTGTACAACTGTACAACTGTACACTGTACCAAGTGTTTAGTACAGTGCTTTGTACACAGTAAGCGATCAATATATATGTGATTAAGTAAATGAATGACTGAACACAAAAACAAATGAATAAGCAAAAAAAAAGTTTCCTTACAATTTTAGCTCATTCAATAGTTGATCAAAATAAGTTAGGACAAAATACAAGTTGGAAGCAGTAACCCATTTCCTTTGTGTGTGTGTGTGTGTATATATATATATACTCTTGTAGTATATATATCTACTCTGAAAAAACCTAGCTTTAGAAGAATATATGTTGTTGGACTAACCAACTGAGGGTTAATGACAGGAATTTCAGGAAAATAGTTTTATCTAAATAATTTAGAAAATAAAGTTTTCTTTGTAGCTTAAAGATAAAAGTCAGTTATGAGTAGTCAGTTCCTTCTTCTGATGGCATAACAAGACCTCTGAGGATGTAACTTTTTGTGATCCCTATTTTATTAAATGTCAGAAGGTGTAATGTTCAAGGCTCACGTTGAAGGCTCCTGTAATGTAGTTTACCTTACACATATAACCTTCACAAAAACATCTTCCGTAGTCACTTCCTAAAAGATTTATAGCATCATGCAAGTTTTACACCAGTGAATGTACTAATGGATTTCCCCAATGAATCCCTCAGGAGTCATTCTGTCAGGAAAATGCCAAGCAGAGTAGCACTTAAATTTCACAACAGCAGTGTAGTTGATGTAAAAACTTCCAGGACATGAAGATAAAATATTAAGACACAAAGAAATTTCAAGCCTAAAACTTTAAAATCCTTCCACACTTAGTAGTTTGTTTTAAAAAATCTCATATATTGATACTTGTGAGAAATTGAAATATCTTTTATAGTATTTGTGTGCTAAGCAAACACTGTACTAAGTATTGAGGTAGGTACAGGATATTTGGATTGGACAGTCTGTCTCTAAAGGGGGTTCACAGATTAAGTTAAGGGAATAGGATGTAATCCCCATTTTTCAGATTAGGACACTGGTATACAGAGAGAAATTATTAATAATAATAATAATAATAGTGGTATTTTTTAAGCATTTACTGTGTTCCAGGCACTGTACTAAACATTGAGTGGATACAGGCAAATTGGGTTGGACACAGTCCCTGTCCCACACGGGATTCACAGTTTTAGTACCCATTTTACGGGTGAGGTAACTGAGGCCCAGAGAAGTGAAGTAACTTGCCCAAGGTCACCCAGGAAACAAGTGACAAAAACAGGATTAGAACCCAGGTCCTTCTGACTCCCAGGCCCATGCTGCTTTTCTAAGTGACTTGCCAAGGTCCCCCAACAGACATGTGGCAGAGTTAGGATTAGAACCCAGGTCCTCTGAATTCCAGCCTTGTGCTCTTTCTACTAGAATATGTTGCTTCCCTATGGAAGTAAAAATTAAGTAAAAGTAAAAGTACTTTTATAGAAGTAAGAACTGCACAGTTTAGGTTGGTTAATGATATTTACCCTCTGTGCTAATTCAAAAGTTACACTAAAGAGAGCTTCTTCAATTCCCTCTCACTCTGTCCCACATCCCAACTACCAGCCAAATCTGACTATAATCTCTCCAGGTTTGGGAATTCTCTCGACCCTTGTTTTGTTTTGTTTTGCTTTGCTTTTTTTCTGCCACTTTGTCCATTTCTTGAACTTAGAAACGGTAGAGTGAAGGTAAATTGGGCCTGTGGTCTGCGTTAGCTCCCCTCATGCATCACAATTAACTGTTATGCCAGGAGGAACACACCAAAAAAAACACTTGTATCTGAAGAAGATTTAGCATTTTGACAGAAAATTCTATGTCCATAGACAAATCAATTTTTGATGGGAAGTGGATCAGAATGGGCATGTCTTGCTCTGATGCAGCCAGTCATACCATCAATGCAGAATCTCAGAGCATTAAACTGTTTAAGGAAGCCAAACTTGCTAAAATCGTTGATGGTATCGAATATTTTCATTCCGCCTAAGGAAACTTTATATAGGTCTTGGTATCGCACTGACTATTTCCCGTATCTGATAAACAGCAAAAATTTTGTCTGCTGTGTCACAATGTCTGAAGCTAATTACAGTTCTGGCAGCACTATTTGTTGAGATTCTTTAGTAGCTGATCCAAGAGTCATCTGACTAGAAGCCTGCTATTAGTGGAGAGGGATGAGGTGCCCCAGTAATGACTTCAGTATGACCTTTTGCCTTTAGTCTTAAAGATTATGATGGGGATTGTGTCTTTAAGATTCTGTATAATTTCCTGAGTATTTTATATGAGAGAAGCAGCATGGCCTAGTGCATTGACCATGAACCTGGGAGTCAGAGGGACCTGGGTTTGAATCCTGGTCTGCTGTCACTGTTCTGCTGTTTGCCTTTGGGCAAGTCACTTAACTTCTTTGTACTTCAGTTACCTCATCTGTAAAATGGGGATTAAGATTGTGAGTCCCATGTGGGACAGTGACTGTGTCCAACCTGATTTTACCTTTTATCTACCCCAGCACTTAGTACAGTGCCTGGCACATAGTAAACACTTAACAAATACCACAATTATTATTATTATTATTATTATTATTATTATTAGTTAAGGAATACCTTGCATATGTATTTTTTCATTGTATATAATGATAATAATAATGATGGCATTTGTTAAGCACTTACTATGTGCAAAGCACTGTTCTAAGCACTGGGGGGGATACAAGGTCATCAGGTTGTCCCACATGGGGCTCACAGTCTTAATTCCCATTTTATAAATGAGGTAACTGAGGCACAGAGAAGTTAAGTGACTTGCCCAAAGTCACATAGCTGACAAGCGTTGTAGCCAGGATATGTTGAGTGTTTATACAATGTGCCAAGTACTACACTAAGCACTGGGGTAGATACAAACTGATCGGGTTAGACATGGTCCCTGTTGCTCATGAAGCTCACAGTCTTAATCTCCATTTAACAGTTGAGGTAATTGAGGCCGAGGAAAGTGAAGTGACTTGCCCAAGGTCACACAGCAGACAAGTGACTCCCGTGCTGTATCTAGTAGGCCATGCTGCTTCTCACTAGGCCATGCTGCTTTTCATGCTGCTGCTTATTTAAGCAGCGTATCCCATCCAACCTTGTAGCTCTCAGTAGTTTGCCTTCATAACTGGTTGCTTTGCTATTTTTCATGGCTCTAACTGCTATGGTGATTTCCCCAATAGTGTCATATCTTATCATGTTGTAAGATTTAGTTAGTTTCTTAGGACTTCGTTTTCAATATTAGAAGAGATGCTGAGGTGAAGACAATATTGAAATTTCTGGCCATCTCTTCAGGATTTACAATTCAGAAGTCTTCACTCTTAAGAGGTACTGGGATGACATCAATAGGACCATATAATGTCTTTAGGGGTGTGTAAAAGGTTTTGGTTCCAATATCATATGACTTTGTTCAGTCAACTTTTATTCTTTATCTTTTAAGTATTAAATAAAACTTATGAACTGATGAAAATTTTATATACATTCAGAGAGCACCATACAATAACTACGAAAACTTTATAGTTGTATCCTTTCATATTAATTTACTTTCATTTACTTGCCTGTATGACCTCCTCCTGAGAGTTATTCTTTTTATAAAGTACTTTTTTCCATGTCCATTGCACCAATCATTCCAGACCATAAATTCTCCCCAAAGCCCCTCCCCACACTACTCTCATTTCCCTGAAGACCTTTCCAACCACTTTGTGGATAAATTTGAAACCATCAGGCCTTTCTTTCACGTCTTCAACTGTCTCCATCCTTTCATACATCCACTCTTCCACCTTTGCAGTCTCCAGAGATCTCCTGCTTGCTTTCAAAATCTACCACCTTTACTTTTGTCCCTTATCTCATCCCCTTCTTCCCTCATTGACTTCCATTTTCAATCACTTATTACTCTTATTATTATCATTGATAATAATAATAACTGATAATAATAACAATGGAATTTGTAAGTGCCTACTATGTGCCACATTGACCAGTCAGGCAAAATTCCTGTCCTACATGGAGTTCACGGTCTAAGAGGGAAGGAAACAGCTATTTAGTCCCCAAGTTAAAGATGAGGAAACTGAGGCATGAAGAAGTGAAATTAATAATGTTGGTATTTGTTAAGCGCTTACTATGTGAAGAGCACTGTTCTAAGTGCTGGGGGAGATACAGGGTCATCAGGTTGTCCCACATGGGGCTCACAGTTTTAATCCCCATTTTACAGATGAGGTCACTGAAGCACAGAGAAGTGAAGTGATTTGCCCACAGTCACACAGCTGCCAAGTGGCAGAGCTGGGATTCGAACCCATGACCTCTGACTCCCAAGCCCGGGCTCTTTCCACTGAGCCATGCTACTTGCCCAAGGAGATACAGGAGGCCAGTGGAACAACCAGGATTACCTATTTGCTTCCTGATGACTCTTTCCCCTCTTCCTTCAAAACATACTGACATTCCCTATAATGAAACAGTCTCTGGATCCCTCAACCTGCTCCTATTCCTCAAAAAGGTTGTATGTACCCTTGACTCCATTTACTCTTTTACAACTCCCTTCTTTTACCCAGTACAATCTAATTTCCTGACTCTTCACTAAACTGAGAACTTTCTCTCCAAGATTCACCTTGCCAAATGTAACACATTCTGTCCTAATTCATCTAATTCTTTTGCTGTCTATAACATCGTGCATCAATCCCTTTTCCTAGAAGAATTATCACTGCTTGGTTCTGCTACTACAGTTTTCTCCTCCTTCTCTTCTTTCCTCTCTACACTCTCCTTCCCAGTCTTTTTGTTGATTCTTCTCTGCCTATCACTTCTTAATTGTGTATATACCCCAGTGGCTAATACAATCCTTGGTACGTAGTTAGTGCTTAACAGATACCACAGTTATTTTCCCATTCTGCAAGGCTCCAATCTGCATTCTGTTATCTTGTTAACTTTACACTTGCTCCTTGGGTGGAGATCTTATCCACAAATGTATCTTGCTCCAGCTTATCACCTCCACTATAACCATAAATTTCCTATTAACCCAGGACTTCTCAATATGTCTAAAACTTAAGTCCTTATATTCTCTCCTCAATCTCTTCCACTTAATTTTCCAATCACAGGTGACAGCAATACCATCGGTCAGCCCCTTTTTGGAAGCATGCAATAGAAATAAATATCCTTGACTACATCCCCAGAAGGTTCTAGAGTTAAAAGGTAGGATTTAGTAAAGGATATTTCTACTATGTGCAGAGCATTGTACTAAATGCTTAGAGGAGAACAGTATAGTTGTAGTCAGAGAATAAAGTGAAATAGAGGAGAAAAAGCTGAATATTTGCCTTCAAGTTTTTGATATAACTCTTTCTCTCCTCCCTCACTTTCTTCTCTAACTACAACTCTATTGTCCTCTCCTAAGCCCTTAATACAGTGCACTGCACATAATAAGTGCTCAAGAAATACCATTGATTGATCGATTGACTGATTACATCACTTATCAGGCTGTTCTTTTATTTATGGTATTTGTTAAGCACTTGCTGTGTGCCAGACACCATACTAAGCACTGGGATGAATTCAAGATGATTAGGTTGGACTCGGTCCATGTCCTACCTGGGGCTCATGGTCTTAATCTACATTTTGTAGAAGAGGTAGCTGAGGCAGATGAAGTGAAGTGACTTGCCCAGAGTCACACAGCAGATAAGTGGTGGAGCCAAGATTCATTCCTGTCAAACTCACTATGCCTCACTATTGTAACTCTCATAATTGACCTGTTGAACACTTCCTTTCTCTTCATGAAGTTCTCTCTCCTTTATGTCCAGCAAGTCACAGCTCTTCCATCTAAACAGTCCTTCTCAGAGGCCTTCTCCAATTAATTTCTCCTTCTCCCTGGCTATGCATTTCAACCTTTGGTCATTTGATATTCGCCCCCCCCATCCCCAACATCATGTATCTATCTTTAAATTATATATTGAAAATCACTTGTTCATTAATATTAAATGTCTGTCTTCCCCTCCATTCATTCAGTCATATTTATTGAGCATTTATTCTGTGCAGAGCATTGTGTTAAGCAGTTGGGAGAGTAAAATACAACAATAAATAGTCACATTTCCTGCCCACAATGAGCTTACAGTCTAGAGTTGGGGAGAATAAACATCAATATAAATAAAAAAAAATACAGATATATTTGTAAGTACTGTGGGACTTGGAGTGGGAAAGAGCAAAGGGTGCAACTCAGGACATTGCAGAAGGGAGTGGGAGATGAGGAAAGAAGGGTTTAGCCTGGGCACTGGAGGAGGAAAGTGTGCAGGCAGGATTGTAGAAGGAGAAAAACAAGGTTAAGTATGAGGGGGCAAGGTAGTTGAGTGTTTTAAAGCCAATGGTGAGGAGCTTTTGTATGATATGGAGGTGGATAGGTATTTATTTTGTTAATAAGGTGTATATCTCCTTGATTCTGCTTATCTTGATAATGTTGTCTTGTTTTTGTTTTGTTCTGTTTTGCTTTGCTGTTTGTCTCTCCCGTTTAGACTGTGAACCTGTCATTGGGCAGGGATTGTCTCTATCTGTTCCCGGATTGTACATTCCAAGTGTTTAGTACAGTGCTCTGCACATAGTAAGTGCTCAATAAATACTACTGAATGAAGGAATAGGCAACCACTGGAGATTTTTGAGGAATGGGGTGACATGTCCTGAACGTTTTTATAGAAAAATGATCTGGGGAGCAGAGCAAAGTATGGACCAGTGTGTGGGAAGTCAGGAGGCTGGGAGTTCAGCAAGGAGGCTGATGCAGTATCCAGGTGGGATAGGATGAGTGATAGTATTAATGGGGTAGCAATTTGGATGGAGAGGAAAGGGAGGAATTTAACAATGTTGTGAAGGTGGGACCAACAGGATTTACTGATTGATTGAATATGAATGTTGAATCACAGAGACAAGTCAAGGATAACACCAAGGTTATGGGCTTGTGAGACAGGATGCATCCTACAGTGATGGGAAAGTCATGGAGAGCACAGGGTTTAGGTGGGAAGATAAGGAGCTCTGTTTCAACATGTTAAGTTTGAGGTTATGGGAGGACAACCAAATAGAGATGTTTTAAAGGCAAGAGGAAATGTGAGACTGCAAAGAGGGAGAGAGATCAAGGCAGGAGATATAGATTTGGATATCACCTACAATGAGAAATTGAGTTGGGGAGGTGAGGTAGGTGGAGATGACTGGGATGAGCTGACAGGAGAGGCAGAAATTGAAGGGACATGGTCAGGTGGGTGAAGTAAACAACTTCAGTAACAGCTTAATAAATGATAGCAATAGCAACTTATTATAAATCCAGTAATACCTAGAGGAGATGGTTGAATTGTCCTTGGGCATTTGAGTGTGAAAAGGCTAGTGATTAGGGGATCCCTGGGGCTATAGCTGAATTGTCCCTGGGACAAGGAGAGTGAAAAGTCTAGTTTTCAGGGGAATCATGAGGTGATGGTTGGACTGTCCTAGTAGGCTTGGGAGAGAAGCAGCCAGAGAATAGGAGTAAATAGCCTGGGTTGGGCAGAGTAGATAAGAAGGCAGACAGCTTTTGAAATGCAATAATGTACGAACCTGGGTCTTTGTCAACTGGGAGTTAGTCAGTCACTCCCTGATCCCAGAGAAAGTGTCTGCTTATTAATAATAATGTTATTTGTTAAGGGCTTACTATGTGCAGATCACTGTTCTAAGCAATGGAGTAGTTACCAGGTAATCAGGTTGTCACACGTGAGGCTCATAGTCTTCATCCCCATTTTACAGATGAGGGAACTGAGGCACAGAGAAGTTAAGTGACTTGGCCACCGTCTCTGACAAGTGGCACAGCCGGTATTCAAATCCATGACCTCTGACTCCCAAGCCCGGGCTCTTTCCGCTGTGCCACGCTGCTTCCCTCATAGTAATAATTATGGTACTTGTAAAATGCTTACTATGTGCCAAGCACTGTTCTGAGCTCTGAGGTAGATACAAGTTCATCAGTTTGGACACAGTCCCTGTCCCACATGAGGTTCACACTCTTAATCCCCATTTTACAGAGGAAGTAACTGAGCCCCAGAGAAGTGAAGTGAACTCCCCAAGGTCACCCAGCAGACTCATGGCAGAGCCAGGATTAGAACCCAGGTCCTTCTGATTCGCAGCCAGTGCTCTATCCACTAAACCACATGGTAGCTCTTATTTAATAGTGTCCTGCACAAGAGTAAGTGCTCAATATATACATGGTTGAGCAATTGATTGATTGATTTATCATTTCAACTACAATCTTAGACTTTCACAGAACTCAAAACTACCTACCTGTCACTTTTGTACATATTCTATTAATGTATTTATTCACCTTCATTTACACTTTCTTTCTTCCACTTGTCCATAAAGTCTTTTAGCATCTTTCTTACATGTGAGGTTGCAAACTGTTCAAGAGTAATCATCATTCTTATTATAGTGAATTCATCCAAAGTGCCTTGTAGAAGGTAGAGCATTCCACAGAAATCGACTGATTGATTCAGTGGTAGAATTTTTCCATCTCCATTCATATTTCAAAGAACTCTTACTCTAACATTTTTGATGATTATTATTCAAAATGGTACCATCCACATGAGTGCCTAATACATTTCAGTTGGTGCGAATGAAGATTCATTTAACAGAATTCATTTTAAACAATTCTTCTTATCCTCCCAACAAGAGAAATGGAAAACAGATGGCCACCATCCTCTCATTATATCATCTTTCAACCTTTTTGCTTGATTATTTCCATGTTTAAATATATTCTTGCATGATTCTTGCTAAATAATCTTCATTTTTAAAACTGGTGTTGTAATCAATTTAGATCAATAAGCAGGACCTCATATTCACAGTTTGGGTTGACAATTTTTTAAGACAGGGACATTTTTTAAGGGAGTACAGCTGGGAAGATATAAGATCTAGTATCACTGTATTATAATTAATGCTTTATGAGTATATAGCATCAATTCTTTCATTTCATAAGGGTAAACAGGAAATATTCCATCATTCCATCAAGGAATGATAATGATAGATTTTTTTTCACCAATGTAATCATCATTTGAATGAAATTGACATTCAGTTGCCACCTTCTCTGTCAATTAACTCATCAGTAAAATGAGGATAAAATATTTGCTCTTCCTCATCACTTTCCTTTTGGATTGTGAACCCTGTATAGGAAAGGGACAATGACTGATCCCATTGACTTAAAACTAGAGAAGCAGTGTGGCTCAGTGGAAGGAGCCTGTACTAGGGAGTCATAGGTCATGGGTTCGAATCCCACTCTGCCACTTGTCAGCTGTATGACTGTGGGCAAGTCACTTCACTTCTCTGTGCCTCAGTTACCTCATCTGTAAAATGGGGTTTCAAAATGTGACCCCTACGTGGGACAACCGCATGACCCTGTATCTACCCCAGAGTTTAGAACAGTGCTCTGCATATAGTAAGCACTTAACAAATACCAACATTATTATTATTATTACTTCATAAATACTGTTATTATTAATCTGCTGTGTGACCTTAGGCAGGTCACTTAACTTGTTTACGCCTCAATTACCTCATCTGTAAAATGATAATAATAATAATAATGATATTTGTTAAGCACTTACTATGTGCCAAGCACTGTTCTAAGTGCTGGGGTAGACAAAAAGTAATAAGGCTGGTCCCATAAGGGGCTCACAGTCTGAATCCCCATTTTACAGAGGAGGTATCTGTGGTATAGAGAAGTTGAGTGACTTGCCCAAAGTCACACAGCAGAAAAGTGGTGGAGCCGGGATTGGAATCCACGACCTCTGACTCCCAAGCCTGTGCTCTTTCCGCTAAGCCATTCTGCTTCCTCAAATAAAAAAAAAAAATGGTGGTATTTGTTAAGCGCTTACTATGTGCAAAGCACTGTTCTAAGCGCTGGGGGATACAAGGTAATCAGGTTGTCCCACGTGGGGCTCACAGTTTTAATCCCCATTTTAAAGATGGGGTAACTGAGGCACAGAGAAGTTAAGTGACTTTCCCAAAGTCACACAGCTGGCAAGTGGCGGAGCCGGGATTCAAACCCATGAACTCTGACTCCCCAGCCCGCGCTCTTTCCACTGTACCACGCTGCTTCTCTAATGAGACTGTGAACCCCACACAGGAAAAGGGCCTGTGTCTAACCCAGTTTGCTGGTATCCATCACACCTCTTAGTACAGTGCCTGCCACATAGTAAGTGCTTAAGAAATACTATTGTTATTATTATTTAGAGAAAACACCTTTTTATGCTACTCCTATACTTCTCCCATTTCCCTCTACTTATATTTTTTCTAGCCTAGTATTTGTCCTTCTTCACTTTTCCCTTTGTAGCTGATTATTGAGATATTTTTATATGTCTGTCACATTCCCCATAAACAGAGGCATGTAATGCCTTTTATGTGCAGTCCCCCATTAGTATCATCTTCTTGATCATCATCATCATCACCACCATCATTTAGGTATTTGTTAAGTGCCAATCACTGAACTAAGCACTGGGGTACAATTTAAGAATATGGGGTTACATTTAAGAAAATGGTTCACATTACAAGAGAAGGGAAACAGGTATTTTATCCCTATTTTCCAGATGAGGAAACTGAGGCACTGAGAATTTAAGCAATTCCATCAAGATCAAACAGCAGGTAAGTGGCAGAGCTGGGATTACAACCTAAATCCTTTGATTCCCAAGCCATGCTTTTTCCACTAGATCACACTGCATTATTTGCATTACATGTTGAATGAATAAAATCTCTGCAAAGCAGTATTGTAAGAAATTACACATGAATAAGAGGAAGTATTCTCTCTACTCAAATGATTTTTCAGTTTACTATATGAACATACAATTACATAAAGCCATAAGAGTACTGGAAACAAACATAAAAATAGTGGCCAGAATTATTGTACATATACTGAACTGGATGCAATGTTATATTTTTGACTTCATCCATTCTACAATATAAAGTGTGACCAATTTACAAGAAATAAAGCAGTCCTGATTGCAACTAATTCTGAAGTCAATTGTTGAATTGTGAAATCACCACCCAAGAAAAATGTAATTATGAGAAATCTCATCCTATGTTCTACAGCACATAAAGAAAATATCACATTACTTTGTCCTTTTATGTCTTTTGAAATAATTTTGAATTGTTATATTTTTATTTTCTCTCCAATTCAGAAAATAGAGAATATTTTCATCTCTGTCTTTCTTCTTCTTAAAGTCTTTTGGGGCTGAAAGAAAAGGGTGTTTCAATACTTTGAAGTGTTCAGTAAACAAGGAAGATGTTTTATGTGTCACTACATTGTATTGTTTTAGCACAGAATAATGGAAGCTGGGTCATCTGGGATCTGGATTTTAACTTCTTTGTACTAAGGTTACATCCAGTTTTGGAAAAAAATAGAATTTTCAAAACAGGCATATTTCCTACAAGTTGCAATGTCAAGTTTCCCCTAAAATGCTTTTCAACCTCATCTGAATATTTGCCTCCAGCAACCCAGAATATCTCTGATTGTTCTAGTTTTACAGTGAGGGTATAGGCCCTTCTAATAACTTTAAAAATAGTTGTCAAAAAAATGGGTGCAGAGTTGGAGAGTAGAAATTTGCTATGGAAGATGTTTTAACAATAAGTGAACAGAAATGCAGTTGTACTATGGAAACTGAGTGGGGTGATTGAACAAAGACTAAACAAAAAAATTGGTATCTTTGAAAAGTAACAATAAAGCAGGCTTAATTAACTAGTATGATTATTATGAACCTACAGCATAATTAACGTTAAACTCTTTCCCATAAATATTTCTGTTAATGTCACACATCTGAAGACACAAGTAGGCTCCTGATACAGTAGACAAAAGAGAAGATCCAGATGGCTATCTCTCTCTTGGGGTGGTACAGTCAGAAATTTACCTTTATCTCATTGCTAAATCTCTGAAGAATCTCCTTCCACAGACTTCTCTTGATAAATGCCTGAATAAATTTACACCATTGCACTGTTCTAAAGACAATGAATTTTCCACTACTTTGCTGCAAGAGCAGGAGAAAGACATTTTGAAGTAGCAGAATTTTTCCAGTGACTAAAATCTAGCTAAAGTTCACCCATATTTCAGGTTAAAACTTAGCCTGAATCCACTGATATAGTTAAAATGTAGATTTTCAGCTTAATGATTCCTTCACTGGAGATTTAGACAGTTGATTTCCAATCTTTATTCTGTAGTTCAGAGTTCTAATGGTCACACATTTCTCTAATGTGAAAGGTGAAGGACACTTGAAGGGAAAATACATTTTATATGTTTAGGACTACATATTGTAATGTAGAACCAGTTGCCTGGAGAATTATATATATCAGGGTTAGAAATCACAGTGTTTGGGGATATGGAAAAGATTTATGGTCCTTATAAATGTGAAGACTGTAGGAGATTTATTAAGAACAGGGGCAGAAGCAGGGTGATGCAAAAGGAAGAAGAAAGAGCTAATATAGTTGCCCAAAAAGACTGAAGAGGAAAGGAAAGCATTAGTTCTTGGTTGCCAATAGACATTTTTGGTTGTGTCTATGGCTTCCCTGGTACATGTTCGCATATCACCTTTTAGATTTAATATCTGCCCATACATACCTACCTGATTTAGAAAAGCAGCATACTGCACTCCAAATTGCTGCACTTAGCACATAGTAAGTGCTTAATAAATAGCTTAGTTATTTTTGTTATTGGTAACAAGAAAGTCTTGATGGCCAAAAGTTCACAGTCTGTTGAGTTAGAAAAGTTTCCCAGAGTTACAGAAGCAAGTTCTAACATTTGCAAGGTCTCTTGTTGAATCTTGCAGCAGTGCTGCATAGAATACATTAAGAAGGACCAGGCCAACTAGACATCCCCTGCTTTACTCTACTAATGGTGGAAATGGATCAGACTGGGAATCCTTGGGCTCTGACTAGGCCAGCCTCACCATAGAAAAATGTGGTCAGAACTTAGATAAATATTTCAGGCTATCCAAATTTGTTTAATAACTTACAAAGTACAAATTTATGGTAACAAATCCTTTCAGACAATCTATCTAATTTATTGAACACTTACTTTGTGCAGAGCACTGTACTAAGTGCTTGGGAGAGTGCAACACAGCAGAGTTAATAGACGTGTTACCAGCCCACAATGAGCTTACATTATAGAGGGGGTGACAGACATATTTATATAAGATAAATAAGATAGGTTCCATATAAAATAAGCATATTAAGTGCTCTGAGGCTAAAGAGGGCTGTTTGAAGGATTCAAATCCAAGTGCACAGGTGACACAGAAAGAAGGGGGAAAAGAGGAAATGAGGGCTTAGTTGGAAAAGACCTTTTGAAGGAAACGTGCTTTAATAAGGTTTTGAAGGTGGGCAAAAGGAGCATATGTTGGATGTGAAGAGGGAGAAAGCTCAAGACCAGAGGCAAGATGTGGGAAAGAGGTCTGCAGTGGTAGAAGGGATTGAGGTACACTGAGGAGGTTGGCATTGAGGAGCAAAGTGTGGCATTAGTAGGAAAAGAGTTAGATAAAGTAGGAGGGAGAAAAGTGATTGAGTACTTTAAAGCAAATAGTAAGAAGTTTCTGTTTAATTTGCAAGTGGATGGGCAACCACTGGAGATGCTTCAGGAGTGGGAAAATGTGGAATGAATGCTTTTGTACAAAACCCAAGCAGCTGAAGGAAGCATGGACAGACTGGACTGGGGAGTGACAGGAAGTAGAGACATCATCAAGGAGGCTGTTGTAGTAGTAATCAAAGCAGGATGGGGTAAGTGCTTGGATTAATGTGATAGCAGTTTGGATGCCTGTTTGCATGTTCTGATGTCTGTCTCCCCCCTTCTAGACTGTAAGCACAGCGTGGGCTGGGATTGTCTCTATTGCAGAATTGTACTTTCCAAGTGCTTAGTATTCATTAATTCATTCATTCAATCATATTTATTGAGTGCTTACTATGTGGAGGGCACTGTACTAAGCACTTGGAATGTACAATACGGCAAACAGATGGAGCCAATTCCTGCCCAATAGTGGGCTCACAGTCTAAACAGAAGAGACAGACAACGAAGCAAAACAGAAGAAAACAAAACAAGTAGTCTGGCGCAGACATCATCAAGATAAATAGAATCATAGATATATACACATCATTAACAAAATGAATAGAGTAATAAATAATATACACAAATATGCACAGTGCTCAGGGGAAGAGCAGAGGGTGGGAGGGGGGAAGGAAGAGGGAAGGAGGGGCAGAGAGAAGGGGGGGGCTCAGTCTGGGAAGGCCACCTGAAGGAGGTGAGCTCTCAGTAGGGCTGTGAAGAGGGGAAGAGAGTTTGGCAGATGTGAGGAGGGAGGACATTCCAGGACAGCTGTAGGACGTGGGTCAGGGGTCGACAGAGGGACAGGCATGAATGAGGGACCGTGAGGAGGTGAGCGGCAGAGGAGTGGAGTGTATGGAGTGAGCAGTAGAAAGAGAGACAGGAGGTGAGGTAGGAGGGGGCAAGGTGATGGAGAGCTTTGAAGCCAAGAGTGAGGAGTTTTTGTTTCGTGCAAAGGTTGATAGGCAACCACTGGAGGATTTTGAGGAGGGGAGTGACATGCCCAGAGCATGTCTGTAGGAAGATGATCCAGGCAGTGAAATGAAGAATAGATTGGAGTGGGGAGAGATAGGAGAAAGGGAGATCAGAGAGGAGGTTAACACAATAATCCAGTCCAGATATTATGAGAGCTTGTACCAGTACAGTAGCAGTTTGAATGGAGAGGAAAGGGCGGATCTTGGCGATATTGTGAAGGTGAGACTGGCAGGTGTTGGTGATGGATTGGATGTGTGGGGTGAATGAGAGAGCAGAATCAAGGATGACACCGAGCTTGCAGGCCTGTGAGATGGGAAGGATGGTCATGCTGTCCACAGTGACAGGGAAGTCAGGGAGAGTACAGGGTTTGGGAGGAAAGATAAAGGCGTGAAGGATGCAGATTGTGGAAGTGATGGAGCACTGAGTGTTACTGGTATGAGATCAGTAAAGGGTTAGGGGAGCAAATGAGTTGATTTCAGTAGAGAATGTGGTGTTGATGGCATACATTTTGTTGTCAAAGGAAAGTAATTTGGGTATGGAGGCTAAATGGATCATGATAACCTGAGAAAACTGGGTGGAGTCAAAAAACAGGCACAGAGAAGTTAAGTGGCTTGTCCAAGGTCACACAGCAGACAAATGGCAGAGCTGGGATTGGAACCCATGTCCTCTGACTCTCCAGCCCATGCTCATTCCACTAAGCAAAACTGCTTCCTAACATCCCTATGGATATTTAAGTATCTGAAGATCAATATTGGGATAGAGAAGAAAAAAGGAATTTGAGGAAGCAGAGAAGCAGCATGGCTTAGTGGAAAGTGTGCGGGCTTGGGAGTCAGAGGTTGTGGGTTCTATGCCCTGTTGCACCACTTTTCTGCTGTGTGGCTTTGGGCAAGTCACTTAACCTCTCTGTGCCTCAGTTACTTCATCTGCAAAATGGGGATTAAGACTGTGAGCCCCACATGGGACAACCTATTAACCTTGTAACAATGATAATAATAATGTTGGTATTTGTTGTGTTTACTATGTGCAGATCACTGTTCTAAGCGCTGGGGTCGATACAGGGTAATTAGGTTGTCTCATGTGAGGCTCACAGTTAATCCCCACTATACAGATGAGGTAACTGAGGCACAGAGAAGTTAAGTGACTTGCCCACAGTCACACAGCTGACAAGTGGCAGATCTGGGATTCGAACCCATGACCTCCGACTCCCAAGCCTGGGCTCTTTCCACTATCCACATTGCTTCTCCCCAGTGTATCTATCCCAGTGCTTAGAACAGTGCTTAGCACATAGTAAGCACTTAACAAATACCATTATTATTAGAAAGGGATAAAAAAGGCTCAATAAGTTGGATGCGGGCCTGGGGAAGAGGTAGATGGTTGTGACTAGTATCTCGAGTTGGTGGTAGAAGCAGATGATATGGGCTTCAAAGGAAGGGAAAGAGAGGGTTGGGGGAAGTGGAAAGATGCTAAAGCAGTACTGGGGAACAAAAAGAAAGCTGACTTCTCCTACTTCCCAGTGAGTCTGGGGAAATGGGAGAAGATGAGCCCTCCCTATAGAAACAGTGGCAGTGTAAACAATGTCATATAGGGAGAGTAATATTTCAGTAATGCTGAGTGTTAACCCCACCCTGCTCAGGATCAAAATCCATGGCAGAGAGGCGAGCCCCAAGCTGTCTTTAACATGGATTCCCTCTCCAGCTCCAGGGATTCCCCAGGCTGTCATGGCAGTTTTTTTCCTCTGCTTCTTCCCCTCCTCAGCTCTAAACCACAGTCAGCTATGCGGTATGGTGGGGGGGAGATTAAAGCCTTTTCATGGCCCCATGGTCCAAGTTGACCCTGCAGTGCGCATAGGGGGTATTCAACCTGCTGATGTCACCCTTCCCATTCCCTGTCCCCTCTTGCCTGCAGTGCCCACAGAGGACCTGAGCCTCTGCTGCTTGGGGGTACCGTCATGGGTTCAGCAGGTGTCTCTGTGCCCATGTGAAACACCCCTGACACCCTACCAGTTCTGGGGCCTGGTTCTACTGTCTGACCAGCTCCAGTGTCCCAGGACACTGAGTGCACCCCAGAGTGCAGCCCATAGCAGATTCTGAAGCCACTGCTGCTGCAGATCATCTTCAACCCCCACGCTATCACAGTTTAGGATTGACCCTAGCGCCCTCGTTTCCACAAGGGCTTGATATTTTGGTGGTGCCCTCTGTTCTCCCCTCCCCCATCACACTACTTGGCTCCAAGATAGATTGGGCCTCAAGGTTGAGGTCAACTGACTGTGGAGGGAGGGACTAAGAGTAATGAAAGGGGCCCACTGGTGACTGAGGGATGGTGACTTCCTTCTCAGTACCAGGGTGGCTCAGTATCTGAACCTCTCAGGACTCCTGGAAGGGAGTGGAATTAAGGGTACCTGACTTGAAGCCAGCTGTTATCTCTGTTTTCTTTACACTAAACTTCACTGGTACTGGTCAATGCAAGTAGAAGAAGTGACTGGTTCAGGAACAGGTCAAGGATGAAGGGAAGCTCTCCATTAATGGAATGTGGGTCAAGAGGCCACATTCGGTTGAGGTTTTCGGTGGGCAGTAGGGGGAGGGGAGGGCACAAGAAGTAAATAGGTGTTGGATGGGAATGAGCTGAGAGGGGCCGACATGTAGGGAGGGAGATGAAGGGTGCACTACGAATAGATACAAGGATGGAGTGGGAGAGGAGGGTGGAGATGGCATAAGGAATATGGAGGAGTTGGATGGAGTAGGGGTGAGGCACAGTGCTGAGAAAAGATAAGAATAGCTGATTGGAAGGACATGGATTGAGGGGACATGGTTGGGTCAGAAAAGTTTAAGTTTTAGGGAAGGTTGTCAACACCAATAACTACTTAATCCATGATTAAACTGCTGAAATGAATGCAGGGCCTTGAGTCCTTAAGAGTAAAGAGGTATATGGTTAGGAGTAAAAACGGGGCTTGGTTGATGTACCAGGCAGGCAGCTATCAATCCGTAAAGCACCTGCATTGCAGTCACCAGGATGTCAGACAGCCAACATCTGTTCTTTATCCTCTACTGTGCATTCAGGCCAAGCTGCAGAGAGAGGAAAGATGAAGTAATGGCTGCTTCTCAGCAACAGAAATACAGAAGTGAAATTTATGTGTTCTGGTGGGTGGATGTTAGGCAGCGGTTCTGATGTTCATTGTCCTGGGTTAGCTGAACGAGCTCAGCAGAAAGAGATCTCAGTGTCCACGGGCAGCTCTCTGTCCCAGGCAATGGTTGATAGTCAGGGAGGGATGGCTGAGGCAACTCAGCAGAAAGAGATTCAGTGTACACAGGCAGATTTCTGTCCAGGGCATTGTCCAATGTCCTGGATTAGCCAGGTTTAATTAGGTCTATGAACACTGTGTAGTCCAATTCTCTCCTTGACCCCTTCCAATATGGTTTCTGTCTCCTTTACTCCACAGAAACCTCCCTCTCAAAGGTCACCAATGATCTCCTTCTTGACAAATCCAATAGTATCTAATCCATGCTAATCCTCCTCGAACTCCCAGCTTCTTTTGACACTGTCGACCACCCCCTTCTCCTGGAAACATTATCCAACCTTGGCTTCTCTGACTCTGTCCTCTCCTGGTTCTCCTCTTATCTCTCTGGCCATTCATTCTCAGTCTCCTTTCGGGCTCCTCCTCTGCCTCTCACCTGCTAACTGTGGACATTCCTCAAAGTTCAATTTGGGGTCCCCTTCTAGACTCCATCCACATCCACTCCCTTGGGACAACTCATCACTACCACCTCTTTGCAGAAGATGCCCAAATCTACATCTCCAGCCTTGATATCTCTCCTTCACTCCAGTCTCATATCTCCTTCTGCCTTCAAGCCATCACTACTTGGTTGTCCTCCCATCACCTCAAACTTAATATGTCCAAAAAAGAGCTCCTTATCTCCACCTGTCCTCCCTGTCCTCTCCCTGACTTTCCTATCACTGTAGACAGCACCACTCCTCTCTGTCATTCAACACGCATAATCAATCCATCACTAAATCCTGTCAATCCCACCTTCACAACATTGCTAACATTCACAAAATCTTCCTTTTCCACTCCATTCAAACTGCTACCACGTAATTACAATCACTCATCCTATCCTGCCTGGATTACTGTAACAGCCACTTTGCTGAACTTTCAGCCTCCTGTCTCTCCCACTCCAGTCCATACTTCCCTCTGCTGTCCAGGTCATTCATCTACAAAAATGTTCAGGACATGTCACTCCGCTCCTAAAAAAACTCCAGTGGTTGTCCATCCTCCTCCAATTCAAACAAAAACTCTTTGCCATTAGCTTTAAAGTACTTTACAACCTTGCCCCCTCCTACCTCATCTTGTTTCTCTTCTACAACCCAGCTCCTCTGGTGTTAACCTTCTCACTGTGCCTCTATCTCACCTGTCTTGTCACCGACCTCTAGTCCTCAACCTGCCTCTGGCCTGGAATGCCCTCCCTCCTCAGATCCAACAGACAATTACTCTCCCTCCCTTTGAAGCCTTATTGAAGATACATCTTCTCTAAGAGGTTTTCCCAGACTAAGTCCCCCTTTTCTTCATCTTCCACTACCTTTTGTGTGGCCCTGACTTGCTTCCTTTGCTCTTTCCCCTTCCCAGCCCCACAGTACTTATGTACTTATCTGTAATTTTATTTATTTATTTTGATATCTGTCTCCCCCACTCTAGACTGAAAGCTTGTTGTGGGCAAGGAATGTGACTGATTATTGTTGCTTTGTACTCTCCCAAGCACTTAACACAGTACTCTCCACACAGTAAGCACTCAAACAAATAGGATTGAATGAATGAATGAGTGAATGAATGAAGAGTTCTTGGTACTGTTTCCTGTATCTGATCTTATTTGCTTTGTCACGTGATGTTTGGAAGTCACACTGTGATTCTGGGATTTACATCAAACAACACTGAATCCATTACTGACACTGTAATAGTTTGGGTTTTTTTAAAGAAAAGAACCACTAATATAATGAGTGCAGCATTTTTTCAAGGGTGATGAAGATGAATGTTCCTATTTACCTATTGGTTAGACTATGATTCCATTTAGTTTGGTTGGAATTTGAATGTAGCACTCTTTTCCAGATTTTTTCTTAAATATAATGCAAATGGTCATGAAATTGGCTAGTTTTCCCAAACAAATAATAATCTTTTATTACATGATTGGTAAAACAAAGGAAGTATTATGTCTCTATCTTAATAGAAGTGTTTTTAGCTTGAAGATTTGTTTCTTTTATTCTAAAAAATTTAGCAAATACTTTTGATTGGAAACTTTTTTAAAGGGATACAACAGTATTTTTAGTTTGTAAGTAATACGGATGAGACAGAAATTGTGCTTTAATATAAATAAGAAGAATGTAGCTTACTTAAATAATTTCCAAATTGTTTTGCTGCTTTCTTTCTCGAACAGCACATCTGGAGTCCATCATCATAAATAACATATTCCCTTAAAGCTCATACATACATTTTCATCATTATGGCTACTTTTGGAGTGAGGTGAATTCTAATAAAGCTTCAAGACACTATGTTGAGGAAATATATCTAAACTTTTAGTACACCTTAATATCATAAAAGTTTATAACACAGAACTAAAATCATTATTTTAAATAAAATATATTTAAATTTAAATATAATGGAAAAATGATGAATTCTAAGATCCCCAATTTTGAAATGTTTTCCAAACTTATTTGATATGTAATATTGTATGAAAACAAAGAATACTTGCAGTTTCATATAACTGATCTAACTGGCTTTAGAAAAATGATTTGATGTGTTCTGCAAAATTTTAAATTGTATCCTGTAGATATTTTTCATATTATTAAAGTGCATTTTCAGTTCATACTTTTTCCTCTCTCATTCCTAAAATGCTAGATAGGCTCAGCTAATTCATTTTGTAAATAATCTGCAACTTAAAGATTTTTCTTCTTTCTAAAGAGATTTTTCCAATTATTTTATGGGACACAAAAAGATAAATTAGAAAATAGGCATAATAAAAAAGGGTTTTGGTAACACAGAGCTAAGCACTGTATAACAAGAGGTGGCATGGTATGGTGGATAGAGCACGGGCCTGGGACTCAGAAGATCATGGGTTCTAATCTTGGTTCCGCCACTTGTCTGCTGTGTGACTTTAGGGGAAATCATTTCACTTCTCTGGGCCTCAGTTCCCTCATCTGTAAAATGGGGATTGAGACTGTGAGCCCCAGGTCTGGCAGAGATTGTGTCCAACTTGATTTGTTTGTATCCACCCCAGCACTTAGTTACAGTGCCTGGCACACAATAAGCACTTAGCAAATACCACAATTATTATTATTATCATTACCTAGGCAAACCACTGACCAATAACTCAATTATAGACAGTCAATTAATCAATCAATGGTATTCATTGAGCACTTACTGTTTATGGAGCAATCAATAAATCTATTTTTTACAGACTTGTTATGTGCAGAGCCCTGTACTAAGTGTTTTGGGGAGAACAATGCAACAGAATTAGCAGAACCATAACAAGTTTACAATCTAGAAGTGATTGTCCTAAATATTTGAAAAAGTACAATACAACACAGAGTTGATAGACAGGAACCCTACCCATAAGAAGCTTACACTCTTTAGGGGGAGACAGTCACTAAAAGATTATATAGGGAAATGGAAGAGTATAAGAATATTTACATAAGTTCTGTGGGGCTGGGCTGAATATTGAAGTAGTGAAAAAAGCAGTTTAGCTTCCTGGAAAGAGTTGGGCCTGGGATTGAGACTCCTTGGATTCTAGTTCTGGCTCTATCACTTGTCTGCTGTGTGACCTTTGACAAGTCCCTTAACTTCTTTGTGCCTCATTTTCTTCATTTGTAAAATGAGGATTTAATCCCTGATCCCCCTCTTACTTAAAATGTGAGCTCCATGTGGGACAGGGTCTGTGAATGACTTGTATCTGTCCCAGTATTATAGTGCTTGGCATATAGTAAGCATTTAATAATAATAATAATAATAATAATAATGATGGCATTTGTTAGGCACTTACTATGTGCAAAGCACTGTTCTAAGCACTGGGGAGGATACAGGGTGATCAGGTTGTCCCATGTGGGGCTCACAGTCTTAATGCCCATTTTACAGATGAGGTAATTGAGGCACAGAGAAGTTGTGACTTTATTATTACTATTATTATTTACACAGTTAAGTGCACAGTCTTTACAGAAGAAAGGATGGTTAGGGGAAATAAAAGGCTGAATTTAGAGGAGGAAATGTGGTTTTAGGAGAATTTTGAAGGTGGAAAAATGCTCATTGAATATGAAGGGAGAGGAAGTTCCAAGCCTAAAGGAGAAGACGGGTAACAGATTGGTAGTGGAATAGATAAGACTGAGGTACAAAGCCAGGGTTGGTACTAGAAGCATAGATTTTATGGTCTGGGTTGTAGTAGGCAATCAGTGAGTTAAGGTAGGAGAGTGAGAGTTGATTGAATGCCTTAAAGTGAATGGTAAGAATTTCTGTTTTATGTGGAAGTGGTTGGGAAACCAATCAAGACTGCAAAGTGAGTGTGGTGGCACAGTAATATCAGGCAATAACAATAATAATAATTACGGCATTTGTTAAGTGGTCACTATGTGCCAAGCTCTGGAGTACATATAAAATAATAAGGTCGATACAGTCCCTGTCCTACTTGGAGCTCATAGTCTAAGTAGGAAGAAGAACAGGTATTCAACCTCTGTTTGAGAGATAAAGAAACTGAGACACAGAAAAGTGACGCAGTGGCCACATCGTGCACATAAAAATGTCATCGCTGAATTGTTCTGGGCACATGCAACCCAATACCTTGGGTCCCACATTGGCCTTTCCAGCGTGTCTCAGTGGAAAGAGCACGGGTTTTGGAGTCAGAGGTCATGGGTTCGAATCCCGGCTCGGCCACTTGTCAGCTGTGTGACTTTGGGCAAGTCACTTAACTTCTCGGTCCCTCAGTTCCCTCATCTGTAAAATGGGGATTAAGACTGTGAGCCCCACATGGGACAACCTGATTCCCCTGTGTCTACCCCAGCGCTTAGAACAGTGCTCGGCACATAGTAAGCGCTTAACAAATACTAACATTATTATTATTATATATACACTCATAGGATTTCAGCATTTATGGAGCATTTTTCAAATACAATACACAACTAAATATATAATGAAAATTAAGTGACTTAGAGGATAGAAGTGTAAAATTGCATCTAGAAAGAACTTGGAATAGAATATAGCAGTTTTATAAGACTGCTTGCCTGACTTTACTACAAATAGCAGTGAAGTATGATTTATTATTCTGGCCTATATTGGGATCAATGGTCAATTAAGGTAATCTATAACAAGATCAATGTCAACCCTGAGGTGCTTCAAGGAATAAATGATGAATGTCAACCCACTAGTAAAAGAGTTCATAGTTTCCAGCTTTCCTCCTTCTTAGAGGAGGTTTGTGTAAAATCTACAGATATTGGTTGAATTATTTTAAAGCATTTCAATTAGGTCAGCATGGTATAAAATTTAGAGAAAATGATGAAAGGCCTAATTTCTTCTCCCATTTCATACCATAGAGAGTATGTGTATGCTGAACAAGCATACACATTATTACATCCCTTTTTAAAATCTTTCTCTGTTTTAGGGATGACCTAGCTCAAGAGAAACAAGATGGCTCATCTGGAACCTAGCTCAAGAGGAGCAAGTTGGTCCAACCGGAGGCAGGACAAAAACCAGTTTCCTACAGGAAGGGATTTTGTAAACCTCTTGAAATGGAGGACAAAATGAAAGAATCAGCATGGCCTTGAGAAGCCACATGGCCGAGTGGACAGAGCACAGGCCTGGTAGTCAGAGGACCTGGTTTCTAATCCCAACTCTGTTGGCTGTGTGACTTTGGGTTAGTTGCTTAACTTCTTTATGCCTCGGTGTCCTCAACTATAAACTGGGGAAGAAGTAACTTTTCTCTGCCTGGCTTAAACTGTGAGCCTCATATGGGACATAGACTGTGTCCAATCTGATTAGCTCATATCTACTCCAGTGCTTAGTACAGGTCCTGGCTCATAGTAAGTGCTTAACAAAAACCATTAAAAAAGCTGTCACGCATTATGCAAAATTATTCAAACAAAACTAAGCCATTTGCTTCGAAAGAGAAAATTTCCTTGTGTTGAGAAACTGGGAAATACGAGCCTTGGTATCCTGAGAGGTTTGTATGCTAGCTGTTGTACCCCCATCTTCCTATGTTGAAGGGAGTGTTTCCTGGAAAAATAATAATAATAACTATGGTATTTGTTAAGTACTTTCTATGTACTAGGCATTGAAGTGGATGGAATGAATTGAGTTGGACCCAATCCCTGTCCCATACAGGGCTTACCCTCCCCACAGGCTGATCTGGGCTCAATGAATAACAGCACTGAGGAACATCTCAGTATGGGAAACAAGAGAAAGGTTTCTGTGATGATAGGCAGGAAGTGTTTTTCTTTTTGTCATTCAAAGAGTCTGTTTCTGGAGACCCTGCTTATAGGCATGAACAGTTCCAGAGATGACTGAACTGTCTGTTCTGGAATAGCATAGGTTTGGTGCTCTATCTAACTGCTTTTTTTTTTCTGCAGCTGGTGTCATTCATTGATTCATTCATTCAATAGTATTTATTGAGTGCTTACTATGTGCAAAGCATTGTACTAAGCGCTTGGAATGTACAATTCGGCAACAGATGGAGACAATTCCTGCCCATGGATGGGCTCACAGTCTAATCTGGGGGAGATGGACGGCAGAGCAAAGCAGAACGAAACAAAAACAAGACAACATTATCACAATAAATAGAATAAAGGGGATTGTACACCTCATTAACAAAATAAATAGGGTAATAAATAATATACACAAATGAGCACAGGGCTGAGGGGAAGGAGGGAGGGGAAGAAATGCTCAGTGTCCCATATGCTCAGTGATACATTCATCCATTCATTCATTCAATAGTATTTATTGAGCGCTTACTATGTGCAGAGCACTGTACTAAGCACTTGGAATGTACAAGTCGGCCACAGATAGACAGTCCCTGCCCTCTGACGGGCTTACAGTCTAAACGGGGGAGACAGGCAGACAAGAACAATGGCAATAAATAAATAGAGTCAAGGGGAAGAACATCTCAAAAACAATGGCAACTAAATAGAATCAGGGCAACTAAATAGAATCAGGATACACTGGACCACTGGATCACTGGACTTCTTCCCCTTAAACTGTAAGCTCGTTGTGGACAGGGAGTGTGTCTACCAACTGTGTTTCATTGTACTCTCCCATTAAATAGTGAATAAATAGTGTTGATTGGTCATCAGTTGATTATTTGGAAATAGAAAAAGGGGGAGGAGGAGGAAGAAGGAAGAGAAGGAGGAAACAGAGGAAGAAGGAAGCAGAAGAAGGAGGAGGAGGAAGAGGAGAGAGGACAAGGAGGATGATGAGAAAGGAACAGAATGAGGAGGAGAAAGTAAGAGGAGAAGAAGTAAAAAGAGGAGAAGGAGAAGGAGGAAGAGGGATAGATAAGGAGGGGTAGATATAGTTAGTTTTCAGGTTCAAAAATAAATGTCTTGGTGTTTTTCATGTATTTTGGTTTGGAAGGTGAAGGTAATGACAGTGAGGTTTTTATTTGTGTGCATGACAAAAGGTGACAAAACCATAAGACTGGTTCATGATTGCCAAACCCCTTAATCATGCTGTGCACGTAAAACTGCACTTTTATTGCACAGCTGAATTTGTTAACACAGAGCTTTGGACTGTTTTTGTTTAAACACTTGGTAATATAATCTTCTGGAAGCCTTGCTTCAAGGCAGTTATCACATCTCTGATTGCTGATTGATTTGCAGCATGCTGATATCTATTCTGTTGCTGGCTACCAATTGTCTGCTGTTCCACCACTTTGTGGTTTTAGTTCATTCATACCATGAATTCAATCTGATTTTATGTTTCATGATCTTCATTATGGTAAATTCTCCCTAAATTGATGGTTTTGGAAGCAATTTTACAAAGCAAGTATTCCTTTAAGAGTATACTAAGGCTCACTTTTGGCATTGATAGCAAAAATAGGGTAGGATTGGAGGAGACAGGTGGATTAAGGTCCTGCTCAGGTTTTTTGTGGGGATCCTCAGAAAATCATGAGAAAAGCTGCATTTGTTGCTCCCACTTGTTTTCAGTTTCCTACCTGCTTGGCTTCCCCCTACGTCTGCATTCCACCCAAACTCCAGTGATTGGATTCAAACCTCTCCCTACTATAGGACTGGTAGTCAGGAGACCTGAAAATCAAAGTGTTCCCTTTCATGATAAACAAGATACTACAGGTGCTGATACACCAACTTTACTGGTTTCAAAACCAAAAAAGATTTTGTCACTGGTGTGGGGAACTCAATATGCGGATATGCCCACCAATCAAAAACTGCCTTGGAATCAGTTAGAGAAGGGGTCCAAAAGGAGAGATTTTCAATCAGTGTTTTAACAGGAAAAACCCAAACAAGAAAAGCTTCTGTAAACTAAGATGCAAATATTGTGCATACCCAATTTACTGTGTCTAAGCATATTGCAAATTTACTGTGTATCTACTTCACTCTGCCTGACCGTGGCCTATTGGAAAGATCATGGGTCAGGGAGTCATAAGGCACAGGTTCTAGTCTCAGTTCTGTTACTAGCTACCCTGCTGTGGTAGCTTGGGCAAGTCACTCTATGCCTCAATTTCCTCAAACGACAGATCGTGAGCCCCATGTGGGACAGGGGCTATGTCGTATTTGATATCCTTAAATCTATACTAGTGCTCCACACAAAGTAAGTGCTTAATAAATGCCATTATTTGAATTTTTTTTTTCTAGCCATCCTGTGTGGTTACCTTATAAGGAACAGCTGTTTGGGTTTTCATTATTTTTTTTACTTGTGCAGCAAAGTGTAACATGATATTAAATTATGTTTTCTGTTTTGTCAAATTACAAATTCTTTGATTGAATAAATGTAGTTTTCCATTTTGTTTTTCCTCCCTGGCTTTCCTTTCCCTGTATTTCTGACATTCTGAAGAGGAGATTCCATTTAATGATTATTTCTTCTAGAATTATTTATCTTACCCTTTATCTCTCTGCTCCTTAACCTATCCTTTCCTTTCCCCTTGATTACTTTTTTTCTTTTCTTCTTTTAATTTTTCCTGTTATCTCTGCTATCTCATTTCTTTGTCTTCTCTTCTGAGCTTTACCTTGTTTTCTCCCTCTTGAACTGTTTTTTTTATCCACTGTCTCTCTCTTTTGGGCTTTCATCTCTTCCTTACGTATGCATAGCTCTCTGTGTGTCTCTTTTTATCTCATGTACTTTATCTTTTTCCCTGGTTTTGTCCACTGCTTCCATCTATATTACCTGTTTCCTACCTGTTGCAAATAAGGATGATATATTTCATGGAAAGTACTGGGAATTAACAGGACTCAGTTAAAGAAGCCAGCCCCAATCTGACAAACAAAAGTTGTACTATCCTTTTCATAAGTGAATGCCCACACATACATAATATGCACTACATGCAAGTAACTGGATAATCAGAATATTGTTGGATTGCTATTTGGGAGAGATTTTCTTTTTCAATGTGTTCAAGGGCTAGAGTGTTTTGATAAGCAAATATTGAAATTCCTCTGTTCAAAAACAAAGAAATGAGAGCAGAAATTAGTAACCATGAATAGGGAATACAAGAAATATATATGTGAAATTTGGGGATTGAGTTAATGGTATTGACAAGTAGTAGTACTCTGTTATGGATGGTTTTAATTGATGTTCGCCTGCATAAACTAGTCTAACTTTAAATACGTGATTTTCCTTTTCCACTCCACCATGAACACTCATTAGTCCCTTAGGCTCTGGTGGCTTGATAACTGTAGTTTTCCCAGTGACTGCTTAACACCTGAATCATCTGCCATGTAGATGGGCAAAGGGATAACTATCTTCTTCTGGAGGAGTTTTAAAACATCAGAATTAAGTTTCCTATTTAGAACTCTTTTAGCTAGGTGAGACAATAAATGGGATTGTCCAGGGAACATTGGTGGGATTCAGGGGTGGGGTAGTTCTTTAAGTCGGGGTTAGAAAAAGGAGTCTTGCTATAAGAAATGCAGGATAACTCCAGATACCTAAAGAGGATTTAGGACTTGTGAGAGCTTGTGACAGGTGTGATTAAGACCCAAGAATTCAAAGCATGAAAAGGAAGCATGGTCTTGTAGAAAGAAAAAGGATCTGGGATCCAGGAGGACCAGGACCTCGGGCAAATCACTTAACTTCTCTGGGTCCTAGTTACATCTTCTGAAAAATGAAAATTAAGATTAAGATTAATATTGTGAGCCCTACATGGGACAGGGACTGTGTCCAACCTGATTATTTTACATATACCCCAGGGTTTAGTAAAGTGCCTGGCATGTAACATGCACTTCACATATGCCATAAAAAACAACAACAAGTAACTGAATAATCAAAATATTGTTGGGTTGCTATTTGGGGGGGAGTTTCTTTGTCAGTATATGAAAGAGTTAAAATGGTTAGTGTTCTGTTTCTATTGATGCATGGCATCCCCAGTCACTACATCTTTCCCATCTCTTTCAGTAACCAAGTAATTGTACCAGAGGGTTTATTCATGCATTTATCCATTTTTTTTCTTACAACATATAACATTATCCTTATTTTCTTCCTCATTCCTACTCAATCTCTTGTTCTTTTTCTTCTCTTCTTTTGATTGCACCTCCATTCTCCTTGACTAACTTTCAGTCCTATCAGTCAATTAGTGGTATTCATCGAATTCCTACTAACTGCAGAGCCCTGTGCTAAGTTTTTAGGGGAGTACAATACAATAGAATTGGTAGGCACTATTGGTAGACACTCCAGGTTTCTCTCTGACCCTTCTTATAAATCCACCTTCTAGTGACTTACAATTTCTTCAGGTCTTCTTAGGCCTTTTGCTAGAGAAGTAAGTCACAGGCTGGTTCAGGGCTGCCAGTGCCTTCTGCCTCCCAATCCCCGTCTCTGCCCAAGAGCAGCCAGATATTCTAGACGGAAATAGCTTCTTAGTCAATATAATGAAAAGGATTAAGTGGACTCTTCCTTGGGGCAGAATTTAGGTGAGTGACAGTTTGGAACTGGGGGTGAACTGTATTCCAGGAAGGTTCTCACCATTTTCCCTGAGATACAGCCATAAAGATCTACATGTAATAATGTATTACTCTCTACCTGAGGTTAAAAGGCATGTATAATGGGATAATATTGCCAAGAGCTTAATCTAGATCACAGTTTTCCCCAAGCAGAGTTTGCATGAAGCACATGACCTAGTGAAGCAGCATGACCTAGTGGATAGAGGATGGGCATGGGAGTCAGAAGGACCTGGGTTCTAATTCCTTCTCTGCTGGATATCTGCTGCATGACCTTGGATAAATCATTTCACTTCTCTGTGCCTCAGTCACCTCATCCGTAAAATGTGGATTAAGATTATAAACTCTTCGTGAGATAGACTGTGCCCAATTTGATTAGCTTGTATCTACCCTTTATCTGCACTGTACTGCACTTAGTCCATGGTACTTTCCAAGTGCTAAGTACAGTACTCTGCACACAGTAAGCTTTCAATAAATATGATTGAATGAATGAATGTCTGGCACATCGTAAGCACTTAACAAATACCATACCTCTAGATTGTAAGATAGTTGTTAACAGGGAGCACACCTACCAACTCCGTTATATTGTACTCTTCCAAGGACTTAGTACAGTGCTCTGCACACAGTAAGTACAAAAAAAAAGATCTTTGCTTGACTGATTAATGAAAAAAAGCACATGGTATAACCACATGGTCTGGGATCCAATTATGAGAGAGGAACAGCATGGCCTAGTCGAAGGAGCATGGGAGTCAGAAGACCTGAGTTCTAATCCCTGCTCTGCCCTGCTCTGTGTGAACACAGACAAATCATTTAATTTTTCTGTGCATCAGTTTCCTCATCTGTAAAATGAGGATTCGATGGCCGTTCTCTTACCTACTTAAACGATAAGTCCCACATTGGACAGGAACTGTGTTCAACCTGATTACCTGGTATTAGGAATCATGTCTTCCAACTATATTTTATTATACTTTCTCAAGTGCTTAGTACATAGTTTAGTACAGAGCTCAGAACACAGTAAGTGCTCAATAAATATCCTTCATTGATGGATTGACAGTCTTAAACTTAGTAAGCTGTGACTATACCTTGCAAACCTGAACTGTAGTTCTCTGTTGTGATCTTTCCAATTTTTATTATTATTTAATTCCCAATTTTGATCTTGTTGGGTTTCTATCAGTCTTCTAGGCTTAGAGTTAGAGTTGGATCCTGAAGGAAAGGCTTAATCTCATATTGATCTTTGAGAATGTTGAGCATGGGGTGGTCATTAATTTTATCTTTAGTTTGATGTTCTATAACAGAACTGCACAGCGTGATGCAGTGGAAAGAGCACGGGCTTTGGAGTCAGGGCTCATGAGTTCAAATCCCAGCTCTGCCACTTGTCAGCTGTGTGACTGTGGGCAAGTCACTTAACTTCTCTGTGCCTCAGTTCCCTCATCTGTAAAATGGGGATTAAGACTGTGAGCCCCACGTGGGACAACCTGATTCCCCTGTGTTTACCCCAGCGCTTAGAACAGTGCTCTGCACATAGTAAGCGCTTAACAAATACCAACATTATTATTAACTGTCCCAAATTTGATTCAATGAGGAGAAAAATCTCACTGATTCTAATAAAAACTTCTTGAGCACAGTCATCAAGAAACAACAGTTCCTGGAAAACTCTCTGAAAACCTTTCAATTATGCTTATGGTCTGTTGATTTGGAAAACTCACTGTGCCAGTCAATTTGAAATATAGTTTAGTATGAGCTTTTAGATTCTTAAGAGCAGTCTATTTTATTCTCCCAAGTGCTTAATACAGTGGTCTGCAGAGAATAATATATTTATTGAGTATTTAATGGTGTTCAGTAAATACCACTGAATGATTGATTGACTGATCCTTAAACATGGCAGCATAGAATATATTGACCAAGACTGAACCATACTAAACATACTTGAATACTTTGATTTCATGGAGTAAGGGTTAGGCAGGACAACTCTCACATGACTGACCACAACGAAATAGAGTAGCCTCAGGATCTTGTTGACACAGCATCCAAATTTGCTTAGCAATTGATAGTGCTTGTCCCTGTTTTTGAGAAGCCTATGAAAACAGTAAAAAATTATTAGTACTGATTCTTAAGCTTTTTCTGTATCCATTGTAATGAACCAGTCATATCTGCATTTCATTTGAAGTCCAATTAGAATTCAGGTAGTGCATGGTATCTATGCTCTTCATGAACCTGGGTAGACTCTTGCCAGCACTAGAGAGCATAAAGACATCTTGATAGTTTATCTAGATACTGTTCCTACTTTAATTCCGGCTCTACCACATGCCTGCTCTGTGGCCTTGGGCTAATCACTTAACTTCTCTGTGTCTCAGTTACCTCATCTGAACAGTGGGGACTAATAATGTGAGCCCCATGTGGTTATGGTCTGTATCCAACTTGCTTAGCTTGTATCTACTCCAGCACTAACTACAGTGCCGGGCACATAGTGAGCATTTTAGAAATACCACAATTATTGTTATTATAATTATTTTAACTATGTCATTTAGATCATTGCTTCATGTGCAGCATAAGTATTATTTGGGATGCTGCCAATTCTTCAAAATTAGCAATTACAATATGGTGCTTTACATTGTATTTCAGTGGGTCCTCATATAATACTTTCAGATCAGTTTGCCTAAAATTATCTCTCTTCAGCATGACACACTGCTGTTAGAAATCCTGCTGTTATCCATCACTTTTACATCTCCCATTCTGGGGAGCTAAGCTATAGGGTTTGTGGGCAGGGTATGTATCTGTTATGTTGTATATGTATCTGTATATGTATGTATTGTATATATGCACAAATGTATGTATGTATCTGTATATGTATATGTTATGTTCAATGTATCTGTTATGTTATATACTACCAAGTGCTTAGTACTGTGCTCTGCCCACAATAAGTGCTCGACAAATACAAATTGACTGACTAACATAACATCAATGCTGGAAAGCAGATTGAGCTCCAGGAATTCAATATTAAAATCCAATGAATAAGCAAGATAATTGAATATACCTTGAGAGCATTATGCCTGGAATGAGAGAAGATCATACACAAAGTGCACTCTTACTATGTAGTAAACCTGAAACAGGAAACCTGAAGAGTGCCCATTTCCAAACAGCACAAATATATCTTGACTCTTTAGCCCAGTAGTAAAAAGTTTTTTTGCAAGATATGTACTGTAAAAAAATAGCCTTGATTTGTACAACAAAGGAAAGCTGCTGTAGAATGGCATCTCTGGACATGATAGACATGAAAAAAATAGAGAAGAAGCATGGCCTAGTGGATAGAACATGGGCCTGGGTCTTGGATTCTAATTCCAGCTACTCCACCTGTCTGTTGTGTGACCTTAGGCAAGTTACTTCACTTCTCTGTGCCTCAATTACCTCATCTGTAAAATGGGGATTAAGACTGTGAGCTCGATAGGAGATATGGACTGTGTCTAACCCAATTTGCTTGTTTTCTCCTCAGCACTTAGCAGAGTGCCTGGATAATAGTAAACACTTAACAAATACCACAATTAAGATAATGACATCTTTTGGAGCCTTCCATGTAATAGGCAATTTCAGTAATAGCTTTATTTAAAGAAGGGGCAATTTCAGCATCACATAGATTGGATAACATTTTTTTTGTCTGTGTTTCTCAATCAAGAACATGCTTTATGTGAAGGTTACCCTAAATATGTGTTCTGGGCAGGAGTTGAATTTTCTTGCTTTATGAAAGCGTGTCCAGGGAATCCTGCATCCAACATTCAGATCAGTGCCCCAGAACATTACCTCAATAATAATAATAATAATAATGTTGGTATTGTTAAGCGCTTACTATGTGCCGAGCACTGTTCTAAGTGCTGGGGTAGACATAGGGGAATCAAGTTGTCCCAAGGGGGGCTCACAGTCTTCATCCCCATTTTACAGATGAGGTAACTGAGGCACAGAGAAGTTAAGTGACTCGCCCAAAGTCACACAGCTGACAAGTGGCAGAGCCGGGGTTTGAACCCATGACCTCTTACTCAAGTGCAAGTATATTGGAGTGCTAGGAGATAATCATGGAAGGCTTGTTGGAAAAGGTGGGATTTTAGCAGCATTTTGAAAATGGGGAGGATTTAGACTGTCAGATTAAGGTAGAATAGGGAGTTCCTGGATAGAAAAATAATCTGAGCAGGGGAGTAGAGGGATTAGAATGAGGACCAAGTTTGAATATTAACCTGGGAGGAACAAAGTAAGATTGGTGAAGAGTAAAGAGGAAGCTGTGAGAGACCATCGTGCAACACTTTGAGAAGATGATCTGTGCAGTAGTGTGTAATTTAAAGAGTTTGTACAAAAGTGGAGCGGAAAATAGAGGTCATGGAAATGTTTAAAAACAATTGGCTGTATTCAGCATTAAAGTATTCATCATTACTCCCAGGCCTGTGCTCTTTCTAAGGGAAGTCCTTACATGATCAACATCTTTTTTTTATGGTATTTGTTAAGTGCTTACTATGTGCAAGAACCTCTGCTAAGCAGGAGAAAGAGTAATAGAGCGTTTAGGTTTGGGAGTCAGAAGCACCTGCATTCTAATCCTGGCTCTGCTACTAGTCTGCTGTATGACCTTGGGCAAATCACTTCACTTCCCTGTACCTCAGTTCCGTCAGCTGTAAAATGAGGGTTGCAGTTTGACATTAATAGTTTCCAAACAAAGAATGGGCTTCAGAGAAGCCTCCTTGTATCTATCCAAGTTCAATCAATGGAACATATATGCCTCCTAAACCCAAATATGCTGATTGTTTTTCTACATATCATATGGACTTTTTGCATGGAGGCAAACTCTTCTTGATTAAGTAATGTGATCTTGGATTTTAAATTTGCTATTTCTTTTTTAATTCTTAATATCCATAATGTAACAATAAACTAGAGTTTTAGGATCATATTCAGTAAATGGAGGGCTCTGCCACTTGCATCATGCTCAATGGGACAAGTCAATAACATTTTATAAAAACTGCTCCTCATTAAGAAGGAACATTTGACACCCCATCTGTTATCTCCCATACCAAGCATTTGTGCTATATTAAATTAAAGCAACTGATAATTTACCATTGGCAGAATGAAACAAAGTTTAAGAAATTTTGGAATAATTAGAGAAATACAATTTTTCAAATAAATATTAAGAATAAGTATTCAATTCTAGTATGAGAACAAATTTCAATCTAACAAGATATAATTTTTCATATAAGGAAAATTTACATGTCCATATTGGAATATAATCATGTTTGGTTAATAAAGCTTCTTTTGGAACAAGTTTATTGGGACAAGTTCTGTACATAGTAAGCCTTAAATAAACAAATATGATTGATTGACTGATTTGAAGGTGAAGAGAGTAGTATATGGAAGCAAAAGGAGTTTCAGGAGGAGGTGAGAAAGGGGTTGGTGGTGAAATGAAGCAAGCTGGTGCTAGAAGTATGAAATGTGCAAGCTGGACTGTAGTAGGTAAGTGAGATAAGGTAGGATATGGCCAGCTGATTTAGTGCCTTAAAGCCAATGGTAAGGCATTTCTGTTTGATGTGGAGGTAGATTGGCTACCAATGAATATTTTCTAGGGGTGTGGAGATGTGGACTGTATGTTTTAGAAAAATGATCCAAACAGCACAATGAAGTAGGGACTGTAGTGATAAGAAACAGGAGGCATGGGGATCAGTTAGGAGGTAGGTGGAGAAGCAGCGTGGCTCAGTGGAAAGAGCACGGGCTTTGGAGTCAGGGCTCATGAGTTCGAATCCCAGCTCTGCCACTTGTCGGCTGTGTGACTGTGGGCAAGTCACTTAACTTCTCTGGGCCTCAGTTCCCTCATCTGTAAAATGGGGATTAAGACTGTGAGCCCCACGTGGGACAACCTGATTCCCCTGTGTCTGCCCCAGAGCTTAGGACAGTGCTCCGCACGTAGTAAGCGCTTAACAAATACCAACATTATTATTAGTACTCAAGATGGGATAGGATAAGTGTAGGATTAAATAAATGTTTGAATGGAGAATTAACAGGATTTGGTAGCAGACTGAAAATGTGAGCAGCATGGTCTAGTGGATAGAGCACAGGTATGAGAGTAAGAAGGATCTGGGTTCTAAACCTGGCTCTGCCACTTGTCTGCTCTGTGACCTTGGGCAAGTCACCTAATTTCTCTGTGTTTCAATTACCTCAACAGTAAAATAGGGATTGAGATTGTGAGCTCCAGGTGCAACAGGAACTGTGTCCAACCTGATTGTCTTATATCTACCTCAGAGCTTAGAACAGGGCTTGACACATAGTAAGCACTTAACAAATACCATCATTATTATTATGAGAGACATGAGTCAACATAAACCGAGTTTACAGGCTTGTGATGATGATGATGATGATGGTATTTGTTAAGAACTTACTATGTGTCAGGCACTGTTCTAAGTGCTGGGATAGATACAAGCAAAGCAGGTTGGATACAGTCCCTGTCTCACATGGGCTCACAGTCTTAATTTCCATTTTATAGAATAGGGAAATGAGGCACAGAGAAGTTAAGTGACTTGCCCAAGGTCAAATAAAATTAGGGAGGATAGTGGTATTGTCTACAGTGATGGGAAAGGAAGTGGCAGGACTGGGTTTATCTGGAAAATAAGGAGATACCTTTTGGACATGTTTAATTTGAGGTTTCATGGAAAAGGAGCTGGTCCATAGTGTTGAAGGCACCTGAGAAATCTAGGAGGATTAGGATTGAATAGAGACTGTCAGATTGGCAAGAATGTCACTGATGACCTTAGTGAGATCTGTTTCTGTGGAGTGATGGGGGCAGGAAACCAGATCGAAAAGAGAATTGGAATAGAGGAAATGGAGACAGTGGGTGCATAGACATCTCTCTCAAGGAGTTTGGAGAGGAATGGTAAAAGAAAAATGGAGCACTAGCTGGAGGGGTAGGTTTTTTTTTTAGGATTGGGGAAATGTGAGCCTGTTTGAAAACAGTAGGGAAGAAGCCAATGAAGAGTGAACAGCTGAAGACTGTGATCAGGGAGGAAAGAAAGGAGGGGGCAAATATTAGCTTAAAATTAGCTCAGACTTGGATATCAAGGTTGCATTGATCCCATTAACCCAGATTAATATTTACTGACTGCAGCATGACAGACTACAATAGATATAATTCCCCTCATTTTAGTGGAAAAAAACTGAATAGATAAATGTTCTCTACTCTATTAGAGTGGGAGTTCCCTTAGAGCAGAAGGGTCTAAAGTGAACTATTATTAGGTTTGAGATTTGGCAACCTACATGTACCTTGATTATTTTTCTATAGAATGTGCAAATAAGTTGATTCTGATTTCTGGAAGCATGGATTTTTTAAAAATGTTTTTGATGGTTGAATTCTAGGGATTTGATTTTAGACAATATATCATTTTTAAGTATCAGTATATGAGAAACCTAAATTAAGTCCTCAGTAGTTTCTTAATCTAATTGAATTAAGTATGTAGATAGGGTCATATATTATTGCTAGTCCACTTGTGAATTTAAAACAAACCAGAAATTCAGAAGCCTTTAGAAATTTTAGAAGCCTTTAGGAATTTGCCATCGCTTTATAAATGACAAAAGTGAGGCATGGAGAAGAAAGTAACTATGCCAAAGGTCACTGACAGACAGTGCTAGAACTGGGATTAGAACCTCCGTTCTTTCTATTAAGTCTTGCTGAAGTCCTATTTCTCCTTCAACATTTAAATTCTTTTGTAAAACGTAGCATATTAAATCCCAACTTACCATTTAATCAGTAGAAAGTCAATGTTATGGTTCTGTATATGCTAACAAATATGCCACAGTTTAAGAAACATAAACATTAGAGCTTAATTTCCTTGAATGAAGCATCCAATTTTAAAAACAAGGATGAAAATGGAGATTTGATTTTATAAATTATCTGCATTAGGCATGATTGACTTCAATGTGAGTAATTGTTTATATTTATTAACATCATTAAAGCCAATTGGCTTACAACTAAATCACATCTTGCCTGTGCTGAAGGTACTAGGCAATTTGTTTAGATTCTTAGGCTCTATCACTGTTCTATTTCTGACTAAAGTGGAACAAAACAACTTAACACAATCTATATGCAGCCCAGATACAGGTTATAAATCTCCTGCAGCTGAATAAAGCATAACTGCAACATACCAAATCTGATTCTATTGAAACATGCTCATTCTTTAACTCAGAAAATGGAATAACTATCTGTTTACGTCACTTGTTGTTAGAGAAAAAATATTTTGTATTTTCCCAATCTGAGTACTAATTCTTCCTTAGCTGCTCAAAATTTTTACTTTAAAATTTTTTCTACTTCTTAAGAGTCATGGGAAAATTAAAAAAGATTTCAATGATGTCTTCAATTAACATCATTATACTTAATATATGGTGCAGGTCTATGCAATAATTTTACATTAATAATTGTCAAATGATGATGGAGTTTCCCAATGAGAATGCAAACCTTAATCCTGAAGTCTTCAGTTTCAGGGGATCTACGCAGAGGAATTGATTATTCATTCATTCATTCATTCATTCAATAATATTCAATTCAGAGCACTGTACTAAGCGCTTGGAATGAACAAGTCGGCAACAGATAGAGACAGTCCCTGCCATTTGACTGGCTTACAGTCTAAACGGGGGAGACAGACAGACAAGAACAATGGCAATAAATAGAGTCAAGGGGAAGAACATCTCGTATAAACAATGGCAACTAAATAGAATCAAGGCGATGTACATTTCATTAACAAAATAAATAGGGTAATGAAAATTTATACAGTTGAGCAGACAAGTACAGTGCTGAGGGGATGGGAAGGGAGAGGAGCAGAGGGAAATGGGGGAAAAGAGGGTTAAGCTGCGGAGAGGTGAAGGGGGGTGGTAGAGGGAGTAGAGGGAGAAGGGGAGCTCAGTCTGGGAAGGCCTCTTGGAGGAGGTGAGTTTTAAGTAGGGTTTTGAAGAGGGGAAGAGAATTAGTTTGGCGGAGGTGAGGAGGGAGGGTGTTCCAGGACCGCGGGAGGACATGGCCCAGGGGTCGATGGCGGGAGAGGAGAGACCGAGGGACGGTGAGGAGGTGGGCGGCAGAGGAGCGGAGTGTGCGGGGTGGGCAGTAGAAAGAGAGAAGGGAGGAGAGGTAGGAAGGGGCAAGGTGATGTAGATCCTTGAAGCCTAAAGTGAGGAGTTTTTGTTTGGAGCGGAGGTTGATAGGCAACCACTGGAGGTGTTTAAGAAGGGGAGTGACATGCCCAGATCATTTCTGCAGGAAATTGAGCTGGGCAGCGGAGTGAAGAATGGACTGGAGCGGGGCGAGAGAGGAGGAAGGGAGATCAGAGAGAAGGCTGACACAGTAGTGTAGCCAGGATATAACAAGAGCCTGTAGCAGTAAGGTAGCCGTTTGGGTGGAGAGGAAAGGGCGGATCTTGGTGATATTGTAAAGGTGAATATCTTGGTCTTGGTCTTGGCAGGTCTTGGTAACGGATAGGATGTGTGGGGTGAATGAGAGAGACAAGTCAAAGATGACACCGAGATTGCGGGCCTGAGAGATGGGAAGGATGGTGATGTTGGCTTATGCAGCACCAGTCTCTGGTCCCTGCCCAATGTATTCTCATTGGAAATGGAGTGCAGTGATTGAGGTGGTAGTGGTCAGAGGTGTAACAACATTGTGAACCACATGCTAAAGTATTTTTACATGCAGAATTCATTATAGCCAAAGTAACCATAGCATAGTATTGATGCTGTGCTAGAACACTACAATTCAGTGGGTGGACACTCTGTAACTACAGTGATCCTTGGTGCTCACATTAGCCCACTATATTTCAGAATTTCTGTTGGCTAGTCCACCTCTCAAAACACCCTAGATGATTTCCGGCCAAGAACCTTTACCAGAAGGCATTTCTGTACTTAAAAAACAAGGACTATAAACTCAAGTCTTCTTTGTCAGCAGCAGTTAGTGTCCGACAATCTGCTGCTATAGTATTGTATGCCTTCCCTGCTTGCCTTTGCCTTACTTCATTCATCATAGCGATAATGCTTGAGGAACCGTAATCACACATTCAACTTATTGACCCAGTTCACTGAAACTGGATTTTACTCAACATTGCCTCAGTGAAGGAGAATTGACTGAATTAGCTTGTGATTGATGATGACTCTGTTTGAGATTCAGCACGAGTATGAATTTAAGATGTGCCTGTTAGAACAGTTGGATATAACTCTGGGGTAGGTAAAGGTGATGTTCATATAAAGATGGATACCACAGTAGCTCTGTGTATCTTCAGTTTGGCATATGGCTTAAAGCTCCATTGTCCGTCTTTTAAATGACAGGCTATGTTGCTGGATTTGATTTCCTATTTTTTTGTCCATGTGTACTCAACCTTGAAAAGTCTAGGTAGCAGAATTGGGTGGAAGAATTTTAAATCTTCTGTTCTAATGAAAGCTTTTTGGAATGTGCAAGGTTCTCTGGTACTGTTACTTTTTGTACAACATCAGTCATGTTGCAGGGATAATATCTGCTGTGTTGCATTTTTCTTTAAGCCTCATTGCAATTTAGATAGTCCTGGTATACAGTGCAGTGGTGACTTGTACAGAAGGATTTTGGTTACAATAATATTAGCAATAGAGAGCTTTGAGAGACCCCAGTGGTTTCAGTAGTCAACATTGTTATCTTTAGTTTTCAAGAAGATGATTATGGTTGTTTGTTGAAACAATGAATAAATAGTATTTGAGTACTCATTGTGTGCAGGGTGACCATAGTAAAATATCATGAAGCCAGTCAGACTGTATGGACAGAAAGCCTCCTTTTTAGCAAATTCCCTCAAATAGATGATTTTAGAGGCAGTTTTACAAGGAGATTATTTATTTAACAGAGTCTACTAAAGTTTGATTTAGAGGGGATGGGGGAGGACGGTCAGGGTAGAATCGAAGGCTGCTCCTTCTGCCATAAGGCCATGTCCCCAGGGGCCACCCGTTTACCCCCAGCTGCCCTGGAGCTGGAAATCTGAGTTCCAGTTTGCTCTCCCCTCCATCTTTCCCAAACCCTACTACTAGCAAAGAAGAAACTTGGTGCAGCAGTCAGTAACGAGTCCCTATTTTCTTCCAGCAGGTACATTTTTAGCGACTGTGACATCTCAATTCAGACTCACCCTACAGGCAAAAAAGGCAGAATATCGAGGGCACTGATTTTGATAGAAGGTTGACAGGGGACACTCTTTGAGAGTGGACATGAGAAGATCTGAAAATAAGCCCTAAACAGGAATCTCCCAGCTACTGTTCCTCCACTTCTCTCTCAACCAGAGGAGACTGCATCATTAGCTCTGGGTGAGTCACAGGCAGATTTTCCCACCAATTAGATCCTCCCCATCTAGGCTGTAAACTCGTGGTGGGCAGGGAATGTGTCTGTTTATTGTTAATTGTATTCTCTCAAGCACTTAGTACAGTGCCTTTGCACACAGTAAACTCTCAATAAATATGATTGAATGAATGAATGAAAGCCTGGATACACCAGGGAAAGGGACAAGAAGGGATACACCAGGGAAAGGGACAAGATCATAAACCAATGTTTTAATTAGAGGAATCCACACCACAGTGTTTTACTCGAAACCTTTCATTTGTTCTGGGATTGTTAGATTAGCAAGATATCACAAGGTATCAAGGTGAACGGTGTGTACCTCACAGTAGTAGCCCATGATATGCCCCCTGCCTTCAAGGGGAAACAAGGAAGCATCAAATTATAAATGTATACACATATATATATATATAGAGAGAGAGAGAGAGAGAATTATACTTAGACATAAGTGCTATGTAGGTGTGTGAGTCCCCAAGTATTTGGGTGATGTGGAAGTGCTGAAGTACAAGTTGGGTGATACAGGACAGGATGATGGAAAATTAATCAGGAAAGACGGCTTGGAGAAAATGTAGTTTCAGAAGGGCTTTGGAAAGATAGCAGGAGCAAGGTACTGCTGTACGTAAAGGAAGAAAGAGTTCAAACTGAAGGGCGGGAGTGAGCAAGAGCTTGGCGGTGAAAGAGACAAGAATGGGACACAATGAATTGTTGACTTTGAAGTCTTATGGCATGTGTTCAGTACTCACTCATGTTGATAAATAGGTCAAGGAAATTTTGAATAATGTCTTTCTTCTCTGTTTATAGATTTCTACAGGAACATCCTATTATAATAAATAATTATGTATCTGTTAAGCACTTACAATGTGCCAAACAAGGTTTAAAGTGTTGAAGGCTTTCAGTTTGGACAAAATCCCTGTCCCACATGGAGGATAATTTAATTCCCATTTTGCAGCTGAGGAAACTGAGTCACAGAGAAATAAGGTGATTTACCCAAGGTTAAACAGCGGACAAGTGGTGGAGCTGGGATTATGATTCAGGTCTTCGGACTCCCTGGTCAGTGGTCATTCCACTAGTTCATGCTACGTCTCTGTATTCTGGGCCTTTTATTATTTTTCTTAGGTTTGCCTGCCAAACTAACACTCTAAAAATTTGGAACAGAGTCCTAGGCCTACAACAATTAATTATTCAATCAACTGTATTTATTGAGCACTTAAATTATGCAGATCACTGTACTAAGTGCTTGAAAAGGTAAGTAGACGTGATCCCTACCTTCAGAGAACTTACAGTCTAGAGGGTGAGACAGTTTATGATATTACCAGGAGTTTTCCATCCTAAATCTAGGCCAGTAGAGCTCCCAAGTCCCTCCCTGGAGGAGCATTGGGACCCAATTGCTGTATTCTGAAACTCCCCAGTTCTCCTGTTTTTCTAATGCACATTTCAGGCTATAATAGTTTCTGTTTTCTAAGTCCCTGCACCCCTTACTACTTCCACCACCAAGTTATCCCAGACAATTGTCTGCTTCATTCCCTGTCTTCCCCAGTCTCAGTTCACCCTCCTTGTCTTGTCCTCTCCACTCTTTGAAAACTCCTGCTCCACTGATTTCCAATCCCTGATCTTCTTCTCCATTACCATGATCGTCCAAGTTCTGACTGTGTGCTATTGCCCCAACCACAATTTCTCAGCACTGTTGCCTGGTTTCCCTTATCTTCCACAAGTCCATGAGAATTCCTGTGTACCCTGCTGGGCCTTCAGTTTTTAAAACTGCCTTTACCTTGATGAATCAATCACTCAATTGTTGAGCACTTACTATATGCAGAAAATTGTACTAAGATCTTGGGAGACTACAATATAACAATGTAACAGACACATTCCCTGCCCACAATGCTGCTGTGTCTCTCTAAAGCTCAGGTATACAGTAAGGATCAGTGGAAACCATACAATTCTGGGCAAAATAAACACAAACATTCCATTGGATGGTAAAAAGGAAAGGAAGCAAAGGAAATTACTGTATCTGTAAATGCCTTGGAAACAACTATCTTGCTTGCTTCCAATTGTCAGTAGCTTCTAGATCTAAATACTAAATAGTAAGTATTAGTAATGATAATGTGCACTAGTAACAAAATGTTACATTTAAAGAAGTTGCCTCAGTGGAGTAGAAATAGCAGTAGTAGCAGAAAACATAGGAGGCTCCTGGATTTCAGCCAGTTAGACTATTTATGAAATCCCATTTTCTTCTGACATGAGACAGCTGGGACTTTGCCTTCTGGTTTTCACATAAAAGGGATCCATTTCATGTTCAAAATAATTTTGAAGATAATAAGAAAAAGCTTACACTCTGGGGAAATGTTTGCTCTGGTGCTGGAACCCCCGAAAGACTGGTAGAGGTAATGTTTGTGTACCTATTATTAGTATCTGGCAGCAAAGGTGCCAAATTTATATTTTGAGAATAGGGGAGACAAGAGGGCAGTGATTTTAAGGGGTATAAGGCCAGGTAGGAAACAGGTTTCAAACAGATAATAGGTAATGTTAGGTAATGTTCAAATAGAACATCAATCAGTGGTTAAGTAAAATTATTGGTATTTTATTTTTAAATATGTGAATCACTGTAGTATATTTAAAAGGCTGAAATTTTAGATACTGAATCTAGTGTGATTGTGGAAAGGACATAGTCTTTTATCAGCTCGATACCCTGGCATTTTTTTGAATTGAGATCTTTGTTTCTACTCACTTATTTTTGCATTTAGGTACCTATGACATTGTTATTGGTATAAAAGTGTAAATCCTCTTGATGCATAATTTGAATACACTCTTTGATCGATTCAATATAAGACTTTAGGGCATGTTTCCATCATGTTGCTATAACACTGACATAAAGAAAGCAAGACTGAATATTGCTAAACTCTCAGAGGAAAGAAACATTAGCATCCTGATGATATTGAAGCCCAAAATGCTTCACTTCCATTTAGAACATCTGACATACATGCTGAGTAGAAAGAATTGTAAAGTATAATGGCGAGATAACACAGGTACCCTTCTAAGGAATAAGCTCTTTTAAGAGTTACAAGATACACATAAGCATACAAGCATGTTCAAAACCAAGATGATCCAAAGTATCTGGCAGCAAAGGTGCCAAATTTATATTTTGAGAATTGGGGAGACAAGTGGGCAGTGATTTTAAGGGGTATGAGGCCTGGTAGGAAACAGGTTTCAAACAGATAATAGGGCAAAGCTACCATTTTGGTCCTTTTCTTCTCTGATTGGTAATTGGGATAACCTGGGATGAGCAAAGTTAGAAGCTGAGTTCACAATAATAATGTTGGTATTTGTTAAGCGCTTACTATGTGCCGAGCACTGTTCTAAGCGCTGGGGTAGACACAGGGGAATCAGGTTGTCCCACGTGGGGCTCACAGTCTTAATCCCCATTTTACAGATGAGGGAACTGAGGCACCGAGAAGTTAAGTGACTTGCCCAAAGTCACACAGCTGGCAAGTGGCAGAGCCGGGGTTTGAACCCATGACCTCTCACTCCAAAGCCCGTGCTCTTTCCAGTGAGCCACGCTGCTTCTCTAAGTGAGCCACGCTGCTCCTCCACTTCACAAAGTGGAGGAGGCTGTGGCCTCCATCACCTCTTCTTCCTCCTGTGAGGAGAACACCTGTGTCTGGCAACATTCGGAATATGAAAGAACAGAGAACATATTGGAGCTGAGGTGCCCTTGGGACAGAATATTCTAATCATTTTAATCATTTCAAGAATACCTGTAAACTTTGAGGATTAATTACTTGAAAATATAGGAAAAAAATACATAATGGTGATAGTAAAATAAGATATTATAAGAAGCTTTTCTCTCCTGGATTCCATAGAGCGCACCTTTTCCACAAGAATGGAAGTCACAAATATTGCAAGTTTGATTCGGTTGTGAATTCTAAGCATTAGCATCCCGTGATTAGTTTACTGAATTCACCGGCACATTTTCTCTCTTAGTTGTTTCTCTTGTATCCTCCACAACCCACAGTTGCTTGCCATTTTCCCCTATTTACAAATTATTTTTCACATCCCAGACAATGCACTCTCCCAAATCCTTCTTTAATATTCCTTTCTTCACTTCTTAATCTTTTTTCACTTCTTAATCTTTCTTCCCTTCTTCTCTTCCTTACATTATTTTCAATTGTTCTTGTATAATCTTTTCATAAATCCTCCTCCTATATATTTTTCTTTGACTCATGTGGTCTGGATAATCTCTGTTCCCCTGCTTTGATTGCTGATTGTAGCTTCTCAAGGGGCAGGGATCTTGTCTACCAACTCCATTATATTGTACTCTTTCAAGCACTTAGTACAGTGTGCAGCACGCAGTAAATGCTCAATCAATGTTAGTGACCAATTTTTTTTCTGTTCCTTTCTTTTTCCTTCTTCCTGTCTCTTTTCCTTTTGTGTGTCCATTTTTATTTTCTTCTTTTCCTTTCCTATTCTTTTTACTCTTTCCTCCTTTTTCTTTTCTTTCCTTTTCTAGTCTATCCTGACCCTGAATGTCTATGCCCACATAAGGGCCATCACTATTTTTTGTGGAACCTGCAGTGCCAATCCTGAACTGCCTCCAGATAATGAGAAACAACCCTTCTCCTCTCTGGTAGACTGAACATGCTGCTCAAGACATAATACCTGTCAGAATAAGTCCCTTCCTATTTCTATAACTTGTCATCTTGGCCCCACCTTCCCAATTCTTAGAATTTCCCACACACCTTTCTTGCCTTGTTTCTTGTGCCTCAAACCCCCCTGCCCTCACCCTCTACCTTTGTTCCCTTCATGCCTCATGCTTCCATGAGCCAGCCCAGCCCCTGATTACCAACCAACCCAGATTATTTTAAAAACTTTTTTTAAAATTTAGCATCCACTTTACTGGCAACCAGCTCACTAATGTCCAATTTCCCCCTTAGATAAATGTCATGGTGCAGGATGGGAAGGAGAATGGCAGGGAGACAAGGTTGTAGCAGTGCCAGAAAAGACCTGGGAGGGGCTCACTAGCACAGCTGTCTGTCTATCCCCTTTGGACCCAGCTTGTTCCTAGGCCCATGGGTTTTACAAGTGTGGATGGCAGTTAGCTGGGAAAGCAGAATGGGATCACAGGGACCACTGAGTTAAAAATAAGGGTTTAAAAGAGAAAACAGCCTAGGTACAGGGGAAGGACCAACCCAGGAGAAGGTCATGAGAGAATGGGGATGATGTACCTCACAGGTTAAAGCCTCCTCTTCTCTCCTCCTCCCTCCTCACTCCTCCTCTCCTCTCTCCTCGCAAGTGCCACCCCCTCCACCTGCGCCTCGGAGCCCATTCCCTCTCACCCTATTAAAACCATCGCCCCTGCCCTCCTCCCTTCCTTAATTTCTATTTTTAACCACTCAATCTCCAATGGCTCCTTCCCCTCTGCCATCAAACATGCCCACGTCTCCCCCATCCTAAAAAACCCGCTCTTGACCCCACTTCCCCCTCCAGTTATCGCCCTACCTCCCTACTACCCTTCCTTTCCAAAATCCTAGAACGAGTCGTCTACAATCGCTGCTTAGAATTCCTTAACTCCCATTCTCTTCTGGACCCCCTCCAATCTGGCTTCCGTCCCCCCCACTCTACCGAGACTGCTCTCTCTAAGGTCACCCATGACCTCCTTCTTGCCAAATCCAATGGCTCCTACTCCATTCTAATCCTCCTTGACCTCTCTGCTGCCTTTGACACTGTCGACCATCCCCTCCTCCTCCACACCTTATCTCACCTTGGCTTCACGGACTCCGTCCTCTCCTGGTTCTCCTCATCTCTCTGGCCGGTCATTCTCAGTCTCCTTCACTGGCGCCTCCTCCCCCTCCCATCCTTTAACTGTTGGAGTTCCTCAAGAGTCAGTTCTTGGCCCTCTTCTGTTCTCCATTTACACTCACTCCCTTGGTGAACTCATTCGCTCTCACGGCTTTGACTACCATCTCTACGCAGATGACATGCAGATCTACATCTCCGCCCGTCCTCTCCCCCTCCCTTCAGGCTCGCATCTCCTCCTGCCTCCAGGAAGTCTCCACCTGGATGTCGGCCCGCCACCTAAAACTCAACATGAGCAAGACTGAGCTCCTCATCTTCCCTCCCAAACCCAGTCCTCTCCCAGACTTCCCTATCACCGTGGATGGCACGACCATCCTTCCCGTCTCTCAGGCCCACAATCTCGGTGTCATCCTTGACTCGTCTCTCTCGTTCACCCCACACATCCTATCCATTACCAAGACCTGCCGGTTTCACCTTTACAATATCACCAAGATCCGCCCTTTCCTCTCCACCCAAACGGGTACCTTACTGCTCCGGGCTCTCGTTATATCCCGGCTAGACTACTGTGTCAGCCTTCTCTCTGATCTCCCTTCCTCCTCTCTTGCCCCGCTCCTGTCTATTCTTCACTCCGCTGCCCGGCTCATCTTCCTGCAGAAACCATCTGGGCATGTCACTCCCCTTCTTAAACACCTCCAGTGGTTACCTATCAACCTCCGCTCCAAACAAAAACTCCTCACTCTAGGCTTCAAGGCTCTCCATCACCTTGCCCCGTCCTACCTCTCCTCCCTTCTCTCTTTCTACTGCCCACCCCGCACACTCCGCTCCTCTGCCGCCCACCTCCTCACTGTCCCTTGGTCTTGCCTATCCCGCCATCAACCCCTGTGCCATGTCCTCCCGCGGTCCTGGAATGCCCTCCCTCCTCACCTCTGCCAAACTGATTCTCTTCCCCTCTTCAAAATCCTACTTAAAATTTACCTCCTCCAAGAGGCCTTCCCAGAATGAGCTCCCCTTCTCCCTCTACCACCCCCCCTTCACCTCTCCGCAGCTTAACCCTCTTTTCCCCCCATTTCCCTCTGCTCCTCCCCCTCCCCATCTCCCTTCCCATCCCCTCAGCACTGTACTCGTCTGCTCAACTGTATATATTTTCATTACCCTATTTATTTTGTTAATTTTGTTAATGAAATGTAAATCGCCTTGATTCTATTTAGTTGCCATTGTTTATACGAGATATTCTTCCCCTTCACTCTATTTATTGCCATTGTTCTTGTCTGTCTGTCTCCCCCGATTAGACTGTAAGCCCATCAAACGGCAGGGACTGTCTCTATCTGTTGCTGACTGGTTCATTCCAAGTGCTTAGTACAGTGCTCTGCACGTAATAAGCCCTCAATAAATACTATTGAATGAATGAATGAAAGCCAAGCACAAACTACTTCATCAGTGAGTGACTTCCACCAAGGTATTGTAGATTTCCTCCTCCCATGTTGCTTATCAGCTTTTCTGCCTGAGATTTTGGAGGGAGAAGTGAACATTTCTGCTATGCTCATGCTCCTTTTAATCATTCGTTCTGGAAAAAGGAGGACCTGGATTCCATTTTAACCCCAGTGCAGATATCCCTTGTTGTCAGGATCATGGGGAGAGCTGGCAGCACTTTCCATGGGTCTGGGGTAGTCAGTCAGTCAATCATACTTAATCCGCACTATCTGTGTGCAGAGCACTGTACTAAGCACTTGGGAGAGTACAATATAAATATAACAGACACCTGGTTGCTGCTATATCAGTTCAATGAGGGGTGGCTAATTTTTTTTATGGCACAATATTCAGGCAAAATCCTTTAAGGTGATACATCAAACCATCATTGCATTGCACTATCCCAAGCACTTAGTAGAGTGCTCTCTACATACATCAAGTTCACAATAAAGACCCTCAATAGATTGATTGATTGAAAGCTTATTACTTATCACTAACTCTTAAATATAGCCTCTTCTCCTTTTTCCCCCTACATGAAACTTATTTCAGTTTTTGTCTCCCTCACTCAAGTATAACCTCCCTCTGAGGGCTGGGATCCGTGTATTAATTCTATTTCATTCTCCTAAATCCTTAGTAGAGAGCTCTATACACAGTCACTACTGCTTGGTAGATTCAGAGTCTGCTCACACCTGTGTAAGGCAGTACTAGATTTATTTTTGTGTTCTCAAACCACAAAATAAGAGAATGATGCTTGAGTTGTTAAATGATATGCTAGAGCAAGTGTAAAATTTTTTCTATAATTCTAATGTGCATAAATTCTCATGAGAAAGATCAAATATGTTTGTTCAATATATGTAATTGCATATTTTCTGTGTGTCTATCCTCGCCTTACTTTCATCCTTTTAAAATATGAATTTTAGAACACAACTGGCTTTCCTGAAGAGTCATATGCCAAAAGACTTGAAGTTGATCCTATCGGCTACTCGATAGGCTGCTTTGTGATACCTGAATTGATGAAGTAGGCACCTCATCTCCAACAAAGCATCTTGGCCCATTGGGTGGAACACAGGCCTGAGAGTCAGAAGGACCTGGGTTCTAATTCCAGCTCCACTACTTGTCTTCTGCATGACTTAAGGCAAGTCTCTTAACTTCTCTCTTACTCAGTTATCTCATCTGTAAAATGGGGATTAAGACTGTGAGCCCCAAGTGGGACAGGGACTGTGTCCAACCTGATTAGCTTGTATCTACCTTAGTGCTTATAACAGTGTTTGACACATAGAAAGTGCTAAACAAATACCATCATTATTATTATTATTAAGAATTTGCTCAAATTTCACTTATGGATAGACACATCCACATATTGATAAAATACATTGTAAGTAAGATTATTTTCAAACACAGAGGTCAAACACACACATACCCACACACACATACAGCTGTTCATTGCCTCCCTCTATCTTCACCCAGCACCCCCTGGAATGTGTCTAAATATTTGTATGCATGTATTATGCAAATATGCATGCAGCCCGATTGACACATGTAAACATGGATGCACATATGCCTGTGGGATGAGGCTCTGGAGAAAGAAGATATTTAGAGTAATTTTCATTTTCAAATATGAAGTCACTCAAAGTTGATTTTATAGCTATACGTGAGACTTCACTGTATTAGCCTAGTTTTGTGTACTCCAAGATTACATCATTTCAAAAGTCTTCCTTAGGCTGACCCTGGGGCAACTAGCTGTAGCTAGTGGAACCAACCAGATGTAGCTAGTGCATTTTCCACTAATATTTACCCAATGCTAGAAAGATTCAGTATTGCTACTCAGCTAAACTTTCAAGAATCAAGAAAAGCTATGAAAAATATTTAGAAGTAATTTATTTGCATTATCTTCTTTGAACAAAATAGACAATTATTCTTCCTTAACTCTAATTCTATAAACTTTGTTGTACTATACTCTCCCAAGCATTTAATGCAGGGCTTACACAGTAAGTGGTCAAAAATAACATTGGCTGACTGATTAATAATGTCAGTGAAGGCCAGGAAAATATGTGAATACTCATCTTTAAATTTCTTTTTTCACATTTTTTCCTGTTACTTTTGTTCATAATGCACCACAGGAACAATTTTAGTCTATTGTTCCTGCTATTTTAGTCTAGTTATGTGTAAAGAAGTGGCACTGACATATTTGAAAATCATATATGCCATATAATGTTATGGACCATGGTGTGTCCCCACTGATACTTAAGTCAATCACCATGTGTTTGGGAAATAGTAAATTATTGTTTATTTTCAAGGTTTAATTTTGAACAAGTCAGTAGCCCTTCTGTGCTGTTTTTCTATTTACTTGGGCTGACACTCCACAATACATCTTACTTCAGAAACTTTCTCTTTTTTAAAGTGTTATATCCTAGCACATCTGAAATTATTTTCAAATCATCTGTTACTGAACATAATGAAATTCAGATTAACTGAAATTGTGCTAAGACTTGTTACTGATCTATGTTTACTGACAGAGGGAAAAACAATGGAAGTAATTGTCTCTGGCCCTGAGAGGTCATGACAGAGAGGAAGAGAGTCAAAAACAATGTGAAAAATGTTGCAAAATATTCTTTGTTCTTATAGCTTTCATTCTTTGACCTTTAAATTGCCTATCAAAGACTGGCTATTTTGTGTTCAGTGAATGGAATTGTCTGTTTTTCATTGGGATATTGATGTTACGTTGTAAACCTAGAAGCCAAACTCCCTTAGGCGGTCATCAGGTAACATGTCGGTCATGAAGTATTATTTTTTGTAAACAGTGATTTTAACTTCAATCAAGGAGGTTGCAGTTTAATTAAAGTTTGCACTTGTTTTCCTCTGCTTTTATTCTAAAATCCCTCAGGCAACTGCAATTTGTTCAGATGTATGTTCAACTAATTGTGACTGAATTAGTTGTTGGATTTGCTAGGAAATAATCTTTCTAAAATAATGTTGTACTCCTGATAAAAAGACATTTTATCAATTTAATAAATTGTAGGCAATAGACAAAGCACGAGTTATCCAAGATAATTTTAATCGAGAACCTCAAGATAACATTATGTTGATTTTTGCCTACTAGCGGGCATATGGACCTGGCTTAGCTGACTGCATATTTTATTGTAATTTTTCTCTGTAGGAGTTCTGGCTCACCCTGTACTGCCTCCTGTGCTAAGGTGGAAATTAAAGAGTTACGCAAACAATCGAACAATGTGTGTTATATTGAAACTGATTCTTCCCACTGTAGGGGGAAACACTGGCCACTCAAAGAGTCTGCATGAGTCTGTAAATTTATCAGCTATCTCTCAGATTCCCTCTTGAGGCCTCTTTGCTACTTGACTTCAACACTCCTGAGACTGCCTAAAAGACTCGAGAGTAAAACAGTTGCCCAATACAATTGTAGTGTCTTCAAACAAAAGACTCCAAAAGGCAGGCCAACATTCATATGGTTTTTTTTGTTTGTTTGTTTTTCCTAGCTGTCTTTAACATGCTAACATCTTATAGTTTAAGTGCTTAAGGTTTTTCTACACTAATGGATTCCCTAATTCATTATTTCAAATTTCTTTCTGGCAATTAAACCCAAATGTTTTACGCTAGATGAATTTATGATGGAAATCTCTGCACTGAGCTTCCGTGGCTTCAGAAGAGTTTTCCTTAGAGTTCTTCAGACCTCCTGAAAGTGCAGAGATTATGGGGCTTACTTATCTTTGTGTATTTGAATCTCAGGTTTATAACCAATCACACACACACACACTCTCTCTCACACACACACACACACACACATATTATGAATTGTCAGAATTGACAATAAATCATCCAGAAGATTGAAGCTACAATGCAAGAAGAGAATGGTGACCTAGATAACAATCTAGAAGGGTGGCTATTTCATTTTGTGGGCTCTATTCTTTCTTACTGGACATTTCCTAGATTATAGCCCTGAAACAAAATTGTTATATTGCAAGTTTTAATTTAATGGGATCCAATTGCATTGTTAAGACTCACAAAATCTTTCATTGTAAAAATATATATTTTCTTGTCTCTCATTTTCACAACTCTATAAAGTAGGACACATTTCCAAAAAGTAGTACCCATTTCTTCAAATCTATTCTCTTGCTCCCTTTGTTCTTCCCCCCTCTAGTCCTACAGCTCTTACTGTCAAATAATCTATAATTTATTTATTTGTATTAAAGTTTGTCTCCCCTCCACTATAGGCTGTAAGTTCACTGTGGGCAGGGACTGTGTCTGTTCACTGTAGTACTGTAGTCTCCCAATCATTTAATATAGAGCTCTGTACACAGTAAGCGTTCAATAATAATAATAAAAATTAGGGTATTTGTTAGGTGCTTACTATGTGCCAAGCACTGTTCTAAGCACTGGGGTAGTTACAAGGTAATCAGGTTGTCCCATGTGGGGCTCACAATCCTTATCCCCATTTTACAGATGAGGTAACTGAGGCACAGAGAAGTTAAGTGGTTTGCCCAAGGTCACACAGCAGACAAGTGACAGGGTTAGAACCCACGTCCTCTGACTCCCAAGCCCATGCTCTTTCCACTAAGCTATGGAACTCTTACAGCAAATCTTTAGGGGCTCCTGCCTTTCATTCTTGACTAGTAGTGAAGTATGTTAAGCCCCCAGAATCCTTACTGGTTAGGGCCTACCGTATTTCTCCCACTGCCTACAAATATGGTTGAATGAATTTATGAAAATGAATGTTCTGAGATCCACTTTAATGAAAGAGGCTAGATTAAAATATCCTATAATGCCTTTAGTTTTAAGCATTACTGACAGAGTATCAGTGTAGGGAAAACTGGTAACTAACACTTTAGATGTCAGCAATTTGTCTTTTCCTTAGATTGCTGACTCTCTGGTGCCTAAGAAAATGCTAGAAATAAACCAAATGATTCTGAAAATATCTCAAAATGAACTACATCTGGCCCATGTGATTCCAATATCAAATCATGACACTCAAAGAGATTAAACTTTAATAGAAGAAAGAACATAACATGAACATAGAAAGAACATGTCTTCTGACAGAAATGCTCTTCTTTCTACAGAAATGCTCTGGGCATGTCATGCCCTTCCTTAAACCTCCAGTGGTTGCCTCTCAACCTTCCAATCAAGCATAAAATCCTCACTGTTGACTTCAAAGCTCTCTGTCACCTTGCCTCCTCCTACCTCACCTCCCTTCTCTCCTTCTACAGCCAGCCCACACACTCGGCTCCTCTGTGCTAATCTCCTCACTGTGCCTTGTTCTCACCTGCCCCTCCAGGAGGTCTTCCCAGACTGAGCCCCCCTTTTCCTATGTTCCTCATCCCCTCCCCATTAGCCCTACTCCCTCTCACTGCTCTATACCCCTCCTCATCCCACTGTTTCTAAGTATTTATTATTCCATTTATTTTATTAATGTGTCTAGATTACACAAATTACATAAATTAATTTTATTAGCATCTATAATACTATTTAATTATATTGATGCTATTGATGCCTGTCTATTTGTTTAGTTGTTCATCTCACCTTCTTGACTGGGAGCCTATTGTTGGGTAGGGATTGTCTCTGTTGCCGAATTGTACTTTCCAAGCCATAGTATAGTGCTCTTCACACATTAAGCGCTCAATAAATATGATTGAATGAACATAACAATATTTACATCACTGTCAAATATTTACAGCACTGTGGAGGGCAGTGGGTAGAGCACAAGCCTGGGAGCCGGAAGGATCTGGGTTCTAATTCAGGCTCTACTACTCACCTGCTGTGTGACTTTGGGCAAGTCACTTCTCTTCTCTGTGCCTCAGTTTCCTTTTGTATAAAATAAATATTAAGACTGTAAGCCCCTCATGGGACATGGAATGTGTCCAACCTGATTGGCTTGATTCTATTCCCATGCTTAGTACAGTGCCTGGCACATAGAAATCACTTAACAAATACCATTAAAAAGTGAACTGACATACACACATTTATGCTAAGGAATAGTATATACAAGAGTGATAAGGAGTACTAATTTATGAATGAATTATTGAGTAATTGTATATATTTTGATACTTCATACTTGATACTGACCAAGCACCTATAATAATAATGATAATAATAATTTTGGTATTGGTTAAGCACTTACTGTGTGCCAGAAACTGTACTAAGCGCTGGAGTGGATACAAACAAGTAGGACAGGACACAGTCCCTGTCTCACATGGGACTTACAGTCTCAATACCCATTTGACAGATGAGGTAACTGAGGCCCAGAGATGTGAAGTGACTTGCCCAAGGTCACAGTAGACTAGTGGCAGAGACAGGATTAGAACCCATGACCTTCTGATTCCCAGGCCTGTGATCTATCCATTAGGCCATGCTGCTTCTCTATCCTATCACATCTTGACTACTGCATTTGCCTTCTCATTGACAGTCCTGTCTTCTGTCTCTCTCCATTTTAGTCCATACTTCATTCTTCTGCATAGATCATTTTTCTAAAGTGGTCTACGTTTCCCACACCTCAATAACCTCCAGTGGTTGCCTAACTACCTCCACATCAAACAAAGAATTCCTTAGCATAAGCTTTCCTCCCTGTTCAAAGTGCTACCACATTAAGACAATCACTCATTATATTCCCCCTAGATTACTGCATCAGCGTCCTTGATAACTTCCCAACCCCCTGTCTTTCCTCACTCCAGTCCCTACTTCACTCTACTGCTGGATCATTTTTCTACAAAAACGTTCAGGACATGTCACCTTGCTCCTCAAAACTCTCCAATAGTCACTCATCCACCTTCATATCAAACAAAGACTCCTCACCATTGACTTTATAGCACTCCATCACCTGTCCGCTCGTACCTCACCTCAGTGCTCTCCTTCTACAATCCAGCCCCAAACTTCCTCTAGTGCTAACCTTCTCACGGTGCCTCATTCTCACCTGTTCCACTTTTGACCCCTCGCCAACATCCTGCCTCTGGCCTGGAACACCCTCCTTCCTCAAATCCAACAGACAAATACTCTCTTCCCTATAGAAGCCTTATTGAAGGCACATCTCTTCCAAAAGACCTTCTCAGACTAAATCCCACTTTTTCTCAATTCCCACTCCCTTTTGCGTCACCCTAACTTGCTCCCTTTGCTCTTCTCCCTGACCCCCAGTCCCATAGCACTTATGTGTATATCTGTAATTTTAAATATTTTTATTGCTGTTTGTCTCTCCTCCTTTAGACTGTAAGTTCATTGTGGGGAGGGAATTTGTTTATTGTTGCATTGTGCTCTCTCAAACGTTTAGTACAATGCTCTGCACATAGTAAGTACTCAATAAATATGATTGAATGAATGAATGAAAAGCACACAGCTCACCCCTCCTACCTTACCTCACTTGCTGCCTGTCTCTTTACCACACTGTCCTTCTGGCCTGGAACTCCCTCCTTCTCCATACACGACAGATCATCACTACTCTACCTTTGAAGACTCATTGAAATCACTTATTTCAGTTAAGCCCTCTTTTCAACAACTCCCTCTCACTTTGTGCATCTATACATTTGGATCTGTACTCTTTAAGTTCTTGATATTCACCCCACCTTCAGCCCCACCATATCTATAATTTATTTATTCACATTCATGTCAGTGTACCTATCTAGACTGTAAACTCCTTTGAGCAGGAAATATATCTACCAACTCTGTTGTATTGTACCTCCCCAAGTACTTTGTAAAGTACAGTAGCATTAATACAGTAACATTAATTCAGTAACCACTCAATAAATACCATTGATTAATTGATTGATTTACTTGAGTGGGAAGAAACTGTAGGCAGGGAGGTCAGTGATGAGGTTGCTACAGTAGTCAAATAATTCTCAGGGATGGGAAGTAATGAAGAAATTATAGGGGAAATGAATTACTAATGACTGCCGAAAGATAAGAGAGGAGAGAAGAGCTGTCTAAATAAAAGAAAGGAAGCAAGCAAGCTGAATATTCCTCCTGATAGAACAAGATAGAAAGTCCTATCAAACAAGTGAGAAACAGACTCCTTCCCTAATAGTGAGATGAAGAGAGAACAATGCCCTCTTACCACAACACTTGAGAAGGAAGGGGGAGAGGAGAAGGGAGGCAGGGAGAGAAGGAGAGAGAAAGGAAGAAAAAGAAATGTGAGAAAAGGAAAGGAAAGGAAACATTAAAAGAAAAAGAAAGAAAAACAAAAAAATAGAAATGAAATAAATTTGGAACGATCTGGAAAGTTACACCAATATAACTGTGAGTACTGACAGCCATTCTGGTATGATCTATTTCAAAATGCATGCTTTTCTTTTTTTCCACAATGCCCTAGAAAAATATTGATCATAGTTTCTCGACGGGACTCCATGGCTGCATGGGATCAGTGGTGTACCTGATGCTCTGGAGCTCTCATAGTAGTCTTTGGAATGGAAAGAAGTGTATTTGGCCTTTTCCCAGTCTATAGCTCAGAGCTAGTCTGTAGTCTGTAGTGTGGCAAGCAGTCAGTCAGCTACCAGCAGCAGTCAGTTTCTTCATCAAGTCTAGCAGGTGGTACTTCAAGTAGGATGTGGAGGGTATTGGTAGCTCACCGGGGTGGGGACTGGAGATAAAGCCATTTCCATCTCTCACTGTTCTAGCCCTTTGGGCCATTAGAATGCCATACCAGCCAGACACGGGGACTGTGAGTTCACATCATCTTCCACAGATGGTAAGGTGGAGCAGCTGTTATTCCTTTTCCTTCCTTTCATGCAGTGCCAATCTTGGAGAAACTGTAGCAAACATAGTGGCAGAAGTTTCAAATGTCTGGCTAGTCCAGTATACATTTTCTTTGCTTTCACTTATGGAAAGGAGAGAGAGAAAAGAACACTGAATGTGTAAGAAGAGTCCTTGCTTTGTGTGAATTGTGTGCTACCATTTCTGTCTCTCACTCCCCTTTGGCTATGACTCTTCAAATGCCCATAGATATCTACCAATCCTGATTTATGTCTGATTTAGGAGCTGCAACAGATGACCTCCTGAGGGTCTTCCCAACTCTTAGATTTCATACATTTTGACATTTGTGTGTGCAATATGCATGCAAGCTGTCATTTCTATTCCCCAGCTTCAGTTTATCAGCAAGACAACACCCCAGAATTTTCCTTCTACTTTAGTAAAATAACACAATCCTGAGACATCAGGGAAAGATCCATTTGGAAATGGAACTGCCTTGAGTTGTACAGTACCGAACATTTATTTGCTGGCAGTACTAAAATCAGTTTTTTAGATGAAGCATTTTAAGAACTACTGTAGTTTTCTATTCTAAAGCATTTTTCCCTTTTTCTATCCATAGCTCATATTTTCACTGTATCCTTTTGCTATAAGTGACTATAATTGATTCCTTGTCATTTGTTGATTTTCACCTTCTAATATAATGTAAAGGCGTGAATGGAATGGGGATACTGAGCAATACTGCATCCTTTCAAACAAATGAAGCTACTCATTTATTATATTCATCTTTCCTTAAAACAACTACCCATTTGGCTGAAGAAAATAAACAGAATAGCTCTGGGAACTGGTCCATAAGATTGTACAATATGTATCAGTAATTCAATACAGCAATTAGGCTTGGAAGGTAAAAACATTTCTTTGTAATGAGCTCTAAATTGTTTTCAGTAGAGCAGAAAAAGTTATTCCACGCAAGTGCTTCTGTGAGTCAGAGGTGCTAATTGCAGTGCATTACTAGAAATCCAATTGCTGTCACCTTTTCCTGAAAACCTAAGATTGATCAGCACTGGTCAGATTGATAAAACATCCTTGGCTTTGATTCAGGATTGAATTTTCAGACTTTCCTGAATTATGTGCTGTCCATATTAGAATGAAGATGATTGAGTGACTCGATGGATTTAATTAAAAAATAATGATTTGTTCTCGGATTTTTCTTGGTCATGTGCAGGTTGGAGGTGCAAATCTTTTCATGTCCTTAGGGTTCTGCCAAATCTTATATAAAATGTTATGCTTTAAATGAATTGCAGGGGACTTCTTTTAGATAAGGGGTTTCAGTATTGAAAACATGTAAGTATGGAAACTAGAGTTCATCTAGAAAAATGAGGTTTTGGTGGAACCCCTTTCCAAGACCTCCATTAAAAATGACTTGCTTGTCCTGAAGGGCATTTGCTCTGATACATTTCCACAGCTTAAAGTTTTGGAAAGTGAAGTATAGACTGAAGCAATACCTAGCAGTACAATATACTCTAAATCAGAAAAGTCAGGATCAGAATAGGTAACATCCATAATATGTACCACTATACTAGAAATCTTACTACTCAAATTCCCATCCTTACCAACATACTAGACATTTAACTACTCTTCAAATCCCCTACTTCCTCATTTTCCCCATCTCTTGCCCCTAAAGACCTGGGCACCTATTTAATTGAGAAAATAAATAGAAGAAAATAAAAAAAAATAACTCATCCATCTTTCCAAACAGTATCTCAAGAGGGGATCTCCTGCCTTCTCTCAAAATCCACCTCCTCCAATCAATCAGTCAATGAATCGAATTTATCGAGTGCTTACTATGTGCAGAGCACTGTACTGAGCCCTTGAGATAGTTCAGTACACAAAAATTAGCAGTCACGTTCCCTGCCCATAACAAGCTTATATTCTAGAGGGATAGAGAGACCTTAATATGAATAAGGAATTTATAATATTCAATAATGTTGTTATTTGTTAAGCGCTTACTATGTGCAGAGCACTGTTTTAAGCACTGGGGTAGATACAAGGTAATCAGGTTGTCCCACGTGAGGCTCACAGTTAATCCCCATTTTACAGATGAGGTAACTGAGGCACAGAGAAGTTAAGTGACTTGCCCATAGTCACACAGCTGACAAGTGGCAGAGCTGGGAATCGAACTCATGACCTCTGACTCCGAAGCCCAGGCTCTTTTCCACTGAGCCACGCTGCTTCTGAGCTTCATTTAATATGAAGATGTGTACATAAATGCTGTGGGGTCAGGGATGGGGAAAATATCAAGTGTTCATAGGTCACAGATGGAAAGACAATGCAGAATGAAGAATGACCAAGGAAAAGAGGGCTTAATCAGGGAGGTCCTCACCTGCACATCTAACCCATCCCTTCAGACCTTATCAGAATACTTGTCCTCTCCCTTCTTCCCTCCTTCACCACCATCTTCAACTGTTTGCTCTCCAGTGTCTTCTTCTCCACTGTTTGTATGTCTCTTCTATCCTTAAAAAAACACCCTTTGACCCAATGGCTCCTTCCAGTTATCAGCATCTCCCTTCTACCATACCCCTCCCAAAACCTTGAGCAAGTTATCTACACCTGCTGTGTCTCCAGTTCCTCTGCTCCAATTTTTTCCTTGACCACACCAGGCTTCCATCCCCTTCACTCCACAGGAACTGCCTTCTCTCCTCACTCCAGTCCATACTTCACTCTGATGCACAGATCATTTTTCTACAAAAATGTTTAGTCCATGTTTCCTCACTCCTCCACTCCAACCACCCCATCCAGCTCCGCATCAAACAGAAACTCCTTACCATTGGCTTAAAGCACTCAATCACCTTGCTGCCTCCTACTTCACTTCTGTTCTCCTAGTACAACCCAGCCCACACACTGTTTTCCTCTAATGCCAACCTACTCACTGTACATCAGTCTCAACTATCTCGCTGCTGACATCTCACTCACATCCTACCTTTGGTCTGGAATGCTGCCCTCTTCATATCTGACAGACAATTGCTCTCCCTCTCTTCAAAGCCTTATTCATGGCACATCTCCTTGAAGAGGTCTTCCCTGACTAAGCATGTCATTTGCACGTCTCTCACTCCTTTCTTCATTGCCCTGATTTGCTTTCTTCATTCATTCCCGCCGCTCAGCCACACAGTACTTATATACATATCTTCAATTCATTCATTTATATTAGTATCTGTCTCTCCCTCTAGACTGTAAGATCACTGTGGGCAAGGAATATGTCTACCAACTTTGTTATTTGTACTCTCCAAAGTGCCCAGTGCTCTGCAAATAGTAAGTGCTCAATAAACACACCTGATAGATTGATCATAAAGACCTATTGAAGGAAATGACTTCAAGGATAAGAGAGACATCAGCAGCATTTATAAAATTCAACACTGGATGAAATATAATCACTTTACAATACCATCCAAAATAATTTTTCATTTAATTTCCATTTGCTAACAAACAGCTATAGAGAACATAATTTCTCAAAATTGTTCATGGAAAATTCTGAAAATATATGAATGCATTTCATATCTTCATGAAAATATCATCATTCACTAACAGCTTACCTGTTAAAGGAGAAGAACTATAATCAGTGTACATTTTTTGGACCTAGAATTGACATCCACTTGAAACTATCCAGTGGAACCACCTGGTGTGGGAAAACAAGGACACCCATGAGGCCTCATAAGAAACCTTATGAGAGACCAAAGCAATTGATGTTCACTGGAAAGAACAGATGGACTCAGTAGTGAATGACAAAGAAATCAGGAGTTACTAGCTTCTGTCCTGTTTACCAGCATATACAAAATCTTTTATCAGTTGCAGTGTTCTTAGGATCAATATGAAACAAATGTCTATTTTTTGCCTCACAACCTATGTATCACAGAATAGCTGTGCAAAGTTACAGTGAAAGGTATGAACCACCATTTTAGAATAACCTGTGATTGTTTCAAATGTTCCAGGATCTCATACATTCAAAAACCATCCCTTATATATTAGGAACAGAGAAAATTAACAAATATTTTATTTTGGAAATAGTTCTTCCAATTTATATTTATAGGCCATCAAAGGGAAGTTATGGGATGAGAGTTTCATGAAGTTTTGTGCAAAATGTTGCAAAAACAGGAAATAATGACATTGACAAACACTGGAGGACTCAATCTACAACAACAGTAAACTAGAATACAATAATCTGAATGATACATTAATTCAATTTCACATGTCTTAGAATTGTGGATAATAAAAAACAGTAGTCTTGAGTGTCATTCAAGGAGATTGCTGTTTTAAGACCTATGTGATGTGTGTAATAACAATATCATTGGATGAACACTAAGAAAATCCTAAATTTATCTATGGAACTTTTAGAGTGCTTGAAATTTGAAGATTAGGTGTTTCCTATTTCCTTTTCCACAAGTGATGAAATGCAAGTGGAATGGCTTTATCAGACATCATTTGAAATTTTGAACATAATCTATACCTACAAAGGTTTGACACCTCTATTTTGTGATTAAAAGCAGTTTCTATTTAGAAACTTTATGACTAATATTTAACACTAAGCCACGAAGAAACTGAAAGGTTGCACCCTGGCCAAAACAAAATTGAGATCCTTCTCTGAATGATGTTAAGATTCCTCATACCAGTCAAGAGACAAAGGAATAATAATAAAAATGGTACTCGTTAAGCACTTACTATATGCCAAGTACTGTTCTAAGCACTGGGGTAGATATAAATTAATCAGTTTGGACAGGATCTCTGTTCCACTACCAGAATGATTGCGGATAGAGGTGGGATGTTGTGGAAGAAATATGTCCATGGAGTCATTATGGGTCAGAAATGACTTGGCAGCATAAGGCAAAGATAAGACAGCTTTTCAAAATTTTACTTCATTTTCATATCAAACTACATTAAATTTAATTAATTAATTCATTCAATCTTATTTACTGAGCGCTTACTGTATGCAAATCAATGTACTAAGCACTTGGGAGAGTACAACAATAAACAGACATATTCCCTGCCCACAATGAGCTTACAGTCCATATGTGAATATTTATGTGTGACATTTCTTTATATATTTCTTTATTTCTTTATATTTTGAGAAGCAGCGTGGCTCAGTGGAAAGAGCATGGGCTTTGGAGTCAGGGCTCATGAGTTCGAATCCCAGCTCTGCCACTTGTTGGCTGTGTGACTGTGGGCAAGTTACTTCACTTCTCGGCGCCTCAGTTCCCTCATCTGTAAAATGGGGATTAAGACTGTGAGCCCCACGTGGGACAACCTGATTCCCCTATGTCTACCCCAGCGCTTAGAACAGTGCTCGGCACATAGTAAGCGCTTAACAAATACCAACATTTTTATATAGTCATCTATCCTCCATTGTTTTTTGGATACAGCATTTTTCATATTTACTATATAAAAACTACATTTTAGGGCACTATACTGCATCAATGTATATATTTATGCATATATATATATTCTGAATCATTGCTCAGGCCTCCAATTTAAGATGGGTGATAGAAAAATATTTTAATTAATGCTACTTTCCTCCAAATGCTTCATTTGTTCATGAACATAAAGTTCATATTTTCCATTGGGATATTTATAACTCTTGCTTGACCAAAATATGAAAATACAAATTTTAAAATTAATCCATTAGTCTTGGATTTTCTCATATATGATTTCTCTCTAGGGTTGCATATCTCTACAATTAAAATGTAGGTTTCAAGGTTTCATTGCTTTCTTCAGTATTTTCACTAATTATAAATTCTGCTGACCATAAACTGTTGCTAAGAGGTGCTCACTTAGCAAATGCAGCCAAGCCTAAATATAAAAGGAGATAAGATATCGTGCTACTCCACACCAATTGCTTATCCAAGGATAATCATATTTTTTTTAATCTGCTGACAAATTCTTATTTCTTCAGCTGTGTCTTTAGTTCAATTAGTAAGTTTTCTAACGTTAACCTGCATCTAAATAGTGTTAATATAAATTTTATTTTTCTAGAACTAGTAATAGGTATTCAATTTTTGCATCTTAAAATCCTGTAGAAATAAAACATCTATAAAATATAAATCAAGGAATGTTGTAGGATCAACATGTACTTTATTTTAAAAATATTTGAAATTCAAAATTCTATTTTAAAGGTGCTGTTTACCCATGTATTATTTCATCTCTGTCTCCCTGACTGGGGACTAACTTTACGCAATTGATTAAAAAATTGTCCTAGGAACTTTGCAGTACAGTAAAGGATTCTGAGGAAGTACTATACATATTGTTCAGAAGATTTTCTAGGCATCCTTAGACCTGGTAAACAATATTATACTTATAACTATACTAATATTTAGGCTTACAATATTTATACTCAAGAATTAGAGTCCCTCAGACCAACATTGTATGGACATTTATAAGCTTGGTTTTCTTTAAAATTTAATACTAACAATAATTATGATATTTGTTAAGTGCTCACTATGTACCAAGCCCTGTACTAAGTACTGTGGTGATACAAAATAATTAGAGTGGACACAGTCTCTGTCCCCAGTGGGCTAACAGTCAAAGTAGGAGGGAGAACAAATATTGAATACCCATTTTACAGATGAGGCACAAAAAAGTGACAAGGCCAAGGTCAATGGTGGAGCTGGAATTGGAGACCAGGTCCACTGACTCTCAAGTCTATGCTTTTTTCACTGGGCCATGCTGCTTTCCTAGTTAGAATCTACTTAGAATCAGAAATTTTTGTGAGTCTATGCAAATATTTGGGAAAACTGCTGAGGCAAAGTTGCGATTTGCATGAACATCCCATTGCTGGCTTCTGAGGCTGTCTGGGTATCCTATCAATTCTATCAACCGCTAGTCAAAGAGGTTATCTTAACCTGGGTGAGTTTTGATTTGTAGCAGATTGCCTTCCACTCGCTAGACACTGGCCAAGCTAGAAATGGAATGGGTAGGTCTCTGCTTCACTCTCCCTCCCATAGTGAGACTGGTAGAGTACTGGAAACTCTCCAGGTGCGACCTTGAGAGAGGTTGCTGTATCCTAAATTACTGTTTTTAGAAGTCCCTAAGAAGAATCATCATGTTTATAGAGAGCTACACCTTACTATTTACAAATCCTAAGACCCCAGCATTCAAATGACATTTTGCCATGTGGGAGAGATGTACCATTATCTATCCCAATCCTGGCATTTTAGCAGTAATAATAATAATAATAAAGGTATTTGCTAAGCGCTTACTATATGCAGAGCACTGTTGTAAGCACTGAGGTAGATACAAGGTAATCAGGTTGTCCCACATGGGGATCACAGTCTTAATCCCCATTTTACAGATGAGGGAACTGAGGTACAGAGAAATTATGTGACTTGCCCAAGGTCACACAGAAGACAAGTGGCAGAGCTGGCATTAGAACCCATGACCTGCAAATCCTAAGCCCGTGGCCACTAAACCATGCTGCTTCTCTAGTGCAGACAGACAATGTAGACAGAATTGTATTCTGAATTAAATTTGAATGAATATTTGGCTGGTTTGGTTTCCATTTCCATACTCTGTTTCATCATGACACTTGGCATTGAAATTTTAATGGTCAGTGTTATTCTTGGAAAGTCAGTAACATGCTGTGTTATATTGACCTTCTTAATATGTCATTCTTTTGATTGTTAGTGTTAAACAATATACTAACATGAAATGTGAAATGTTCTCCTGATTATATGCAAACCAAGGAATTCAGGGAAAAATTGAAGCATAGTAACCTTAAGATAATTTTTAAAACTTGCATGCTTTTTTGCAATTTAGAGCAATATTTTATTAATCATTTATGGCTTTGAAGGTGGGGAGAGTGACATCTGTCAGCTATGAAAGGGGAGAGAGTTCCTGGCCAGAGGCAGGGCACGGGCAAAATGCTATGGTGAGATAGAAGAAATTAAAGTACAGTGAGTAGCTTGGCTTTAGAAGAGTGAAGTGTGTGGGCTGGGTTGTAGAAGGAAATCAGAGAGGTAAGCTAGGAGGGGGTAAGGGTGATTGAGTGCTTTAAAAGCAGTGGAAAGGAGTTTTGTTTGAAGTGGAAGTAGATGGGCAACACTTGGAGGTTCTTGAGGAGTTAGGGAATATGGACTGAATGTTTTTGTAGAAATATGATCTGGGAAGTAGAATGAAGCATGGACTGGAGAGGGAGGGACAGAGGCAGTGAAATCAGCGAGGAGGCTGATGCAATAAGCAGTGTGGCGCAGTGGAAAGAGCACGGGCTTTGGAGTCAGGGCTCATGAGTTTGAATCCCAGCTCTGCCACTTGTCAGCTGTGTGACTGTGGGCAAGTCACTTAACTTCTCTGTGCCTCAGTTCCCTCATCTGTAAAATGGGGATTAAGACTGTGAGCCCCTTGTGGGACAACCTGATTCCCCTGTGTTTACCCCAGCGCTTAGAACAGTGCTCTGCACATAGTAAGCGCTTAACAAATACCAACATTTAATAAAAAGATTTGTACATAAGTGTTCCAGTTCCAGTTTGGAGGGTCTTTGGCAGCTTCTTCTCCTACCTTCATCCCACAACCATAAGGTCATCCTGACCTCGGGTGGCCTTAAAAAGAGTGAACCAAGGCTGGGGCTGAACAAAGGTGGGAGTGGGAAAGAGCACACAGTGGAAATGGAGGATAGAGAAAGAGATCATTGTGGATTTTTGTTAAGTGCTTACTATTTTCCAAGCACTGTACTAAGCACTAGGGTGGATACAAGCAAATCAGGTTGGAAACAGTCGCTGTCCCACGTGGAGTTCACAGTCTTAATCCCCATTTTACAGATGAGGTAATTGAGGCCCAGAGAAGTGAAGTGATGCCCAAAGTCACACAGCAGACAAGTGGAACAGACAGGATTAGAACCATGACCTTATGACTCCCTGGCCCATGTTCTAATCACTATGCCATGCTGCTTCCCCAGATGCAGAGGAGAAAGTCCACTGTTCCCACTGCTGCCCTATCCTTCTTCTTCACTGCAACACTTATTTTCCATAAGTCCAACCGTGATCCAACTATACCCCTGGTCCACCAACTTCACAGATCTGCAAATGTTTGATTATATGTTGGTTGTGGACAGGGAACTTGTCTACCAACTCTGTTGTATGCTCCCAAGCACTGAGCACAGTGCTCTGCACATACTAGCACTAATAAATACCACTTTTGATTATTACTATTTGGTTCATAAAAGGACTGCAAAGGCAGTGAGGTTTACAGTGATAGTTCCGGTGAAATCCAATTGTGTTTTATTCATTCATTCATTCAGTTGTATTTAGTGAGCTCTTATTTATTGAGCATGGGGGCAGAAAGGGAGAACTGGAAACTACAATGGCAGAGTTAGGATTCAAAACTGATCTCTTGATTTCCAGTTCCATGGTTTTATCAAGGGAACGTGGAGACATAGGTTTGTGGTATGAAAAGTGAGGAAAATTTTTGAGACTCCCTAACCTGAGTGTAACTCAAAATGCTAGGGAGAGTTTGACAGATGAGGTTTTCACCTACCCTCAGACCCACAGCACATAGGTACATATCCATAATTAATTTATTTACATTAATGTCCATTTCCCTCTAGTCCCTATGCTCATCGTGGGTTTGGAACATATCTACCAACAGTAGTATAATAATAATGATGGTATTTGTTATATGTTTACTATGTGTGAAGCACTGTCCTAAGTTTTGGGTAGATACTAGCTAATCAGCCTGGACCCCATCCCTTTCCCACATGGGACTCACAGTCTTAATCCCCATTTTACAGATGAGGTAACGGAGACACAGGGAAGTGAAGTGACTTGTCCAGGGTCACATAGCAGACAAGTGGCCAAGCCGGGAATAGAACCCAGGACCTTCTGACTCCCAGGCCCATGCTTTATCCACTATACCACACATGCTGTTTCTCCCAACTCTATTGTACTGTACTTCCAAAACACTTAGTACAGTGCTCTGTATATAGTAAATGCTCAATAAATATGACTGATGGATTATTCTGAAATTTTGTAGAACTGTACAATTGCGTAATGAATTGCTGACAGTAACTGCTCCTGCCAATTAATTTATCCCTCAAATCTACATCTTCTGATTGAAAAAGAATGTATTTGAGAACTAGACCCAGCAACAAAGCTAGTATTGAAAGACAGGGCTCAGTTTCTGCAAGGAGCAGATGTGGTGACAGCTGTAGTGGTAGCAACAGCAAGCAGGATAAATTTTTTTCCAATAAGTGTAAAGCAGAGTTTTCAGATTGTTTTCCTCTCACCTATACTTTCTAACCTTAAGCCTTATTCCTCCTCTCTCTCTGCACTTTAGAGTGTGTGTGTGTGTTTGTGTGTGTTTGTGTGTTCATGTGCATGTGTGTTTAATATCTCTTGTTATTCAATAAATCCGTCCTTATGGTGACATTTTGTATTTTTTTCTTACTGGCAAAGCCCTTGGAAGCTATGGAAATTGTGCAATATATAAATGCCAAATTAATAGGAAGCAGAGGAAAATGATGTAAAAATCTGGCTTAGATCATGAATATTTGGAAGTACTTAAATCTAAACTGAATGTCTGAAGTCCAGCCTCAGCATCATACTAAACTCAAAGGTTTTCTCTTAGCTGTAACTTTAGCACTTAGTCTTGGAGCTTTTCAGTATGAATGATATCATGAACATCTCTTTCAGGTCTGTTTATTTTTCACAACAATTTATCATTTCCTAATAGTTTTGCATTTCAAAATGGTACTTCAAAAGAATAAATATATAATTATTTATATATCTTTGAACATAATGGATATGAATTCCATTATTTAACAGATATATATATATATATATATATATATATATATATATATGATTACATCCATTTATTAAATAATGGTAGTAATATCCCTTCAGAGGCTAAATACCATTGATATTGCCATTAATTAATGAATTAATATATACTAATTACAAAGACATCATGAAATTCATTAGTTTTATATATATTTATATACGTGCATTACTATTAATTCTGTAGCAGAATCTTAAGATGTATTAGATATGCATGAGTCAGATTTAAAATACAAGCCAAATACTGGAAGCAACACTAGTGTCAGGATACCAATAAAAGTACAACTTCTTCATACACATGATGTGGAGTCAAAGTTAACTGTGCATAGTTTATTTTCATTGCACTCACACACAGGTTATATCTCAAATTCTCACCTTCAATAACGTCATCAACAAATTATAAGGCTACTTTTTCTATTCTGATCTTACTCTCTCCTCTCTTTCTTCCAGTCAATATAGCAGTCAGCTTTATTTATTGAGCACTTTGGGCAGAACACTGGACTGAATGTTTGAGAAAGTACAATACAGTTGGTAGTTATGATACTTGCTTTCAAGGAGGAAATGGACATTAATGGGGGAAATGGACACTTAAATAAATTAAAGGTAAGGGAAGCAACTGAGTTTAAGATTATATACATACATGTTGTATGGGTAGAACTTGGAGGAATACTAAAATGGTTATGGGTGGGACTAAGTGTTCTAAGTTCAGCAGTAGAGAGTGAAGATAGTGGGTTGGGGGAAATGAAAATTTATCTGTGAAAACCTCCGGGAGGTGATATGATTTCAGTAGGCCTTTGAAGATGGGGAGCATGCTGGTCTGTTGGTACAAGATGGAAGTTTCAGACAGGAAAGAAAGTGTGAGCAAATACTCCAAAAAAGGTGAAGTGGAGTGAGATAGCAATGTATACATTAGTATTAGAAGAGCAAAGTGTGCAGATTGTTTTATAGTGGGAAAGGAGTGAGGGAGATTTAGCTATCTTGAATCTGATGTTGAGATGAATGGGCAACCATCTGAGGCACTTGAGGAGCGAGGAATCAAAAGGATATTTTATTTTTTTTTAAAGATATCTGGACAGCAGAGGAAAGAGGGGAGACTGGAGGCAGTGAGGTCAGCAAGGATATTGATACAGTAGTTGAGGTAGGATATGACAAGTGCTTGCACTAACAAGGTAATAGTTTTGAAGGAGAAGCAGGAGCAAATTCTGAAGATGTTTTGGAAATAGACTCAACAAAAATTAAACACTCATTTTTGAAGATGTGGTTTGAACGAGAGAGATGTCAAGGATAAAGCCAATGTTCCATTAGTAGATCGGTAGTAAATAGATACTGAGTAATGAGTCCACAGTATTTATTGACATTCACAAGGAATTGGAATTTTGGCAGTCAATTTGTGTTTAAATGAAGGAGGGAGAAGTACAGAAGGAGAGAAAAGCCTTCCAACCACGAATGTGTACAGTCAGTAATCCTCTCTTCAGGCTGCTCAGGGAAGCACTGGGCATTGCCTTCAATTTAGCCAATGTAAATTTAGCTACCCCTCTCAAGGTCGTGCCTGGAGAGTTTCTAGTACTCTATCAGTCTTGAGGATGGGAAGAAGAGTCAAGAAGAGGCCTATCCATTCCATTCCTAGCTTGGCCAGTGGCTAGAGAGTGGAAGGCAATCTGCTACAAGTCTAAACTCACTTGAGGTGGGCAGCAGCTGCCTGGGAGAGAGTTGAGGGTGAAAACTCCAGTTTATTGCGCAGAAAGAGGCAAAGATAAACTACTTCCATATTTTTACCAAGAAAACTCTATGGATACACTACCATAACGATTGAAGATAGAGATAGGACCTTCTGGAAGAGATGTGTCCATAGTGTTGCTATGGGTTGGAGATAACTCTACGGCATAAGACAAATGGCAGCTGGGAATTATGCTGTTCTGCAGTCACCAGTTTCTATGCATATTTGTTCCCTTCACACCTTGAAGATATAAATTCTATTGAAAAAATGCTAGAATTTAAGATTGGAAAATATACAGTGGCTTGTTCAATTAAAAATGTTTGGTTTCATAAATGACAGCATATGCTTCTGGAGCCTTACCAGCAGGGTTAATGAAGAGTCTCAGAAGGCTGAAGCCTCTGAGCCCCAGGGCAAGGAGCATCTTTGAACATTCTTCAACTCAGTCAATCAATGGCATTTTTTTAGCACTTACCTGTGTAAAGGGCTCAGTGGAAAGAGCCTGGGCTTCAGAGTCAGAGGTCATGAGTTCGATTCCTGACTCTGCCGCTTGTCGGCTGTGTGACTGTGGGCAAGTCACTTAACTTCTCTGTGCCTCAGTTACCTCATCTGTAAAATGGGGATTAACTGTGAGCCTCATATGGGACAACCTGATTACCCTGTATCTACCCCAGCACTTAGAACAGTGCTCTGCACATAGTAAGCGCTTAACAAATACCAACATTATTATTAAAGCACTGTACTGAACACTTGGGAGAATACCCTTGAGTAAATGGACACAATGCTCTCCCTCTGTCACCTGTCCCTGCATGACAGATTTGAGGATCGGCACAGTGAGAGGAAGAGACTGGTCTCAGGAAAGGTGAGTCAAGCAAAATTTATTCTATGTGGCAAGTTGAACTTTACTTTCTGGAGGAATACATTCATTTTAGTTATTCGTATGTGGCAAATTGAGCTTCCCTCTCAGCAGGTATACATTTATGCATTGCTTGCATGTGGTGAAACATTTAGCCCCTGACCACGAATACTGACCTCCCAGTCTCCTGCCTCTCCCCACTCCAGTTCATATTTCACTTTGTTGCCCAGATCATTTTTCTATAAAAGTGTTCAAGATATGTTACCCCACTCCTCAAAATCTCCAGCAGTTGCCCATCCACTGCTGCTTCTAACAAAAACTCCTTAACATTGACTTTAAATCACTATACCGTCTTGCCCCCTCCTACATCACCTCACTGCTCTCCTACTACAACCGAACCCACACACTACGCTCTCTAATGCTAACCTTCTCACTATGCCGCTATCTAGTCAATCTTGCTGCGACCCCTTGTCTCTGTCCTGGAATGTAATTTCTCCTCATATCTGACATACAATTAAGTGTCAACTACTCCCCACCTTTGAAGTTTTATTGAAGGTGCATCTCCTGCAGGAGGCCTTCCCAGACTAAGCCCTCCCTGTCCTCTGCTCCCATTCATTACCTTCTGTGTCATCCTGACATGCTCCCTCTTTCTTCCCCCATCCTAGCTCCATAGTACGTATGTACATATCTCTAATTCATTTTTTTATATATTTATGTCTGCCTCTTCCCCGACCCTAGACTGTAAGTTTATTGTGGGCAGGGACGTATCTGTTTATTATATTCTAAGTATTGTCTTGAGTGTGAGCAGAGTCAGTCTGATTCAGGATCCAGCTAACCTGCTCCAGGAAAATTGGGGCTGTCTCCAAGGACGCAGAGTAAGGGGCGGCTCAATCTACAGCAGTGGGTGCAGGACCCTGTTCCCATGAAAAGGTGGGGAGGGGGGTAAATGGGTGGCTATGGGTGGTGGAGAGAGTGTTAATAATAATATGTTTGGTGTTTGTTCATTCATTCAATAGTATTTATTGAGCGCTTACTATGTGCAGAGCACTGTACTAAGTGCTTGGAATGAACAAGTCGGCAACAGATAGACACAGCCGCTGCCGTTTGACGGGCTTACAGTCTAATCAGGGGAGACAGGCAGACAAGAACAATGGCAATAGAGTCAAGGGGAAGAACATCTCATAAAAACAATGGCAACTAAATAGAATCAGGGTGATGTACATCTCATTAAACAAAATAAACAAAATAAATAGGGTGGTAAAGATATATACAGTTGAGCGGACGAGTACAGTGCTGAGGGAGTGGGATGGGAGAGGGGGAGGAGGAGAGGGAAGGGGGGAGAAGAGGGTTTGGCTGCGGAGAGGTGAAGGGGGGTAGAGGGAGCAGAGCTTACTATGTGCAAAGCACTGTTCTAAGCACTGGGGAGGGTACACGGTGATCTGGTTGTCCCACGTGGGGCTCACCGTCTTAATCCCCATTTTACAGATGGGGTAACTGAGGGACAGAGAAGTGAAGTAACTTGCCCAAGGTCACACAACTGACAAGCGGCAGAGCCGGGATTAGAACGTATGACCTCTGACTCCCAAGCCTAGTGTCTTTCTACTGAGCCACGCTGCTTCTTGTAGTGGAGCAAGCAGGATCACCCTGCCCTCCCCACACCAGCCAGTCCCTTCTTCACTAGGAGTACGAAATTGAGCCTTAATAGACTCAACAAAGGGAAAAACTGCTTTATTACACCTCCCCTAAAATTATCAACCTTGGGGGAATTATCACCAGACAAGACAAACTCTGTCCATAAAGTCAGACTAGCTCCCTGATACTGGTGGGGGTTGTCTGTCTGGGGGGAGGCATCAAGTCAAATCCTAATCAGTTAATCCGAAGAAACACCTCCATTGTTATCACACACAACACAGTGTAATGTTGCCATATGTCACATGGAGAGCCTTGAATTAGCTCTGGTCAAAAGAGTGTTAATATAGTCCTGCCTGTATTGTCTAACCAAAAAAAATACCTTGTACATTCCATTCCTGGTGGCAAGCCCACCAGGTATCCTAGAAAGTAGGTCATTAATTTAGGCTGTAAAGATTGCAATTTCTAGCAAGGCAACTTTTACCTATCCAATATAAAAAAAGTTGCATAATCTATATAGGACCCAGGTATAAAGGAACCATTAAATAATTACCAAAAAAACCTAATAGTTAATGGGCAAGTAGTGATAAGTATACCTCAGATTGTTCCCCTCTCACCTCTGCTTGTTGACAACACCCCAGCAATATATATTTATTTGTTCAATAGACAAATCCTGTAAAGACCCACTCCATATGGAGACATCACCCCATCCCTAGGACCCTGCCTGAAGCCCTCTCCACAATGGGATGCAACCCATGGGCCTTCACTGTGGTGAGTCAAGACTACAAAGGCAGCCTGATCTCTACTCCTTTGTTTGATCCTTTCTTATACTCTTTCAACCCTTCTTGATCTTCACCTCCAGCATCAACCCAACTTCTTTATAGTCCATCTCTGAACATCTCTTTTATGGTTCATGTATTAGGCCATGTCCTGTCATGTTCAGTTGGGTTCAAGCCATGTGAGTGGTGCTAAAGGCCATTGCATGTCCTACTGAGGAGCAGCGTGGCGCAGTGGAAAGAGCACGGGCTTTGGAGTCAGGGCTCATGAGTTCAAATCCCAGCTCTGCCACTTGTCAGCTGTGTGACTGTGGGCAAGTCACTTAACTTCTCTGTGCCTCAGTTCCCTCATCTGTAAAATGGGGATTAAGACTGTGAGCCCCACGTGGGACAACCTGATTCCCCTGTGTTTACCCCGGCGCTTAGAACAGTGCTCTGCACATAGTAAGCGCTTAACAAATACTAACATTATTACTTTCTCTAAGCTAGTTGTCATAACTAATAATAATAATTATTATTATGGTATTTGTTGAGCACTCACTACGTGCTAGGCACTGTACTAAACACTGGGGTGGATACAAGCAAATCAGGTTAAACACAGTCTCTGTCCCACATAGGCTCACAGTCTCAATCCCCACTTTACAGACGAGGTCACTGAAGCACAGAGAAGTGAAGTGACTTGTCCAAGGTCACACAGCAGTCAAGTAGAAAAGCCAGGATGAGAATCCACGACCTTCTGATTCCCATGCCTGTGCTTTATCCGCTATACCATGGTGCCTCTCAGGACACATGTACTACCTTTATATTTTCAGTTTATTCTCTCTCTACCTATCCACATGTACCTTTAGTCTATCATTCTAGCTCCCTTATCTTGTTTGGCCACAATAATTCATTTTCTTTCTGTTTCACATCTTTTATTTCTTTTAACACTCGACTTGTTCATCCCATGCCGACTTGTTCATCCCAAGCGCTTAGTACAGTGCTCTGCACATAGTAAGCGCTCAATAAATACTATTGAATGAATGAATGAATGAATGAACACTCTTTATTCCCTCTCCTACAGTTTACATCAAAAATCAAAGCACGATTGGAGAGAATAGCTAAATTGTTCCCTCTGCTCATATCAATCTGGGAAATTTAATCTTTTCTCTTCAGACAGGACTTCTGTCCACCTAGCCCCCATTTAAATAGAATGAGGTTAGGGAGCTCATCATGATCATATAATCATCTTGCATACATGATTTCTGATTTCTAATAGAAAATGTTAAAGGTTATCAGTTGCATTGCCAAAAAAAACCCAACGATAAATTGATTGTGGAATAAGGTCAGTACAAATGTTGATTAGATGAATAATGTGTCATGCTAGTTTGAATGATGAAAAAATAAGTTTTGATACTCAAACAAAATTGGGCATATGCCTGGCTGAGATTGCCAATGACAATTATGTTCAGTCATTAAAAATCAATCCACTCATAGTTAAGCATGGACGCATCCAATTTAGAATGTTATGTCATCAGCATGCCAAACATTGTCTAATGAATTTTCATCAACTGAGTGGACGGATTGGAGAAAACCTGGCCTTCAGCCCAACATGGTGCTTGTCCAAGGATGAGAAAAGGGAATAAACCAAGTCTTGATCTGAGAAAAGGGAATAAACCAAGTCTTGATCTCCAGTTCTGCCCCTTTGCCCTCCATCTCTCTATTTTGGTTTACAGTAAATATAATATTGATAAAAAATAGCTGGTATCACCTAAACAAGGGAGCTGGCAAATGGAGCCCCCTTCATTCTAACACTTCTTTTACTCATCTTCATTTTTGTGTATATCACTTAAATCACTTAACTTCATGATACTGTTAGCCCCTTATTAACATCCCTTTTTCCATCTTCTAAATCTGACCCCTCTTTTCCCTCATGCCCCATCACAAACCAATATAAACTGTACACAGTCCTTATTTTTGAATTTTAAATGCTGATTATGTGCTTGAATGATTTGTGTCAAAGAATGTCTCTGTAGTTCGCAAGTTAAGTCAGACAGAATCCATGAAATCATCCCTTCTCCAGGAACCCAGTATAATCTGGAGGCCAGAGATTGAGGTCAAAGAGGCCATCTTTACCTAGGAAATCTTCCTGCCTGATAGAGAAGATACCCTGAACCTGCCTAGATGCTCTGTTGATTCCTTAGAGCTTTTTCAATTGACCTGAGCCCAAAGGGAAGTTGTCATTTACTCCTAAACCTCTGGAAGCCCTACTGACAGAGGGTTGGGCATTGCAAGCACATTTGCTGACATCGATGTTTCTCTATACATCTGGCCAGTGGCTGACTTCCAAATAAAAAGCAGAGTAGGACAAAATGAAAAAAAAAGGGGGCACATCCAGATCAACTCTGTATGTGAAGAATATGGTTCTCTAAAACTCCATTGAGATTAATGACCCAGCATAACTCTTGAGGTGCAAAAAGGCCTTGCCCAATAAAACTTAGACAATAATTACCCTTTTCTACATTTCTAAAAATAATGACATTTATTAAGCACTGGAATAAAAGCAAGATTAGACAGTCAGATAGTCTTTCCCACAAAGGGCTCATTGTATAAAAGGAAGGGAGAGGCTAGACTTTTATTGGATGGTTTCAAGGGATATACAATATATGTGCAAATTTCTTTAGGTTCACTTGATTGGATTCCACATGTCCCTGGGCACCCTTTTCTGATCATTCTCCATCCACTTGATGGCGTTGATTTAGGATACACACATAGGCACTTCGTCTGATTAATTTATGTAGATACCATCTGATTAATCAATCAGAAGATCTGTCAGTCTTCTTATGCAGTGAAATTACAGTGTGACACAGAAACTAAGAATGTTTCTGAAAAATCAAAACCAAGACCCCACGAGTCTCACAATGCTGTGTCTTGTCTCCTTAGTGGGATGGGAAGTGGGTGACCTAGGCCACTCCTCCCACTCTAAGTCTCACAATGCCACTTCCTTGCTCCTTGTGATGGGTGGCAGGGAAAACTGATGTGACTCTTTCCCAGCTCCTCAGCAAGGGCTGTGCCCCACTCAGGACATTCATCTCCATAATCCCAGCACCTTTCAAGGGTCAGGGAAGAAGCAGTGGGGGGGGGTTCTGGAGGGGTGGTATTAGTCAAGAAGTTCAAAGATGATGCTGCAGAAGAGAGAGAAGCTGGGCTCACTGGAATGCCCCACCTCCCTCTTCCCCAGCTCCATTCCCTTGTTGCTAGATTGAGAACTAATGTAGTTTAAAAAACATTCACAGTTGGCAAGACACTGCAGAAGCTTTTCACTGCAGTGCACTCATCTTTGGAGGACTTCGCCAGAGAAGCAGCGTGGCGCAGTGGAAGGAGCACGGGCTTTGGAGTCAGGGCTCATGAGTTCAAATCCCAGCTCTGCCACTTGTCAGCTGTGTGACTGTGGGCAAGTCACTTAACTTCTCTGTGCCTCAGTTCCTTCATCTGTAAAATGGGGATTAAGACTGTGAGCCCCACGTGGGACAACCTGATTCCCCTGTGTTTACCCCAGCGCTTAGAACAGTGCTCTGCACATAGTAAGCGCTTAACAAATACCAACATTATTATTATTATTAGATAAATGGGTCATAGTTCAAAATGATTATTTTCAAGAAAACATTACAAGGCAAGGAAATCTTTATTTTTTAAGGACATCTTGCCTGTATAGTGCTTAACTCACCTGTATTACAATTATGCCAACTCTTCTTTCCGTTAACAACACTCTCTTCTCACATATGCAAAGACATATTAGAGTTTCACATATTAGAGTTTCTTAATAGATGATTTAGGAATAGGAAACACTAGATTTATGGTTAACTGAAGACTTGTTAACAAGTTAACTGGATAACAAATTGAACAAAATTTCCAACCAAAACAACTCTCTTTTTACATAAAATGTTTTTCCCCTTTTCCTTAGTAATATTTTTCTATCCCCAAAATCATCAGGGGCACAAGTTCTAGTTCATTCCCTTCCTCTGTCGAGGTATCCTGGATTTTCCAGTTTCATATCCTCTCAATATTTCACTTTGATTTTTTAGATTCCAGGGTAAATCTTTTGTTGATCCACATAATCATCTTCTCGCTAATCAGGGATAGCCACCTTGTTCCTCTAGGATCCTAACATCTGTACCATAATTGAAGAACACTTCTAATGCAAATTGTACCCCACCGAGATTGCTTCCCAAAATCCTCTGCTGAAAATAGTTGAGCAGCCTTTCTTCCCTCATTAATGAGCACCCCCCTTCCTTTCCAAATGTTCATTTTTATTGTATTTGCTAAGCGTTTACTATATGGTAAGCATTGTTCTGGGGTAGATAGAAGTGAATCAGGATGGGTACAGTCCCTGTCCCATATGGGGTCACAGGTTAAGTAGGAGAGAGGTATGGAATCCTGATTTTGTTGTGGAGAAAACTGAGGGATAGAGAAGTTAAATGACTTGCCGAAGCTCACACAGCAGGCACATGACAGACCTGGGATTAGAATTCAGACCGTTTGGCTCCCAGGTCTGGGCCTCAAAGGCCATACTGCTTCCCAGGTAAATACACTTTCCAGGTTCCTGGTACTTAGTCCTGTTAGCTTTAGCTAATGGAGATGGTTGTTAGGAATGCATTTTCTTCTTTTCTAGAAAGTTCCACAATTTGGCCTCCCTCCTACCTCTGACTGTGAGGTTGTCTATTCCGGATGTGACATATAAGGGCAATGAATGATAGCAGCAACTACAAACAATTGCTTCTAGGTTAACTAAAAGTGGTAAACTGAAAAAAAGAAGGGGAGAGGTAACATTTTAAAGATACAGTTAAACAGTATCTGATAATGCTTTATCCATGCTGAAATATGACAGTCCATTCATTCATTCAATAGTATTTATTGACCTCTATGTGCAGAGCACTGTACTAAGCACTTGGAATGTACAATCCGGCAACAGATAATTGCTTCAGAGAGACCACCCTGGAGTACTGCAGTCAATAATGGAGTAGCTTTTATTGAGCAAAACCTTCATAAGAGCCTAGACCCATGGAGACAAAATTGAAAAGAGTGTCAGATGCTGCAAATTACAACATGAGTGACACACTATGAGCCACCACTTTGGTTTGTACCCTGTGTCTGAGACTGAGTTATTTTCAGTTACATTGGCCTTTTCAGTTACACATAACCGCTTAGGAGAAGTTCACCTCTGGGGATGTCTTTGATTATACAGAGCAACTTTTCTTGAACTGATTATCTTGTACCTACTCTAGGGCTTAGTACACTTTGTGGTACAAAGTAAGCACTTAACTAATAGTGTTATCATTATTATTATCATTATAATTGTTTACATATTCCTAGCACAGAGCTTTACACACAAATGGTGCTCAATAAATATTCCGATGCAGTTTTAATAATGATGACGATGAGAGCAAAAGCTGGCCTTTAGCATGGATTTGCAGATATCTCTGCATGCAATTTTGCATACAATTTCTCCAACATTTGAAACCTACCCAAATAATCATGCAACTCTTAAGTCATTTTATAAATTCTCTGTTAATCTGATTAGCATAGAATCTCAGGTTACCCACAACATGAAATCTCATTTACCCACTGATAACTGTTCCATACATTCTAGACAGATTGCCTCCAGCTCTTAAAATGTAAGATTTACATTTTTGCAAAACCATATAGTAAGAAAAACATGCTTCAGACCGAACTGTGGTATTGAATAAGTGCTTACTATATGCCAAGTACTGTTGTAGGCACCCGGAGAGATGCAAAATAATCAGGCTAGAACAGTCACTTGTTCTGCGGCTGCACCCATACACACAAGCAATTTCTTACATTGAAGTGGCATGCTGACCCAACTAGGCCCATGTAGTTGTACAAACTTTCCCTGATACCTAACCTATATCTAGCCAAAATGTTAATTGGAAGTACATACTATATAGAAGAACTGAGTGTCCAGAGTGTATGTATAAGTGTGTGAGAGCTGGTCCTTTTTCATCTCACATTAAGTTTTCTTATACTAATACTGTGAAACCAAGATGAAATTTCTCCTGGATAAGGAAGTGTTTAATTGGTACTGGAAGAAGTACTGGGGCACTTCATTCCTGCTCCTCTATTTAGTTTCTGCTCATCCCCACAAAGAACAGTCCCCAGATAAAAGACTCAAATGGAGGACAGTCCCAAAAATAGGTAAGAAGGGTAAAATATTCCTCTACTTTTGGGACGAAGTGCTGAAGTATCAGACTCTGCATTATTCCTTTTCAGGTGGGATGAATTTGAGATTTGTAAAATGATATAATCCCCTTTTAAAGACTGCAGTAGAGGGTACATTATGATTACTTTGTTCCTTTTTCTGTCAATCTGCATCTGAGAGGCCCAGAAGCTTTGCCCAAAGGTAATAGTAGTCTAGCCCAGGACCAGTGAGACTCAGCACAGCTAAAGTATTGCAGTGAATTCAATGTTTCTTCATATGTAACTATGTCAATATTTAAATATTATCTATATGTGGTATGATTTTATTATGAGAAAGGTCAACTATAATATAGTCTTGCACATCTGAAGCATTCAGTAAAGGGTAAAAGTGCTACAAGCAGTTGTATATATATATTTGTGATATAAGAAGTAGTTGATGCAGTTAGGTTTGTGCATTTCCAAAAAGAATTTTTTCTGAAACCATTTACTATTCAACATTTAGAAGCTAATACTGAAGTGTAAAAGGTAAACAAGACTCTGAATCATTATCCAAGCTTACTTTAAATTGAGCAGTGAAAATGTCTAAATGATTCAGGGTTTTGAGAGGGAGAGCTGTAAGAGGGGACACCAGATTTGTAAATTTGGGATAAACATAGAACACTTTAAATCAATTCCATAGGAAATATCCATAATAGCATCCAAAGAAAGATAGTCTTTCACCTTGTGCACTGTTTTAAGGTCGTCTACTAACTGGCAGTAAGGGATGGTTTTCCATTTACCTGGGAATAGGTAAGATGAATTGAATTCACTGCTTTGGTTAACAAGTCTATTTGAAAATGATGTTCTCCGGTGGAAAATTTGGAAAGTCAAAGCAGAGAAGAAATAGAAAATTAGAGATAAGTTATATATATTTAAAAGAACAAAAATGCCATATTGGGTCAGACTAGGGAGTTTCATATGATCCCAGATTCAGTCTCTGTCAGCGAGCACTAACATGTTATTGAAGAAACAGGTTTGCTCTCCCTGCCATTAATCTTCATGGTTAGAGATAGAAGCACTTTCTAGAATGCCAGGCTATTCCTTTTAGTGACTCATGCACCTCTACTCCTACAATCAGTGGATCAATCAGTCATTGGTATTTATTGAACACTTACTCTGTGAAGAACATTGCATTAAGCAGTTGGAAGAGTACAGTGAAGTGAAAACACATATCTCTACTACTTCAGTGAGTTTACAATTTAGCAGAGGAACTGAATTTCATTTGGAACAATCAAATATGTTCCATCTGAACAACCTCTTGTGGTAACCAATGTAATCTGGTCACAACTTGATGTAGAGAAAAGGGATTTCCTTTTATTTCATTTCCCTCAAGCTTCATTAGCTATCCATTGTCCCGGTATTGTGGGATTTGGTAAGCAAAAATTCCATGTTCTTCGAAGAAATGCACATGTATGCTTTTTGATGGTGGTGACAAGGGGATTGAAACTACTGACATGACCACAGGTGCTAAAATAATATTATGTAAGGCTTCATATTGGTCAGGACTATTTTCCCATTTGACTATGAGAAAAAAAGACCCTCAGTGAATTCTTTAGCAGAGAATTACTAAAATCTATAAACATTAACTTACTGATCAAACTAAGTCATTTCCTTATATATAAAAATATAATCCAAGGTGATTTATGATATATCAAAGCACCCAGACAAAGGATTCCCAAACTACATGAAGCACCCTACAGTAAGTAGTAAGCACTCAATAAATATGATTGAATGAATTCCTTTTATACTCCTTGATCAATAGATTAAAAACCTGTTCTGTTACAGGGTATGTGATGTGTGTATATATATATATATATAGTTGTGTATGTATATGTGTATGTGTGTGTATGTGTGTGTGTGTGTGTGTGTTCATATACATATATATATATACACATTGGTGCTGTTCTAAAGAAAAAAGAACACTTTTTAAATGTGCACAATAACAGTTAAAAAAAATACATAAATCTAGAAAATACAGGCCACAAGTGAAGAAAAAAAATTCTATTGCAAGACCTGGAAAGGAAAGAGTAAAAATTGAAATATGAATTAAATATGATCAATATGTCATCTTTTGATGGAGTAAATTAAGATAACTTCTGAGGAAATTTTGCTATCCCTGGCACAGTAGAGCACTAAAAACCTGAAATAATGCATCTTTAAACAAAATTCTGTGAGAAATCTATAGAACTGTGGTGCTCTTGCTGTAGACTAATTTAGCCTGACTAAACCCCCATTTCTACTTCTTCACTCCCTTCTGCATTGTCCTGATTTGCTCCCTTTGTTCTTCCTCCCTTTCAGCCCCACAGCACTTATGTACATATCTGTAATTTATTTATTTATATTAGTCTGTCTCCCCCCCCCCAGACTGTAAGCTTGTTGTGTCTGTCTACTGTTTTATCACACTCTCCCAAGCACTTAACACACAGCACACTACACTTACTACAATATACTTAATACTCTGCACACAGTTAGTACTCATATACGATTGAATGAATTAATGAATAGATTTGAAAATAGAACTTTTGAGACCTTTATTGGATGCAATTTCATCATTCATACCTTTTCCTGCCACAGAAAAATGGCCACAGGTGATTAAAAATAGTACATAGAATATAGTTGAGGTACTTAGAAATGTGAGAAATATAGAAGCAAAATATCTTTTTTTTGCCATGCATGTTATTTCTGCTACCACTTCCTAGGGTTAGTAATGGTAATGGTGGCAACAGATGTCCTGTTTTCAAGCACGGGAGTCTAGAAATTATGCATCTCCCTTTCCTGTGACTTAAAATCAACTCAGTTCATTATTAAAGGAAAATATGCAATTGTTTGGCACCTTCCCTGCATATTGGTGTTAAAATGCATAAGCAGTCCTGTACTAGTCTGAGGAAATGACTTAGTATGATCAGTAAGCTAATGTTTATAGATTTTAGTAATTCTCTGCTAAAGAATTAAGTAACTCAAGTTCTTTGGAAACATCTGTAGTACTGTTAAAGATAACTTCAAAGAATTTTGATTTCCTTATAAATAATGATAAAAAAATCTTTCATTAGTCCCAATTAAAGATGACAATGGACCTCATCAGAATCAAAAGCTTAAAGTTTACAAATATATGGAAAATATATGGAAAATAGACTAAAGAAAGAAGCAATACCCTACTAAACCTGATTTATTCTTCATTCATTCAATCATTTTTATTATGCACTTACTGTGTACAGAGCACTGTACTAAGTGCTTGGGAAAGTATAATACAGCAATAAAGAGTGACAATTCCTGCCCACAATGAGAAAGATCTTCCTGACAGAAGAATGTGTGGAGAGGAGCAATCGTTTCCTCTCTTGAAAGTGTGATTTCTGGTTCTTTGAAAAAAAAATCAACTCATTTTTATATGTCTTAAGGATGGAAACATTTTAAGCTCCATCTTAAAAATCACAAATGGAAGATTTGGATGCAATTAACAGGAAAGAACCTGGGCTTGGGAGTTAGAGGTTCCTAATCCCGACTCCACCACTTGTCAGCTGTGTGACTTTGGGAAATCACTTAACTTCTCTGAGCCTGAGTTACCTCATCTGTAAAATGGGGATCAAGGCTGTGAGTCCCACGTGGGACAACCTGATCACCTTGTATCCTCCCAGCACTTAGAACAATGCTTGGCACATAGTAAGCACCTAACAAATGCCATTATTATCATTATAAATCAGATCATTCACCAGATGAGTGGACTATTATGGATTTTTAAAATGGTATTTGTTAAACTCTTACTATGTACTGTACTAACTGCTAGGGTAAACACATAGTAAACACAAAAGATGTATCTAAATGGGAGGGCAATCAATCAATAAATAAATCAAATGTATTTATTGAGAGCTTATTGTGTGCATTGTACCCAATACTTGGGAGAGTACAATATAATGAGTTGGTAGGCACATTACCTGCCCACAAGGAATTTGCCTTCTCAAGCCTTCTGATGCATCTTCTGGTACTTTCCAGAAAACAGGATTACTTCTTATCTAGTCAGTGCCCAAGTTCCCCGTAACCCGTTTGAAGCCACAGTCAGCGATGGTGGGTCAGCTCTGACCAGGTAGGTATAGGCCCAGGGAAATTGCCCCAGTGACTGAGCTCTGCACCAAGCATGCTGACCAGATCTGATGTCCCATCTGAGAAGGATCTCTCTCTTAGTTTACACTTAGCCTTATGCACTCCCTTGGCATCTAAGCCTAAAACCCACTCAGTTCTCTCCAGGGTGATCCACCATGGTTCCTTATGAATCCACTGTTTACATTGATGGTTCAAAGTTCACTGGCCTGAACACTTCACATCATTCATTGTACTTCTGGATTAGCCTAGGTGACAGAACAAGTGATGGTTGATTCTTGGGGATGGTAGGAGTTCTGGGAGTTCTGAGATGTTCTCCCATCATTTATTCAATAATTGATTCATTAATTCAATCATATTTATTGAGTGCTTCCTGTGTGCAAAGCACTGTACTAAGCACTTGAGCGAGACACATTCCTGCCCACAATGAGCTCACAGGCTAGATGGGGAGACAGACATTGATATAAATAAATAAATCAGTAACAAATATGTGCTGTGGGGATGGGAGGGAAGATGAATGAAGGAGCAAGTAAGAAGAGTGCAGAGGGAATGAGAGGAGAGGAGAAGAGGGCTTAGTCAGGAAAGATTTATTGGAGATGTGCCTCATTAAGGCTTTGAAATAGGGGAGAGAAATTATCTATGTGATATGAGAAAGGAAGGTGTTCTAGGCCAGAGATAAGATGTGGGCAAGAGGTTGGCAGTGAGATAGATGAGATAGAGGTACAGTAAGAAGGGTAGCATTAGAAGAATGAAGTGTGCTGGCTGGGTTGTAGTAGGAGAGTAGCAAGGTGAGGTAGGAGGGGACAAGGTGATAAAGTGCTCTAAAACCAATGGTGAAGAGTTTTGTTTGATGCAGAGGTGGCTGGGCAACCACTGGAGTTTCCTGAGGAGTGGGGAAATATGGTCTGAATGTTTTATCCTGCTTTCACTATCTTAAACCCTGGGTATTGATCTAAGCATCTTTCCAGCTACCTGACTTGTGGAGAAATGTATTTGACAATTGGACAGACTTCATATGCTGCTGGTTATTCAGGATGGAATAGGCTGGAAGACAAGAATAGAGTCTTGTTGTTTAATAGGCTGGAAGACAAGAATAGAGTCTTGTTGTTTCAGATGTGTGATATTTTAAGGTTCTCTCGGCTCCTTTTTCATCAGGAAAGCCTCCAAGATGAATAGATACCAGGCTTTTGGACAACATTTCCTATCAGTAACCATGGATGCTTTTGGGTTTTGCATACTTGGGATGGGGCAATCTCTGGCAGTGCACTATCCAATCTCCAAAATCATAGCCTAAATCACTGCCACCTACCACCACTTGACTTCCTTGGAGAGCTGTCCCTCCTGGTAAGTGTTACAAGAGTGAGGAGTCAGTGTTTCCTTTCAATGTCTTCCTTTCCCAGTAACCTAAGTCAATTTTTAGTCACACAGTTCTTCCAATACTCATGTATGTCATTTGGGTGTGAAATCAAAACAGAGATAATTTGTCACGAAGGGCAACAGGGAAATGGTTTGAAAACCCAAATATTGTCATTTCTGCTACTGTGTGGTTACATCCTTGACATTTTCCACACTGTCCAGGAGTACTGTTTGAATAGATGTCCTGTCCATATATGCCACGTCACACTCTCCCCAACTTCAAAGCCTTATTAAGGTCATGTCTTCTACAAGAGGCCTTCTCTGATTAAGCACTCTGTTCTCTGGCTCCCTCTCCCTTTTGTGTCATCTACACACTTGGATCTGTGACCTTCAGGCATTTGACATTCACCATACTCTCAGCCCCACAGCACTTATATATAAATCTATAAATTATATATTATAAATTATATTTTTATATCAATGTCTGTCCATAAGGACACTGTGGGTAGGGAACATGTCTGCTAACTCTGTTGGATTGTACTCTCCCAAGCACTTAGTCCACTGCTCTGTATGTAGTAAGAGCTCAATAAATGCTATTGATAATGGTGATGATGATGATGAGGAGGCATTTGAGAGCATCTAATTTAGCCCCAGGTTTCATTCTGAAGGAGGAGATCTTTAGGAACTAGGTACTTAATTTTTGTATTCACTTTCTTACTCTTAACTTGTTCTCTGTTTCTCAATTTACATCAACAGTCTTGCCCATTAGATAGAAAAAAATATATATCCGTAGCAGGGATTGTAGCTTTCCTTCATTTATACATCTCACATGCATCATGTTGCCTGGCCCACAATAGTACTCAGTGCATATTGTTGGTACTGTTACTTAGCATGGCCCTCAAAAAGACTTATAACACGCTGTAAGAGTGACAAATAAGTGATGGCAACACACAAATAAGAGACATGGGACATGGCAGAGATGGGAGCTATTCCTAACTCTGTCTTTTGGGTGCAAGAGTTTATCTGTGTCTCCATGGACTCAGGAACCATTTTCTTTTATTACATTACTAGTGGGAGAAATGGAAGTCAGGAAAAAGGCAACTAAGTCTCTAGTTACAGTCACGTTAATTATTTCCTCTAAGTCTGAAAGAGCATTATATTTCCAAGTTTCCCAAATTATCTAGGTCTTGATGCCTATTCTCTGGACCAGATTCTTGTCTCAGCATCCTCTTCATCCTCATGAATAGCTTCTAGTGAGAAACCAGTGATGCTTTAAATGTCAGAGCAAGACATGGGACATATTTTCAGTTGAATGGTAAAGACCTACAAATTTGTGTATCAAATGCCAGAAGCTGCCAATAGTGTTGATCTAGGACAAACAGGAGGCCCAAAATGCTTATTTGATAAACCTAAACCAGATGAATTTCAGTTAATTATTTCAAGTAGCAAGAGAAACTAGTATTGCAAATACCTCATTATGACCGCAAATATTTATCTCACTGCACATAGAATGTGCCCAAGGTGACATGTTCACATAGTGCCCCTATTTTAAGTCTTTCAGCCAAAGTCTCATGTTCTCATTCCCTGACTGGAGCAGGACAATGCTCCAGAAACATTAAAATGAAGAAATGACAAAAAAAAAAAGTGAAGATGTGGACCAATTATTGGCTTGAAAAGGCAGAAAAATTTTTCCAGAAAAATGAATGCCACATTGAAAAGAACTTCATTACTCTCTCTACTAGATGAAATATTCTGCTTAAGAAATACTGATAATATAAGTCAGTTCACTGTGTTAATTTCCATAATATACTTTTCATTTTTTTAACCAAAAAAATACAAAATTGGAATTTTTGGTGAAGATGTTTTTGAGCTATTTGGGAAAACTTTACAAGTATTAATAATAACTTTAGATATATAACTGCAAATCAAGCCCATTTTGGTGAAAATTGGATTCAAAATTGAAATGAGTAAGTCAAAATTATTTATAGTACCCCATGCAGCATACAAGGCATCATATTTCATTCTGTCATTATCATGAAATTTCTACAGTCTTTGGAAGCTATATTCTCAAATTCTTCAAACTACTGCAAAGGAACTCACAATTATTAAGATTTTTAAAAGAGATTAAAATTATTCAAAATTGAAACAATAAAAATATAATTTAATTATATGTTGTCTATTACATTAGAATATTGCTTGAAGGATTGCAGTTTCTGATCAAAAATCTACATAACAAAGCAGTGCTTTTTAAAACATCATTGACAATTTCCCATATTTGACCACTGGAAAAAACCACTCAGAATATGAAAATATATTTAAAAGTTTTAGAGAAGTATTTTCCCATTATCCTTTTCCTTGATCTCTGTCTTGAGGTATTTTTGGTCTTTCATCTCTCTTCTCTTCCTTCTTTTGTTCACACCTGACTTTTGTCAGGTAGACTCTATCTCTTGTATACATTAAAGTTCATGCTCTAGAATAAATGAATAAACTACCATTCATGAGCTGTGAGTCATTGCTATTTTTATCTACTAAATACATCTCCTTTGTTTAAACAAAGATGAATTAATATGTTAATTAAATAGTCTAATTTCTTTAAGAAATTGGATGTCTGATTTTGTTAATTGGTTGTATTCCATTGTAATGTTATTGAAAACAATTTTGCTGCCTATTTTTCAAGTGAACAAAATTAGTTATGGACAGTGAAGCTAAATCTTCCAAGAATGTATATTCCATGAATGGACAAGGATAGAATTAAAAAAAAAACAAAAAAACTTCACCAATATCTATATGGGTTTAAATCCCACAAAATGATCAAATTATTGGCTTACACTAAATTAAAACAAATTCAGGCGGTTGCTTTTGGATCATGTAATATTCTCTGGAGCTGGAAATGATCTAATCAAGTATGGACTTCTAGAAGTAACTGTAAATCCTAAAAGAAACTACAAGTTACCTCAGAAACCTGATGTTGGATAAATTGTGGCTAATTGTCCAGCTAAGCAAGGAGGGCAGATAGTTGTTCAGGGTCAATATCTTCTGGGTGTCTCCCATTCATTCACTTGTGTTTTTGCCCTGAGATTCTGAGAATCAAATTGGGATAGAGTAGGACCTACCCCTGTCTTTTACCTCTCTGACCTCACAGACTCCTGATGTTCTGGAGAACCTAAAAAGATTTAAAATTATGGGAAAAACAAATGGAAATAAAATTCCCGGAGGCTTTAGAGCCAAGAGAGAAAATTGTAGTTCAACATTAGATTCAATTAAATCAAGTAACATTGCTTCTCAGTTTGAATGTTCTTCATTATTTTTTTAATATGTAATGATTTGTTCTTTGTTAAAAATTAGTTTAATTTGTCTATATGTCTTAAATATTCCCTGAGCCACTCTGTAACTTCTATGTTCTTGGTAATTTCTCAGCACTTAAGGCCCTATTGGTCATATATATTCTCTGTCTCTTTCTCTCTGGTTTCTTCATCTTATGGCTTCAGTCCTGAGTAGTTAGTTCCTAGAGAAGCAATAAAACCTGGGAAAGTTCTACATCTTATAACAAATACAAAATACTTGGCACCCAGATTACTACAGAAGTTCTTCATTTTTCTAGTGGTAGTAGTTATATGTATTAGGTGCTTACTGTTTGCAGAGCAGTCTACTAAATGCAAGGAAAGAAAACTCAAGTTGAAATTAGACATGGTCCAGTTTTCCTTGTGGAGGTCACAATCTAAGAATATAAATAGGCTGTGAGCCCATTGTTGGGTAGGGATTGTCTCTGTTTCCAAATTGTACATTCCAAGTGCTTAGTACAGTGCTCCGCACATAGTAAGCGCTCAATAAATGTGATTGAATGAATGAATAGGGCAGAGGGGATTAGAATCAGACACATCAACAGTGATGAAACGATAAACTCTGAAACAGCATAAAATAAAGGACAAAATCATAAAATACACGAAATTAAATAAAAAAACATTACAGTACTATGATGAGAGGAACTTCAGTTTCCTCAGGGCTCAGAGTTGACAACAGTTCCATAGACACAGCAACCACTACAGCAGACATCAGTCTACCTGGAGTTTGGGGCTCATTATGGGCAGAAAATGATTCTATTAACTCTGTTGTATCAAACTTTGCTAAGTGCTTAGTATAGTGTTCTGCACACTGTAAGGACTCAATAAATGCCATTAGATTCATTGATTGCTTTGTGGAGCTCTCATGTTGTAAAGTTCTTTACTCTTTCCATCAGAGTGGCGGAAGGAAGAGAGGATAAAGTCTTCCAGAGAGGAGTGGAGGGAGCCATTTTGGGTTCCCAGAGGGGCAGCAAGGCTAGCTATTCGGAGGCAGTATGGTGGTGTTATGTGGTGGCAGAATATAGGGCTGAAGCCTAGATAGAAAAATTAGATGTAAGGCGCAGACACTGACATTTGCCCACTCCCTGACTCAGACTGGATGATAGCATACTAAGGGAGCTAGTAACAATTATCACAAGCCCAAAGAAAACATACAATATTTTCAGTAAAATAAAATACTGTCTGTTGGTAAAAGTTTTCAGATTTCTGATATCTGGATTTTTAGTATATTTCATGCAAATGTGACATTGGAGCTGAGTGCTCAATATACGTAATAGCATGAACCATATCTAATAGCAATGAATAAGTATATGGGTGAAGAGGCAAGAAGGCATTAAGCATTAGTGGCTGTTTTCTATTAAATGTCCCTCCAAATAAAACAAAAACTTTAATCACACATGCAAAAATGTTAAAATTATAGTTTAAGAGTAAAGTAAATAAGGAAATAGCCATTTTTCTTATAGCTATTTAAAATAACACATTACCCTTTTTTTGGAATGTTATTTCGATCAGGTTGGAGGATTTCCATTATAGGCCTAAAGATATTCATTTTCTTGCCAAGTGCTTCTAAAGCTTAATTTGATGAATGTGGAGGTAAAGAACTTTACTCACTTATTGCTTTTGAACAAGTCAGGGAGCTGGTTTTTTTTTTCCTTATTTAAATCTTTAGGACACTTGCAGAGAATAAAACAAACTTAGTTTATAGTATACTAAAATTGAATAGATGTAAAATAAAAAAGAGAAATGCATGATTTAAAACTGGTTTAGTTCTCTTTCCTTTTTGCTTGACTATCAAACTAAGAGACCGATCTTACCACATGAAAGTATATCCATAAATCACAGAAACAGTAGTAATATTCTCAATTCTTAACAAATCTTTTTATTTTAGCTATCCATCAAGTCATTGTATGATTGCTTAATATATTCTCATAATCTGTTTTAGTTTGCTTTACAATATATTACAGTTTTACAAAGAAAAAAAGTCCATCTGATATAGTAGTAGCTTCATGTGGGCCGATCTAAGAAATTCATCTTGGGGTAGCAGCAAAGCCAAGACTTGGTGTTAGATGACCTGGGGTCTAATTCTGACATTGTTACTTGTTTGCTGTGTAACCTTGGTCAAGTCACTTAACTTCTCTATGTCTCAGTTTCCTTATCTGTTCTTCCTCCCTTAGACTGTGAGTCCTATGCGGGCAGGGGTCTGTTTTGTACCACATTACCTGATATCTACCCCAGTGCTTAATACAATACTAGGAACATAGTAAGCTCTTAACAAATACCACTCTTTCCTTACATCTCATTTGCTTCCACTATACCCCAGCTGAAACCATTTGCTCCTCCCAGGATAATGTATTTGTTATGCCTTATAGTCATTGCTCCCACTTTCAACTTCTTGCACAAGTTCTTTCCCCTGCTTGAAACTCACCTAGCCTTCCCTAAACACTTGGGCATTACCTTTCCCACACAATAATTGTGTACAGACCTTTAAGGTCAACTGCCTCTCCCAATATGTAATTTATTTTAGTGTGTATACCTTTAATCAATCAATCAATGATATTTACTGTGTATTTACTATGTGCAGAGCTCTGTACTAAGCACTTGGGAGAATACAATACAATAGAATTAGCAGATACATTCCCTGCCATAACAAGTTAGAGACCAGTCTTACAATCTTCTGGTAGATTATAATCTTCTTGAAGGCAGGGATCATGACTACTAAATTTGCTTTAGACCGTAAGTTCATCGTGGGCAGGGAATGTGTCTCTTTATTGTTCTACTGAACTCTCCCAAGTGCTTAATATTAATAATAATAATAATAATGTTGGTATTTAAGTGCTTACTATGTGCAGAGCACTGTCCTAAGCGCTGGTATAGGTACAGAGTAATCAGGTTGTCCCATGTGGGGCTCATAATCTTAATCCCTATTTTACACATGAGGTAACTGAGGCACAGAGAAGTTAAGTGACTTGCCCACAGTTACACAGCTGACAAGTGGGCATTATTCGAACCCATGACCTCTGACTCTCAAACCCATGCTCTTTCCACTGAGCCACGCTTAGGTACAGTGTTCCACATGGACCAAGTGCTCAATAAATATGACTGAAGGATGAAGTCTATTATACTTTCCTAAATTCTCAATGCTTCTGGAAAGGAAAATCAGTTAATAATACTCTTGATTGATGTGTTGATCAGGAATCTATCACCTTTCTCATCGGAAAGACCATAGGTCTCCCCATCTTTGAAGCCCTCCTGAAATCACATCTTCCTCCAAATCCTTCCCTAATATTGCTCTCAATTACAAATGCATTACTTCTGTTCCACCCAAGAAATCATAATCTCCCAAAGCAGTTTTGAATTCATATTTAACATACCCTATTACTTTTTTTTTTTAAATGACATTTGTTATGCACTTACTGTGTGCCAGGCACTGTACTAAGCATGAGGTAGATGAAAGATAATGTGGTTGGACACAGCCCATGCCCCATAAGGGACTAAAAGGTTTAATCCCCATTTTATAGATGATGTCACTGCAGCACAAAGAGAAGTTAAAGGGTTTGCCCAAGGTTATACAGCAGACAAGTGGCAGAGCTGGGACTAGAACCCAGGCCTTATGGCTTCTAGGTCTATGCTCTTTCCAGTAGGTGATGCTGCTTCTTAAGCAGCAACACATGTCCTTATACCCTCTTTATTTTTCGCAACCTGTTCATTATTGTTGATTATTATATTATTTGATACTTTCTTTCTCGTATTTGAAAATTTTTTTTAATGTTTGACTCTCATTAGACTAGAAACATTTTCAGATCTGAACCAAGTCTAAAAACTCTAGGATATCCTCCCAAATATGTTTTATAGTTCTAAGCATTCAGTAAATACTCAATAAATATGAGTAATTGATTAGGTACCATAAAAGTCCCTGATAACCATTAGCCATCTATTACCATCAGTGCATTATAAATATAACAGGAAACTAATTCAGGAATCTATCACAAATATCAGTTAGAGAAAAACATAATGACATACGTACATGTGATATGAATGGATTGTTAGTGTGGATAGGAATTTTAGCCACACTCTCATGCTTATATATGATCATAATGTCATATTTGCAAATGAAGGTTGAAGTTCAGGTAGGTAAAACCTTTTAAGTATGGACTTTCTTTTACAGTTGGTTTTGGTGGTTTCATCTGTGTTTAATCTTGGTGTGTCTTGTGACACTGTCCTACTACAACCCATCCCATTCATTTTGCTCCTCAAATTCCAACCTACTCCCTGTACCTTGATCTTGTTTGTCTTACTGCTGATCTCCTCGACTACACTTTTTTTAATGGTATATTTGTTTAGCACTTATTATGTGCCCATCACTGTACTAAGTGCTGGGGGAGATACAAGATAAACAGGATTAGATCAATCCATCAATCAATCAGTCCTATTTATTTACTGTGTGCAGAGCACTGTAATAAGAGCTTTGCAGAGTACAACACAAAATATAAGAGAAATTCCCTGCCCACAGAGAGTTTATAGTCTGGCAGGGGAAGGGGTGGTTACAGAAATTAATATAAATAAATAAATTACGGATATGTACATAACCACTGTGAGGCTGCAGGGGAGATAGTGAATAAAGGGAGCAAGTTGGGCAAGGCAGAAGAGGAAATGAAGGCTTAGTCAGGAAAGGCTTCTTGGAGGAGATGTGTCTTCAATAAGAAGCGGCATGGCTAGAGAAGCAGAATGGCTTAGTGGAAAAAACACGGGCTTGGGAGTCAGCAGTCATGGGTTCTAATCCCGGTTCTGCCACTTATCAGCTATGTGACTCTAGGCATGTCACTTAACTTCTCTATGCCTTGGTTACCTCATCTGTAAAATGGGGATTAAGACTATGAGCCCCACGTGGGACAAACTGATTAACTTGTATCTACCCCAGTGCCTAGAACAGTGTTTGGCACACAATAACCACTTAACAAATGCCATCATTATGATTATTAATAAGGCTTTGAAGGTGGGGAGAGTAACTGTTAGTCGGATGTGAAATGGGAAGGTGTTCCAGGCCAGAGACGTGATGTGGGTGAGAGTTCAGTGGCAAGATCGATGAAATTGAGGTACAGTGAGTAGGTTGGCATTAGAGGAGTGAAGTGTGTGGGCTGGGTTGTAGTAGGAAAGCAGTGAGATGAGGTGGAAGGGGGAAAGGTTATTAAGAGCTTTAAAGCCGATGGTAAGAAGTTTCTGTTTGATATGAAGGTGGATGGGCAACCACTGGAGGTTACTGAGGAGTGGGAAAACATGGACCGAACTTTTTTGCAAAAAAATGATCCAGGCAATAGAGTGAAGTATGGACTGGAGAGGGGAGAGACAGGCGGCAGGGAGGTCAGCAAGTAGGCTGATATAGTAATCACTGTGGGATAGGATAAGTGCTTGGATTAATGTGGTAACAGTTTGGATGGAGAGGAAAGGGAAGATTTTAGTGATATTAAAAAGGCCAAACCTAAAGAATTTAGTGATAGGTTGAATATGTGGGTTGAATGAGAGAGAGGAGTTAAGGATAACATCAAGGTTATGGGCTTGTGAGACAGGAAGAATGGTGGTAAAAGCTAAAAGCTACATCTTAATAATAATAATAATGTTGGTATTTGTTAAGTGCTTACTCTGTGCCGAGCACTGTTCTAAGCGCTGGGGTAGACACAGGGGAATCAGGATGTCCCACGTGGGGCTTACAGTCTTAATCCCCATTTTACAGATGAGGGAACTGAGGCACAGAGAAGTTAAGTGACTTGCCCACAGTCACACAGCTGACAAGTGTCAGAGCTGGGATTCGAACTCATGAGCCCTGACTCCAAAGCCCGTGCTCTTTCCACTGTGCAACGCTGCTTGCCTCTGGCCTGTATCTCCCCTCACTTCATCTGATAAATCACCACTCTTTTCCCCTTCAAGACCTTAAAATCTCATCTCTTTCAAGATTTCTTCCTTGACTAAGTCCTTGTCCCCTCTGCTTTTTCTTTTAAATTCTATTCGTTAAGTACTTACTATGCTTACAAGGAATGTTGTAAGTGCTGGTGTAGATACAAGTTAGTCAGGTCAGACAGTCACACTTATTCAATAGTATTTATTTTTTATTCAATAGTATTTATTGAGTGCTTACTATGTGCAGAGCACTATACTAAGCGCTTGGAATGTACAAATTGGTAACAGATAGAGACAGTCCTTGCCCTTTGACGGGCTTACAGTCTAATCGGGGGAGACGGACAGACAAGAACAATAGCAATAAATAGAATCAAGGGGATGAACATCTCATTAAAACAATAGCAAATAAATGGAATCAAGTTTGGAGTCACTTGGAGTCACGGTCTAATTCAAAAGCAGAACAGGTATTTAATCCCTATTTTACAGTTGAGGAAACTGAGGAACAGGGAAATTAAGTGACTTTCCACAGTTCACACAGTAAGAAAATGGCAGAGCCAATATGAAAGCCCAGGTCCTCTGACTTACATGCCCATATTTTTACCACTAGACCACACTACTCCTCTATTCTCTCACCCTTTCTCACCCTTTTCTTCACCCTTGCACTTGGATTTGTACCCTTTATTCACCCTACTCTCAGAACTTATGTACATATCCACAATTGATTAATTTATATTAATGTCTGTTTCCTGCTCGGGATTGTAAACTCCTTGTGGGCAGGGAATGTGTCCATCAAGTCTGTTGTAGTCTCCTAAGAACATATAACAGTGGACTCTGCACACAGTAAGTGCTCAATAACTACAATTGATTTATCAATTAGCGACAGACACCTAAGGAAAGGAGAAATGCCAAAAGTTCTCCAAATTTATCTCTGGAATAAGGCCATTTGATTTAGATGATGGTTATCAGATCCAGTAGTTTAACTTCATTTGGATTTGACATTGGCTCATGTCTCTAAGATGAACAAGTATAATTAGGTTACCACATTTGTCAGCGATCCACTTGGTTTATCTTTGGCTGCATATGAAAATATACTTTGACCTTTAGCAGTCTCTTTGTATTAGGAGGCAGTATAATTGCCAGGTTCTGTTAGAATATTTACTATATGTATTCCACTAAATAGGAACACCACGTCAAGGTCTTTCTCTGCATGCTATCTGCATTGTACATAAACACACACACATACACATCTCTTTAAAATTTATATCTTGCTTGATCATATTCACATATATATACTCCCTAGGGAAAGCATGACTGTCAGAGAGAGTAGTTGAGTGGCTATGCACAAACTCTAACCTATAATAAATGAATTTGCTTAGAATTTTGACCCTAAGATCTCAAGACTGAGCCTCATCCTTAGATCCCACCAGGAAACTTCACCATCCATATATATGATTAATCAGGGCTTGCTACTAATTAAGCATCTAACAGGAAAGGAGGGAACTATATTTGTCTACAATAATTAAATATGTTTTTAATATGCACCTTACAGGAGGGCTAATATGAAAACAATTTTCTGGACTCATTTATGTAATGTAGCAATAACTGCAGAGCTATTGACACACAGCTGCCAGTCACTAAAACATCTGCTGTTGGAAGTGTATTATCCCTTTTTGATCTTAATTTGTATGTTCCCAGAGGATAATTGAAATAGGCTTGATAATATTTAAAACAATGTAAGTGTTCTTCAGTGGTTTCAGGGCAATATTAGCATTTACACAGGAAGATGCTTTGTGTGGTGTTCACACTTACGTCTAAAAAATTCAGGAAGATGAGCAGTGAAACAGAGGGAATGATGTATAAGCTCTTGGATACAATCATAACACTGATCAAGAACCCCAACTAATCCCAAAGTAATGGAAGGGTATGAATCTTTATGTATCCATTACCATCCTTGAGATTACCAAAAAAGAATTCACAATCACCTTTCTTTCTGAAAAGAAATGGCTAGTATTTATGATGTTATTCTAAATAGTTCCAAAGTTTTTGAAATGTCTTTCTAGTTAATGACTATAAATCACATCCAAATGTGAGAACCTTGCTTTTGAATAATACTTTGTCTAAGAACAATCAACACATAAAAAGTCCATATAACATAATGGTTTTCTTAAGTATTTGTTTACTTAGTATAATGATAAAATAAAATCTGAAGAATAAAACTTGACAGAATTGGATTAGTGAAAAGCTATGGACCAGGGTAAAACTTACATTCTAAGTGAATAAATAATTGATAGATTGATGTTGACATTCTGCGCAGTACAATGAAACTCCCAATTTACAGAAGACTAAAATTAAGACCCTGCTTGGCACAGGTCTGTTATAAGTAAGAAAGAATGAGACATGCAATAACTCAAATTCACACAAGTACCCCACTTGACTGTAAGTTCGTTGTGGGCAGGGAATGTGTCTGCCAACTCTGTTATATTGGTATACTATATTCTCCCAAGTGCCTGGTACAGTCCTCTGCACATATTACGCTCTCACTAACTATGATGATTGATTAATTCAGACATACTCACAGACATACATGCTGAAAGAAACACTGTGGTCTACTGGAAAGAGCATGGCTCTGAAAATCAGAGGATGTGGGTTCTAAATCTTGGTTCTGCAGTTGTTTGCTGTATGATCTTAGGCAATTCACTTAACTTCTCTGTGCCTCAGTTTCTTCACTTTTAAAATGGGAATTGAATCATTCTTCCCCTCCCTCTACCCTGGACTGTGAATCTCATGTTAGACAGACACTATGTCTGACCTTATTATCTTGTATCTATCACAATGCTTAGTACATGGGACATAGTAAGCATTTAACAAATACCATTATTATTATACTGAGACACACCCAAGAGATTCAGGCAGCTTCTGATACAGAGTTTCCTGTCACAGAAAAAAGCAGGAAGGACGCCCCCAAAACACAAGTGAGAAAGCAGTGGAGGCAACTGCCACCTTTTCCATGGCCATTGCTGCTGGGTGTGTGGCCAAATTCCCAGAATGAATCCTAAAGGAAGGTGAAGGAAGGGAATTCAATCAATCAATCAATCAGTTGTATTTACTGAGCACAGAGCATTGTGCTAAGCCCTTGGAAAAGAAAAAAATATAATAGATTTGGTAGGCTTGATCCCAGTCCAGAAAAGCTTAATGTCTACAGGGAACTTAAGACTACAGGGATTCTAACAGTGGATTTCCAGTGAAGGAAAGAAATTCAGCCATAAATGGCTTAGAAGTGATCCACACAACAGCAATGGCAGGAGAAGTTAAGTGACCTTGTTGCAGCTGCTCCAGTGTTCAGTGATTTCCAGCCCGACTGAGTCCAACAGGATCTATGGTAGGAATCTTAACCAGTGCTGATGGCTATGGCAGCATTGACCATACCCACTATTGCTTCTTATATCTTCTGTCAAGCTGCTTCATTCACTCCACACCAAACAATCATTGTCTGGCACGTCTCAAATCAGTGATAGCACATGGGTTGGACCGGGCATTCAACATCACAGCATTGGGTAAGGTTTAAAAATCTGATGGATGATAATTCTTCTTGACTGTAAACTCTTATGGGCAGGGAAGGTGTCTACCAATTCTATTGTGCTGTACTCTCCCAAGTGCTTAGTACAATGCTCTGCACATAGTAAGTGCTCAGTACATACTATTGCTTGAGGAGTGCTAGATGCATTTTATTGAGGAAAAAGTTTCCTTTATTAGAGTGGTGCCTGAAGAGAGTGGTTTTCAAGGCGGAGAAGTGACCACTTGATGACATTTCACCATCCCCTGAAGCAACATTTGTCCAGATATATTCTTCTCTGCTTCTGTGATTTATATAATAAGAATGATAGTATTTACTAAGCCTTTACTATGTGCTAAGCTCTGTCCTCAGTGCTGGTGTAGGAACAAGTTAAGAATATTAGAAACAGCCACTGTCTCACACGGGTTAACCACCTTAAATGAAGGCAGCCCAGGCATTTCATTTCCATTTTACATATGAGTAAACTGAAGCCCAGAGAAGTCAAGTGACTTGCTGAAGGTGAAACGGCCGACAAGTAGTAAAGTCATAGTAGAACTTGGGTTTCTGATTCTTAGTCCTGTATTCTTTCCTTTAGGCTGCCTCCAAATGTCTAGTTAGAAAAGCAGCGTGGCTCAATGGAAAGAGCAGGGGCTTGGGAGTCAGAGGTCATGGGTATGAATCCCAGATCTGCCACTTGTCAGCTGTGTGACTGTGGGCAAGTCACTTAACTTCTCTGTGCCTCAGTTACCTCATCTGTAAAATGGGGATTAAGACTGTGAGCCTCATGCAGGACAACCTGATTACCCTGAATCTACCCCAGGACTTAGAACAGTACTCTGCACATAGTAAGTGCTTAACAAATACCAACATTATTATTATTATTATTATTATTATTATTATTTGAGCAAAAGGCCTCTATTACATTGTCTTTGCTTTGCTTTTCATTTTTCTTTAAATATTACTATTAATGACAAAAAATAGGTCAGGGCACAGTGGTGTCTGTGGAATTAATTTCTTAGAGCTATTCCATTGCATGGCTAAAGACTGCGTCCTTCCACCTTATATATTCCCTCACAGTGTGTGATGCCAATCAAGAGAGTATCAGGTGAGCGAGTTAGTAAGAGTAACTGTGATATTTATTAAGCACTAAGTGCTAAGGTGGATACAAGATAATCAGGTAGGACACAATCCATGTCCCACATTAAGCTCACAATCTAAGGAGAAGGGAGAACAAGCATCAAATCTCTATTTGACAGATGAAGAAACTGAGGCATGGAGAAACTAATTTACTTACCCAAGATAATACTGCAGGAAAGTGGCAGAGTCCATGCTCTTTCTAGACCATGCTAAGTGCACTCAGAGTTGAGAAACAGCTTGTGAAGATGATTGAGCAGTTCCATATTTGCATGTAAATCACAGTTGTTTTATATTAATTACATCTGGAGCTTTTTACCATTCTTCATGGATTTCAATACAGTGGAGACTTTTTCAAATGTTATAGTAAAACTCATATCCTAGACATTTAAATTATAAAATGCCATCCTCAATTGTGTAAGGTGTATTTAGATATCCAAGTGTTCTTGCTATTTTATAGATTTCCTCTAAATCTGTAATGAACATATAGTGGTCTCCATTCTTCAGTGGTGCTCTGGTGGGCTATATTCAATCATATTTATTGAGCACTTACTGTGTGCAGACATCCAGACCCCATAGTTATAACAGAGAGTTGGTGGGTAGGCTCAAGCTGGGGGAGGGTACAGCCTAGATATATACTATTATTGATTTAAAATATTTGGGTTGGGGAAGGAGTGAGTACCTGCATAGGGTACTGCATTGATGGGACTTGGATTTGGGGGTAGAGAAGGTACATAGGAGCATCAGATGTAAAGCAGGGAAAAATTTAAAGGAGAAGCCTCATCCAATTAGACTCACTAGTGTCTATTCACTATGGTAAAAAGAGGATTAAATATGTCTGTTTTTAAATCATTTGTAAATGTAGTGGTAACTCATATTATACAGTTTTGTATATAACTCTATGTGTTGTATTGTTTAACTTTTTATGTAATTGTTATGTCAATATGATTGTAATATAAAATGTATGAATGCAGCTATGTTACTCATATAAATGACTGAGTGTGTAATTCCGGATAATTTAATTAAAAATAGGATATCCGGTCATGGCTCAGAGGAATGGTGTACCTTCCAGTACTTCATTTTTAACGTTGCTCCCATAAGCCACTTACATCATTTCAACCTAATACTAAATTTTAGGGACTCATTCAATTGTGTTATAAATCTGAAAAAAGCCTAACTCCAACATTTCAGGGACACAGTAAAATTAACAACTATTTAGCTAGCATAAAGGAATGTAGAAAGACAGAAATTAAATGAGAAACAAAGCCAGGCAAAGCAAGAGAGTTATAGAACAAATGCATGCATGGCAAGTTTATAAAAGATTCTAAGTGATGACACCTGTTATTGGTTATGTACTTGCTATCTTGGATAACCTCAGGTTTAGTAAGACATACATGATAAGAATACTGGGGAATTCAAAACCAGTAAATCACTGAAGAAACTGAATGTTTGTTCAATTGTGTTTAAACAAGAAGGACAGCATTCTTGGAACATTAATTAAGACTGAGGTGCATACTAAAAGAGAATGAGGAGACATTATGTAATGAAAGCATGACAGTGCCTTCAAAGCACTATTTTTTTCAAAGTACTGACTTATGAAAATAAAATTGCAAACAAAGTATGAATTACAAATACATTAAAAGAAATTAGAAAGCAGGTATTACTAGGATATTAATATCGTTAGCTATTCTTTATAACCGTAACCATAGAAATAGTTGAAATAGCAAAAACCCAATTAACCTCCTTAACCTCTTATTTGGGTTGCAGGCAACAGCACATTGGACAACAAAATGGTTTACAAATGAGGCAGAAAATCTCAAATTTAGAAAGAAATCTTTAAAGCTGAAAGTGGGACTAGAATAGATCAAATGAAACTATATTTTAAATCAAAATAATGTCTCACTGAAAAAGAATACCTCCTTCATCCCACAAGGGAAATTTTACTTCTAATTTGCAGCATAGTATGTAATGTAGACATAAATGGGAAATGCCCTTTAACTCTGACCTTGTGGAAGGGAAAAGATTCCTACCTTTATTCTACAAAAATGAATTTTTATCAAAAGAAAAACCAGAAATGAATATATGCTGCCCAAAATTAGATATTTTGCAACAGAGATAGTGAGGGATGGAGAGCAGAGAATTGGCTTCTTCCTAATTTTTCAACTCAGTCTAATTGTGCTTCAAAAGCAAATCTATTGATAATTCAAGACATCCCCTAGGCACACCTGGAAAGCTTTTGTTTTTTTTTAAAGAATAGATTTATCTGTTTTATGGATCCTTCAGTAGGAATCATAATTTCTATTTAAATTAGATAGTCAATTCAATTGAGATTTTCTACAGTACAAGTGAAATAAGAAAACTGATTGAAAGCTGACAATTGATTCTCCTGAATTCGTTTAACATTTCCTAAAAAGAAATAACCTATTCCTACTATGATACAGAAAGGTCAGTAATATATTCAACTAAAATGATGACTTGGGAGATGTGAAGAAATTATTATATAGGTAGACCTTGGCTGATAAAACTCTTAATCCACATATCTATTCTACATGCAAAATACCTTGATAGTTTCCTGAATAGTTCATTAAATTTACAACAGTTTCACCTGAATTACTATAAAGACTACACAGCATGTAATTACACAAGACATGCATTTCCTCTTTTTTATACTCATTACCCTTTCTGGCAATGAGTGACCTCACTTTAATATTTTGTTCCAATAAAACCTAGTTACATAAATATTAAAAATATAGGAATTTTCACTGGATAGTAATGAAAGATTCAATATATTTGATATTTAAGAAAAATAAGCCATGCTTTGAAAACTTAATTGTCGTGTCCTATTAGTAATTCAATTTTCATGCTACATGGAAAAATGAAAAAAGGTCACTGAATTTTCATTTTTCTAACCTGTGTTGGGTCATCTGACATTCAAGAGTTAACCTTGTTTTAAAAAAAACTTTAAAAAGCCCACAAGCAGCATCCGTATAATTTATGGTTTTCTCTGAAGTATATATTAACTGCATGTGAACAGAGGGCTTAAGCTTTCCATTTAAGCCTATTAGTTTCCTGAGGAACAATAAGAGAGTTTATGGACTCCAGATCAACAATCTAAGACTGATTTTTTTTCCTTTTTCTTTTCTTCTCTAAGTTTTCTATCTCTCCTGGACATATGCTAGTCTATGGGTCTAGGAATTCTTTGAAGGCAGGGGTCATGCTTCTGTCATTACATCTTATAAGGCTTCCAGCAAATTGGAAAGACTGCACAGATGTTTCTTTGTGATAATGACAGGAAGAATCATTAAGACAGTGCAATAGTTACTAAGGGCTATTTTGAAATTTCTTTCTCAGGAGGTTTTTAAAAATAATATGATGATGAGCTGCCTGAAATGGCTTAAATTACTCTCACCCAGAGATAGGACGATGGTTTAAATTTAACTCAAAATTTCCTTCCATCATAATCATTAGAGCAATAGCATTTATTTAACACTGACTGTTAAAAAGTAAGGTGTTGCTATAAACACCATTTTCAAGAAGGAAGTGAAGTTAGTTAACTGTTGAAACCTTTGGGAAATCTTAGTGCTGTCCATTGCCAGCAAGATTCTAGCCATAATACTTCTGGACAGGAAACTGAAGAACACTGTCAACTGTGAACTTGTGATTTTAGATCAAAATGCAATCAGATAACCACAGTTGAAGCAATATTCATAGTAGTATAGATCCTTTCAGAAGGTCATACGAGAATAGAAGAGAGTAGAACTAATGAACGGTTGCTTAAAAAGGAACAGCAAAGTAGAGACCAAAAACCAGTAGAACATAATGAACAAGACATGAGGAAGCACGAGTTCAAACAATGTAACAAAGCATTGGTCTAATAGATCACTGGAAGTAGGTGAGTTGTTTTTCACTAAAGAAAACTTTGCAAAAGAGTCTGGTTTGAAAATTGAGAAAAGGCGGCTTCTGGGACAAACCCACTTACAAAATTAAGAATACACCCTCATGTGCAAGCAATGTGCCTGTTGGTCATACTGGTCTTATGACAACACTGCACAGATGGGTAGATTCTCTCTGGTAGAAATGGCCTTAAAGACAAACCCTTTTATGCAGCATTACATTTCCTCCTGCCTTCAGGGCATCTCTACCTGGTCCCACTGATATCTCAAACTTAACATGTTAAAAGCATGTACTCTACCAAGCACTTAGTAAAGTGCTTTGCCTACAGTAAATGTTCAATAAATACAGTTGACCAACTGAATGACTAATAGTGAGCCCCATGTGGGGCATGGACTGTGTCCAACCTTATATCTACCCCAGTGCTTAGAAGAGTGCCTGGTACATAGTAAGTGCTTAACAAATACCATAAAAAGCAAGTAATGGGAGAAATTAAAATATAAAATTCAAACTTAAACTAGGGAAACGGTACTACAAGATGGCAATTCTAAGACACATCTTGTTTCCAGACATAGAAGCAGCTTTGCTTAGTGGAAAGAGTGTGGGGTTGGGAGTCAGAGGACATGGGTTCTAATCCCATTCTGCCACTTTTCTGCTGTGTGACCTGGGTAAAGCCACTTAACCTCTCTCTGCCTCAATTAGCTTATCTGTAAAATGGGGATTAAGACTGTGAGACCCAAGTGGGACAACCTAATTTACCTTCTATCTACTCTATCTGCTTAGAAGAGGTTTTTGGCACATAGAAAGTGGTTAGAAAGAGTCATTATTATTACTATTATTATAACAAATCTCCAAAATCTCACATGGGATGTGCTTAGAGTTTAACAGTTGGGAAGTCAGGTTTCTAGGTATTATGCTTCTTCAGAAGAAGTGGGGCTGTTTTATTGGTACTGTCCTGGCCACTGATGGAACTGGAGGATACTGGAGCTGGCAAATAATAAATCATAGATTTATTGATCAATTGATTGATTGATTACAGAGCACTGTACTAAGCTCTTGTGGGAGCACAGTATAACAGAGTTGGTAGACAGATTTTGGGCCCATAGATTCTGATAGATGCTTGAGGTACATACAATAGAATTATAAAGCACAACACCTGCCATCAAGGACCTTACTAACTAATCAGAGAGTTGTTCATCCCTAAATGTAACTCTGTAATAAGTAAATAAGAGGATATGATAGTGCAGTTTTTTTTTAGAAAAAAATGATCTGCATAGCAGAGTGAAGTATGGATTGGGATGAGGAGAGACAGGAGGCAGTGAAGTCAGCAAGGAGGCAGATGTAGTAGTCAAGGTGTGATAGGATAAGTCATTGGATCATCATGGTACCAATTTGGATAGAGAGGAAAGAGAGCATTTTGGCAAAGTTGTGAAGGTTGGTGACAGATTGAATATGGTTGAATGAGAGAAATAAGTCAAAGATAATGCCAAAATTATGGACTTGTGAAATAGGGAGGCTAGTGTACAGTATACAGTGTTGGGAAAGTCATCCAAACCTGAAGTTCAAGGTTTGGCTAGAAAGATAAGAAGTTTTGTTTGGGACAGGTTTAGTCTGAGGTGTTGGTGGGACATCCAGGTATAGATGTCCTGAAGGCAAGAGAACATACAAGACGGCAGAAAAGGGGAGAGGTCAGGACTAGAGAGGTGAATTTGGGAATCATCTACCTAGAGAAGGTAATTGAAGCAGTGGGAGTGAATAAGGTCTTCAAAGGAATGGGTGTAGATCAAAAATAGAAGGAGACCCCAACTAAAACTTGAGGTACTCCCACTGTCAGAGGTTTGGGAGGCAGAGGAGGTAGGAGCTTGCAGAGACTGAGAAGGAGTGGACAGAGCCATGATAGGAGAAGAACCAGGAGAAGAGAGTTTCAGTGAAGCCAAAATCAGATGTAGTCCTGAACATAATACTGTCCACAGTAACCGCTCAATAAATATAATGCATCAATTGATTTCTTGGTCTTGTCTGATCTTTCTGGGGCCAACTATACACATTGCAAGATAAAACTACTTTAATAGTATTTAGGTTTAGTTCAGTGACCTAATCAAGATGAGAAGTTTTAAGTGTGAAATGACTGTTTCTTTCCTGTAGAGATAACAATTATTTTTGAATTAATCACCATCAGGTACCTTGGGGTCAACATGAACTCAGAGGTTTCAGAACATCTGCAGAAAAAAAACTATCCTGCAAGAAATCACTTATGCGTCCATGTACTTCTGATTCAATCATGCCTTTTTTAATGACTAGAATTTGTAATGTGTGAGATTCCACATTTATGGGAAGAATGGTTTTGTATTGAACCAATGGGAGCAACATGATATCATGAAAATATTTTGATGGTGTCTTTTGTTGGTAAATTGTATTTAGACATTTTATTAAAAGCTCAGGATTCATTTCATGAACTCCTTTTCAACATTTATCACATTTTTTTTATTCAACCAATTTCCTGATATATGGGGATAATATTTTAAAGTGAAATATATATTTTATCTGTTACTAGTATACAAATTCATATTATTTTCATTAGGCTTTGTAATGGCTATCTATCTGCTTTCTCAGAGGAAGTCTGAGATTTGGTGCTGCATATCTATTCCCAAGTGCTTTTTGTCCCCCCAATTTTTCTAATTCATTTTTACTATCTAGGCACAGCCAAATGAATAAGAACACGAAAGTGTTCAGGATCAAATGTGTCCTTAACCTATTTTTTCAGTTTACTGGTCTTACTGCTCAATGTGTTCAAATGTATGAATAGCAACACTTTCACTGAAACTGTTTTAGAGTAACAATCTGACAGACCTGGAATTTAAACACTAAACAAATGTCTTCCTAGGCAAGAACTGGGAGTAATGAGGACCATGGGGAACGAAGACTTTCTGGTGCTCTACTGTAAAGAACTAACCCTCAAAGAGATGGAAACTGAATGTAATTCTGATTGTGATGGTAATGCTATCAAAATATAGACTTCATTCTGCCTTGCCCTCAGTCTGACCTAGTTCTCAGATTCTACCCCTTTTGAATCTTCTTTTCCTCCCTCAACTAAAAATAATACTGCCTACATTGCAACAGGAAGACTGTGCTTACCGGTGGCTATATTTCCATCTATGTTGAATATTGCATGGCTTATATTAAAAGAATAATAGCAATAGCTACAGTGGTTATAATTATAACAGCAATAATGATGATATTTATAATTATATGTCCAATTTAAAATTGAATACAAAGATTATTGAGAACAAATAAATTATGGAAGGACTGATAATGTGTTAAAAATAGTATCCAATTTAATATTAAAGCACAAGATTATTGAGAACAAATTGAATATGGTTGTACTTTCCAAGAGCTCAGTAAAGTGGTTTGCACACAGTAAGAACTTAATAAATATGATTGAATGAGTGAATGAATGACTGAATGAAGAATACCTTTCCAAAACTGTCATTGAGAATTAGTGAAGAATGCTTAATGTCTTGCCATGTGACAGGTAGTAAAGTTGCTCTGACTACCATTTTAAAATGTAATGTGATTATTCATTCATTAATTCTGTCAGTCGATTTATTGAGTGCTTACTATGTGCAGAAGGCTATACTAAGTGCTTGGAAAGTACAATTAGAAAAGAGTTCCTGTTCCAGTTATACCAAGGTATCTTATTAAGTAAAATTATTTCAGTTGAGACCATAAAATGGTTTTAAAATGAATTCTATACCAGTGAAATATAATTTTTATACAAAAAACTTTGCTACCTCACAGTGAATTCCTTAAGACTTTAATATGCTTTTAATTTATTACAGTATTTTAAGAAAATGTATTTTCTTAAAGAAAATATATAACAAATGATATTAGAAATACACCAAGTAAGATTAAAATAGGGACTCATTTTCAGTTTGCTGTTAGTTCCTTTTTTTTAAGTTAGTATTACCGTATGTCATTATTTACTGAGACTTCTATTCCCTACTTAGCTTTGTGTCCATGTGAAGTTACAGTGAAACTGCCTAAATTGTAAATCTAGATATTTGTTTGTGGAAAAAAAATTATATTATATATGGGATGAACTTTATCTTGGAGGCTATCTGGTTTAATTGATGTAATCTGACCTTGCCATTAGTCTTGCTAGAGGCAAACTATTTCTGCTTGCATTGGTTTTCATTATTGCTTCCGTGAAAAACTCGGAACCTGCTGTCCCATATGAACGTGTGATGAGGCTTAAAGTGTATAGTCTGGAAAGTCATTCAAATTCATCTGCTATTTTCTTTTACTGTTAACACATTCACTTGTATCCTTTCTTATCTAAGTATCATTTATCAAAGAATCTTATATCAACTAAAATTTGGAATGGCTAACTTTTGATCTCAGATATGGGAAAAAATATATATTCCTTATTTATTTATCCAGAGAGCAGCCTTCATCAGATTAGATATAAATCAATTTTTCCCCTAGCAGCAAATTCACAACCAGCCTGAAGTTATTATTAATTTACCCTTTTCTTTTTTGTTTCAGAGTGAAGGAGATAATGAAGTGATTTATCACATAAACAATTACAAGGTATCCTTATGGCTTTAAACTATTGAAATGATGAAGAGTTTGTACAAAATGTAACTGTCAATTGCTTTTGGGGTAAGCACCAGACATTATGACAAATTTTAGTCTTAGGTATTTAGAATGCTATGTGCAAAGCAGGGTCAGAATCTTATTTATCATTATGATTTTCTGTGACTTAGGTTGACACAGAGCTGATAGCATAAACAGTATGTTAGTACATAAATACTTATGTGACTCATTTTTCTCCTAAAATCTAATGCAATAGATCCAGCAACTGTATATGAAATGTCATTACCTCAATGTTTCTGAATGTTAAAACAACCTTGAGAATGTATCTGCCAATCTCCTTCATTTAAAAAAGAAATTGATGATGTCATATGACTAAAGTATATTTTCTATGCCTCTTCTGTGATTTCATGTTTAGAAGCAGTTTTATTCAATACTTAATCAACCTGTTGATGACATTGTATATTAAATTAGAAATTGCTTTTTCACAGACCAACACAAAATATTTGTTGTTATAAAAAAGATAGCCAGACCAACAAAGAAGAGTTTACTTTAATCTTTGTTTAACTTTTAAGTAAATAATAATTTGTGACAGTATAAACGTTATATTCTAATTATGTATGTTAATTTTATCTTCAGTCCTTATAATAGACTAGTTTCCTTAGAAACAAGGTACATATCCTCCTCTGCAAGCAGTATAATTTCAATTACATATATTGCCATCACTGGTAGACCTGGTCTCTGGAAACTACTGGAAAGTTCAGCCATCCTGAATAGTTTGTTAAGAACCTATGATTAATCCATAAATCAAGCACTTGGATTTATTTAATGGGACTGATCCTTGGCCTCAAGAAGCATACATTTTATGAGGCAAGACACATAAATTAGTAAATGGAATAAAAAAGAAAAAGATATCTAGACATGAGTCAGTGCTTAAGTAATACTTGTGAGTTTGCAAGTGCTCAGGTGACATATAAGAAGAGCCAAAGTGGTAGTTGGAGAGAATATAATCTAGGGATTATAAATTAACTGAAGAAGGACTTGTGGGAGAAATTTGCTTTTAGTCCCTGAATAGCAGATTCTGCCTTGGTCTCATGCAGTTTATACACCATTGTTGAATGAGACACTCACATCCTCTGTAGCAGTCACTGGGGTCCTCTTTGGTAAACCTTAGGACATGGGACATAGTAACTATGTGTGACCTATTAGCACCATACCTCATTGTGCCCCTAATTGGCCTGTACAGAGTGTTGGAGACTAATGGAGGCTTCAAGGCTCTCCATCACCTTGCCCCTTCCTACCTCTCCTCCCTTCTCTCTTTCTACCGCCCACCCCGCACGCTGCGCTCCTCTGCCGCCCACCTCCTCACCGTCCCTCGGTCTCGCCTATCCCACCGTCGACCCCTGGGCCACGTCCTCCCGCGGTCCTGAAATGCCCTCCCTCCTCACCTCTGCCAAACTAATTCTCTTCCCCTCTTCGAAACCCTACTTAAAGCTCACCTCCTCCATGAGGCCTTCGCAGACCGAGCTCCCCTTTTCCCTCTGCTCCCTCTACCCACCCCTTCACCTCTCTGCAGCTAAACTCTCTTCTCCCACCTTTCCCTCTGCTCCTCCCCCTCTCCCATCCCATCCCCTCAACACTGTACTCATCCGCTCAACTGTATATATCTTCATTACCCTATTTATTTTGTTAATGAGATGTACATCACCCTGATTCTATTTATTTGCTATTGTTTTAATGAGATGTTCTTCCCCTTGATTCTATTTATTGCCATTGTTCTTGTCTGTCTGTCTCCCCCAATTAGACTGTAAACCACTCAAAGGGCAGGGACTGTCTCTATCTGTTACCAATTTGTACATTCCAAGTGCTTAATACAGTGCTCTGCCCATAGTAAGCGCTCAATAAATACTATTGAATGAATGAATAATAGGTATTGAAAATATTAATTCTCCTCTATTCTGCTTTTTTATTCAACCTATCCTGGACAACCACATTTGAGGTTGCAACAAGGAAAGTTAATTCAGAATATAATTTCAACCCTCTGAGAAACTCAAATGAAAGGTGAGAACATTATCCAGAATCATTTTTGAGCCCAAAGAGTAAATATTCTGCCGACTAGCTATTGTCTAGCAGAAGAATTCAGCCTTCACTATTTTTTAGTGCTAATTAATGTTTCACCAAGTACTGCCAATTTAATATTGCTCTGGTTAGATGTTTTTTAAAGCATCAAAATTATGTCACCAATTACTTTGTTTTAAAAAATTCATTCATTCATTCAATAGTATTTACTGAGCGCTTACTAAGTGCAAAGCACTGTACTAAGCACTTGGAATGTACAATTTGGCAACAGATAGGGCCAATCCCTGCCCAATGATGGGCTCACAGTCTAAACAGCGGAGATGGACAGCAAAGCAAAACAGAACAAAACAAAAACAAGACAACATCATCAAGATGAATAGAATCAAGGAGATATACACCTTATTAACAAAATAAATAGGCTAATAAATAATATATGCAAATGAGCACAGTGTGGAGGGGAGAGGAAGGGGGAAGAGCAGAGGGTCGGGGGGGTGGGGAGGGAGAGCATAGGGAAAGGGGGACCTAGTCTGGGAAGGCCTCCTGGAGAGGTGAGCTCTCAGTAGGGCTTTGAAGAAAGGAAGAGAGTTAGTTTGGCAGGTATGGGTAGGGAGGGCATTCCAGGACAGTGGTAGGACGTTGGCGAGGGGTCAACAGTGGGATAGGTGTGAACGGGGGACCATGAGGATGTGAGTGGCAGAGGAGCAGAGTGTATGGGGTGGGCAGTAGAAAGAGAAAAGGGAGGTGAGGTAGGAGAGGGCAAAGTGATGGAGAGCTTTGAAGCCTCTTGGCTTCAAAGGAGGAGTTTTTGTTTCATGCAAAGGTTGATAGGCAACCACTGGCGGTTTTTGAGGAGGGGACTGTCATGCCATTTTTAATCCAAAGAATTTCTAAAAATGTTGCTGAGGTTCAATTTTGATGTGTTAGTTATGTGGAAAGATAATCAACCTAATTAGTAATCATATGCGTTCTCAGGAAAACTAAATTGACATCTTGAAATATGAATAAAATAAACTGAGAATCTTGGCTTTTCCTAGCAGGGAATGTGTCTGGTATATTGTTATATTGTATTCTCCCAATCTCTTAGTGTGGTGCTCTGCAAACAGGAAGTGCTCAATAAATACAATTAATTAATTGGTTTACATTAGGGTGCATTCAAGGAATTCACAATGTAGAGAGAGCACTCCAGGTTACAATTTGCAATGTTGATGTCTGATTTAAATGCATACATCCTGCAAATGTCTTTAATGATGTGGTATTAATATACATTTTTATCTTCAACTCTAATCTTTATATGAATGATATTTTAAAATATGGCTGTAATATCCTGGTTGGAGTATATGTCATTTTTTCATGTCTTCATTGCTGTCCATTCCAGAATATCAACAAGGAATGCAGGACTCAGGGGATACTTGGTGATTCAGTAAGTATTACCAGTCTCCATGCACAGCAAGATTTCAAGAGCTACTAGCTAGTACTAATTCTCAAGTGAAAGTCCCAAAGCTCCTGAAGCAATTCCAGAAATGTGGGTTTGATCCAAAGACACACCAGAAGTGTTATTTTGGATATAATGCCACACATCAAAGATCCTCTATAGTCAAGGCTAAGTTCTGGAGGGAAGAAATGTGTAAGCACATTATCAGGCATAGAAAAATCCCTCTACAGGAGGTGGCAGTGCTTTTGGAACCCACTTGACCTTCTAGCAATTCTCTAGACTACTAGGATAGTCTGAGATAAATAGAGATATTCTGGAATGGTATTTGGGCTATAAGCTTCCCTGGGTAGCTCCACCCTGGGTAGGACACAAATCAGTTAGTGCATATCAGAGTGTCTGCAAAACAGAAATGGGTCATGTCTTCTCCTTCTGCCCTCAAGACATCTCTACGTGGATGCTTTCCCACCTCAAACTTAACATATCCAGAACAGATGTCATCTTCCCACCGAAACCCAGTCCTTCCCCTGACTTTCCTATCACTGTAGAGAGCACCAACATCTTTCCTGTCTCACAAGCCCATAACTTTAGCATTATCCTTTACTCCTCTCTGTCATTTAACTCACATATTCAATCCATCACAAAATCCTGTTGGTTCCACCTATACAACATTGCTAAAATCTACCCTTTACTCTCCATCCAAACTGCTACTATGTATTCTATCCTGCCTCCTTGCTGACTTCCCGTCCTATACAACATTGCTAAAATCTACCCTTTACTCTCCATCCAAACTGCTACTATGTATTCTATCCTGCCTCCTTGCTGACTTCCCGTCCTCCTGCCTCTCCCACTCCAGTCCATACTTCGTTCTGATGCCTGGATCATTTTTCTACAAAAAAACATTCAGGACATGTCACCCTCCCTTCCTGAAAAAACTCCAGGGGTTGCACATCCACCTCAGGTATCAAACAAAAACTCCTCTCCATTGGCTTTAAAACCCTCTATCACCTTGCCCCCTCTTACCTAACCTCACTTCTCTCCTTCTACAACCCATCCCAGCTCCCCAGCAGTTATGTACATAACTGTATTTTTAATTTATTTGTATTGATGTCTGTCTCCCCTCTAAAGACCTTAAGCTTATTGTGAGCAGGGAAAGTCACTGTTTATTGTTGTATTACACTTTCCCAAGCACTTAGTACAGTACTCTGCACACAGTGAATGCTCAATAAATACAAATGAATGAATGAATCAGAAATACCTGGGAAAACAGGTATTTTGATATCAGCATTCTCATCTTTTCTGAATGATGATCACCAATGTTGATGTTGCTGAAGCTTGTTAGGATAGGTGCACAGCAGGATTTGGACCTAGAATCAATGCCACAGAAGCATGATTGAGAAAGAAAGATTTCTAATGCAGATGGGCTTTAAGGTTGATTTGCATTAAACAAATGTCTGATCTCATAGTCAATTTCTGATTGTCTTTTCATCCTCGATTCCACTCAATCTGGTTCTCTGGACTAGGAGAGCCAGTTTTGGTGATCTGATGGAGATGACTGATCCCCTCCCAATTTTCAGGATTGTGACTGAGCAGACAGAACTACCTACCTCAGTACTGAAGCTTTTTGATTAAACGGACCAGCTGCTTCTGGTTCAGAGGCAATACTGCAAGATAGTGTCCAACAACAAGGTGGCTATTGTCCCAAATCATTCAGAGATGACTGAGCCTAATTTTCTCTGCAATGACTTGGCTAGGTTTCTCAATCCCCACCCCTTTGAGTCCCCACCTCTCTTGCCATAAATGAAAAGCTAACTTCTACAAACTGGGCTTCCCCAAGAGAAATATGTTTAGTCTATGATTGCCTGCACCATTAGAGCAAAAGGTGTAAGGCAACTAGAAAGGTTCACTGTGACAGGTACAGTTACATAGTCACTAAAAGATCTTTGTAATTTCTATCTAAACGCGGACAGACCTAGCTCAGAGTGCAAATGCCAAGATTTTGTGGGCAGGTATACAGACTCACCTAATTGCATTAGAGTTAGTATATTAGAGCAGTTTAGTAATCCCAAGCATAACATTACTTCAATCAGGAATGTCTAAGATCAATTTGTCAGTGGTACTGGTGCTTATCAACCAAAAAATGAAACATGCCTATCAACTCTGCTATATTGTGCTGTCCCAAACATTTAGTACAGTGCACTGTGCACAGTAAGTGCTCAATTAATACCATTGTTTTATTGATTGATCAATCAATCAGTGGCATTTTTGAGCACTTACAGTTTCAGAACACTATATTAAGCTCTTGGATAGAGTAGAAAAGAATTGATTTCTTTCATAATATCCCTATTGGATTATTGCACCAGCCTTCTCTCTGATCTCCCATCCTCCTGCCTCTCCTCACTCCAGTCTGTACTTCATTCTGCTGCCTGGATTATCTTTCTACAGAAACGCTCTGGGCATGTCACTCAGTGGAAAGAGCCCGGACTTAGGAGTCAAAGGTCAAGGGTTCGAATCCCAGTTCCACCACTTAGCTGTGTGACCTTAGGCAAGTCACTTAACTTCTCTGTGCCTCAGTTCCCTCATCTGTAAAATGAGGATTAAGACTGTGAGCCTCACGTTGGGACAACCCAATTACCCTGTATCTACCCCAGCACTTAGAACAGTCCTCTGCACATAGTAAGCGCTTAACAAATACCAATATTATTATTATGTCACTCCCCTCCTCAAAAACCTCCAGTGGTTGCCTATCAACCTTTGCATGAAACAAAAACTCCTCACTCTTGGCTTCAGAGCTCTCCATCACCTGGCCCCCTCCTACCTCACTTCCCTTCTCTCCTTCTGCAGCCCACCCTGTACACTCCGCTCTTCTCCTCTCGGATCCCTCGTTCTCGCCTGTCCCTCCATCGACCCTGGCCCACATCCTGCCACTGACCTGGAATGTCCTTCTTCCTTATATCCGCCAAACTAACTCTCTTCCTCTCTTCAAGCCCTACTGAGAGCTCACCTCCTCCAGGAGACCATCCCTGACGGAGCCTTCCCTTTCCATCTGCCTGCCCTTCCTTCACCATTCCCCCCACTCCCTCCCTCTACTCTTCCCCCTTCCCCTCCCCACAGCACTTATGTATATTTGTATATATTATTCATTTATTTTATTATGATTTGAATATATCTATGATTCTATTTATCTTGATGGTATTGATGCCTGACTACTTGTTTTGTTTTGTTGTCTGTCTCCCCCTTTTAGACTGTGAGCCCGTTGTTGGGCAGGGATTGTCTCTGTTGCTGAATTGTACACTCCAAGCACTTAGTAAAGTGCTCTGCACACAGTAAGTGCTCAAAAAATGCATTTGAATGAATGAATTTCTGCCTTTAAGGAGCTTACAATCTAATCAGGAAGGCACTGAAATAAATTATACATATTCCATGGCTTCTACCATCTAAAATAAATTACAAGTCACAGATTATAAGGCTGAATACATGGTGCTGTGATGATAAGGGTCGAGTGAGTTTGAATGTGCGTGGGGGCACAGGTCCAAATCCATAGGCAATGCAGAAAGGAGGGAGGATGCAGAGGGCAGATGAGAAATTAGTCAAGGGAATTTTTCTGGGAGAGACATGATTTTAATAGACTTTGAAAATTGAGACAATGATGTTTTCACATATCTGAAGATGGAGGGTGTTTCAGGCAAGAGGGAAGGCATTTCCAAGGAGTCAACAGAAAAAGATGAGATTAATGTACAGTAATCACGTTGGTGCTAAAAGAGCAAAGTGTGTGGGCTGGGTTGTAGAGGGAGAGAAGCAAGGACAAGGAAAGAGAGCAAATATTGTGCTTTAAAGGTCATGGTGAGGATTTTATGTTTGTTGTTGCTGATAAGGATGATAATAATCATAATTTTGGTATTTACTGTTAAACTCTATGTGCCAGGCACTTACTAAGTGATGGATTAGATACAAGGCAATCAGGTTGGACACAGTCCCTGTTCCATGTGGGGCTCACAGTCTTAATCCACATTTTACAGATAACTGAGACACAGAGAATTGAAGTGACTTGCCTAGGGTCACACAGCAGACAATTGGTGGAGCTGGGATTAGAATGCAGTTCCTTCTGACTCCCAAGCTGTTCTCTATCACCTAGGCCATAATACTTCAATGGATGTAAAACTGTTGGAGGTGGGAGATATGTCCAGAGTGGCTTTAGGAAAATGAGCCAGGCACTGGAGTGAAGTATGAATTGGAAAGAGGAGAGACAGGAGGCAAGTAAGTCAGCCCGGAGGCTGATGCAGTAGTTGAGGTGAGATATAATAAGGACTTGGATCAGTGTTGCAGCAGCCAGAGTGGAGAAGAAGGGACATATTCTAGAGATGTGAAGTCAGAACTGAAAAGATTTGGTGACTGACAATATGTAGGTTGATGAGAGAGATGAGTTAAGGATACTGCCAAGATTGTTTGCTTTTCAGACAGGCAGGATGGTGGTGTTTTCCACTCTGATGGGAAAGTTGTAGAAAGGAAAGGGATTGATTGAATGAGAAGATGAGATATTCTTTGTTTAGGATTTAAGATGTCTGTGGAACACCCAAATCAAGAAGTCCTGTAATCACGACAAAATGGGAATTTGCAGAGAAGGATAATAGCTTGGCTAGAAAAGTTGATTTGGGTTATGATACATGTAGAGGTAGTACTTGAAATCACAGGAGAGTCAAAAATTCCACTCCTTAATCTGCTCCTTATCTTGGTTAACTTGAAGACACTCCTTTCCCTGAACCCATCTCACTGAGCTACCGTAGGATCAGGTAGTTTATATTTGTAGCCCTTTTATCTGTAACCCTTATTCCCATACATCCCCGCCTTCACTCAACACAGAATGATGAAAGGCTTGTCAAACACTCCACTGGGACTATGAATAGCTTCCTGCAGGGACTGTGCTGATTTGTGGGGAGAGTGGAAGTAGGGAAGAAAGGATGGAGAAGGAGCATGGCCTAGTTGGTAGAGCACAGGCCTAAGAGTCAGAAAGACCTGGGTTTTAATCCTGGCTCTGCCACTTGTCTGCTCTGAGTCCTTAGGCAAGTTACTGAACTTCTCTCTACTTAGTTACCTCACCTGGAAAATGGGGATTAAGACTGTGAGCCCTGTGTGGGACAGGGACTGTGTCTAACCTGACTACCTTGTATTTAATCCAGTGCTTAATATTGTGCCTGGCACAGAGTAAGTACTTAACAAATACCACAGTCATCATCATCATCATCAGATCTTTGTTAAATTAATAGCTCCTGATGTTTTGCTTCACTGCCTCTAAAATAGACCCTGTGAACTGTAAACTCCTTGTGGGCAGGGACCAAATCACCAACTCTGTTTTATTATACTCTCCCAAGTGCTTAGTATAGTGCTCTGCAAATATGTTTGATTGATTGGTAGGGACTGTGCCTGACCTGATTATGATGTGTCAACTCTAGGGCTTTGGACAATATTTGCCAATTAGTAAGGCTTAACAAATACCACATCATCATTCTTGTTATATGCAATGTATAATTAATCAGTAGTGTTTTTTGAGCACCTAGTGCGTACTACAATACAGTTTTTCTATAAATCAGGGTCGAGATTATATGTATTCTGACAGCTGACCATGATGATAAAATTTTAATTTTTAAAAAAATTTACCCCAAAACTTTAATAATTCTCCCTAAACTCAATGTTTCATATGTAAAAGGAATAGTATCTAAATCACCTTGTTTCGGTTATTCCACTTTCCATTCTACATCACCATCAGTTAGAAAGGCAGCAATATAAAAATTAACATCAACCGAGGAGAAAAATAGGCTTCTCTATGGCTGACATGTTTTTGTAGAACTTGGTTGAATGCAGCAATATATGGAATTTCAATGCTAGTGCAAAACTAATTGGTCATGCCATCAAAATCCATTTTCAGTTATTTTTTATTCTATAAGACAAATTACTACCATTTTTTTCTCAATAATACTGTAGTTCTCTGGATATCCCTGACTTGAAGGATCTTTAAAAAAATAAATTCCAACACACTTTAGGGCACCTTAATTACTTTTTATTTGTCAGAAATATTAATGTTTATAAGAATTGAATGTTTCCTTTAACCAAATGTAAGTTTACCTATTAAGTAGAGACAATATATTTTAACACATACAATGTAAATAAAATTGCTTTTGAACAAAAATTTTCCAGTGGCTAAATTCCTCTCTGTTAGGAATTTAAGCACTTTGAGAGTAGTGCAATTAAGCATAAATGGTCACCTACAGATATAAAATCATTAATGCTTCTCCCAAATGCTCAGCTTCCTACTATCAGGTGGGAACTTTAGTTCCTGAGAGAATTGGGATCATACTCTAACAACCCAGGGTATTGGATTTGATTCCCTTTCACAGGAGAGAAGAGCAGTTATTCACTTTACAAGCCCCAGATAGGAAAGAACCTGTTTTTTTGTTCCAATTTTCCTTTTAATATCTAGGGTTTTTAGGCCTTATTCAAGGAGAAAATTGATCCCTAAACCCTATAGCCTACTTGACCACTAGCAGAGAAGCTTTCCAGCTGAATCTTCACATGTCAAAATTTACCACATCAAACTTAACATCTCCAAAACAGAACTCCTTATCTTTCCCCCAAACCCTTTCATTCCCCTGACATTCCCATCACTATAAACAGCACCACCATCTTCCCTGTCTCACAAGTCCATAACCTTGGTGTTATCCTGAACTCGTCTCTCTCATTCAGCCCAGATATTTACTATGTAATCAAATCTTGTCAGTTCAACCCTAACAACATCAGTAAAATCTGCCCGTTCATCTCCATCCTAACTGCTACCATGTTTATCCAAGCACTTTTTCTGGCTTGACTGCTGCATCAACCTCCTGGTTGACCTCTCTGCCTCCTGTCTCTCTCCACTTTAGTCCATATGTCACTGCTGCACAGATCATTTTTCTACAAAAACGTTCAGTCCAAATTTTACCACCCTTCAAGAGCATTTTATTGAATAGTATTAGAAAACAATCACTACCTTAAGGAGATTCTTTTATCTTAGTGCCTCCAAAAGGCTTTTGGACCTTAACTGGCCATGCAATGAGCATTATCCTCAACCTCTCCCTATTTTGTAAACCCTATATTCTCTATCACCAACTGTAGTCATTTTTTTCCTTCATGACATAACTCAGTCTGTCATGACCTTCACCTTCATCCAAACTGTCACCATGTTTGACTTCTGGAACAGCTTCCTTGCTGATCTTGCTGCTTCTATTCTCTCCCCTCTTCAGGCCGTACTTCACTCTGCTGACAGATTATTTCTTATATTTTTTTCCTGCACATGCTTCTTCATGATTCAATAACTCCAAATAGTAGCCCAATCTACTCCACATCAAATAGACACTCTTAGGAATTGGCTGTAAAGCACTCCACTCTCTGCCCTTCTGCACTACATATGTATTCTCACTTTCCCACTGCACTTGCATATAGATTTACATACACTATTATTTCAGCACTAAATCATTCATGTTTCCATTTCTTCTTGTCTTAGCTGTATGTTATTTCATTGTATATCTCCTCCATGGTACTATCAGCTCCATGAGATAGGATGATGTTTTCTAATTTCAGGAGTCAGTACTGTGTTCTGCACACAGTGTGCATTCAGAAATTTCCATTGATTGATTGATATCCACCATATATGTAGAAGACTAAACATATAAAGTGAATAGTGTCACAAGCTCCTGGTTTGTACCAACCAGGACCTTTCTGGACCAGGGGGAGCCTCAGTGACATATAGTGAAGTCTAACCACAGCTCTGATCACCAAGGTTACTGTGAAAAGTTTTTTACATAGTTTTACCAAATGAATGGAAGTAACACATCCACACACTCACTTACTCACTCCACTCCCTCAAGAGTCCAAAACCCATCTGTGGTCAGAGGAGCCCATTCTGCCAATGCCTCCTCTTTCTGCTTCCAAGTGAGGCTGCCTTCTGCTGCTATCAAGCGCTGCTCTCAGTGAGCTTCCTTCTTGCTTCTCCCCTGCATGCTTCTGGTCCTGCACACCTTTGCATGCCTACCTTCTTCTCTTGCTGGTTGTGCTTTTCCAGGTGCCTCCATGTTGCTTCTCTGCATGCCTCTGTCTGCATGCCCTTTGCTTGCCTCCTATGGGTCTTCTGTGTGCGCCTCTGTCTGCATGCCCCCTGCCATTCAAAAGGGCCACCTTTTATCTTTCTTAGGCATCGCAACTGTGGACTTATGTGGCAGTCTAGGCCCGATTGGTCTAGGACTGATTGGTCTAGGCCCGTTACCAGGTAGAGCAGAGAGAGAAAGCCACGCCTCCCTCCTAGCTCCGCCCCCACAGGGCAGCAACCTCCTGCCTCAAGTAGAGTTCATCAATGCCTTAGCCAGTCTCTTCCTTCTTGTAATTCTTGGAATTCATGGAATCAGAAACAGTCACTAATAAGGCAGCTTGTTGTGGACTCACCACAAGTAGAGGCTAGGATGGATATTCATTCAATAATATTTATTTATTTATTGAGCGCTATGTGCAGAACCCTATACTAAGTGCTTGGAATGTATACAATTTGGCAACAGACAGAGGCAATCCCTGTGCAATAACGGGCTAACAGTTTAAACGGGGGATACAGACAGCAAAGCAAAACAGAACAAAACAAAGCAAGTAGTCTGGCATAAATATCATCAAGACTAATAGAATCATAGATATATACACATCATTAACAAAATAGAGTAATAAATAACATATACAAATATGAGTAGTGCTGAGGGGAGGTGAAGGGGGAAGAGCAGAGGGAGTAGAGGGAATGGGGAGCTCAGTCTTGGAAGGCTTCTTGGAGGTAGTGAGCTCTCAGTAGGGCTTTGAAGAGGGGAAGAGAGTTACATTGGCAGATGTGAAGAGGGACGGCATTCCAGGACAGCGGAAGGACGGGGGCCAGGGGTCGACAGTGGGACAGGCATGAATGAGGGACTGTGAGGAGGTGAGCGGCAGAGGCGCAGAATGTACAGGGTGGGCAGTAGAAGGAGAGAAGAAAGGTTAGGTAGGGGACAAGATGATGGAGAACTTTGAAGTCAAGAGTGAGGAGTTTTTGTTTCATGCAAAGGTTGATAGGCAAACCACTGGAGGTTTTTAAGAAGGGGAATGACATGCCCAGAGCATTTCAGTAGGAAGATGATCTGGGCAGTGGAGGTAAGAATAGACTGGAGCAGGGAGAGAGAGGAGGAAAGAAGATCAGAGAGGAGTCTGACATAATAATCCAATCAGGATATTATGAGAGCTTGGTAGCAGTTTGGATGAAGAGGAAAGGGCAGATCTTGGTGATATTGTGAAGGTGAGACTGGCAGGTGTTGGTGACATTGGATGTGTGGGGTGAATGAGAGAGTAGAGTCAAGAATGACACCAAGGTTGTGAGCCTGTGGGATGGGAAGGATGGCTGTGCCATCTACAGTGACAGGGAAGTAAAGAGGAGGACAGAGTTTGAAGGAAAGATAAAAAGCTCCATCTTGGACATGTTGAGTTTTAGGTGGCAGGCCAACATCCAGGTGGAGAGTTCCTGGAGGCAGGAGGAGATACAAGCCTGGAGGGAGGGGGAGAGAACAGGGGAGGAGATGTAGATTTAGGTGACATCTGTGTAAAGATAATAGTTGAGGCCATGGGAGCGAATGAGTTCACCAAGGGAGTGAGTATAGATGGAGAACAGGAGAGGGCCAAGAACTGACACACTTGAGGAACCCCTACACTTAGTGGATGGGAGAGGGAGGAGGAGCCTGCGAAGGAGACCGAGAAAGAATGGCCAGAAAGATAAGATGAGAACCAGGAGAGGATGGAGTCCGTGAAGCCAAGTTTAAATAAAGTGTGGAGGAGAAGGGGAGGGGCAACAGTGTCAAAGGCAGTTGAGAGGTTGAGGAGAATTAGGATAGAGTAGGAACCACTGGATTTGGCAAGAAGGATAACATTGGTAACCTTTGAGAGGGAAGTCATGGTGGAGTGGAGGGGACAGAAGCCAGATTGGAGGGGATCCAGGAGAGAGTTGGAGTTAAGGAATTCAAGGCAGTGTAGATGACACGTTCTAGGAGTTTGGATAGGAAGGGCAAGGGAGGGAGATAGGATGATAACTGGAAGGGCAAGCGGGGTTAAGAAGAGGGTATTTTTAGGATGGGGGAGACATGGGCATGTTTGAAAGCAGAGGGGAGGAAGCCATAGGAGAGTGAGTGATTAAAGATAGAAGTTAAGGAGGGGAGGAGGGAAGGGACGATAGTTTTTATAAGGTGAGTGGGAATGGGGTCCGAAGCACAGGTGGAGGGGGTGGCATTTGCGAGTAGGGAGATCTATTCTGAGGATAATGCTGGGAAGGATGGGATAGTAGGGAAAAGGGCTGAGAGCGGGGGGGATGGAGAAGGGGGAGGGGTGACTTTGGGGAGCACAGATGTTAGTTTTCATAATGAACTAGGTGGCCAGATCATTGGGGTTAAGGAATAGAGGAGGGTGAGGAACCGGGGGCCTGAGGAGAGTGTTAGAAGTCCGGCACAATTGACGGGGGTAATGGGCATGGGAGTCAATGAAGGAAGAAAAATAGTTTTGCCTGGAAGAGGAGAGGGCAGAGTTAAGGCAGCAAAGGATAAATTTGAAGTAAACAAGACTGGCTTGGGGCTTAGACTTTCACCAGCAGTGCTCAGCACCTCGAACATAAGAGCGAAGGAGGGGAACAGAGGCATAGATCCAGGGCTGCGTGTTAGTGGAGCAAGAGTGGCAGAGAAAAAGGGAGCGAGCGAGTTGAGTTGGGTAGAGAGGGTGGAGTTAGAGGTGAGATGATAATCTGATCATTGAGTGAGAAGAGAGGATAGGGAGGCAAGGTGCAGTGTGATGCTTTGGGAGAGATGGATGGGGTCGAGAGAGCAGAGGTCTCTGTGGGGGAGTAATACTCATTTACAGAGGGAAGGAGTGTCAGAGAGGAGGCAGGTGAGAAGGTTATGGTCAGAGAGAGGGATTTCAGAGTTGGTGAGGGTGGAGATAGTGCAGCAGTAAGAGATGATGAGATCGAAAGCGTGACCAAGTTGGTGAGTGGGCGAGGTGTGGTGGAGCAGGAGGTTGGTAGACTCAAGGAGTGATGGGGGGGTGGCAGAGGAGTCACCGGGTACATCCATTTGGATGTTGAAGTCTCTGAGGATCAGAGTGGGCAGGGAGAAGGAGAGAAGGAAGGTGAGAAACGGGTCAAGGTGGTTAAAGACCTGTGAGACGGGAAGGATGGTAATGCCAGCCACAGTGACAGGGATGTCAGGGAGAGGACAGGGTTTGGGAGGGAAGATGAAGAGAAGTAAATCTGTAAATCTCGCCCTGTAAATCTGTATTATTTCCCCACAAGGAAGTTAAAGTAGTTGGAGGTGGGACCAGGAGGGCAGAAGATGACAGCTACAAGAATCTGGAGGGGGTGGTAGAGGCAAATAAAATGGGCTTCAAAGGAGGGGAAGGAGAGGGAAGGGGAAAGGGGGATAGTGCAGATGCGGCACTGGGGTGTGAGAAGGAAGATGACGCCTCCTCCTTTCCCGGTGAGTCTTGGGGAGTGGGAGAAGGAGAGGCCTCCACTGAAGAGAGCAGCAGAAAAGAGACTCTGTTCTCAGGGGTGAGCCAGGACTCCACATAAGGGTGAGGAGGAGGAGAGAGCGGGAAAGGAACAGGTCAAGAATGAAAGGGAGCTTACCTTTCATTCATTCATTCAATACTATTTATTGAGCGCTTACGAAGTGCAGAGCACTGTACTAAGCGCTTGGAATGAACAAGTCGGCAACAGAAAGTGTGACCAAGTGTAACCATTATTACCTATAATGGATTAGGGGTTGCATAGGCCACACTTGGCAGCAGCTGTGGAGGAGGAGGAGAGAGAGACGGAAAGGAGCGGGGGATGGGGATGGTTTGGATGGGAATGAGATGGAGGGGACATGGGCGGGGAGAGGGGGATGAGGGGTGGCGATGGGACGTTGGTGGGGAAGAGGGAAGAGAAGGAGATAGTCAAAAGGGGTTGGGAAGGGAAGAGCGGAAGGGGAGGGAGATGAGGGTTGGAGCTGGTAAAGTGGGATTCTAGGGAGGGGGTGGGGAGGAGGGAGGAGGCAGTGGAAAGTGAGGAAAAGAGCTGAGTGGGAGAGGGGAAGGGAAAGGTTAGGATTAGGAGGGGCACATGGGAGAAGGGGGGTTGGAAGGTCATGGTGAAGTCAGTGAGGTAAGTGACGGCACTGAGATCAGTTAACAATTAACATGCGATAGCAATAATATAATATTATTAATAAGCAGGTGATGCCCTAGGTTGAATGTTGACTTGTCCATGGGTCTATCAAAATAAAATTAAAAGGCTAGCAGTAAGGAGAGTCCAGAGGCTCTTGGTCCAATTATCTCTGAGGTGGTAGATGGAGCCCTGTGGATGGCAGATTTGGAGAAGGGTAGAGCTGTTATGGGGGACGGGGGAGGAAACTCCTGGGGAGAGGAGTAGATAACCAAGCAACATGGGAGGGGTGAGTGGGTGCGAGTGCAGGTAGTAGCTAAAAGTAACACAGTGAGAACAAGCACAATGTTACCGGGGGGTTGGGGAAATTATTCACCTCTAATCAAAGCACAGGGAAGGAGGGAGTGGGGGCTCCCCAACGATGGCCGCTCCTGGACTAGAGGCAGTTGGGGATATAATGTCCCATGACCTTGGGGGTGGGGGAGAGCTGGTTAACACAGTGTCCCATGGCCCCGGGCAGGGGGAAGGGGTGGGGGCTGGGGAATACAGTTGGCTACCTCGACGGCCTTCGAGGGGTGGTTCTCGTGATGCTGGGAGGGGTGCTAGACTAGGGGATTTGGAAGGTCAGAGGAGAGATGGGGATCGTCTGGGAGCTACACGAGGTTCTGAGGGGCTATGGGGTCTGTGACGGGGGGTGGGGAGTGGTCCTCGGTGTCAGTGTCCTCAGGCGGGGGTGCAGATGTCCGGGTAGGGGGAGACGACCATGAACCCAGAGGCAGGTCATTCAAGTCTGATAGTGCAGGCTTCTCAGGAAGAGAGATCTCAACTGTGGTGGACAGTGTCAAAGGCAGCTGAGAGGCCGAGGAGGATTAGGATTGGGAAGCAGCATGGCTCAGTGGAAAGAGACTGGGCTTGGGAGTCAGAGGTCGTGGGTTCTAATCCCTGCTCTGCCGTTTGCCAGCTGTGTGACTTTGGGCAAGTCACTTAACTTCTCTGTGCCTCAGTTCCCTCATCTGTTATAAAGGGGAATAAAACTATGAGCCCCACGTGGGACAACCTAAGCGCTTAACAAATACCACCATTATTATTAGGATGGAGTAGGAGCCATTAGATTTGGCAAGAAGAAGGTCATTGGTGACCTTTGAGAGGATGGTTTCAGTGGAGTGGAGGTGACTATGTGACCTTGGGCAAGTCACTTTATTTCTCTGTGCCTCAGATCCCTCATCTATAAAATGGCAATTGAGACTGTGAGCGCCACGTGAGACAGGAACTGTGTCCAATCTGATTTGTTTGTATCTACCACAGTGCTTAGTACAGTGACTGGCACAAGAGGGAGGGCCGGGATTAGAACCCACACTCTCTGACTCCCAAACCCATGCTCTTGATACTAGGCCATGCTACTTGTTTACTTTTATTGAACTCTACAAAATGTAACATACAATAGACACTAAATGGCTGTCTTGACTCCCCTCTCCAACACTATTTCATCACATTCTGACCGTTCTGTTTCTCAATCAGTCCATAAATCAATTATATTTATTGTGCTTTGTGTGGTAGAGTACAATTTAATGAAGTTGGTAGACATAATAATGATAGTAATAATTATGGTATTTGTTAAGTGCTTACTATGTGCAGAGCACTGTTCTAAGTGCTGGGGTAGATATAGGGTAATCAGATTGTCCCACGTGGGGCTCACATTTTTTTTTAAATCCCCATTTTTACAGATGAGATAACTGAGGCCCAGAGAAGTTAAGTGACTTGCCCAAGGTCACACAGCAGACAAGTGGCTGAATTGGGATTAGAACCCATGACCTCTGACTCCCAAGACCATGCTCTTTCCACTAAGCCACGCTGCTTCTCCCTCCACCGCCTCAGAGACAATTGGACCAAGAACCTTTGGACATATTCCCTGTCTGCAGAAAGTTTACAGTACAGAGGGGGATTCAGACATTAATATGAATTAACAAATTAAATTACAGATATATGCTATGGGGCTAAGGGGAGGTGAATAAAATGTGCAAATCCTAGTGCAAGAGTGATACAGAAGGGAGTGGGATAACATGAAAATCTTAATCAGGGAAGTCTTCTTGGAGGTGATGTCTTTATAAAAGGTTTGAAGGTAGGGAGAACATCTGTTGGATATGGAAATGGAGGCAGGCAGGATGTGGGTGAAAGGTCGACAGCAAGATAGACCAGGTCAAGGAACAATGAGTACTTTGGTTTTGGACGAGTGAAGTGGGCGGGCTGGGTTGTAATAGAAAATTAGCCTGTAAGGTCGAAGGGCACAAGAGTGCTTTAAAGCTAATGGAAAGGAGTTTCTGTTCAATGTGGAAGTGAACGGGCAAGCATTGGAGGTCCTTGAAGAGTGGGGAAATATGGACTGAACAGTTTTGTAGAAAAAATTATCTGGGCATCCAAGTGAAGTATGGACTCAAGTGGAGAGAGACAAGAGACTGGGAGGTCAGCACGGAAGCTGTTGCCGAGTTGCACATTCCAAGCACTTAGTATAGTGCTCTGCACATAGTTAGCGCTAAATAAATACGATTGAATGAATGAATGAGTGAATGAATGTTGCAGTAATCCAGGAGGGATAGGATAAGTGATTGTAATAATGTGGTTGGTGGAGAGGAAAGGGTGGATTTTCACGATGCTGTGCATGTAGGACTGATGGGATACAGTGATATATGGAAATGTGAGTTGATTGACAGAGAGAAATCAAGAATAACACTATTGTTTTGGGCTTGTGAGACTGGAAGGATGGTGGTGCCATCTACAGTGATGCAAAAGTCAGGGGGAGGTCAGGGCTTGAGTGCAAAGATATGGGGCTTTGTTTTGGACATGTTAAGTTTGAGGTGATGGGAGGACATACAGGACATACTGTCCTGATGATCAAAGGAGATGGGAGACTAGAGAGAGAGAGAGAGAGAGAGACATCAAGGTTGGAGATGTAGATTTGGGTATCATCTGCATAGAGTTGGTAGTTGAAGCCAGGGGACCTGGTGAGTTCTCCAAGGAACTGGTGTAGATGGAGATTAACAGGGTATGCAGAACTGAACCTTGAGGGACTTCCCCCATTAGGGGTGGGAGGCTGAGGAGGAGCTTGCAAGGAAATTGAGTGGCGAGAGAGATGATGATGCTGATGGTATTTGTCAAGCACAGCGATGGGTGGATCCGGTACTAGAACTCATGACTTCTGACTCCCAGGCCCATGCTTTACCCACTAAACCACAATGCTTTTAGATAGAAGGCTCAGTGGAAAGAGCATGGGCTTGGGAGTCAGAGGTCATGGGTTCTAATCCTGGCTCTACCACTTGTCAGCTCTGTGACTTTGAGCAAGTAACTTAACTTCTCTGTGCCTCAGTTACCTCATCTGTAAAATGGGAATTAAGATTGCCAGCCCCACGTGGGAGACCCTGATCACCTTGTATCCTGCCCCCACCCGCAGCACTTAGAACAGTGCTTTGCATATAGTAAGCACTTAATGAATACCATCATCATTAGATATATATTTATTTATTATTATTAAATTATTTGTTTATTTATTTAAGTAGAGATAGCAGGAGAACAAGGAGAAGTACCACATGGTGCACCTGAGTGAGAAGCAATATGTCCTCATGGAATGAGGAACAGATTGGGAGTCATAGGACCTGGGTTCTAATCCTGACTCTGTCACTTGCCTGCTCTGACACTTGGTAAGTCACTTAATTTCCCTTTGCCTCAGTTCTCTCATATGTAAAATGGAGATCAAACAATCATTCAATTGTATTTATTGAGTGCTTGCTGTGTGCAGAGCACTGTACTAAGCACTTGGGAGAGTACAATATAACATACACATTTTCTGCTCACAAAAAGCTTATAGTCTAGAGATTAAACGACTGTCCTCCCTCCTACTCTGTTCACCTATGTTACTTGGCAATTGCACTTTACAAGTTTCACAATAATCATCACTGCTTATGATTATGTGGTACAAAAAATAGTATTTTTTCTTTAAAAATCATAGTGTAGCAACTATGTGTTGGAGGCAGTTATGCAAATAAATGTGGATATATTTTGTACATGTTCTACAATGATTTAGTGCATTATTTGTGTTCAAGGGAAGAAATTTTGTGTAGAGAAAATAAAATTACTCTGGATTCTCTTCCCTCTTCTAATTGTCTTCTTTGTGACTGTGGGCCAGTCACTTAACTTGTTTGTGGCTGTTACAACACCTGTAAAATGGAGAATAAATCTTCTTCCTTCTTAGACTGTGAGCCTTATGTAGGACATAAACTTTGTTCAACATCACTATCTCATATTTACCCCAGAACTTCATACATCACCTGACATAATAAGCAATTAAAATAGCACCATTTTAATAATAAAAACTTTAATAATATGGAATAGAATATGAATGAAATAATAACTTTATAAATGTTTTAGTACATTCAAAATTAAAGCCCTTTGTGTACTGGTGTTGTTTATATGAGATAAAATATTTTATTCATGTGCATGAGATAATATACTGTGAAACATTTTCATGACCTTATCAAGATAAATGACTACAAGTTTTATCAACAGTAGTGTCTTCTCATTATCAAATTTATTGTATTTGTGAGGAGAAAATATTTATATGAAAATAATTTCAGGTGCTAATACTTGCTTCTCAGTAATTATCTCATAAGTGTCTCTAAATTACTTGTCAGCTGTGTGACTGTGGGCAAGTCACTTAACTTCTCTGTGCCTCAGTTACCTCATCTGTCAAATGGGGATTAACTGTGAGCCTCACCTGGGACAACCTGATTACCCTGTATCTACCCCAGTGCTTAGAACAGTGCTCGGCACATAGTAAGCGCTTAACAAATACCAACATTATTATTATTACAATTATTAAAATTACATTTTTTCAGTGGTATTTGTTGAAGTTCTTACTTTTGCCCAAACACAATGTTAGGTGCTAGAATAAATATAAGATGAATAGATCAGACACAGTTCCTACTCCACACAGGGTTAATAGTCTAAGAAACACGTAGAGAAAACTGGTTTTTGTCCCTGTTTTCTCTTACTAGATTGGTATGATTTCAGCCAGTACTACAGGGAAAGTGTCATTCCTGTCTCTGTCAGGTTAAGCTGTCAGCTAGTGTAGTCTAATCATTAGAACACAATGTGAATTCTTAATAGTGCTAATGTTAAACATTGCCTTAAGGAATACTGTTTCTTCTGTTAGATGAATTGATACTTTAGCCATTAGCATTACCATGATTTTCTGAAATTTAAGCAGAAATTTCATGAATACTGGAATTTATGTTTCTGCTCATGTGATGAGGTTGGGAGAGCATGTTTTGCTTTTTACCATAATCAGATCATCTGTACATAAATGTGAAGTGTGTTTTCTATCCTTGGATATGCCCAGCTTTGTAGAGGGCATAGAAAATATGTGCATAATGACAGCATATATCCCTTAACTGGGAAAAAATGACCAATCATAGTGATAGTGACTAGCCTATTTTTACTCATTCTTGCTGCTGCTACTTCACTTATTTCATGGATTCCCAGATTTTTTTTCTCTATCAATAATCCAGAAATCAGTGAGACAAAAGTAAACAAAGTCAAGGAAGAAAAAGAAAAAAATGCTATAGCTACTACTACTGCTGTTGGATCTCTGCAGTTCTTACCCCATTGGGAAATCAGCAAGAATAGAGCAGCTTGAACAGGAGGAAAATCGAATAAGATAACATAAGCCTTCACTATTGTCACATTGTAGCCTCCATATGGTTGCTGTGGTGACCATGCTCCACCTTCATCCTATGTCCATTGCATGCTATTGTCAAATTAGTTAAGGTGGAGCCCAAGAGGCAGTGACTGAATTTCTATTTTGATGTGCTTTTTAGCCATAGTTGCTCTCTAATGTAATTAGCTTTGGTGAAAAACTGCTACAGAGGTCTGAGTCTGAGCTTCAATTTCTGAGCTTCATCTTTTGGAATTGTCTCATTTCTCTTTCTCTATATTTGTGCTTTCTTTTTGTTCTTGTCCTTTCCCTAAGACAGTTGCCTCTATATTAATCAATAATATTTGTTGAGTGCTTACTGTGTGCAGAGCACTGTACAGTTGGTAGACACAGTCTCTACCCACAAGGAGTTTGCAGTCTAAAAGGGGAAACAGACAAAATGAATTGTAGATATGTACATTAGTGCTGTGGGGAGATGAGGGTGGGGAATATCAAGTCCTTAAAGGGTAAGAATACAAGTTCATAGGTGATGCCGAAGGAAGATGAAGAAGAAAAACAAGGCTTAGGTAGGGTAGACCTCTTGGAGGAGTTGTGATTTTAGAAGGGTTTTGAATGTAGGAATAGTGCTGGTCTGTTGGATATGATGGAGAGGCAGTTCCAGGATACCAGAAGAACTAACTGGGCAAGGTTTCAGAGGTGAGATGGAAGTAACTGAGTTAGAGGTAACTGGTGAGATCGAGGTAACTGAGTAGGTTTGCATTAGATAAGCCAAATGTATGGGTTGGGTTGTTTTAGGAAATCAGCAAAAGAAGATAGGAAAGGTTTAGGTTTGATTGAGTGTTTTAAGGCCAATAGTAAGCAGTTTCAATTGATGTGGCGGTAGATGGGCAATCACTGGAGGATCTTATAGAGTGGGGAGATGTAGCCTGAACTTTTTTTAGATAAATGATTAAAGTAAAGATGAATGAGAAGAGACAGGAGAAAGGGGGATAAATGAAGAGATTGATAAATGAAGAGATTGATGCAATAGTCAAGGTGGGATACAGAAGCTTTAGAAGCAGTGTGGCTTAGTGGAAAGAGCCTGGACATGGGAGTCGGAGGTCATGGATTCTAACTCCAACTCCACCACTTGTCAGCTTGTGACTTTGGGCAAATCACTTAACCTATGTCTCAGTTACCTCATCTTTAAAATGGGGATTAAGACTGTGAGCCCCACGTGGGACAACCTGATTACCTTGTATCTACCCCAGCACTTAGATCAGTTCTTGGCACGTAGTAAACACTTAAAAATACCATTATAATAATAATAATTATTATTATTATTATTCAATAGGTGTTTGGATCAGTGTTTTTGGGTGGAAAAGAAGGACAGATTTTATTGATGTGTTGAAGAAAGAAGTGACAGAATTTTGTGACAGATTGAATATGTGGGCTGTATGAGAGAGATGAGTCAAGGATAATGCCAGGTTTACAGGCTTGTGATACAGGGAAGATAGAGATGTTAGCTATAGTGATGGGAAAGACAGAGGAAGAACAGGGTTGGGTGGGAAGATGAGTTTTATATGCACATGTTAAGTTTAAGGTGTTGATGGGAAATCCAAGGAGAGATGAAGATGATGATGGCAATGATGGTATTTGTTAAGCATTTAGTATAGTTGAAACATTGTTCTAAGCACTGGGGTAGATACAGGCTAATCAGATCAGACACAGTCCCTGTCCCACATGGGGCTCATAGTAGAAAGGTGACAGAGAACAGGCATTTAATTCCCATTTTATAGATAGGCTAGTCAGTCAATTATATTTATTGAGCACTTATTATGTGCAGATCACTGTACTAAGTTCTTGGGAGAGTACAACACAATAATATAACAGACACATTCTTTGAGTAGGCTCCAAGATAGCTTACAGTCTAGAGGGGGACACAGACATTAATACAAACAAATTAACTATGGATATGTACAAAAGTGCTGTGGGGATGGGGAATGGGGGGTGGCGAATAAAGGGACAAAGTCGATGAGATGCAGAAGGGGGTGGGAAGAGAGGAAATAAGGGCTCAGTCAGGGAAGGCTCCTTGGAGGAGATGTGGTTTAAATGAGGCTTTGAAGCGGGATATGAAGCAGGAGAGCATTCCTGACTTGAGCCACGATTTGGGCAAGAGGTCAGCAGTGAGATAGATGAGATTGACATTAGGTCAGCATTAGAGGGCTGAAGTGTGCTCACTGGGTTGTAATAGGAAAGCAGGTAAGGTAGGAAGGGACAAGGTGACAGTGCTTTAAAGCCTATGGTAAAGAGTTTCCGTTTGATTTGGAGGTGGATAGGCAAACACCAGAGGTTCTTGAGGAGTGGGGAAACATAGAGTGAATAGTTTTGTAGAGACAGCAGAGTGTTTTGCAGAAAAATAGAGTGAATTATGGACTTGAGTGAGAAGAAACAGGAGGCAGGGAGGTCAATGTGAAGGCTGAGGCAGTAATCAAGGTGGGATAAAATGATTAACAATAGTAGCTGTTTGGATGGAGGGGAAGGGCATATTTTAACAATATTGTTAAAGTTAAACCAACATACTGAATTTGTGGATTGAAAGAGAGAAAAGAGTCAAGGATTATGCCAAGATTATGACCTTGTGAGACCTCTGGACTGTAAGCTCACTGTAGGTAGGGAATGTCACTGTTTACTGTTGTATTGTACTTTCCCAAGTGCTTAGTACAGTGTTCTGTCCACAGTGAGCGCACAATACATATGAGTGAATGAATGAATGAATGAACAGAGACGATGGTGGTGCTGTCTACAGTGAAGGGAAAGTCGGGGGGATGACAGATTTTGGGTAGGAAGATAAGGAGTTCAGGTTTACGGTGTAGGGAAGATATCCAAGTAGAGATGTCCTAAAGGCCAGAGGAAATGTGATGCTGTAAAGAAGGAGAGAGAACAGTGATGGAGATGGAGATTTGGGAATCATCCACCTAGAGATGGTAGTTGAAGCCATAGGAATGAATGAGTTCACCAAGAGAGTGGGTGTCAATGGGTTAGAAATCCCAAAGCACTTCATAGAAGAAAATGTGGAAATTTCTCATTCTATGCTCTAAACACCTATCATAAAGGTTTTATCCAAACACTAGATGGCTCACTGATTTCCCCAGAGAACCACTACAGGGATAAGAATCAGTGATAGCTTAAGGAACTGAGATCTGAATAGAAAATACACTTGGTTTCTATTGGTCTTTTAGTATTCAGATTTTAAACACTACCATTATTTAATAAACTATCTTTAATAGAAATGTATTAATTTATGAAATACAATTTATGGATTCTTTCTTTAAACAAAGTACTGATTAGAAAGAATTGGAAAAAAATGGCCATTTTCTTTAGTTAATTACCTAAGGTATATTTCCCCCTAGGAACTTTATTACTTGATATTTAGTTTATAAATCATTCAACCAATAGTATTTATTGATCACATATTGTGTATAGAGCACTCTATAATATGCTCAGAACAGTACAGTAAGTACAGGAAACACTTTAACTGTCCTTAATGACCTTATAGCTTATCTGAAGGGACAGAGACATAATAATATAAATATAAGTAGATCCTTAAATAACAGAATATGTGATTCAATATGATCAAAAGTCCAATAGAACCTTATGGTTGTACTAAGGTGTTGAGGTGGTAAAAATTTTGGACATTTGTTTATATGGTAATTAATTATTCATTCATTCATTCAATCACATTTATTGAGAGCTTACTGTGTGCAGAGCATGCACTAAGCACTTGGAAAGTAAAATACAGCAATAAAGAGAAACAATCTCTGCCCACAACGGGCTCACAGTCAGAGGAGAAGGATTAGAATCTAATAGGTCTAGCCTCTGTGCATCATTAAGGTTTTAAAAAGGACCATTTTCAAATAATTACTCTGTTGCTACAAATCACTGCTAGTTACACATGAGTTATTTGAACACAGCAAGGCCTATAGACATTCCATGGATGCCATCTTTACATCTTGATATGTAAGTGCTACACTTAATTCCAAACCTTGGATTACATCACTTTTTCTGGAAAGGCAATGTAAGGAGAATGGTTGACAGCAGTATACTCAGGCAATGGGGTATTAGGTGTGGCTGGCTGGGAAACTGGAATGACTCTAAGAACAGGCTAAGAGAAAAATCATATTCCAAGTAGAATTGAACACAGAACCAGAAACAAGAGGGTAAAAATGCAACCAAAAGCAAGGGACAAATGATTAAAATTTCACTATCACTAATATCTTTGTCTAAATATACTTAGTACAAAAGTTACAATTTGAATTTTGCTATTTTCATGAGTTTATTGGAATATTGTGTTATTTAGGAGAGTCTTAAATAAGGTAAAAGTGTGGGTGGGTAAATTAATATTCTACAGATACAAGAAAAAAAAAAGAATCCCAATCATAAATCAATTTGAATAATTTAGAGCTAATAGTCTTTGCTGTTAAGAGGGAAGAAAGCTATTCGGTTGCACCCTCACTGCAGATTGCAGTCACTGTGCATTCCACTGTTTTGTATTGCATGTTCTTTGCTGTCTAGAAACTGAACAAAACAAAGCAACATTGTATAGGTTCCAGCTCTGCCATGTTACCTTGGGAAAATCACCTAATTTGCCTGTGCCTTTGTTACCATATCCATGAAACAGGGACAAAATATGTATTCTTCATTCCCCCTAGATTGAAAGCCCCATGAGGGCAGGAACTTGGGAATGTTTAATAACAATAATAATTATGGTACTTGTTAAGTGCTTACTATGTGCTAAGCACTGTTTGAAGCACTAGGATAGATGTAAGTTTATCGGGTTGTAAACAGTCCCTGTCATTCATTCAATCATATTTACTGAGCATTTACTGTGTGCAGAGCCCTGTACTAAGCACTTGGAAAGTACAATATAACAATAAAGAGAGACAATCCCTGCCCACAGTGAGCTCACAATCTAGAGGGGTGGAGACAGACATCAATAAAGGTAAACACGCATCAGTATAAATAAATACAGTTACAAATATACACACAGGTGTTGTGGGGGAAGAGCAAAGGGAGTGATTCAAGGTGAAACGGAAGGGAGTGGGAAATGAGGAAAAGTGGGGTTTAGCCTGAAAGGTCTCTTGGAGGTGGTGAGCTTTCCATACGGCTTTGAAAGGAAGGAGAGTGACTGGCAGATTTGAGGAAGTTCACCCTGCTCCTCAAAAAACTACAGTAAACACTAACCATCCACCTCTACATTAAACAAAAACTCTTCACCACTGGTTTTAAACAATTCATTACCATGCCCCCTACTACCTCACTCAGAGCTTAGTACAGTGCTCTGCACATAGTAAGTGCTCAGTAAATGCTACTGAATGAATCTACACCTACAACCCAGCCCACATACTTTGCTCCTCTCATGCTAACCCTCTAACTCTGCCTCAAACCCGCCTATCTCACCACCAAACCCTTTCCCACATCTTGCCTCTAATCTGAAACGCCCTCCCTCCTCAAATCTGACAGACAATTAGTCTTCCCTCCTTCAAAACCTTACTGAAGGCACATCTCCTCTAGGAGGCCTTCCGTGACTAAGTGCCCGCTTTTCCTCCTCTTCTCCCTTCTGCATGTCCCTGACTTGTTCCCTTTGTTCTTCCCTCCTCCCAGCCCCACAGCATTCATATATATATCTGCAATTAATTTATTTCTATTAATGTCTGTCTCTACACCTCTAGTCTGTAAGCTTATTTGTGGGCCAGGAATATGTCTGTTTATTGTTATATTGCATTCGCCCAAGTCTTAGTACAATGTTCTGCACAGAGTAGGTGCTCAAAAAATATGATTGAATGAATGAATGAAGGAATAGGCCATTTTTGTCAGAGACTACATCCCTGGTGGGAGAACAGTTTCTGGAGAGAGTGGATTTGGAGAATATGAAAGGATGAGCTTGGGTAGTTACCAAATGAACATCTGAATATATAGTATGTTCCCTATCTCAATATCATCTCAAGATACACTTTTAGGATTGTGCAGCTAATCATCATGTCAGGAAAGGTAAAAAGTGATTCTTTCTCTTTAACCATTATAGATGGGGAAAAAATGGAAATAAATCAGCTTCCTTGCCCTTACTCTGCATTAAAACTCTCTGGTCCTTATTTCTCTTCTACTGAATCTTATTACTCCTAAATATGAAAATTCACTTCATAGGCCAGAGCTCTTAGAGCAGCCTCACAATGTATCTCTCTTCCGGAAGTGGTTATCATTGTGCCCTGGTTCAGAGGGATTCTGTGCCCACCTTCAATGCCACACCTCACTCCTAAACAGTACATCAGTTATGCAGGTTGCACAAGATTTGTTGAAGGGGCCTGAACCCTGAAGGTGGGTTGTGGAAGCAGTATGGCTCAGTGGAACGAGTGTGGGCTTGGGAGTCACAGGTCATGGGTTCGAATCCCTGCTCTGCCACTTGTCAGCTGTCTGACTGTGGGCAAGTTACTTAACTTCTCTGTGCCTCAGTTCCCTCATCTGTAAAATGGGATTAAGACTGTGAGCCTCATGTGGGGCAACCTGATTACCCTGTATCTACCCCAGCACTTAGAACAGTGCTCTGCACATAGTAAGCGCTTAACAAATACCAACATTATTATTGTTATTATTATTACACTCTTTTCCAGCACTAGTACAGTGTTCTGTAAACGCTACACACTTAATAATTATGGTTACTACTTCTGCTGCAGTGTGAACTGAGAAAAGTGATTTAATTGCTCTGTGCCTCGATTCCTTCATCTGTAAAATGGGGATTAAATTTTGCTCTCTTTACCCCTTAGACTGTAAGCACAATATGGGAAAGGGACTACCTCTGAACCGATTGCATTATATCAACCACAGTGCTTAGTATAATTCTTGGCACATAGGAAACACTTAGCAAATATAATTATAATTATTATTATTATTAGCATTCTCCAAATCCCTCTGTAACCCATCAAGGGTCACTTCTGCAGAGCAGAAATTGGGCTCCATATCCCCTGTGGGTTATCTAGTGACTTACACTGTCTTTATTCAATAGGAAAAGTTGTAAAAATGTACGTATACATATTCTCGAATGGTTTGCAGGAATCTGAAAAAGTCACAGGATACACAGATCATGTATAAAAATACATGCCTTTATATTTGAACCAAACATGCCTTTATTTTCCATAAAGATTCTGAAAAATATAATGGGACCAATGAAAAGAATAACTTGGAAGAGGAAGTATTTCAAGAGCCCTATGCTTTCCACAATATAATAATAATAATAATAATGTTGGTATTTGTTACGCGCTTACTATGTGCCGAGCACTGTTCTAAGCGCTGGGGTAGACACAGGGGAAGCAGGTTGTCCCACGTGGGGCTCACAGTCTTAATCCCCATTCTACAGATGAGGTAACTGAGGCACAGAGAAGTCAAGTGACTTGCCCACAGTCACACAGCTGACAGGTGGCAGAGCTGGGATTCGAACTCACGAGCCCTGACTCCAAAGCCCGTGCTCTTTCCACTGCGCCACGCTGCTTCTCAAGCTTCTCAATATACAATAATACTCTATATTACCCTGCTCTTTCTAATGATTATGGAGGGACCATTATATGAATCCTGACCATTCAGTGCCAGCTGGCCTGGAAACATTTGAATCTGAAACCAAAAAGGCATACAAATGCTGAATCAAATTAGCAGTTTTATGTGTTCAACTGCCATGTCTAATCTTTTATGACATCTGGTACCTGACATTGAGTTATTTAACCTAATCTTCACTTCACTAGTTGTTCAATAAGCCTTTTCATGAAGGAAAAACTTGCTGAGTAACACAATTCCTACTGGCCTATTTATTCAACAGTAGAATTGAGTTGAAACCATTTTCATTTCTGTCAGTGTGATACAGATTCTGAAAAGGAATGATTGTATTGTGACTGAAAACTTGTAGAAGGTCATTCAGAATAAAAAATGCATTCAAAATGTCAGACCACCAACAGTAGCTTAGTACATTTCTCAAAGAAGGAAAAAAAATCCAGTTAGGCTTTCCTAATCTGCAAGAAGATGAGAATTACATCAAAATAAAAGACTTCCATTATGGAAAAGTGCTAATGTAAAAGGAAGTTTGAAAGCTTGTAATAGGGGTTCTACAATGTTGAGGTGATTGCTTTGATCATTCTTGCTATCTTAACCTCTGTTGAGAGTTTCAGAGCCCATACTATTAAGCAAAGATAACTGATAAAGTGGATGATAAACTCCAAAGAAAATTGACTTGTGTGTGGGAAACCTAAGCCTCATGAAAAATGTTTCTCTTCAAATGGTATGGAGTAATGTCTTCTTGATTCTTGTGTTTAACTTAGGTAATGAAAATCTAAATGAGAGAAATGGCAAGTCCCTATTGCTTTTATAATGCAGAGGAGATCAACTCTCTCAATAAGGAATGAGAAAAATTGACACTATGAATGATGAATATAAAGGACACTGTAACATGAGTATGCACTCCCCATTGCATGGTCATTTAGAAGAGCTAAAATTAAAATATCCACAATTAGATCGTTCAGCCTCATGGATATTTATTAGACTGGAAGCTTATTTTCAATGGCATCATCATTATTTTCCAATTCTGTTTTTCTAAGAAGTTAGGTGGTAGCAGTGGGCCCAATCTAGGAAGAGCTTTGAACTATTTTGTAAAAGTCAAAACTACTTGAGAGTATTAAAAATCATTTCTCTAACAGTCACCACATGAAGGACATCCTGATCTCCATTCCAAACCAAGCAGCAAGAATTGTTGGATTTATACCTAAGAGCATGGGGAATATGAATTTATATATAACACAAAAAAGAAAAATGTCCCACAGTGTTCCTATAATCCATCAATATAATTTATAAAGTGGTTGGAGAGCACTGTACTGAGAACTTGGAAAAGTATAATAAAAGTAAAGAATATGCATGGCCTTAAGGAGCTTAAAAAACGATAGACATGTTTCCAATCTAATCTTACTTCATACTCTGTTCATATATATCCTTCTCCCCATTTATTTTCATGCTATAGAGCCCCAAATTAAAATACTCACTTTCTATCCAGATTGACTACATGATTCTGGGTTCTAATTTCAACATTTTTCACTTTAATCTTACTGTATATCTTAAAGGCAGGGACAACAGTAGTCTTGCATTTTACAACCTGGAAAAAAACACTGGATAGTCAATGGACAAATGTTAGATTGGAACCACGTCTTCATACATAGTGTATGATTTAGGGCATATCCCTTTTCTTACCTGTACTCGAGTTTTCTCATTTTCAGAAGGATAAAGGGACAGATCCACCTTTAAATTTTCTTAAAGATTGGGAGATCAGATGAAAAACGATATAAGAAGTGCCTTGAGCAAGGAAGAAAGGTGCATAAAGCAAATAGTATTTATTGTTCTAAAGCATTTCCATTAAGAAGGTGAAATGATTACTTTTTGGTTCCTTATTCACTTTCTGTAGCACAACCATTTCCTTGTTATTCACTTTCATTTACTTGAAAAGTAAAATGCCCGCATTGTACCCTGGTGTCTTTTAATTTCACCCTGTGAAATTTCACTATTCTCTACATGTACAAATATTGCAATACAAGATGTTATCTCTGTTTTTGTGGCAGAGCAGAAATGATCATTGTAAAATTGAGTTTTTTAATTCCTTAAGAATTGTATCACATGCTATTACTAAGTTAAGTAGAAATGAAGAGTGAATACATAAATCGTGAAATATTTACATGCTCTGTATTTTGAATTTGTGTTCCTGATGAGTTTGTGTTGCCAATTCAAAGTGAACTTCTAGGGTCAATATAGTATTTGGGAGCCCGAGAGCCAAAGAATCTGTCTTCTAGCAGCATAGGATGATATGAGAGCCTAAAATGAGATATGACTGGATAAGGAGTGGGAGCAATCCACACTGCACTTTTTGTAATTTTCCCATTCGTGAAATTGAATCAATATAGCCACTGTCACTTGGGGGAGATTGACAGAGTATAGCACTAACGTGGCATCAGGTTTCAGGAGTCTGAATGTCTAAAGAGCAATGGAAATGTCCTCCTTGTCCCTGATTCTGAATCCTAGGCTTACAACAAATGTCACATCTCATGTCTAGGGAAGATCCATCAACACCATTTTGAGCCATTCCGATCAGTATGCAAGCGGCACAAAATACTGCCAACACTGAGGTCCTGGAATTTAACCAGTCCTTGACTGTAGAAGTCATGCTTGTTACAATGCAGCTGCACCAGGTAGAAAAGTAAGAAAAAGTTGCTACAAATGTATTCTACTTTTACTGAACTGATGATACTGTAGCTCAAAACAGAAGGAACATTTCAAAGACAAAACACAGCTAAACCAAAATAAATAGCTCATACCTACAGACAAAAGAGAGACAGCCCTCAAATAAAAGTGGGATGTCAAACAGAAGAAGCAATTTGAGGTGCAGATTGCAAATGTATCAGCATGGTAAATATTTTTTTTTTACATTTATACAATGTTGAAGTGATCATCGGCCATGGATTGCTCTTTGATCAGAGATGAAACTCCCAAAAAACCCTCACAAAGTAAATGATTTTATTGTCAAATCTTTAAGGACATATTTGTTCATTCAATTGTATTTATTGAGCACTTACTGTGTGCAGAGCACTGTACTAAGCACTTGGAAAGTACAATTCGGAAACAAATAGAGACAATCCCTACCCAACAACGGTCTCATAGTCACAAGTGTGCTTATGTAGTGTAATTTTTCGGATCACATCTCATTCAATAGTTTGTTTACTATTATTTATATTTTTTTGGTAACTTCTTTTTAAATTTTTTTTTCCCACTGAGCAATACTACTACACATTAGCATGAGTCCTCTCCAAACTCCAGCAACTTTTCCATTTGACTTAAAGCTTGAGTTACTCAACAATAACTACTTGAGTGCATATTGCTGAACTAAACAATTGGGAGAATACATTAGAGTTAGCAGTCATGATCCTGTTCTCAAGAAGCTTAGAAAAGAGCAGAAAGGCTGACCTGCAAACAATTTATAGAAAGGGGGAAGAAATATGAATGTGATATGAAAGGTAGTAATTAAAAATTGCTTAAGTGGTACAGAAATACTGAAATTGCAGTTGTGGAGACTATAAAATAAGTAGATCATTAAATTAACCAGGGAATACCTTCTGGAGGAGATGTGATTTCAAAAAGGCTTTGAAGATGAAGAGAAGATGAAGATGACATGGTCTTTCTGATTTCAAGCAAGAGGAGTTCCAGGAAGGAGGAAGAGCATGGACCATGAAGTCAGCACAGTGAGTAGGTTAGCTTGCCATGAACAGAGAATGAAAACTGAAATGTAGTGGGAAAAGAGAGTGGTAAAGAGGGAAAGAAATGATTGAATGTCTTCCAGGCAATTTCATATCCAACCAGAATCTCAAACTCTGGATCAAAGATGAGGATTAATCAATTCTAAAAATTGGGAAGAAGGCTAACAGAAATATGTAAAAATGTGGCTTTACAAAATAGTATTTAAAATCACTGAGTTGCAAGGCTGCTTGATTGTAAGCTCCTTGAATTAATCATTTTTTATGGTATTTGTTAAGTGCTTACTATGTGTCAAGCACTGTTCTAAGCACTAAGGTTGGTACAAGTTTATCAAGTTAGGCAGCAGATCCTGTCCCACATGGGGCTTACAATCTAAGTAGAAGGGAGGAGGATTGAATCCCCATTTTACGGTTGTGACTTGCCCAAGGTCACACAACAAGCAATTGGCAGAGCAGGGATTAGAACCCAGGTTTTCTGCGTTTCAGACCTACACTCTTTCCTTTAAGCCAAGCTGCTTCTCCTATTGAATACTTACTGTGAGCAGAGCACTGTGCTAAGCATTTGGAGGGAACAATACAACAGAGTTGCTCGACTCATTTCTGAGTTTACAGTCCAAAGGGGGAGATGGATATTCATATAAATAAATGAATTAATTACAGATACTAGGTATCCTGTCAACCAATTTTATTGTGTTTTCAATAATTATTTATAACAATTATTTACAAAAATTATATTGTATTCTATTGTACTGTCCCAAACACCTGGGTTCTAATCCCAGCTCTGCCACTTGTCTGCTGTGTGACCTTGCAAACAAGTCACTTAACTTTTCTGTACCTGATCTGTAAAATGGGGACTTTGACTGTGTCCAACCTGATTAGCTTATATCTATCCCAGTATTTAGTACAGTGCCTGCAATATACTACCATATTTAAAAAGCACTAAGTGCAGCACTCAGCACACAGGAAGTAGTTAAATAAATGTCATTGATTGGCTGATTGAAGTGACAAGCTTTATTTCTATACTACCAAAAAAATAGTCATCATGTGCTTCTTGAAAGCTTTGTTTGGAAAGATGGCTGGAAAAGGGTTCAGAGTAAGATTAACTCCCAATAAACTCAGTTTAGTAAATTAATCCATGCATTTATTGAGCACTTTCTATGTACAGAAAACTATACTAAGCGCTTGGGAAAGTAATAATGTTAGTATTTGTTAAGCGCTTACTATGTGCAGAGCACTGTTCTAAGCGCTGGAGTAGATACAGGGTAATCAGATTGTCCTCCGTGAGGCTCACAGTCTTAATACCCGTTTTACAGGGTAACAGGCACAGAGAAGTGAAGTGACTTGCCCACAGTCACCCAGCTGAGACGTGGCAGAGCTGGGATTCGAACCCATGACCTCTGACTCCCAAGCCTGTGCTCTTTCCACTGAGCCACGCTAAGTATACTATGAAAGAATTGCCTGCTAAGTATCTTGCCCATAATGAGATTACGGTCATTAAGAGGGAGATGAATATCAATATAAATAAATAATTTATAGTATGTAATTTAACTATATGTACTTAAGTGTCTAGAGTGGGGGGGTGGGGTGAATATTAAATGAAAAGCAGCGTGGCTCAGTGGAAAGAGCGTGGGCTTTGGAGTCAGGGCTCATGAGTTCGAATCCCAGCTCTGCCACCTGTCGGCTGTGTGACTGGGCAAGTCACTTCACTTCTCGGTGCCTCAGTTCCCTCATCTGTAAAATGGGGATGAAGACTGTGAGCCCCACGTGGGACAACCTGATTCCCCTATGTCTACCCCAGCGCTTAGAACAGTGCTCGGCACATAGTAAGCGCTTAACGAATACCAACATTATTATTATTATTATTATTATTATTAAATGCCTAGCGGTCATAGATCCAAGTACACAAATGATCCCAAAGGGAGACTGAGGCGAGGAAAGGAGAGCTTAATTGAGGAAGGCCTCTTGGAAGAGATGTGATCTTAATAATGCTTTGAAGATGGAGAGAACTGTGGGTTGGGACTTCCAGGCTAGGTGGAGGACATGGGAAACGGGGCCAGTGGAAAGATAGATGAGATTGGGCCCTAGTGAGTAAACTGGCAGTAGAGGAGTGGAGTGTATAGGCTGGGCTGTATTAGGAGATCAGTGAGGTGAGGTAGAATACGGTGAACTGATCGAGTGCTTTAAAGCCAATGGTAAGGTGTTTCAGTTTAATGCAGAGGTGGGTGAGCAATCACTGGAGGCTCTTGAGAAGTAGGGAGACATGGCCTAAACATTTTGTTGGAAAATGATCCATGCAGCAGAGTGAATTGTGGACCAAGTGGGTAAAGACAAGACTGGAAGCGCAATGAGGAAGTACAAAGAGTAGTCAAAGCAGGGTAGGATAAGTGCTTCATTCATTCATTCAGTAGTATTTATTGAGCGCTTACTATGTGCAGAGCACTGTACTAAGTGCTTGGAATGTACAAATTGGTAACAGATAGAGACAGTCCCTGCCCTTTGACGGGTTTACAGTATAATCAGTAAGGTAGCAGTTTGGTTGGAGAGGAGTAGATTTAGCAATTTTGTGAAAGTAGAACTTACAGGATTTGGTGACAGATTGAATATGTGAGTGGAATGAAAAAGATGAGCCAAGCACTATGCCAAGGTTACAGGCTTATGAGACAGAATGGATAGTGGCATGGTCTACAATAATGGGAAAGGCAAGGGGAGGACAGGATTTGGGTGGGAAGATTAGGAGTCCAGTTTTTAACATGTTTAGTTTGAGGTGTTGGTATCTTGAAGGCAGGTACTTTATCCCATGCATAGCTTAAGTGAAGAGAAATACCCACTAGAGTAGCAACTTGACCCTGACCCCAATGAGATAGGGTTTACCCACTACCGACAGAGAAGCTAGTCTCCTACCAGAATGTCCCAAAAACATCTACATTTCTGCTCCATTCCCTGAATTTCTCCTACTGGGTTTGTTGTGGCTCTAAGCTTGCTGTTTAACATTGTCAACTCATCAAATGCCCTATGTGTTTCTTTGTTCACAAAGCTTATTATTCATTCAATCATATTTATTGAGCACTTACTGGGTGCAGAGCACTGTACTAAGCACTCCACTGAAGGCATAGCTCCATTAGATTATTCCTATTTGCAGAGATGAGATTACAACTCAGGAACCATGATTCCACTGTGATGTGCTCTCACTAATGTACCAACAGCTAAGCACATTAGAGAAAAACCTGTTTATATCAAACATGTCAAATATTTCCCTAAAAATATTCTATGATCAGTAAAATTGATCATTGCAATGTAAAAAATCAGTTCAAGTGATGATCACAAGAATAATAATTACAAACCAATCACTTTTTAACCTTTTAAATTGTCATCTTGATAATATATGAAGTTAATTCATTTTTTAATATTCTTGCTTAATTGTAAAATATATTGAGTTTTATTCAATCTACTTATTTGTTACCTCTCTACCATCAGTAAGTCCTTGTCACCTTGCAGTTAGGTTATTTTGAACTTATTACTTGTTTTGAATTGAGTCAAATCTGCTTTAAAAAAAAAAAAGTAATTCTACCATGGCCACTTCATCGCCTAAGGCATGTAAGCTATATAGATGCTCATAAAAACCAGTAAAGAAATGGAGAATGTCCGGTAAATCAGTTTTAAGGTCACCTCCCTTATCCTTGATGACTAAAATTGCTCTTGGCTCTGAAATTCCCGTGAAGAGACGTGCTAGCAATTTTCTAAGCCTGTTGCCTGACAATGCATTTCAGTTTAAAGACGTGTGCCTCTCACTCACCCCTCCAAGCATCAAGTACTATAAGCTTCAACTTTATACAAGGTTTTGTGTAGGTCTCTTATATCTCTGCCAATCCTCAACTTGTCCTTCTTCTTTTCAAATGAATCATTTCAATTTTTCTAACTACTATCTTTTCCTATTTTCATGAACAGTTTCTGTTGAAATTGCTTTCTGCAGAGTCAGACATAATGCTGGGAATGTTATGTTGGTTTTCAAAATATAGTTGAAGATTATGGTAATGTGTGGGAGAATGGGTGGGCAGTTATAATAATGTTGGTATTTGTTAAGTGCTTACTATGTGCCGAGCACTGTTCTAAGCGCTGGGGTAGACATAGGGGAATCAGGTTGTCCCACGTGGGGCTCACAGTCTTAATCCCCATTTTACAGATGAGGGAACTGAGGCACAGAGAAGTTAAGTGACTTGCCCACAGTCACACAGCCGACAAGTGGCAGAGCTGGGATTCGAACTCATGAGCCCTGACTCCAAAGCCCGTGCTCTTTCCACTGAGCCACGCTGCTTCTCTAGTTATCATAACCTACCTCCCTAGGGAAACAATCAAAACATTAGGAATTTGGTAGCATAGTGCCTTTTAAATTAAGTAAACTTAGGCAATTAAAAGCAAAATGATTTACAGTAGATCTTAATATCCAAGGCATACTGAAATCTACGAGCTTTGTTCACATTCAAATAGGTAGCCTTTGCTTTCTCAGGCAATTGCTCCAGAGTTCCAAGGACGTTTAGTCCAGAAAGTAATCAGCTTTACTGGTCTTGTGAACCCAAAACATGCTGCCATCACAAACTCTTCCTCCCCCATAATTTTCAGATTCAAGGGAAACTCCTATAAACCTACTGCAGATCCTTGCTTCTACAAAGTGTAGCTAGTCGCATTAATTCAGGCCCAATTAATAGAAATTTAATATAATTGGAAAATGGTAATTAATAATTATAAATATCATACTTGTTATACACTTACTATGTATCAAGCACTGTTCTAAGCACTGGGGTAAACACAAGTTAGTCAGGTGGGACACAGTCCCTGTCCCATGTGGAACTCACTCTCTAAGTAGGAGAGAATAGGATATAATCGCCACATTTCTGATAGGGTAACTGAGTCACAAAGAAGTTAAGTGACTTGTCCAAAGTCAAACAGTGAACATGTAGCAGAGCTGGGTTTAGAATCCAGGTCCTCTGACTCTCATACCTATGCTTTATTATTATGGGTCACCTTCTTCTCTTTCTAAAGCTAACAAAGGAAGGACAGTTTGGGGCTACAGTTAAATTGCAGAAAAGTATTTCCATAATAAATACCAGTTAATCAGCAGGAGGAGAATGTATACAAACAGTAAGGAACTCAGTACAAAGAAGAGCTACCTTACCAAAAGCTTTAACCCAGCAATCTTCCAAAGCCACTGAAAAAGTCAGATTAGTTCAAGCACCAGGAATTTGCAGCAGCTTCATGGGAAGGCAGTGGTGGTAAAAACTCATGAACATTTTTTGAAGATGATTGTGCAATAATAACCAACAGTTTTGAGGCATACGATTTGTTCCCATGAGCTACTACTCTCTTTAGGCTAAGGGCTTGTAAAGAACTTTACTAGAGAAGGAGTGTGGCCAGTGGAATGAGCATGGACCTGGGAGTCAAAGGACCAGAGTTCTAATCCCAGCTCCACCACTTAGACACCACTGTGCCTCAGTCACCTTATACGTCAATCAATTAATCAATATTTATTGAGCACTTATTGTGTTCAGAGCACTGTACTGCTTGGGAGAGCACAATATATCAAAGTTGGTATATACGTTCCCTGCTAACAATCAGTTTATGGTCTAGAAGTGGGAGACCAAAATTAATATATAAATTAATTAAAGATATGTAAATAAATGCTCTGGAACTGAGGAAAGGGGGCAAATAAAGGAAGCAAATCAGGGTGATGCAAAAGGGAGTGAGAGAAAAGCAATGGGGATTACGACTACGGGACAGGGACTATGACCAACCTGTTTATCTTGTATCTACCCCAGCAGAGTGGCTGGAACCTAGTAAGTTTTTAAGAAAAACCATTAAAAGAAAAAAAAAATTGGTTGCACTCTAGCCAAAGCCCAACACCAAAGTGTCTCCTCTGATGGTATTCATTATGGTTTTCATCTTTGTCTTGTCTTATGCTGTCAAGTCATCTCCGACCCATAGGGAGATCAGGGACACATCTCTCCCAGAATGCCTCACCTCCATCTGCAATTGTTTTGGTAGTGTATCAATAGAGTTTTCATGTAAAAATACAAAGGTCGTTTACTATTCCTCACAGTAAACTTTAGTCTCTGTCCTCGACTCTCTGCCATGCCACTGTTGCTCAGCAGCAACACTTGTAGCAGATTGCCTTCCACTTGCTAGCCACTGCCCAGGCTAAGAATGGAAATGCCTCTGCTTGACTCTCCTTCCCATAATAGAGACTGGTAGAGTACTGGAAACTCTCCAGATGCAACCCTGAGAGGGGTCTGCATCTTTAGACTATCAAAAAATCTGTCTGTTGCTTGGCCAAATTTCTCTTGCAAAATATTGTTAGAGATGAGGTCAATATAAGATATATTGTTATGGCCAATTGCACCATTTAGAAAACTGAAAATCATCTTTGGAAGGAAAGAGAAGTCAATGTGAAAAAAAATGACACCTTTGTGCTGTCACAAAATTGTTATGCATCTGAGAATATTAAACCACACTTATCCCATAGCAAACTACTTGAATAATTCCATTTGTGCTATTCTAGATGTAAAACCTGCCTAAAAGCATGAAAGATCACATCACTGAAGTTATGTCATGTTGTGGGATTACTGGCACTAGTCAATGACGTACAGAGCCCAACGGCCATGGGTGCAGTCACCTTGAATGGATGAATGATAAAAGATGTCCTAAATGATCTATTAAACTGAATTTAGCACTGGAGTGTCAGAGGTAGCCTGGGGAATAGATAAAGATGTATTAAATACTTGGCTAAAAGTATCTTCCATTGTCATTAATGCTTGGCAACCTTTGGAATGAAACATTCCTCTTCACTTCAGATCAGCCATTCAGCTATTTAGGCTATGGAGGCTAATATTCTGCTGCTTCAGAGGAGAGAGACATGTTAGATGACAAGCGGGTCTAAGCCTTGCTGGAGGGGAGGAATTGACTCATGCCAGAAAGGGAGATGGGCTAAAGCATTTCAAGCTGTCCCTGTCTCTCCTTTCTTGCCCTCAACTCTATCTGCTTCCTGTAAGGTCTCTGGTCCTAGGGATTCCCTATGTCTAGGGGCTTAGGAGGTTACATGTCAGAGAAGAAGAAATCACTTATTTTTTATTTTGTATTCAAATTTTCTAATTCGAAGCAGATTAAATTTCTGCTTTATTAAATTTTACTAGACAGTAGTCCACTTTCCAACCAATACTTCCCACTTCCTCCCTAGCTCAGCCATACCAGTTTCTGCAAGTTTTTTGGATCCTTACCAAAAGAAGATTTCAGGAGAGGGTGGGTCTCTACTTCCCCTTGGTTCTCTAGTGTCACCACTCCCTATTCAGTTTTTGATTTGCCCAGCTCCAGGGCTTTGCAGCAGCAGGGGATGAAGTGATTAGTTAGTGAGATGTGCAGTGAAAGTGACCATATGGTCCATCATCAGTAGGCCAAATTGTTCTGGAGAAGAGTGAAGTGAGGTTGAGCAAGCAGGCAGAAAGGGAGTAGGAAGAGACAGAAGGAGAAAAAAGTGAGTTTGAAGTGCAGAAAGTCAGTTGCATACACCTAGTGGTAGTTCACAGGAGGAAAGTATTTGGGAAAGCCATGATGCTTCACTGCTGGGACAGACAGTACTGCTAGTGGCTGACAGCCACTTGGCACATCTGCAGTCTGGTCCCCATGCTGCAACCTCGGGCTGACTCTACATCGGGGTCAAGTCCAACTCCTTGCCATAACCCACCAGTGAACGAAGGCCCAACCCTCATATCACTATGGAATTCTCAGTCTAAGTAGACCATAAAGCCAGTCCTACTTCATGGACAGAAATTCTCCTGTTTGGCAAGCTCCTCCTAGACCGACCATTTTTTTAAACTACTTTACAAAACTGCAATTCCCTTTCTCAAGTCTTTTAAATTCTAGTTTGAACACTGCTTGAAAAGACTGAGAAGAGGGGGAAGAAGGCAGGGAGGGACTCCCTCCGCAGCTAGGTCAGGGCTGGGAAGTTGGGGATTCTGAGAGGTGTGCCTTGCATTTTCTATGGCATTCACTTGCAGATGAGAAACAGGGGAAAAGCTTTCAGCTGTAAGTCAGATTCTCTTTGGAGGATTCCCCAATAAGGGCCACATGTGGAGGGAAGGTCTGCCAATCCTCCCTATTTCCAATCTTCTCCTTTCCCCTTCTCAACCACCATGGGACCAAGGACAAAGCTGGGGCTCCAGTCCAGGCTGGGGAGGCGCTCCAGTCCAGGCTGGGGAGGCTAGGAGGGTGCTCCATGGGGTACAGTAAAGAATGGAATGGAGAAGGGAAACTCTGGAGACAGGGTGGTCACTGAGGAGGGTGATACAGTAGTAGAGTTGTACCTGCACCTCCATGGTGTCAGCTGGATGGAGCAAAAGAACTGGATTCCAGAAATGTTGTGGAGAAAAAAAGTCAACAGGATTTGGTGACAAACTATGGAGGTCTAAAGGGAAGAAAGATTAAATGATAATATCAAAGCTATGAGTTTGAGAGATAGGGAAGATGGTGTTGTTTTCAACTATGTTATGAAAGATAGATTGAGTAGAGAAGAGGAAAACTTCTGCTTTGCACGATTGATTTGAAACTGCCAGAATGTCCTGGAGGCAGAGAAGATGCAAGAATACAGAAAACGAAAAGAAGTCAGGGGTAGTATATCTTCAATGGGGGAAGATAAAGGAATAAATTCTTAATCCTGGCTCCTCTGCCCCTCTATTAGTATAATCTTAGAAGGAAATATGATTGAATGAATGAGTATGGTTCCACATTTAGTAAAATTCTCTGCACACAATAAGTGCTCAATAAGTATGATTCAAACAATCATTCGATTGTGTTAATTGAGTGCTTACTGCATGCAGTGTCCTTTTCTAGCACTTGGGATAATACACTATAAGAGTTGGTAGTCATGTTCCCTCCTCACAAATAGTTTACAATCTAGTGGGGGAAACACACATTCCTAAAAATAAATGAATTTTGGATATGTACCTAAATGCTGTGGGGATGAGGAAGGTGAATAAAGAGTGAAAATCCAAGTGCAAAGATGACACAGAAGAGAGTGAAAGAAGAAATGATGGCCTACCTAGTCTGGGAAGGCGTCTACCACTGATTTATTGACTGACTGAGAAAAATTGCATAACTTCCTAGATCTCAGTTTTTCCATTTATAAAACTAGGATGATATCATTCTTTGCCTTTCTCCAAGAGCCATTATATAACTGTTGTAAAGAAAAGAGATATGTAGAAAGTGCTTCAGTTGAATTCTTTGGGTGAAAGAAGCTATGTGAACATGGCTGGGATAAGACAGTTTAGATGGCACTGGGCAAAACCTTAGTTTATAATCTATTCCCTCACATATATCTTAGTCTTTAAGTCTTTATGACTTGACAAAAGTTCATCTATCATTTGTACCAAAAAATCCATTGCTTCTAGTCTTTGTTAGTCCAGTCTCCAAACCTATCCTACAAAGCTTAATATCAGTTCACTACCAGGTACCTTTGGGATTTTCTATTTGACAGTCCTCTCATAATTCAAATAGTGAGAAGGTGGAGAAGCTCAGAGTCACAATGAATGGGTAAAATATTATACAAATATAAATAGGTTCACAGAAGAACAATACAATGTTTTCACCACAAGCACGCTCTGGGATGAAAGTACTAGGAAATTTTTAAATATTTGGCTTAGTCATCCATGGTTACTACAGTGGAGCCAGTCAAAGCTAGCTTTTTTTTTCACAGATGCTGTAGAGTTACAATTACGGCTAACAAATCATTCTTTTGGATGAACTTATATGCAGCAAAATACATGAAAAATATCTGCAGAATTCAGTAAACACTTATTATAAGGCTCATTGTTTACACTCATTGATTAATTTCTTTGAATTTACACTACCTTCATTTTTCTACTAACAAAAAAAACCTTTGTGAACTGTCATTTGATTATAAGAACTGCAGTAGAATGAAACAGATTCTTATAGAAATACATAGATGAATATTTTTCAAGATAATTTCACAAATGAAGAAAAGAGAATGTCTATAGATAATAAAGTACAAACTATGCAGAAGATGTTAAAGATTTCATACCATTACCAAGCATTTTGGTATAGACAAGTAAACAGGTGTGCACCCGATATTTCTTTAAGATATTTCACATTTTTTCAAGCATCAAGAAAATCTATCAGGGAAATTACAAGCTTATTATCACCAAGGGACCATCTATAATCTTAATATGTAATATTTGCAAATGTTTTGTACTTGGAATCAGGAATACCAAGATTACCAAATATATGTTCTATGAAGATGAAGATCATCCCCAGCTTTTTAAAGGTTGAAATGACATGATCTAAATCATAACTTGGTGCACTGCAGAAAATTAATAGGATATGACAATAATAAAACAATCAAGTATTAAAATTATTGTACTCTTAGAAATGTTTTATTCATTCATTCAATTGTAATTATTGAGAGATTACTGTGTGCAGAGCACTGTACTAAGCACTTTTAAAGTACAATTCAACAACAAATAGAGACAATCCCTGCCCACAAGAGGCTCACAGTCTAGAAGGTGGGAGACAAACATCAAAACAAGTAAACATGCATCAATAGCATCAATATAAATAAATAGAATTACAGATATATGCACATCAAAACAAGTAAACAGGTCTTAATATAAATAAAATTACAGATATGTACATATATACACGTGTTGTGAGGTGGGGGGGCGTAGAAAAATGGGAACAAATAGGGACAATGGGGAGGGTAGTGGGAGCTGAGGAAAAGAGGGGCTTAGTCTGGGAAGGCCTCCTGGAGGAGATGAGCCTTCAGTAGGGCTTTGAAGTGGGGGAAGTGTGATTGGTGGATTTAAGGAGAGAGGGCATTCCAGTCCAGAGATAGGACGTGGGCCAGGATCGACTCTGGGAGAGGTGAGATTGAGGATATACAGTGAGAAGGTTAACACCAGAGGAGCGGAATTTGCAGGCTGGGATGTAGAAGGTGAGAAGGGAGGTGAGGTAGGAGAGGGCAAAGTGATGGAGTGCTTTGAAGCCAATAGTGAGGAGTTTTTGCTTGATTTATTTGGGTAGCTGGAAAGATCTCTGAATATTTAACTGAATCAATCAATCTATGACTAGTCATAGCCAAATTACAGGTCTGGTCAAGTAACTAGTGCTTCTTTGCAAGTTCAGACTAAGTACTGGTAAAAGCTTGCAGAATATCCTATAAACTTCAACCAAGATTATTGCAACTATCCAGTATCGCCTCTTATTCAAAGAACTGTCTTTTCCTATGGTCAGCAAGATTTATATATTTCTTCAGATATCTAATTAAAGACATTTGAGTTTGTTGTTTTGCTATTCCTTGGGTTTCCTACTTCTGTCATATGAAAAACAAAACTAAGAAATATTTACCTTGCTTGATTGTCTCACCTAATACCACAGGTAGAAAAAAACAAACTTAGCCACCAAACTTTTCATGTTGCAATAGGACAAAATGTTTTTGTTTGAAGCAAAAGATAGCATTATTTATTTCTTTGCTTTTAGTCTTTGAGAAGAAATTTTGTAAGGTTTATTAGTATTTTGAAATGAAAGTCTTAGAGAAAGAATAATTATGACAAAATGTTAATATATCCTGCAAGATATTTTCATGTACTTCTCTGAGCCTACTTCGAAATTGGCATAATACAAATGACAAGGATTTCCAAAATTAATTGTCCTTGGTACAGTCACCTTCATTGAATGGTTATTTCAGCAACAGCTAAATGCTCTTACAGATTTCATGACTACAAAAAACAACAGCTGTATTCTCTGAAATAATACTGACACCCAAAATAGACATTTTGTAACAAGGATATGAAATTAATTATACAGTGCTTAAGAGACTCATTAGGTCTATTCTGAAGCAATGACTTGATAGTTGATGCAGAAAATTGAATGGCATAATATGATGGCAGGATGAGGAGGGAAAAGAAAACCATCATACATTTTTAAAGAAATTATGTTAGCTACTTAAATAGTCTGAGTTGTTCACAATTCTTCTATAATGTGGGGGTTGCATTTTTGCAAAACCTTATACTAAGGAAAACTGTTATTTACTGATTCACCATGGAACTGCTAATACGCTCTCAAAGCATAGACACTAATCATTTCTACAAAACCCATTGTATGCCATATCCAAACAGGCTTGCTTTAATGGATGAGCATTTCCAAATTCTATAAAAATGTTCTGTGTAAAATAAATAGTGTAAATATGTGTTGAGACAGAACTGAGTGTATACTTTTGCTATAAAAGCCAGTTCCCTTCTTTCCACATTAGCATTGACTCCTTCAAAGAACCACAAAGGTGAGTTCTAATCCTTGCTCCACTACTTGTCAGCTGTGTGACCTTGGGCCAGTCATTTAATGTCTCTGTGCCTCAATTACCTCGTCTGTAAAATGGGCATTAAAAATGTGAGCCCTACATGGGACAACCTGATTACCCTGTATCTACCCCTAGCTCTTAGAACAGTTCTTGGCACATAGTAAGTGCTTAAATACCATAATCATTATTATTTTCATTATTATTATCATTTTGCCAGTAGAGAAACTCTCTCTAAGTACAACATTTTTTTCCAGAACTAACCATTTTTATTAGTCATTCCCTATTAAATCACATTCTCTAAAAATCTCCAATGGGGCCAAATAAATGACATGTACATATATTTTTTGGGGGTAGGGGAAAGGGGGGATTGTTCTTTTTTTCTTTCCATTCAGGACACTAAGCACTGGGGAGAATACAAGCAAATCAGGTTGGACACAGTCTTTGTCTGACATGGAGCTCATAGTCTCAATCCCTGTTTTACGAATGAAGTAACTGAGGCACAGAAAAGGGGAAATGACTTGCCCAAGGTCACACAGCAGACAAGTGGCAGAGTCAGGATTAGAACCCATGACCTTCTGAGTTCCCAGCCTGTGTTCTTTTCACTATTGCAGAACTTAATAAAAAGAAATTTTCATAATTTCGGTCTAGATTAAACCTAATGAACTATTTACAAGCACTTTTCAGTATGTTTCAGAAGCATTAAATATTTTAGAAGCATTAAATATTTTATAAGTATAAATATTTTGTATATTGAACAAGTTCCATCATGCTTCAGATAACTAGACTTTAACTAGGTAATTCATTTAGTTTTAAACAATGATTTAGAAATAAAAATATTCCTACATGTTGGCTAAATTGATCATTTCATACTTTTAAGAAAAAGCCACCCATAATATTTCTGTCAGTGATTGCTAATTAGCTATGGCATTTTTGAGGTAGAACTTGAAAAAAATATGATTACAGCTGGCATAGTTGAAGCTACCCAGATATTTATCTTCTGTAAAAAGAGAGCATTCATGCTTACATGTGGTTTAACAGATTTTATAACTATGGCACATGCATCATCTGCAGCTAAATGATGCATTATAAAAAACCTAACTCAGAGAGCTATCTTCTGTTCAAATATATTTTGACTGATGTCACACAGACTGGAGTGCATTATTTAAAAAGCAGAGTATAAAAAAGAACAGCTGTCAGTGAGAGAAGTCTCAGTGCATTTTCACAATTCATTCCAGTACTGACAAATTCTGTTTCATCATGTTTAAGTTAAATGGAAGTCTTCATCCAGGGAATTTTCTAAACATTAGCAACCAGATAACCAGATAATAACAAGAATAAATTGGCTTCAACAACTGTAGATATGCAAATGCCAAAGTGACAATCCTGAAATGATTTAAAAGAAAATTGGGAGCTAATTAATCTGTTTCTCACACAAATAATTTCTCAATTTTGTGTATGAAATAGAAACAGGATAGACCATGAATCTTTTTCCATCAAACTTGTTTATGGTTCAGCAGCCCAAAATATCCATGAAGAATGGTACTTAGTCTTTCACATTATCCTCGGTTTTTTTTTTTAGGTTTTGTTTTACAGTCTCATTTATTTCATGGGGTTTTGCATCACACCACTGAGATAATGCCAGTCTTGTGAGGTCAGAGTTATGTATATTTTTGGAATTCAAAGAGACTTTATTATCTAACAATTATTGTATTTTGAGACTAAAAAGTTGGATTATAGTTATAAATGAAACCATCTTTGATGTTTCAAAAAATCCCATCTTAACTAAAACTATATTAAAACAAATCTAACAAATTAGAATTATAAGGTAGGAGCACATTGTTGTATTGACAATGATGAAACTTCTTACAAAAATAGTCCATGACATTACAAAACAAGACCACTTCACTCCTTCATTCCCTCATTCAACCATATTTATTGATCAGAGACTGAGTGCAGAACACTGTATTAAGCACTTGCAAGAGTACAATATAAAAATAAACGGACACATTCCCTGATCACAACAAGCTTACAGTCTGGGTAGGTTACAAGTATTACTATAAATACATAAATTAGAGATGTGAATATAAGTGCTGTGGGGCTGGGAGGAAGGATGAATAAAGGAAGCAAGTCAGGGTGATGCAGAAGGGAGTGGGATAAGAGGAAAGGAGGGCTGAATCAGGGAAGGCTTCTTGGAGAAGATGCACCTTCAATAAGGCTTTGAACCCTGGGGGGGAGAGTAAATGTCTGCCGGATATGAAGAGGGAGGGCATTCAAGGCCAAAGGCAGGATGTGGGTGAGAGGTTATTGGTGAGATAGATGAGATTGAGATAGTGAGAAGATATTATTATAATGGTATTTGTTAAGCACTTAATATGTGCAAGGCACCGTACTAAGCATTGAGGTGGATACAAGCAAATTCAGTCGGACACAGTCCCTGTCCCATGTGGGGCTCACAGTCTAAATCCTCATTTACAGATAATTTAACTGATGCACAGAGAAGTGAAGTGACTTACCCAAGGTCACACAACAGACAAGTGGCAGAGTGGGGATTGGAACTCATGTGCTTCTGATTCCCAGGCCTGTGTTCTATCTAATACGCCGCACTACTTCTCAGTTAGCAAAGTTAGCCATAGAGGAGCAAAGTGTGCAGGCAGGGGTGTAGTAGCAGTGTACCGAGGTGAGGTAGAAGAGTGAAAGATGATTGAATGCTTCGAAGCCAATGGTGAGGAGGTTTTGTTTGAAGTGGAGGTGGATGGGCTACTACTGGTGTTCCTTGAGGAGTAGGGAAATATGACCTGAACATTTTTTTGGAAAACGATTCAGGCAGCAGAGTGAACTTTGTACTGTAATTCTATTTATTTATACTGATGCTGATGATTCCTGTTTGTTTTGTTGTCTGTCTCCCCCCTCTAGACTGTGAGCCTGTTGTTGGATAGGGATTGTCTCCATTTGTTGCCGAATTGTACTTTCCAAGTGCTTACTACAGTGCTCTGCACATAGTAAGCACTCAATAAATACAATTAAATGAAAGAGAGACAGGAGGATGGGAGGTTAGCAAGGATGCCAATACAGTAATCTAGTCGGGTGAGGATAAGTGCTTGGATTAATGTGGTAGCAGTTTGTTTGAGAGGAAAGAGCAGATCTTAGTGATTTTGCTATGAAGATAGATTTGATACTTGTCTTTATGTTTGAAAGAATAAAGTTGACTAAACTATATGAAAAAAATGTTTCAAAATTTAAAATTAATGAGATACTTTTAATAGGCCTTTTTTTCATTAATATAACACTGCTACTGTTGGCTTGCCTCCTTCCACACTTCCCCCACGGGCCAAACTATCATTTCAGTAGATGTGCCAGTGTGTATAAACGTTTGAGTGAGTTTATTTCCCCTGCCCATATATCTGCCTTTCTTTGTCATTTTCTTGCTCTGATTGTCTATCTGTCTGTGCTTTCAAGCCCCCCAGGTTGCATATCAATAGCCTGAAGGTTGTCTAGGGAGGTTTTCACCACTCCCCATTTCTGGGGGCTGATCTCTGATCATTCTAACTCTTCCCTTCTACACTGGTTAACCTGCCTCTGTTTACCTCTGGAGAAGAGCATGGCCTAGTAGAAAGAGTATGAGTCTGGGAATCAGAGGATTTGGGTACAAATTCCAGCTATGCCACTTACTTTCTCTGTGACCTTGGGCAACACACTCAACTTCTCTGTATGTCAATTCCCTCATCTGCAAATTGTGGATTCAATATGTTTTTTCCCTTCCTATAAAGACTGTGATCTCCATGAGGGACCTGTCTTATTTCTCCCCCCAGTGCTTAGTAGACTCCTGGGCACTTACTAAGTGCTTAACAAATACTCAGTTATTGTTATTAGTCACTGTGGTCAGAGAGACACTTGGTCTAAGGTTTCAAACTAGAGTTTTCAGTAATAAAATGATAATATATTGATGGCAATACTAAAAGAAACTGCCTAAATAGTCTTTAATTAGACAACAGATGTAAACAAAGTGCAGTTTTAAGCCGCATCTCCCTAAGTTAATATATTTTAGTCTCATACCTTTGCATTTTTCTGTGAATGGGTCCTCTCTGGTCCCACTATGTCCGCCTCCTGGTGTGTCTCGTTACTAGAGAGAATTCAAGCTTTTGCAAGTCTGCTCCATGGGTCAATCGATTTGTCAATCATATTTATTGAGTGCTTACTCTGTGCAAAGCACTGAACTAGACACTTGGAATACTACAAGCAGCGGGAAGCAGCGTGGCTCAGTGGAAATAATAATAATAATGTTGGTATTTAAGCGCTTACTATGTGCACAGCACTGTTCTAAGCACTTGGGTAGATATAGGGTAATCAGGTTGTCCCACATGAGGCTCACAGTTAATCCCCATTTGACAGATGAGGTAACTGAGGCACAGAGAAGTTTAGTGACTTGCCCACAGTCACACAGCTGACAAGTGGCAGAGCTTGGATTCGAACTCATGACCTCTGACTCCCAAGCCCGTGCTCTTTCCATTGAGCCATGCTGCTTCTTCTCCCAGAAAAGAGCCTGGGCTTGGGAGTCAGAGGTCATGGGTTCGACCCCTGGCTCTGCCACTTGTCAGCTGAGTGACTCTGGGAAAGTCACTTAACTTCTCTGTGCCTCAGTTACCTCATCTGTAAAATGGGAATTAACTGTGAGCCTCACGTGGGACAACCTGATTACCCTGTATCTACCCCAGCGCTTAGAACAGTGCTCTGCATATAGTAAGTGCTTAACAAATACCAACATTATTAATACTACAATATAAATGACGCATTCCTTACCTACAATGAACTTACAGTCTAGAAGGGGAGCTTACAGTCTAGAGACAGGGTTTATAGTTTAGAGGGGTTCTTCAATCGGAAACCAGGTCTTACTATAGCCTCTAGTCCCAAATACATTACCCCAAGCTATAGCAAAGTGCTCCCAGTGCTTCTTCCCCCAGTAACTAACCCTTCTCTTTTTCCTAAGCATACCCAGGATTGGCCCTGTTGCAGATGAACTGCCCAGACAAGAGACTAGCAACCATGAGAGCAAACCTGTATATGATGCCCAGGAGTCGGAAACTATCTTTCCACTTCTTAGAAGCTAATTATTCACTATACTGTGTTACCCTATTCTATATTTCTTTACCTGTCTCTATCTCATTGTCACTGTCATCACCTTCTCCCTATAATGTGTTTCTTTACCTGTCTCTATCTCATTGTCATTGTCATCCCCTTCTCCTCAACACTTTATCTAACCTTGGCTTCATGGACTCCGTCCTCTCTTGGTTCTCCTCTTATCTCTCTGGCCGTTCATTCTAGGTCTCCTTCACAGTCTCCTCCTCCCCTCCCATCCCCTAACTGTAGGGGTTCTTCAAGGGTCAGTTCTTGGCCCTCTTCTGTTCTCCAACTATACTCACTCCCTTGGTGAACTCATTTGCTCCCATGGCTTCAACTATCATCTCTATGCAGCTGAAACCCAAATCTTCATCTCTTCCCCTGTTCTCTCCCCCTCAGTCCTCCTGCCTTCAGGACGTCTCTACCTAGATATCTGCCAGCCACCTAAAACTCAACATGTTTGAGCTGTTATTAGGAGCCAAGACTGAGCTCCTAATCTTCCCTCCCAAACCTTGTCGTCTCCCTGACTTCCCTGTCACTGTGATGGCACTACCATCCTTCCCATCTCACAATCCCACAGTCCTGGTATCATCCTTGACTCTGCTCTCTCATTCACCCCAAACATCCAATCTGTCACCAAAACCTGCCAGTCTCACCTTCATAGTATCACCAAGATCTGACCTTTCCTTTCCATCCTAACTGCTACTTTGCTGGTACAAGCGCTCATAATATACCGATTTGATTATTGTGTCAGCCTCCTCTCTGATCTCCCATCCTCCTGTCTCTCCCCGCTCTAGTCTATTCTTCATTCCACTGCCCAGATCATCTTTCTACAGATGATCCTCAAACCCCTCCAGGGGTTGCCTATCAACCTTCTTATGAAGCAAAAACTCCTCACTCTTGGCTTCAAAGCTCTCCATCACCTTGTCCCTCCTACCTCACCTCCCTTCTCTCCTTCTACAGCCCACTCCATGCACTTCTCTCCACTGCCGCTTACCTCCTCACAGTCCCTCATTCACATCTGTCAACCCCTGGCCCACGTTCTACCGCTGACCTGGAATGCCCTCCCTCCTCATATCTGCCAAACTAACTCTCTTCCCCTCTTCAAAGCCCTACTGAGAGCTTACCTCCTCCAGGAGACCTTCCCAGGCTGAGCCCTCCCATTCCCTCTGCCCCTCTTCCCCTCCCCATTCCCCCTTCTCCCTCCCTCTGCTCTTCCCCCTTCCCTTCCCAAAAGCACATGTGTATATTTGTATATATTATTTATTACTCTATTTATTTTGTTAATGATGTTTATATATCTATGATTTTATTTACTTTGATGATATTGATGCCAGGCTACTTGTTTTGTTTTGTTCTGTTCTGTTTTGTTTGTTTGTCTCCCCCATTTAGACTGTGAGCCCATTGTTGCACAGGGATTGTCTCTTTCAGTTGCCGAATTGTACGTTCTAAATGTTTAGTACAGTGTTGTGCACATAGTAAGCGCTCAATAAATACAATTGAATGAATGAATGAATGAATGAACTGTTCGTGCCTCATTTACTGTCCAAAATATGTTTGTGTCCAAAAATACATAAAGTTAATAGGCTTAGTCTAAAACTTTACAAATATGGTCTGATGCTTTATTAACCTAAGAATGTGTTTAAGCAATTCAAATTGGTATTTTATTTCCAAATAATAAATCCCCATAGTGAGCCCACTCTGGTGTTCTTTTTCCACATTTTGGTTTGCTTTTTGATTTTTATAACCATAACGAATAACTGGATTTTCTTCTTGTCTTTCATTTGATACCTAATGATTGTTTTAAAGAAAATTGCACATTACAGAAATATTATTAGATTTTATTGGTAGAAAAAAATGTTTAAAATCAACATCATAACCTTAGAGCCAAAGTAATTATCTTGCAGGGCTTTTTTTCCTAAGCCAGGAAAGTGAATAAATACCATTTAATGGTCAAAGTTTTTCTGACCTTTTCCCCGACTCTGTGGGCACCAGAACTATTTGTTCATTCTACTGTGCTTACATAAAAAGCCACTGCTAACAGCTTAGTTTTAGCATTCCTTTGATAACAGAAGGTCTAGCTCAGCAGGGGAAGGCAAACTGTGTGTGGTGCTAAAGAATGGAAGCAAGAGCTGTCAATATTTACTGAAAAGCTTCTGGGACATAAATGATTAATGATGAAAATGTGAAAACACACAAAGTTTCCTAAGAAATTAACTTATAAATGTGTTACAAACAAATAGTGGCATTATGAACATGGATTTGAAGATATTGTTGACCATATCATGGCCATAGCATAACCAAATCATAGCATGGTTTCTGGATAAAATGTAGCATCATAGCCTTTGCAGCCAGCCAGATTCAGAAGTGCAGTAAGCAATTCCAACACTGCCATGCTGTTTTTGTATAGCTCACAGAAACATTCATCACCATCAGCACACTTGATTTCTGGAAACATCTTAGAAAGTATGATGTCTAGAAAAATTAATTCAAATCCTTAGGATAAAACCATGAGGTTTTAAGCCAAGTAATTTCCTTTAGACTATAAATTCCTTGTGGGCAAGGATAGTGTCTACTAACTCTGTAGTATTGTATTTTCCCAAGTCCTTAGTACAGTGTTCTGCACAGTGTAAGAGCTAAATAAATACTACTGATTGATTGATTCCCACTTGAAGGGCACCATAATCATTAAAGCAAATCAGAGCTGTGTATGACATGCTCAGTCTGGTTCAAGTCTTTTTTTCTAACTGAGGGAGCCTCTCCCCATTCTCTCCCAGTCTCTGCACATTCAGAGACATTTGAACACTTCCAGCACCACTATCCACTAATGGCGAATAATAATGATAGTAATAATATATCAACATACTAGTAATGATAACACTTATTAAGCATTTGCTACATTCCAGCAACCCTACTAAACACTGGTGTAAATGTGGGCTTAAAGTAGGAAGGAGAAGGCATGATAAATCACCTTTTCCCATTTGAGGCACAGGAAATTTAAGTGACTTGCCCAAGGTCACCTGATGATTCTTTTCAAGAGTTTAGTGAGTGATGTGGTCACAGCACACACTTGTTAAATACTATTACTACTATGACTACTACTTTTGCTCTGGAGGCTCACACACGAGAAGACATGAAGATACTATGAAACATTTTGTAGTGTCATCATAGCGATATAGACTGGAAAAAGTTTGGCCCAATTGTCTTGTTTTTGTCTGTCTGTCTCCCGAGCCCAGTTAGACTCTAAGCCCATCAATGGGCAGGGATTGTCTCTATTTGTTGCCGAATTGTACATTCCAAGCTCTTAGTACAGTGCTCTGCACATAGTAAGCCAAATAAATACTACTGAATGAATGAAGTACAGTACTGCTTGTGCTTAGTGAATCCCACAGCAACCAAAAATTCTTATGAGATTAATGTTATGCCCAAATTCTGCTACTATGGCAATATCTAATCAAATAACATGTAGATATAAAAACACAGTAAGTAATAACATAAATAAAAATAATTATGAGTTTTGGCATATTGTCCATCAGAATTTGGCAACAGGTCAAATTGCAGATGTGCAAAAATTTATTTTTGGAATTAACACAGAAGTTACTCTTAAATCTTGGATCAGTTTCAACTATGTCACCTGTTGTGCATCAGCATTAAGACTGTAAGACTATAGACTGTAAGTGCATATGGGCAGAGACGGTGACTGCTAATTCTGCTGAATTGTATAACCCAAGCACAGTGCTCTGCACATAGTAAACACTCAATAAATATGTTTGATTTTTGATTAAATAGTGCAGAATTATGAATTCCTGAAATTCACCAGCATTAATTTAACTTTCATTATAATCCAACATTTTTATGCCATATGTAAAGAGTAAAGGTTGATAGCAGGGCATCTAAGGACATGCTGGACAATGAACTTAGATGAGATATAAATATTTAAGGAGGAGCAGAATAAGCATTTTAAAGACATTGAAAGGGAATTAGGGATTTAGTTGATGCTACTTTGATATTCCATAGAGAAATCATTGTCTCAACACTGTTTTTCCCCAAATTACGCTATCTCCCACTGACTTTTCTCACATCCACATCTACCACCCTAGTTTCCACTGAATCCTTCTGCTAGCCCAAATTGCCAATGAACCCTGCCCTAAAAAAGCAAGAAGGGTTTTGGATGAGCAGACCTTTATTGCCAAATCAAGTCCACTGACTAACTACCAATCATTCATTCAGTCAATTGTATTTATTGAGTGCCTACTGTGTGCAGAGCACTGTACTAAGTCCTTGGTAAGTACATTTCAGTCCATAGTCTGACTCATTCTTATTGCCTGCATGTCAGACATGATATCAGTATGATGTCAGTCACCTCACATTCTGCCCACTGCCATATCTTGCCATATATGTCACATCTTGTATGTTACATATGATTGGTATGAATGCAAATCCCCCTTCATATCTGACAGTCCACCACTCTCCCCTTCTTCAAAACCCTCCTAAAATTATGTCTTCCCAAAGTTCTTCCTTAACTAAGGCTCCACTTCCCCTACACCCTCCTCTCTTTATGGATTATGCTCACCCCACCCCCACAGCACTTAAATAGAAATGTAAATATTCTTATACCCTATCATTTATCCTATATTTAATCAATGTTAACTCTTTTCTCCTGGTGGGCTGGAATGCCTGTAAGCTCCTGGTGTGCAGAAATCACATTGAAGAGCTCTATTATATTCTTATATCTAATATTACTATTACATATTTATAAGTAATATATATGCATATATTATATTCGAGAAGCACCATGACACAGTGGGTAGAACACAAGCCTAGGAGTCAGAGAATTGTGGGTTCTAATATCAGCTCAGCCACTTGTCTATTTGACCTTGGGTGAGTCACTTTACTTCTCTGTGCCTCAGTTCCCTCATCTGTAAAATGGGGATTGAGGTTGGGAGCTCCACAAGGGACAGGGACTGTATCCAACCCAATTTGCTTGTATCCACCCCAGTGCTTAATACAGTGACTGGCACATAGTTAGTGCTTAACAAATACCATTATTATTGTTATTATTATTATCATTATTACTGTCCCAAGTGCTTAATACCATGCTCTAAACACAGTAAGTGCTCAATAAATTCATTCAATCAATCCTATTTACTGAGCATTTACTGTGTGCAAAGCACTGTACTAAGCACTTGGGAGAATACAATACAACGGACAGACACATTCCCTGCCCAAAATGAGTTCGCAATCTAGAGATACCATTGATTGATTGATCAGAAGCATAATCTTTGTTTCTGTGCCTGCTTGGTTGCCATGGTGAGGTCATGGCGTCACTCTATGTCTGCTAAACCAATCTGGTCTGGAATTAACTTTTTCTAGGCATATTGCACTCACTCTTCATGGTCACTGTATTTGTGAAATATTACTTTAGCAGGTAGGGATAAGGAGTTAACCTTGTTCCCCTTCATGCTTACTTTCAGCTCCCAACACCCTTTACTTCTAGATCTGGCAAACCTCCACTGCTTGTAAAATTCACTCCACACCATCTGTTCTTGCCTCTTGTCCCTTCTACTCTGAATAGTACTGCTCCTTTGGGCTCCAGTGCTTGTATGTTAATTGGAATTGCAGTTGACTCTCTTTAGTCCCATAATGAACCAAAGGGAAAGATTATAGTTTTAGATCGAAAGCTCAAAAAGGCAGGGATTTTCTTTTAAAATCATTGGCCTAAGGACAACATATAGAAAATAAAGCGATTTTCCTTAGATTGCTAATGTTTTATCTCCATCTCCATTTTCTCAACAAAAATTATGGAACAGGAATGATTGTCTTGAACAGATGTTATGCATGTCAGCTCTGTGGATATATACTTGGTAGATACAAATCATGGTGATGTTTTTAGCAGTATATGCTGGCGTGGCTGATAAGATAAATGCCTAACCGACACTCTTCAAAAGCATGTATATTCTAATATAATATCTTAACCAGGCTTATGAATTTGCTACATACTATTTTCATTTTTCATTGTCCTCTTTAGGACTATTTTCAAACATCTGAGGAGAATAAACCATTTCAAATTACTTTATATCAGGCTGATCTGTCTTCCAACTAAAACAAAACCCAATAACTTTGGTCCTCTAACACCAACCTAGTCTTGTTTTATGCTGTTGAGTCATCTCTGACCCCTAGTAACTCCATGGACACATGTCTCCCAGCCCCACCTCCATCTGCAATCATTCTGGTAGTGTATCAATGGAGTTTTCTTGGTGAAAAAAATGGAAGTGGTTTACCATTGCCTTCTTCCACGTAGTCAACTTGAGTCTCAGCCCTCGACTCTCTCCCATGCTGTTGCTGCCCAGCACAGGTGAGTTTTGACTTGTAGCAGATTGCCATCCACTCATTAGCTACTGCCCAAGCAAGGAATGGAATGGGTAAATAATGTTGGTATTTGTTAAGCGCTTACTATGTACAGAGCACTGTTCTAAGCGCTGGGGTAGACACAGGGGAATCAGGTTGTCCCACGTGGGGCTCACAGTCTTAATCCCCATTTTACAGATGAGGGAACTGAGGCACAGAGAAGTTAAGTGACTTGCCCACCTGTGACCCTGAGAGGGCCCAATATAGTCACTGTACTTTAATCTTAGCTTTCTCAGAGCAGATCCTTTGGCCAGGTTGTCCTTTTTCATTCATTCAATCATATTTATTGAGTCCTTTCTGTAAGCAAAACACTGTACTAAGCGCTTGGGTGAGTGCATGCCCTTGAACTCTTTCTCCATTCACATCTGGTAGGTAATCACTCTCCCCACCTTCATAAGCCTTCCTAAAATCATATTTCAAAATCGTATCCCGGATTCACCACTTGTCTGCTGTGTGACCTTGGCAAGTCACTTAACTTCTCTGGGCCTCAGATACCTCATCTGTAAAATGGGGATTAAGACTCTGAGGCCCACGTGGGAGAGGCACAGTGTCCAACCTGATTTGCTTGTATCCACCCCAGTGCTTCGTACAGTGCCTGGCACATAGTAATCACTTAACAGATAGCATTATTATTATTATATTTCATTCCAAAACCTTCCCTGACTATGTCTTTATTTCCTTGTCTAAGCCCTCCTTTCTGCCTCAGCAACATGGCATAGTGCATAGAACAGAGGCCTGGAAGCCTGGGAGTCATGGGTTCTAATACTGACTCTGCCACTTCTCTGCTGGTGACTTGGACAGGTCACTTAACTTCTCTAGGCCTCAGTTACCTCATCTGCAAAATGGGAATTGAGACTTTGTGCCCTGCTTGGTAGAGGGACTGGATCCCACACAATTAGTATAAATAATAATAATGATTGTATTTGTTAAGCGCTTACTATGTGCCAAGCACTTTTCTAAGTTAATAATAATAATGTTGGTATTTGTTAAGCGCTTACTATGTGCCGAGCACTGTTCTAAGCGCTGGGGTAGACATAGGGGAATCAGGTTGTCCCACGTGGGGCTCACAGTCTTAATCCCCATTTTACAGATGAGGGAACTGAGGCACAGAGAAGTTAAGTGACTTGCCCACAGTCACACAGCCGACAAGTGGCAGAGCTGGGATTCGAACTCATGAGCCCTGACTCCAAAGCCCGTGCTCTTTCCACTGAGCCACGCTGATTCTCCCCATCTAAATTCTGGGGTAGATACAAGGTAATCAGATTGCCTTACATGGGGCTCACAGTCTTAATCCCCATTTTACAGATGAGGTTACTGAGGCAGAGAGAAGTTAAGTGACTGGCCCAAAGTCACACAACTGATAAGTGGCAGAGCTGGGATTAAAACCCACAACATCTGACTCCCAAGCCCATGCTCTTTTCACGAAGCCCTAACCCAGTGATTAATACAGTGCATGTTATGTAATAAGCACTTAACAAAGACTTTTTACTATCATTACTTGGGTCCCCCTATAAGTACTTTGATAGTCATCCCTCCCCAGCACAACATTTTTACATACCCATCTGTAATTCATTTGATGTCTGTGTCCCCCTTTAGTCTATAAGCTCTTTGGGGGCAGGGATTGTGTCCATATACTCTATATGATTAGTATAGTGTTCTGACCAATTTAATGCTCAATAAATACTGTTGAATGATTCATTTCAATTGTATTTATTGAGCACTTATTGTGTGCAAAGCACTGTACTAAGTGCTTGGGAAAGTACAATGTAGCAATAAAGACAGACAATCCCTGCCCACAATGAGCTCACAGTCTAGAGGGAGGGAGACAGACATTAATACAATTAAACAGACATCAATATAAATAAAAAAAAATTACAGATATATACATAAGTGCTATGGGTAGGTTAGAGGGGGGAAGAGCAAAGAGAGTGAGTTAGGGTGATGTATATTGCTGCCACAATGTTTGAGATTTTACTTCATCATGTAGTTAAAATATTTCTTCCTTCTTATCCATTTTTGGTGTACCTGTTTTAGCTCTCCATAGAGCAGCTATTAGGTATCTTTTATTCTAACAAAAGTGCCTAAAACAAGCATTACCACAACACTGTTAGGTCAACATTACAGGGTCTTACTGTTTATGATCTGGTCTTGCTATTGGATGTGAAGTATGGTATATAGATAGAAATTGCTGAAATCATTGCAAGTGTTACTGTGATGTAGACATTGGATGTTATAATAGCTAAAGAAACAGCGCGGCTCAGTTGAAAGAGTTTGAAAGAGCACGGGCTTGGGAGTTAGGGGTCATGTGTTCTAATCTGAGATCTTCCGCTTGGCAGCTGTGTGACTTTGGGCAAGTCACTTAACTTCTCTGTGCCTCAGTTCCCTCATCTGTAAAATGGGGATTAAGACTATGAGCCCCACGTGAGACAACCTGTTCACCGTGTATCCCTCCCAGCACTTGGAACAGTGCTTTGTACATAGTAAGCGCTTAACAAATACCATTATTATTATTTGAATTGGTCTGAATCCTGATGTTGGATTAATGCCATAGTACAATTTTCTGTAAATCAAAGACATACCATTCGATTTTTTTTAATCTGGCCTACTTTTGTTTTAATGATCATAATTCTCAGGGACCAAAATTAAGGTTTTTTGTATTTTTTTTACTCATATTTATTAAACGCTTACTATATACCAAGGACTGTATTAAGCACTCTGGTAGATACAAGCTAGTCCACATGGGGCTCATAGTCTTCATCCCCATTTTATAATAGAAGTAACTGAGGCACAGAGAAGTAAAGTGACTTGCCTAAGATCATACAGCAGAAAGGGGTCCGAATCCAGGACTTTCTAACTCTAAGCCTGGGTTCTACCCACTAGGTCATGCTGCTTCTAAGTGAGAATATTCAACATTTTTTGCTGAGGAGATCAATCAACTGTGTATAGGGTTTTACTCTCTATAGGCTAGTATATAACCTATTTCTTATTAAGGACTCAATAGTGTTCTCCTCATCTTGAAAGCCAATTCAAAGGTGATCGTGTCTTCCAGAACAGTGACATGACCCACTGTGGGCAGGGACTGTTTCTATTTGTTGCTGAATTGTACTTTCCAAGTGCTTAGTACAGTGCTCTTAGTACAGTACTCTTACACAGTAAGCTCTCAATAAATAGATTGAATGAATGAATAATATTTGAGCACTAGTAGGACTACTTCAAAATCTTTCAAGTCTCTTGAGTTGAATATTTCTTAATTACCCAGAAAATTGAACATTATCACTGCTTTTGATAACTTGCTTTGTCTGATAATAGTTCTCTACATTTTCAGAACCTTCCTGAAATATAACCATCACCATGAAGCCTTCCCCAATCATCTCCTACAATCATTTTCACCTAATAGCTACCTTTAGCTCCTATGCATTTACATTTGTACTCTGTGGCTATGTTGTATAGATCAATAATGAAGTGATGGTCTTTATCAATCTATATATCCTACTTAATTTTTCACTTGTTCATTCATTTATTTCACTCATTATTTTCAACTGAATCCTTGTTCTTCATTCTACTCTCAGTATTTGTAAATAATTTGTGTCTGACTGGGTTGTGTCTGAGTTCCCTAGTACATGTAAGCTTGATGTCAAGGGACGTGTCGTGCCTCTGTTGTATTCTCTGACTTCTGAATGCTGAAAGAACGAAATAAAAACTTTTGGAGTTGGCTGTTTTTGTTTACTAAAGAGGCAAAGATAAAATGAAACATCAATCATACAAACTCCCAATCAGTCAGAATGCACAAAATGGAACTTAATTACCTGGTCAAGAAGCCACATCTGCTTTGGGGAAAAACTTTGATTCTGTCCTGGACCTGGGCCAACATTTAAATTACCACTACATGTACCATTTCATAATCATCTTTTCTTTTGAGTGAAAATAAAGCAGCATATATTTGAGTCATCAAATCAGATCTGTACTTTGTACTGTTTTTTAAAAAGAAAGGTTTGATTTTTCCTTATAAAAATGTGGCTGCCAGGAGAACTCAGACTGTTTAAAGATACAATTCTAAAATTCATAACAAGAAATGCCTCATCTGAATTTTATGAAGCAATACTTATAATGAGCAAGAAGCTTATCAACTGAGATTCATCTACCAATCAGTGGTATTAATGGACCACAAACTGTGTTCGGAGCACTGACTATACTAAATGCTTGGGAAAGTACAATACAACAGGGTCACTAGACATGTTCCCTGCTCACCTGGAGCATACAGTCTAAAGAGGGACACAGATATTAAAATACATTTTATATTACATATACATTTATAATTTATATATACATTCACAGATATGTAGAAAGGTGCTGTGGTATTGAGGATGCAGTGAATATCAAGTACTCAAAGGGAACAGTTTCCAGTGTATAGGGAATACAGAAGGGAGAGGGAGTAGAGGAAAAGAGGGCTTAGTCAGAGAAGGCATCTCTGAGGCGATGTGATTTAATGAGGCTTTGAAGACGGGATGAGTAGTAGTCCATTGTATATGAAGGGGGAAGGGAGTTCCAGAGCAGACAAAGGACACAAGCAAGGGGTCACCAGGTAGACAGGGTAGGCAGTGAGTTGTTTGGCACTGGAGGAATGAAATGTTTGGTGTTGGAAGAGTGAAGCATGCGAGCTAGATTGTAGTTGGAAATCAGTGAGAAGGACAGAATGGGACTAGTTGGCTGAGAGCTTTAATACTGATGGATTATGACGCGGAGGTGGGTAGACAACAATTTGAAGTTTTTAAGGAGTGGGGAGACATGAACTGAACATTTTTTTAGAAAAATTATCCAAGCAGAGCAGGAGTGAAGTAAAGACTTGAGTGGGTGGACACTGGAGGGAGGGAGGTCAGCGAAGAGACTGATTCAGTAATCATGGTGTTATATGAAATGTGCTTGGATCAATGTAGTGGCAATTTGGAGTGGTAGATTTTAGCGATTTTGTAACAGTAGACCTGACAGGATTTGGTGATAGATTGAATATATGGGTTGAATGAGAGAGATGAGTTGAGTATAGTACAGTGCTTAGTACAGAGCTCAAGTGCTTAGTACAGTGCCTGGTACATAGTAAATGTTCAACAAATACCATTAAAAAAGGGGAGATAATACCAAAGTTAAGGGGTTGTAACACAGGATAGTGGTATTGTTTACAGTGATGGGAAAGACAGGGTTAAGTATTCAACTAAGTATTTGAAGCTAAGGTTTTTCTAAGAGATGCAATGGAAACTTGCAATTATCCAATTTATTTCATTATTGTAGAAAGACAAAAACATTCTCAACACTTTCCATTTTCACCTGAATCAAATTAACTAAATTATTATTTTTTATGGTATTTATTAAGCCCTTATTAGGTGCTGGGCACTATTCTAAGCACTGGGGTAGATACAAGATAATTAGCCCACAATAAGGCTCACACTCTGAATCCCCTTTGTACAGATGAGATAACTGAAGCACAGAGAAGCAAAGTGACTTGCTGAAGGTCACCCAGCAGACAAGTGAGAGAGCTAGGATTAGAAGCCCGTCAAAGGGCAGGGACTGTCTCTATCTGTTACCGATTTGTACATTCCAAGCGTTTAGTACAGTGCTTTCCACATAGTAAGTGCTCAATAAATACTATTGAATGAATGAACCTAGGTCCTTCCGACTCTGGATAGGCTTCAGCCTATATGGCATAGTGGATAAAGCATTGGCCTGGGAGTGAGAAGGTCATGGGTTCTAATCCTGGTTCCGCCACTTGTCTGCTGCGTGACCTTGGGCAAGTCACTTCTCTGTGCTTCAGTTCCTTCATCTGTAAAATGGGATTGAGACTGTGACCCCATGTGGGACAGGGACTTTGTCCAACCCGATTTGCTTATATGTACCCAAACACTTAGTACAATGCTTGGCACATAGTAAGCACTTAACAAATTCCACAATTATTATTATCATTATTACTCACGTATTCTAACATCACATCTGAATTATATATCCTAACAGGTTAGAGTTTTGCCATCACTTTTCCCTTGTTTCTTTAAAACATTTTACCTAGCATAATGAAGATATGTGTATTTCCTTCCTCCCCTAGCTGCTCTTCTAGTACAACCCTGCCTTCACACGTGGTTCCTCTAATGTCAAGCTACCCACTGTATCTGAACTTGTCAGTCTTGCCACACATCCTGCCTCTGGCCTTGAAAACCCTCCCTTTTCATATCTGACAATCACTCTTCCCACCTTATTAATAGCATATCTCCTCCAAGAGGCCTTCCCTGAGTAAGACCTCATTTCCTCTTCTCCCTGTCCCTTCTGCTCCATCCTTGCACTTGGATTTACACCCTTTATGCATCCCTTCCTAAACCTCACTATCCTTATCCTTATCCATAATTTGTTTAAGGTCTATCTCCCCATCTAGAGTGTAAGCTTGTGGTGGACAGGTAACATGTCTACCAACTGTGTTATACTGTACTCTCCAAAGTGCTTAGTAGTAATTTGACTGTGCTTCTCCAGAGGTCCGAGTGCACCCTATTTTAGAATGCTCTGACTAGACCTGGTTCCCGAGTGCTCAACTCTACAAGCATTTACAGAAGCCTCACAGAAGGTCCTAGCTGCACCTCTGTGGAAGTACTTGGCCTTACACACTTCTTTTTAAATGGTATTTGTTAAGCACTTACTACGTTCCAGGCACTGTAGAGACAAGCTAATCAGGTTGGAGACAGTCCGTGTTCCACTTGGCACTCATAGTCTTAATCCCCATTTTATAGATGGGGGAACTGAGGCACAGGGAACTTAGGTGACTTGACCCCAAGGTGACACAGCAGACAAGTGGCCATGATGGGATTAGAACCCCAATCTTCTGAATCCCAGGTCCATGCTCCATCCACTAGGCCATGCTTCTTCTCCTGACATTCTTCATCAGGGAAAGGAGAAAGGAGCTGGGTCCTGCAGCCATTCAAAGTCCTGCCTCAACCCAGCTGATTGAAAGCAACAGACATGTTAGCAGCAGCACACAAGCCTGGCAACTCCTGGCCGCTTTCTGTTGGCAGTGGAATAGAACACCTTCTGATCCCCAAACCAGAATAGTGCTGTTCAACCCAGAATAGTGGTGTTCACATGGGGTTAAAAGCAAAGGGATATTATTATTTTAGGGAGTGAACTTTAAGAGAGGAAGCTGTTCCACAGCTTTGTGTAATGAAAACAGGCTTTCCATTCTGTATATTAGTTTTAAGTAAAATGCTATAAAGTCTGGCATATTTAAATTAAAACTCTAAGAACTTTCTGCTGCTATATAACTGTCATCTATCATTTCTTTGGAACTCTCTATAGGTTTTACATGGGATTTTCTCATTTTTAATTTCTCACTCTCATCACAAAATTAATCTTGTGCTTATATTTTTAGGTTTCCATCATCAGTGGCTAGCCACATAATTATTGCAAATGAATCTATCCCAAAATATGCTGCTCTACCAATATAAAATAAAATATTTATGCTAGAATTTAATGAGTCTTCTCAAAAAAGGTATTAAAATGGAAAACTATAAATATTTTATTTATTTCTTGGGTTTATGATAAAATGTTTTGCTACCTGTATTAGAAGCACTTTAGCTTTATAGATATAGTGTCCTATGTGTCCATTTAAGGCAGAACAACAAAATTAAATAGCAGCAATTTTAGGGCAAATGATCTGATTACCAAACAAAGCTAGAATCAATCATTTGATCAATCAATCATGGTGGTGGTATTTGTTAAGCGCTTACTATGTGCAGAGCACTGTTCTAAGCGCTGGGGTAGACACAGGGGAATCAGGTTGTCCCACGTGGGGCTCACAGTCTTCATCCCCATTTTACAGATGAGGTAACTGAGGCACAGAGAAGTGAAGTGACTTGCCCAAGGTCACACAGCAGACAAGTGGCAGAGCTGGGATTCGAATTCATGACCTCTGACTCCAAAGCCCGTGCTCTTTCCACTGAGCCACGCTGCTTCTCTATTTACTTAATGAGTGATTACCGTGAAAAATAAGTTATGAATGTGTACATAACTGCTGGGAGGTTGAGGGTGGGGTGAAGCAAGAGAACAAATCCAAGTACAAGGACAACGCAGAAGAAAGGAATAGGAGAAATGGAGCTTAGTGAAGACCTCTTGGAGGAGATACCATTTCAGTAAGGCCTTGAAGATGGGGAAAGTAGTGGTCTACAGGATAGGAAGAAGGAGGAAGTTCTATACCAGAGGCAGGATGTCTAGATAAGATCATCAGAGATAGAAATACAGTGAGTAGTTTGGTGTAAGAGGAGTGACGTGAATGGGCTGGGTTGTAGTAGGAAATCAGTGAGGTAAAATTCATTCATTCATTCAATAGTATTTATTGAGCGCTTACTATGTGCAGAGCACTGTACTAGCGCTTGGAATGTACAAATTGGCAACAGATAGAGAGAGTCCCTGCCCTTTGACGGGCTTACAGTCTAATCGGGGGAGACAGGCAGTCAAGAACAATGGCATTAAATGGCAATAAATAGTAAAATAGAAGGGAGTGAGGTGATTAAGGGCTTTAAAGCTAATCGTAAGGAGTTTCAGTTTGATATGGAGATGGATGGGCAACCACTGAAGGTTCTTGAGGAGTGGGAAAACCTTAATTGAATATATTTTTAGAAAATGGTCTGGGCAGCAGAGGACGTATGAACTAGAGTAGGAGAGAAAGGATGCAGGAAGATAATAATAATAATGATATTTGCTAAGTGCTAACCTTGTGCCAGTCACTGTACTAAGAGCTGGGGTAGATACAAGCAAATTAGGTTGGACACAATCTCTGTCCCACATGGGGCTTCACAGTCTCAATATCCATTTTACAGATGAGGTTACTGAGGCATAAAGGAAGTAAAGTGATTTACCCAAGGTCACACAGCTGATTGGGGTGGGGTAAACTGAGATTAGTACCCATAACCTTCTGACTCCTAAACCTGTGCTCTAACCATTATACCATGCTGCTTCCACCATGATATGCTGCTTCTCAAGCAAGAAGGCTGATCCAGTAGTCAATGCAGTAGTTATAACTGCTCATTTCTATCATGTCCTCTCTGGTATATTTTATTTTTTGATACATAGGTAATTTAAATCTGTGGGTGTCCCTTGAGGAGGGAAGTTCTAATGAATTTATTTCCTGGGTTCCTCCTCTGCATCCTACCTCCTAAGACTGGGATCCCTCAAGGCACAGTTCTGAGTCCTCTTCTGTTCTCCCCACTCCCACTCCCCACTCCCTTTGGGAACTCATTTGCTCCCATGGATTCAATCACCTTCTCTATGAGGATGATTCCCAAATCTACATGTCCAGTCATTATCTCTCTCCTCCGATCTGACTTCCATCAGCTTAACTCCACAGAAACCACCCTTTCAAAAGTTACAATTGATCTCCTTCTTGCCAGGTTCAATGGCCTCTACTCCATGCTAATCCTATTTTACCTCTCAGCTGCCTTTGACACTGTTGACCATCTCCTTATCCTGAAAACATTCAGGGGCTTCACTGACACTGTCCTGTCCTGATTCCTCTCCTGGTTCTTCTCTTACCTCTCTGGCCATTCATTCTCAGTCTCTTTTGCAGGGTCCTCCTCTGCCTTCCATCTTCTAATTGTGGGAGTCCCTCAAGGTTTAGTTCTTTATCCCATCCTATTTTCCATCTACACCCACTCCCTTGGAGAACTCATTCACTGCCATGACTTCAACTACCACATGTATGAGGATGATTCCCAAATCCCAAATCTCCAACCCTAATCTCTCTCCCTCCTTGCAGTCTCGCATTTCTTCCTGTCTTCAAGACATCTCTACTTGGATGTCCCACCAACACCTCAAATGTAACATGTTCAAACAGAACTCCTTATGGTCCCACCCAAAACCGGTCATGTCCCTGATTTTCTCATCATTGTAGACAGCACTACCATCCTTCCTTTCTCACAGTCACATAATCTTGTTTTATCATTGACTCATTTACCCCATATATTCAACCTACCACTAAATCCTGTCCTTTTAACTTGTACAACATAGCTAAAATCTGCTCTTTCCTCTTCATTCAAATTGCTACCCCCATTAATACAAGCTCTTATCCTATCCCACCTTGTTACTCTATTAACCTCCTTGCTGACCTCCCAGCCTCCTACCTCTCTTCACTCAGTTTGTACTTCGCTCTGCTGCCTGGATCATTTTTTGGAAAAAGCATTCAATGTTTCCTCATTCCTGAAGGAACTCCAGTGCTTTGCCCATCCACCCTTGCATCAAACAGAAATTCATTACCATTAGCTTTAAATTACTCAGTTTTCTTACCTTCTTCTACTTCACCTCACTGTTCTCCTATTACACCCAGCCCACAGCCTTCACTTCTCTAATGTCAACTTATTTCTATTATCTTCATTTCGTCTATCTCACCACCGACCCCTCACATCCTGCCTCTGGCCTGGAACACTCTCACTTTTCATATCTGACAATTATTCCCCCCACCTCCAAAGCTTTACCAAATGTATTTCCTCCAAGAGGCCTTTCATGATAAAGCTCTCATTTCCTCTCTTCCCACTCCCTTCTGTGTCACCCTGATTTGCTCCCTTTATTCACCCCTCCCTCAGCCACACAGAGCTTATGTACATATCCATAATTTACTTATTTATATAAATGTCTGTCTCCCGCTCTAGATCGTGAGCTCACTGTGGGTAGAAAATGTGTCTACCAACTCCACTATATTGTACTCTACCAAGTGTTTACTACAGTGCTCTGCACACAGTAAACACTCAATTGATTGATTAGACAGCACCATCATCCATCCACCCCCCACCCCCCAGACTATAAGCTTGTTGTGGGCATGGAACATGTCTGTTTATTGTTGCATTGTACTCTCCCATCATTTAGTACAATGCTCTGCACATAATACTTGCTCAGTAAATATGATTAAATGAGTCAAAAGCCTGTAGACTTTGTGTTATCCTCCACTCATCACTCTTATTCTACCCACTCACTGAATCTATCACTAAATCCTGTCAGTTCAACTGTCACGACATCACTAAAATCCAGTCTTTCCTCTCCATTGGTTACCCATTCTACCTCTGCATCAAACAGAAACTCCTTACCATTGACTCTGAAGCACACAGTCACCTTGTCCCCTGCTACATTATCTAGCTGCTTTCCTACTGCAGCTCAACCCTCCTTCAGTCCTCTAATGCCAACCTACTCACTTTATCTCATCTCATCTATCATGCTGCCAACCTCTCACCTCTCTCTCACATTTTTCCTTTGGCCTGAAAAGCCCTCCCTTTTCACATCCAACAGCGTGGCTCAGTGGAAAGAGCCCGGGCTTGGGAGCCAGACATCATGGGTTCGAATCCCGGCTCTGCCACTTGTCAGCTGACTGTGGGTAAGTCATTTCACTTCTCAGTGCCTCAGTTACCTCATCTGTAAAATGGGGATGAAGACTGTGAGCCTCACGTGGGACAACCTGATTATCCTGTAATTACCCCAGTGATTAGAATAGTGCTCTGCACATAGTAAGTGCTTAACACATACCAACATTATTAATTACTCCCTCGGTGAACTCATCCGCTCTCACGGCTTTGACTACCATCTCTACGCAGATGACACGCAGATCTACATCTCCGCCCCTGTCCTCTCCCCCTCCCTTCAGGCTCGCATCTCCTCCTGCCTCCGGGACGTCTCCACCTGGATGTCGGCCCGCCACCTAAAACTCAACATGAGCAAGACTGAGCTCCTCATCTTCCCTCCCAAGCCCGGTCCGCTCCCAGACTTCTCCATCATCGTGGATGGCACGACCATCCTTCCCGTCCCGCAGGCCCGCAATCTCGGTGTCATCCTTGACTCGTCCCTCTCGTTCACCCCACACATCCTATCCGTTACCAAGACCTGCCGGTTTCACCTCTACAATATCGCCAAGATCCGCCCTTTCCTCTCCACCCAAACGGCTACCTTACTATTACGGGCTCTCGTTATATCCCGGCTAGACTACTGTGTCAGCCTTCTCTCTGACCTCCCTTCCTCCTCTCTCGCCCCGCTCCGGTCTATTCTTCACTCCGCTGCCCGGCTCATCTTCCTGCAGAAACGATCTGGGCATGTCACTCCCCTTCTTAAACAACTCCAGTGGTTGCCTATCGACCTCCGCTCCAAACAAAAACTCCTCACTCTAGGCTTCAAGGCTCTCCATCACCTTGCCCCTTCCTACCTCTCCTCCCTTCTCTCTTTCTACCGCCCACCCCGCACGCTCCGCTCCTCTGCCGCCCACCTCCTCGCCGTCCCTCGGTCTCGCCTATCCCGCCGTCGACCCCTGGGTCACGTCCTCCCGCGGTCCTGGAACGCCCTCCCTCCTCACCTCCGCCAAACTGATTCTCTTTCCCTCTTCAAAACCTTACTTAAAAATCACCTCCTCCAAGAGGCCTTCCCAGACTGAGCTCCTCTTCCCCCTCTACTCCCTCTGCCATCCCCCCTTTACCTCTCCGCAGCTAAAGCCTCATTTTCCCCTTTTCCCTCTGCTCCTCCACCTCTCCCTTCCCATCCCCACAGCACTGTACCCGTCCGCTCAACTGTATATATTTTCGTTACCCTATTTATTTTGTTAATGAATTGTACATCGCCTTGATTCTATTTAGTTGCCATTGTTTTTACGAGATGTTCTTCCCCTTGACGCTGTTTAGTGCCATTGTTCTTGTCTGTCCGTCTCCCCCGATTAGACTGTAAGCCCATAAAACGGCAGGGACTGTCTCTATCTGTTGCCGACTTGTTCATCCCAAGCGCTTAGTACAGTGCTCTGCACATAGTAAGCGCTCAATAAATACTATTGAATGAATTACTCGCTCCACCTTCAAAGTCACAACTACTCCAAGAGGCCTTCTGTGACTAAGCCGTCATTTCCTCCTTTTCCTATCCATTCCGAATCACCCTTGAACTTGTATTTGCCTCCTTTATTCACCCCTCGTTCATCCTGAAAGAACTTTTGCAAATACCTAAAATTTATTTATTAATATTAATGTCTGTCTCCCCCTATATACTGTAAGCTTGTTTTGGGCAGGAAACATGTCTACCAACTCTGTATTCTGTATTGCATTCTCCCATACACTTATTTGGTGCTCTGCACACAGTAAGGCCTCAATATGATTGATTGATTGATCTTGTATTGTTGAAGAGAGGTGTGAGAAGTGATCCATTGTCTCAGTATTAAGTGGTGCTAGATTACAGGATGAAGCACATCTCTAGAAACAGTATGAAGCACATCTCTAGAAACAGTCTTCTTTTGAAGAGGTTTTCCATCTTCACTGATGTGTCTACCAGGGGTGGATTTACAATCATATAAACACTTTCATCCATTCTTCCAAAACTTTCCTAAGGTATTAGTGAACAAGTGTTGATGCTACATTTTTTCCCAGAAAGAAATGACCTTTGCCATAGCATTACTGTATGTCATCTCCAATGATGTAGAACCTTTCTCATTACCCTGGCATTTGCCAGTCACCATTCTGGGAGCACTAAGAGCTACTTCTAGTCTCAATATGGGTACAAGGGCACTAAAGCATCAAATGCCATTAAAAAAAATGCTATTGATTCACCAGTAAACAATAGCAACATGACATTATGTCTAGAAAATACTCTTACCTTTTAATGGACCCAAGGAATAAATTATTTGAAACTGCATACATTATACAGTACATAATTTGATCACTCAGTAGTACTTAAAGAGCACCTACCGAATGACCCAAAATTTGGCTCTCACTTAACACTAGGTAGAATATAGCTGCTAGACATAGGAGACTATCCTTTGGAACAAAATCACCAGTGGCAATTGTTTTTGTCTAATGAACCCGTTAAGGCATTTTTTGAGGTGGAAGTTGAGCAGGAATACTGAAACATAACTGCCTACATGGGTGGTAAATATTGTGCAGTCAGTAGTGCTCTCAGTATTTACTACCCATGTTAGACAACATTGTTTCAGTATCAGCAGATGATTTTGGCAGTATGTTGCAGTCACTCTGTAAATTACTCTTGTATGCACTTTGCAATGTGTTAAATCATGCCAACCTATTCTTTGGTGCACTCTATGCTCTAATGCCTCCCCTCCCCTCTACTCTGTATGCTCTTTTGGGCAGGGATTGTCTATACCTACTCTTTTGTAATGTATTCCCCAGTCTTTTGCATACACTAAGCACTAAAAATTGCTATTAATTTATAACAGCAATGTGACTTACAAGGATGAGAGAATTCAGGTGGCACCATGCAGCCATACATATCACAATCACTTTGATCAACCCTTTCATGCAATTCTTGGTTATGAAGTCTTCTTAGTGTCAAGGTTCATCCATTATTTTAGCCAGGACTCTCCAGCTTACCATGTAAAAAAGGTACTGTGCCACAGAAGTAAAATATAATATATGGTTTCTGGGTTCAAGGAAGCTTACAATCCATAGGAAGACAAAAAAAAACCCTATTATATGAGGAAGAGGAACAATACAATTGGTAGGGTAAATGATATACATCTACCTAAGTGATAGTGATGGTTTTGACATAATGACATAACATGACATGAGGTAACTGTATTATACTTTTCAAGCACTTAGTATACTGTTCTACACATAGTTTCCACTCAATAAATAGCACTGATTAATTGATTGATTAAGATGATTAAATTAATTGAAGGGGAAACTTCATGCAGGGCTTTCTATAGATTAAATTGTTCTAAGACAAAACATATGTCATCTCTACCTTCAATCGCCATGTAGGTGAAAATTAATTTGAAGAAGACCCTTCCTATGTTACAAAAGTGAAGCACAATTTAATTTATTTTTAATATAAATTATGTTTTTATATTGAGGCTAGGATAGAATTACCACATCAGATATGATTTATGTAGTGGAGTCATAAAATTGCTAGACTCTAAAAGGGCACTAGACATTTCCAAAAGACTTGTATCAAATGTACCCTTGAATACCCTCTAATAGGGATTCTTCAGGACCTTTAACGTGCATTCTATTGCTTCAGTGTTCCCACTGATATAAGGATATTTTTTCCTCAATTAATCTACATTTTCCTTACTGACTTTACTCTTGTTTTTCACTCTGTCCTCAATGACTAATGAAAATATATACAGATATTTTTTGTATACTCATAGAGAGATGTTGCATACTTCTAATTTGTAATCTTACTTTTAGCCTTTATACTGTAGCAAAGAAATACTTAAAAGTCAGATCAAAATTAAAAGTATGTAAGGTATAATCCATCTGTGCTTAAACTTTGAAAAGTTTAATTGGAGTTACATGAATCTAACTTTAAATGTTACATATTTTGTCCTTCAAATTTCAAGTTAAAGATTCTGATTGTACTGCTTTCCATGTGTACCATCTGGCTAAGGGAGCTGACGAGTGACAAATATGGGGAAGCAACAAGGTCTAGTCAAAAGCATGAGTCTGGGAGTCAGAGGACTTGGGTTCTAATATGGGCTCCACCTCATGGAGAGATAATTTAACTTCTATGCACATCAGTTTCCTTAACTCTATGGGAAGTCAATCCCTCTTCTCCTTCCTACTTAAATTGTGAGCCCCACGTGGGACTGGATTATGTCGGATTGATTAACTTGTAGCTACCAAAGCATTTTGACCCATGCTTGATGCATAGTAAGCATTTTACATATACCATAACAAATATGTTTTTTTATTCTGGTTGGATGTAAAACTGACCATAGATTTATCAGTCAGTCAATGGTATTTATTGAATGCTTTCTGCTTGCAGAACACTGTTCTATGTGATTGAAAGAGTACTATATAATAGAGTAGATATAGGCAACCCCTGGTAACAAGGAGCTTACAGAATAGAAGGGAAAACAGACATTAAAATAAATTACAGGTAAATATGTACATAGGTGGTATGAGCCAGAGGAATGATGAATACCAAAGTGCATAAGGAGAACAGATAAAAGCGTGCAAGCAACACAGGAGGGCTTAGACATGGAAGACGTCTTGGAGTTGTTATGGATTTGAAGATGGGAAGAGTGGTGGATGTCAGATATGAAGGAGGACATAGGAAAGAGGTCAGCAGCAGGAAAGATGAGATCAAGGTACAGTGAGAAGGTTGGTAGTAGTAGAGCCAAGTGTACGGTTTTGGTTAGTAGACGATCAGTGATGTAAGATTGGAGGAGTGGGAGAGTCTTTGAGTTCTTTAACTGGCAAGGAATTTATGTTTTACTAGTGTTTATCAATCAACCAATCAATTGTATTTATTGAGGATTACTATGTGAAAAGCACTGTACCAAGTGCTTGGGTGAGTTCAGGACACACATTCTCTGCCCACAAGGAGCTTAGAGTCTAGAGAGAGAGACATAGTCTAGAGAGCATGACACACAATCTTTTTTGTAGGACCTACCATATTTTGTAAATTTCCTTACAGTATCTGTGAGCACTGGGGGATAATAATATCCATAATAGAGAGGGCCAATGTTATGTGTCAGCTCCTACCTAACAACCACATTCACAACTATATGCACAGTTCTACTGGCAACATGGAGCTGTCACTAAAAGCTGCTTCTCACTATATTCTACAACTAGGCAAAGATTGTCAGTCATTCACTAGTTTTAGCTAAAATTCCATTGTCAGTAGCATAATCTTCAAGCCCAAAAATATGGCTTTACTTATATAATTAAGGGAGTGGGGGGATTACAATTGTGATGGGCAAAATAATGATACAAATAAGAAAAATACTGCAGGCCATATATAATATCATTTGGTAGAAATATCCAGTTTTTAGTCAGTTCTGCCAGAATGCAAATGTTTCACTGTCACTTCAGAGAAAACATGATGGTAAAATTATGAAATGGTTTTTCAACAATATATGTCTGAATGTGAAGCAATAATGGAAGAAAAAGTTGGATAATTACAGGCATGGGCGAGTACTAACATGTAAATTTTCCTCATTTTGGGTTGGTCAAGAACACAACAACCTTTAAAAGGAAAATTGAATTAATAGATTATGGAAATTCCATAATTAAAATATCACTAGAGGAAATTGGTGGAAGACCAGCCTGGTCGGGTAACTCTGCTTCTAATAATGGATATGATGGATATGAGATGTATGAAGGGTGGAAAAAGTGGATCTCTCATTGAAGATAACTCTCTTTACCTAAATGTATTTGACTTTTAGTTTGAAGGTAAAATATCGATGGTTCTTGTTTTGTAATCCAAACATTTCTTACCCCAAATTAAAATTTAAGTGCCTTTGTATATTCAATTGCCAATTTCCACATCAGTTCACCATTCAGAAGGTACTTGAGTACTATACCAATGAACCAATAATATTTTTAATCACTTACTCTGTACAGACTACTTAATACTTGGGAGAGTACGTTGCAATAGAGTTGGTGGACAAAATCCCGGACAACAAAGAGCCAGCATTTCTTTTCTCATGGCTAGCAAAGAGAAACTGTGCTATAACAAGAATTTGTTAAACTTGCAAAAATATTGAAAGCATTCATGTTGATGATCCTGCTCTGTAGTCTTTAGCTCCATAATCAGGGCAACTGGAATATTTGAATTGTCCTCCAGTTTTCAGGGATACTAGGAAGAAGAGTTGTGTAGTTATTTTAGGTTGTGGTCACACAACGTTCTATATTAACCAACATCTAAATAACTATTTTTGAAGATTTATTTTCCACAGTAATTTATACATATTCAATTCTTGAGTCCTTGATGCTGTGAGTTGTCTAAGGCTATTTCTGTGACATTTGAGCATGAAGTAGTTAATTCAATCAGTGGAACACAACCAAGGTGAATGATTCAACCCTATTTCCTCCTTTTTGTCAATACCTTTATTGTTTATTGTTATTGCCTGTTTATTGTTACAACCCTACAACTCACTTCCGAAACTCGTTTTTCTCTCAATTGATTCCCAGTGCCTAATGAATTTGGCTGTCCCCATATGCTTTCCAAACAAAGTCATGTTTTAAATGAATACACGGTCCACATAAAAAAAAAAAAAGATACAATAGGTATCTAGAAGAGGATCAATAATCAAAATATACCTCTTCTTGATAAAAATAATGAACATCAATAGCCTGTGTACCCATCATCTAAAACATACCACTATACTTTAGTTTACAAAGGTTACATTTATTAGGATTACACTTGGGAAAATGGAAACAATCAATGGCCTGAATAAAATTGTAAATCCATTACTTTCTCAGTGTTTGATTAACGTTCCAAATAGCCTAAGTCAAGGTGAAGAGATAAAGCATACATCTCCTTCCTTCTTGAAATGCTTCTTGAAAGGCATTTACCTTGAGAAGGAGGTCAGAATAAGAGGTGTCAAATAACTAAAGACTAGGAAAATTACAAGCCAGTTCTGATAAACTAACCCTATCATCATTAAATGGCTTTCCTTGAGAGCAAAGCAGATGCACAGATGCCTGTCAAGAGCATAGGTGGATTAGTCAGTTATATTAACCATGGGGTTTGCTTGCTTGGGCAATGTTTCTCATTTGGAAAGATAGGAATCTGAAGTTAAATTGGACCCTTGCTGCATACCATCTGTTCAACCATGGTGATGTGATCTTAGCTCCAAGTTTCTGAACAGTTTCAGAACAAGGGAAAAAGTAAAGCACCAAGAAAAAAGATTTCAAAATGGGTAAGAGTAACTGGTACTCTGACAAGAGAAATCTAACCAAGAAAATAGTTTCTTTGCTAAAATAGTTTCATTGCAAATTGAAATAGTTTTTTTAATTCCTAGTTTTATTAAATAGATTACTAAAATGCTAAAATCCTGGTATATGAATAAAATGTGGAATGAAAAGTGGATTAGGCTATCAATCTTAGCAAAGTACATCATTTTCTGAACCTTGATCCTTGAAACTGAGACTTTGCTGGTCTAGGTGAGGACTGAGAGAAGACTACCCTGGGAGAAGAGGGCTGGATAACCATCCATCCATCGCACCCCTATCCATCCACATAAAAGCCTAGCTAGCTAAGCCAATGATAATTATAATATTATTATTATTATAGTTAAGTGCTTACTATATGTCAGGTAAAACTGTACTAAGGGCTAAGGTGGATACAATGACCATGACCTTCTTACTACTAGGCCTGTGCTCTGTCCACTATGACATGCTACTCTCCACTATGCCATGCTGCTTCTCTGCTGGCCATAGCAGGCAGTGTCTATGATTCAGAGCAGGGGAAGTAAGTGGTACTGGTAGTAGTGGTTAGAGCTGTCAAGTAGAAAAAGTAAAAATAAAAGTCAGGGCCAGTTGCAGATGCTAGAAGATCCAGGGGCAGGCAGTGTGGGAACAGGGTATGGGTGCTGGAAGTGAAGCAGTAAAGCTAATAATAATAATAATGTTGGTATTTGTAAAGCGCTTACTATGTGCAGAGCACTGTTCTAAGCGCTGGGGTAGACACAGGGGAATCAGGTTGTCCCACGTGGGGCTCACAGTCTTCATCCTCATTTTACAGATGAGGTAACTGAGGCACAGAGAAGTTAAGTGACTTGCCCACAGTCACACAGCTGACAGGTGGCAGAGCTGGGATTCAAACTCATGAGCTCTGACTCCAAAGCCCAGGCTCTTTCCACTGAGCCACGCTGCTTCCCTAAAGCTGGAGTAGTAGCAACTCAAACAAAAGGGAGGTTAAGTTGAAAAGTTAAGCAGGAGAAAGGAGTATGCCCCAGCAGATAGGGCCTAGGTCTAGGAGTCAGAAGAATCTGAGTTCTAATCATCACTCTGCCACTTGTCTGCAGTGTGGCCTTGGGCAAGTCACTTAACTTCTCTGTGCCTCATTTACTACATCTATAAAATAGGGATTAATATTGTGAGACCCTTGTGGGACATGGATTTATTAAACCTGATTAGTTTATATCTTCCCAGGGGTTAGTGTAGTGCCTGACACAGAGTTAGTGCTAAATTAATCTTAAAAAGAAAGGGATGGGGGAAGAAAGGCAGGAGGGCAGGAATTACTGAGAGTAATAGTATTTACTGAGTACCTAGTAAATGGAATGCACTACACTAAATCACTTGGGAAAGTACAACATAATTGACCAAAGATCGACAAGGACCCTTCATTCTAATTGAGGAGACAAGAAGAAGCCACAGGGTAAAGAGGATTTATGTACTTGGTTGCATCTGTATCTGATAACATGGGTTTCCAAGAAACAGGTTTTCAAGAAGAGCTATAGGATTTTAATGATTCCTAAGAAGATACAATTTTATTGGAACTTAGCTAAAATTTCAACAAGCTATATTTTCCTGTTTCATTACCATTGTTATCATCATCATCATTATTATTATTATCAATATATTTCTAAGCACTTACTATGTGTTACACACTGTTCTAAGCACTGGTATAGAGACAAGTTAAACAGGCTGGACACAGTGAGAGCAGTTTTAATTAAATCAAATGAACTTCAATTCTCAACAATTTAAGGATTCCATGGGCCTAGAATAGTGACACTCAAGTTTATGGGAATCATTCTTGTCATGAAGAAAAGTTTCTTCGCTTTTTTTGAGTAACTCCAACAAACATAATAATTACATATTTCAAATTCAAGCTAAATCAACACATTGACTAGATAAATGACAGTCTTTAATGGACAATGCATACAGTATAAACTATGAATAGGTGCTTAATTTTAAATCACAAGGAACTTGCCAGAAACAGATGAAGGTTTAAAACTAGCACAGTAGATAATACTGCATTATTGTGTTGTTACCGTTCACACGCAGTATAATAATGTAATTATTATACCAAAGCACTTTCAATCTTTAATCCACAATGGAGAAAAGCTGAAATTGCCATTTGAAAATGTGATATTCCAATTCACTGAGCATAAAATGCCAAAGTCTGTTAAGAAATAATTTAATATGGAAGAGGTTTTAGTTTAATCATCCTATAATAAAAGCAATAGTATTAGCATGTATATGTATAAAAATATGAATAAAACCATTAAAAATACATGTTTACATTAAAATTAATGTATACATAAATTATTAATTCATGTATGCAACATTTCAAATAATTGCCATTATAATTTTAGGTCATATCTACAAAAACAAAACCCAGAGGAGCTATAACAGGGAAATATGATAACCACAGACTAGAAATAAATGTAAGTTCAATTTTGGTCAAATATAGATAACCAAAGCTTCCTTTTATCATAAAAGCCTAATATCTCTGCAGGGGTCTATATTGGAGCAAATTAACATATTTGGAAGTGAGCAGGACTTTTTTATACTACGCTGCCCTAATATTTTTAAACTTGACTTCCACAAGTTTCTTCCTGTAATATTCAGAAATGTTTTATTAAACAAAACTTCCTTGCTTGACTTTCACTGAGAAAGATTTACACATTGAGGGGGAAAATGTTTTATGTCAGACACTGATTGAATCTCCTGTTAGAAAGAATGGATAAAACATCTCTATCATGAAATTTAAAGGTCAAAAGCCCATGCAAAGGAATTAATTATAGTGCTAGTAGAGGTACACAATAAGACACCCTCAGCAACCTTTGGCAACCTTTTAATGCTCAAATTTCTCCAAATAAAACATTGGCTTACAGTCTACGCTTCCATCTTCCTCCTCTGATTGGTTTCCCCAGACATGATCTGACTGGTGGTCAGATTTGCTTATTAAGAGCTCCCCATGCTTCAAATACATCTGAGAACTGAGAACATTGAGAAAATCTGACTGTAGAGAACTCACCCCAGAAAAAAACAAACAACCACCCCCTAGATTGAAAACAGCAGGGTGGATACAGTGGACAATTTCTTCTCATGCAACAGGCACTCTGTTTCCCTGGTCTCCTATCTACCAGTCCCTTTGTGTTTCCATAGCAAAAGAAAAGGGATATGGAGGTACAGGGAGGAGGAGTTGAAATGTTATTGCTGGAGTTTGGGCTGAATTGCCATTTACTTGGATTTGCGCACTTAGTTCATTCACCCTTCTCTCAGCGCCACAGAATTTATGTACGTCTGTAATTTATTTACTTATATTAATAAATAGCTCCCCCTCTGGACCATAAGATCACTGTGGTGAGGGAACAGGGTACTAACTCTGTTATGTTATATTCTGCCAAGTGCTAGGCGCAGTGCTCTGCACACAGTATGCATTCCTTAAATTCAATTGATTGGCATATTGTCTTTTATCTACCCCAAAGCTTAGTACAGTGCTTATGCATAATGAGAGCTTAATAAATATGATAATAATAAATTATGAACCACATCTCAGTCATATAATTATTATGAAATCACAATAGGCATGAAGTAGGATAAAATAATATCATAGTTTACCTTTGGTACTCCCTGTAATAAGGTAATAATTTCCAATGGTGATGCAGAATTGAAAACAGTTACATAATTTGGCTATAATTAATCAATAGTCGATGGAAACAGTCAATACAAATCAGTATTATTTATATGTTATGCGGCCAATTTTTTTAAAGTTTGGGATAGTCAAAGTGTATGTGTGTGGAAAGAATATGCCATTCTAATCCTCCTCGACCTCTCAGTTGCCTTCAACACTGTGGACCACCCCCTTCTTCTGAAAACAGTATCCAATATTGGCTTGACTGACACTGTCCTCTCCTGGTTATATCTTTCTGGCCATTCAGTCTCTTTCATGGGCTTCTCTTGCCTCCCTCCCCGCAACTGTGGGTGTCCCTCAAGGTTCAGTTTTGGGTTCCCTTTCTATTTTCCATCTACACCTTCTCTCTTGGAGAACTCATTTACTCCCATGGCTTCAATTACCACCTCTATGCAAATGATTCCCAAATCTACATCACCAGCCCTAATCTCTTTTCAGCCTCTCATTTCCTCCTGCCTTCAAGACATCTCTATTTGGATGTCCCACTGTTACCTCAAATATAACATGTCCAAAATAGAATTTCTTATCTTCCCACTCAAACCCTGTCCTCCTACTGGTTTTCCCATCACTGTTGAGAGCATAACCATCTTTCCTGTATAGCAAACCCATAACCGTGGCATTATACTTAACTCCTCTCTTTCATTCAACACACATATTCAATCTAATAACTAAATCCTGTCAGTCAGCTTTCACAACATCGCTGAAATCCACCCTTCCCTCTCCACCCAAACTGCTACCACGTTAATCCAAGTATTTATCCTATCCCATCCTGATTACTGAATCAGTCTCCTTGCTGACCTCCCTGCTTCCTGTGTTTCCCCATTTCAGTCCATACCTCACTCTGTTGTCTGAATGACTTTTCTTCAGAAACATTCAGTACATGTTTCAGAACTACCACTGGTTGCCCATCCACCGCCACATCAAACAGAATCTAATTTCCATCAGCTTGAAAGCACTCACTCATCTTGTCCTCTCCTACCTCACCTTGCTGCTCTCCTACTACAACTAATTCAATCTGCACACTTCGTTTCTATATTGCCAACCAACTCAGTGTACCTCTCATTCTCATCTATTTCACCAATGACTCTCACCCACATCTTGGCTCTGGTCTGGAATGCTCTCCCTTTTTATATTGCACAGAATATTAATGTCCCTACTTTCAAAGCCTTATTGAAGGCACATCTCATCCAAGAGACCTTCCCTGACTAAACCCTCATTTCCCACTCCCTTCTGCGAATCCCTGACTTGCTCTTTTTATTCACCACCCCATCCCCAGCCCCAGAGCACTTATGTACATGTCTGTAACTTATAGATTTATATTAATTTCTGCCTCCCCATCTAGACTGTAAACTTGTGGTTAGGGAATGTTTCTGTTATATTATGGTTTGTACTCTCTCACTTAGTGTATGCAGTAAGTATTCAATAGATATGATGGATTGATTGCCTGAGAACAACAGTTATGGGCAATAGCACAGCTGAATGGAATGATAGGATGATGTCATTAGAAGAGTAATTGGCAACAGCAGAAAAGGAAGATGGGACCGCAACAAAAACAGGAACCCATCACCTCCAGAAAGAGAAACAAAACCACGGTGGACACAATAGACTGAGAGAACTTACAGGTATAATGGAGAAAAAACCACTGATAAAAAGACTCTCCCACCTTGTCCCTATGAATGATCCGTTAGAAGTTTTTCCAGATACAGCCAGACTTGGCAAAACCTCTTGCTTAAACTGGGCATGTTCTTGACCAGGGAATACCTTCAAAATTCATTCATTAGTATTTATTGAGCACTTACTATGTGCAGAGCTCTGTACTAAGCGCTTGGAATGTACAAATCAGCAACAGATAGAGATAATACATGCCCCTTGATGGGCTTACAGTCTAAAAGGGGGAGACAGACTGACAAAAACAAGACAACTTAATCACGATAAATAGAATCAAGAGGATGTACACCTCATTAACAAAATAAATAGGGTAATAAAAATATATACAAATGATCACACTGCTGAGGAGGGGAAGGGAGAAGGGGAGGAGCAGAGGGAAAGGGGGAAAGCAGAGGGAAAGGGGGGAAATGTATATAAATACCCCAGTAACACCCCAGACTGCACAAATTTGTGTTGAAGGCAAGGAAACCTACCTATAGTGTGGAACCAGGGAGGAATATGGTATATTGGAAGGGATAAAAGGGGAATTTAGGGGAATAGTGATGGTCTCAACCCCCCAGAATGGCTGGTCTGAAGAACAGCACAAACCAAGGGTGCCAGAGGTGGGTTGGCATGTTCGATTTCCGGTAAAAAGCAATTGCTCTGGGACTATTCTTGGCAATTATTTTGGTAACTATACTGGCATTATGGTGTCTATGGGGTAAGGGGTTCTCTTTCAGGGACCACAGTAGTTGTTAAAGGGAGGTGGTGGAGATGTCTGAATAATATGTATTTGTGCATCAAGATAAAGTGGATTGGTCCTGGAGAGCAAATGGAGTAGGATGATTTTGGCAAATTGGATGATGTCAAAAGATAAGAGGTCTCAGAATGGAAACAGGACAGATTTGTGGGGAGGGTGTGTGAGGGAAAAAATAGATATGTGGGGAGGTTGTAGTCAGAGAATGGAATTTCAATGTTGGTGAGTTTGGAGATTGTACAGTGAGTAGAGATGATGAGATAGTGGAATGGGCAGGAGGTTAATGGAGCTGAGAAGTGAAAGAAAGCAGGAAGCAGAAAGGTCACTGGGAAAAATCTATGTGGATATTGAAGTGTCTGAGAAATCATGATGCTGAGATTTATACAATTTAATTGTAGCACACAGTCCCTGTCCTGAATGAGGCTCAGAGTCTAAGTAGAAGGGGGACCAGGAGAACTGAGTTACAGAGAAGTTAAGTGACTTGCAAGGTCACACAGCAAGCAATTCGCAGAGCTAAATTTAAAGACACTGATCTTTGGGGACTTCAATATCCACATATATGTTCCTGATGACCCTTCTGCTGACCACCTTCTATCACTCCCAAATTCTGCTGACCTCCTGCTCCACCCCACCTTGCCCACTCACCAACTTGGGCACACACTTGGTCTCATCATCTCTAATTACTGTATATCTGTACCCTCACCAACTCTGAAATCCATCTATATGACCACAACCTCCTCACTTGCTTCCTCTCCCCATAAATCTCTCCTACTCCTCCACAAAGACCTTCAATCACTCGACCCCATCCAATTTTCTCAACTCATCATGCCCCACTTAGCCTGAATACCCAAATCACTTTCTTTCGATGACCAAATTGATGGTCTCAGCACCACCGCCACCTAGCCCCCAGCCAACTAATCTCATGCTGCTAACTTACAGCCCTAGATCCCCTGCACAGTTTATCTGATTTAGTAATAATAATGATGACATTTGTTAAGCTCCTACAATGTGTTGAACACTGTTCTAAGTGCTGGGATAGATACAAGGTAATCAGATTGTCCCTTGTGGGGCTCACAGTCTTAATTCCCATTGGGCAGATGAGGCAACTGAGGCACAGAGAAGTCAAATGGCTTGCCCAAAGTCACACAGCTGATCAGTGGCGGAGCGGGGATTAGAGCTCACAACCTCTGACTCCCAAGCCTGTGCTCTTTCCACCAAGCCATGTTGCTTCTCGATCTGCTCTTGTGCATGAGCCACAGATCACTGCTGGCGAACTCTAAATATAAAACCGACTCCATCCACTTCAAGTTCATCCTTGCATGCTTTAACTCTGCCCTCTCCTCTGTCCGGTAAAATTATTTCTCCACTCTTATTGACAGCTATGTTCATCACCCACATATTGTTGCAGACATTTAACTCCGTCCTCAGGAACCCTGTCCTCCCTCCTCACTGATCTCTTGCCATCACTCACCTGGCCACCTACTTTATTAAAAAAAATGACACTATCAGGCATGAGGTTCCTAAAATCTCCCCTGGTCCTCCTCAATCTCTCCTCCTTCCAGCTCCCTCTTCAATCTCCCATACTTTCCAGAAATATCTCTAAAGGAGATCTTCTGCCACCACTCAAAATCCACCCCCTCCACCTACACATCCAACCCCATTCCTTCACATCTTAACAAAACACTTGTCCCTTCCCTTTGTCCCTCCTTAACAACCATCGTCAACTGTTTGCTCTCCATTATTCATTCATTCTTTCATTCATTCAATAGTATTTATTGAGCGCTTACTATGTGCAGAGCACTGTACTAAGCGCTTGGAATGAACAAGTCGGCAACAGATAGAGACAGTCCCTGCCGTTTAACGGGCTTACAGTCTAATCGGGGGAGACGGACAGACAAGAACAATGGCAATAAATAGAATCAAGGGGAAGAACATCTCGTAAAAACAAGGGCAACTAAATAGAATCAAGAATCCATTAGCTTCTTTCCCACTGCTTTCAAACATGCCCATGCCCCCCCCACCCTAAAAGAACCCACTGCTTCCTCCATTTATTGCCCCATCTCCCTCTTACCATTCCTCTCCAAACTCTTTGAGCAAGTTGTCTACACTCTCTGTCTCAAATTTCTCTGTTCCAATTATCTCTGTGACCCCTTCCAATCTAGCTTCTGTACCCTTCACTCCACAGAAATTTTTCTCTCAAAGGAAGGGTCTCCTTCTTGCTAAATCCAACGACCTCTAATCCATCCTTATCTTTCTCAACCTTTCAACTGCCTTCAATCCTGTGGACTACTGTGGACCCATCTCTTTCATCCAACCCACATATTCAATCCATCATTAAATCCTGTCAGTCTCACCTTCACAGTATCACAAAAATCCTTCCCTTTCCTCTCCATCCAAACTGCTACCACCTTAATACGTTAATAATGGGTCATCCTATCCCAGCTGGATTACTGAATCAGTCTCTGGACAGATCTCCCAGCCTCCTGTCTCTCCCTACTCCAATCCATACTTCATTCTGCTACCTGGATCATTTTTCTACAAAACCATTCAGGACATGTCACCTCTTTCCTAAGAAAACTCCAGTGGTTGTCTATCCGTCTCTGCATCAAACAAAAATGCCTCACCATTGGCTTTAACGCTCTCAGTTATCTACCCCCTCCTACCCTACCTTGTTACTCTTCTACTACAACCCAGCCCTCACACTTTGATCCTCTCATGCTAACCTTCTCACTGTGTTATGATCTCATCTATCTTGCTGACCACCCCTGTCTCTGGCTTGGAACGCCTTCTTTCTTCATATCAGACGGACAATTACTGTCCCCACCTTCAAAGCTTTACTGAAGCACATCTCCTTCAAGATATCTTACCTGATTAATTCCCCTTTCCTCTTCTCCTATTCCCTTCTGTGTTACCCTCATTTACTCCTTTTGTTCTTCTCCCCTTCCAGAACCACAGTACTTATGTAAATATATGTTATTTATTTATATTGATGTCTGTTTCCTCCAGCCCTTCTAGAATTTAAGCTACTTGTGGTCAGGTAATGTGTCTCTTTATTGTTGTATTGTACTCTCCCAAATACTTAATATAGTTCTCTGCACACAGTAAGCACTAAATGAATACGTTTGAATGAATGAGTTAATTAGAACCAAGGCCCTCTGACTCCCAGGCCTGTACTCTTTCCACTAGGCCATGCTGCTTCTTATAAACACATTCCCTGCTCACAGTGATCTTACAGTCTACTGGTAAAAGCAGATGGTATGAAAGGAAGACTGGGGAACAAGAAGGAACCAACTCTTTCTCCTTTTCCTTTGTGTCTTGGAGAGTGGGAGAAGACAAGGCCCACTTGGGCAGGAGCAGTTGGTGAAACCATGTTACCTGGGGAGAACCAAGTTTCAGGGATTTTGAGGAGGAGCAGAGACTGGATCAGGGACATTTAAGGAATTGGTGTGTGGAGAGGGAGATGAGGGGCTGTGCTGGGGAAGAAGGAAATGAATGAGGTGATTAGAGGGAAGGATTGAAGGAACATAGAGAAGACAGAGTCGGTTAAGAAAGAGTGTTTAAGAACTGTAGCAGTTTAATCTGGAGTTTCTGCCAATTAATGAAGGCTCTTTAGATAATAATAATGTTGGTATTTGTTAAGCACTTACTATGTGCCGAGCACTGTTCTAAGCGCTGGGGTAGACACAGGGCAATCAGGTTGTCCCACGTGGGGCTCACAGTCTTCATCCCCCTTTTACAGATGAGGGAACTGAGGCACCGAGAAGTGAAGTGACTTGCCCAAAGTCACACAGCTGACAAGTGGCCGAGCTGGGATTCGAACCCATGACCTCTGACTCCAAAGCCCGTGCTCTTGCCACTGAGCCACGCTGCTTCTCTATTATTATGAGGGCTGGATGGATGAATGGAGTCCATCCATCCTAATAACTCAATAACTCAATAATATCCAACCTAATAACTCAATATGGGATTAGACATATCAAAACAAGTGCCTTTAAGACGTGTCAACATGTGCTCCTTTTCTCTGAAAGATTTCACTGACTAGGAGAATGCATCTAATCCAGTATTATCATTTCCTGAGAGAAGTAAATGAATACTTTAAATGACTGCTTCATTCTTCCCTTCCAATCATCTAATTCCTTGAATTAGAACAACTACATTTATTTAGTACAAACAATTGTGACCGCCACTTGAAGAATCCTATAAAGAGGGGAATGTATCATAAGGTTATTTTCTATTATGTGCGCTATTAAAATTTTATCTTTGCATAATAAATTTCTTAGCCAATTTAAACAATGCTGTGGTAGGAAAATATAAATTTTAAAACTCTAAATTTTACAAATTTTATACTATAATGAATGCAGCACATATATTTTAACCTGTTGATTTAGAGCTTTTCCTTTAGGAGCTTGACTGGAAAAATGACATAGATACCAGCTGTTTTTTCTTAAAGGGCATTTTATTTAATTTAAATTTAATCTATTTTTCTCTAATGACAGTGCCTGTGGCCATTATCACTACAGTTACTTAGATTATTAACAGTTGCTTAGATTCAAATTACAATGCAACTTTCTAATTAATTAGTTTCAGTTTCTTTTCAACTATGGTAAAATTTAATTGCAATATGAGATATTAGGACAAAATAGCCTAAGCTGTCCCCAGAATAGTTCATGCAATGATATCTTTGTTTTATGCTTTGAGGAAAACTAAATTTAAGCAAATATTCTTAGATAGATTTTTAAATCAATAGTGTAAACTTGTCTTTAATCCCTTTGAATAAAGGTTATTGACCATTTTTTAAAGTTCCAATAGCCATATCTTCTTTTCTAATTTAATATAAGTAATTTTAAATAAAATATTTTCTATCTTTCCTCTAGCTATGCCTTATGTATTCATTTACCATCTAACCATCTATTTTTCTACCACTTATGCACAACTAATTTTTTCTCTCTCTCTCGCTCTCATATGAACAGTGGTACATTTCCTGAGAAATATTGATTATTTAACACCTTTCTTTTCTAAAATAATGTGTCTTGAAGAATAATATTTTCCTTGGCCTTTGTCACTTCCCTGTATTCAATCTCTTGTAAGGTAAGTGGAAAAAAGTCATTCATTACCAATAAAAATATTCCTAATAAAATAATGAAGCATTCTAACATTCCATAATAGTATTTTGTGTGCTTCTTCTCTTTCCTCAAATATAATCATTTTGCCAGGTCCTAGTTTTGGCCAGAGTAGTGGAAGTGGCCAACAGATACTGGGGCTGTTGTGGCAGTCTTACAGAAAGAAGGTGGATAAATGGAGAAGAGACTGTACAATATTCTCTCTCTTTCTCTCTCGTTCTCTCTCTCTTTCCTTCTTATAGCACATCTGCGTTAGTCCAGCAGAAAAATCACTCCCCTAGACATTATTGCACCTTGACTCTGCTCTGTCCAGGGAGATAACCACAACACCACCTCCCTGCTGCTGATCTGACACCAGTCAGGGTCCTGGAATCTGCCAGGTGACAGAAAGGCAAAAGGAGTTAAGTCCCAGGAAGAGTCCAGCAGTTTTAGAGCTCTAGAAAACAAAGAGTTGCAAGAATAGACAAGAATAGAGAAGGCTGTGGGGACAGAAAAGTGCCCAAAGCTGAAGAATCCTAAAAAGATGGGAAGAGAAGCTAAGTTTATGTACCTTGGAGAGTGAGATTTAGTTTTGTGTAACCTTCCTCTTCCTCTTTATTTTCCCTCCTTCTCATCTTCCTTATCCTAAAATTGGTATTTGTTAAGTACTTACTTTGTGCCAAGTACTGTACTATGCACTGGAGTAGATTCAAGAAAATTAAGTTAGAAATGATCTCTGTTCCTCAAAGAGTTCTACTCTTAATGGAAGGGAGAACAAGCATTTAATTCTCATTATTCAGATATAGAAACTGAGACAAAAAGAAGTTAGTTCAGCGACTTGCCCGAGATCACACAGTAGGCAAATGATGGTGTTGGGATTTGAATCCAGGTCCTCCAACTCCCAGACCCTGCTTTTTCTACTAGATCCCCCTCTTCCTCTTTCTCCTCCTCCTCCTCCTCTTTTTCCTCTTTATCCTTCTCTAACTCTCTCTCCTCTGACTTCTCCTCCTCGTTTCTCCTCATCCTTCTCTTTCTTCTCCTACTCTTCCTTCTCCTCTTCATTATCCTCCTCCTTTTCCATTTCCTCCTTCCATCTATTTTTTCAACCATTACTTGTTTGAATGTTTTACGAAAACAACAACAAAAATACCCTTTCTACCAAAAGAGGTTTCATGTTTCCTCTTAGGAAGGTTGACATGTAGGCTGTCCGAATCTAGGAACCAATTCTCTTTCATCCGTTAGGAAAGCTGTCAATCCCCTGATGAGACTTCAGCTCTCTTTTCCAGTCTTTCAGTTTTTCATTCAAACAGTATAGCATGATAGAAACCCATGTTTTGGCCCATGTGTATCTGGAACCAATTGGTAAAGCAAACATTTTTAGTAAAAGTTTTGTATGTGTTTTAGAATAATATCTAAAGAGTGCTTAAACCAGTGTATAAACTGGCACACTGAAACACAGTTTAAAATCAAATTACCTGATTTGTGGCATCTTGAATTTCTTCCCTCATATATTTTGCAGGAAAGCATTTCATATTTGACACTGAAAACCTGCAATCTTGATTTCTCTCGCTTTTTTCTATTCACAGATAATGCCATAAGGTCTGCTTTAAGCAGTATCTGATCCTCAGAAAGTGGGGATGTACATGTTGGAAACATTTCTACTCCACTAATTCATATTGCTTTACATTTCTTAGATCAAATTCATCTCATATTACATCAAATTATTTCGATTCTCATATATGACACACTATGATGATGATGGAGGTAATGATGGAAAAGATATGAAGTTATATGAAATGGCAGAAATTTGAGGCATGCATACTTTAGATTTGGTGTCAGTTCTATGAAATACAAAATGAATATGGCAGCAATTAATGGACTGAATGTTACCATATGCACTGAATCTGTAAATTTAGAAAATTACAAAATAAATTTAGATAATTCCTAGGTACTAAGGATAATGAGGAAAATATCTGAAAAAATTGAGAATTTATCTTTGTTACTTAAGAATATTATGTAAAATCAATTGAGATCATCCCTATGTCTTTTGAATTTGGGTAATATAATACAAAAAATAAACATTCAGCCATTCCTTCAGTTCTTTGAGTTACGGTACCATTTCCAATAGGAGCCCAACTAATCCCCAGCTAGACTCTGCCACCAATGTGTATAGAGATCTATAGGTTCTTAAGTAATGAGTAAAGTTGTGGTCCATTATGAACAGTATGGTCATTTTCTGCTCTATCCACAGACTCAGTTCCATGTGACAATGCTATTGGCTTCTCCTCTACAGCAATCAGGCAGATGTTTTAATGAGTGCTAATTGTGTGCAGAACATTACATGGAGCACCTGAGGGAGAGTACTGTAAAGTAAATGGACTTGATCCCAGTGCTCAAGGAACTAACAGTGGAACAGAGGAGACAGACATTAAAATAAATTACAGGTAGAGGAAGCAAACAACTATAAAGATATGCATATACACGTTATGGAAAGGGGGAGTGGGGAAATCACCTAACTGCTTTAGGAGTACAGACTCAAATTCATAACTTACACAATAAGGAGAAAAATAGGGAAGTTGAGAAGTTAGTCATGAAAGACTTCCTGGAATGAAATTTTAATAGGACTTCGAAGATGAAGAGAGCAGTGATGCACCAGGTGTGAAGTGGCAAAATAGGAATTCCAGGCTAGATGTTAGAAAGGGGTCATCAGCACCATAAATCTGTACAAAGAATAATGAGTAGGAATTAAGTTCAATGGCCAGGGAAGTAGCTGATCAGCTCACCACTTTGAGCTGGAAAGGGGATGATAGGGAGCCAATATTGGGACCCCAGGCCAAACAGAATGGTAAAGTGAGCTAGAACCGCTCTTATTCTTCACCAAAAAACTACTTATAAGCACTACAGCAAGTAGCAGCAGCAACAAGGAGGTCAAGTCAAGCTTGAAGAACTTTCCTCCCCACTCAGAGTGTTTTACTTCAGTCGAGGGATAAGGCCAGATCTATGGCCTTATGAGAGTATGTACCAGAAGCAGCTTGACCTCAAAGAAAGACCAGAGCCTGGGTTGCAATCCCAGTTCTACCACCTACTGCTGTATGACCTTGGGCAAGTCCTTCAACTTCTCTGTGCCTCAAATACCTCATCTGTAAAATGGGGATTCTATATCTGTCTTCTTTCCTACTTAGAATGCAAGTCCCAGTGGGACCTGATTATCTTGTATTTTCCCCAGCTCTTAGTACAGTGGTTGGCATATAATAAGGGCTTAGTAAGTATAACAATTATTTCTTCTTCTTTCTTCTTCTCCCACCTACCCCATCTGATGGATAGCCAAGTGGTTTACCTGGAGCTATCAGGCACTCTGGTGAAACAGGCATGCCTGTTTCCCCTTCCCCTTGTCCCATCCTTGTCTCTCATGACCTCATTTTATTCCTTCTCTTTCTTCCATTGGGTACACAATAGGAGTGCTCACTGAATTTGACTGATTAGGACCATCCATTTTGACATCTCTGTTGTCAAAATGCTAACAATTATAACAATAATTGTGGTGCTGGTTGAGTGCAGTGTGCCAGCCACTCTTTGATATGAGCAAATTGGGTTGGACATAGTTACTGTCCCACTTGGGGCACACAATCTTAATTCTTATTTTACAGATGAGGGAACTGAGAAACAGAGAAGTACAGTGACTTATCTAAGGTCACACAGAAGGAAGTGGTGGAGCCGGTATTAGAACCCAGGTTCTTCTGACTCCCAGGCTATCCTCTATCCGTAGGTCATGCTACTTCAGCTTCCAGGAAATCTTTCTTCTTTGGGTTCTGCCAATTAAAACCTTACTTTACAATCTGCCCCTTCCATCCCTACCTCTGACTGGATATGGTGGGCACTCAGAGCCCACTGTATCTTGATTTGCCCTTTTATCTTTCCCTAACAAAAGCAGAAACTGCAGGAGATGGGGAGGAACAGGGCAGAAATTTGGATTTGACAGGAAGCTCTCTAACAAATACCATTAAAAAAAAAAAAAAAGGTTATCTGAGCCAAAACACTCTCAATCAGAACCTGTTGGAAGCAGGAAGAATGGGATAGTGGGCCTAGAGGGTATTCTGCAATACTCTTTTTCCTAGGGCTTCTGATTACCAGAATGTGACCCTGGTGTTTGGGATGGAAGGGAGACAGGTGTTTTACTGTTCTTACAATCCTGAGGAAATGTCAATATGTTTTGAAGTGTGACAATGAATTGCGAACAGGTAATAGGGAAAACAGAAAATACTATTTTCTCTGTGAATCTCCATGAAAAATCTGCAGCTCTTTCTTCTTACTGGGACCAGGGCTGGGGAAGACTGGAGGGAGCAAGCAGATAATAAACTGCGAACAAGTGGGAGGAAAAGCAGAAAATATTGTTTCTCCTGCTTCTTGCAAAACTCCATGAAAAACCCTGGGATCCAACCAGCTTTCTCTTTCCTCCTCATATCTCTTTACTATCTCTTTACTACTTAAGGCCCAAACTGAGCCTTAGGACACCTGAGAAAGGGAATAGTCACTTTGATAAGCTGCTGTGAAAATGGCCAATCTTTGAGGAATTACCCAAAAGGAGTATCTATGTTCACAAATTAGGGCTGGTTTCATGGTGCTGATTTGAGAGAAGAGGATCATTGAGAAGTAGGTTTTACTGAGAATCTGAGGGCTACTGGTGGGTTAGTTTGGGTTGAATTTTGAGGCTAGGATGATGGGTAGCTTTTGTACTAGCATGAGGATCAATCCCAACTAGTACATCATACAAAGAGCATTTTTTGAACAAAGAAACAGAGTTCAGAAAACAATCCCCTTGTGACCCAAGCTCTGGGCAAGATTCAGGTAAATTTTAGATGCTTTAACTGTAATATCATCAACGGTAAAGTTGGGAGAGGGAGTATAACTCTCTGTGATCTGTGTTTACAGAATTATTTAAAGGGAACCTCAAAGCCTAACTTCAATAGCTAAAACCTAGCCTAAGGCCCTTATCTAAAGTCCATTAGTCCACCACAAATATCACCAGAATAGAAAACAACCCAAGGATATCCTTGCTTCTTTTCAGCTTCAGCTTTCACCAAATTGTAGTAAATGCTACTTGGATTTATGTATTTGACTTGTCATAAGCTCATATGGGCCTCCTTTGTGCCACAATCAAGTGAAGCTAAAAGTTGTAGACAATTAAGTTTTGCTTTGCTAAAAAATTTGAAATCATTATCTTTTGTATCACATCAATTGGCAGTTATGTCATCTGCCCAGAGTTAATAGTTGCAAATGGACTGTGTAAGTGCTTGGCTCATAGTAAGAGCTTAATATATATAACTTCCTCCTACTCATGCTCATGCCTAACCCATTGCATCCCAGCTCCTCTGAAGCCAACCTATTCACAAGGCCCAAGGAGCAGCATGGCCTAAAGGATAGGCCATGGGCCTGTGAGTCAGAAGGACCTGGATTCAAATCCTGACTTCCCTCATCTGCTGTGTGATCTTGGGCAAATACTTTAACTTCTCTGTGCCTTAGTTACCTCATCTGCAAAATGGATATTAAAACTGGGAGCCCCATGAGGGACAGGGACTCTGTCCAGCCTGCTAATCTTGTATCTAACCCAGTGCTTAGTACAGTGCCTGGCACTTAGGAAGCACTTTATGAATACCATAAAAATGCCACATTCTTGTCTTTATGGCTGCTGACATCTTGTTTACACATTCCCTTCTGCATCAAACTCCTGCCTTTTTTCACATCTAGCAGACACTGACTTCCCCAACTTCAAATCCTTTCTGAAATCATATCTCCCCCAAGAGTCTTCCCTGATTAATTTCTTAACTCCCCACATTTCGCCACATACTGTCACCTGTGCACTTGGATAACCCACCAGCCATAGTGGTAACTTTTATGTATGTATCTTTAAACTTTGCTTTCCTCTACCTATAGTTAATTTTAGGGCCTGTCTCCCCTATTATAATATCCTTGGGGACAGGTATGTCTACTAACTGTACTGCAATCCTCCAAGCACATAGCCCAGAGTAAGTGATCAGTGAATGCAACTGATTGATCATTCATATCTGACTTAGAGAAGTAACAATTTGCTGATCCTCTGCAACTAAAAGTTACCATTTCTTTATAAATCCTTTGTGATTTTTTAAAGAGTAACTTGTAAATGTGTCTGATTTTCAGGCATTCAACAACGAGCCCTATGATAGTGTAGAAGCTGATTTTTATTACAAACTCTATTTGGAGTCTGACACCAAGTAATGTTTACTGAACATAACCTAGACAGTGTCCATAATAATTCAGAATTGACCCTTTAAAAATTTAACAAAATTGCCTCAATGAGAAGGATCTAATATTCTAAACATTTTTTAAGACAAAAAGCCTATGGTTGTTTGCATACACTAAAGGGATTTATAGGGAAAAAAATCTAAGAAAATAAACTGGTGACTTCAAGATCTCACTAATAACAGTTTCAATGGACCTTTAGAATTATTCCATCATTATAAGTGCATTGTATAATAAATCAGAAAAAGTGCTTTAGTGCAACTTCTCATTACTCTGAGATATTAAGCCTATTAAAAACAGAAATGCTGCTACAACCTTTGGCAAGATGTGCTTTCTACAGACCCCATTTTATTTTATGTGTGTTTTGTACGTGTGGTAGAAATCACAATGACAGCATCTGCTATTTATTCATTATCAACCAGTTTCAAATTCCTTTGAAAAGATTCTTGAACAGGCTTTTATGCCATCTGTCAGAGAGATGGATATGTTTGCCTGCAAAATTATCATTTTATACACTCATTATAAAGCAGATAGTATGTCACCCTTATCACTTTCATGCGTGCCTAAAAGGTTGTTACATTAGACTTTGTGGCAAATATACTTAATTTACATAATGTGATAGAGTACAATATTTAAGAAACACAGAGCTAAAATTGCTATTAAATCATTTTTATTATCCATTCTCTTGGTCAGTAGGGTTATCCTAAAGGGCTTTTAGCCTTGGAATATATTTTGATAATAATCATCATGGATTTCACCATTAAAATATGCTTGCTATGAAAGTTTGCCATCTAATCTTTGCACTTGATTCAATTTAAAGGACGAAACAACACTAATACTTGCAAATACATATTTTAAAAAGATTATACATTAGGGAGAGCAAACGTAACTGCCCTAATGAATTTTCTCTAGGCACTGTCCAAATAATAGTTAAATGGTGATTGGTGAGAACAATGAATGATCATTTGTGAGATATTGTATATTTTGGAAAACCCTAAAATCAATTAGACTGTCTGATGACAATTATACAAGACTGCTTCACTGTCATGAAGATTAAACTACACTGAATCTGAAAGAATTCTGTCACAAAGATAGCAAGATGCTAGAGGCTAGATGTCTCACCAAGCAAAGCATAATAGATGACTTTGTTTTAAGATACAAGGCAGACATTTAGATTCCAAGAATAAGTATTTTATATTCAATGCATGTAGGTAACATTTTTGTACATAAACATTTCTGAGGTCTAGAGTATCCAAGTCATTCCTCTAGTGAGGCGGCAGTGGCAAGAGCAGAGTGTCACTGCAGAGCTCCGCGGGCAAACTGGTGGGTGACTCCTTTGTCGCCGAGTCTCCGCGGCTGGGAAGATTAGAAAGGGGAGAGAGGTCCTAAGGACTGAGGCCCACTCCCCGGACTGGCTCTGTCCCCCGTTGGAGCCGAGGAATCCCTGGAGAGAACGCAGCCCTCACACTCCACTCCTCTGCCTCCGCTAACCTTCTCACTGGGCCTCATTCTCACCTGTCCTGCAGTCGACCCCTGGTCCACGTCCTACCTCTGGCCTGGAATGCCTCACATCCACCAAACTAACTCTCTTCCCCTCTTCAAAGCCCTACTGAGAGCTCACCTCCTCCAGGAGGGCTTCCCAGACTAAGTTCATCTTTTCCTCTGCTCTTCTCCTCTGCTTTTCCTCTGTTGCCGGATTGTAAATTCCAAGCCTTAATACAGTGCTCTGCACACAGTTAGCATTCAATAAATACGATTGAATGAGTGAATAAATCACCCCTACTCTCTCCCTCTGTTCTACCCCCTTCCCTTCTCTACAGCACTTATATATGTACATATTTATTATTCTATTCATTTTATTAATGATATGTATATCTCTATAATTCTATTTCCTTATATTGATGACATTGATGCCTGTCTACTTGTTTTGTTGTCTGTCTCCCCCATTCTAGACTGTGAGCCTGTTGTTGGGTAGGGATTGTCTCTGTTGCCCAGTTGTACTCTCCAAGTGCTTAATAGAGTGCTCTGCACATAATAAGCGCTCAATAAATGCAATTGAATGAATTTATGCAATGAATCTTCTCACTGTGCCTCCGTCTCACCTGTTTCACTGCTGACTCCTGGCCCATGTCCTACCTCTGGCCTGGAACACCCTCTCTCCTGAAATCCAACAGGCAGTTAATCTCCTCCACCTCCTCACCCCACCATTCAAAGATTTACTGAAGGCATATCTCCTCCTCCTCCTCCTCTCTCTCCTCCTTTTATATCATCCTAACTTGCTCTCTTTGTTCTTCCCCACAGCATTTATGCAAATCTCTGTAATTTATTTTTTTGTATTTATATCTCTATCACCTGTCTAGTCTGTAAGCATGTTGTAAGCGGGGAATGTGTCTATTGTTATATTGTACTTTCCCAAGGCCTTAGTACAGTGCTCTGCACACAGTAGGCACTAACACAGCAGCATGGCATAGTGGATAGAGCATGGGCCTGAGAGTCAGAAGGTTATGGGTTCTGATCCTGGTTCTGCCTCTTGTCTAATTTGTGGCCTTGGGCAAGTCACTTCACTCAGTTCCCTCATCTGTAAAATGGGGATTGAGAACATCAGGTGGGACTGGGACTGTGCCCAACCCAATTTGCTTTTATCCACCCAAGTGATTAGTACAGTGTCTGGCACCCTTAGTAAGCACTTAGTAAATGTCATTGTTATTATTATTATAACTATTATTAATAAATAAATATGATTGAATGGATGAATGAGGGAGGGATAACAGGTAATTAACCCCTATTTCAGAGTATCCAGAATAAAAGATATCTTTTAGCATGTCGGAAGGAAAAGGGAAAGGAAACTTTGGAAACAGAGCTGAAGACAAGGAGGGAAGGGTAGGAATATGGGAGCAAATTTTTTTTTAAGAATTTAGAGGAAATAAGGCATGCCTCCTGATGTAAAATAACTTGAATTAATTTTCTTTTGATCCTATCATAATACTGCTCTCAATTGTTGCAGTATTATTTTTTTTAAAACAAACTTTCTGCCTACCACATTAGATTGTAGGGCCCCAGAAATCTGGAACTCTATCTTTTGCTTTTATGGTACTTTCCCAGGTGCTTAGCACAGTTCCCTGACACAGTTGGTACTCACTGAATAATAATTGTAGTATTTCTGAGGCATTTAATATGTGCTAAACACTATACCAAGTGTTCTTATCTTTCCACCCAAACACTGTCCTCCCCGTGACTTTCCCTTCACTGTAGATGACACCACCAATCTTCCTGGCTCCTTGACTTCTCTCTCATTCAACCCACATATTCAATCCATCATTAAATCCTGTCAGTCCCACCTTCACAACATCACTAAAATCCACCCTTTCTTCTGCATCCAAAATGCTACCACATTAATACAATCACTCATTTTATCCCACCTGGATTACTGAATCAGTCTCTGGGCTAACTTCCCAGCCTGTCTCTCTCCACTCCAGTGCATACTTCATTCTGCTGCCTGGATCATTTTTCTACAAAACCGTTCAGGACATGTCACCCCCTCCTCAAAAAAATCCAGTGGTTTCTCATCCACTTCCACATCAAACAAAAACTCCTCATCATTGGCTTTAAAACACTCAATCACCTTGCCCCCTCTTACTTCACCTCGTTACTTCTACAACCCAGCTGCACACTTTGCTCCTCTAGTGCTAACCTTTGTGAGACCTTGTGCCTCAGTTTCACCTGCTTCTCCATCAACCCCTGGCACACATCCTGCCTCTGGCCTTCTCTCCGCAAATCTAACAGACATTTACTGCCCCCCCTCCCCCGCCCCCCATTCAAAGCCTTATCGAAGGCATATGTCCTTCAAAAGGCCTTTCCAGAATGGGTCCTCCCTTTCCTCTTTTCCCACTCCCTTCTACTTCTCCCTGTCTTGCTCCCTCTGTACTTTTCCATTCCCAACCCCATAGCACATATGCACATATCTGTAATTTATTTATTTGTATTGATGTCTGTCTCTCCTGTCTAGACTTTAAGCTCATTGTGGTCAGGTAATGTGTCTGTTAATTGCTATATCTTACTTTCCCGAGTGCTTAGTACAGTGCTCTTCACACAGTAAGCACTAAATAATGATTGAATGAATGAATGAAAAGGAGGGAGGACAGCTAATTAACCCTTTTTTGCTGATGAGGCACAAAGTAGTTAAGAAAAATTATAATATAAATACATACAAATAGACACAAACACACGCACACACTCTGGATTGTACATATGCAGAGAGAGAGAGACAGTGGGATTCCCAGATAGTTGCTACATGAAAAGCTGAAACTGGAAAAGCAGAAGAAGCAAGGAGAAAGAGGAAGGATTTAAGGATGAATGCACATATACACACATAAATATACACACACACATACATGCCACATATACATATGTTTATCCTTCATACTCAAAAAGGACAGAACTGATGGCGACATCATCTTGTGTGTGTGTGTGTGTGTGTGCAGGTGAAAAGGACAATGCAGGATCCACAGTTCAGGCAACATTGGACACACAAAAATGGTGTGCCTTGTTGTATTGTTCTACTTAATATTTGCAGTGCCTGTACTCTTATCTCCTTTTCTATCTGTCCATGTGAATCTTCTGCTCAAAGAGAGCAATTCACTTCTTGATGGCAGTGAGCCAAGCAGGTTTAACTTCAGCAGTTGTTACCTGATTTTCAGATGGGATGAAGCATTGGTCTGAGGCTTTAGTTTATCGTGTCCTTAAAACACTCTGCCCTCCTTGCTTTTGGGGCCTCCCAGTTTCAGCTCTTCAAACAGGGGCTGTCTGGTAATCCTGCTGCTGTTGCTCTCTCCTCATACACCCCACCCAGCTCACCCAGGTGATCATAGCTTCAGTGAAATCTGCCCTTTCCTCTCCATCTTAACTGCTAGCTCACTGATCCAAGCACTTATTTTCTAACTTGACAATTGTATCAGCCTCTTGCTGACCTCCCAGCATCATGCCTCTGCACTCACCAGTCCATGCTTCTCTCTACTGCACTCTACTACCCTGATCACTTTCTGGAAAAAAAAAAAAAAACATTCAATCCATATCTCTTGAGTTGTCAAAAACTTCCAATCACTGCCTATTCACCTGTGCATCAAACAGAAACTCCTTACCATCAGCTTTAAGACACTCATTTTTAGCTTTCTTCCTCCTATCTGACCTCACTGATCTCCTTCTACAACCCACTCCAAATGCCTTCTCTGACACTAACCTACTCACTTTACTTCAGTCTTGTCTTGCTGCTGACCCTGTCCTTATGTGATCCTTCTGTCTTAGAACTTCATATATAACAGTTCACCATTCTCTCCACCTTCAAAACCCTCCTATAATCACATCTCTTTCAAAAGACTTTTCCTAAGCCCTCATTTCCTCTAAGCACACTTTTCCTTGAATAAGTACTACACTGTGTAACTCTTTGTGAGTAGCACTTTGCTGCTCACTCCATCAACACACTACTTATGTAAATATCCTTATAATGTGCTGTTTCTGCTATCTGTAATTTAATATCTGCTTCCCCATATAGACACTGTCTCCTCATATAGACTGTAAGCTCCGTGTGGGAGGGATTGAATCTACCAACTCTATTGTACTGTGTTTTCCCAAGCAATTAGTGCAGTGCTCTCTACATGCAGTAAGTACTCAATAAATACCAATGATTGATTGATTGATAGAATGTGCCAGACATGTAAGATTTATAAGCTAATCTTGCAATTTGATCTTACCACTAGACCACAATGAATAACTGACTTATTTTTATACATGCCAAAAAAGATTTTCAAAAGTAAAAGGTGGTACTATGTTAAGATGAAATGTAAAATGAAATTGCCCTAGAAGCATTGGAAAAAGGGACATACACATGTTCCAAGCCAATGCTCTTTGAGTACTGAGGATCCCTGACCCATTTCCCCTGTTCTTACATTTCTTCTCTCCTAGCCATCCTCACACTATCATCATGCATGTAATGTGTTTGCCTTTTACTTCCCAAATGCTTAATCATGGGTGCATTGCACCCAGTGGGACCTCAATATACTTATATATTTAGTTCAGATTTCTTGACCAGGAAAATTAATGAAAAGTGGTGAAAAACATACTGACTTCTATAGAGATCTTTCTCCTCTATGTGAAGATTTCCAGCTGTAGGTTTCACAATCAGACAAGCCCTCCTCTTGGGCTGGGAACCTGCTTTATGGTTTATGATTTCCAGCCCTTCCTCCTGAGTTGGGAAAACTCACTATCCTAACTGACGTCCACAGCTGGGAGTCTGCTAACTGGTCCCATATGTCTGAGACAGGTCCTAAACAGATGTATTGACTAGGAATTTCCTAGACTGGGCACACTGTGACAAGTGCAAAAATGTAAAACTTTATTCAGTTCCAATTCTGATTGAAGAAGAAATGTGTGCGTGTGAGCACGCGCACACACACACACAACACATACCCCGCCCAAACATTACTACCAGTCCTAGGAAGCAGCGTGGCTCAGTGGAAAGAGCTCGGGCTTGGGAGGCAGAGGTCAGGGGTTTGAATCCCAGCTCTGCCACTGGGCAGCTGTATGACTGTGAGCAAGTCACTGAACTTCTCTGTGCCTCAGTTACCTCATCTGTAAAATGGGGATGAAGACTGTGAGCCTCACGTGGGACAAACTGATTACCCTGTATCTACCCCAGCACTTAAAACAGTGCTCTGCATGTAGTAAGTGCTTAACAAATACCAACATTATTATTATTATTATTTTGCCCAAGTTTGTGGAGATGGACCCCACGTCAAAAGAGTTTGGGAAGTCCGGCTGGCTCAGGGTGGCTATGATGGTTCATGAAGGCTGCGGGCAATGGCACAGACACCTGACGCGAGTCTTAGCTGGTTTGCAATCCGCAGGGGCCACACCACCTTGCCATGTTCCATTTAGAGTTCCAGTTTTTAGCTCAAGACAACCAGTTTCTCCTCATATCATCTCACTGACTCCTCGCGATTCAAGGTGACCGCCTTTTATCTGCTTCTGCCTCAGGGGGTGCAGCACCTCCTATGTGGCAGTTATTGATTGGACCAGGCCCCTTACCAGGTAAAGCATGGAGGGAAAGCAACTTCTCCCATTTTGCCACACCTCAGACTGGTCCTGCAATGGTCTGCCCTGGAGCAGAGCAGCCCAGCTCCTTCCTACATGTTGTTGTTCATGGGTCCAAAATAAAACAGTCACTAGTGAAAGAGCTTCTTGGCCAATAAAATGGCCTCCACAGGCTCATCACAGGTACAATACTGAACATCTAAAGAACAAATGCCTCTCTTCAAAACAGAAACTTTATGCTCTAGGTATCCATGCATAAGTCTCCACAATGATGGAAAACAATGAGGAGGAAAAAAGACTCTGCAACTTTCCAAATAAAACAATAATAATTGTGGTATTTGTTAAATGCTTACTGTGAGCAAAACACCGTATTAAACACTAGGAATAATTAATTAATTAATTCATTCAATAATATTTATTGAGTACTTACTATGTGCAGAGCACTGTACTAAGCGCTTAGAATGTACAATTCGGCAATAGATAGAGACAATCCCTGCCCATTGATGGGCCCACTTACTCTGAAAGGTGGGGAAAAATATACTGAATTCTAAGGAGGTCTTTCTCCTCTTTGTGAAGATTTCCAGTTCTAGGTTTCACAATCAGACAATTCCTTACCTTAAATCTAACTGGGCCCTGCTCTATTGTTTCCAAACCAGCCGCTCCTCATTATAGGCACTAAATACTAAGTATACTAAGTACTCAGTTCAGTACAGTCACTGTACTAAGCACTGGGATAGGTATAACTAGTCAGGTTGGACCCAGTCCCTGTCCCTCCTAGAGTTTACAGTCAATCTCCATTTTACTGAGGAGGGTCCTAAGGCACAGAGAAATGAAATGACTTCCTCAAGGCCACATAGCAGGCATTAGAACCCAGGTCCTTCTGACTCCCAGGCCCAGACTCTATCCACTAGGCCACATTATAGTCACATCGGGTACAGAGTTGGTCCCACAGGGATTTGAAGTCTGAGTGGAAGGAAGGACAGGTAAAATATCACCATTTTACAAATGTGGTAACTGAGGCAAAGAGGGTCACACAGCAGACAAGCAGAGGAGCCAGGATTAGAACCCAGGTCCTATGACTCTCATGCCCATGCTCTATTCATTAAGTCATACTACTTCTTTACATGGACTCATCAAAGTAGCACTCGTCTCTTACAAACTGCCAAGGGATCTTTTCATGTATGTGTAAATAATGATGTCGAACTTGGGATAAAAATGAGAGGATTCTAAAACTACATAAGAGGGATCGACTCCTGCTCAGTCTGTACGCTAAATATCAACGCAGAGTCACTAATATTTAATTCACTGAAAATGAGAAAGGCACTTAGAATGAGTACTGAACTGTCATACATAGTTTCACATGTAGTGAATTTCTACTAAAGATAAAGAAGCATCTTAACAGCTGATGTCACAACCCTGGTGTCTGAAGACACATAAATACATCAAGAAACACTGGACAAAGCCTAAGGCAGCTCTATTGGAAATCATACTGCATCTACCTGTATGATTTGTCAATGGAAGTCTTTATGTGATATTGCCTACTTGGCTGCCTTAAGAAATCCCTAGCTTTTATTGCCAATCCTGATGATACTGTAAAGAGGAATGCTTATAAAAGTCTACAGCTTGGAATACTGAGCCAGCTAAGGTACATACATGATAAATGTTGGTTTGTCAAGGCTAAAGAGAAACAGGAATACATAACTAGACTAAAAAACAATTGAACTCCTGAGTCATCGGTCCTAATTTGGGGATCATTTTCAAATTTCTGCATGGTACCATTGAATACAAGTGAATTTTGGGGGTGTCCTAGCTGGGAGATGTCTAATAACAATGAACGGAAGATGTGATTTATAAAACCTTTTGACTTCTTCTGTAGACTAAAAATGAGCCTGAAATAGAGTCAGGAAAGGCTGAGAGGCAATTATAGCCATAGGAAAATCCCTGAGGCACAGGTTTGAACCATAACATGAGCAAGAACTGGCATAATTCTGAAGGGTTTGCTTTTCTTCATCCTCAGTACACTTAATTCTGGGCTGGAGCTTTAGAGGTGGCCCTAGCCTGCACCATCAGACGTCTCCTGAATCCTCTGGCAGAGTCAAGAAGCTGGTTTATGCATAATTGATGGGCCCCTTCTGGGCTCTGTGATGGAGGTTTAGTGGTGTGGAAGGGTAGCTTCTGTTTCTGAGAATTAATCTTTCCACCTGCTCCCTGGATATATTTCCAATTCCTTTTATTACTTTTCTGTCCCAGAGGGAATTTTCTCAAATACATAGCATTTTATGTTTGCTGTGAGGAAATAGTCAATTGAGACCTTTAAAACACATCCGGCTCTGTAGAACACTATATTGTGGAATGTGGTAATAAAAAGAATTGGGAATTTTTCTGGCCATTCTGGTAGTAGCTTTATAATGTGCTTTGAAGATGGGAATAAAGGAAATTAATGAAATACATTGAAATAAAAATATTCTGTTGTTCCTTTGATTCTAAGATGATGGAAAGATAGTAGCATCTCATTCATATGTGTGGATTTTTTCAAAAGACAGTTTTATACACAGAAGTTGTAAAAATTGTAGGAATTTTTTCTAGTTCTCTATCCAATTGTGGTGTGTGGGAGGAACACTTTGAATTACAAACACTGATGGTGCTGGCGAAAAGTGCTAGCCTCATCAGCAATCAATACATCTATTATTAAGATGCTTAGTTACACATTATCTTAAGAAGCTGTGTGGTACAATACATATTTCGAGAGCAAATGAAAAGTTAGAGATGGCTCTACTTCATATACTTGTCTTCCACCACAGAGGATGATGTCTTTTATAGCATCAATAAATACTGGAGATAGGAAATAGGATTATTTTGCACCAACGTTTGAGAAGTTAACACTGTAGGCAAAGTCTCAAAAATGAAAGGAATATCCAAATCTGATGGCAGGAGGGTTTACGGGTTTAGGAGGGTTGGCCTCCTGTTCCATCCCACCTTATCCACTCACTACCTTGAGCACACAATTAATCATTATCTCTATTCATTGTATACTCTCTACCCTCATCAACTCTGAAATGTTTCTATCTGATCACAGTCTTCACACTTTCTTCTATATCGTACACTTACTCAATGCAAATCTGTCCTGTACCTGCACAGCGACCTCCAATCTTTTGACTCCCTATGTTCTAAAGTCATCATGCCCCATTTGGTCACCATACCCAAACTGCCTTCTCTTCATGCACATAAATACGCTCTCTCCACTAAACTCAACTCCCTCGTCCACCCTGTGCTTCTGCCAAATTGTCTCGCCACAACCCTGGATCACCTCCATACTACATTTCTTGTGCTTCTGTGCTTGAGCTGCAGAGCACTGCTGGTAGAAATCCAGACACCAGGCTGAACTTATCCGTCACAAATTCATCTCATCTGCCTCAATTCTGCCCTCTCGTTGGCCCAGTAGTTTTCTATTTAAATTGACTCCCATAATCATTGCTCACATCTGTTGTTCCAGATATTGATCTCTCCCCTCTTCAAACACCACCTCATCTCTTGCCTAAAGACCTGGGCATGTACTTTATTGAGAAATTGAAGTATCATGTGGAATCTTAAAATATTCTTTCTTCCTCTCCAGTCCCTCCCTCCTACTTGCCCCTTCTTGACTCCATGTTTCCCAGCAGAATCTCAAGAACAGATCCCTTGTCTCCTCCCAAAATCTATACCCTACACGTGCAAGTTCTGACCTCCTCCCTTTACACCTTATCAAAACATTTGCTTCCGCCCTTCTTCCCTCCCTAACCTCCATCTCCATGGTTATTCAATGGACAAGCATGCCCATTTTTCCTCTTTCCCAGAAAAGCATTCACTTTACCCACAGCTCTCTCCGGTTATCATTCCAACTCCCTCTTATCATTTCTTTCCACATTCCTGTTTACCTCTGCTGCTTCCATTTCCTCTACTTTAACTCTCTCCTTGACTCCCTCCAATATGGCTTCCCCTTGCTTTACTACAAAGAAGCAATCCTTCTCTGAGATCACCAATTACCTCCTTCTTGCTGAATCTCATGGCCTTTACTTCATCCAAATCCTCCTTGACCTCTCAGCTGCCTTTGATAGAGTCAACAACTCCCTTCTCCTGGAAACATTATCCAAACTTGGTTTCACTGATACTATCCCCTCCTGGTTCTCCTCCTGTCTGAGCCCTCATTCTCAGTCTCTTGTGGGCTCCTCCTCTGCCTCCCACCAACTGTGGAAATTCTCTAGGCTAGAATCTAGGTCCTCTTCTATTCTCTGTCTACTCCCACTACCTTGGAGAATCCATTCACCACCTTGGCTTCAACTATCATCTGTATACGGATGATTCCCCAATCTATATCTCCAGCCTTAATCTCCTTTTCTGCAGTCTCATATTCCCTCCTGACCAGAAAATGTCTACCTGGATGATGTGCCAACACCACAAACTAAACACATCCAAACATAAACTCTTCTTCCCACTCAAACCCTGACTCTCCCTGTCTTTTCCATCACTGTAGACACTACCAATATCCTATCTCACAAGCCTATAACCTTGCCAATATCCTCAACTAACCTGCATACTCAATCTGTTACCAGGTTCTATAGGTTCTACCTTCTCAAAATTGCTAAAATGGGCTTTTTCTTCTCCATCCAAACTGCTACTATGCTGATCCATCTGCATCAGCTATACTGCATCAACCCACTCACTGACCTCCCTGCCTCCTGTTTCTTCCCACTCCATTACACACTTCACTCTTTTGCTCAGATCATTTTTCTAAAAATAATCAGCTCACATCTCTCCACTCAAGAACATCCAATGGCTTTCTCCTACTCCTTCTCTCTCCTGCATCACCTATGCATTTGAATTTGTTACCCTTAAAGCACTTATATATATACACCCATAATTTAGAGAATGTTTCTGGTCATTGTTAAATAGTACTCTTTGAAGTGCTTAGTGCAGTGCTTTGTACACAGTAAGAACTCAATAAATGCAATTGAATGAATGAATTTGTATTAATGTCTAACATTCCCTCTAAGCTGTAGGCTCACTGTGGGCAGGAACATATCTGCCAACTCTATTATATTGTACTTTTCCAAGCACTTAGTAGAATGCTCTGCATACAGTCAGTGCTCAATACTGTTGTCCAAACATAATAATAATAATGATGATGGCATTTAAGTGCCGACTATGTGCAAAGCACTGTTCTAAGCGCTGGGGAGGATACAAGGTGATCAGGTTGTCCCACATGGGGCTCACAGTCTTAATGCCCATTTTACAGTTGAGAGAACTGAGGCCTAGAGAAGTTGTGACTTGCCCAAAGTCACATAGCTTACAAGCAGTGAAGCTGGGATTTGAACCCATGACCTCTGATTCCCAAGCCCGTGGTCTTTCCACTGACCCATGCAAACATCATATAACATGTCACTTGATGTGGTGTAATTTAGCAGAGGGAAGACAAACATTGAAACAGGGACTGATAATGTGTGATAATCAAAAATTGCAATTAGGAAAAGCACCTTGGTTGACAAGGAGGACCATCTGCCATCACGTTTTCTTGAATGGTGAACAGCAGTTAAAACAAAAAACAAAATAGCTACTAGGAGGTAAACACATTCCTTTATAAAATATGAAAAAATAAAAGCAACATCTACTTTGTGGAATAATTGAGTAATTTGGGTGTATTCATTACCGTGGATATTTTTCATAATGTTATGAATTCTTCATATAGGTACATGTATCCCCATAAAGATCTTTGCATTTGTAAATTGGAAATGAACCTTAAAAAGATTAACCTTTGTGGTTAGAGATTTCCCTAACTACAAAATCACAATCTTGCCTTTGTTTGCACCACATTGCTTTACACAATCTCCATTCCAACATCATTATTTTGATGTTGTATTTCATTATTTAAGAAGACTAGAGTTGTTACTCCTTAGCAAAGGTATTTAAGAATCCTGCTGGCCTAATTAGGAGGAAGCCAGCTGGCTAATGAGGAAGCTACGGAAAGTTAGCAGACAAGTTGAAGGACAAGGTTGCACCTGTAAAGTGAATTTCAGAAAAATGAGATGTCTTGAGTGAAAGGAAAGTCCTCAAAGAGGGGCTAGTTCAGGCTTGTTGTGAGGGAGTCTTAGAAATTATTTTCAGGGAGAGGAAATGAGACTGAGAAATTGTACAGTTCCAAAGGTTAGGGAATTTGCTCAATCATGGGAGAACACCTGAAATGTAATTAGCACCAAACTTTGCTAAGAATGTCACTCTCTGATCCAGATGAATCCACAAGTGATTACAGTAATAGCTCCACAAACTGTTAAAATTCTCTCAAATCATCTTTTGATCTAGTGGAGGTGGATTGTTGTTTTTTGTCTATAGAATGAAAAGATGGGAGATAGACTTTATAACCAAACACTTTATTTTTCAATTAGCTTCCAGCATCCATTTATGAGGGGAGGAAAAAAAAACTGTGGCCTTGCAGGGCATAGGCACTAGAGGATCAATGATCTCCACTTTCACTAAGAGCAAAGAAGAGACTTCTTCCTGGGCACTCAGGGGGGCTTAAAGATAGACGAGTCCTCCTTACCAGATGAGAAGAGATCTGAACATTACACACAGAATAGAATTTAATTAGCTCATGGTCTCAAGCTCATAAATCCCTTTTCCTTCTGCATCATCTATGCACTTATGTAACTTCGGGCTTTTGGTATTTACCTCTCCTCCATCCCAAAGCAATCATGTACATATCTACAAATTATATATTATAAATTATCTATTTGTATTAATGTCTGCCTCTGGATCTAGGTTGTAAAATCATTCGGGGCAGATAATGTGACTACCAGAAGCTATGTGACCTAGTGGATAGAGCACGGACCTGGGAGTCAGAAGGAACTGGGTTAAATCCTGACTTCGCCACTTGTCTGCTGCATGATCTTGGGCAAGTCACTTCACTTCTCTGTGACTCAGTTCCCTCATTTGTAAAATTTGGATTAAAACTGTGAGCCCTATGTGGGACAGGGCCTGTGGCCAACCTAGTTTATCTACCCCACTGTTTAGTACAGTGCCTGGCACAAAGTAAGCATTTAACAAATATCATAATTATTATTATTGTTATTGTCATTACCATTTCTGCAGTATTTTATATTCCCAAGAACTCTGCACACTGTAAGTGCTCAGTAAATAATATTGATTGGAGGAGCTCATACTAATTGTGAAAGGAGGATCCACTTTGTTGATTCAATTAGTGACTTTGCAATTTGGCCATTTTATCTGTTGGGCTATATAACAGTTGTATTTCATAAACAAAAAGCTGAAAAATCAACTGTCAAAATATTTGGCAGAAAAATGCCCATCTGTTTTCTATTTTATATTTTTCTCTTTATATCAGTGGTTAATGAAATGAAGCCTTCAGCATAAGCTAGAAGTTAAATACCAGGAAATAGGGAGACCAAAATTGCCTATTAATACAGTGTGGATGCATGTGTTCATATAGTATACTATACTTAACCCAGCCTTCTTAAAAGGGCTAATTAATATTACAATTTTTGTTATTGTTGCTGCTGTTGGAGATGGTCTTTGGATATTTGACTATATTCTTGAACATCTTTATATGGCAATAGTTACTTAGAAAGATATATAGAGATATATAGACCATATCACACATTTGCCTATGTTCATATATGCATGTATGCAATATTGGCAAAACATTACTTTTTATTCTGTAATCTAAACACAAGTCTTCCTAGCTTTGTCTTCCTTCCATCTATTGACATTCAAAAAGACATATGCAGAGGATGTAGATTTAATAGACAGATGTCTATCAGTTTCAACAGCAGATGAGTTAAAAAAAACCCAGAGACATTTAGTTATGGAAAAATATAATTACTTTTCTATTAGAGTTCTCAGTCACTTCTATAATCATCTTTTGGATGGTGAGCCACTTACTCTAATTCTGACATGAAGGATATTTCTAAAGTTTATGGCAAATGAATTCAGAAGTAGTAGGTGAGTGACAGTGTGCTTCAAGTGGTTGTGACAGCCTCTTTTCTTCGGCTTTTTAACTTCTTTAATTTTGTAACAGAAAGAAACCTTTCCTGGTTAGTAAAAACAAAATTCTCACAGGGAGTTTAATTGTCTGGCTCTTTCTGTATAACAAAGGAGGAGGAGGCCAGGCAGGGTTTCATATGAGTAGTTGACCAAGTGGTACATGCAAGAAATTCCTTTCATATTTCCAATCCAATGGGATTTTGCTTCTTAGATTATTCATGCAGAATTGAGGAACATGTTTTGTGGGATGCAAAACGAAAACTCTGTTTTATGAATTCTACCAATTATGAAAGGAAGTAGCTATAAATCGAAATTGGTATGTATTTGTTTTGCAGCTTTCTCCCATCTTCCCCCAGAAAGGACATACCTGTGTTACCTCCCCAGGAACCCCAACCAGCTTCTCCTACTATTATCCTGGGGCCTCAATCCCAGCTGGTTTGCACCATCCCAGAAGGGAGGAATAAAGCAAATGCAGCCTGAGGTCTCCCCTGAGCTTAAAACCTTGCAAAGGCAGTGGCTGCTGTGGCAGTCACTGTGGCTGAGCCCTGACTCCTGGACATTGAACCACAACAAATCTGAGATTCTGCTCCTCCAGTCACAGCCCCACAATTTCTATTGCTCTGTGCATTTGTCCTGCTTTCAATGATTCATTAGTGCTTCATGGTTTCATCTTTCCTAGTTGTCTGTCACCAGAACCTTCTCCCCACTTATATTCCTAGACTGTGAGTCCCTTGGAAGCCATGGACCATATCTAATTTCACCTGTCTTTTCTTTTCCAGAGCTTAGTATAGTGCTCAGCACATAATAAGTATTTAATAATTATCCCAATTGTTCAAGCTTTAATTTTGAGTCTTCTCATGTAACTTCAAAATTGTGTTCTGCTTTGGTTTGTGCCAAAGGCAGAAATCTTGTTAGAAAACAAATGTTCTCCTAAAACAAAGGAAAAACAAAAAGTTAAGGGATTCTTAAAATGGGGTATAACTACCACTGTAACCTTTTACATGGAAGGTTTTTCAATTTGAAAATATTATAAACAAAACAGATATAGCTGTTCTATTTATACATGTGTGAAACTGTGTTTATAATAAGGTCAACGAGGGCCCAATTGCATTTAACTACAACTCTGCATGCCATGTTAATTTCATCCACTTTTGTTACTATTTTCACAAAATCCCTGGTGTAAGAGCTACCTCAATTTCTAATTGCTGCACACCAGCATTATCCACATTCCACTACTGCCTCCCAAATGTTCACTTTTATGTCCCATCAGTTGAAGTTTTGCTTCACCGTGTCCTTTTCTCTCCATCCTATTCAAAGTTACCCTATTTCAGGCACCATCAAAAAGCGATGAAGCATCTTAACATTATCCACTCTGCTCACATGTAATAATAACTACAGCTTTGAAGTTACTAAGCTTTCACTTCAGTAGCACTGGAATTTCTCTAGACTGTAAGCTTTCTCTAGACTGTAAGCTTCCTATGGGCATGGAATGTGTCCAACAGTGTTATATTGTTACCAAGTTACCAAGCACTTAGTACGGTATTCTATACACAATAAATATGATCGATTGATTTATTCTCTAGAATTTATAAGTTGTGTCTGTACGTTACTGGATCTTGTAGTCAAAGTCACATAGTACAATTAGCTTTAGTTCTGATGTAATATAATCAATCCATCAATCAGTAGTATTTACTGAGCTCTTACTCTGAGCTGAGTACTCTACTAAGTGTTTCAGAGTATACACTGGAGTTAACAGACACTACTCCTACCTTTAAAAAATGTATATGCTAGTAAGGAAGACAGACCACCAAGTAAATTACAGTTCAGGGTTAGAAACAAAATGTAAAAATATGTTCTTAAGGGTTGCGGAGGGAAGGTGGGGGGGGAGAAAGTACTTAGAGGAAACAGACTGGCCCAGTAGAAAGGGTATGGTGATACTTCAAAAATAATAATAATAATTGTGATATTGTTAAGCCCTTGCTATGTGCCAAGCACTGTACTAAACACAGGGGTAGATACAAGATAATTGGGTTGGACTCATTCATTCAATCATATTCATTGAGTGCTTACTTTGTCCAGAGCACTGTACTAAGTGCTTGGGAGAGTATAACAATTAACAAGCACATTTCCTGCCCACAACAAGCTTACAGCCCAGAGAGGGAAACAGATTTTAATATAATTAAATTACAGCTATGTGCATAAGTGCTACCACTCCCCGGAGTAGATAGGGAGTTGAACATTATCTTCTTGGGGATGGCAGTGTAAGAATTGGATCCTCTGTTCCACGGCTAAAATAGATGCATTGGAGGAGATGTGTAGGGGTTCCTTGGAGCCTAGGGGCATAAAATCCGCATCCTGATCAGAGCTCAGGGAAAAGGGAAGGGAAAGAAAATGGCCTCTTCTCAGCCCTGGCAGCTCAAGAACAGAATGTCCCACAATCCTGGTTGGCGGGCAGTCAGGTGGGCAGGCGATAGGCAGTGGTTCCAAAGGCTGATGACCCTCCTATCTCTCCCCACTTCAGTCTATACTTCACTCTACTGCTCAGATTGTCACCCAGTTTCTTTTTGTCTTTCCTTTTGGGTTAGAGACTCCTCTGCCAACTCAAGAGGGGCAAGACACCCACCTGTTTGAGGAGCCAGCTAGTACCCTCCTCATTTTTAAAAGCCTTCTGGATGAACTCACCCAGGTACTCACCTGTCGCTAATGCAGGTCTCAGGTGCTCCATCTTTGCATATCCAGTAAAGGAGGAATCTGCAGCTCACTGCCAACTATGCTGAAGATGCTACTACTGCATTTAGAAGCCTAGCATAGCCCCCACAGCCCTCAGTATCTGCCTGGGAGTCAGAAGACCTGAGTTCATTCATTCATTCAATTGTATTTATTGAGCGCTTACTTTGTGCAGAGTGCTGTACTAATTGCTTGGGAAAGTACAATACAGCAATAGAGACAATTTCTCCCCACAGTGAGCTCACAGTCTACAGGGAGGGAGACATATCAATACAAATAGACATCAATATAAATAAATTAAATTACAGATCACTGTTGACAGCACCACCATACTTCCAGTATCACAATTCCACAAGCTTGGCTTTATCCTTGACTCATATCTCTCATTCAAACACATATTCAATCTATAACTAAAACCAGCAAGTTCAACCTTCACAGCATTGCTAAAATCTGTCTTTTCCTCTCCATCCAAACTGCTATAGCATTAATCAAAGCACTTACTCTATCCCACCTTGATCACTGTATGTCTCCTTGTTGATCTCTCTGTTTTCTGTCTCTACTCATGCCAGTCCTTACTTTACTCTGCTGCCTAAATCATTTTTCTGCCAAAGAATTCAGTCCATTTCCCCGTTCCCCAGGAACCTCCAGTGGATGCGCATTCACTTCCTCATCAAACATAAACTCCTTATCATTGGCTTTAAAGCACTCAAACATCTTGCCACCTCCTACTTTGCCTTGCTACTCTATCACAGCCCAGCACACATACTATGCTTTAATGCCAACCTATTCACTTTACCTCATTTTCATCTATTTCACCTCTGACCTCTCACCCATGTTATGCCTCTGGCCCGGAATGCCTTCCTTCTTCATAGCTGACAGACGATTGCTCTCTCCACCTTCAAAGCCTTACTTAAGGCATATCTCTTCCAAGATGCCTTCGCTGACTAAGCCCTCATTTCCTTTTCTCCCTATCTCTTCTGTGCCACTCTTGCACTTGGATTTATACCATTAGCATTTAGTCCCATAGCACTTATATACATATCCATAATTTATTTATTTATATTAATGTCTGTCTCCCCCTCTAACTGTGAGCTCGCTGTGGGCAGGGAACATGTCTTTCAACTCTGTTATATCATGCTCTCCCAAGAGCTTAAGTTCACTGCTCTGCATTCAATAAACACTCAATAAAAAGATTAATTGATTGAGAAAGGGAGATATGTAGTGAGAAAGAATTCTTAAAAAATATTAGCTGTTGGATGCATCACCAGTAAAACAGTGTTGTTTCTTAAATGATTGATTTGCCATTCCCTGGCCATTTTCTATTTTTGTTTCCAGTCCTGCAATACCTGTCTGCTAAAATGAGAGAGTTTTCTTTGTGTCTCTTCCTTTGGAGGTACAATTGAGAATTGTTTCTTATTTCAGTTCATTCTTATGAAGTGAAATGAAATACCACTTTTCAAAGGCAGGAAGTTACACTCCTGATAAAAACTGATGTAAAGTTGGTTCATGAAAAAAAGAACAAATAGAATCACACAGAGACTTTTATGTTTCGAAGCAAATGTACACGGAACTGTGTTTCAAGTTATCGCTCCTTTGAGCAAAATGGGCCATTTGATTTCAGGATTTGGTTTATTGCATGCAGAAGATGAAATAAATGGACATAGCTGTTATTACAATAGCAATTAATGTTTGGTTTTTCTTTTTAAATCTAATACTATTGGATCTTGCCCTGGCCAGAAGCTCCCTCGAACTGGAGATCCCAAGCAATAGTTTGGTGGTCCTGCTTTTAAAATCAGCTCAAGTTCTAGAGATGTAGGCAGATGAATAGTTGTTTGGTAAAGCAGGAACAGGTTGACATTAAAAACGAAAATGAAGACAAAAAAAAAAAAATCTCCCTCCATACATCTCTTTCTATCCTGGAAGATAATATACCTTTTATGGAATTTCTAGTGTCATTCCTGGTGGAAATTCCATTCAAGAGAAGTGCACAGTGTGACATTTGTAGAGAGGATGTGGTCCTCTGTAAGTAACAAGCTGAAGAATACCACGGGATTAAGAGACAAATTTACAGAAAGCTGAAGGCGCTGAAAGTAATAGGTATATTAGCTTAGAATATCTGTATTCTCCCAAACTCTAAGTACAGTACTGTGCACACAGTAAGTTTTCAGTAAATAACACTGAATGATTCAGTGACACGCACACTGCATGCTCATGGATCTTAGAATAAGACAAATCCTCAAAAATAATCGCACCATTAATAGCACCTTTAAGTATATACATAATTTCTTGTTTTGTGGTGGAAATATTTTCCTAGTTGCACTTGGTTAGTCTTTCCTGTAGGAACTTGAAAAGCCACAGTCATCTAGATGATGGTGGGCCAAATATTTGAGAAGCATTTTAATCCATGAGCAATTGTTAAAAATTAATGTGAATTTCTTTAGAACTAAAAAAGTGTTCATGTTGTTAACCATCCAGGTATTTTAACATATCTCTGACTATGAAAACTGACCCTCTATGAAAACCAAACTGATCAAGTGGATTCAAAACAGAATTCAATTAAAACAAATAAAAATATAAAAACCTTTCCACAATGAGCAGAGAAAGGGTTACCCTTTCCAGATGTCACAAAACTGCTACAACAAACCCTGATTAGAATCCCAAGGATTATAATCCATATGGGCCCAAAATGGGGAATAGCTGAGATGAGGAGGAAGAGAAATCAATACATTTCCCAGAATTTGCCACCATGCAGACCCCTTGAAAAGATCAGGGAAACCAACAAGAAGATGATTATATTTTGTGGGTTTCAAAGTAGGATTTAAGAGCAAGAGGATGAGGTCTCAAGCTTTATCTTTTGGCTAGGAAAATTGAATCTTAGAATTTGGCCCAGGAAAACTGAACCTTAGAATTTTGCCCATCCTAATAATGAGGATTGAACTGCCTCTTCTTCCTCAAACTCTGCACTGGGGAATGAAGCAGAAGATGTGATTAAACTCCTCTAGCTCCAGGCTAAGGTGATCTACCTCCAAAAATCTTACTGACTCCTAGGGAAAAGAAGCTTTCGTGGCTGTGGATCTTTCTTTCCCTTTCTTCATACTCTAATAACTACCACAGTCAAATTTTGGAATGAGAAATTGAAATCATAAATGTTTTTGTTTAATATTGTCATCATCTAAAGAAGATCTCTCCTGCTGAGACAGTATGATAATTGTGGTATTAAGTGTTTACTATTTGCACTGTGTAAAGTTGTGAAGTTGTAGGTACAATGCTAGCAGATCAGATAGAGCCCTTGACCAACACAGAACTGCTCTCAATCAAAGAGGGAGGAAGTCAAAATACTAAATCTCCATTTTACAGATGAGGAAACAGAGACATAGAGAAGTTAGGCGATTTTGACCATGGTCACAAAGCAGGCAAGTGGCAGAAACGGGATTATAACACTAATCTCCTTAGCCACAGGCCTCCGGCCTTCCACTAGGCTTCATTTAAGTCAAAAATTTCTAAAAGACAAACAAATGTTGCCATCTTCCTAGAAAATATTTTCTAAATCTTTAGACAATGTATTGAGTGTTGAAAAGAACATGGAAAAGTCCCTCAAGTTGACCACTTTACATATGGTTGCCATTCACATTTCAAGAAGATACATATTGACAGTGAAATTCACCTATAAGTAGATGTATTATTGAAAATTCAATGTTAGATACAATCCTGATCATGACTAATACCCCAGAGACAGGTATCTTTTTTTTTTCCTCTAAATTGCTTGTCCAAACATTCGGACAGCCATTTTCATTGAATTCCTATCGTGTGCAGAACACCACAAGGCTGCAATAGAAATAGTAGACTTGATCCCTGCCATCAGTGATCTTTCAGCTTAGTGGAAGAAACAGACACCAAATAATTTACAGAAGAGGAGAAAGGGGTATGGCTATGTAGGTAAGTAATTACCTAAATAGTAGGTTTGTAAGTTAAATACAGAAGCGCTACTGGTGGGTGACTGCATACATGCACAGTTGGCACAGATGGGACATTTGGATTGATCCCATTCATTTCTGTGACTAAGAATTAAATTGAAAGGCAGCACTTATTTTTAGTAAACAGAAGAACATTTGATAGTGCTGATTTTTAAGGTCTTTGCATTTCTAGTGCCAGAATAAAGAGTACAAAAGTGCAATAGTTCCATGTTAACATTTCTGATTTGTTTATATAGCTACTTGCTGCCAAACAAGCAGTGCAACATTAATATCTCACAGATACTCATGATGGGAACAAAATGGATGTATATTAAAGCCTATGGTGTGGAATGCATAGGCATAAAGTGACAAGCTATAGCTGCTGATATCCAAAACTATACCGATCAAACCAAATGAAGGACTTCTGTGGATCCTTGAAGATCATTCAATCAATCAGTGGCATTGAGTGCTTGCTGTTCATATTACTGAGTACACTGAAGACAGTAAATGGCCTTGCATTCACAATACACAATACCTATGAAGACTAATACAGAAGTATCTTGTCAGCTGTGTGACTGTGGGCAAGTCACTTAACTTCTCTGTGCCTCAGTTCCCTCATCTGTAAAATGGGGATTAAGACCGTGAGCCCCACATGGGACAACCTGATTCCCCTGTGTCTACCCCAGCGCTTAGAACAGTGCTCGGCACATAGTAAGCGCTTAACAAATACCAACATTATTATTATTATTAAGTATCTGCACTCTCAAATTTTGTGACATCAATTCCTCTGCTAAAAAGAAAGCAAGTCATTGTGCTGTACAAATTCAAGGTAAATTCATATATATGTTAGACAGGATTATATAGTTATTTAAACTTTAACACATTTTAAATTTTTTCAATTAAAATGCTACAACAACTTTGAAGCCTATGGATAGGAAAGTAACAAATCCAGATATTTTACAGGCTCACAAAAATCCAAGCTCACTGGGATTTTCCCAATATCCCCACAGATAAACCCAGCTCTGTCTGCTAAGGCCATTCTCTGACCAAGAACAATGAAAAACAGATACAGAGCTAAAAACAAAAGTGAACCATAAGGCCCATGTTCTTTTCATTAGGCCATGTTGCTTCATTCTCCCTTTTTTTTTCTCTCTCTCTCTCTCTCCCCACTTCCTCACTCTCTTTGCCTCCCTTTCTCTCCTCATTAACCAGGAGTAGTTGATGGATAATTGGTTCTTGTAAATATGTAAGAGCAGGAGGCCAAGGATCCATGAAACAATGAACCAGGAGAGCATGAATCACTGCTGTCCTTAGTACAGTGAGCCTATTTAATCATCCCAGTTCTTTCCAGCAATGGTTTCACAGGGTGGTAGGGCAGGGAAAGAGGAAGGGTTGTGTTCTCCTGACCTCATCCAACCAAGCAGTCCCTTTATTCCCAGTGTAAAGAGCAACCTTCCTCATTTGCACCTCACCCAAGGTTTAGGATATTTTGGGGAGAGAACATTTAAGGGTCCCTTTCCCAGTGTTGCGGGCTGACCCAGTTGGCTCAGGTTGAAATTCCAAATGAGAGATTCCCTGGGCTCCTGCGACTTAGTGTTTGGTATGAAGGAAACCTAGGAGTCCCGCAGCAAGTGCTAGCAGAATTGAGCTGAATCTCAAGCTAACAACATGGAACTTTGAGTCAGCCTCCTCGGGCCCATAAGGAACTGACTGACAACTGCAGATGTCCCCAGTTTTGAACCCTATTGCTCGGTGAGATCATCTGTGACCCTGTTCCCCAAGCAGCGTGGAATATCGGTCCTTCCCCATCACCCTATAAACATATACCACCACTATTTTCTTCCCAGTCATCCCTACAATCAGAACCTGACTGTGCAAGCCAGAGGATGTTTCAACTGCAGACTATCAAATGTTTCCATCAATCAGATACCATTTGCAGGAACCAGTCAGATAATTTGTCCCTTAAGTATCTCAACAAGAGTAGGATAGAATAGAGCCTCATAAGAATCCCTGGTGACCAATTATCTCTTTGGATCTTAGTAGACAGGTTCTCTAGCCAAAGGACTGACAGACTTTTTTCCATGATGCAGGATTATCGCATTCTGCTGTTGCACTTCCTCTTCTTATGTCCCAGGAAAGTATTGGTAGAGGGAAGTACACACTTCAAATGGAACCACCTCACCATAACTCTTTATCTTTCCATTTTCCCTGCACATTTGCTTGGCAAATGGAACTTCATGAGACTCAAATGCTTTTCACCAGCATGTTTCCTACTACTATATTTATTCTTGACATCTAAAAAGACTCTCTCCCAGGGCCAACCACCTACTAGGTAACATTAATTTACTTCATTTTACTCTATACTTCTCTCTGCAAATTTTACCTCTTCCCCAGTGTCCAGAAAAGTGCAAAAGAAGGATTTTCCTGCTTGTGTTCATGAGGACAGTTCATTAAAACAGTGATGCAGGGATATTAATATTACTGACCCATTTAGCTGCCTCCTCTGGCCATTGTTATGGGAGGTAGAAGCAACAAATATAAAATTTTATTTCTTGATTTATTAAATTGATTTAGCTTCTTTAGTCTGAAAGAACACATAAATGGAGAGTGTCATAGAGTACAAAGTTGAAAAGATGATTTCCCAGGCTTACAAACTTCTAAAACTGATGGAAGGCTCCAGAATCACCTGTTGGTTGAAGAAGTTAAACCCCATGATGAGAAGAAGCTACATGTAGGATGCAAAATCCTAATTTCTAACTAGAATTAAGACTTCAATTTCTAATTAGAATTCTAGAATTTTAATTCCAATGCCTTTCCAATTCAATACCTCCAATTTCTCAAAGGAAAAATAGACAAATGTCTATTTTCCTCCAAAGTTCTCCAAGACTTTCTCCAACTCACCTATCAGCTCTTATCTCTTCTACAACTTGCACTCTTTGCTCTTCTGGAGCTGATTTCCAAAAGTACATAGTTTTCAATTATCTCATCTCTTTTTTTTTTTATGGTATTTGTTAAGCACTTCCTATGTGCCAGTCACTGTTCTAAGCCTTGGGGTAGATATGAAGTAATAAAGGTAGACATAGTCCATGCCCCTGATGGGGCTCATTGTCTTAATGCCCATTTCACTTATGCACCAGTAAATTTTCACTGCACACTGCTTAGAGAAGCAGCGTGGCTCAGTGGAAAGAGCCCGGGCTTGGGAGTCAGAGGTCATGGGTTTGAATCCCAGCTCCACCACTTGTCAGCTGTGTGACTGTGGGCAAGTCACAACTTCTCTGTGCCTCAGTTACCTCATCTGTAAAATGGGGATTAACTGTGAGCCTCATGTGGGACAACCTGATTACCCTGTATCTACCCCAGTGCTCTGCACATAGTAAGTGCTTAACAAATACCAACATTATTTCACAGATGAGGTAACAGACATAGGGAAGTTAAGTAACTTGCCCAAGTTCACACAGCAGATAAGTGGTGAAGCCATATATAGAAGCCAGATCCTTCCATGCCTCCTGCCATTTCTCTGCCTGGAGTTCCCTCCCACTTCAAATACATATGACTATAGTTCTCTCTATCTTCAAAGTATTCCTGAAATCCCATCTGTTTAAACATCTACAACTTTCCTCATTCTAATGGTTGTTACTGGTGCATGTGTGTGTTCTGTGGGACAATTTTTTTCTAGTAGCAGGGAGGGAAAGGTGAGCAACATGACCTAATGGAAAAAGCACAGGCATGGGAGTCAGAGAACATGTGTTCTAATCTGGGATCCACCACATGTCTGCTTTGTGACCTTGGGCAAGTCACTTAATATCTTTTTGCCTCAGTTTCAACTTTAAAATGGGCATTAAGACTGTGAGCCTCATGTGGCACAGGGACTGTGTCCAACTTGATTATTTTGTATCTATCCTGGACTTAGCACAGTGCCTGAAACATAGCACTTCAAAATACTATTAGTATTATCATAATTGTTATAATTATTATTGATGTTGTTGGCCTTATTATTATATGACTATATACTTGAGCAGCAGAGGAGAAGAACCTCCAAACCTGTTTAGATCTTATATATGTGCCTAATCTGCCAGTTTGGTTTAGGGAAATTTTTTTCTTGGAACTGATGTTGCTCTTCCCCACATTAAATTACAGGCTATTTGAGACAATGAAATTTTTTTTTGTTATTTTCCATTTTCACAAATACTTGATACAGTGCCTTACTCATAGAAGGCACGACAAACATCATCGAAGAGATGGAATTACATTCTGACCAACTTCTAGACTCCTAAACTCATCTTTGATCATGCTTAAAATAGGCTAACTTGGTCTGGCTAGAGGTGATAAGATTTTGAACTGGGGTGGTGACCTATGGCTGTGGAGAAATTGGACAATACAGAATATCCGGTAGAGGAAAAAACAACATGCTGTTCAGGATTTGTGACAAATTGGAATTTAAAAGCAAGGAAGAAAGGATGATGACACAAGGTTGTGAGCTTCTCGGATAGGAACAATAGGCACTGTCAACTGTAATAAGAAAGTTGAAGGGAAGAGTTGACTGAAGAGTGAAAAATGATTCTCATTCATTCAGTAGTATTTATTGAGCGCTTACTATGTGCAGAACACTGTACTAAGCGCTTGGAATGTACTATTCGGCAACAGATAGAGACAATCCCTGCCCATCGACAGGCTTACAGTCTAACTGGGGGAGACAGATGGACAAAATGGACAGATGGACAGATGGACAACTGAATCGCAATAAATAGAATCAAGGGGATGTACACCTCATTAACAAAATGGATAGGGTAATAAAATAAATAGGTTAATAAAAATATATACAAATGAGCACAGTGCTGAGGGGAAGGGAGAGGGGAGGAGCAGAGGGAAAGGGGGGAAAGGGGGCTTAGCTGAGGGGAGGTGAAGGGAGGGCAGAGAGACAGCAGAGGGAGCAGAGGAAAAGGGGAAGCTCAGTCTGGAAGGCCTCTTGGAAGAGGTGAGCTCCCAGTAGAGTATTTGTTAAGTGCTTACTATGTGCAGAGCACTGTTCTAAGCGCCAGGGTAGATACAGGATAAACAGGTTGTCCCACATGAGGCTCACAGTCTTAATCCCCATTTTACAGATGAGGTAACTGAGGCACAGAGATGTTAAGTGGCTTGCCCAAGGTCACAGCTGACAAATGGTAGAGCGGGGATTCGAACCCATGACCTCTGACTCGCAAGCCTGTGCTCTTTCCACTGAGCCACGCTGCTTCTACAAAGTATTTGTTAAGTACTTACTAAGTGCAGAGCACTGTTCTAAGTGCTGGGGTAGATACAGGATAATCAGGTTGTCCCACATGAGGCTCCAATCTTCATCCCCATTTTACAGATGAGGTCACAGAGGCACAGAGAAATTAAGTGACTTGCCCACAGTCACACAGCTGATAAGTGGCAGAGCCGGAATTCGAACCCATGATCTCTGACTCCCATGTCCAGGCTCTTTCCACTGAGCCACAGACTTCGTTTTGGCCATGCTGTACTTAAGATGCTAGCAGGACATCCAAGTGGTGGGAAATGTGAGATTGTAAAGGTGGTAAGAAGTTGAAGCTGGTGAGGGTAATCTGCTACTTATCTGGAAAGAGATGGTAGTTGAAACCATGGAAGATGAGAACCTCAAGAAAGTGAGGGTTCACTCTACTTAAAACACCTCCTCCAAGAGGCCTTCCCAGACTGAGCTCCCTTTTTCCCTTTACTCCCTCTACTGCCCCCCCTTCACCTCTCCGCAGCTTAACCCTCATTTCCCCCCATTTCCCACTGCTCCTCCCCCTCTACCTTCCCATCCCCTCAGCACTGTACTCGTCTGCTCAACTGTATATATTTTCATTACCCTATTCATTTTGTTAATGAAATGTACATCGCCTTGATTCTATTTAGTTGCCATTGTTTTTACAAGATGTTCTTCCCCTTGACTCTATTTATTGCCATTGTTCGTGTCTGTCTCCCCCGATTAGACTGTAAGCCCGTCAAATGGCAGGGACTGTCTCTATCTGTTGCCCACTTGTTCATTCCAAGTGCTTAGTACAGTGCTCTGCACATAGTAAGCGCTCAATAAATACCATTGAATGAATGAAAGAGTCGAGGCCCAAAGTAAACCTTGTGTGGACATCCACTGTGCATCTTCATCTATGATAAATTAAGTGAGTTAAAGAGTTTGTTGAAGTTATGCTGCTATCTCTGTTTTATTCTATTTTTGTTCAGTGATGAGATTGAAGCCTCTCTATTCTTAGTAGTTCTGTGGCTGTGGGTATAGAATCTTCAGAAGTTCTTGGTTTGATTTCAGTCCTGTGCCTGACATATAATTGCCTTATTTGAAGAATCTGAACCTACTCTCAGTACAGTAGTGATAAAGATGGACATGGATATAAGATAGAGTTCACACAAATGTTTCTTTTAATCATAAATGTGCATTAAATACATAGCTAAGAACTATAAGTGATGTAGTAGCACAGAATATGAAAAATACAGTGCTTCTCCAGACTCCAAAAGCAATTTAAATTCCAGTTCCATAACAACTTTTTCCCATCTCTAGGTTTTAACAGTTTATAGAGCCATCCTTAAGGAATAATGAATTGTGAAACCCACAGATCCTGTAGTTTTGGAGGGCAAATGTACAGATATAATAGCCAGAGTGTGCATGAGTTTTTTGAATAAAATTAATCCACTACAGTGCTAGAGAGATTTTAGGCAAATGTGGGAACAAAACCAAAGACAGGGTGAAAATCTTTGGAAGGACGTGATATTTTGCATCTGTTTTAGTACAATAGGGGTGTTTCAGTTCACAATAGTGTACCTGCTATTTTACAATTATACCTGGTATTTTTTAACATATAATGGCACTAAATGTAAAGTAAATAGATAAAGATAAGGTACTACCATCTTGACTCGGCCACAGCATCAAGTCCCTTTGCAGGTTTTTCTGGACTTCCTGTCTCAGAGGCCTAGCAGCAGGTATCCGAGAAAGGTTAAGAGCTTCCCCTAGGATGACCTCAGAAAGCTCATCTCCTACAGACTGTCTGGGGTACAAGCCTGGCATACAGGAATGACCCACATCATGCAAGAAGTCAACAGGCCTGCATTCAAGGTAAATGAGAAAGAGATGGTAGAGGCTGTGACCATCATGGACACATTGCCCATGGTCATTGTGGTTATCATTGGCTACATGCAAACTCTCTGGGACTTCTGCACCTTCATGAGCATCTTTTCTAACCATATCAGCAGCAAGTACAAGAAGTGGTCCTACAGGAACTGGCACAAATCCAAGAAGGCCCTCATGAAGTACCGCAAGTAGTGCCAGGATGAGAAAGGAAACAAGTTGCTGGAGAAGGGTTTCAGCAGTGTGAAGAAGTACTGCCATATTATCTGTGTAATTGTTCACTTTGAGAAGTGCATCCTCCTAAGACAGAAGTCTTACCTGATGAAATACAGATGAATGGTGGCAGTAGTGCCAAGAAGTTGAACTGAGCAAACTCTCTGACCACAACGAGATGATATAATTATAATGATAATAATGATTGTATGTGTTAAGTGCTTACTATGTCTCAAGCACTGTTCTAAGCACTGGGGTAGATACCAGCTAATCAGGTTGGACAGAATCCCTATTCCACAGGGGGCTTACAGTCTTAATCCCCATTTCACAGGTAACTAAAGCATAGAGAAGTTAAGTGACTTACCTGAGATCACATAGCAGACAAGCAGCAGAACCAGAATTAGAACTCAAGTCCTTCTGAATCCAGGCCTGTATTCAATCCACTAGGCCATGGTATTTCCCTATGTAATCAGTGTCACCAAGGGCAAGGGTTATGAAGGGGTGAATAGCAACTGGAACACCAAGAAACCCCTTGCAAGACCCACAGAGGTCTCCTGAAAGGAGCCTTTATCGGGATCTGGCGTGCTTGCCCATGTGGCCTTCCAAGTGCCCCATGCCAGCGCCCAAAGACTATTGTCATTGCACTGATCTCAAAGGGAAGATCTACCAAATTGGCTCCCAAAGGGCTCCCAAATCATGGATGACAAGCTGATCATGAAGAATGCCTCCACCAATACAATATCTGACAACAGCATTCACTCTCTGGGAGGCTTTGTCTTCTACAGTTAAGTGATTAATGAATTTATTATGCCGAAGGGCTGTGTTGAAGGTGCATCAACACCTATAAGGTGCATCCTCACACCTCACAAGTCCCTCCTGGTACAGACCAAGTGTCGGGCCCTAAAGAAAACTGACTGAAGCAGGATGGTCTAGTGGAAAGAACCTGGGCATCAAAGGACTGGCTTCTGATAATGACTCCACCAATTCCTGTTGTGTGATAGTGGGGAAATCACTAAACTTCTCTTTGCTACATCTGCAGAATGGGGATTAAATACCTGTTCTCCCTCCTTTTAATCTGTGACCCCCATAAGGGACTGGAATATCCTGTGCTTAATAGAGTTCTTGGTATACGATAAATACTTAAATACCATAATTATGATTATTCACCAACGTAGACAGCACCTCCAAGGGTGGCCATGGCTGCTTCCAGACTGTAGAGGAGGAGAAGACTTTCATGAGAGAACTCAAGAAAGATCAGATTGCTAAAGAAGATTCTGCTAAAACGGATGCTACCTTTTCTTGTCAACCAAACTGATGTCTTCAACACTCTCTCTACAGAATATCACTCACTCCCCTATCCCTTCACACCATTCATTACCCCACTTTCTTGGATCACCTCCACAGTCTCTTCCTTTACTTCTGTGCATGAGTCACAGAACTCTGTTGGAAGAAATCCACATATCAGGCTGACCTCACCCACCTCAACTTCAGCCTTGTCTGCTTTACTCTCCTCTCTCCTCTGCTCGGCAACATTAGTTCTCCATTCTTATTGACTCCCCTGTCCATTGCCCTTGACAGGTGTTTCCGACTCTGCCCATTTTCCTCAAAACCCCTATCCCCCAACTTTCCCTATCTCTTGCCATAAATGACCTGGCCATGTACTTGATTGAGAAAATTGAAACCATGAGGCATGATTTCGCTAAAATCTCCCTTACTTCTCTCCAGGTATTCCCTAATGTCCCTCCTTCAATTCTCCCATCTTGACCAGCAGTATTCCAAGAGAAAATCTCCTGTCTTCTCTCAAAATGCACTGGTTCCACTTGTACCTCCAACACCATCTCTTCACACCTAATCGAAGAACTTGCCTCCCCAGTTCCTCCCTCCCTGATAGCCATCCTCAACTGCTGACTTTCCAGTGGCTTTTCCCCACTACTTAAAAACATGCTTATGTCTCCCCAGACTAAAAATAATAAAAAAAAATCCACCATTGTCTCTAAAGATCCCCCAGTTATTGCCCTATCTCCCTCATACCATTTCTCTACAAATGTCTCGAGCAGGTTGTCTGTACCCGCTGTCTCCACTTTTTCTCCTCCAGTTTTTTCCTTGACCCCCTCCGATTTGGCTTCTTCCATCTTTACTCCACAGAAACTGCTCACTCAAATGTCACCAATGATCTTCTTCTTGCCAAATCCAGTGGCCTCTAGTCCATCCTAATCCTTCTCAACCTCTCAACTGCCTTCCACACTATTGGCCCCCCTTTCACCTGGAAAAAAATTATCTAACCTTGCCTCCAGTGAAACTGTCTTCTCCTGATACTTGTCCTCTCTCTGGCCACTCATTCTCTTTTGTGGACTCCTCTGTCTCCCACCCCTTAACTGGGGAAGTCCTTCAAAGTTCAGTTCTTGGTCCCGTTCTATTCTCTATCTACACCCAATCCTTTGGAAAACTCATTTGATCCCACGGCTGCAATTACCACCACTACAAAGATGATTCCCAAATCAACACCTCCAGCCCTGATCTCTTTCCCTTTCTGCAGTCTCAATTTTTCTCCTGCCTTCAAGACATCTCTACTTAGATATCATGCTACCATCCAAAACAGAACTCCTTATCTTTCCACCCAAACCCTGTCCTCCCTCTGATTATCCTATCATTGTAGCCAGCACTACCATCCTTTCTGTCTCACAAGGTTGCAACATTGGTGGTATCCTTAACTCATCTCTCATTAAACACAGATATATACAATCCATCACTATATCCTGTCGGTTTGACCTTCACAGCATCCTAAAATCCATCCTTTTTCTACTCTCAACTCCATAGCACTTAGGCTCATTTCTGCAATTCATTCATACTTATATATCGCCTAAACTGTACATTTGTTGGGTGCAGGAAATGTGTGTCTATCAGTCATGGTATATTGTCTTCTCCCAAGCGCTTGGTACAGTGCTCAGTAAGCTCTCAATAAATGCAACTGATGGATTGATTTCATGACAGAAAATAACTGTGAGCTGGTGGTCTATGACTAAAACAAAGTTTTATAAACACTCTCTGCCTCAATGTTTGGATGAATCTTCTCTCAGAGTGGGTCCCAGGGAAGGTTAAGAAGGATGCAAATCCCCTGTGTGCTCCCCATTTTTCCCCATTACCTTATATTCCCTCTCATATTCAATCACATTTATTGAGTACATACTGTGTGCATCAGTGTATGACCATCCTGGGCCAAAAATGGGGAAGAGAAGCCACATTGTCAAATAACAGTAGGTCTCCTGGAAATCCTCTTCCTGAGCCAGAACATCTGACTTGGAATCCCACCTCTTCTGCAGCATTTACTACCTAACACATGATAATCTGTACTGAATAAGCACTGTGGCCCTTGGCATGACAATTTAAATGTCTACATAGACATGTTATCTATTAACTCACCTGTCCAGAACCCTTTGGATTCAAAAGCAGATGGCAGGCATAAATTTTAATCTTCAGGACTCACTTTGGTGCTTGGTTAATTCCTCATGTTGGAAAAGGAGCATAACCTGGGTTGGGGGAATTGGGCAACAGTGTTGGTCTGGCAGTCTCTGACTTGGGTCAGAAGTTAGCTACTGCTAGAGTTTCATGAGGATTTGGAGTAGGACTTGATTTTTGTATCAAATTTCATTTCTTTTTTGGGGCATGGTCTCTGAGTACCAAGCCAGCCTCAATAGGCCCCAGACAGAAGGAAGGACCGTTATCTCCTATATTGCCCACCCTGTCAGGACTGGGAACCTTGGTAGCCAGCTCCCCAAGGTCTCTATTCCCATGTCTTACAACCAACATTCAGTCTGAATACTTTGCTCCTCTAACACCAACCTACTCAATGTTTTTCAATCTCTGTCCTTTTGCTGCCAACCCCTCTCATGCCCTCCATCTAGTTGGGAACCCTATTAACCCTTTCTTCTATATCAGCTATGCTCTCTGGTATGTGTACATTTTAAGCACTTTTATACTTCACCCAGAGCACACAGCACTTTATATGTCTCTCTCTTCCTATCCCCTAGACTATGAGTTCCTTGTGGGCAGGAATCTTGTCTACCAAGTCTTTTCAACTGAACTCTCCCAAGTGCTTAGTACAGTGTTAATATTTAATGATAGTGCTTCATTGAAAATATAGCTTCGGAGTCGAAATGGCAAAGAGGGCCATTTCATTGAGGGCATTGAGGGCAGCGTGGCTCAGTGGAAAGAGCACGGGCTTTGGAGTCAGAGGTCATGAGTTCAAATCCCAGGTCTGCCACTTGTCAGCTGTGTAACTGTGGACAAGTCACTTAACTTCTCTGAGCCTCAGTTACCTCATCTGTAAAATGGGGATTAAGGCTGTGAGCCCCACGTGGGACATCCTGATTCCCCTGTGTCTACCCCAGCACTTAGAACAGTGCTCGGCACATAGTAAGCGCTTAAATACCAACATTATTAAAGAAAATTAGAGAAGAAGTGCATAAGACATGGGAAATTATTTGGAAGAAGTTCATGGCTATTAGATATATTTTAGCAAGTGAACAAAATTCTGAGTTGATGGAATACAGCAATTTGACCAAGACTGAACGAGATGCAAGGGTATAAAATGTGCATATACCATTGAATTTAACAGTTCTTTCAACAGTGTTTTCACTGAAGATATGTATGATCCAAGCTTTAGACCAGATTTACTCAGGAAAAAAAAGTGGGCATTTTAGTGGAAAGAGTCTGCTATCTTGTAGTAGCTATGTTTTTCCCAAGGATGATGACAATTGGTGCTTTTTCAGAGATGTACACTAGAGAATGCCAAATGGAAAAGGGGTGAAATTGTGGCTGGTACTTGAAGAGAGCTGAAGTTACTTTTTGCTTCTGTAGAAAATTGACAAACTCAAAAGCGCTTGCAATTTAGTAGAGGTAGGCCACAATGACTGGAAGAATCTCCGTGAGAGATTGCAATTTTCACGCATTTATCCAAAGAGCATATTTTAAACTCAATAAAATGGTTGAAATACAAAAGAAATTGACTGCAATGAAAACACAATAGATGAACATACACTATGAGATATAAAGTGCCAAAAGTCAGTGTTTTCCAACTGCATTAAATCAAGTCAAAGGTGACCTATGTCATTGGGCAACACTAGCTATGTCCAAGCCTGTACTTTCTGGAACAAATATGCTTTTTTTTTTTTCCTCCTGTTTCTTCCTCTAGTCTCCCCTTTTCCTCCTCTGTTCTCTAATCTAGTCCTCACTTCACATTGCTGCCTGGATCATTTTTCTAAAACAAAAAAAAATTAATTCCACATCGAACAGAAACTTCTTTCACCAGCTTTAAATACTTTAATAGATTTACCCGCTCCTGTCTAATCTCGTTGATTTCTACAACCCAGGCTACAAACTTTCTTCCTCTAGTACCAACCTACTCACTGTACCTCAGTCTTATGTATTTCACCATTCACCCCTTGTGAATTCTCATTCTGGCATGGAACTCCCACCCCTTCATAAGTAACAGACCTCCACTCTCCCCACCTTCAAAGCCTAATTAAAATCACACTTCCTCCAAAAGGTCTTCCTCATCTAAACCCTCATTTTCTCTACTCCCTTCTGCCTCACCTCACACTTAGATCTGTACCCTATAAGCTCTCAGGCCCATAGCATTTATGCATATATGTGTAATGTATTTTAATGTGCAACTCCCCCTCTAGTCTGTAAGCTCCGTATTGGCAGCAACTTGTGTCTACCTACTCTACTGTATTGCATATTTTCCCAAGTCATTAGTATAGTGCTAACCATACATTGAGCCCTGAAAAAAATGTCACACTGATTGTTGGATTAACAGATAAGAGTCTGCAAGTCCAGACACAGTGGCTGAAGTGGGACAAGATATTTGCAAACTGGAAATTACTAAGAATGAACATCAGGTAGTAATAGTTATAGAAAACAATGATCTAGCTATTTTTTCCAGCAACGAGGAGATAGCATTAAGCCCGTATCATCGAGATCTGTTAAAAATGTTTGCTGTAAAGTTGTTTGGAAAAGCAGGTTTCAGAGGTAGGTGGCCTAACTGCAATCACAACTGGGGAAACTTTTTCAAAATGATGTATGCTTTATTTATAATTTTTCCTCTTCATCTATACCCTTGAAGTATATATTCACCCCACCCTGGACCCCACAGTACTCATTTACATATCTGTAATTTATTTATTCTTTTATTGATGTCTGTTGCCCCCTCTCAAATGTAAACTCCCTGTGGGCAGAGAAAATGTCTACCAACTCCATCTACCAACTCTATTCTCCCAAGTGCTTAGTATAGTGTTCAATAAATACCTTGATTGATTGATTTATTGATTAGGGAAGCACTGTGGCCTAGTGCAAAGAGAATGGACTGGAGACTCAGACGGCCTGGGTTTTAATAATAATAATAATAATGGCATTTATTAAGCACTTACTATGTGCAAAACACTGTTCTAAGCACTGGGTCCACCCAATTGCCTGATATGAGACTTTGGGCAAGTCACTTAAATTCTCTGTGCCTCAATTTCCTCATCTGTAAATTAGAAACTCAATATGTTTTCTCACTTCCATTTAGACCTTGAACCCCATGCAGGACAAATACTGTGTCCAACCTTATTATCTTGTACCTACTCCAGTGTTTAGAACCATATTTGGCACATAGTAA